>NC_135535.1:186856008-188056008 GCF_045843805.1 Urocitellus parryii | reverse complement strand
TACCAAGACAGGAAAAATGGGCAGCTGGAGTTTCCATCCCCTCAGGAGGTGAAGCACAGAGTGTTCCCTGGACAGAGGCCACTCCCAGCTGCCCTCAATCCAATGGCACTTCTAATGACACAGCCCCTCCTGCTCCCACAGGTCACACAGCACACTCTGGGCACTTCCTCACCCCTGGGGACTCGGGGCCTTGTGGCCAAGGAATGGCCATGCTGAGGAGGTTCCTGGGAGAAGTCAGGAGCCTGCGGTAGTGACCAGCAGGTGACCAAGGACTCATCAGAATCCCACCCGGACCAGCGCCCTGGGAAAGGCTGACATGAAGGGGATTTGGGGGAGAAAAAAGAGGAAAGAGAAAGAGACAGGAGGAGAGGAAGAAAAAGGGGAAGAGAGCAGGAAAAGAGAAGAGGAACGAGGAAAACTGGAGTTGAGGCCCAGACGCAGCCCGGGGATGGGAGAGCCCTGAGCTCCGTGGGAGGTTTCTTTCAGGGAGGAAACAGGAGCTGTGCTGCGGCTGTTCCCTGCCACCAGGAACCGCGGTGTGGCAGGTGTCCACACACTTTCCCACTCTGCCCACGGCCAGCTGTCAGGGGCTGGAGTCGGCTGCTGATTCACAAGCCCCTCTGCCTGCGCCACGTCTCTGCTGCTGTGCCAGGGAGCTCCCCACACACAGCCTCTGCCTGGACGCTTCCCTGCCCACCGCCTCCCTCCAGCTTCCAGCCTGCAGGCTGCTGGGCAGGTGATGGGCCAGGGGCTTCCCCGTGACGTCCCCGACCACTTCTGTGAGTGTCCTACTTGGGACCAAGATGGGGGAAGCCATGGGGCCAGAGACTGATGAGGGTTGAGAGGCAAAGTACAGGCACCCAGTTAAGTTCGAATTTCAGACAAACAAATCCACTGCCTTTTTTTGTTGTTGTATGTTTCTATTTTTGCTGAATCTGGCAGTGCTATGACTGGTAGTCCAGGCATGTAAATCCTCCTGCCTTTGGTTCTAAGTCTCCCTCGTGAAACTTCAGACAAGAAAGAGGATGATCACCAATAATTGTGAGCTGTTACATATGTACCAGGTCCTGTGCAACAAAGTACCTGCCTTAGGTCATTAAGTTCTGCCAACAACACATGGCATCGTTGTGATTATTACCCTCAGAACTTGTCTGAGGACACACAGCTAGGAAGTAAGGCTGAGATGGGATACAGAGTCAGACTCCAGAGCCTGTGCCCTCCAGCCCCAAGCTCCCCATACCCTCTTGAGACAGGCTGTGGGTCAAGGTAACAGTGAGCCAGAGAGGGCACATGCTCAAATTATTAGCAGGGAAGCCTCTCCCACCTGTCCTCAGTGTCCAGCCACACTGGGGAGAACTTCACAGAGATCCTATACAACTCAATGTATATTTGAATTGGGGGTGGCCTCTCCTGGGCATTTGAATGTGGGATTATTACAGAGAATAAAGGTATTGGTCATCTTCAAAGGAACCTCAGCCACTGGTATTTGCTTTTGAGAAAGAGCTTTTCCAATTACCCCACTCCCTGATGCCTACAGGCATCAAAACAAGGTAAGGGACCCCCAAGAGTTACCAAGTATGTCAGGCAGCAGCCCACTCCACAGGCCAGATGGGCTGAGGGACTTTTATGGCCTTGGGAACTTACAGTAGAGCTGGGAAGGAGAGGCTGTCTTGGTGGAAGGACTCAAGGCCAGGATGGGATGGATGGGTGTCCATGGGGGGACACATGGATGGGTGAATAGAGAGGCTACAAGGCGGGCCAAGAGAGACCACTGACTACCTGGAGCTCCTGCCAGGTGCCTGGGTCTTTTCCATCATGTGCAAGCTTCAAAGACGAGAAGAGAGGAGTAAGGGCTGGGAACTGGCCAGGTAGGGAAGGGTGAGGGAAGAGCAAAAAGAGATAAACATGGGGGGAAGAAAGAGGGCTTGGAATCTCATGTGGCTCCCCTGCAGGTCGCTGAATTCCGGGCAGTTACCCAGCAGAGACACTGCCTGTGGGGACATTTTCCCAGAGGCAGACTGAGGCCCTGTAGAAGTACTCTGGTGTCTCAGTTTGGGGAAGGGGTATTTCTGGATGAGAAGGGATGACAGGAGCAGTGGTGAGCAGTCGGTCGGAAGGGAACCACCAACTGCTGCAGACTCCGACTGCGGTGACTTCAGCCTCCTGACTCACTCCTGCACCAGCCTCCTGGATAAATAAAATGACAAATAACATTGTCGTGAGCTCTGGAACACCCACGACTGGTAAACCATGGAGAAGAAAATCCTTTGCCACAAAGATTGGCCTCGCTTCCCAAAGAGCTAATCATGCCCCGACTTTGAAAAACACTGGCAAGAGCCAGGCTTATTTCAAGGCATATATATGCATTTTTTTAAAATCTTAGTGGTGGTGTGGTGGCCAGAGCTTGAGCCAGCAAACTAAGGAAATCCAATAAATTTGGTAGCACTGCTGGGCCGAGGGACTTAAGAACTGTGGTTCAAGCAGAGGTGACAGATATGATATGAGTAAGGATGTGCCACTGTGCCTTGAGCAGATGACCCTTGCAGCTGCTGTCTCTGGCAGGGCAAAGAGAGACAACCCCAGGCTGAGAGTACCATGATCTCACTCCAGAAGAGCACTGCTGGATGGCCCTAGGCGCCTCTCTGATCATTACCAGGATTCCCTTGGGGTCAGGTGGTGGCAGCCTGAGTGATAGAAGCAGCCCCAGGAGGAAACGTGAGCTCATCCTTGGGCAGCTGAGAGCACTGTCTTTGCCCTCCACCATGCAGATGGGTCCTGCTGGCATGAAGCTTGCTTCAGTCTTCTTTCAGAGCTTCATTCACGGCATGCCCACCATCTATTCCCTAATACATCACTCCACCTGTTGTCATCGTTAACATCGATTGAGGGTTTTCAAAACAAATGCCTGGCACGCTGCTCTTTACATGTAGGAGCTCATTCAACCCCCCAACTACCTCAGATGATTTGTATTATCACCACCATCATTTTTCACATCAGACATCTAAGGAACAAAAACAGGTTAAAAAAAAAAAAACTATAGAGTGGTCCCTCAGGTGACCAGTGTGTGAAGGAGCCCAGGCAGCCTGAGTCCAGCAAGGAACCTCTGTGCCCCTCCACAGCCCACACCAGGGTGCGAGGTGAAGACCCAGCATGATTTGCTTTGTGTCCCTGCGGTGGCTCCTGTGCCTGGCACATAGTGGGTGCCCAATAAATGATGCTCAAATAGAACAAATGAATCAGTGAGCATCACTGATGCCGTGTGTCACTGTTCCAAAGAAGACAGGCAGGTCACCACCCTAAGACAGGAAAAAGAAGTGCAGGAATAAGAAGTGTTTCTCAAAGGAAACACCTTACCAATGTCACCATCTTTCATCCTCACAGCCCCCCTGTGAGGTGGGCACCATGACTCATGGGCTACAGCTGAGCATGAGGCTCACACTTCTTCATTTTTCCAGGATCATCCCCCTGGAGAATGGCAGGACCAAGCTCCCTGGCCTGATAGCAGGTCCTGGACCACTGTGGAAGAACCACTGTGACTCCTGCAGCCTTCCAGACCCAATCCCTGCATCCCCACTCCAGGGAACGTCCAGTGCCTGGCCGTGTCTCTCCTGCTCCCACAGGACCCTCTATAAAAGCCCCCATAGGAAACTCCACAGGCTTTCCAAGGCACTCCTTCAGACTACTGTACCCCAACGAGAAAGCCAGCATCTTCCCATCATGCCTTCCCACACAGAGCCCTGAGCCCAGCAGGGGAAGATGTACCCTGGACACACGCTCATGAGGTCAGCCAACTGTCAAGCAGGACACCCAGACTGCTCCAGAAGGTACAAGGGCCATCTCAGGCCTTGCTGGCCACTGGCATTGCCTAGCCTGTCACTTCTGAATTCTGAGGCCAGCACAGCCCAGAAGTACCATATCTAGCTTCCCCCATCACCCTCCAAACTGCTGAGACAAAGAGTCAGGTGACAAACAGCAGCTGGCACTAAATATTACCCACAGCATCAATACAATGAGCCATCCTCCTGATAGTGTCAAGGCAAAAGGGTGGAAATATTTTTCTCTTCTACTCGTTCTTCCCTTGCTCTATCTTCACAGTGAGGGCAAAAATCATCCTGGAAGTTGCATGGGCCCCAGATGGTTCTTGTCCAGCCCCTTCAGTTCCATCTTCCTCATAAAGAGCAAGGGTGAGGACCAGCAGAGGCCAGGCAGCTAGGACTCATTTCTAAAACTCTGCTTTTTCTGAATCTGAAGCATTGAGAATCCTGGGCATTCTGGCTCTGAGAAGTACATTCTGTCTTAAGGCCAAGAGGCAAACACAGACTTGTTCTCAGACTTCCTATCTGAGTACAGTGCCTCAAATAAAAAGATTTTCTCTTTCCAAGTCTTCCTTGACTTCCTGGGCTCTTCAAGACCCCAGTTCAAAGTCAATCTATTGTAGGAGGTCGCAGAGAAATTAGGTATAAGGCAACTGTCCCTACCCCTAGGACATTTAGGGCCTTCCTCTCAGCTCCATGAGAACTGGGCTGTACTATGTTCAGAGGCCCTGGGCAGGCAGAGCCCCCAGAATGCTTGTGGAAAGCCAACAGCCCCAAACTGGCAACCATGCCAAGGAGGATCTGAATTATTAGATAAGACCCTGGGCCAGGACTAAGCTAGCCTCAGGAACAGAAAGCAGAAATCTCCCTGGGCTGCCTCTGTCTGCCTCAAAAGCAGCTCGTGGCTTGCTTCAGTGACCAGAATCAGGTCCCTCCATCCCAAACTCCCTTCTGGTACCAAACAGAGGTCATCCGAGTTTCCTAACTCAAGTGTCATTTTTGAAATTTTATTTTTCTGCCTGGATACCCATTTTCCAAAGATTTGCAGTAACATAAAAATGCTGATGAAAGGTTCATCTCATGCAATTTGTCCAACAGTCCCCATCCTTCACTGGGGCAACCTCAAGAGGAAGGATTCACTAACCATACCATTGCCCACAGGAGTTATGTCTTGAGGGCTTGACTCAAGTTCCATGGGAGGCATCCCCCTGCCTGGAACTGGAGCTGAAAGCATTTCTAAAAAGAAGAGCTAAACTGATGAGAGCTTACAAGATTCAGGCCTTCTTCAGATTTGCATGGACTCCGACAAGCACCTCTCAAGGTAGTTACACTGTTGTTCCCTTTTTACAGGAAAGAGAATTACAAGCAGAGAAGGTATGGACCACTTCACAGAGTTGATACACCGAGAAGTCCAGGCTAGGGAACCCCCCAGGTCCTGCCCTAACTTCCATACATTCACCAAATAATCATCGGGTACTTACTTCCAGCCAGATAATGCAAGGTGAGATGCTCCTGAACCACACGAGGGCTTCTTCAAATAAACTCCCTTCAGGGGAGGCCATTTCTTCTCACAGCTCTAGAGATAGGGGAAACCCAGGGGCTTGTGATCCCAAAGTGTCTCCATGCCCTAATTTTGCCAAGTTTCCCTACCTTTATCACACACCCAGTATCCTCCATAACCTATGGGGGCTGGAAACAGAATAGACAAAGTATCTTCATGGAGCTTGCGATCTCATAAGGGAACAGATGGTAAATAAGTAGTAAAATGTATAATGTAAAAGATACCTAAAGGAAGAAATTTAAAGCATGGAAAGAAGCCCACGTAGTTTTAATCTGGGTGGCCAAACCAGCCTCAAAGGAGAAGGGAAATTTAAGGTAAGCATATGAACCATGCATCTATCTGGCAAGGAGCATCCCAGAGAGAGGGAACAATCATTGAAAGGCCCCAAGGCAGGGCCTTTGCTTTGCTGGTTTATTGGGGAACAAAGAGGCTGGAGTCAGTGGGCTGAGGGAACCGGGGAGATGAGGGGAAGACAGTAACTTGGATCATGGGGCCTTGCTGACCAGAGCCTAGACTGGCTTTCACTCTGACTGGTCCCCTCATGATGGATGGGGAACCCCCAAGCTTGAAAAGAGTGGGAAATTCAGTAAATGCCACCCAGAGTGGGAGTTTAAACCAATGCCCTGAAACATCAACCTGAGCATTCATCAGATCAAGCAGGACCCTGGGGCCTTTCCTCCTGCCCAGCCCCTGACAACCCCATCCATCTCAGACTTAAAACAGCTATGTGCAAACTGACGCAAAAAGGCCAGTATTGGCGGCTTTCAGCTCAGCAGCCCCCACGATGCAGTCAGGGGCGGGGGAGGATGACGGAGATGCCTTCTGGCACCAGGAAAGGTTCGCCAGAGTGCCAGGAACCCAGCGGCATGGTAAGCCCCCCTCCACTCGCCTTCATCCCTCTGGCTGTAAAAAGCAACCGCCCTTCCAGGAAGTGGGTTGGTTCACTTGGAGCAAGTCCCCTGTGCTGGTTCATGAGTGTCTCCCCATGTGTGCGCTACAGATAAGGAACTCGCATTTCCCATTTTAAAGCGGGAAACACGACCCACGGAGTGTGGCATGTGTTACACCCACACGTGAGCACGTCTTCTTCCCTAGAGAGAAGGGACTGCAGGAGGATTCAGGTCAAGGATTCGGGGCGGGGACTCGGAGGCTGGTCTTCTGGAAGACACATATGAAGTCTTTACCTCTTGCTGGTCCTGGAGAATGGCTCTCAGGACCAGTTCAGACTTCCCAAAGGGCTCACCCGCAGCTCACCTGCAGGACCAGTTCAGGCTCTCAACAAGGGCTCACCTGCAGCTCACCTGCTTCCTCACGGAGCAAAACCTCCCAAGGTCCTTCCCGAGGACCGGGGACTACAAAAGTGAAAAGCGCCAGGAAGTCATGGACCAAAGCCTCAGGGCAAATGACATGATAGCTGGTATAGCTCCCCTTCAATCCTTTCTTTCTAGGGCCAGGCACAGCTCTCAGCCTGCACATGCATTAGCTAGGTTAGCCCCCCAAAACCACCCTCTGAGGAAGCTTCTGTGATTATCTCCATTTGACAGATAAGGAAGTGAGGCAGAGGGAGGTGAAATGACCCCCAAGGTCATGCAGCTGGTAAGTGTCTGGAACCTAAGTGTCTTGATTTCCACAGTCTACATTCTAGACAGCCTCTCCAGGACAAGGTCAAGGGTCCACCCCATTCTGGGGCACACCCAGAGATGAGGCTCACTAGACTGAAAAAAAAAAAAAAAAGATGCATTCAGGTCAGGACCCCCTTAACTGCTAGTCCTGATGGAGACCACCACCTCCACAGCACCACTCTACCACCCCGAAGGTGACCCCCGCCCCCTGCCAGTGCTGTGTCGACCTGTTTTTGCTGTGTGACTCTGGCATGGCTAATTCATGCATCTGTCTCATCCATCACTAGACCCTCAGCTCCTTGGGCTCCCTGTGATAGTCCAACTGTTTCTCTCTGAGAGGTTCTACACGAGCTCACAGTAGCAATCAATAAACATGTGCCAGGTGAATTAATGAATGCATTTGTGAACAAATGAAAGAATCTGGCCAGTTCAGATGTTTTAGGTGTCTCCTCGTCTCCTTTACAAACTTAATATTCAGGTCATCTTAATATCAAGGTCAACATTTCCTATACGTCTCTCACAAATCCCGGGGCAGGTCTGAAATATACATTTTATAAAGATCCATTTTATGTATTACTATATAGACATGTGTGTGTGTGTGTGTGTGTGTGTGTGTGTGTAGTCTATTCCTTTTATTGAACTTAATGCCATGTTTCAGTTTAATTTTAAAAAGCACAATAGCTTAAAATGCTGGATCTTCATGCACTATGTGATTCATGAATATTTATCACTCTAGGCTGTATAAAATTGAATAATTATTAGCAATTAACAGAAGGTCAAAAGAAGGCTTTCTAGAACCCTCTACCAAAGGGAAAAGGTAGATATGAAATCCTGCAATCCAGAGCCCTCAGCAAGGATTCTTCAGAAAAACAGAAGAAAGTACTACCAGAACCCTGTGCTTAAAAGGCTGTCCAAGCCCCTGAAGAAAGTTCCAGCGGTTTTGAAGCAGGGATGTTCTACCCAAGAGTCATTTATTTTAATGGTAGAAAAACAGACTTGATGTGAACAGAATGTGATGAACAACTCAGGATTCTCAGAGACAATCATGCAAAGAAAAAATGAGCTTGGTCAAGTTCCTCTACCTGAGTGAGTATGTTTTCTTCACTACTCACCTTACAGTGTCATGAGACAAGATACATCAAGAAAGCAATGCTCCGGACACATCCTACATGCTCAATAAGTGATGAGATCCTATTTTCCTCTTTCTAGATGACAAGGTTCCCAGCAGCCTTACTGGGCCTACACAGGCCATCCAACAGGTTTTCTCTCCCCATAAAAACAAGATTCTGGTTCTCATCTCACTTAATTCTGCACAGGTTAACTCCTCAACAACTACCCAAAGGGACCCCCAAGACTGTGAATACTTTTTCCCATTGCAAATTTCTCCTTAACAAAAGTCGCCTTCTGCTATTTCTAACCCCATCTGGCTTTTGTCCTCTTAAGACCACAGAGAACAAGTCTCATCCTTCTATATACAGGCCTTCTAAATATTTAGACTTCTTATACCCAAAGTCTTGTCTTCCCTAAACAAAATGAACCTACATTTTTAATGTGTGTGTGTGTGTGTGTGTGTGTGTGTGTGTGTGTGTTTTACAATGGAGTCCTGTGTCCTTCCTTGTCCTCATCTCCCACATCAAATGATTCTCTCATTTGTCTTGAGCTGCCAGATCTGCACACTGCAGACAGGGCAAAGAAGGTATGACATGAACACATTGCTGTTATGTCTTTAAACTTCAGATCATGTTAACTTTGGGGGCTACACAACTCATTAGGAGTTCATTTTGAACACATCATTTAATTGTTTCAACACTATATTTTGAGCAGATTGTATTCCATAGGCCCTCAGGAGGCTAACACTGGGGACAGCAATCCTGAGCATGTCACCAAGAGGTTAGAACCAACGAAGACATCAAAGGGGCAGGAAAAATACTTAAAAGCAAGCGGTCACACTCGGTCTCCCTTACTTTCCAGCAACGGACACTTCCTTTCATCTTATATGATGTTCTGACCTCCCAATCCTGACCACAGGGATGTAGTTACTAGGCACAGATGTTGTTTGTTAATTTTCACTTGGTTTTCCATCAGTCATCCTATTCCTACTATTAATGGAACACTTGCTATGTGCCAGGTACATGCAAGCGCTTCACATGTATGAACTCATTTAAGAGCTGCCTTTGCAACTCAGAACCCTGTGAAAGTCACACGGACGAGGTCTGGTCTACACAACCAGTCAACCACGAGTAATGGGAACCTCATCACTCGGACAGGGTTTTCTATTACTAAAGTTTCCTGCCATCGTCACACATCACCATCCTGAACTCAATCCGCTGAGGACAGACTGCAGGAAGGCACGGAAGGCTGAGATCCCTTCCATGCTTATTTTCAAACTGCACTCTATTTTTTGATTCAAGGGGTCTACATCCAGTTAAGAAATTTAAATCTGGAATTCTTGCAATTGCTAAGTTATTTGAAAACCATACACATGAGTGTGCAGCATTTACATTGGTTCTATCACTACTAGAACTCAAGCTCCTAGGAACTGGGAGTGCCCACTGCCTAAACACCATCCCTCATACTGTAAAATGTTGCATAAGGAGAAAAATTGAAAATCTCAGAAATGTAACAATTTCTGCTAAGCACCTGTGTGTATACATTCCTGTGTGCATGCATCCATGAATGTACACACACACACACACACACACACACACATGCACACTGAATAATTTGTTTCAGGGAATAGGATGGATCATTCTGAATCACACTTTCTCAAAGAGTCATAATCAATAGACAACTGGCTACACTGGGGGTACTGGCAGGTAGTGGCACTGACCTGGGGTGGTATGAAAGTTACTGTCTTATAGAACAAAAGATAATGCAGATAATGGCCTCAGTCTCACCATACTTCACCTTCTGAACCCACCCCTCTGATTGCCAGCCCAGGAGACCAGAGAGTGTTTAATGTTTCAATAATGAAGGTGACAGGCTCAGAAGCCCTTTGGGCAGGCGACTTCTCAGCCCAAACCTCAGCCTTTTCCTCAACAAACTTTTTTTTGCCACAGAACAAATGAACCAGGTTCCTAGGCAGGATGTGACAGATGGGCTAGTGTTAAAGGAGCATCCAGAATATATTAAAACCCTGCAAAATTTGCATTCATCTTTCAGAGAGCAAAACACCTTCTTTATTCTGTTTTTTCTTCAGTTCTTTTTCATGGTTGTTTTGTTGTTGTTGTTTTATCCCCACCTTAAATGAAACCATCCTAATTCAGTCAGGACTAGAAAGCCAAATAATAGCCTCAGGATAGATTGGAAAAATAGCACAGGAATTGGTCCAGCTGCAGCAAGCTCAGACAACACAGAACAGCCTCCCTTCCGAACACTCCCAGGTTGGGTCCACAAGAGTCCTCAGACGTGGGTGATGACCTTGGGTTATCATCACAAAAGCTTGGGTTCTCTGGAGTGAGGAAGAGCGGTTACAGCTTTCACTCTAGACTAAGACTGGTTATCTTTCTTATTCCATGTGTACCCAATGACTGTTGGACAGCCATGATTTGCAGAGAGCTGACACCCTAAGACACCAAGGAGAATCCAGATGTGACCATTCATTTCATGCCCCAGCCATTGTGATCTGACCAGTAACCAGGTCAACTAGCATTATGTAATGGGTGTCTCAAAAGCTGAATTAAAATAGAGGCACCCCAGAGCAAAGGAGCCTCATGTGATCTGGGTGAAGCAGGAAGAAGGCATGCACCACTATTCTGCTACTGCAAAGAGAATGAGATCAAGGTAGAATCCAAGGTCAAGGTCAAGACCTAAATGGAAACAGATTAAGAAAGGGAAAGAAATAAAGACTGAGACAGCCTGAAAAGGAATGCATCCTCCTAAGCTTTTATGTTCTCTTCCTTACAGATCTTCCCTGTTGTTTATTCTCCCTCGGAGCAGAGTAGAAAGAATAAGTTCCTGGTTCCCAGCAGAACTGGGCTCTCAAGCAGTCTCTAGCCCCCCAGCCACATGCCCTATCTCGGGTTCCCTCATCTCTCAGGGTGTCTGGAACACAAGGGACATCTGAGAAACTCTTCTTTTTCTCTCATTCTTAGCACACTCCTTCACTTTTTTCTCCCTTTCCTCTCTTATTCTTATGCATGGTATCATTATGATTCCTTCTATATATTCATTTTTACTTTTTCCATACAGAGACAATCATCAAACATTAGGCCTGAAAAAAGGGCTTTTATCCCCAGCCACACAAAAGGTATCTATAACCACCTATGGTGAACGTGACGATTCACAGGGAAATGCTGAATGCTTTCCCCTGAACTCGGGAAAAAGAGAAAAATGCCCAGGATTATTGCTTCTATTCAATACTGTGAGGGGGTCATAACCTGTGCAATAAGGCAAGAAAATGAAATAAAAGGTCTAAAGAAAAAGAAAGGCACAAAACATCATTCATTATTCACAGATGACATGATAATATGCAAAAAAAAATCCAGATGAATCTAAAGATAATTCTAGCAACAAAAACTAGAGAATAAATTTTTTAATTTCCATTTTAAAAGACATCAAAGAGTCTCAAATTTCTAGGAAAAAAAATCTATTGAGATATTTTTAAGACCTTTACAATGAAAACTATGGAACACTGCTGAAAGAAACTGAGAAAAACTAAGATATATCAGTTTCCCCCAAACTGACTGATTTATATAATGCACTTACAACCTAAAATTCTAACAGGCTTTTTTTTTGTGGAAATTGGCAAGCTGATTCTAAAATGTATATGTAAATGCAAAAGATCAAAAAGAGCCAAGACAATCAGGAAAGGAAAAATAAAAATTAAAATGACAAGGCTGAAAAACTTAAATTACCATGTAATTACATCCATTACAAAGCTACAATATTAAAACAGTATGGGATTGGTGTTACAAAAGAAAAATAAGTCAATGGGGCCAAGAAGAAAATTCACTAACAGACACAAACAAGTAAAGATACCCAGTTTGCAGTAGAGATCTTCTTTTAAGAGATGGTACTGGATCATCTGGAGTTCTATAGGAGAAAAGAAAAACTGACCCCGTTCCTGGCATCAGAAACTCAACATATTAAAAAAAGAAATGCAAAATGGATCATGAGCCTAAATGTAAAAGTTCAAACAATAAAGCTTCTAGAATAAAACATGAGGAGAAAGACATTATGCAAGGGGCAAAAATTTTATAACTTTAAAAAAAAAATAATCAATTTTATTTCATTAAAATTAAGAACATCCCTTTATAAAAATATATGACTAATAGAAGGTGCATATTTTAAGATGATATCTACAATAAATACATATGGCAATGAACTTAACTCCAGAATCTAAAGAACTCTTACCAAATCTAGTTTAAAAAAATAGAATGCAATATAAAATGGTCCAAATACTTGAAAAACAAGCATTTTGTTAAAGAGGATATCCAAATGGACATTAAGCATATTCAACAATGCTCAACATCCATCAATTATCAAACTAAAAATCTCAAGGGGATATATTACCACATCTACCAAAAGGACTTAAATTGAAAAAAAAAATAGAATATTAGGTATTGACAAGAAAAGTGGCATAATTGGACATCTACTTCATTTCTGGAAGGAGTATAATTGATACAACCACTTTGGAAAATTAGTATCTACTAAAATCTACTCTACGGCCCAGCTACTAGGAATATATTCAAGAGAAATGAGTAACATATGTCCAAAAAATGTTCTGCTTAATCAGATTAAGTAAGAAGAGCCAGAGAGAAAGAAAGCAAAATAAAAACCAAAGTCTTTTTTTGTAACCTGATCTTGGAAATGAAAGCCCACCACTTTTGCCATATTGTACCAGAATATTCATATAGCCAAAAAAAAAACCCAAAACTACCCTGATGTCCACCAATTATTGAATGGATAGACAATTTGGGTGTATTCCTATACTAAAATATTATACAGAAATAAAAACAAAGTAGAGCTACCTGCCAAAGAGATAAATTTCACAGATACAATGTTAATTTGGGGTGGGACAAGAAGAGACACAAAAGAGAACACATCATGCATATCAGTTAGCTATTGCTGTGTAACAAAGTACTCCAAAACTGAGTTTGTCTCACAAACTTCTGTGAATCAGAAATCTAAGCACAGTGTATTTGAGTATCCCAGCTCAGGGTTTCTCACAAGGCTTCACTCAAGATATCAGTCAGGCTACAATAATCTCAAGGTTCAACTGCAAGAAGATTTGCTTCCAAGCCCACTCATATGTCTATTGGGCAAGGGCCTCAATTCTTTATTGGATATTGCCAATAGGAAATCTCAAAACCTGGCAGCAGGCTTCATCAGAGCAAGAAAGAAGAGCCAGAGAGAAAGAAAGCAAAATAAAAGCCAAAGTCTTTTGTTGTAACCTAACCTTGGAAATGAAAGCCCACCACTTTTGCCATATTGTGTTTTCTATAAGCAGGTCAATGGGTCCAGTTAACACCTAAGGGGAGAAGATTTAAAAAGGGCATGAATATCAGGAGTCAGATACTGTTAGAGTCCTGTGTAGTCACTGCCCACCACACCTTATTATTCCATTTATATGAATCTCATAAACTGACAAAACTTAATAGAAGTCAAAATATTGATTACTTCTGGGGGAGAGGCTTCTGATGTGAGGGGGCATGAAGGAGCCTAGTGGGGTGCTATGAAAGTTCTGCATGTAATACTCATGTAGGGCATGTTGTAACATCAGTGTATCCAAGTGTAAAAACTTTGCAGATATGCACACTTAAAATCTGTACACCTTTGCTAATGCATGTAATACTCATGTAGGGCATGTTGTAACATCAGTGTATCCAAGTGTAAAAACTTTGTAGATATGCACACTTAAAATCTGTACACCTTTGCTAATGCATTTCAAAGAATTATTAATTTCCTCTGGCAGGGGTTCACACAACATATAAAAGTTAGAGTTTTGTGACATCAACAACCAAAATGACTAGAGATGGAGCAGTTAAAGGAGCAGAGTTTTTGTATGTTATTGAAGTTAAGCTGATATAAATTCAAGTTAAGAGTATTATAACTTTAGAATATTAAGAACACTCTGCCGGCATGGTAACCACAAATGAAAACTGCTACAGGATTCAGATTGCGTATCCATCCCTTTTATAAAGTTCTTGGGACCAGAACATTTGTTTTCAGATTTTGGAATATTCGCATGTACGTAGTGAAATGTCTTGGAGATGGTTCCCAAGTCTAAACATGAAATTTATGTATGTTTCTTATGTACCTTATGCACATACCCTGGAGAGTAAAAATACAATATTTTTAATAATTTTGTGCATGGAACAAAGTTTTCATGATTTGGCAACATGTCCACATTCAGAGAGTTTAGGATTTTGGAGCATTTTGGATTTCAGATAGATGGCAGTCATGATTTCACAATATGACGAATAAATTTAATATCACCAAACTGTACACTAAATGAAATTTTAAATCTTTGCACTCCAGTACATACCTATTATATATCAATTAAAAGTTGAGGGGAGAAAAGGATGTAGTAGCCTCCATCCTCTCCTCTGCTATATCTAGCAGATGGGGGCCAAAAAAATGAACCAGCTTTCAGAGCCCATTTTGATGGCAGGGCTGGCTTGTATCACTTGTCTCTGCTTCACGGAGCTGCCTCCTTCACGCAGTCAGTGTGTGAGCATGTCAGCTCACACACATCTGGCTGAGTCTCCCCTCTGCAGTGATATCTGAAGAGGACTGTGTGCTCTTAGAGGCATGGGATTACATGCGCTTGATTTGCTTACACTTCTAAGGTCAGGATCACACTTGAAAAAAAAATATCTCTAACATCTGACAAAGCTCTCAGAAATCAGTTTTATACTAGGAGTCTTCCTTGACCCCTTTACCTAGGGTGACTATAAATGATGAACAATTAAAAGGCCAATTATTCTGATCCTTCTTATTCAAATTAGAGAAAGTTTTGATATAATGTCTGTTATCATTGAAGTTTTGCACTCAGTTCAAAGGGTTTTCCTTAAGTTTGGGGGGGGTGGATACAAATAGCACATTTGGCCCATTTTATAGTTAACTTTGATGAGAAGATATCACAATGGAGACTTTACAGGCGAGTCTCACTGAATCTGAACACCACTGTTATGGAGTGCATACCAAGACCCATGGCCTTATTGTAAATAAAGACATGGAAATATAGAGAATATCGCTTGCCAAGATCAGATAGCTGTGAGAGGCTCAAACCCTGTTTACTTCACACAAATCCTGTGATCTTAAATTCACATTCTATGATACATCCCCCCATGCATCATTTTTTTTAATAAAAGAAAAAGCCACTCAGTAGTTCTGGGTGTGCCTGTCATAAATGGTTCTGATAGACTCAATAAAGCAGGTCCAGAAGGGCCCCTCAGCTGCCTAACTAAGTTACTCTAGGTCCTAAGCAAAAACAAGCAGGGGTGGCAAATGCATTTAATTTGGCTTACTAATTAGAAGGTGCACATGTGCCCAGAAACACACACACACACACACACACACACACACACACACACAATGCACCCAACACAATAAAGTGCAACAGCAGAGCTCCAACCAGTAAGGTGCTTAGATGAGTGATGTAGCAGCACTTTGGAAAGCAAATAGAGACCTGTCCACTCTAAGTCCCAGGAGTGCAATACAGGGGCCTTGAACTCAAGCAGCAAACACTTCTGAAACCCAGAAGACTCAGGGAGAGCTCAGCAAGGCAACACAAATGGAGATAAGCAGGCTTCCTTAGACCCAACCACTGCCAGGTGGAACAGCAGGTAGGGCACCAGGACAGCAGCTCCCAGAAGTGCTTGGTAGCAAAAGACGGGCAGCTCCTAGAATCCTGTGAAGCACCATGCTAAAGGATGCCATCCCACAGACTGGAGAAAACGGGGCTTGATCACAGGAATTCAACATGGAAGCACAATCCAAGCGAGCCCATGCACAGTGATGGCAGATAAGCTCTGCACACCCACAATATGAGCCTCTTGCACTGGGCTGGGGGTTTTGGTTTGTATTTTGTATTAATGCTCAGTTGTTACTTTTTCATTTATAAACCAAAGTTTGTTAAGGAAAGTCTATGACAACATTTTAACTATGAAAAAAAAAAGTTCTTAAATTTTTTTCCTGTAAAAAGAGTCAATTCATTTATTTTACAGCAGACCTTCAAGCCTCTTGGATAAACTTGATCCTTGACTAAGTTTCAAGATATAAAAACAGATGTGGATTGAGGCTGTAGCTCAGTGGTGGAGAGCTTTCCTAGCATGTACCAAGCCCTGGGTTCAATCCTCAGCACCACACACACATAAAAAAGAAAGAAGTAGAGGAGAGCGTCTTCTCTCAAAGGATTTACAGTCTAGAGGAACAGAGGTGGGGGACACTCGGGAATAACCTAAATAGAGGGAAGAGGGCTGGCAGCAAGAGCTTGGGAGGAGGGAGCAGAGGGCACAGCAAGATGAGATCCAGGCAGAGGCAAAGTGGCAGGGGAAAGGGGTGATAATGGCAGGACCCAGCAGGGGAACTCTGGCAGACAGTGCATGGATGACCACAGAGCATGGATGACCACAAAGCGCACACCTCCTGTCAGAGCTGGGTTCCAAAGTGTTCTGTTCACTCTCCAGCCAGTCTCACGGATGCACCATGTGGATCCTCTTCATGACACCCACCACAGTCTTGACTATGCATATTATATTTGATAACTGCCTCCAAACACACACACACACACACACACACACACACACAAACTGTAACCTGCAGAAAAGGACAGTTCACATCTCATGCTCCTGATTCCCTGCTCAGCCATTCTTCAGCTGTGTAACCTCAGACAGGTTATTTAACCTCCCTGATTCAATAGTTCATAGAGATTTTATGAGGATCAAGTGAGAAATATAAATTAGAGGATAGCTCTCATTAAAATCATCCCATTTCCTCTGATCAAAACGGAGTAAGAATAAAGAATTCAGGCTCCACAATCCATGAAAGCTCTTCTTTCTTATCCTGGGTCAGGTTTATTCAAGCAGTCCATGCTTAGGCTCTCCACTCGAGGATCCTACTAGGAAAATCCTATCTTTCTCCCGTTGGTGGCTCTCTTACTGGCCTTTCATCTCCCCAAGCAGTTTCAGTCCTTTCCTATCCTCTCCTCCTCCCGCTGCCTGATCCTATGATGCCACAATCCAGTCTCTGTGACTCAGGGGGAAATGTTTCCATGGTGATGAGCAGTGATGTCATAAAAGGGGGATTGTTACAGGATTGAATGAAATCTGGCACCAGATGCGCCCTGCCTCCTTGTATAAGAGGGGGCGGGAAGCAAGCCATGTGGGCACAACCAGAAAATGGGAAACCGAATCACTCAAGGGATGACAAGGAATGACCAGAAGGAGGGAAAGTTCCAGTCCGTTCCACCATACACTAGCAGCCCCATTTGGAAAAGAACAGATTTAATGGACCTCACCAAGACTAGGATCGGTTTTTTACCAAAGGAAATCCGAGCCACGAGCAAGAAGCAGTGACTCCTGGAGACTCCACCTTCTGGTCTAAGAAGACACCAGCAGACTATGGCTTCACCCACCAAAGCCCAAAGGATCAAATACTTATTGAGTAAAAAGCCATGGACTCTTCCTTACCAGATCCTTAGATACCAATGTGTGTCTAACTGTTCAAAACACAGATTGTTGTGATTTGGGACCCAGAGTGCATTTAGAGTAACATGTCTTACCAGAAAAATAGCAGCTAGCCCTGGCTTAATTCGTAAAAGTCAAACCACCTTGTTAAAATTCCTAGAGAGCTGGGCACATGATGCACACCTGTAATCCCAACAGCTCAGGAGGCTGAGGCAGGAGAATCGCAAAGCCAGCCTCAGCAAAAGCAAGGCAGTAAGCAACTCAGTGAGACCCTGTCTCTAAATAAAATACAAAGTAGGGCTGGGGATGTGGCTCAGGGGTTGAGTGCACCTGAGTTCAATCCCTGATACCCAGGAAAAAAAAAATTCCCAGAGATTTCATATTAGCAAGCACTGCATAATGCCGTTTTCCATCTGTGGGCACTCTAAAAGGCCAGCCCAGCCTTGGGAAAGGACTGCCTGCCATCAGGTCAATCTGGTGGATGGCTGGGGAAGAAGAACTTGTCACTGACGGGGAAGAACTTGACCCTGACAGGGAAGCTCAGAAATAAAGATGTGCTTGTGGCAGCAGCAAGGCCTGGTCAGGGAGATCCTTGTCACCATCTGGTTCTTTCTCTGTCCCTTGACATTGCAAACACCAAGCAATGGGTCCCTTTCCATACAAGGTTTCCCTTGGACCCACAGGAAGCTCTTGGGGCTGGGGCTTTACACAGCACATGGTGCCTCTGTGTCTCTTAGGCAGCTCCTTCTCCTGAAGGCTCCACTCCCAAGAGTGACAATCCATAGCAATAGCCAGGTACGCGTGCAGTGTCTGTACTTCATGGCCTTTGTCGCTATTTATGAACTGACTTCAAAAGGAAATCATTTCCACCCAGGAAACCTGACTAATGCTTGCCCATACTCAGACATGCACAGAGATAAGATAACTGCTTGCTTATGATTCCAGACAGCAGGGGGAAGTGCCTTCAGATGTCAGGATGAGCTGTACCAAACCATCTACCACGTATCAGAGAAAAGCCAAGATGGCCTGAAGGCTCCATCCCCAGGCCAATCTCGAGCCCCTAACATGCCACCACCTTGCATGCCTCCTTACCTTGGCCCACACTGCCCCTTTGGCCTGGAATGTGCCCCCCGCCACCTTCCCACACCACAGCTCCTTCAACCATAAGAACTGAGCCCAGGTCAGGAAGCCCAGATCCACCTCTGAAGGCTTCCTTTCATGTTTCCCTCTCCTCTACTGCAGTGAGAACTTTGAGGACCAGGGATCATTCCTTATTCACATTTGAACATGCCCCAAGCAAAACACACATGCCAAGGTGAGGGACAGAAGCCAAGATCCTTGAGCGCCACCAGTCTTCAGTACCAACTTCAACTATTACAAATAAAAGTTGATTTTTAAAAGTAATTTTGAGTGACTGAAGCGACTAACTTTCTGACCAAGGATCCCATGATAAGATCTAAAAGGAGCCATGTGGCGAAATGAGGCACCTGGGACTCTGAAGAGTCCACTTCCCCATCTATAAAAGCAGAAAAGGAGTCGGGGCTCCAAGTCCAGGTCTAACATTAACTTCCTGAAGCCACCTGCAGCATCCCCACATCCTTCACCTGGAGCACAGTTACCCTTCAAAGAGGAGTCCTCAAGGCACCTGTTGCCCTCCCCAATTGAAACTGTCCCTTTCGGTCTCAGCTTAAAAATCCTCCCTCCTGCAGATTGTTCCAGATGTTCTCCAGGCTGAGACACACTGCAAAGACAAAGGGAACCAACCGCCACCTGGTCAGGCTGCACTGGTTAGTGTCACCTAACCCGACAACATCTGACCCCTCTTTCCAAATACCTCTGAGCCCACCCTTTGCCAGGCCCCTGAGACAGCAAGCTTCTTCCCAAGTCCTGCCTTCCCGAGACTAATTTTCACTATTTTGCAAATGCATCTCTGTGTACCTGTAAATTCCATCACTCTCTTTGTCCATGACAAATGCCTAGCATGAATTTACCTTGGGAAATGTTTTAAGGCAGACAGCAAGCACATTCAGAGAGGCCTGGGGAAGGTGAGAAGGCTGGGGAGTGCTGGAGATGTTCTTCATGACTGCGCACCCAGAAAAATAAAAGGAGAAAAGCGGGGAAGCCCAGAGTGAAGGGAAAAACGACTGGTTCATTCAGCAGCAGATGCATGTGTTGAAAGTCTATCCGAGTTGCTCAGCAACCAAGAGAAAGCATTTCAGAGAGCAAGGGGCTAATTGGACAAATGAATTAATTAGACATTTCCGGAGTCGTAGCTATAAATGACAATAGGCTTGGGTGGCCAGTTTTTTTGCTAGTGAAAGTGTCTTCCCATCCCTACCTGATCTTTGGTCCAGCAAATCTGAAGAGCTGGGGACGGTGGAGAGATGGGGAGCCTTGTAACTAGGTGTCAGAGATACTGGGAGTGCAGGCAGTGAAGGGGACCCTGCCTTGGTGGAGAAGTTGAACTAAATGACCTTCAAGGTCTCTTTCAACTCTTAACATTTGATTGGTTTTGCCCTGCAGGGTAGGGAGGACAAGAAAGGAGTAAGTCCCCCACTCTGGCAGCCTGAAGGTAACTTAATAACCTGCTTTCCCCCACCATCTGTGGGGTTTCCCTTTGCTGTATTTAAAGCAAGCAGCTTCCCATGAAAGCAGATAGATGGCAGTTGTTAGGGAGTTTGTGTGGGAAATAAGATGTTTTGTTGGTGGTTGCTTTTTTCCCTTGCTCTGCTTTGCTTCCCCCGTTGGCTTCCTTTAATTACAGCAGAACCCCACTGGTTGCTCTAATGATGGAGAGGACCGCTACTGTGAAGATCATGGTGGAGAGGAGAGAGCAGGCAAGAGCCGCTGCTGATGGAAAGGGAACAGGCAGAGGGAGAGGAAGGCAGCCAGCAGCTGCCGAGCTGGAAGGAGAGGCAGCAGGGTGGGCTTCTGCTCCCAGTCGCAATTTGCTGGGTGTCCCTGAGTAAGTTGCCTCACCTCTCTGAGCCTTTGTTTCTCCTCTAGCAAAGTAGGGAGAATGAGTTTGCCAATGTTTGGAGAATGATTGATACCACTGCTAGTGACATGTTCCCCCTTGCTCAAAATTACTAACAGCTGCCCATTGCCAACAAAATAAAACACAAGTTAGCCTGTTGGTCGTACAATGCCTCTGTAATCAGGCCACATCTAATCTCTGCCTCTTCAATTCCCAGACACACCTGGTTTCTCCTCCCCTGTGCCCTTTATTCAACTTGCTCCTTGTCTAGAAACACCAAAACTCAAGTGTGATCCTGGCAATCTAAACTCTCTTGCTCAGGGTTTCTTCACCTGTTAAACAGGGTTAATAACAAACCCAATTCCTAAAGGTGCAAAGAGGGGAAATGCAAAGCTCCCATGGCTGGTACCTGCACACAGCAGGCCTTCAGTAGATGTGACACCCCATCCCCAGAGGCTTCACTGTGGGTTCCAATGTCAGGTGAATCTCCATCCTTCTCTCTGCACATACTTCTCTCAGGTCTCAAGTTCCCAAAGCACCAAGTCTGAATGGCTCTTCATTCAGCTTCTTTTATTGTACTGAGGCACAATCAAGTATCTGTCCCCATGTTAAAGATCACTCCTCGCAGGGGGACATGGTCAGGACAGGCGCCTAAACTATAAGGGCATAGCTCTCCTTCATGGCTCCTCATGACCACAATAATACTGAACATAGGAAATACCATCTCAAGCGGGGACCATGTTTGTTGCAGACCCCAGCTATCCAGGAGCCATCTCATCCCCAAGTCCAGGGGACCCCTGATCCAGGAAGAATGGGGAAAATAGACGGAACCAGAGAAGGCAGAAGAGAAGGAAGAACTGGAAGTGCCCATACTTGCTCAGACACTGAAGAAGTGAAGCCAAATGTCTACAGAACAGAGCTGTGGGCAGTCACATGGCCAAGAGCTTCAGAGTCCCACAGCAGTGACTGCAAACAACTTCATCTAGGGATAGAGCAGCTCTGCTTAGAAGCTTAGAGGTATGCACATCGGTGGCCTGCCCACTATTTTCTCTCCTCATCTCAGCTCCTGAACAGGTCCTTGCTCACCAGACATGCTTCCTTCAACATCCCTCAATCTGCTCCTGTAAACAGGCTGGGCTGAAGCAGTGGCTCATCCAGGAACCTGAGTTGTTTTGTTGTTGTTGTTTTTCTGCTGCCTATGTTCAGTTACAGGTTGTAACAATGATGTTTCATACAATATAACCTACTCTGCCCCACCCATACCATTGCCTAAAAAATTCATAAGTGCACAAGAAAGGAAGGAAAACACAAAACAAAACCAGAAGGGGGGAAAAGGCAATCTTGAAATGAATTCGACTGCAGAAGCTTATGTTCCTGCAGGCACAGTAGATATTAATAATTCAACAAAATATTACAGTAATTACTATACTTTGCAAAATCACAACAGTGCACTTTAGCACAACTCCTACCAATCTCCCTGCAACTGCCATTAATAAATAAAACACAATTCCCTATATTAAATTTGTTGTTTAAAAGCTAAATATTTTATCAGAACTAATATATTTTAAATAATCAGTCAAGACCAAGGAAATCCCTGGCCCTGCATTTCTCCCCCCCTTTTAAGTGAAATTCCATCTTCCCAGTTAGAGCAAAAATTGACTTCAACTCTCACAAGAAAATACTGAGTATTAGGGCTTGAAGGCCCCTGTTGAGAGACCTGAGGACCACTCAGCTTCAGTGCTCAGCAGGAATCCGATTAGGCTGCAGGGGAGAAAAGGTGAGAGGGAAAAAGAAGGGAGGATTAATTCCTTTAGACCACAGATCTGATCTACCTCATTCAGAAAAAAGCAGCCAAGAATTGTAAGGAGAAGGGAGCGGCAGGCAGTCACCAAAGGGACACACCTAAGGATAACCCTGAGCTTGTGTATATGGTTAATGACCTTGAAACAGAGGTGAGCCTCTCTTTACACAGTAATTACATTCCCCCCAAATATGCTACACCCCATCTCTCAAGTTCTGTTGGTTTCACCTACTATCTCAGTTAGCTTTTGCTGCAAAAATGCTACAGAATCATCAACCCAAATCTCAATCAGTTCCGATTCTCACAATCATCACTTATTCTCACAAAGATACAGGGCATCCAGGGGAGCTGGCTGATCACAGCTGGGCTCAGCTGGATGGCTGTACCACTCCCAGCTGGGCTTAGCTGATCTGGGCTGGGCTTGCTTTTTGTCTCTTATCCTCCCCTGGAAACCAGTGGGCTAGCCTGGGCACATTTTTCTCTTGTCCACTGCAAAGGTGCAACACAGAGTACGAAACACACAATGCCTCTGGATCACTAAGCTTACAACTGACAGTGTCCCTTTTGCCTCGTCTCCTGTTAAAGCAAATTGCACTGCCAAATACAAAGTTAGCCAGTGGAGAAGGCCCCTGCTCACCCAGAGAAGGCACTGCACAGGCCCAGTAGGCAGGAAATTGCAGGAAGGAGTGGAGAACGGGGGCCCCGTGGGATCAGCTACAGCCCTTGCCAAGTAATCCCTCAGTGGGCTCCTTCCCGCCCACACCCACTTCCACCACCCAAGCCATCACCCTTTCCAGCTTCAGTATCAGTGCAGCCTCCCAGCCTCCATCCTTCTCTCCCTCCAACCCACAGGGAGGCCTAAGTGATTTTTTTGTTAATGTAAATTTATCATTCTCTTACTTTGAACCTTTTTACAACTTACCCCTTTGCCCGTTAGGGCAAAAAACAAACCCATAAGCCCTGCTTGGTCCTACCTGTACCTGCCTGGCTGGCTGCACCTTTCAGTCCCCGGCCCTCACACTGTCCTGCTTTCTATCCCCTTCAGAGACTTTGCTCCCTCCTGCCACTGAAATCTAGAACACTCTGCTCTCTCCACTTCGCCCAACAGGCACATCTTTTGGGATCTCAGTGTACCTGCTGCTTCCTCTATGCCTTCCCTAAGTTAGGTGGCCCTTGTACAATCTCTGACAGTGTCACGGACCTCTCCTCCAGTAGGACCTCAGACACCAGCAGCACTGGTCACACAGAAGGCACTCCACAAACACATGTCTAGTATTGAGTATTGGCGTACTTATAAATAAAAACAAATAGCTAAAAGTATCTGACTACCTTTAATATAAAATTCAGCCAGAAAACCTTTAACAAATGTCAATGACAGATTGTTCAATTTCACCCCCCACAACATATTGCAGATTTTGTTTCAACCTGGATTGAATGCTTCGGGTTTCTTAAAGAGTGCACCTCACCCATTTGAACAGGGTAGGCACCCCCTTTCCTCACCCTCATCAGTCCCTGAGCAGGAAGGGAGACACACATAATCCAAAAATAGTAAATGGTACAAAACCAGCAAATCCAAGTAATTCACACACTCAAGGGAATTTTTTTTTTTAACCTAGATTCCTATGTCCATGGAGCCAGTATGAGAGCAAAGTAAGATTTTAGACAAGCTGAGGATTTTTTTTTTTCTAATGTGTCTCCTAAGTGCTGGGTTTCTATGTGATTTATCCTCCAAGCCAGAATCTTTTGAGAGTTAAAAGAAATCTATGTGTATTACGTGAGGACAATAGATATAAACAAGGACATTCCCATATACTCTGTGAAGATGACAATTGAGGATGTAACACACAAAAATGCAAAACTGGCCCAACAGAGGAAGGGATGCCAAGAAACAGAAGCACAAATCCAGGAGTGAAATAAATGGAAATCTCAAGAAGACAGAAGGGAAACAGACCTAGAAAGAAAGAAATCCGTAAAATTAGAATATCAACTAAAAAAATCTGAGTACTATGGTAAAAAGGCAGATGCTTCCTCTGCCTGTATGGAAAATAAGACAAATAGAAACACAAAATTAAACAAAAAGCTCTATGAGAAAGTTATAGCCCAAACCAAACTGGCAGAATTCTCAATAATTACCAGAGCCCAGGATAAGCTATTTGACCTCAAAGGTCAGAACGCGTATTGTCAAGTGTCCTGGGTTTAGTGGTACAGGTAACATCTATTTCCAATCACAGAACTAGATTTTGTTGCAGATAATAAAAACAACCACACTATTGTTAATATTTTTATTGCTTTTCATTCAACTCTGGTTGAAATTCAATTTATTTCCTAAATATGTTTTAAAGGAGCATGTATTTTATGCTGTCTTGCTCTGTCCTCTACAAAGCTGTCCAATATGTTTCCCAGGCATAAAACTGTAAGCTTTGGGATGTCCAGAGGCATCATATGGTTTTTCATATATGCTGCAATACCAGGTACATAGGAGGTACTCCCCAAATAAGTCGCATTATCTGAAAGGAATAAGGCAAAAACAATCAATACAGGTCAAGTTCCGGAACAAAATCTTTTTAAACATCAAATTCCACTCCCATCTGGGAATTGTATTATATTAGATGTGACTTCAAATAAATTGTACACCATGCCTGGAATAAGAAGTTGGGGCTTTTAATACCACTGCATGTGTGTTAACGGAAGTTTTTCATGTGTACTAAGAGAAGGCAAAAGAAGACAGGTGGTACATGTGGCCTCGAATCTGTCACCGAGGGAACCTCCAGCTCCTTAAGGAATAAAGGAGAGATAAAGTCAACAAACAAACACCTTGAGTTCATATCACCCCCGTTATTTTCAAAATGTTTCCAGGTGCACCATTTCATTATTTAACTGTAATACAAAGGGAGCAAACAGGATTATCCCAAATTCACACATACATAAATAACTAACCTGATTCATATCAAGTTTGTGATGAGATGGACTTGCATGAACCTAGACAACTCTTTCTTCTTAGAGATAGGGAAACTAAATCCCAGAAAATCCAAATAACTTAATTAGCACTGCCCTAAGCAAATGAATTTTTAAATGAATCAGTTTATTTTTCCCAATAACAACCAGTGTAATAACTTCATTTTTTCAGGCCAGAAAAATGTTCACTAAACTGTCACAAAGAAATAATGTGCATCCATTTGAACTTATATATATATATATATATATCCCATGCATCCTAATCTTGCACCAAAGACAGTGTAGTGATATATTATTTTTAAATAATACTGGCATATTTTTTAAAAAAATTTATATAATAGATGGGCCCATTTGTTTGATTATATATATATATATATATATATATATATATATATATATATATATATATAAATACACACACACAACTGTGTGGTAAAATATGGCATCCTAAAATTCATGTGAAAATTCAAGGGATTCAGAATGGCCAGAGCATTCTTTAAAAAGAAAAACAAGTTTGGAGAATTCACATTTCCCAATTTCAAAAGCTACCACAAGGCTAAAAGACAGACATACAGATAAGTGGGAGAGAACTGACAGTCTAGAAATAAACTGATATTTGTGATCCATTGATTTTTACAAGGATGCCAAAATAGTTCAATGGGGGAAGAATCTGTGTTTTAAACAAACAGGCAACAGTGGGACATCCACATGAGAAGAATGACACTAGAACCACATCATATACAAAAATTAATTCAAAGTTGACCAAAGACCTAAAGGGAAGAAATAAAACTATAAATCTCTTACAAAGAAATCATGCATGAATCTTATGACGTTGAATTAGGCAAGAGTCTCTTAACTATGGCACCAAAGGCAAAAGCAACAACAAAAAATAGATGTACCTGGCTTCCCCAAAATTAAAACCTTTTGAACTTTAAAGGACACCATCAAAAAAAATGGATCAGTTTTTTTTAAGGAATGAAAATACATCTACTTAAGATAAGAAAACACCTATACATGCTGGAAAGAAGTATTTTCCAATTTTTTTTCATCACAATTCCAGATCTTCTTCTCACTAATAATGTACCCAAAATAACACAGACTTGTAACTCTTCCTCATTTCTTTTCCATCTTCTCTATCTGGAAGGGTCTTCATTTCCTTACACCTAAGAAACAGTTAACTTGCTGAAGACATTTCATGTAAACCAAGAACACAGCTCAAGAAATTCCCAATCCCAAAACCAATATTCTTTCCAACATAGTATGATGCCCCTCTAGGATGTTATCTTAGACCCATCTCCTTCTCCATTCCTAGTATATACTATGGCAAGGCTCACAACAGGTTTTTAATATAATATTACAAAGGACTGGGGATATAGCTCAGTGGCAGAGTACTTGCCCGGCATGCAAGAGGCCCTGGGTTCCATGCCCAGCATCAAAAGAAAAGAGAGAGAGAAATTCCTGACTTGGTGTGATGGATAACTGGGTCATAGGGCACCTAGATATTTGGTTGAACATTCTTCTGTCTGTGTCTGTGTGTTCCTAGATAACATTTGAGCCAGTAGACTAAACAAAGTAGAATGCCCTCCCCAATATAGATGGGCCTCATCCAATCCTTTGAAGATTCAAATGGAATAAAAGGTTAAGTAAGAAAGAATCATTTCTGTCTGCCTCACTGTCATGAAGCTGGGATATCCGTCTTCTCCTGCCCCTGGACTAGCACCCAGTCTAGAATTTACACCATTGTCTCTCCTGCTCTTCAGATCTTCTGACTCAGACTAGAATTATACTATGGGTTCTCTTTGGACTCCAGCTTGCCAACTACAGACCCTTGGTTTCTTAGTTACCATAAGTGCATGAGCCAATCCCTTAGAGTAATCTATACCTACACACTCTTGATTCTTTTTCTCTAGAGAAGCCAAACCAATACACTTGGAAATAACTAAGGATCTTAGTTGAGGTTCCTTCAGAAGAATACCCTGAAACAAAGACTAGCACTTACATAGTTTTTATGGGGGGAGGGGGTGATCCATGGAAATAGTCACAGGGAAGTGGAAAAATGAAATAGGGACAGAAAGCAGACATAAAACCAAGAAAATTACCATGGTAAGCAAATGGGTCTTAATCTCAGACACAGTTTTGAAGACCAACCTCAGGTTCTGTTCACTCCAAAGGACAAGGGAGCTGGATACTTATCCACCAACTTCCCTCAGTCATTGATAAGTGGCTTCTCCCAACTCTTTGAAAGGCACTGACTCTTCCAACCTGTGTCTTGTATAATCAAGTCAGCACACAGAGAAATGGAAAGTGTTCGGGAAATGGGCAGAGTGCCAAGAGGTCTGCTAGGAAAGAAGACATCCCAGCCTACCCCATCTCCCATCTGAGTGATAATGGGCACTCACATCCTCACGCAATAGTCTACTGTGCTAGTTAGACCCTTTATGTGTATCATTTCTGAAATTCATAACAATCTTACAAGTTCAGTATTATTCTCATTTTGTAGGCAATGAAACTAAGGTGTAGAGACTTGTTCAAGGTCACTGCTGTTCAGGGAACTTCTCATAAGAAAAAAGACATTTTGGAGTTTTCAAAAATTTTCCAATAAAAAGTTTGCTTTCCAATTTTAAGCAAAAAAAAAATGCAATGTTGGAGGCATCATAATACCTGGCTCCAAATTATACTATAGAGATAGAGTAACAAAAATTTCATAGGACTGGCATAAAAAAAACATAGACTGATGATACAGAACAGAAAACACAGAGACAAACCCTCACATCTACAGTCATCTGATCTTTGACAAAGATGTCAACAATGTACACTGGAAAAAAAGACAGTCTTTTTAACAAACAGTGCTGGGAAAACTGGTTATCCATATGTAGAAGAATGAAACCAAACCCTTATCTGTCACCCTGTACAAAAGTCAACTCAAAATAGATCAAAGACCTAGGAATTATCCCCAAAACTATGCAACTCCTGGAATAAAACATAGGGTCAACACTCCAATACATAGGTACAGGCAATAACTTTCTCTTTAGGAAAAGCTCAGGAAGTAATGCCAAGAGTTAATAAATGGTATGACGTCAAATTAAAAAGCTTCTGCACAGCAAAAGTAACAATTAGGAATGTAAAGACAGAACCTATAATATGGGAGAAAATCTTTGCTAGCCACTCTTCTGAAAGTATTTTAATATCTAAAATGCATTTAAAAAAACTCAAAAAACCTAACACCAATAAACCAATTAATAAATGGGCAAATGAATTAAAGAAACTTCTCAAAACAAGAAATAAAAACAGCCAACAAATATATGAAAAAATGTTCATCATCATTAGCAATTAGGGAAATGCAAGTCAAAAATTACACTGAGATTTAATCTTACACCAGTCAGAATGGTAGTCATCAAGAATACAAATAATAACAAACACTGGAGAGAATGTAGAGAAAAAGGAACACTTTTACACTGCTGTAAATCAATACAACCACTATGGAAATCAGTATGGAGGTTCTTAAAGGCCAGGCATGGAACCACCATATGACCCAACTATAGCACTCTCGGGCATTTACCTAAAGAATTAAAGTCAACATACTAGAGTGCTACATGCATACCCATGTTTATAGCAGCACAACTCACAATAGCCAAACCATAGAACCAGACTAGGTATCCATCACTGGAAGAAAGGATAAAGAAAATGTGTTATATACACACAATGGAGTTTTATTCAGCCATAAAGAAAAATAAGATTATGTCATTCATTGAAAACTAGATGGAACTTGAGATCATTATGTTAGGCAAAATAAGCCAAACTCAGAAAGTCAATGGTAGTACATTTTTCTCATATATGGAAGCTAGAAAGGAAAAAGAAAAACAAAGGTGTGGGAGATCAGTAGAGGAAAGGGACAAGCGGGTGGGAGGCAGGGAAGAGGGGAAGGGCTAGAAGTGAATGATATTGGCCAAATTATATTGTTACATTGTGTGCATGTATGAATATGCAATAATAAATCTCATCATTATGATATTGGCCAAATTATATTGTTACATTGTTACCATAGAGGTGAGAGGACCAAGTCAGACATGTGGGACCTAAGAAATGAAGAATGAAACACCTGTGATGTTTCAGTAGGTACAGACCCTAGGGACAGCTGGAGCAGACCAGACCTTCTGATCCACAAAACATTCTTCACCCCTACAGTGTTAGGCATTAAGAAAGTACGTATCCCACTTAACTGAATAGACTTCCATTGACCAACCACCAGACAAGAGAATGATGGGGCATAAAGAAGAATATGCAGAAGAGACAGAGGAACCACAGCTGCACGTGATTTCTAGACGAATCTATTTGTAGGATATTAGTTCAGTCATTCATAGGTTGACTATCCCACCGCTGACTGGATGTAACTTGTACAACCTTTTTTTTTCTGCAGGAAGAGGAAGATTCGTCAACCCAGGCCTGATCCGCCCTCTTACCAACCAATCATTCATTGATGAGTTGCCAAACAGCCCTCCACACAATGCATTCACAGGTTACTTCTTCTCATTTTCTCTCCTTTGGAACAATTCCTAGAACATTTTTTTCATGATTTCATCCTATTTATTTTCCCGTCTTTCCCAAGGCAACACTCCCTCTAGTGTCTGTGTATTCATCTCAGGTTCCATTCTTGGTGCACAGGGTAAAGGCCAAAAGGGAACCAAGCCTGAAACTCGGTGGGCGTGGGAATAGATCACTGCAAAATAATTTGGCCACCGTGATCCTTCTGAGAAAGAGGCTGCAGATATGCTGCAGAGTTCCAGCCACGGATATTGACTATTCACACCAGACACCAACACACAGCTAGGAGCTCGGGAAGAAAAACAGCATCAAGGTCCATCAAGGACTTTGATGAAGGTGGAGTCCTGGGTACTGTGGGCTCTGCTTGCCTGGCCCCACCCCGTCATTCACTTGCAGATCTCTTCACTGTCCATCTCAGCACTACACAAAAGACAGACTCCCCTGTGAACAGGGACCATGGGGATGTGTGAAATCAGCATCCTGATGATGTGTGGGTACCAAGATGGCCTTGACATCAGCTCACTGGGCAACTTTGGGTATGTAGCTCCTTCCTCTGCTGCAATATTTGAAAATAAAGAGAAGGCCCCTTCCATATGTAAAAATAATAACTAAACCAACATGCAAATTGGGCACTTCTTTTAAATACTATACAGTGTATAATCTCATTTAATCCTCACAGCTATCCAAGATAGGAGGCACTGTTATCATCACCCCTTTTTACAGATGAAAAGATAGCAAAGAGAGAGTAAAAACCTGCCCAGTGTCATACAGCTATTCAGAGACAGAGGGAGGATTTGAACCCAGGCCTCTGGCTCCAGACTCCACTGTCCTATTTAGTATGTGACCTTGTTCCACATTCTCTGTCTATCCATTCTCAATAAATCCTGAACAGAACAGCATTCAGGATGTAAACCTTCTGCAAGTAAGAATTCACACCTGCCATATATCCTGTCATACTATAAACTCATGCTCAAAAATCCCACAATCCAAAGCCTTATAGGATGCTTGCTTATCCTACATAATTCTATTTCTAATTTTCCCCTTAAATAAGGTTTTCTCCAGAGTGTGCCAAGTAACAGGCCCCTACTTAGCCATGGTACAGTTGTACTGGCCAAAATCCCTGAATGGTCAGTTCCTCTGTGCTCTCAGTCAAGGAGGAATGGTTTCCTCTGCTCCCTAACACAGACTTAATAGCAGAAATCTATCATGCAATCCTGAAGTTCTTAGACTCCATTACCTTTTACAAATTTACTATAGCACATTTATTAGTGTACCATAGAGAACAATGTTTCCATAAATAATTAAACTACACTGATCAAAATAAATAAGGAAAATGTTCTTGGTCATGTAACCCGGCTTGATTTCCTCAGTAATTCAAATAATCAGGTGATTTACAGAGGTCCCCGTCAACAACGGTTAGCAAGACAGAACTCACCCAACATTAAGGAGCTTGCTATTTATTGCCTGGAGTCACTGTGGTGGGTTGGATGGGTGGCTATGGGGCTCAACCCTGGAACAGGAGGAAGGAAGCTACTCCTAAGCCACTCTGGCTAGCCTTATGTATACCCATCCTGAGTCTTCATCTACTCTACCTGTAACTGGGCAGCACCCTACATGACCAGAGTTAAAGAATATGAACCCTCTTGGAAGGAAAATGCTGTTAAGGAGAAAATAAGTATGAACAGGAGAGGGCTATTCTGAGAGAAAAGAGCAGCTGGGGTCCGGCTGTAGGGTGGCATGTTGCTGCCTGAGCCTCACAGCCCTCCTCTATGCTGATGGTTTGATGAAGGCAACTCCCAAATGCACTTCCAGCCCCCGACAATCTGAGTCTGAGGCCCACAGTGTCTCCCACAGTGATCTCCTCTCCTCGGAGCTCACAGCCTCAAACGATCACTTGACAATTAACCACATATCACCCCATGGCATCTGTCTTGTTGTCATGTGTTATTTAACTTTACAGAAGAGCAGCCTCACATTCAAAGCATATTAGAAGCACCTGAGGCAAACACTGTCGTTTTCTTGTTTGTCTCCCCTCCATCACAACCTGCAGCCCCAGAACAACGCCACACACACAGGAAACGCCCAGCAAAAGGCTATCTTATGAGTATCCATCTGATCTCTGACGTGGATGAGAAGAAGCCAGGATCACTGCCCAGTCCTTATGTCTATCCTCCTGTTCAGTGGGATAAGGGTCTCTCTGAATCTTATGTTAAAATAATAAACCAGGTGCATAAATTCAATGCTATTAAGAGATAGTGTTAAACTATTTGCCACCTAAAGCAGAAATGATCTCCCCTTCCCTCCCCTGCTCCACAGCTAAGGCAGGTCCTGCTTCCCAGGCTAGTGCAGTGTTACTGAGCCAGGTCTCCCTCTCTGGGCCTCACTCCACAGGGTATCCATGAGAAGAGCAGAGGCCACATTGGGGGGGGGGGGGGTTGCTCATTTAATTATTTCATCCCTTGCTCTCAAAGTACTAAATAAGATGGGATTAAAGTAACTAAAGTAAAAGTAACTAAACTAAAAATGACCAGACTTGTGTTACCATCTGTAAATTCCACAAACGACTAGAGAAATAAATGCTTCTCGGGAAGGTTTCATAGAGGCCTGTGTTGGAGACGTGAACAGAGCTGTGAGTACTGGGTGCATCTTAACAGAGGAGGAAGGATGTCTCAACTGGAGGAGACTCAGGAGCAAAGGCCTGGAGACAAGCAGGGGCTCAAGACAACAAAGAGGCTGCCTTGTCGACAGTGTAGGACTGGATCAGGGAACAACCAGATCCAAAGCTGGAGAAGCAAACCCAGGACACATAAAATGAAAGGCCCTGAATGCAAGGACAAAGGACTCTGGATTTGAATTCAAGAAGCCATAGGCCCTCAAGCCAAAATGCAGACATCCCCGATGAAATATTTCTCATCACAGTAGCTATCAAGTGATGAAATCACCAATATCCCAAGCAACGACTTCCAATTCCTTTGTAGCCTCTGTGCTCCACAAAACAGGACTGTCACTCGTTCACGCACCTAGACAAACATTACTAAGCACCAGACCTCTCTCCCAACCATCAACACACCAGGGGGATAAACATGGTTAGCCTAATTCCATTCATCCCTAGAGCCAGTTCTGCTTACCAAAGGTGGCCTACTAGGCACTCACATTCTGTATTTTCTAGCTCCTCCACCACAAGACCTCTTTTCTCCCAAACCTGCTGCAGAATCATCCTTTGGCATTTTCTCCCTGTAAAGGTAGTGTCTCAAGCCAGTTGAGAACCCAAGGAACACAGAAAGCAGGAAACCAACAGGCAGGTCAAGCCACAGACCTCAAATGACTTGCCCATGTGCACCTCACCTTGGATGAGCCAGCAGCCTTCAGAAAGACCTGCTCTCCCATGTCTCCCACCTCTGCTCCCCATGGGATGATTCAGGGCCCACAGATCATCCTGTTCCAGAACTCCCCCAGTGACAACAACAGATTTACAGAGCCCAAGGCAAGAGCCTCCCAAGACTTCTTCCCACTGGAGCCCCAACCCCCCCCTTCCCTTAAACCCTATGCAACAGGAGAAGCCACTTCCCAGTGTTCCAACCACTGCATTTCTGCAATCATTAAGTCAGGCCTCCCAATTAAGGAGTTTGCAACTTCTGCTCACCTTGGAAATCACTGCAGGATCTAAGAAGCAAATCAGAGCCTATAAGCCAGCCGTCAGAGGAAACACAGAGCAGACAAATAATCTCGTCCACCCCCCCCCCTTTCCTCACCATCCCCTGGCTGACAGTGACCAGGAGCAATTAGTGCTGTTATGTCCCAGTGCATTTCCCAGCTACATCTCAACTGAGATGGCTCTCCTTGTAATATTAATTAAAAACAGATTTTTTTTTTTTGGCAAACCCCTGAAGAATGGCTTCTGTGGCAGGCTTCTTTATTAAGCCTCTGAGAAGGCAAAATGCATTAAGAAATTGTGACACAGGGGACTGTGAGTTGGGATGAGGAAGGCTGGGTGAGCCAGCCAAAAGCTATTTGAAAAATCTGTTTGGGAGCCACGATCAGATGCTTTAGTGAGTGAAATAGAATTAATCTGACCAAATCTGTCACTATTTTGCACATTAGGAGTAAATATTTTAGAATACAGTTCAGCTACATTAGTTAAGGGTAGGAAATCTTGCCCTGGGGAATCTGAGTACTATACCTCCTAGCACATTCTGGAAAGGTGATCTGGCAAAGACCTGGAATGATGAGCATCTCCCCAGTTCTCCCCACTGAGATACAATGTTGGGCACATTTATTCAAAACTACCTGGTAAGTCATTCCAAGCAGGCACACTGCAGGGACAGCAGCCTGCAAATTGCCGTCACTGAGAGTGAGTGGCTGGAAAGAAATGGAACCCATTCTCGCCTCAGCACCAGGAATGAGGGACCCCCATCAAGGGTTAACCCAAGAAGGAGAGGGCTCTCCAGAGCAATTGGCCATATCACTGAAAAAGCAGGGAGGCTTCTTCCTTCATTGGAAGGGAAAGGACAGAATAATGCGTTTTTCTGTTCCTCTGTAAGCCACAGGGACTGTGCTCCCCCTGGGTGTTTGTGAAACACTCTCTAACCCATTAATCACCAGGATCCCAGCTGGAGACGAGTGGTAAGAAAGAACAACAACAGCAAATCACTCCTCCAGAGCAAAGGTTCCAAGGCCAAGTCCACTCATCTCCCTCCACCTGGAACATCTAGCAGCAGAGTGAGATGGTCAGAGGTGGGACCCAGACTCCCTCCCCTTCCTGCTTCCTTCACCTCCAGCCTGCTGGGGACCTCCTCCTTTGTTCATCAAGCCATCCCACTCCAATCCTGGGACCCAAGCAAACACCTGCTCCAAGCCTCGGAGGAGGTTCTCCTCCTGCCTCTAAGGTCCTGGGGCGGGTTCTGCATTAGTTAAGGGTAGGAGATCTTGCCCTTAACTCTGTGGTGGGGTGAAGGCCCTTCTCTATGTCCAGCTCCACATCATGGCTGTCAACTACCAGAGTGGAATTCAATTTTCAGTTATATGAGTGACTAAAAGCTCTCCCCAGAGGGGGACTCCTATGAAGTAACAAAGTTTGTCAAAGGCACCTGGGAGAAAAGCAGGAAAGCCCTAATTGTCCTAAAACTGAAACTGCTGCGCTTCCTGAAGGAGGACACACTTAACACCCCAGAAGCCAGAGGGAAAGATGGAATCATCTCTCCAAGCCAAAAGAGCCTGCTAGACCCCAAGGTCTCTGCCTTGTGACATCTCCTTCCACCCTGAAACAATGGAGGAATTCCTGAGGCTTCTGCATCCCCACAGCGACTCTTTCCTTCCCAGGGAACCCACCTGGGGAATGGTTTCCCAGCTCTTCTCACAGGGGGTGTTTCCTCAGAGTCTCTCAAAGACAGTTTCCCCTTCTTCCTTAAACAGCATCACAGACCTGATCATCAAGGACACCTTTCTCTCTGGTATTGCCAGCAAAATGTGGTCAGAAAAGGCAGACACAGCATAGGCGGTAATCATGTGGTTCCCTCTCCAGACTGGGGAGGGGACAGGATGGGCCCTATGCTCACCCGGGCTGCCTTGCCTTTGCTGGGGTGGTGAAGTAGCCAAAAGCACAACCAATAAAGTCTCCAGGGGCTGCTCATGATGGCTTAAATCTCATCATTGTCACTAAGGCCTTCCAAACCCAATGGTCCACTGCCTAGACCCTTTGGCCCTGTTTGATTTCCCTAGGGGCAAAGGCCAGGCTGCCCCTCGCTTCCTTTGCTGCTCAACTGCTCCTAAGATAGGCAGAGAAGGCCATGCACGTTTAACTATTTGCAAGAAGCATTTTCTCTCTAAAGTCTCATCTCCCGAGGCTTTGTCAGCACTCAAAAATGATCCTTTAAAGCAGAAACATATGAAAACTCTGCAGGCAGAATGAATTTATATTGTCTAAATATGGCAGTAATAAAGCCTCAGATATGCCAGGACATGGCCCCCTCTTCCTAGGATACATTTACTTCCATGCAGCCTACCCATCTTCCTCACCTAGTTAAAATGTGAACACACAATTCTTAATTACCAAACTAAAATGAAGTTAAGATCACAAGCCCTGCTGTTAGAGAATTCTCTCTCCACCTTCCCTACCTCTCACTTCCTCCCCCTTCTCCTTTTCTCTTTCTCTCCCCTTCCCTCTCTAACTCTCTCTCTCTCTCTCTTTCCCTTTTTCCCTCTAACACTCACACATATGTCCTCTGGGGACTGGGAAATCTTCAATCACCCAGCCCAGCACAAGCACACCTTGCTCAACCAGAAAGCTCAGAACTGTCCAGCAGGAGGCTTTGGGGTATTCATCCAAAGTAGATGAAGCCAGCTACTGAGCTGCCCCGAACTGGACTCCACTTGTTCTTGGAACCCAGCATCTGGTATACAGGCTGGGCTCCCTGCCCTATGTTGTGCATCACTGAGAACCAGGAAATCTGCGCTGCTCTGCGGTACCCTGGCTTTCCTGTTACTCACTACCCATTCCTGTGACACCCACAAGCTCTGTTAAAATAAGGAGAATATTTCCCAAGAAAATCTTTTCACACGCCAGTCAAGACGGGAAATACAAATGGGGGAGATGGGCAGCTTTTCCATCAAGTGATTTCCCCAGAGCTGCTTGTACAGACATCCATCGCCCCACGCCTGGAGTCCAGCTCTACCCAATACCAAGTTCTCATCTGAACCGAGAACCAGACAAGAGCAAACGATTTGGATGGAGTGGGAAAGACTGTGAGATCGAGTCCTTCGCCCTTCTTTGATTCGGCCCCCCCGGGGAATCGGGTGGCAGTGAGGTGGGGAGAGCCCCTGGGGCAAGCGCTGCGGGCTGCTGCAGCTGCCCTGGCAGGCCATGCCCAGCACCGGAGCTCCAGTCCTGAGTGCAGGGGCAGCCAGAGTGGGCTCCACGGCGCCACCTCTCGGTACAGCAGCTTTCAGGGGACCTGGAGGGTGGAAAGGTGAACAGAAAGCAAAGGACCCAGCTCCACTCCGGGAGCAGGACGCAGAGGTAAAAGCCAATCTTGTGCTAGGCCACTTGTGGGAGCTTGTGCTGGAGTGAGGGCGAGAGAGGTGGGAGTTATGTTGATTTCTCTTCACGCTTTAAACTTTTTCTACTGCCTCTCCCATAGCCTTCCTGGGCTTTGAAGACGAAACTGGGTTTTCCTGAAGGCCAAGGATTGAGCTGATTTGGAGGAGCCTCGCGCCTGGACCAGCAGCAGACCATGCGCCTAGAGCGAAGAGCAGCGACCCCAAGGCGAGCAGGAGTCTGGAACTCCGAGCGGCATCAATCTCCCAGGTTCCCTTTCTCGTGTCAGGTGCGGGCGGTTGGGTGTGGGGGAATTCGTTAGTCTATCCAGCCGCTTCTTCACATCAGCCCGTGTCCTCACCCACGAAGTCAAGCACCCCACAAACAGGAAAACTGACTCCAAGCGGAGTATGGGAGAAAGTGACCACAGATCCCTGCCCTGCTCATCTTTAAGACACCCACTGCTCCTCTCCTCTCCGGACGGCCCCAGTCCTAGGGTCTCCAGTAAACAAATGCACACACCATCTTAAAACAAACTCCGCTAACCTGTTGGGGGCAGGACAAACCTTCTCTAGAAGTCCAGGTGCTCCCCCATTTGTATGGACCCCCGAGCAACTACCTACCCCTCGCTCCTGTCCCCCATTCCCCCATGCTGTCAGGAGACAGATTCGCCGCCAGGTGGGTACTCACACTGCTGTTGTGTCCGGACCAGTGCACCATTGCTTGGTTGTGGGCTGAGTCCCCGGTCAGCGCGAAAGAAGTGCTAGGCAGTCGGAGCTCTTCAGCTGCTGGTCCCCCAGTCCGAGGGGCCTTCACCTCCTCCCCGGAACCTTTAGCCAGAGGGCGGCTTCCTTTGGAACCTTCCGCAGAAGCCGTAGCCCGGGCGTCCCCGCGCTCCAGGGCGCTGGGGGGCTGTGCCCGGCGACTCCTCCTCGTGCCTCCAGGCTTGCCAGGAGCCGGGATGCCCTGGACCCACCGCGCGCCTTCAGGCGACGTACCCTCGGCTCCAACCTGCATCTCAATGCCCCGAGACTGGGGCAGCAGCTCTGATCTGGGCCGGCGCCCCAGCGCGGCGGGTCTCCGCGCCGTCGCCAGCTCCTCCCGCCACTGGTTCGCCACTGCCCGCGGCAACAGAGGAGGCAACGCCGGTGACCGAGAAGCCGTGAGGCGCCCGGGACCGCCCGTTGAGCCCCAAGTGATCTCGGCACCGGCCAGGACCCACGTTGACAGGAGTAGAAGCCCTGTCCGGGCGAGGGGCGCCCCTGGCCAGCCTGTGGGGCGCTCCGTGCGCGCCGCCTCCATCCCGCTGCGGCTACCTTGGCTCGGGCTGCCGAGTGTGTGGCGCCCGCCGAGGTGCGGGTCCGGCGCGGGGGGTGTGCGCGCGCCGGCGAGCGAGCGTGTCGGGGGAGTGGGGAGGGGGCGGCCGAGAAGGAGGTGGCTCCGGCTGGCGCGCCTCGCCGGTCCTCTGCACTCTTCCCCAGCTCGCTTACTCGGTCTCTCGTCCAGAGGGGGACTCCAAATCCCAAGGAAAATTAATAAATGCTCCTTCAGTGCTTTTGTTGTTGTTAAAATCAGATCTCCTAAAATCGTTCCCCCTGAGCTCCTCCAGAAATTGTATAAAAATGAGTGTTCAAAGGTAATAAGAAAATCCTCTTTTTAAATATGAAAATCAAGCCGGATCCAGGAGGAGGGACTGGCAACGGATCCTAGTCCTGAGTCTCTCCGAAATGCAGCCTCCAACCTGCTCCGGGTGAAGAGTTGGGTGCCGCTTCTCGTCGCGTTTGGGGGTTTACTCTTCGGCCTGTTCCGGGAGCGGGAGATGGCGCACGGGGAGGTATAAGGGTCTCGGGGGGGAGGAGGAGGAGGAGTAAAGTGTTTTCAGCGCCAACTGTTCGCGTTTGATAGCTTAGGGGGAGCCCAGAGCCTCCGCGCAGGGAGGCAGCGCTCGGAAGCCAAGCGCGGGATGGACCCACGACTCTGCTCGCGGCTCCCCGCCCCGCGAGGCCTGCGCCCCCGCCCGGTGCGGGGGCGCGAGGAGTGCGTGCGTGCGCGTGCGTGAGCGCTGGCGGGCGGGAGTGAGGCTAGGGGTGCGCCGGGGCTGGCGGGAGGGCGCCGCAGGGTGGGGGGGGTACCTGACTGGGCTGATTAGGGGGACGGCTGGGTGAGCGGGGGCGCGCGGCTCCGTGCGTGCGCGTTTACACAAGCCTGGGTGCGTGTGTGAACAGCAGGGCTGGGCTTAGGGGTGCGCTCGAGCCGTGGGCGCTCGCGCATCACGCACGGGCTGTGTTTGCATTTCCAGGAGCCTGTGAGTCGTCAGAAAGGCAATGTCGGGAACGAGGCAGGCTGCTCTCGGCAGCCCCCTCTCCCTCGCGCCAGGGGCACCCACGGCCCCCAGTCGCCCGCAGATGTAACCTGATTAAGCTTCTTAGGGGGCTAGGAAAGAGAACCGGAAAGCGTCGGCTGCGGGGATAGGGGTTGCCAGCTCCTCCAGTTCAGGGGCTCTCCTTCCCGGGACCCTCGGCCCAAAGTGGGGAGAGGAAATAAGTAGAGACCGTCAACTCCCACGGGAAGATACAGGCCCCGTCTTGTGGCCTGGGACTGCCGAGTCTGGCCCTCCCTTTCCCTGCACCGGTTTCTTTGCCGGCTCAGTTATTTCAAAGTGTCCGCCCAGTTGGAAGGTCCCGGCCCAGAGCTGCTTTGGGCTTATCGTGCCCCCAGGACCCCGCTTGCAGGAGTGCAGCCTGAACACTTGGTGTTTCTGGGATCCCTGTTGACCCCTAGAAGACGAGAGTTCGGGTGATTTGGAGAGAGGGAGCTAAACCTGAGGGTGATGCCGAGCCGCTGTTCACGGGCACACGGACATGTGTAGCGGGCCTTTTCTAAGAATCTCTGGGATTTTTAGGGTGGAAAAGTCTGAGATCGGAGGAGCAGGAGGAGGGACTACTGGGAAAGGAGTAGGATGGTGGGAGGGGGCTTGGCGAGGAAGAAGGCTCCCCGGCTCTTCCCTTCCTTTGGGGAACTGAAGAGTCCCTTTGGAGGAGGTGGTTAAAGCGGAACGAGAGGAAGGGAAACAAGCAAGAGGGCAGGAAAGAATTGTGATATAAGGTAAAAGAGAAAGGGAGAAGAGGGGAGAGATGGCGAGGTGGAGAGAAGGATGCGAAAGAAAGAGGGAGATAGAAAGGGCGAAAAAGCGCCGGAGAAGAGCCAAGAGGGATGGAGGAAGCCGAGGACTCGCCCGGGAATCTGAGACCCCTGAGGAAGGGGGACAACCAGCGATTCCCAGAGCCCCTACCCTGGTGAACTTGCTCCCCCACCGAGCCAAAATGGAAATTGGGAACCGAGGAGGAGGCTGGGCAGGAAAAAGAATCCAGTGACAATGTCTGACCCAGAATGAAATGGTTCTTGGCGTCTTGTGGAGTCTTTTCCAGCCTCCGCAAGAAAAGTTCCAGCGCCGTGGGCCCAGGTGGGCACGGGATTCCGCACGGTGTAGGAGCCGGCCATCTGCGAGTGCCCAGCGCCCCTGGCGGAGAAGGCCGGGTGCTGCAGCCTGAGCCGAAGCTTGGGGTTCTGGAGCTGAGAGGCGCTTATTCACTCTCTGGAATATGCCTTCTGCTACAATTTCCATCTTGGTTTGATTTTAATGTCAGCTCTTCCATGAAGCCTTCCTCCACAACCACATGGTACCTGATACCCTATCCATTATTATCCCCATCATAATCAAAGTTTTTGTCTTCTGCTGTAGGTTGGGAGCTGTTCATATCAATTTGGAATTTCAAAAAGAGCCAAGGTTAGAAGGAATTCCCATTTCCATTTCTGTTACTGCACCTGGGACAGGCCGGTTAAGGACTAGGATTAGCCCTCACTGTGTCCCCAGGGGAAAATAAAGAAGGTCATTTTCCTACCAGGGCTTCTGTCCCTGTTACAAACAACTGGAGAAAGCAAACTATATGTAATCCATGAGATTACACTAAATGTCACCAAATAAATCTCCTTTCATGTGGTTGTTGTTTCTTAACCATCATAGTGAAATAACACTTTAGGAAATTGTACTGCTTCTCCTACCACTGTATGCATAACATAAATACACACACACCCCCTTCTAAACCCTTAATTGTCTGACAAATATCTTGCCATCAGCACCCATGGCAGATATATATATAGGGAAACATCCCAATTATGCCTAGTTCCTGTATTTTATAAAATATCCATCACTCCTTATATGAAGACCAAAAGACAAATTCCTTTAAAAACTTGGACCCAGGGAAAGGCAGGTTTCTCCTGCAAAACCAACATCCTTTTGTAAAGGCTTTCTTTTTTTATTAGTTGTTCAAAACATTACAAAGCTCTTGACATATCATATTTCATACATTTGATTCAAGTGGGTTATGAACTCCCATTTTTACCACGTATACAGTTTGCAGAATCACATCGGTTACACATCCACGTTTATACATACTGTGTAAAAGCTTTCTTAAACTGGCTTTGTCTTCTCATTTTGCATTCTTCTTGTCTCAGTAGTTGAGCTGAGCACCTGGTTTACTTGCTTTAATGGTCTTCAGGACAAGACATAGCTTCTGCTTGCTTTTTACTCAACACTGTTTATTTTCATCTTTTGATAGTCTGATCTTACTGTATCTGTGCATTTTTGATAAGCTACTTTACAACCTTTGTAGAACTAAATAGGAAATTAATTAATTGATTAGTGTCAAAACGGCAGTCCACACTGCAATTCTCTGAATTTCTACAGAGGCCAAGGGTTATAATACAAAACCTGAAATGTCAGCAAGTTCAGCCAGGACTCCCTTCCACTGTGTGTCCATGAAGGTGAGAAGAATCTATTTTGCTCCATAGTGTATCCTCAGCATCTGGCCTGATGCCTAGCACAGAATTGACCCTCTATAAATGTACAATAAAAGACAAAACAGAAAAATGCAAATAGTCAAACTTCTGCTGCAACCACTAGCCACCTGTTCTTTCAAGCATAAAAATACTTTCAAAAGTGGCAATCAAGATAGTATTTGATTGATATTATCTTCCACCACATCTTGTTTTGTGGTATCAGTCAGTATTTGTATTGTAAGCAACAGAAAGCAATTCTATTTTAATCCAAAAATTATTTTAAGAAAGATATTAATCAATATTTCAGGGAGGACCTGAGAACTAAATTCAGGGGGTCTACAGGCAGAATGACACCTGAAATCACATTGTAGAATAGATCTTTTAGAGACGCTCTACCAGCATCACCAAGCCTGAGATGCTACAGCTTTGACCAATGCCACCAGAGTTGAATGCTGGATGTTCCTGCCAACAGCTGTCTCTGCTTCCTTTGGAATTTGAACGTGGCCACCTTCTCTATTACCACAAATTAACTTTCCATTTGTCTCTTTGTATCACTCACATTGATTGGCCAAGACATGCAGTAAAAAGCCAGATCTACCTCCTAAGGTAGGAAATTCTCCAATACACAGGAAGAGAGGTCAGATGCTGGACAGTCACAAAAAAGGAACAAGATAAAATGTCCGCTACAATCATTACCAAAAAATATTTCTTAGAGGAAAAAAAAGAGAATCTGCTCAACCTCATTATGAACGTAGAGTGGACAAAACAGAAACAAAATCCTGAGTAGATAACATTTTAAACAGCCCTTGTGTGGAATTCATGATTAACCAGCAAAACCCTTCTTCCCTACAAAAACCACAGGTTTTGGTAAGCATAGGTAGTATCATTACAAATCCCCCAACCGCCAAATCACCCAAGAAGTCAAGTTGGAAGAAAAATAGGAGAGAAAGAGAAAAAGGTAGAAGAAAGGAAGGAAGAGCAGAAAATAACTATCTAAAAACAGACATCTAAGAAGGGCTTCCTATAAGTCAAACACTATGTCTTTTATAGCCATTGCTTCATATTATTTGGACAAACTGAGTTTCTTGGTTTCAGTCAATAGATGGAGAAACAAAGGTATGTGCAGGTGAAGCAGTGGTGACTGGGGAGATGATGTTAAAGATAAGGATGAGTGTTTACATATGCAGTGCACTATCTCTGGGCAAGTCAGCCTAGCAGATTGAGAGTCCATACTTTGAAGCAAAATTACCTAAGTTCAAAACCCAACTCTACCAACCCACCACCTCTGTGGACTTAAACAAATTATTTACTTGTGCTTCCAATTCCTCCTTTGCAAATGGAGTTGGTGATAAAATGTATCACATAAGGTCACAGTAAAAGTTAAATGAATTAATGAATGTAAAGTACCTGGAACAGGGTCTGATTTATATGCTAGGTACGTTTGATCATACATGTTCTTACTATTCTTAATAGTCCTATGGAGGCCAGCACTTTATCCACATTTTACAGAATAGGAAATCTGACTCTGACAGGTTGGCCTTCTTCGCTTGTGAGGGACAGAACTAAAGGTTTGAATCTGGGTCTGTCTGACATTCCAGCTAAGTTCTAAGGTGCAGTCTAAACTGTTCTCCTACCCACATTACACAACACAACCCTGGGCAATATGGGCAATTAGATCTATCTGCTGTCCACCTGTCTTTCCTGGGGGAAAGGCACACGCCATGAGAACTAACATTGGTGACTAGTCCCCACTGGACATGTGGTTCTACTACACGCCTTACAATTTGAGAAGAGGATGGTGATTTAGTTGGTGACATCCTCATTTTTAGATGGCATAACCTCCCTTGTAAGGAAGAGAAAATTGTGGCCACCAACTCCAAGCCTGTGTATAGGTAGCAAATTCAAGTTGAAAAAGCCAAGCCAAAAATGGAAACTTAAACTCCGGAAAGAACATGCTCATTAAGTTGCTGAGAGTCATCAGCAATTTTGTCAATATTTTTCTTTTAGTCATCTTTCCAAAAAGAAAGGAAGGCATCCATCTAATGAGATGGATGCCCCATTGGAAAAGAAGTTTTGCAGGAAAGTAGGTTTTCGTTTTACTCTTCTCTCTAATGATTCACAATGCAAAGCTGCATTTCTTAGAGAAAAGGTTGTCTTTTCACAGTATGGGAACTGGAAGCATTCAACTGAGACCCTTCACGAGGGTGATAGGATGGGCCAGGAAAGACAGATAAAACTCAGGAGGGCCAGCTTGAGAGATAGGAGGAGAGCCAGAAAAGTATAGGGTCCCAGGAACAGGGAGACATGTATTTGTAAAGGAGGAGTGAACGGTGTTGCCAGGGTCATCCCACAAATGCCCACGTTCAGAAAAACAGGTTGCAACATCATCCCCAGAGAAGAGAGCCTTCTCTCTATCTTGGTCTCTTTACTCAAAGGCCATAAGTGTATTTTAAAATAAAATTAAAGAAGGAAGGAAGGGAGGGAGGGATGGGGGAAAAAAAGGTGTGGTTAATCTAGTTCCTCCGAGAAGCAGACATCCAGAAAGATGAGAAAAGAATGGTGAAGTGTGAAGGTTAACTGTCCTGTTAGTGAAAATGGGTAGGAGCAGGAGTGCTGGGAGAGCCGTCATGCTGAGACACAGAGCTGACTCTTGTGGAGGAGAGGGAGAGAAGGAAGGAAATTTGGATAGAAGGGTCTTAGATGGCCATGGCTTGTCATGCAGTTCTAAGAAAGTGTGGCAAAGCCGAGGCAGAGTCCTCCAGTCAGTCACCATGCAAGGAGTCCTCTGTCTCCCCCCAGGAATGAGCCTGCATGGCCTTTGTGCTAACATATGATGGACAGCTGAGCACCACAGCAGGGGGACATTGACCAACCAGGCAGAAAGAGATACATCATCCCCTTTTCCCATCTTAAAAGGAAGTGTTCTAAAATCTTCCTCAAAGGATTGTTCTGAGAAGAAAAAAAAAATGGAAGAATGTATGTAAAAGTTTAACCTGATCCCAGATCCCCCATAAATGTTTGTCAAGTAAATGAAAGAGTAATGGAATGAATGAACTTGTTCAGCAGACAGAAAGATTTGGGCAATTTGATTCAAATATCTTACAGCAAAAACAGCAGGGGATTGTCTAGAAGAAGTAGATAGGAGGATAAGAGAGGATTTAAAGTCTAGTCCTGGCTTTGTCAGTGCTGGTTGAGAGATTCTGATAAGGCTCATGGTGGTCACAGGGTTATAACTGGTCCTGAGGATTAAAGAAGACATTTTGCAAGGAAACATTAAGCAAACTTTGAAGGGCTACACAAAAGCAAAGGCACAGGCTTGTTGATTTACTTGACATCAGTATTGTTACAGATCTCCTCATCTCCTTGGATATGGCATCATCTTGACCCAAGCAACTTGCGATTCTGATGTCTAGACTCTGGTGTATGTTAAGAGATGATCGTTGTTGCCCACAGCCTCCCTTTTCTGTTTTCCACTCCTTGTTCTGTGCTTCCCCAGCAAGCATAACACACAGGAGTGTATCCAATTCACAGGTGACTCCTAATGCACCCTTTCCCAGGAGTACGACATTAGCATTTAAAAAGGCCCACTAGGCTGTTTCACCTGGTTAAACAGGGGGATTAGACAACCATGGGAAATGTGGGCAGGCTGAGGCCATGACAGCGAGAGCCTCGCAGAACTGCCCTGTTTCTCAGGGGTGCCAATGGCAGGTTAAACTCTAGGTAATAGAAAACAAAATGTGTCTGGGATAAAAAGTAGTTAAAGAAGAGAGATATAGTGGGGAGTAGGGGTGTTGGGGACAAAAAAGAGAAGAGTGATGTGCTTTAGAGGAATGAGAAATGGTCCCCCATCTCCAGAGACACCTCACAGAATCCACACAGTGATGCTGGATTCCGATGGTGGAAGCTCTCCGTTAGATGGGTGGAATCTTAGGCAAGGTGCCTGGCCCTTTCTGAGCTTCCAATTTAACATCTGTTAAAATGAATATATTAATATCCATCTCTCAAAGAGTTTTGTGAGCATCCAGCGAGGAGATAATGTTGGAAGCCTGGCACATAATAAGAACGTAATAAATCACTCTTAAATCCTCTTTACCCCTCTCTTCCCATCTCCCCCTCCTCTTTTTATCACCACAGCCAAAGAAAGAGTATCTTCCGTGTCCTTCATGGCAGCTCAAGACTTTTAATTCCCCAAAACTAGATGGGATTTAAAGAGTAAATAACCTCACAGAAATAGCCCTGGTGGCAGACCTCAAGACTATGACTCTGAATAGCTGTCCAAGAGTCAGAGTCTGCAGGTTACAGACCCAGACCCTGGATGCTCAGAGAGAGCTTCACCCACAGTCCAAGGTGAGGAAGGGGAGGTGGAGAGGAGGTCCCAGGAACAAGTTGAATTCCAGGAGGAACCTGGGTGGTGAAAGAGTGGAAGGAGCAAACTCCCCAGAGGGCAGGGATAGCCCTGAGATAGATGATAGATGAGGCTGCAGCTGTGAAGAGGTGACTTGCTAGGCAGAGGGTATGGGAAAACCCTCATGAATGGCCGGAGGCTGCTGAAGCTACTATTAGATCATGGATGTGCCTGTGATCATCTACCCCTGCACTCAGGGAAGGGGACCCATTCATTCCATCCCAGAGTCAGAATCAAGAGCACTTCAGGGGACTGAAGAGAGCTGGAATTCTTGGGAAATTGTTGAAGCATGGCAGAGAGAGCAAAGCAGGGAACTAAATATAGCCTTCAAACAAACATGCAGTCCACAACCTAACCCCGCTATCAGGCTGCAGGAGGAAGGGAGCTCATAGATTAGAGCCAGAGAGGCCTTGCTTGCAGCCTAAGTGCTCCTACAGGCAGAACAGAACTGGGAGCAGCCTGCACACTCAGCCTCACAGGGCTCCAGGATCCCTCCATATCGCCATCTATCCTAGCTGGGTTCACAAAATCTATTCCAACAACTTAAGAAAACGACAAAGAAAGCATGCAAGCACACATAAGTACCTTTTCAATAATCCGGAGACAGCTCTGTGACCTTAAGGGTCTGTGGATAGAGAGCAAGCCACTCAGAATTCTTTATTCTTATATTGGGGACATACATCAGGACTTAAAGATGTGTTCATCCAAGGCAGCTCCAACACTTCCAGCCAGAGGTCTTGGTCCTATTCTCTACCCTTCCCTGTCTGCCCAGTGAACTCTCACTCTTCCTTCTGATCCTAGGTCTACCTGCTCCTCCTGAAGCGAGCCTCCTTTGACCTCGCTCAACAGGTCCAGATACATCTCCCTTCATTATTAGGGTGACCCTACATCCCAGTGTAAACATTTCCCTGCTGTGATTACTAATAACACCTCCATTGGTTCTCAGATGCGTTCCTATTTCAAACAATACATTATGCATTCACCTCGTCCGCTGTATGTTCTCCTAGGACTATATACACCTCTTCTTTGAAACATTATAGTTGAATTTTTATGTATGTGTAGATGTTTAATTAATGATCCACTGGCTTATAAACTGCATCAGCAAAGGGATCACGTCTATTTTTAATTAAACTTTTTATGTTAAGATCATTGTAAATGCACATGCATTTCTAAGAAATGACGTGAACAGATACCATTGTGTACCTTTTTACCCTGTTTTCCCCAATGCTACTATCTTGCAGAAGTACAGAACAATACCACAGTACACTGATACCAAGCTACAGTGCCTTTTCATTACCACCTGCTCCCCACAGGCTGTCTATAGCCACACCCACTTTCAGCCTGTCCACAATTGTGAATTGTGCTGCAACACATTGATATGGCTGTGTCCCTGTAGTATGCTGTTTTTAAGTCCTTCTCATCCCCTGGCAACATCACTGCTCTCCATTTCTATAATTTTGCCATGTCGACGATGTTACAGGTATAGAATCACACAGTCTATAACTTTTAGGATTGGTTCTCATTCAACACGGTCCTCTAGAGATCCATGCAGGTTGTTGTGTGTATTAATAGTTCTGTTCTCCTTTTATTCCTGAATTATATTCTGTGGTATGGATGAAGCAGAGTTGGTTTGGCCTGTTGGAGGACATGTGGGATGTTTACAGTTTGGGGTCCACTCTGAATAAAGCTGCCATAAATGTTCATATATAGATTTTCATTTCTCTGGGATAAGTGCCCAGAAGTATGAATGTTGGGTCATACTGCATGGAGTTAAATGTTCTGTTTTTTGTTTTATTTTTGTTTTTAACAAACCACCAAACTGTTTTCCAGAATGATATATTATTTTACGTTTCTACCAGCAATATATAAGTGGTGGATTTTCTCTGAATCTTCTGCAGCATATATGTTATCACTATTTTTTATTTCACATTCTGGTAGGTGTGCAGTGAAATTGAAATGTGGCTTTAATTTGCATTTTCCTGATGGCTAATGATATTGAACATGTTTCTATGTTCTGTTATCCATCTATCCTCTATATGAAATAGCTCTTCATTCACTTCTTATACCATTGATTTTTTAAATCACTTTAGTGATTTACTTAACAGAATACAATGAAGAATTTCTTAAATAGCAAAATACAATGTAATCTTCATCTGCAAATAAAATCATGTTTTAAAAAAATTTTATTCTAGATTTGTTATATATGACAGCAGAACGCATTACAATTGACATTATACACATAGAGCACAATTTTTCATATCTCTGGTTGTATACAAAGTATATTCACACCATTCATGTCTTCATACATGTACTTAGGGTAATGATGTCCACCTCATTCCACCATCTTTTATACACCCCTTGCCCTCTCTCTCCCCACCCCACCCCTTTGCCCTATCTAGAGCTCATCTAATCTTCCCATGCTTCCCCTCCTAACCTCACTATCAATCAGCCTCCTTATATCAGAGAAAACATTCGGCATTTGGTTTCTTGGGATTGACTAACTTCACCTAGCATTATATTCTCCAACTCCATCCATTTACCTGCAAATGTCATGATTTTATTCTCTTTTATTGCTAAGTAATACTCCATTGTGTATATATATACCATGTTTTTAATCCATTCATCTACTGACAGGCATCTAGGTTGGTTCCACAGTTTAGCTATTGTGAATTGTGCTGCAATAAACATTGATGTGGCTGTGTCCCTGTAGTATGCTATTTTTAAGTCCTTTGGGTATAGACTGAGGAGTGGGATAGCTGGGTCAAATGGTATTCCATTCCCAGTTTTCCAAGGAATCTCCATACTACTTTCCATATTGGCTGCACCATTTTGCAGTCCCACCAACAATGTATCCTCACCAATGCTTATTGTTGTTTGTATTCTTAATAGCTGCCATTCTGACTGGAGTAAGATGAAATCATAGAGTAGTTTTGATTTGCATTTCTCTAATAACTAGAGATGTTGAACATTTTTTTTCATATATTTGTTGATTGATTGTATATACCACCTTCTGAGAAGTGTCTGTTCAGTTCCTTGGCCAATTTATTGGTTGGTTAATTTGTTATTTTGGTGTTTAGCTTTTTGAGTTCTTCATATACTGTAGAGATTAGTGCTCTATCTGATGTTCAAGTGGTAAAAATTTGCTCCCAAGCAGTAGGCTCCCTATTCACCTCACTGATTGTTTCTTTTGCTGAGAAGAAACTTTTTAGTTTGAATTCATTCCATTTATTATTAATTTATTAATTTATTTTAATTCTTGCACTATAACTGTCTTATTAAGGAAGTAGTGGCCTAATCTGAGATGATGGAGATTAGGGCCTACTTTTTCTTCTTAGACACAGGGTCTCTGGTTTCATTCCCAGGTTCTTGATCCATTTTGAGTTAAGTTTTGTGCATGGTGAGATATAGGGGCTTAATTTCATTTTGTTACATATGGATTTCCAGTTCTCCCAGCACCATTTATTGAAGAAGCTATCTTTTCTTGTATACATTGGCATTGGTAGTAGAGTGGCAGGCATAGCTGTTTTCCAATCCGTATGCCTTTTTTTTTTCCTTGCCTTTTCTACTGGCTAGAACTTCTAGCATTGTGTTGAATAAAACTGGGAGTGAACACCCTTGTTTCTGATCTTAGGGCGAAAGAACTCAGACTTTCGCCATTAAGTATAATGTACAGGTTTTTGTGGGTATTCTTATTCAAGTAGAGAAAGCTCCCCACTATTTCCATTTTTCAGAATTTTTATCCTAAAATGGTATAAACTTTTGTCAAATTCTTTTTCTGTATCCATTGACATGATCAGATATAATTCTTCTCTAAACATTTATAGAATTCTCCAGTAAAACACTCTGGGCCTGAAATTTTCTTTTGGGGGGGATTTTTTAAATTAAGAATTTGACTTCCTTAAAAATCCTAGGGCTATTCAAACCATATATTTCATATTGGGTAAATTGTGACAATCAGTGTTTTTACAATTTTTTTGAAAAATCATTTTGTCAAAATTGAAAAATTGATGTGTGAAAATGTTAGTAGTGTTAATTTATTTATTTGTTTGTTTTTTATGTCTGAAGAATCTGTAGTTATTTCCCTCCTTCTTGCCATTGCTAACTCTTTTTACTTTGTCAGTCTTAGAAGTTGGTTGACTTTATTGCTCTTTTCAAAAAACCAGCACTTTGCTTTGTTAATTTTCTCTATTTTTCTGTTTGGGATATAACTGATTTCTTCTCTTTAGGTTTATTTTGCTTTTTTCCCCCTAGGTTCTTAAGGCAGTTCAAGTTATTAACTTGAGATTTTTCCCCCTCTTTTCTAATATCTGCAGTTGATGCTATAAATTGCCCTCTCAGCATTATTTTAGCTGTATCCCACCAATTACCATCTGTTACGTTTTATTTTCATTTGATTCTTTTTTTTTTTTTTGTCTCCCTTGAAACTTCCTCTTTGGCCTGTGGATTCTTCAGGAGTATGTTCTTTTGTTTCCAAGTATTTGGAGATTTTCCTGTCACCTGTTATGGATTCCTAGCATGGTTCCATTGTAGGAGACATTCTGTATGACTTCAATTTTCTCAAACATTTTGAGGTTTTTCCCTGAGACCCAGGATGTGGTCTGCCAAGTGAACATTGTAAAACAAAGTGTAGGCCATCATCACTAGGTGGAGTGTTCTAGAAACATCAACCAGAACCTGCTGGCTGATGACCTGTGTTCTTCCATGGCCTTGGGGACTTTGGTCTTATTTTTCTATCAATTGTAGAAAGAGGAGTGTTGAAGTGTCTAACTGTACTTGTGAATTTGTCTGATTCTCCCTTCATTTTTATTTGGTTTTACCTCATAAATTTGCAGCTTTATTGATTGATGCCTAAACACTTAAGATTTCTATGTCTTCTTGAAAAATTGATCCTTTCGGCATATAATTTTTAATTTTTTGCAGTTTCTTTTGTTCTGAAGCCTACTTTATCTGCTATTCTTTTAATATTTGTATAATATATTTTCTAATTCTTTTACAGTTACATTTAAAGTGAGTCTCTTTTAGCCAGCATAGAGTTGGTTCGTGTTTCTTAATCCACTTTGCCAATCCCTGTCTTTTGTTGTATATTTACAGTTCCATAATTAGTGATATATTTAAGTTTACCATTTTTGTTTATTTGTTTTCTGTTGTTCTCTCTGTTTTTTATTTCTTTGTTGGGTTTTTCCTGCCCTCCTGTGGGTTACAATCATTTTTTTAAAATCCCATTTTGACTTATTGATACTATTTCTTAAAGTATCTCCTTGTACACCTTTTTTAGTGGTTACTAAAGGTATTGTATAAAATATACATCACATTTCATTGCTTGCTGGGCTTTTATTCTACCAGTTTCAGTGAAATACAGAACTCCTACTTTTATTTATAGCCCTTTGCTCTCCTCCATATATGACTACCTTATTTTCTATACATACACTCAGAATCACATGAGACACCATAATAACTTTTGCTTCAGCCATCCAACAAGTTTGCAAAACTGAAGAGAAATATGAAAGTTTGTTTTATTTACCCTTATTTCTGTTTACCGTGTTCTTTCTTTCTTCCTGGTGTTCCAATGTTCCTTCCTTTATCATTTCTTTCCTTTTTAGAGTACTTCCTGTAGCTATTCATTTAGGGTAGGTCTGCTGGTAGCAAATCTTGTTAGTTTCTCTTCACCCTTGAATGTCCTGGTTTCTCCTTCATTCTTGAAGCATATTTTCCCTGGCTATGGGATTTGGAGTTGGCATTTCTTTACTCTCAGCACTTGAAAAGCACTGTGCCAACTCCTGATGACCTCCATGGTTTTTGAGGAGAAATTGGTTGTCATTTGAATTGTTTTTCCCCCTTACATAATGTGTTGTTTCTCTCTTGCTGCTTCCAGGACATTTCTGTCTTGCGTTTTCAGAAATTTGATTGTGATTAGTCCCCTTGTCGATTTCTTTGAGTTCATTCTGTTTGGGCTTTGTGCAGCTTCTTGAATATGTAGTCTTTTATCCTTTCTTTTTCATCATCCTTTGAAATATATTTAACAAAAACTGTATATATTTAAGGTATATAATTTGACCATATGATACATATATGTTGTGAAATAATTACCTCAGCTAATTAAATATCCATCACAGCAGATAATTATTACATTTTTGTAAGTACATCTTTTGTCAGATTCAGAAAAGTTTCAGCCATTATTTGTTTTATAAAGACTCTTCCATCCTGTTCTTTTTCTCCTTTTCTTTTGGTGACTCTGAGTTCATGAGTGTTTGATATTTTGTTGTAGTCCTGTTAGCCCTGAAACTCTGATCATTTTTTTCCAGGGTATTTTCTCTCTGTTGTTCAGATTGGGAAATTTATGCTCTTCTGTCTTTAAATTCAAGGATTATTGCCTCTGTCCCCTCTATTCTGCTGTTAAATCTAATCTTTGAGCTTTTTATTTTTAGCTATTATGGTTTCCAGTTCTAAAATAACCATCTGGTTCTTCTTTATATCTTATTTTTCTCGAGAGAACTTTCTATATGTTCACTATTTCAGGCATGTTTTTAATTATTTGTTGAAGTGTTTTGATAATGACGGCTTTAAATGTCTCTATCAGATAATCCTAACGTCAACATTGTCATCTCAGTGTTGGCATCTGTGATCATCCTTTCACTTTCAGATTGAGATCTAGCTGGTGTTTGGCATGACAAATGGTTTTGATTGACACCTGGGTATTGGGGGTATTATTTTATGAGACTCTGATCCCTATTTGAACCCTCTATTTTAGCTGGCTTCTTCTGATACAGCTTGGCAAGAGAAAGGGGGGGTGCCACCCCATGACTGCCAGGAGAGACTCTGAGCCCCTTTCCCGCTGAGCCTCCATCAACACTGGGGAAGTGGGGCTGGGAAGAAGTGAAAGTTCTGCTGGACCAAAGTGGGAGTCTTCTGTCCCCACAAAGTCCCTGGTTGGAAGGGGCAGGAATGTGCCTCCTCCCTGCCTCTCTGGTGACCTCCACCGATACAAAGTGAGATTTGATTTCCTCACTACTGAAAGTCCTCATGTCTGCTGTGCCCTCTGATGTCACCGCGGCAATGGGGAGAGGAATGGCTTCACTCCTGCCCAGAACTTTCTCCTGACACCACAGGTGGGGGTCAGGGTGCTCATCACTGTCCGGAGCAGAGGGAGGTCTTGGCTCCTTATTGGCCTCTTTAACACCCAACAGTGCAGCACTTTGTCCAGGCTCAGGAGGCAGGAGCCTGGAGCCTCCCCATGCAACTTTGGGTACGGTGAGGCCAGGGTCTTCTCTGTGGTGTTGGCTGAAGTACAGACAGACACTACTGTCCCAAAATCCTCTGTCTCACTAGGCTGCGCTTTCTTGATCTTTTGACTAGAGACAACAGAATTTTTATTTTCTGTGCCCACTGGTGTGTCTCTCAAGTCTGGGATATATATGAGACGAAAGGAAAACCCAAATAACTCACCATTGCATCACTTCTAGGGCCCTAGGGTCTCTAGCCAATCTGCCTTCTTTCTATCTTTCAGAATTTTCTTTATTTTACATGTAATTTCTAGGGGTTTTGTTTGTTTTTGTTTGTTTTGTATATAGTAGGAAGAATAAGGGAAAGTACATCTTCTCCATCTTCCCAGAAGCTGATCATACCTATTTTTGCTCACTACTGAATCTTCAACATTAAATCCAGTCTCTGGCACAAAGAAGACCTCATTTGAAGAGTTGTTCAGTGAATGGATGAGTACTACTAAGTCAAATTCAAGTACGCCCCTCCCGTCTGTAAGCTTTGCAGTGGGTCTGTATTCTCCCAGGTTATATAGGGGCTTCCTTGAGAAGCAGGTGACCTTTCCCTGTCTGTAGTGGGTGCGTCCCTGAAGAGTTGAGGATCTGTAAAGTTGTGAAAATCATAGAATCAATCTTGTAGGTTGTAGTAAGGATTAAATGAGAAAAGCACTTAGAAACACCTCTGTCAAGTTGTAAGCTCTCAATACACACTATTATTGTGCAAAAAAAAAATTGAATTTTTGTCTGTTAGATTCCATTTCTTACTGATTTGCCTTATCATTTCAGAGGTGATGTCACTTCATTTCTGATTCTTTTACAACCTGACAACGGTCCCCCATGCTTTGTTTCTCAGCCTCCCTCCCAGCCTTTGTGACAAGCCATCAGTAATCTACAAATGGACTGACTGTCGGTGCAGCCAAGGGTCTTTAGGATTCATTGAATTCTGATGTTCCTTCTTTTATCCAGCACTTACATCACCCTGTAGCTCACATGTTGGTCTCTTTAACTCTGTGGACTTGAATTCCAGCAAAATTAGCTCTCGCATCTGCATGCGATCCTTTATGGGGATTTTCCACTGAACCCTCATGTGTGGCCCCACCCCAGGGCTCTTGCCCAGGGAATGGGGTCCACCTCCACCAGCAGCAACCACCACCTGGCTCTTCAACCCTAACAGGGGCTTCCCCTTGGGGGAAGTAAAGCAGTTTAAATTCTGAACAAACCTGGCTTATGGAAATGAAAAATTCAAACAGACTAACAGGAGGAGGTCTGAGTTCTGCTTAATTGACCCTGTATAATTATTTCCATTGAATTGCTCTACATCTGGGGATGGATATTTACCAAGCAGACTGGCCCAGTGGTTCCCTTCAGCACCTGCTTTAATCTGGAGGAAGTTAATTGCATGGAAAGTTCTCACCTAAATCACTGAGTTGCTTATTCCTGCCAAAGCCAGAAAAACATACATGTACACACACACACACACACACACACACACACACACACACACACACACAGTGTCAAAGGGCTTTGCTAGAAGGACTTTAGCTTTAGCTCAGGGGACTTTTAGCTCAAGGACTTTAGGACTTTAGCTCAGGGGCTGCTTCTGAATGCGAAAGCTCAGTCTATTTGGAGGGTCTTGTTAACCCAGTTTTTCCAAACATGCAGAACAGGAATCTCTTGCACTGCAGAGACTAAAGAGGAGTGAGCTTTGTGTCCCAAACCAAAGACCCCCGCCCCATCCCCCCAAAAGAAACAAACCAGAATGGGAGGCAGCATGAAACTCCCCTTGGTCAATGTTACCTTTTTCTTCTTTACAAATATAAAAAGAAGATAAATTACAGCTTCCATTAGTAACATAATTACTTTAATTAAAATTTAGGTGGTCGGAAAGGCCAGTTCTGAATGTCAGATTTCCAATGATGTGTGTTAAGCCTGGGAGAACAGAAATACAACCCTGTAAATAACTAATATATTACAATTGGAGCAGCAGGTGGTTCTGTGTTCTCTCAGTTAAGAGAGCAATTAAATGATAACCAGGACTCCATTCTCTACCCTCCCTGTCTCTGCCGTCCATTCACACTCAGGTAATCATTATACACACAAGACTGTGGTGGCATTTCCCATGCCCCATCCAAGCAATAGTCACCCTCCAAGGCTCGGCTCAAATTCTTCCTCGAGACCTTTCCCCAAACCTCTGTCCCACATACATCCTCCAGTCCTAATGAGCCACATGCTTGTTTTCTACACCAAGTGTTTTCTCTTTTAATTGAATTAATTTGGGCTTTGTGCTGAAGTCTTTCATACACAGACATCTAACTGTGCCATGCCTCCCTAACAAGATGATAAGCTCTCAGGAGGCACCAAACATGTCATGTGAAACCACAGACATTTAGAGCTGGGGGGATCTCAGAGACCACAGCATGAGAAAACAAGTCACAGAGCTGGGCAGGGGCTGAGCCAGAACTGACTCGAGGATTCGAACTCCTCGTTCCATGTGGATTCCAGCATGCCCAAGATCTGAGTGAATTTCCAACAAATATCATGAGGGAAAAGATATGGGAGGTGTGTGGCGGGGGGGGGGGGGCTTCCCTGATACCTGTTAAGTACATGTCTGTTTAAGTAACCTGGGTCCAATTTCCATTCCATGGGACTAGTGCCATTGAATGGGATGGTAGGAAGGTGTGTCCACAGAAAGCAGGTTAGACAGAAGGTTGGGGAGAGAACCCCAGTCCAAATCAGTGCCATGCTTTGGGTCTGAAATGTTTCCCCAAAAGCTCATATATTGAAGGCTTAGCCCCCAGTGAGCCATGTCCAGACCTAGGGCTTTGGGGAAGTGAGTGGATCAGGAGGGCTCTGATCTCACCAGTAGATTAAGCCATTTGATATATTAATAATTTGAATGGACTACTGGGAGATGGTAAGAATGATAGGCAAGTGGGGCTGGTTGGAGGAAGCAGGTCATTGTGAATGTGACTTTGGGGACTCTATCTTGTTCCTCCCACACACGTTCCTCTCAGGCTGCCAGATGCACACCCTTCCACCATGATGTTCTGCCTCCCCTGAGGCCCAGAACAATGGAGCCAGCCAATGATGAACCCAAATCTCTGAAACTACGAGCCCAAATAAACTTTTCCTCCTCCAAGTTGTCTGTGTCCTGCATTTTGGTCACACTGATGAAAAACTAAATCAGTATGCTCATGGCTGATGAATGACTAGCCAGCTGCTGTCACTTGAGGAGGGGAAAGGGTCCACTCTAAAGGACAATGAGAATCATCAGCCTGCCTCAACGTCCCTGTCTCCCTTTGATCTGGCAAAGAATGGAGCTTGTCTTGAAGAGGCCTCTTCAGTTCCCCACTGCTTCTTTCCAATCCCAGGTGTCTCACTCAGGTTCTCCAACAGGGGATTCTGAAGCCCAGGCACCCAGAGAAACCTGCAAGGGAGACAGGGAAGCAGGAGGAAGGTGGATTGGAAGCCAAGCAAAGGTGCAATTCCAGGAAGAATCCTATAGAGGGCAGCTTTGCTACCCTCAGAGTTGAAGACCTGGGTTCCCAGTTCCCTTATCTTCTCAATCAGCTGGTGGAGTGGGCTCCAGGTGCCCAAGGGCATGCCTTGGAGAAGGAGCTACTGGTGCTGACTGCTAGGAAACGCTGAAGGGGAGGCATGTAAAATGGATGAAAAGGAAACCAAGGACATCCAGACAAAACACCTGATGTCAGTCTCACGGAGATATTTTTAGTCAACATGCAACTTGGAAACTTAATAAACAAGTATCTGTGGCCTTTGCTTTCTGGTTTCATAAATTGGTGAATCATGTCTCATTATCTGGACCAGAAGAGGTAGGGAGCAGCCAGGGTCTTCCTGAGAGAAAGACCCTCGGGGCACAAGTGAAGGATGTGATGGTTTAAGGAGAAAAAGCATGCTGATTAATCCTTTGAAAAATTCTCCCACCACACTTAGTATGCATGGTAATGAGGGAGTCACTGAGAAGACTGGCTGACAGGCTTCCAGAAACTTCCCAAGGTAGCATTTGTCTTGGTGCATCAAGAGGCATACTGTTTAAGAATGCCCATTAGTTTCCAAAAAACCAATCCTACAACTAGATGACTATAAGTCCCTGGAGAAATTACTTAAACTCTCTGAGCCTCAGTTTCATCATCTTTAAAAGTGGGGAATTAGAAGAATTATCTTATGGATTTATTTTGAAGAATAAATAATGAGAGAGAGAGAGAGAGAGAGAGAGAGAGAGAGAGAGAGAGAGAGAGAGAGAGATTTGCAGCAGAGTGTATTTTGCAAAGAAAGCCACCCTTTATCTCCCATCCCACATGCTTTTGGGAACACTAGTGTTTTCTCACCAAGAAGTGGGTGCTATTTGCCCTCCCCTTGAGTATGGCTGTCCCAGGACTCAGTTGTAACAAATGCAAGGCAGTGGAAGTGACATGACTTCTGAGGCTAAATCAGAAAAGTTGATATAACTTACACCTGGTTCACTGGGAATCTTGGTTTTGGAGTCCTGGGTGACCATACGGTAAGGAGTCTTAATTACTACACATGGAAAAAAAAAACAAACAAAAATGCCATGTCTACATGAAGACAGATGCCAATCTTCCCTCAGCTGCTTCAATCATTTACCACAATCCAAGCCAGAGCTGTTTAGTCACACCCTTCCCAAATTCAGGATGCACAGAAACAGTGGGAAATAATAAAATGATTGTTTTTGATTTAAGTCACTAAGTGGTGATTTACTACAGACAATAGAAACAGTGCTTTATAAATGCCAGTTGTTGCATTGCTATTCACCACAGTATTGGAATCTCACCCACAGCCTTGCAAGTTCTGAAATATGATTTTGTTTTATTCCACTAAGACTGAATTAGTATCTCAGCGATGAGGTCTCACTAATCAAGGTTACAGGGGACTGATATACAGCCCAGAATGCCAATTTACTACCATAATGGAATGGCAAGGGGTTAAATAACCCATCCTCAGACCAGATTATTTCCTTCATATAAAAAAAATTTACTTGGGAAACCAAATGAGAATTATATAGGTTGTCTAGGGAGCATAAAGTGAGAGCAAGAGAAATTAGTTGTCCAACTCAAATGATTTGATGGTAGCAGGTCAAGGGAGCATGCTGTGTTTATCTCCCTGGATGGATCCACCTGCTGTCAGGACTCAGTAGCCCAGACCTCAGGTGAAGATGTCACCTCCTTCAAATGGCCCTTGGATAGACACTGACAGCATTAGTCCCTCTGATTTTCCAGCATACAGACTAATGCCCCTTCGAATTAGCACAGTATTTCTTTAACTTGGCAATTATTGATAGTGTTCCATGAAAAATAAAGTCAGGTAAGTCAGAGAAATCCTGGATTCAGAAAAGTGAAAAAAAAAAGTTTCATTATTACAAATTTAACCTTGGCTTTCCTGGGTTTCTAGCTTGTCTACTGAAGATTTTAGAACTTCCCAGCTTCCATAGGTGTGTGTGTGTGTGTGTGTGTGTGTGTGTGTGTGTGTGTGTGTGTTGATACTTAATCAGTTGATGCTTCTCAGGGTCTTGAATAGGCCAACTCCTGATGCAAACCTCCAAAAGGAAGACATAATAGAATAATGAATTCCCCCATACAAATATATCTCCCTTACCTCTGGATTACAGTGTGATGAGAGTTGCTCCGACAGAGTTGCTCTCCAAACCAGAAGTCATAGTGACTACTAACATTGTCTTTACATATGACTTTTCTGGACCCTCAGGTTGATTTCATAAGTTAATTGTCAGAAGACTTATTTATCTTTTGTCCAAAATCTCCTAATATGTTCTCTTGCTCTTAAGGAGTCTGGGTCTAGGGGGAGGAAGGAAGGTCTAACTCGGGGGAGGTACTAAGACGGACATTCTTTAGTATTGTGATATCTACTGGAAATACCAGAAATGACCAGAGAAACGCAGCATTCCAGGTGGGCTTTGAGGTCAGAATAGGAATTCAACCAGAACTCAACAAGCAGAGGAGTCGAAAAGGGTATTTACCTCTGGCTGGAGAAGCAGGGTGAGCAGGGACTTGGAAAGGAGTAGGGAACAGAATATTTAAGAAGTTGGGCAGAGCACACAATGAAGCTGGCCAGCAAGAGGAGTCTGTGAAGCCCTGTCCAAGAGCTCAGGCTTCAGATGAAGGTGGAGGGACCCAGAAATGAACTGTAAAAAATGAGGGGTGACATGAGAAGGCTCAGGTCAGCTGGGAGAAGAGCCAAAGGCACAGGTAGGTCAAGGGTAGGAGGTCAGTTAGGAAGTTCCTGCTGAATCCTCCAGGAATGTCAGCTGATACCCAGAAATATGTGGTTGGCTCCATAATTTCCTTGTACTTCTCCAGGCAATAGGAGACCGAGTATTAAAACATCTGCTCTTGGAAAAACAAAAATAAACAACCAAGCTCTGTGCAGGAGGCTTTTTGAAAGATCATCATCAGATCATTTCAGGCATTGACTTCACATGATGGCAAAGCAAAGAGAAAGTGTTTCGTGGTGACAGCACATATGCAAACCACCCAAGATGGAAGGAGGGACTCATCCCAGCTCTCAGTACAGGGAGACGTGATATGTGACGGATGATCCTATGTGTCAACTTGACTGGGCCACAGGGTGTCCACTCAAGTTCTATAACCCCGTAGGGCATCTGACTAGCACTATTCAGAAGCACCAGCATTCTTGTACATCCTAAATTTTTAGAGAGAAATCCTCTTGTCCTCTGCTCTCACTGAATAAACCAGGTGATCCTGGACCAAGCTAGACCAGTCATCCGAGGGGCAAATCCAGGCTTGAGCCCCAGATCTTCCATCACAAGAACAAAGTACCCAGCCTCCCGGGAATCTGTAAGCCACCTCACAGAAGTCCCAAAGTGAGGAGTGGAGCTGCTCTCCTTATAGGACCCGCAAAAAAACAGTCCCCTAGCTGCTTCTGAACCCTCTTCCAAAAGCACCAATTTAGCCCTGATTTACCTTTTAAAGGAGACAGCACCATTGCTAGCACTGCAAATGTGGGAAAGTATTGACTAAGCATTTAATTCTCTGGGAAAGGCCTGAAATCTGGGTTTGTATGTAGAATGCTTCCATTTTTTAACCTTAGCAAATACCAGACTTAAATTCTGTACTGACTAAAACCATTCAGACCAAACCAGACTCTTTTCTTCATTGGCTTCACCCCTGGGCCATTTGTATGAGGCACCTCTATCTAGTCTGTGTCCCCTTTCACAGAGCCTGAGCTTTAAAAAACAAAACAAGAGTCTGCTTCAGTTTATGGCACACAATGAGAAGTGATGTGATGTTAGGAGATTGGGAGGCAGAAGAGGGGCAGTCAGGGCACTGCTCCCCATCTCTCTGCTTTAATTGACATCTCCTCCGTGGTCCTACCTCACATAGTAGGCATTCTCTTTATAGATCCGGCTCCTGCTGGGAAGTGACTCCTACATTGTCCTTCATTAGGCAATTATAGCCCAAACCCCATAGTTAGGCACATGACCCAGACAGTCCACTCAGAGAGTAACACACTCATGGCCACTTGTACAGGAATGAGCACATGATCCAAGCCAATCAGGTCAAGCACAGCTAGCCCTGAGACTTTTGCAAGCAAGCATTGTATTTTTCTCAGGGGTTGGAGCTGTGAAGATATCATTCTGGAAATCCTACATGGAGGGAGACTGCTGCAGAGCCAAATCGGAGGGAAATAACACTGCAGAGAGATGAACAGAGACAGAATCAAAGTCCTAATGGCTTCATTTGAATTTCTACAGCTAGCAGAGTCTGAAGCTTGTCTGGCATTGAATCATTTCATGATATATTTCTTTTTTTAAAAAAATAAAAATGTTTTGTGGATTTGAGTTGCACTTCTGTCCCTTACTAATATGCCTATAGCAAATAAGACATTGTCAAGCACTGAGCAAGTTCCCAAGTAGTTCAGAGAGTAAAGAATGGATCCATTACTTGAAGCAGATGGTCTAGGAGACTAGGAGACAGGAAAAAAAAAGCATAATAACTCCACTTCTGTTTTGCCTCCACCTTTTCAGGGAAAATAATCTTCATATGCAGAGAGTAGAACATATGTTTTTTCAGGGTTCAGAAATCTGAGATAAATGAGGAGATAGAGGAAAGCTCATTGCTGCTTTGAGTCAGTCCAAATCGCTTGTCCCAACTGAGCCACCTTGAAGGGTACTTAAAGGATTTTAAAATGAGAATGCCAAGCCACTGTGGGGTGTGCTTTGAAGGATTGTGGGAAACTGGAAAATCATCTGGATTTTTAAAAATGGATTTTGTTATTTATAACCCAAAGAGATGTATGTAATCCTTGGAAAATTAAGCAGTTGGTTTTTGAAGACATTAGAGCAGGGCAAAACATGGGTTCAAAAAGAATAATTCATCCCCAAATTACCCCCAATCTCTTTTATTTAATGAAATTATGAAATGGACATAAATAGAGATGTGACAGACATCATGTATCTAAATGGTGAAATGATTGACAGTCCTATTTTTTGTTTTGAAAATTCTTGCATTCAAATGGAGAAAAAAGACACATGAAAGTATAGCTTAGATGATTAATTGATCAGAGCCAAAGAGTGTTTGATCAATGGAGTAATGAAACGTGGAGGGTGGACCCAGGGAAATGCTATGAGGCTGTATCCTCACAGCATTATGAACTAGCATTATAATACCTATTGATTTTAAAACTACATACATCTGGGGGCTGGGGTTATGGTTCAGCAGTAGCGCACTTGCCAGGCATGTGTGAGGCACTGGGTTCGATTCTCAGCACCATATATAAATAAATAAAATAAAGGTCTATCAACAACTAAAAAAGTAAAACAAAAACAAAACTTCATACATCTGGAAGAAACATTCTGATAAAATCAAGATTGAAAAAAATTTATTACAAGCTCTAATAATTTACCTTAAAAGCAACTAGATAATTTTTAATAATTAAACAGAGTTTTGTATTTACATTTTGAAAAATAACCTACAGAAATACAGGATGAAGAAGAACTGGCTCAACTGACATTATACTTAAAAAAAATAAAAATAAAAAAGGATTAGATGTTTCACTTGACTGCAAAAATATGATGCGATGCCACACGATGAAAGATAATGTCAGAGATTTACTGATGTGGGGAAAATGCCTATAACACTGTGTTAAGTGGATAAAAACCAGTTTACAGAGCACACACACACAGACACAAATATTAATAAAGAGCAGAAGGATGGTAGTGGTTAGCTCTCAGTGGTGAGCATTCTAGCAAAATCATTTTTCATTTTGTATTGTTCCATCATTTACATGTTCTGCACTTATTTAGTATAATTAAAATGTCATTCAGGTTCCATGTGGATTAAAAATATAACATGCTTGATTTTTTTAAAAAAAGGAATTCAGTGTTAGGCTGTACACACAGGATTAAATTTTCCAGAAAAGGGATATTGGTAAATCCACTGCACTCTGCCCAGGAACAACCATGTCTGGAATAATGAATCAAACCCTGAATGCCGTATGTGAAGCAGGACCTTGGCAATGGGGGCTGGAGATGGGGTTTGGAAAAGGTGTGAATGATGTGAAGGTTAAAGAAACTGTTAAGTAGGACATGTTAAAAAAAAAAAAAAGATACAATGGTGAATGTTTGTTTCCTTCATATGCATTAAAGGCTCTCTCATATGGAAGGAGCAGTATATTTATGATAGGATACAGATACCCACAAATTTTTTGACACTCATTCCACCAAGAGGCAAAAGTCTCAATCTTCTGATGGTATATGGTCTCTAATACACTGAATGCAGCACAAGGGGCACTGTACCATTTCTAGGACCAGGCTTTCAAAGGCTGGCAACTTCTGTTTCCTGTCCCTGGAACATCAGCTCTGATGAAGACGGTGGCCATGTCAGAAGGCTGTCTACCCTGGGAGCATAGTGCATAACAGTGAAGAGGCTGGGCAAAGAGAGGGAGGTCTGAGCAGCCCCAGCTGATCCAGCCAACCCAGTCCAGGCACCAGACGTGGGAGTGAAGAATCTTCCAGATGATCTCTTCTGGCTGCATCCATACGAGGAAGCCGAACATCCAGATGAGTCCACCAAACCCCGAATCACTAGAGATATCATAAATTGTTATTTGAAGTTTCTGAATATCGGGGAGAGTTTGTTACCCAGCAATAGAAAATTGGAACGCTTGTTATATTTAGCCTCATAGCCAGTAGTGAGGGCCATGGAGGGATTTTTGCATTAAGAGAACAATATCATTGCTCTTTATGATAAGGACTCTTAGCATGCAGTGCAGGATGGATGAAGGGTGTGTGGTACCTGAAGCAAGTTCAGGGATGACACCTCAAAGCTTTGTAACTGTTAGCTGTGAGGTGAGAACAAACTATTGGGGACACTGGATCCAGAGTTTAGGGGCATTCTCTGCTGCATACATGAAAAAGTTCTGAATTAGTATCAAGGAAGAGAAAGAAGAACTCTGTTTCCACAGCATCCTAACCTTAACAATCCAAAAAGAAAAGTCTAGAATGCTTTCTAGAATTTTCCCTAGAATGTATTAATTATATACACTCAAAATTCCTTTCAATAAGTCCTCTCAGAAAACTCACCACAGGGTCATGGTATATTTCACTGCTAGGTCCACTAGTAGATCATCTAGAGGCAGCACCTACTTCAGCAGAGGGTCACCTAAGAACTACTGGTGTAGGTTTGGGGGAATTACTGATGTCTGACTTCTCATCCATGAAATGAGGCCTTCGGGTGGATTTACCAGGTAACGCTATGTGATCACTCTATACTTTGCTTTTGAAACATCCCTACTTTTTCCCTTCCAGGTATTGATCACAATGTGAAAAAAAAAATATATGCCTATATCTTTCTTGCTCTGCAACTGGCTTTTGCCCCACTAGCCAGGAGTTGTGTTAGGACAGGGGTTCTCTCCTCTTCACCATTATATTCTCAGCACCTCACAATACACAGTTAAAACACTCAACAAGTATTTGCTAATTAAATTAATAACGAAGGTTTTTTGTTTTTTTTTTTTTTTCCTCTGCCCACCTTTGAGTCCAGGATTCATTTACTGGGTACATATTTGAGAAACTTTCCACACACATCCAGCTCAGAGGGAAGGGAGAAATAATAGAATGGCAAGAAACTAATTATCAAATATTCAGCGTTTGGGCTTGATACATATTCACAAATAACTAAGGGACAGCGCAGGGTTTGTGGATTAAAAATAAATCGCTTTCACATGATGAATGTTGCTATCATTCCAAACATTGTCATTTAGTCTCTTTTGACAGGACATCATCAAGCAGAGAAGAATGCTATGACAACTGTTGTGGTTGGACAAAATATAACAACGTTACAATTCTTTTGAGCTCTGGATATTTGTGTTCTCGGAATTCATATTTAAATCAGATTCTGAGGAGATGAAAGGAATGCACAAGAAGTCAGCTTGAGAAGAGAGACAGGCATTTTTGCCCCCTGGAAAACAGCCAGGTCTGTGGCAGATGCCAGTACTTTGGGAAAGTGGGGGGGGGGCGGGGGCTGGCAAGACGGTGGGGAAAATAAGCTGTCATCCTGTGTACCACTTTCAGATCAACAGTAAGTACGATTCTGTGGCTTATTACAGCCTGGAGGAGTCAGGTATCTTGAGATGAAGATTTCCATATGGTGATGCAAATTAGGGCCCCACTGCAGAGGTGTCTGCAAAGAACCAATAACCTGGGGAAATGTTTGGAAGCAGCTTGGAGAAAGGAAAGTTTGGTGAAGGAAGGAGGCAGAGTGTTTTTGCTTAAAAGGAAGTTGCTGTGGTTGATGGCCTTGTTGTTTTATTATTTGGGGGTTTGTCCATGCTGCTGCTGCTGCCGAAGCCGTCTGATTAACATTGTGTTCTCGAAAGTCATGATCACAGATAATATTGAGCTGAGTCTGTTGCCTTTACCATTTAACACATTCAGCACGAAAAGAGAACTGTTCTCTTCTTGCGCTCTGGTTTGAAGACCTCACTTGATTTCCCTTGCATCTCAAAGCTCACAGTTCTACTTTTAACTCCTCGCTGCCAGTGCGTGGATCTCTACTCTGCACCTCTGAAGATACAACTTGCACAGTGATTTACAGTTGGCCAAGCACAACCACATAACTTGTCTCACCAGATCTTCATGATAATCCTTTGAGGAACTCAATGAAGTAAGAGGGAAAACCATCTGTACCTACTATAGGTACGAGCACTGAAGCTCAACAGAACTGAGTTTGAGTACTGACCCTCAGTTCTCAGCCTTGTGGCTTCAGCAAGTTACTCAACTTTTCTGTACTTCACTTTCAGCGTCTGAGGCTGACTTAGTCAAGGAGGCATATAGAGTTTGGCTAAGAGCTTAGACCTGGGTGCCTGACTTCACAGGCAAAATCACTACCATTGACCAGCCATGTGACTCTGGGCAAGTTAGTTCAGTTTCTGTGCCTCAGTGTTGACATCCAGAAACCGGGGATAATGACGACATCCCCTTCTCAGAGGGTTGTCGTAAGGACTAAAGAACTTCAAACATGCAATGCATGTAAAACAAAGCCTGGTGTACAGTCATCATTTGCAAACTTTACTGTGATTATCTTATTATTTTAAAAATATATGCATATTTTTAACCTGCTTATAAAATTTTTTATAACATTGGTGTTATAAAAATCCTGGAGAATTTCTATGTAGTTCTGCCTACCTAATGTTTCTTTCAGATGTTCACTGAAATATATTCAGCCAATCCCTCCTCCCTGGGATACCATCCTCCCTTCCACTTGGCTGTAGTAAAATTATAACTGAGTTGGAGCCCGGGGATGAGGACACAGGGCAGTGCCACACTTCTCCATCAATCACTTTCCTCTCCCCCTGACAACAATAAACCACCACCATAGAACAGGACTGAAATTAAGGCCAGAAGTTTTTTTCTTTAAGACTCTATGCTTATTTCATATAAGAGTTTTGTTGTTGTCATTTTAACTTGGCATCTCAGCATCATTCTCTCTCTCATAAGCAGCCAGCCGCTCGCTTTCAGAATCTAAGACAACGGCAAAGTTCCCAGAATGTGTGCTGACCTGGAAAAGGAGAAGAAAGAATAAGCACCCTCCTACACCTTTTCCAGGAGATGGAAATGTTCTTTCTGTGGCCGTCCCTCCTGAGACCTCTCTGGCCAGACCAGAATTCCCCTCACCTTCTCTATCCCATAAGATGGCAGGCCCCCTTCCCAAATGCCACCCATGGCTATACTTGAGCAAGGCAGAGTGCTTTTCCAAAGTAGGTCAAGGATTGGGAATCATACAATTTCACATCTAGATCAGGACTGTTTTAAAGTGAAAGGGGGTACAGTTAAAAGCACCAAGATGGATATTAACCAGGCACAGAGTGGGAGGGGTGGCCACCCTACAAGCAAACATGGCCACTTACCTGTCAGCTACCCACTAGCTGCAGGCCTGGGACCTCTTCACCAGGCCTCTGACCCTGCGGCCAAGTCCTCTTTATGGATTCAAGTCACCCCACCTTTGTCTCTTCTCCAGATTTTTTGTACATTACAGCTTTCTGACCAGGAGAGAAGAAGTAAATATTCCTCCCCAACAGAAAAGATGTGCATACCTCCTCATCAGAGAAAGAAGAAGCTTCATTCTAGCACCAGGCCCACCCTCAGCTCAGGTTTCACAAAGATTCAATGAATGAGTGCTGTTCTTAGGATAATAAGATGGAGAGTGCTGACTGAGTTCTCGCTGTGCGACAGGCATGTCGCAAAACACTTTGCATGTAGTCTCTCATTTAATCCTCCTAATAATCCTAGAAAGTAAAGCCATCCCCAAATAGCAGATGAAGAGGCTCAGAAAAGGTGAGCGGTTGCTAAGGTCACAAACCTGGTAGCAATTGTACAAGGCACAGTTATAGGCATTTCTCTCTCTCTCTCTCTCTCTCTCTCTCTCTCTCTCTCTCTCTCACACACACACACACACACACACACACACACACACACACACATTATTCCTAGGACATTCAAGTTATCATTATGTCCTTCTTACATGTGAGGGACTACAACACAAGAGAGGCTAAATGACATGTCCAAGGTCACATAGCTCTTAAAATGCCTGAACTAGAATCACAAACCCAAGAAGTTGGGTTTTAGGCCCCCTTATTCACCATCAATCTGCTGTCTATTTCTGCTCCATTACTTAGGATGACCCAAGGCAGAATTGTTAGGGGGGAATTTTTCTCTGGGACTCTGAGAAAATTAAGATCCAGGTAGACTTTCAGCATGGTAAGGCTATAGACTGCACTGTTATTTATTTGACCCATAATTTCCTAGGAACTGTGAAGGGTATAGATGCCTTAGCCATCAAGAACTTTGAGGTCCATTCAGGGCTGAGAGCATCAGTGCTAGGAATCTACTCAGCTGGGCAGGAGCACCCTGCCAGGGCCTTTTGCATTCTCTGCTTCTCTTGTTCTACACAACCATCCTGGGATGAAAGCACTGTTTTCCTCCATTTCACAAATAAAGAAAGAGTGACTTTCAGGAGCAGAACTCAGCTCTGCTTCCACCTGAGCTTGAGTTCTCCTAGGCCTCATCTTTGGATCAACCAGCTTCACATATCCTTGCAGCACTCACATCTAATTTTTTTTTCTTAATATTCTGTGTGCATGCACACACACACACACACACACACACACACACACACACACAGAGGCCAGCTTTTAGGAACTAAATATAGAACTGATTGCTGGGTTCAGTGTTTATTCTAATCCGTGCAGGTTCATAAAGTCCACTTTAGACAAAAATAAGGCTGATGTGCATATGTAAAAGAAAATCAGTTCATATTTACAAGCCCCATAAAACCTGCTGCAAATACTTAGGTAGAAAGATACAGCAAATGCATTTACAACTTTACCCAAATGTCTCACTATCAGTGAGCTGGAGGAGGTTCAGAGAGGGCTGGAAACCCGGGGCTCTAGTAATCTATGAGGATAATATATTCTAATTACTAAATGAACAGGGTAATCTGAGAATATTGGATTCAAATGGATTTTCTTGTGTTTGCAAAACCACTGTAGAACACACCATAAGTGGGGCTTATTACATATTTAGAGGTCCAGATTCATTACTACACACACACACACACACACACACACACACACACATATACACACCTCATGGAGGAACAAAGGATATGCCCTCCTTGCTTTGAAATGTTCCAACAATTTTGACATGTCTAGAGATAAACACACTCCCTGTGCCCAGCCTGCGCTGCTAGGCTCATAATTCATTAAACCAATAGCTACTCTGCCTCCTGCCCTATTCTTTGCATTCAGAGGGAGATAAAAAAGCAAATGTGGTCACACCCCCATTCTTGTCATGTGACCCCAGTAGATTTAAAGAAGAAATCAGTTGGGACCTATTGACAGGCACCGGGGCCCACTGAAAACAACTCTAGGAGAAAGGAGATTGTCATCAGGAAAAACAGAATCTTGAGGGACCCAAGTGCTGAGTGCATAAGCCAGACTTTATCAATTTCTCCTCTCCAGGACCACCTGATCTCATTCCCTCATCTCCACTCACTCTGAGGCTTCTCTCACCAATTTGTCCTCTCTTCACCAGCCTCCTCTGCCTCCACTCATCAAATTATATAGAGAGGGGCAAGTGCCCTTGATTTGACAACTAACCCCTGCTGCAAAGAAATCAGGAGATTGCTAAAATGTTGAAAAGTACTGAGCGCCCTTCAGAATCATGGTATCAGAGAGGAGGAGGTGCCACCATGGAGACTCCTTACTCCATTGGCTGTGCCTTCCAAGGATGGAGAAGACTGGCTCGTTTTGCATAGTCTTTGAAGTTAGCACCCCAATCTAATTCCTTCCTGGGAGAAGCCACCTCTACAAAAGAGTCACTTTTGGAGATGTCCCACACCTATGGAGACTGGAGCACTAGCAACTACACCTTCTAGGACGCAGAAGGGAGAGAAATTTCCTAGGGCCTGAGCCCCTGAGCCTGCAGGAGCAAACAGGGCCATTTCATAGCTGCCTCAGGGACTAACAGATCAACTTACATGGGACACTAGCGTCTACTCTACAAGCACTAATGGACAGCCCCAGCAGCCTTCTGCTTGGCACAGGGATACGTAGGTCTAGGAAATGCACTCACCAACCTCAGAATCCTACCCAGGAGCATAAACGTGCCCCTCAGCAACACTGATGCAAGGCTGAGGCTGAGCAGGCCTCCAGATGAAGGGAAGAAGCTAGCTTGTCAAAGACAGCCCTGTGCAGGCTCTTGAGCCTCACACTCTCCCTGCAAGTCAGGTGTTAATGCAGATGAGGAAACTCAGGCTTAGGCAGGCTGAGGGCCTTGTCCTAGCTATACTGTTAGGTAAAGGACCTGGAGCCTGCTCTTCCTGTGATGGTAAGTGGCTTGTTCGCAAAGCAATGCATTTCCTAATAGAGATAGAGAAGGCCCAGAGAATGTGAGGGTGAAAGGGGTGGCTCCCCGGGGGAGCATGCAAGACTGCTTGGCCTGAGACCACATTGCTGAGATTTTCCACAACTGGTTTGGAAAAACTGTTATGCAAAGTTAAAGAACTAACATGCTCTCCCAGTTAACAGTGTAAGGAAATAGATGTTGGAAGATTTTTTGGAGGCAGACACAATAAGCTATTGATGAAGATGAAGACAGCCTAAGATATACTAAGACCCCCAAAACAGCACTAAACAGGGCCACTTAGTGTAGGAGCAAATAGACCTATACCCTCAACCAGCCCTCTATGACAATGTTATTTGAATTAGAACTCCTAATGATATCTCTGAATTATCAGGAAGTGAGTAAGTTACACTTACATACTGTCCAAGGTAAGTAGATTGTGCAGTTTGTACTCTACTTATTGAGACTGAGTGTGCCTTGGACTAGCTGTGTGATCTTGGACAAATCAATCAACTCCTCTGGACCTCATCATCTCACGGGTAAAATGAGAAGTGAGCAACTCAAAATTTAAACAAGGTGACCCTAGGGAGAAATTATTCCTGCCCATCCCATTCCCACCATGCCAGCAGCCCTGGAGAGGTGACCCTGCTTGTCCGCCTTCTGTACCAGAGAGTGTGAGGTGGAATGAGGCCTGGCAAGTCCATTCTACTCTTCTGAAAGCCTTGGCAATGATGGGAGGGCTTGGGGCACATTTTATTGCCTGCCCCAGTTTCCCTACCTCCTGGTCAAATGCCAGAGCCAGACTAGATCAGGGAATGGGAGCTGAAGCCTCCAGCCCCCTGTTACAACATCAGCACGTCCTCGGAGCCTTGGGTTTCTTTAACCTCCAGAGCACACTGTTTAAACCAAATACCTCTGAGGGAGGGAAGACTTTAATCCAGGGATGATAAATAGGCTTTACCCCAAGTACCAACTTTGATCAATTGGTAATGACTGTCTGGAGCATTGTACTGAGATAGATTCTTAAACTGTTCTCCAGGGTGATATTCAAAATATTTAAGAATCCACCAATCAACAGGAACACAAGCTGTAGGCTGAAGCAAGGCCTCTCAGACTCCCCCCAACCTCACCCTCTTCTGAGCTCTTCTGGGCCACCTGTTGATTCGGGTGTTAACCCATTAGTTTCTGGGTCGTTCTGGGGAAGTCCAAGGGCAGGCTTCAAGTCCCCAGCTATTTAACAATTGATGCAGGAGTGGTTCCTTGTTTAAATCCTTGGATTCTAAGTTGAATATCAACTCCAGCTGTCCCCTGGATTCTGGGGAAGTGGCAACAATGAAGCAGCATCAGCCTTAGGTGGGGGACAAAAAAGAGTACAGACCCTTGTCAAGTATTTTTCTGTCACTTTTACCTCCCGTAGTATCCATGTTTTCCTCAGTGAGTCATAGGACCAGACACTAGTCTGTATGGGCATTGTGAATCTGTACTGCATACAATTAGAGCTTTGGAAGGGATGAAACTCAGACAAACTCACATTGGGCATGGGGTCCGTTGATTTATTTTTCCACTGTTAGGAAGCTTCTTGTAGACATGAAACCAAAGTTGTCATTAGCCATGATGAAATGTTAGTGAAATTAACCTTCTAAAGTTAAAATTCATAGAATTGTTTCTATTCAACATCCATCAAAAGTTAGGATCAAGCCTATTAGTATAACACAGATGATGACTTTCAGATCCTAGGAACCCCAGAAAGGTGGTCAAGTTCTCCTGGCCCTCTGTGGATGCTCACTAATTAAGGCTCTTAGGCAGAGGGCAGCCCAGGTTTGCTTGGATGCCAAACACCTGGCCTAGCAGGTGTAGCAGCTCACTACCCAGCTTTTGAAGACTCCTGAGTACAAAGGTCTGTCTCTCTGTACTTCAGTGTATACCAGACCACCTAGAGAGTGTATTAAATGGCAGAGTCAGGGGCCCCCCACCCTAAGATTCTAGCAGCATCAATGTTCGTTTTTAACAACTTTCCAAATTAAGTATTATTCAGGTTGTGGATTCCACTTTGGGAAACCTTAGTCAGCAAGAATGAAAAATCCAAGAGGCTTCTGGAGAAGATGGAAGCAGACCCTAAAATGGAAAAAGAGAATTCAGGGAGGACACAGGGGCACCTGGTGGAAACACAACCACATCTAACATCCTAAGGGGTAGCCAGGTCCTGCCTTCACCAAAATAATGAATTAGGTTCCTTCATTGACACAAAGTGACTGGTGCTTGATTCATCTCACACAGTGGCATCCACCTTCCAAGTTGGGCACTGCCGTTATGTTTATTTTAAAATAAGGAAACTGAGGCCCAGGGTCCCCAAGCTTGAAGGTGTTGAAGCCAGGATTTGATCAATCAGACTGACACTGAAGCCCAGATACTTAACGTCAGCCTGCTCTGCTCACATAGAAGAATAATTCCAATATACATGAGGCTCCTACTATCCTCATAGACTAGCTAGACGATAAAACAACTATCAGATCTTATTCAACTTATAATGAATATTACTGGTGGAAAATAAAGAACGGAAAATAAAATTGACCATGGCTAAAAGTGCACATAATAAATTTCATTATAATCAAAACTTGACTAAAGAATCATGGCTTTTTGAAAAATATTGACTTTCAAAATTAAACCTTAGAAAATTGAAACCCCCCCCCCAAAAAAAAACCAGTCATCCAAAAGCCAAAATTTGAAATGCTCCAAAATGGAGCAAAATCGATAATGATGGCTGGATTCTATTGTATGCTTAAAGAAAAACTAGCAATCCTTCTCAAACTCTTGCAAAAAAAAATTGAAAAAGGAGAATGCTTTCAAAACCATTTTCTAACACTAGCATCACTCTGACACCAAACCCAGAAAAAGACTACAAGGAAAGAAAATTATAAGCCGATATCACTGATAATTGTAGATGCAAAAGTACTGGCAAAATGTTAGCAAGCTGAATTTAACAGCACATTAAAGAGATCATCTTTACATCACCATGATCAAGGGGTGATGTAAAGAGGGCTCAACACATGCAAATCTATAAATGTGATGCACCATGTTGACAGAATGAAGCCCAAAATTTTATGGTCATCTGAATAGATTTTTTTAAAAAACCCAACTGACCTAATTCAACATCCTTTCATGATAAAAACTCACAAAAATTTAAGTATAGAAGGAATGTACCTCAATACAATAAATACCTTATAGGACAACCCCCTCCCCCAAAGCCATACTCAATAGCCAAAAGTTGAAAGCCTTTCCTCTACAATGGAACAAGACAACGATGCCTACTCTATTGAGCACAATACTAGAAGTCCTAACCAGAGCAATTAGGGAAGAAAAAGAAATAGCAGGCACCCAAAATGGGGAAAAGAAGAAATTAAACAGTTTCCGTTTGCAGATGACATGATCTTATATATAGAAAACCCTAAAAATTCTACCCAAACACTGTTAGAACTAAGAAACAAATTCACTAAAATTTCAGAATACAAAATGTATATACAAAAATCAGTAGTATTTCTGTACAGGAATAATGAGCTATTATTTTAAAAGCCAAGAAAATAATCCCAATTACAATAGCTGCAAAAATACTTAAAATAAATTTAACCAAGGAGATGAAAGATTTGTCCACTGAAAATTAAAACACATTAACAAAACAAATTAAAGGTACAAATAAATAAAAATTATTCCATGTTCATAGATTGGAAGAATTAGTATTATTAAAATGTCCATACTATACAAAGCTATGTACAGATGTGAAGTAATCCTGTCAAAATTCCAATAACATATTTTCTCAGAAATAAAAAAAAGAAACTGTAAAATGTTCATGGAACCCTGAGGAGAGAAAGCAATCTTGAGCAAAATAAACAAAGCTGGAGGCATCATAGTATATAATTTTTTTTAAAGAGAGAGTGAGAGAGGAGAGAGAGAGAGAGAGAGAGAGAGAGAGAGAGAGAATTTTTTAATATTTATTTTTTAGTACTCGGCGGACACAACATCTTTGTATGTGGTGCTGAGGATCGAACCTGGGCCGCACGCATGCCAGGCGAGCGCGCTACCGCTTGAGCCACATCCCCAGCCCCGTATATAATTTTTAAATATACAATAAAGTGATAGTAACCAAAATCCATGGTACCGACATGAAGGCAGATATATAGACCCATGGAACAGAAGAGGGAGCCCAGCAATAAATGCATACATTTAGAGTCCATTGATTGATTGTCAACAGGCATCAAGAAGAGTCTCTTCAGTAATGGTGTTGAGATAACTGGATATCCACATGCAGAAGAATGAAATCAGACCCTTATCTCATACCAAATACAAAAAAATCAACCTGGAATTCAGTAAAGATTTAACTGTAAAACCGGACACTGCAAATCTACCAGAAGAAAATATAGGAGGAAAGCTTTATGGCATTGGTTTGGGCAATAATTTTTTGGATATAGTCCTCAAAGCATAGGCAATGGAAGCAAATTTGACAAGTGGGATTATAACTACCTAAAGAGCTTTTACACATCAGGGGCTAGGGTTGTGGCTCAGTGGTAGAGCACTTGCCTGGCACGTGTGAGGCACTGGGTTTGATTCTCACCACTACTGAAAAATAAAAAATGGTATTGTGTCCATCTACAACCAAATATATATATATATATATATATATATATATATATATATATATATATATGAGCTTTTACACATCAAAGGAAACAATCCACTGAGAAGACGACCTCAGTGAAAAAATATTTGCGTACATCTGATAAAGAACTTGCATCCAAATGCATGTGGAACCCAAACAATTCAATAGTAAGACAACAAATGACCCAGTTGAAAAATGGGTAAAGGAGCCAGGCACAATGGCGTGTACCTATAATCTCAGCTACTCAGAAGCCTGAGGCAGGGAGATTGCAAGTTTGAGGGCACCCTGGTCAACATAGCAAGACTCTGTCTCAAAAACTAAATAAATATGCTAGAGATTAATGCTTTATCGGAGGTGCATGTGGTGAAGATTTCTCCCAATCTGTAGGCTCTCTCCTCACTTTATTAATTGTTTTCTTTGCTTAAGAAAAGCTTTTTAATTTGAATCCATCCCATTTATTAATTCTTGATTTTTACTTCTTGAGCTTTAGGAGTCTTGTTAAGGAAGTCAGATCCTAGGCCCATGTGGTGAAGATTTGGGTCTATTTTCTCTTCTATTAGGCGAAAGGTCTCTACTCTAGTGCCTAAGTCTTGGATCCACTTTGAGTTGATTTTTGTGCAGGGTAAGAGACAGAGGTTTAATTTCATTTTGTTACATATGGATTTCCAGTTTTGCCAGCACCACTTGTTGAATAGGCTATCTTTTCTCCAGTGAATGTTTTTGGCACCTTTGTCTAGTATCACATAACCTTTTTATGTGGGTTTGTCTCTGTGTCCTCTATTCTGTACCATTGGTCTCTAAATCTATCTTGGTGCCAATATCAAGCTGTTTTTATTACTGTAGCTCTGTAGTAGAGTTTAAGGTCTGGTATTGTGATGCTTCCTGCTTCACTTCTCTTGCTAAGGATTGCTTTAGCTATGCTGAGACTCTTATTTTTCCAAATAAATTTCATGACTGCTTTTTCTATTTCTATGAAGAATGTCATTGGGATTTATAGGAATTGCATTAAATATGTATAATGCTTTGGGTAGTATGGCCATTTTGACAATATTAATTCTGCCTATCTAGGAGCATGGGAGATATTTCCATCTTCTGAGGTTTTTTTTTTTTTCAGTTTCTTTCTTTAGTGTTCTATAGTTTTCATTGTAGAGGTTTTTCACCTCTTTTGTTAGATTGATTCCCAGGTTTGTTTGTTTGTTTGTTTGTTTGTTTTGAGGCTATTGTGAATGGAGTAGTTTTCCTAATTTCTCTTTCAGTGGATTTATTGCTGATTTATAGGAATGTATTTGATTTATGGATGTTGATTTTATATTCTGCTAATTTGCTGAATTCATTTAGAAGTTCTAGAAGTTTTCTTGTGGAATTTTTTGGGTCTTCTAGTCACAGAATCATGTCATTAGCAAATAGTGATGCTTTGAGTTCTTCTTTATCTATTTGTATCTCTTTAATTTCTTTCTTTTGTCTAATTGCTCTGGTTAGAGTTTCAAGGATGATGCTGAATAGAAGTAGTGAAAGAGGCCATCCTTGTCTTGTTCCAGTTTTTAGTGGGAAAGCTTTTAATTTTTCTCCATTTAGAATCTTGCCGGCCTTGGGTTTATATATATAGCTTTTACAATGTTGAGGTATGTTCCTACTATCCCTAGTTTTTCTAGTGTTTTGAATATGAAGGTATGCTGTATTTTGTTAAATGTTTTTTCTGCATCTATTGAAATGGTCCTATGATTCTTATAAAGCATTAATCTCTAGGATATATAAAGAACTCAAACAACTTAACATAAAAAAAAACCCAATCAATAAATGGGCTAAGGAACTGAAAAGACCCTTCACAGAAGAAGAAATACAATTGATCAACAAATATATGAAAAGTGTTCAACATCTCTAGCAATTAGAGGAATGCAAATCAAAACTACTCTAAGATTTCATCTCACTCCAGTCAGAATCGCAATCATCAAGAATATAGGCAACAGTAAATGTTGGCGAGGATATGATGAAAAAGGTATGTTCATACATTGCTGGTGGGACTGCAAACTGGTACAACCATTATAGAAAGCAGTATGGAGATTCCTCAGAAAATTGGGAATGGAATCACCATTTGACCCAGCTATCCCACTCCTTGGTTTATACCCAAAGGACTTAAAATCAGGATACTTTGGTGATGCATCCACACCAATGTTTATAGCAATTCAATTCACAATAGCTAAACTATGGAACCAACCTAGGTGTCCTGCAATAGATGAGTAGATGAAAAAAATGTGGTATATATACTCAATGGAATATTACTCAGCTTTAAAGAAGAGTAAAATTATGGCATTTGCCAGTAAATGGTTGTAGTTGGAGTATATCATGCTAAGCGAAATAAGCCAATCCCACAAAACCAAAGGATGAATGTTTTCTCTAATATGCAGATACTAATTCACAATAAGGTGGGGGGCACTAGGGAAGAATAGCATTACCTTAGGTTAGATAGAGGGAAGTGATGGGAAGGGAGGGGAGAGGATGTGGGGATAGGAAAGACAGTAGAGTGAAACAGACATTATTACTGTATGTATATATGGGACTGCATGACCAATATGACTCTGCAACCTGTACACTCAGAAAAATGAGAAATTATATCCCATCTATGTATGCAATATCAAAGGGCATAAATCCATTCTACTGTCATGGATAACTTATTAAAATAACATTTAAAAATTAAAAATAACTAAACAAATAGAGGAAGAAAAAGACAAAGGATCTAAATGGACATTTTTCAGAAGACATACAAATGGTCAATAGGTATATGAAAAAATGCTCAATATTAAAAGATAAATTTAATTTAAATTTTAAAAATTCCCAAGATCATCAATCATCAAAGAAAGGCAAATTAAATCATAAATGAGTTACTGCCTCACTCGAGTTAGAAGTCTTTTTACTGAAAAGACAAAAGGTAACTAATGTCGTAGAGGATGTAAGCAAAGGGAACCCTTGCTCCCTTGATTGGTGGGAATGTAAATTGGTGCAGCCATTGCAGAAAGAAGGGTGGCAGCTTCTTTAAAAATGAAAAACAGACTGTGGTCTAGGACTCCACTTCTGGAAATGGAGTCCGTGTGCTGAGATATTTGCACACCCACATTCCCACAGTGCTTGTAGCATTCTTCACAATAGCCGAGAAATGAAGTCAGCCTCAGTATCCATCAATGGGAGAATGGATAAAGAAAATGTGCTGTGTATGCACAGAGGAATACTATACAGTCTTTTAAAAGAAGGAAATTCTGTCACTTGTAATGACATGGATATATCTGGAGGTCACTTTATTTCATGAAACAAGCCAAGTACAGACAGACAGATACCACATGATCACACTTATTTTTGTGCAATCAAAAATGTTGGACTGATAAAAGAAGAGAGTAGAATGATAGTTACCAGGGGTGGAGAAAGGGGCCAGTTTGGGAAGATGTTAAACGAAGGATACAACATTTCAATTTGATAGGAATAGAAAGTTGAGGAGCTCAATTGGGTATCTTGGTGACTATGGTTAATCACACTATGTTGTATTCTTGAGAAATGCCAAAAGAGTATATTTTAAATGTTCTCATCACAAAAAAAAATACAAAGTATATGAGGCAATGCATACATTATTAGCTTGATTTAGCTATCCCACAATGTATGCATATTTCAAAATATATTATAAATGATAAATATATAAAATTTCATTGGTTAATTAAACATAAATCCATTTTAAAACTAAAGTCTGAGTGATGACTTAAATATTTATTGTAAAACATATGGGATAGAATTTATTTTAAAAAAGGAAATGAAAATCAAAATGAATGGAAATTTTTTTGCACCGGATAGAAGTTGAGCAAAAAAAGTTAAATTTACTTAATAGAGTGCTCTATAAAATAATTTTTAACAAATAACTAGTGTCTTTATTATTCTAATAAAATGACTTTATGAACATGGAATCAAAATGTCCTTGGGGGTCAAAATAGCAAAGAGGAAACCCTCAGTACGGTGAACCAGCTGCACTTACAAATGCTTCCTGTTGCTTTGACCATAGATCCTAGGTCCTCATTCAGAGTTAGAATCTGTGTAATAAGGACACCATACACTCACATGGCAGTGGGTGGGGTACACATCCCCCACATCCTCCAGCAATACTGTGCTACTTCAGGGGAACCCCAGCTGGGAATTTCTTCTGAATTGATAGACAATTGGTTTTCCTATTAGGGCTCGAAAAAATGTTTGAGAAATATTGCTTTAAACATTGAGATCTTCCTTTATCTCCCATGCCAGGCTGTCCCCAAGCACAGTCCCCTGCTCGCAGGCTATGCCATCGCCATCCTCACATGGACCACAGCAGGTGGTCCTCACCGGATGTCCTGCTTCTACTCCTGACTCCCGGCCATCATTCTTCATTCTTCAGAAACCGTGTTTCTCTCCTGAGAATCATTCATTGTTTTCCTATTGCACTTAGAACAAAGTATAAACACCTCCTCCTGGTTTGTGAAACCCTCCACCATCTGACTCCAGCCTACTTTGCTGGAGGTCTCGGACCCTCCTCTTGCCTCTCAGCTCTCTTCTCCAGCACGGCCTCGCTCTCCTTCCCAATCCCACCCAGACCCTGGGTGCTGGTAGATTCCTCTGCGTGGAGCTCCCTCCCCTATCTTGTCCTGGTTGGCTACTCATCGCTGGGCTTAAACACCAGCTCCTCAGAGAGATCTTTGTTCACCGCTGCCTCCAGATCAAAGAAACCACTACGACTTCCTCCTATTTTGATTCTCTTTATAACACAGCATCTCATATTTTTGTTTGTTCAGTTTGGGTTCGATCCTCCATTACCATGATAAGCTCTACAAGGGCAGGGACCAATTTATCCTGTTCACTATTTGTAAGCACCCAGTACACATTCATGAATGGATAGATGAAGGAATGACTGAATGGGCAAATAAAGGAACATGTGAAGTAACCTGAAACCTGCTGAAATTGTTGGAGCCACTGTGCTTGGAATACCAACAAGAAAAGAAGCTCACTCTTCTGTCTTTCAACTAAAGATCCTCCTCAAATTCTCCTTTCTCTTGGATCTTTACCCCATCCATAGAGGCTTGGCTTTGCTCTTAGTTTCTATAGGGTAGTTTACATTTGTAATTAACCCTTTATTCCACAGTGCTAGCGTTTTCCCCACTATATTGCATTATCTTCCCTATTATATTGCTCTGACTCTGTCCTGGTTTGGGTTTCACCAACAATAGTAATTACTTTGTAAGTCTGAGCTATGGGGTTTTTTTTGTCACCTGCAGCACCTAGTAGGTACCCAATAAATATTTCAAAAGTAATAGAAGTTCAGGGTTGGAACTAATCTCAGGGATCACATTCTTGAAACTCCCATGGTAGAGATAGAAGAGCACTGAGACCTAGAGGCATGAAGGGACTTTCCTAAGACTGGGAGACATCTATGCATAAGGCTGGTCCACAAGGACCTGAATTTCCTGTTCCCTGGCTAGTCCTCTTCTTACTACACCAGTGGAGAGGCCTTGTTAGAAATGCAGATGCTTCAGCACCTCTCGGACCTGGGATAATAATTGGAATCAGTGCCCTAAGACAGCGCTGCTTCTGTAACCTCATGGTGGGTTGAGACACACAAAATTGCTGACATTCTGCAGTTTTTGACATTCAAAAACCACCATTTCATGTGGATCAGCTTAATAATAATCTCTTGGGTATAAAGTGTTAAGTGTGAAAGAGGAAAAATCCCAGGAAAGAGAAGATAGAACTCTGGGAGAAAAAATTGAAAATCTGAAAAGAAAAATGATAAGCAGGCCCCCCAGCCGAATGTTACAAAGACAGATAGAACTTCCTTACTGGACAAAAGCTGCCCTGAGTTTATAGCATACAACTAGCCGTACCAAGGCCTTTGTCACTGGAAAGATTTTAGCAGTAATGAGTTTTGCCCTTTATTGAGGGTTGCTCTTTACAGGACCACTTTAGCACAAGTGTTAACTATTCTTATAGCAATCCCACTCGGTAGACGCTCTCAGTGTTCCCATTTATATATAAGGAAACTGAGGCAGGGAGAGGGCTGGGTACCAGGCTGTGGTTTGGGAAGTGGTCTAGACCATGCCTTTACCCTCCTCATTATTTCAAAGATGTTTCAGGGAAATTTGGATGATCCTTCAGCAGGGACCTTAAAAGGTTGTCACCTGCGTGAAGTGGATAATTGAATAAAAGTCCTTTAAGGAAACTTCTGACCCAGGGTTTTAGGATTCTAGTGTTAGGGAGGATTCTGGTGGAGGGATGCCTCCTCACCGTGGGTGTCTTACTCCCAGAGCACTCTGCTCCCCACCTTCCTCTTCCTCTCCTCTTGTTCTAGCACATGGAGTTCCTGGGAAGAACCAGGAATACAGGGTTAGGAATTCTTATTTATTGTGTGCCAGGCATCTTCTATCCACGGAAGACATTGTGTCTGAGAGAGTCTCCCTAACACCTTCCAAGTCGATATTTGCCCCCATTTTACAGGTGAGGAGACTAAAGCATAGGTCAGGGGCCTGGCTTGAGTTCATCAGTGACAGAGCACAGATGGGAACCCATGGCTGTGTGATTCTAGAAGTCGTTAACTGCCAATGCCTGTAGAATGTGGCTGCAGAAAAGAGCTGTATCTTTCTTCCCTGTTCTTTCAGATGCTGTGAGGCCTGAGAGCAAGGGAAGCGACAGGGTAGGAAGAGAGTTTTAAAATGATCTGTTCTGGCTGCAACAGGCCTACCCTCCTGCAGCCTCAGCCTGATCAGAGAAGCTTAGCCCAGGCTGTTTCCACGTACCGCATCCTATCAGAAGCCATAAGATGGGATATGCAAGGTGTCTCTCCTAACCTTAATTGATCCACAAGCTTGGAAAACTGCAAGAGACTGTCCAGGCAATCCAGCCACACACACAAAAAAAGAGAATCAAGATGCTCATTAAAGATTTAAAATCTAGACCTCACTCAGCCCTCAGGAACAATCCTCCTCATCAGGTGAGCTCAGTAGGGCCTTGGCGGAGCTGCAGCTCCCCTCTCCTGGGTGAGCTGTCCCGCGTGGTCCAGGGAGCAGCCCCCTCCCCAGAATCCTAGCGCTTGCTCCTGCCACGGCAGGGACAGATGCTGTTTCCTTTACTTGCCTGATAATGATATCATTTACCTTGCGGGTTCCTTTGGCTGGTTTTGTTTTATATGCTGCAGGAGTTCTCAATTAGCCTCACTCCTCCACCATCTGCTGGTGAGAATGATGGAGCGCTTGAGAAGCAGCCACACCCCCTCCTTCCTCTCTCTACGGGGAACCAAGGAGAAGGGGATGCAGGGCAGACCACAGTCACTGCTTCACCATTAGGTGCTGGGGGTAGGGGCAGGGGAGGCAGGCAGAGAGGACCCAGAAGGTTAGAGCCTGAGGTTCTATTATTAGAGGGTGATCCAAACAGAGTGGTCACTTGCTCCCACTGGGACGTGTCCCTCTCTGACTGCCCAGCTCCTGAGAACCTGCCGAGGACCTGCCCAGCTCCTGAGGACCGTTCTGCCTAGTACACCCAGAATCACTCCACTCGCTTTCCCAAATACCAGCCCAGCTAGGGCCTGGTCCAGTGACCTCAACTTTGCCCCTAGTGAGCGCAGCAGGGATAGCAGCCTAAATGGTGCTGACCAGCCCCGCATGTAAGCCAAGTTTCTCAGACTGTGTTTTTAAGAATATCCATAAACACACGTTCAATTTAAGTGTCCCTTGATCAAACTGAATCAAACAATTCCAGCCCTAGGTGTTCACCCACGAGAAATGAAAACAGACACACACACAGGCACTTGGATGCAAATGCATAAAAGTTTTATTCTTACATACCTAAAAATAAAACAACCCAAGTTGGCAACAGCTGAGGAGTGGATAAACAGTGGTATGTCCATACAGTGGAATACTACACTAAGAGGAACAAATTCCTGATAGCACATGACTGACTTCAAAAAACACTAGGTAAAGAGAAAGGAATCAGAGACCCCAAAACTACTTACGGTGACTCCATTTTTATGAAATTCTAGAAAAGGTAAAACTTAGTTACAGGAAGCCAAGCAGTGGTTGGCAGGGTTTGGTAGTTGGGGAAGAAGACTGACTACAAAGGGTCATGAGGGAACTTTTTTTGGGAGGATGGAAATGTCCTGTTCATTCCATGAGTGGATACACCTGTCGATCCTCATTGAACTGCACCCTTAAAATGAGTTAATCATATTGTATATAAACCATGTCTCAAGAAGACTATTATTTTTAAAAAGTCAAACAGGTTAAAAAAAAAAAGACCCACAAGACTTTTCAAAGCCCTTAATATGCTAATGTGCATTTTAAGTCTTCAAGAAAGAACTTGTAATGTCCAAGGTTTCCCAAGTTCACTTGACAAAGGATTGAATAAAAATTTTCACAGAACATCAATTAAAATCTTGAGGAAACAGGTAGAGAAAATTTCATTAGAGAATTAGCAATCTGGATAAAGCAACGCTCTCTTCAGCAGCTTCTTTTAAAATTCAAGCACCCTTGAGAAAGGAAGTGTGTTCAGCTTGACATCTCCCTGGGAGCTGCTGTAGTAGGCAATTTCCTGCAGATTGGAGGGCCCGGTGTGAGCCTGAATACACCAGGGCAGGAAGGGGGCATTGGGAAGGGAAGCAGCTCCCCGTAAGCTGTGGCCATTGTCCGTTCATCCAACTGACCATTCATCCTGCTCTGCCAAGTGCCAGAGAAGCAAGGCAGGTTTGGTCCCTGTCCTCCCTGAGCTCAATAAAATTGCTCATTCTAGTAAACAATTGTTCTGTTCCAGGGCTCCACTGGTCACCCCCACATCTGTGGTTTTCTTCTCTGGCTTCTCAATCCCTTTTCCTAGCAGGAGAAGAGAGTGGTTCTCTGATGCTTGGCTTCTGCACATTTTTGCATCCCTCCAGCCAGAGTGGTCACCTGCTCCAACCAGGATTTGTCCCCAGGCTCATTCATTGATCAACAGAAGGGATTCAGATCTGACCTGAGGAGTTTGGACACATAGCAGCAAAGGGAGAATCTTCCATCTCATCTCATCTCGAGCCACATCCAAATTCTCCCTACCCCTCCAGGGGCCTGCCCTACTGCTCGGAGTCACGGAAAAACCAGACAAAACAGAGCATCGAAGAGGCGGCTGTGTGCAACATGCTCGCTTTGCTATGTGGATGAAGTCCTGGTCCCAGCAGCTCTGCTCCCTCTGCCTGTTTCCTTCTGCTTTTCATGCGTCTCCCTGACATGACCACCTGGCTCCTGTCCAAAGACCGCCATCTCCAGAGAAGCAGAGCGCAGACCCGGCCTGTCTGATTCCAGAAACTGAGCTCTTAATTGCAGCACTGAACTGTTAAGTTTCTTCCTCCCTTTCACTAAGCAAGGAGGCAGGGCCTGACACGTAGCAGACTCTCCTCGCCTCTTCTGTATTCCATGCATCTTGCCTGTCATCAAGCCACAAAAGGTCCCTAAGCCTCCAAGGCTTAAAAACAAAAGTGCACCGAAGACTGAGCCAGAATTGCTAACACACGCCTGCCCTCTATTACTAGCTCCCCTGAGTTCTCAAGGATGTGTTTAGAGAAGGCAACCAGAGCCCAGAGGAGTCCGAAGAAAGATGCCATGGTGCAGGAAACTTCATGGGCAGGTTCTCTGACTGCCCTTCACTCTATACACGGGGGTCTGGGTGTGAGACGGCGCCCACCTCCCTCTAACGTGTGAGCCCAAATGGTCACACTGGCTCCAGAGGCTCCACAGCTGCTAGGCTTTGGATGCACAACCCAGACTCCACAAAGGTGTGGTGTATCCACTCCAGACCTGAGAGAGGAGCTGGGAACCCCTAGAACCAAGGATGGCAGGGAGCCTAACCACAGCAGCCTCCTCCAGTTTCCAGGGCAGCAGGTGCCTGCAGCAGTGGTGGACTGAACATCTTGGCATCCCATGGTAGCAGAGACAGGAGGTCCTCACCAGGCTGGCTCTGTGCCTCTGGCAGTAACTGAGCCCCCAGCTTCCCTTGATCCTGCTAGTTTCTGAAGGCTAGTTTTCTAGGGACTTCCTACAATTCTTCCCCTGATATCCTTTTAATAAATCCCATTGCTATTGGGAACGCTGACCAAGTGCACACTAATGACCCTAATCCAGCAGCTGTCAAGCATTTTTGTCTGAAGATTCTGTACACCTTAAAAATTAAAGACCCTGAAGAGTTTTTGTTTATGTTGGGTATACTTTTTTTTTTTTTTTTTTTTTGCAGTACTGAGGATTAAACCCTGGGGGTGCTCTAAGACATCTCTAGCCTTCTTTCTTATTTTGAGAGAGGGTCTTGCTAAATTGCCCAGGCTGGTCTTGAACTTGCTCCTCCCACCTCAGCTTCCTGAGTAGATATTTACCACATTAGAAATTAAAACTGATATTTTAAAAGACATTAATTTATTTAAAAATAATAATGAACTTTTACGCCTTAAACATAAACTCATAACATGTTAATATAAATTAGGTGTTTTATGGATAATATAACCAAAATTTTTTAAAATACAGAACCCAGGTACAGTGGCACATGTCTATAATCCCAGTTACTCACAAAACTGGGTCAGGAGGATCATAAATTTAAGGTCAGCCTGGGAAACTTAGTGAGATCTTGTCTTAAAATAAAAGAAATAAGAAGGGCTGAGGATGTCGCTCAGTGTTAGAATGCTTGCCTAGCATGTGTGAGCTCCTAGGTTCAACCCCTAGTACTGAGATTTTAAAAAAAGAAATGAACAGCATTGTTTTGTATGTTTGCAAATCTGTTCAATAGCTAGCTTAATCAAAGACAGTTGGATTCACGTGTCTGCTCCTACATTCAATCTCTCTTTTTAAAAATATTTAGTTTTTTTTTTTTTAGTTTTAGGTGGACACAATATCTTTATTTTATATTTATGTAATGCTGAGGATTAAACCCAGTGCCTCACACATGACAGGTAAGCACTCTGCCACTTGAGCCACATCCCCAGCCCCCCTCAATCTCTTTTAAAATCACATATCATGTAGCCTTTGGATAATTCTGCCATATATTCATGACAGAGATTTAAAAAGAGAACAAATGTTTCAGTGTATAAAAAATACACTTGGCCTCACATACCCTTGTAAAGGTCTTGGAAATCCACAGGAGTGTCCAGGCCACACTTGGAGGAGCACTGGTCAAAACCTTCCAAACTTGTTTGTGGGGTCAACAGGCTGGCAAGGGATTGGGGCTTGAGCTTGAAGAGGGACAAACAGCCGTGACACTCCTGCATTGCCGAAGGGAGTGGGACGCCAGTAGCAGCCCAGTTGGACCGAAAGCAGAAGCAATCACCACCCCGTCCCCCAGGATGGCAAGTCCCACGGGGGCAGCTTATTGGTTCTGTTTACTGCTCCACTCCTAGAGCCTGGACTCCTAGTAGGGGCTTAAAAAATGGCGTTAATGAAGGAAGGAAGTGCATGAACATCTATGTGTGTATGTACGTTTATATGTGTATGTATATATGCATAGGCGCTTAAAGGACTATTAAAAGGTTTTACTGTTTTTAAGAAGGAAGAAATAAGGAAGAAAAGCACAGATGCCTCAGGTGATAAACCACACAAGGAGAACACCCAGCTGTTCAGAAGAAGAACGGGTCAAGGATCATCTCAATGGCGGTGCTCCTCGGGGACTCAGAAAGAGCTCACCACCTTTAATCAGTTCTCTGTGTGGTTGCAGAGCTAAGAGATGGATTGCACTGAGCACCGCCTGAGTTTGTTGTGAATATTGTATCCTTGCGATGCTTTCCCCAAGAATCTCCTGGAGGCAGATTCCATAAAGCCACAAAATCTGTGAGGAGGCCAAGGCATTTTCCAGTTATTTCCAATGTCTTTATTCAAAATTGAATCATGATTTCAAAAAGACTCCTAAGCCGCACAAGGCAGGAGAAGGGGTGTTGCTCCAGATAAGGCTGGAGGGGAGTTCAGAAGTTGGGGGAATGAACATCTGCTTATCTGCTCCTCTATTTACCCCCATCTAGCATCCATCCCAGGAGATGCCGGTGGCCACAGCCTGCCCCAGGCACACCCAGGACACACCCTGATTCTATACAGCATTGAGCTTCTACTTCCAAGTGAGCTAAGGTTCAACCTCATGCTCATCTCTGATGTGAGTGAGACGTCCCTTGCATTCTTAATCGTTTTCTATTTGTTGCTTAAGCCAGTTTGAGGAAGGCTTTTGTCATTTACAGCTCAAGTGCTTACCTTGGTTAGTCTATCTACTGAGGTTGCTCTCACAGACACCCCCTACACCTATGCCTCTTCCCAGCATTTTCCCACGTGAGCCCAGTTGGGAGCCCACAGACTGAGGATGGAGAAGCAGCCGGCCATAACCTTCTAGAACTTTCTAGCTGACCAGCACATTTCCAGCCTACAGGGTGGGGGACCTTCACACTAGATGAAATCAAAGTTAATCCCCTTACCTTTCTTGTAGCGATTGAAAGAGGTGGGAGAAAATACTTGCATTGTTAGCAGGATCTAAATGCAATTATAGCTCAGTGGATTCATGAGAAAATTGACAAGAGCCAATCCTTTGCACAAGGCATGCTCTGATTTCATGCCATCAAATTATTTTTAAAGGGCATTAATATCACAAGCTGATGACTTTTAGCCCTGAGCAAATGATGCATTTTAATGTTTCTTTACACATAGCTCTCAGCCTGAGTGAAGCTGTCTTCAGCAAAGCATTAGCAAACATTTACATTTCAAAACTCAACAGAAGGGTTGTTGTTGGGTTTTTCCTTCTAATTTTTTTCATATATGCCCAGGCAGATAAATCATTTTTCACATGTTAAGTGGTGTGTAGCATTCCATTCCTAACCCCTGGCATACCTTTAGAAGATAGTGGCACCTGGTTTTCAAGCCTAGAATCTAAAGATTGATTATGAAAGGGAGAAAGAAATACAGTAGCATCATCAAACACCGTGACTTTTGTGGCAGGCCTGATCTTTCTGAAAGGTGATGTATTTTCAGGTTTTTTTTTATTCCTCTGCACGGGGAAGGGCACCTGATACCTTGTTCTGTGTAAGGGTCAGGTGGAAACAAAGTCAAAATGATCGTAAAGCCAGGGAGAGGTGAGAATTAGGATCCACGGCAGGTAGAGGAGGTAAGGACACATTTTCCATCTTAATAAGCTCAGAATTCATTAAGAGTCACAAAATTAGAGATCTTGGGCTTGCAGCCAGGATTTGCTGCATTTTTAAGTCGCCTTCGAGGCCAAGATTGACTAAGATCTCCAAATGCTTCCTAGTAGTTCGCACATACAAACTCTGCAGTTAGAAAGGTATGGGTTCAAATCCCAGCTCAGCAACTTCCTAGGAGTAAAACCTTATACACGCTTCTCAACTTCTATGAGTTTCAGCTTCTCCATCTGTAAAATGGGAATAAGATGATTGCCTGTCATGGTGAGTTACTGATTTTTTTCCAATATTTTTAATTGGTGCATTCTAAGTATATATAATAGGGGGATTCGTTATGCCGTATTCATACATGCACAAAACCTAATTAGATCAATCTCATTCCCTTCCCCTCTTCCCTGATCTACTTGTTCTGCTCTACTGATCTTCCTTCTATTATTATTTTAATTAGTACATTATAAATATACATACAGGATTCATTGTGGGGTATTCATACATAGCATTATTTGGTAGATTTTGCTCTCCAGTACTTCCCCATCCCTTCCTCTCCTCCCTCCCTTAGGTTACTGTTAAAAATAAATTTGATGATCCCTGGAACACAATTGGCATGGCCCCTGGCTTATTGTGTCTACACAGGGCAAATTGCCAACTGCTGTCCTTCCTTCCTAAAGGAAACTTCCCATCCAGGCTGCTCCACTATCCTCGCTTTTTAGGTTTTCGAGATTCCCTTATTCCTCTGTGGAGAAGGGCACCTGGTACCTTGTGCTGTGTGAGAGTCAGAGCAGGACCCTCTGAGCAAACCAAACCCAAGATTGGCTATGTATCCTCTGCTACACTTTTTAATTCCTTCCAAGAAGCATTCAGCTAAATATGTAGAGAAACAGAATAATCAGTGGTATCCATGAGGATCTGGTTCCAACCCCACCACAAATACTAACATTTGCGATGTTCAAGTTCCTTATATAAAATGACATAGTGTTTGCATGTAACCTACAACACATTCTCCTGTTTCAGTCATCTCTACATAACTTAGAGTGCCTAACACAATATCAAGGCTATGCAAATAGTTGTTATACTATACTGCTCACAGAATAAGGACAAGAAAACAAAGTGTGTCCGTGTTCAGTACAGATGCAAATTTTTTTTCTGAATATTTTCCACCTGTGGTTGGTTGAATCTATGGATGCAGGATTCACGGGATTTGGAGTGCTGATCATACATTTACTGAAACTCATTGAATTGCACATGCACAGTGGATGAATTTATGGGATGTGAATTATATCTCACCAAAAATGTTTAAAAATAGGCAATAGATGAGACAGACATTACCCTATAGACATGTATGATTACACTACTGGTGTGACTCTGCACCAGGTAGAGCCAGAGGAAGAAGAGGTTATGCTCCATTTGTGTACAATGCATCAACATTCATTCTACTATAATGTATAACCAATTAGAACAAATTAAAAAATTATATGAAAGAAAAAAATAGATAAGTTGGGAAAGTTACAAAGATTCTAAAAATGCGAGTTGATAAAAATGAACAAGTGAATTAACATCTTCCAAATTTCTGAGCAACAGTCTAGAGCAAATGTTCTTAATCCTCATATCTTTTAAAGACCACTTGACATGTTTGTTCCTCCCCTGGCCCCAATCCCTCTGCTCTGTGTCCCATGGTTGGGACCATTGTTCTAGACCCTGAAAGTAAGAGTTCCATCCCTTTTCCTACCCTAGAGAATAGCTCTCCTGCTTTGTACCCACCTTTCCCTTCCCAACTGACAGTGATTAGGAAGAACTCTGAATGGTGTAGGGAGTCTTCACAATGCTTGCCCTGAATCCCACCCGGCCCAAGAGCCATCCTGCTACTGAACCTGTGAGAGCTACCAGGAAAAAGTAATCCTTTCCCAGGTGCTCACTGGCTCTGACAGCTCCTGCCTCCCACACATGCATCCCTCCAAATATTTCTCTCTCTTGCATCCTCTCAAGGTGCACAATGGAGATGGCTGTCATGGAGATAACATTGCCCTGGAAAATGCCTTTTGTGAGCTGGCTGTGCTCTTGTTATTTGGGGAGAAGCAGACTTTGGGCTGGGGGTGCAGGATAGCTCCTGAGGGTCCCCAGGACGTCCTTCAGGGAAATTTTTCTGTGCCCTCTTCCTCTGAATTCTCTGACCCACTGAGGTGGGCACAATTCAGCCTGTATCAAGGTGACTGTAAAAGGAAGGAGGGGCACCCCTCAGGTGTCTGCAGAGCACACACCACCTTGTTCACCTTTTCAGAAGCTGCCTGTGACCCTACCTTCTCCTCGGGAACCCTGCTCCTGTTTCTCTTCTTGCTGTGGTTTTTCTAGCAGTCTTTCTGCAAATTTAACATGAGGCAAAAGAAAAACACAAGTGGGAATTCCTCTGCAGCCCCAGGAGAGGAGGCGAGATGGGCAGATTGTAATTACCCTTGCTGGACCCGGGCCAGCGCTTGGGCCAGTGCCACCCACATGGATGATTAAACCAGTTCAGTGCTCCAAGGGCCACTCAGGGCCCAGGCTCCCACTGGGGACCTTGATTTTATCTCTTACCCCAGATACATTAAGGAACTGGAGGTCTTAGCCAGCAAGCTACAGCGCAAGTGAAGAGTGACCAGGTGTCCACCACGGACAAGGCAGCAGACACCCAAGAGGAGCCCAGGGAAGTCCATGGCTATGACCCACCCAATCATCACATAGGTTTTACAGGGACCAGTCTTAACAATCCCCATTAACCTGCCCATCCCCAAAAAGTCCACCACCAATTTTCTTTGCAGAATTTTTCACAATTCTGTGCCAGTTTGTTGAAGCCACTCTGCAAACCTCTGGGCCCAGAAATCACTCCTGGCTCCCTGCTCTCAGCCCTCAGGTGTTCTCTGAACCTGTTGTTCTGAAGCACATGCAGGTCCAGGGCTTCAAGACCAGCTCCATCCTTACAGCGCACCCCACTGACACCAGCCCCCTCGTGCTTCAGGCTGCCCGCTACTGTCTAACACAGAGCAGGTGCACACCCCAGCTTCCGGGCTTCTCCTTAAGAGCCCACATACTTGATAACTGGGCTCCATTTTAGAAGCAGACAGAGAAGGGAAAGGCCAACACTGGAAGGAGAAAGGACCACGGAAGCTGGCCTTGGATTCTACCTGTCCAAACTCCTTTTCTGGGAGACCACTTTATGAAATGACACCTAGCTATAGTACAGAGCTCTGCCCAGCAGCCCTCTCCTCCCTCAAGACAGGTCTCTGCTCTCAACAAAACCCCTTGTTCAACAAATTGTCAACCCATAGAGTGCCTAATGAGTTTCTGACTTCTGTGCCACTGACCGGGTCCACTCTGCCTTTGTTGACATCTGCAAACTTGTGCCCCCACTTCCCAGAACCCTCTGACCAGGGGGCTTAGACATGTCCAGGAATCACCCCTGGAACTTGGTATAAAACCCAACCCCCTCCAATGATCCACATCATCCTCCTGGGGTCCAACCAGACTTTAGACCACCTGTCAGACCTGGTGCCTACTACCTGCCCAGTGGTCAATATGCATTAACCCCCATCTTCTCGTACTTCTTAAGGAAAGGTTCAAAACATTCACATGGAGCCTCTGGGTCATTCTGAGAGCCACTAGAAACCTACCCCACCCCAGAGCACTTTCCAACCTTCCCAACCAAGGTAAAAATTAGGGGCATCAGTTCCACGGTCTAATCACAGTTTTCAACCTAGGGGTGAAATTGGTTTTCACCATATATTTATTTTTTTCTTTCAGTGTTGCACTCTAACTCAGGCTTCACACATTGTAGGAAAGCGTTGTACCACTGAGCCACATCCTCAGCCCTCCACCATCCCTTCTAAATTCACAGTTCACAGTCTTTTCATTGTTTACCAATTTTCTACACAACCGAAAAAGCCAGCCAGCAAAGCCAGGCACCCAGAAGTAATGGAAACTCTTTGGTGCCCCCTTGTGGCCATGTCTAATCAGCCAGCTGAGAAGTGTCAGGGCCCCCAGAATTGCCTGCTCTTCTTGCAGCTTTGAAGGAGAAGGCAGCACCCAGGACTATGCAAAGGGGAGCCGGAGGCTGGAAAGAGAAGTGCTTCAGGTGCCAATCTTAGAGATACTCCCACCCCTGGGAGAGGAATCCAGATTAATATGCATACCAGCAAATACTTGGAGTCTCAGATTCCCATTTGTTAAGATGGGCAAAATCCCTCCTTGGCTGTCCTACAGGGTATGGCAAAGTTGCTCCCAGATGAGGTGAAGTTACACCAAGACCATATGCACTTTGGGGGGTTGCCTTTAAAACGGTGTATTCTGGTAACTCAATCTTGATCAAAGCCACATTGCATCTGCCCCTGCACCCTGGACTATTCCTATGAACTTTCTGTAACCACCACATGAGTCAGGCAGGATGGGAATAAGGTGGATTTGAGATAATGTGTGTCTGACAAAGAGGTACCCATATGCCACTCATCATCATACAAAAATGTACTGGAGAAAATGTCAGTGACAAGAGTTTGCAAGTTGTGAAGCAGGAAGATGGGGGTGTTGTCATCTCTCCTAGAGGAACTCAAAGGCAGATGCTGGGTTCTGGCATTTGCAAAGGAACAGGAACCCAGGTCAAAAGGCACGTGTCTATGAGTAAGAGAACAAACCCTAACTTCTTATGTTTCCAAGCCTTTTGAATGTCCTGCCTAAAAGATACTAATCTTCATTTCTGGACCTATTAAAGGGCTGGGCACTGAATTGGGTACTTAGTGAGTAGGCAACCATGAAGGGGTTAATAAATGAGCTTGATTTTGAAGAAACATTTACAAGGTTGACAGCCTCACCCTGAAGCTGCTGGCTTGCTGGTCCTACCCAGGCTTGAGGACCCTGCTCCTGACTCCTGAAAGCCCCAGGTCTTCTCTCTTATTTTGAGTAGAGTGGAAACAGGAGCATAGCTAATTTTCTCATAAATCCTGCAGCCTCCCTCCCTATGCACAGCTCATTTTGCTTGGTCTGCCTATCACATCGTCTGAGTCTGATTAAAGCAATCTACCTAACTCTAATGGTAAAAAAATGGACAACTTTTTCCTCTAAATCAGTAGTTCTTAACTCTGGCTGAACATTAACCTGGGAGGCTTGTATACATGCACATTCGTGTGCACACACACGCACGCACCTACACACATCAGCATGCAGGTCCCATTCCAGGCCAATTAAATTCTTTAGGGATCAGAGCCTGGATATGAGTATTTTTTTTTTTTTAAAGTTCCCCGGCTCGTTCTAATGTGCACCTCTAGTTAAGAACCAAGGCTATGAGCTGAGCTGGACCTTGCCCATAGAACAGAGATCACTCACTATAAATGAAGCCAAAGCAAGTGCCTCTGTTGCTTCCCAGCACTCTCTTAAGACCCAGGCCAGAAAGAAGGGGAAGCTGTCAATCCAGGAGTGATGGAGAGATCACTTTCACTCTTTCTTGGGAACCTCATATGTCAGTGGCCATGAAGAGGATGGGACTCCAAAAAGCAATGCACACTGGGTTGGAGGAAGAGCCATGATGGTGAAAGGTGGGGGGTGGGGGTGACTTGCTCCCTTTTATGGTCCTAACTGGGTGAAAACAGAGCTTTTAATGCAAATAGATATTCAGAGGATGATGCCTGGGCCCTCCATTCACTTTCAATCATGTTTTCAAAAGCCACTCAAATATTTCAAACACAGCACATGAGCCTAAATTCAATCTGCCACATTGTAATTTCTTGCTTTTAATTTAAGACCTCCAGGCTTCAACTAATTTAAGGGACAATCTGGTGATGAAAAGGAGAGCATCTTCATTCAAAAATGTCATTAACATAAAGCAAGGCTTCCCAAATTCCGTGCACAATTGAGACTTTCCAAATTGTACGCTTTGGGAGTCTTTTGAGCTATGCACCGGAGCCCATAAAATAAAATAGTGTGTCTACTGGGTAGCAAATCATGCCTGTGCCCATCTCTTCTATTCTCCACCAAACCATTTGATCATTTAATATTTCAGTGCTTTTAACCATGAGATGTCTGCCTTTGAAATTCATCACTTTGCCATGTTCAAACAGTGATCCAACCAGGGTCCTGCTGGCTCTTGGTGAGATCAGCAGTCATCAGGTTCATCAACAAGCCCCAAGCTGAGATCAGAAGTCCCAGCCCAGCTCGGGGCACCAGCAGCTCATCACTGATGAATGGAAGCATCGGAAGATGGATAATGGAAACACGCTTGGAAGAAAGCTGTGTTTTAGGGCCCTTTGTAGGCAGCACTGGTTGACAGGCCCAGGGAACTGGGGGTACTAGCTCAAAAGCACAGAATGCAGATTGGCATTTTCTTAATTGCATCTGCTAGATCCAAGCAGGTGATCTGAGCTCGACACCCTGGGGTGTCCCACACAGAGCCTGGCCTCAAAGGAACTTTGTTCACAGCAGAAAGTAAGTTACAGCCACTGATGTTGACTTTGAGATCTCATCTCTGGGATCTGCAGCAAAAAAAAGCTTATGTTTTCAAAAGTCTTGACTTCTTCTGCCTCACCCTCCACCCACTTTCTTCACCTGCTTCCCATTCTGTCCTTATAAAGTACTTGCAGCAAGGGGTCACTCAGAGGATATTTATAGTAATGTTCCCAAAGAGCAAATAAGCAACCTCCCGTTAAAAAGCTAACCCATAAGACAAGACAAGGAAATCCATGATATATTCTCTTTTATGAAAATTTTTGTTCAGAACTCTTCCACTTGTAACAATCTTAGAGCACTCAATCTTCACCAGTCCTAAACTCCCCAAAGAGGGTAGAAAACAGAAGGTATTACTGAAAGGAGAATTAGATTTCTTCAACATACCCTACTCTTTGGCAGAAAAGGCAATTAAAAGCCAGAGAATTATCAGGACTTACACTGACAAAGCTTGCAGTAAATGTTGGTTCAGTGGATAACTCAACAGCTGTAAGGCCTATGCCAACGTCTTGGTCTGCAAGCTCCCCATCTGTGCGCAGTCCAGCGTGCTATCCTGCAGGGAAGCAGGGCAGGGTGCAGCCTAGCCCTTCTTCCTATTCCAGCACACTGGGAAACACGCTCGGGAGAGGGCTGTGTTTTAGGGCCCTTTGTAGGCAGCACTGGTTGACAAGCCCAGGAAACTGGGGGCACTGGCTCAAATGCACAGAATGCAGATTGGCATTTTCTTAATTGCATCTGCTAGATCCAAGCGGGTGCTCTGAGCTCGACACCCTGGGGTGTCCCACACAGGGCCTGGCCTCAAAGGAACTTTGTTCCCAGCAGAAAGTAAGTCACAGCCTATGGGTGTCCACTGGAGCCGCTTCTAATTCCCCCTCTGGAGCCTCAGCCGCTGTTCTGCCTTGATCGGGCATCGCCTCCAGCAGGCTGGAGACACAACAAACCTAGGCCTGATGTTGCCAGGGGGAAGCTGAGAGTGCCGGGCATTTGAAAAGGGGGAAAGGGAACCAGTCCCCAGCTTGGCCTGTGCTTTGAAGAGGGTTGCTGCCTGAGAGGAAAAAGAAGGGACAGTTGATGAAGGGGAGAGGGCAGGAGGGCCAGTGAGCCATGAAATGCAAACTGAACGGTGGACCGGAAGGAGCTGGGACACGGGACCCTCCCACCTCCAGCACTTACTACCCAAGGGACGCTGTGGGTAGTAGAGCACTCCTGTGGGTGGTGGAAATTTCCTGTGTAATTTTTCCAGGAAACCCTGCACTTCCTGGTCTTTCCCGGGATGAGAGAGTCACAGCGCGTCTTGATGACAAAGGCTCTGAGCATTTCTGCAGCAAGGGAGCCGGACTCACCCAGCATTGCCCACCCTTGGGTGACCACTCAACTCTTCTTCTGGGATCTCTAGGAATTAGGTCTGTGGCAAACCAGTTTGGGGGTAATCCCTCCACCCGAAGGGAAACACTGAGTGGTGTCCGGATACATTTGGGGCTGTCACACCTGGGGGCAGAGTCCTGTCGGATCCAATGAACAAAGGCCAGGGATGTGGTCAAACACCCCATGCCCAAGAGAGCCCCCCACAACCAAGAATTGTCAAGTCCAAATATCAGCAGTGGTGAGTTTCGGGAATCCTGGTATAAGGTCATTTCCACACGTCCTCACCACAGACTCTCTCCTTCATCCCGGGTGACTGTCCCTGTTGGATCCCTCCATCCACCCACACGCCATCTTACCATTCGCACCCTGAAGCCTTCTCCCATTTTTCACCAATCTCCTGGTTCTTTAATCTCTCTGTTTTTCCTCCCTCCATGGGACGTATCTGTCCCCCACAAAGCAACTGTCCCCAGCTCTCTTAGGACTCTGTCTCTCCCTGGAGACTGCATCCCTCATGACCACAGGATCCACCCACGGCTTCCACAAGGCCAGTGCTTTAGACAACAGGGACCCAAAAACGGACGTGGGATCTGCTTTGGGAAAACTGATCTGGAAAAGAGGAAGACAGGTGTTTGTCTATTTCAATAAAGTACCTACTAAGTGTCTACTGAGAGCCAAGCACAAAAATAGACATGGTCTCTGCCCAGATGGAATTTAGAATCTAGTGGAAGACATGGGGGAAAATTGCATTTCAGTTAAATGCTTCAAGGGAGAGTTTCCTGGAGTGCCTATGATAGAGAGACAGGATCGGGTCAGGCAAGTGACACTTGATTTATTGTCTGAAAGGATGAAGCAGGGATGACCTGGTGATGAGGGAAAGAGATACCGTTCCAGGTGGTGGGAAGAGAGTGTGCAAAAGCCCCACAGCAAGAAGGAGAGGCAGAGGAAGTCCAGGGCCACTAGAGCTGGGAGCATGGGGTGGGCGGGTCATGCCAGCGAGGCAGGAAAGCTCCTGAGATCCATATGTCAAAGGGCCTCATAGGTCCTGTAAAAACAGATTGGAATTTTATCCTAAGTGGATCCATTTAGGGTTTTCATGTGGGCAAGGTGGAGAAATTAGGGGATGGGGATGACCTGGGCAGACAGTTTTGAGAGAGATCACTCTGTTGCTTACAGACTTAGGTAGGAAGAGGCCACAGCCATGAGGGGTCCATTAACACAGAAGAGGGAGCTGACCAATTCATGCAATCACTGAAGCTGACGGTCACACACACGTCATCGGCACTGTCCTCAAGAAGTCCTTATGGAACCATGAAAAGTCAGTTCAGCCACAGATCCCAGTCAGCCCGGCCCGGGCAGCATTGAAATAGATCCCCGACTCCTCGATGGAGCCTCAGGTGAAGGAGTTAGTCATGGTTAATGTTTTAAGACATAGACTGGACAAGCCAGCTCGCTAAACTTCAAACACTTGATTCTCATCTGGCCCGTTCTTGGACTCCTGGGTGAAGGGATCTGAGCAGGAAATCGCAGATTCCCACCAGCCCACACTGACTTCTGGGCTCCCTCTGGCGGAATGTGGGGCCTGCTCAGGCTGCCACAGCCAAAGACCAAGATGGGGCGGTTCAGATAACAGACAGTTTATTCCCTCCCAGTCCTGAAGGCTGGAAGCCCAAGAGCACGGTGGAGGCAGGGTCCGTTTCTCCCGAGGCCTCTTTCCTGGGCTTAAGGATGTCTGTCTTCTCAGCGGGTCCCCAGGAGGTCTCTTCTCTGGGCATGTGCATTCCTGGTGTCTCTCTGTCCACTTTCCTCTTCTTAAAAGGACACCAGTCAAACTGGATTAAGGTCTGCCCTAACATCCTCATTCTAACTCCAGTACCTCTCTAAAGGCCCCGTATGCAGACACAATCGCATCCTGAAGTCCCGGGGGTCGGGGGTTCAACTTGGGAATGTGGGAGAGATGGTGAATCCTCTGCATCCCTCTTCTGCCCTTTGTAGCAGACAGTGTTGAGTTTTCATAAGATCCATGCATACCCAGTAAACAGGAGCTGTTTTAAGGCACAAGATCATGCTAAGTAGGTGGCAGGTTCAGTAAAGGGCTCCATTCACAGGACAGTAAGTGTGGAGGGAACTGAGAAGGTCCACTGGTAGGAAAATGGGAGGTGTGACTTCTGAGGGCACTTGTGGACTGGTTCCTGGGAAGGACGCAGGTGTCTAACAAAGGGAAGTACAAAGAGAAGCACTAATGCCAAGAGGGTCATGATGTGCCCAGTCATGTGCCACAGTGGCAGAGGGTTCCTTCATACCTTAAAGGTGGGGAAAGAATGGGCCAGAGGTGAAGTCACATTGGATCAGATCTTGGAGGGTATGTCAGTCAGCCTTTTGTTGCTGTGACAAAATACCTGAGGTAAACAACTGAAAAGAGGGAATAAAGATTTATTTGGGCTCTTGATTTCAGAGGTGTCAGTCACTTGGTGCAGTCACTTGGCCCCATGGCCGGGGGCTTGGGGTGAGGAGAAGCATCACGGTGGGGAGGGTGCAGCAGAGAAAAACTGCTCACTTCATGGCAGCCAGGAAGTGGGGGTGGGGGTGGGAGCTGGAAATATGATAAAGTCCCCAAGAGCACTCCCCTAAGGACCTAGTCCCTTCAACTCCCACCTCCTACAGTTTCCACCACCTCCCAATAGTCCACTTAGCTATGAATCCTTCAATGGATTAATCCACTGGTAAGGGCAGAGCCCTTATGATCCAGTCACTTCCCAAAAGCCCCATCTCTGAAAATTGCTGCACTGGGGACCAAGCCTTCAATATATGAGTCTCTGGGGGAGAAAGACTCATGTGTTTGACCCAAACTATAAGCAGAGCATCCTCAATGCTAAAACAATGAGAATAGAGTTTACCTTATAGGTGTTGTGTATCCATTCAGAACCTCACAACCTAGAAATGGTCCAGTGAGGGAGGCGCAGGGGCTGCTCAACAGGAGAGATCAACCAGAGGAATCATAAGATGGCAAATAACCAGAGGCTTGGGGTGACATAAGGTTTCCCGAAATATTCTGCTCAAAGTCAAGGTCAGAAACAGCTATTATGATCTCAGTCTGACTACCTTGCCCCCAAATACCAGAACCCTCACATGACTCTCCTGCTCCAAGCCACTAATCAAAGTACAAAAAAGCCAACCTCATGTCTACAAAAATCAATTTCTGTTTCACCCTTTGCTTTATGAACGGGCTAGATTTTCCAAGTGCAGTAGAAGAAATAAGGTAACTTTTCCAATAAGATTACTTCATGCAAGAAACAGTCTCCTTTTCAATAAATAGTTTTAAGCCATTCTCCCTGGCTTCTGAATCACAGTACTCTCTGAAGATATATAAATATCAGGTAGCAGTTTTATTTCCTGTGAGTGGGGAGCTTTGGTTTAATAAGGAGAGAGGCAGGGGGATAGACTTCTGGAGACGGAGCGAGATCTATTAGATCATCTCAGCCATTTCGCTGCATGCCTCCAAGATTGCTCCCAGCTGTGTTGGCCTCGTCAGTACTGCCCAGGCTAGTCCAGTCTTAAATGATTTAAGGATCATATATTAAGTGCCCATAACTTGCTAAGAAGAAGTGCTGTTTCCTGAGACATCAGCAAATGTCTGGCTGCAATTGTAGAAGGATGCTCCTCCTCCTACCCAAAGGTGGTACTGGCACCTTGCTTTCCTTGAGCTAGTACCACACCAGGGTCAAGGAAGTCACACCCGTCTGGACAGTGGTCAGCACCCAAGGAAAAGGACAATAGCCAGGTGCATTTACCAAAGCCTGAAAGCAACCAGGGGCTATGCTGCTGAAGAAAAATAAAACTGCATTCTCGGCAGGGCATGGGGGTGCATGCCTGCAATGCCAGCAGCCTGAGAGGCTGAGGCAAGAGGATCTCAAGTTCCACATCAGCCTCAGCAAATTAAAGTGACCCTGTCTCAAAATTCAAAAGTGTGACTCAGTGGTGAAGCACCCCTAAGTTCAGTATCACAAAAATAAAACTGCCTCCTGAACATACCCAGCTCTCAGGACTGAGATGGACATTCCTTCTTTGAAATCTGCTTTGGTACAAGGAGAAGCTTGTCTTGAGCAGCTGGGCCTAGTCTTGGGATAGCAGGGAGGAGTGGGGCAGATGTCATGCCTCCTCTTCGCCATGTAGTGTGTCTCACTGGGTCCTGGGGGTGACCTATCACAGGCCTGGGGTCTTCAGAACCAGGCAGATCGGGTGTCTCTCACACCCCCTCCCCACCTTGAGCTCACAGAATCAAAATGCTGTGAGCTCTTGCATTTGAAAGCCTTGGTGGCATGGACCAGGTTTAGAAATAGAGGAGCAAGCAAAAAGAAATGGGGTCCCTCAACCAAGGGACCGGTGGTCATTAATAGTCTCTAAATAAGACTGAGATTACAGTAATAACCACTAGGTTTGTCAAGCTCTTGTGACACACCAGACACATACAATTTCTCCTTTATGGGTAGCATCCTTAGGTACTCACTATTATCAGCTAGGGACGGTGAGATTTGGGGCAGTTAACTGATCCATCCCTATTTTCATAGCCCTACCCCAACCCCCAAGTGGCAGTAGTTAGTCCCTCATAGATTTGCTGTCACTACTCTCCTCTGGGATCACTGAGGCATTGGCCTCCCACGATATGCACACTAGAGAGGTGTGGGCTCCCTGCTGTGCGATTACTGATTGAGGGAACAGGAGATGTTACAAGTCACATCTTTCACTGATTGCAATAAGGCCTTCCCTCTGGTAACTACAGGAGCAAGTTCTTGGCATCCTGTGTGAGGCAGATACAGCTGCCTATCTACTGAGCAGGGGCCTTTATATCCAGACCCTACAAAACATACAACTGATGATATTTCCCTTTTTGCATTTGCATTTGTGAAGCTGAGGGATGAATTTCTATCCCCCTCTAGCAAAGCATGCAAAACATTGTACTATGAACTTGGCATGTAACAAAATTAAAAAAAAAAAAAACAAGTTCTGTTTATTCTTTAGGGGTAAATTTTCATGGTTTTGGATTTAGCAATAGTTTCTTAAATAGGACACTAAAAGTATGATCCAAAAAAATAGATAAACCGCAATCCATCCGGATTAAGAAGTTTTGTGGCTCAAAAGACATTATAGAGAAATTTAAAAACAACTTACAGAATGGGAGAAAATATTTTTAAATCATACTCTAAAGGAGATGTAGTATATAGAGCATGAAAAAACTCTTTCAGCTCAACCACAAAAAGACAAAGAATCCAATTTTTTAAATGGGCAAAAGATTTGAATAGATATATCTCTAAAGATGATACACAAATAGCTAAAAAGTACCTAAAAAGATGCTCAATATCACTAGTTATTAGGGAAATGCAAATAAAAACCACAATGAGATCTCACTTTGTATCCATTAAGATGAATGTAATTAAAAAATAATAATAATTTAAGAAGAGAAAATTACAAGTATTGGTGAAGATATAGACAAATTAGAACTCTTAAACATCGCTATTGGGAATGTAAAATGTTCAGTGACTGTGGAAAACAATTTGGTGGTTCCCCAAAAAGTTAAGTATAGAGATACTGTTAAGACCCAGCAATCCTGCTCCTAGGTATATATCCAAAATAACTGAAAACAAGTACTCAGACAAACATGTATGTATGCATGGCCATAGCAGCTCTATGTCCTAACACCCAAAAATAGAACCCCAAGAGTTCTTCAGGGGTTGCATGGATAAGCAAATTGTGACATTTATATATGATAGTATATTATTAAATATACATATGTATATATATGGAAAGAAAGGAAATATTGACACATTTGCATTAGTCAGCTTTCCATTGCTGTGACAAATATCAGAGATAAATAACTTATAAGGAGGAAAGATTAATAGGAGCTTATAGTTTCAGGAGTTTTGGTCCATATGTGGTTTGTCCTGTGACTAGGCAGCACATCATGGAAGAAGAATGTGACCGAGGCCACTTGCTTCACTCATGAGAACTAAGAAGCAAAAAGAGAGAAGAAGGGGCTGGAGCCCTAATATGCCCTTGAAGGGCACACTCTTGGTGACCTAACTTCTTCTACTAGACCCCACCTCCCTAAGGTTCCATTACCTCCCAGGAGGGGCAAGCCTGGCAACCAAGCCTTCAGCACATGGGCCTTTAGGAAATATTGAAGATCCAAACCACAACCACGCAACATCTCGGATGAGCCTCTAAAACATGCCAAGTGCAAGAAGCCAGATAGAAAAACGTCACAGATCATGTGACTCTATTTATGTGAAATGCCTGAACGGGTAAGCCATAGCATCAGAAAGCAGGCTGGTGGTTGCCGGGGACTCCTGGGAGGGAGTAATAGGGTGTAACTGCTTTTTTGTTGGGGAGAAGGTGAAAATTTTTAGAACCAAATAGATGTGGTGGTTGCACCGCATTGTGAATGCACTAAATGGCATTGTTCACTTTAAAACGCTTACTTTTGTTTTATGTGAGCATCATCTCAATGAAGAGGAAATCGAGTAAAACAGATAAGGCAACTTTTAAAAGTTTGTGAAAATAAAACAAAGCTACCCAAAAGTAGATATCAAGTCTCATTCGTCTTATGTGATCTTTAGCACAGACTGGCAGAGAGAGAGAGAGAGAGAGAGAGAGAGAGAGGATAGTGTTTGCCTGGATAAATGAATCATTTAAAGAAAGGCCATATGTGAATTTAGGAGATTCTGATGTCCTATAGGATACGTCTTTTTTTGTCTGTTTGTTTGGATGTCTCCTTAAATTTTCATTTCCAACTACAAAAGCAAGACCCACAAGAAGCTACAAGCAGCAGAGGGATAAAGAAAGAATTCCCACCATCTGCCCACCCCATCCCCAAACACCATGCCTCTGTACTCACTAGGTTCCTGATGTTAACAGATTAACCGTATGGTACGTGTCTTTCCACCACTTTCTTGTGCTTATTCAAATATCCCCAAATGATGCAAGCGATCCTCCTCTTGTTTATTATCCCAGAATTAGTATTCCGAGGGCAAGTGGCTCTTGTGTGCTTTTACTCCCTCATCTCCTCCCCCGAGATGCTGGAAGCCAGAAGGAAATGATTAGGAAGCATTTTCCGGGGTCAAAGGACTGACATTTCCATTGCTACATGCGCTGTCTAATTACACAAAGTGGGAGTTTGATTTGAAACTTAAAACGAGGAAGCTTAAGTGGGTGAGACATTTGGCAACACCCTTTCTCCCACCCCTACGGCTGTGCGTTATTCTGTAACCATCCCCATTCATCAGTAGCGACCGTCCACCTGGAGCATAGATTTTACTGGAAAGCATTCCGACGACTTGTAGTTGAAGATGGAATTTCATCCCTTTCAAACATTTACTCATTTATTTACTCATTTTGTTCACCGTCTGCCTCCCCCATTAGCCTGTTACCTCCACTGGGCAGAGACCTTAGTCTGTTCCCCTCACTGACAGATAACCAGCACCTACAATTCTGCCTGGCACGTGGTACGTGGTTTGAGATATTTATTGAATGAAATTCTGGGTAATCTCATTTTGGGGCTGCTTGGAAGGTCACTGCCTTCTAGAAAAAATCAGGGCAGAAGTCTGGAACATTTCCTCTCCTCTCCTTCCTGATTTCCCATGGAGAAGATGGCACTTGCATGTGGCAATGGGGGCTGGTTGTCTGAGGCCCTGGCTTGCCTGCCCCAGCTTCTCACCTTGTTAGATCCCCAGTGGAGGTCAGAGAGGCCCACCATGAGCATCGCCCTGTGAGAGTCCCTGAGCCTCACCACACAATCTCATCAGGTCCTTAGCCTCCTTTGGGGGAGGTGGGAGAAGGCTGTCCCATTTCACAGACGGACACTCAGGAGCTGTCTCAGTGACAGGAGGGAGCTGATAGGAGAATCCAGACGCCCACCTTCCTGCTCAGGCTGGATCCATGGTCAAGGAGAAGCAGCCTTTCTCTCCTACAGGGCTGAATTTTGAAACTCTAATTCAGTGCCCCGTTTTTCTTCCCCACCAGGGAGTCTCCTCCAGAAATATCCTGAGACCAATAAGATACAAAAGCAGAGGCTCAAGTTGTCTTCAGAAAGTCTCGATTGATCCTCTGTTTTGTTGAATATCCCTCGATTTGGGTTTGTCTGATGTTTTATCGTGATCACACTGAGGTGATGCGTTTTGGGGAAAAATTCATCTTGATGAAGTTCTGTTCTTGGTGCAATACTCTTTAAAAGTGTCAAGGTTGTCAAAGACAAGGAGAGAGTTAGGAATTGTTAGAGACAGCAGGAGAGGAGGGAGAATAATGAAAGGCAATGTGAGATCTTGGACAGGATCCCCAGGACAGAGAAAGAACATCTGTGGACAGGCTTTCAGAGGAGTGTGGTTTAGTTGACATCCTGCACCAATGTCAATATCTTAGTCTTGATAATTGTGCAATGGCTGTGGAGGTGAATACGGGGAAGCTGGGAGAAGGGTTCAGGGAGATAGTACTGCTTGCAACTTTTTCTGTAAGACTAAAATTAGTTTGGAATAAAAGGCTTTAAAAAATGGATTTGGTCAGTCCTTGTTCTCCCCACCATGTTTGCCTGGAAAGAGAGGAAAAGACACCTGATCTTTCCAGCTGGTTTAGGGTCACAAAGATAGATGCACCTAGGTCCAAAGCAGAGACTCCAGATTGCTCCTGGACCCAGAATGGATGACCAGCAGGGAATGAGCTCCTCCTGGCGACCCAGGTGCTTTATCCCCCACAATTTGCTGGTGTCTGTGTTCCTGCGGCTTTGTTGCATCCTAAAGAGACCGAATTTATTTATATATTTATTTGTTTGTTTGTTTGGGTACCAGGGATTGAACCAAGGGGTGCTTAATCACTGAGCCACATCTCCAGCCCTTTTATATTTTTTTTTAGAGACAGGGTCTTGCTGAGTTACTTAGGGCCTGGCTAAGTTGCTCAGGCTGGCTTTGAACTCACGATCCTCTGGCCTCAGCCTCCTAAACCACTGGGATCACAGGCGTGTGCCAGTGCACCTGGCTAATAGTCCAACTCTTTACCCATGTGGAACACACTTGCTGCCCTGTACCTGCTCTTCTTCTCGTGGGCAAGCATTCTTGGCATCTTAAAAGCTTATTCCCCCTTACCTGACCTCACACTAACTCTGTCGTAACTTAAGGTTGACATTTTCTTCCACCATCCCGGCTGTCAGTGGACTACTCTGTGTATGTCTGTGTGTCTGTTATGGTTGAACTAGGTGGTGTCCCCCAAAAGCACATGTGTGAAACAAAACAAGAAAGGTTACAGGTAAAGTGATTGGGTTATGAGAGCCTAACCTAATCAGTGCATTCAGCCACCTGAATGGATTAACTGTGTGGTAACTGTAGGCCGGTAGGGTGCGGCTGGAGGAGATGTGTCCCTGGGGGTGGGCCTTTGGGGTATATATGATTTTACCTGGTGAATGGAACGCTCTCACTCTCTCTCTCTCTCTCTCTCCCTCTCCTCCCTCCCTCCCCCCTCTCTCTTTCCTGGTGCCATGTCCTGAGCTGCTTTCCTCTGCCATGCCATCCTCCATGCTGTTCTGCCTCACCTCTAGGCCAGATGTATAGAATCCGCCATCTGTGGACTGAGACCTGTGCCACCTCTAAAATTGTTCTTGTCAGGTCTTTTGATTACAGTGACAAAAAAAAAAAAAATAAAGCTGCCTATATCAGTGTTTATGTGTCTGTGTGTGAGCCTGTGTGTGTGTCTCTGGGTTTGTGTCTATGTGTGTCCCTGTGTTTCTCTCTGTGTGCCAATATGAGTAATTTTCTACTTCCACTATATAATTTCCATGCCAACAAGCCATACTTGGATTAATATTTTAGTAGTTTTTGTGAAGTTGAAGTCGAATCAATTCTTAAGAGCAAAACAAGGTATTTCCAACAAACCCTGCCTACCACATCTCATTTATTCATTAAATATGTGTTGGAAACCTTCGAGTCAGGAGCTGCAGAGCAAGGGAGTGACATTCCCAAGCCTGCTTTCCACAGCACAGAGCGTGAACCTCTTTGACCAGCCTGAGCCCATCCGTGACATCAAGAGGTCAAGTTTAGTCTGGACCCTGCAATGAGTGCGCCCACCAACAGAGAGAGCAAAGCACAGGATCCCCGTGCTAGAGGTTTTCCAGGAATGAGCAAAGACACTTATTATTCATCGCTAACTCTTTTTAAAGGGCTCAGGCCAGCTTCTAGCAGGAGTCTTTTATCAACCAACCTCAGTGCCTATTTCTTCCTATAGTAGAGTAAGTCCTGGGTTCATAAGTGGCAATGAAAAATAGGAATGACTTGAGTCCAGCCTGGGTTCTGGGGTTCTGGATCCCCCCATAGGGCAGCAGAGGGACGAACCCACGGACACACAGAAAACTGCCAGGCCCAGCCCACCTTTGCAGATATGAGCAGTGGTTCTTCAGAGGCCACTGACCACACCCCCCAAGCCCCTCATCCACTGTCACCCAGACCACAAGGCCTGCTGAGCTGGGGAGGTGACGCCACAAGAGTGCTCCAAACCACCTTCTCTGCCTGCTGAGAGGAGCCGCTTCTCATTTCGTCCCTTAAATGTCTCCCAGCGTGAGCGAGATGCGGCCAGATACCTTGTTGCCCCACACTTGGGGGAAGTGAGGCTGCCCCACATCTGCTCAGCCTGTATTTTTAATTGCTTAATAACACTGAGTGGGCTTCCCTCCTTCCCTCCAGCTCGGTAGGTAGCGTGGGGGGCTTTGACATTCAGGGCCTGGTGTGTGGGCAGGAAACACAGATGAGGCAGGGAAAATGTCAACCTCCTACAGCTTCTCTCCCAATTAATCACCACGCCATCTGACAGGGCACACCTCATCTGAGGAGCACTGGGCTGGCAGTCCGGAGAGCTGGGCTCCCGCCCCAGCTCCACTACCTAAATTAATTGTGTGACATGGAGCAAGTAGCTCACCCTCTGGGAGCCTCATGTTCCTAACGTTTTGCAACAATTTTAAGGCAATGAGAATTAGTCACGAGCATATTTAAGGCATTGTTTTATGGAATAGGGATAAGAGTATGGGCTTAGGATCTAGAGCATCGGGGGCCACTCCAGAACCCACCATTTGCCAATAGTAAGATCCCAAGAAAGTTAATTCACCTATCTGTGCCACGATTCTCTCAAGTGCAAAGTGAGCAGGAGGGTACCTACACGAGGTCAGTGGAAGGGCTTGGAGCAATGCAGAGCAGGTCCATGCACTCAGGAAATGGTCGTCCTGATTACTGTGACTCCAGTCATTTAATTTAATTGACTATTTAAAGTTCCAAGGGAAGTATTTTCAAAGATAAATAAAACATGGAGTTTGTCCCCCAGATACTTACAGTCTTAAGAGGAAGATAAATAAATACGTGCATAAAACCACGGGGGAAGGTGTGGACTGCCTGCAATGTGGTCTGTGGTGGAAGTAAGTGATAACACCAGGTGCCAGGAACCATGTTGAACGCCCTGCCCGAATGGCTCCCTTGTAATCCTCACTCCCTGCCCCACCCCCAGACCTGTGAGGCTGGTCCCATTATATAGAGTGGAAAGCAATCACAGAGAAGTCAAATAACTTGCCTTAGGTCACACAGCTTCTAAGTGGCAAAAACAGGATTCAGACCTGGGTCTGAAGTTGCTGCTCTTCACTGTATCTCTGGGGGACTTGGTGGAGTTGGAGAAAGTTGCAGCGGAAAGGGTGTTTGAGCAGCCCCGGCCTCCACTCTTGTCATTAGGAAGAGGCAGGATTTCTAGAGCAGCTCTCAGCCAAGCTTATTTCTGAGCTCTGTGGGTGAGTTTATTAACTGAGCCTCTGAGCCCCCGTTTCTTCATTTTTGAGTAATAATAGTGCCCTCTCTGGAGCTTCTGGGTGGTGCATAGAAAGCTCTTCACAAAGCATCTGGCACATGGCACACTTAAATAGATGCTGGCTTGTATCGTCACAATCTTTGTCATCGTTGTCGTCATCGACATCATCTATGCTCATCAACTGACAGTCAAGATCAATGATGGTTAAAAAACAACCTCTGTTTTTCAAAACAGGTTCTCAAAACCATTTCCAAACTACTTCCTAGCAGGAGCTTGAAAATATGACAATCAGCCACTTATTCCTCTGGTTAGGCATCTGTCTTATCCTGGACTCTCCTCCTGCACACAAAGCCACCGAGAGGAATGAGTAACACAGGCAATTCTACATAGTGATCAGTTAGTTGAGAAAAGAGTTTGTGCGCCCATCATCAAGGGTAGAGCAAGGCAAGACTAGGAAGATGAAGCAGAGGAGGAGAAAAGCCATGACACTTGGGGACTAGAAAGTAGGGAGGGAGGATGCTAACACTGTCTTCTTTGCAAATCCTCCAAGGGATCCTTGTCCCTGACTGTGGAGAGGCTGAGCACCAGCCTCTGGGTAAGGGTGGTATAGGAGCTGCACCCTCATTAGCATGTGCCACTGGAGCTCAACGGGTGAGTGATAGCTCCCCGAGGACTGAGGCGGGTTTGATGTTGGCTTGTCAGCTCCGCCATCCTTCACTGGGACCTGGGACCAAGATTCATATCCTCTGTCAGAGGCTCATCCAACACCCCGAGCGAGCCTCCACCAGGGTCCAATTTTTATACTCTCTCCCTGAGGATGGCAGGCAATCTTTCAGTTCTTGGAGATGGAGAAACACACAATGATACTCCATTTTTTTCCTGGAAATTTCTTAAGGATTGGAGTCAGGAAAAACCAAGAGGAGGAAGAAGAGGAAGAGGATTCAGAGGAATGCATTTAATTGAAGCTTTTTACCTGATTCCTGCCATTATTGCTCATGCCCTCACTCCCCCAGCTGGTGCCAGGTTTGCCAGGCACTATCACCCTGCGTAATGGTTTATTATTCAGAATCCGTTCAGGATACTACTCTGTCACAACAGAGAGGAAATGATGCCATGACATGCCAAGGTCAGATTCATAGGAGAAATAAAATTCTCCAATCAAGATGAAACTGTTTGAATATTTTAGTGGATGGTCTGTAATGCTTCTCCTCCATTCTGTGCCTCACTCAGGGTGCCATGTTTTAATCCAAGTCATTAAGTCTCCAGTGGGTGCTGAGGAGAGTGTTGGGGGTCAGGAGACACTGGGCAATGAGTTTGGCCAGTCCCTCCTCCAGGCACTCACAGCCTTGAGCCTGTGACTGTAAAGACAAGCCAGGACAGGAACTAGGTCTCGTGTCCCTCGCTCTTTCCCGTGGCTTCCACAGTGACTGGCACATAGTAGGTGCTCAAGAGTTGTCTCTTCAGTGCTAAATTTCAGTAGCATCTGTCCCAGAAAAATGATGCAGAAACCAACAATGGTGAAATCTTAGATTATTTTCCTTTATCTGATCTGTTCCAGGGGAAAGAGTATTTTCCTCATTTTTCATTAAGATTGGACAACAGAAGAGATGCTACAAAATTTGATACCACACTCTCAGGCAATATCAGCCTTTGATTTGTGTGGTCCTGGCAGAAAGAATCCTGGGCCAGAGGCCTATAGCTAATGCTGGCTCTGCCCTCATGTCACCTTGTAACTGTGAAGCCCCTGGACTTGCCTGGGACTGGTACCATGTTAGGTTCATGCTTCTACTTCATGGATCAGGATGCGGGAGGCAACAGGAGCTTGGTGGCACTATCAAACAGGAGCCTGAGCTGGGTCTGTGGGTTCACTCTCACAGCCTACAGCTAAAGAAATAAAATAATAGGCCCGGATGCGGTATTTTGGCCCATGCGGAGCTTTAAAGAAAATTAAAATCATTCCAGCATTTAAAAAATCAGGAAACTCTATATTTTAAAAATCTAGCTTCCAGCTGCCCTTGAAAAATATCAGAAACACCAGACCAGAAGCTGAATATGAGAACAGGCTTTTGTAGTTGAAGGTCAAGTTAGCTACATCCTTGAGACTGGACCTGTGCTCCCTGGGTCCCCATTGTCCCCACCCCAAGAGGCTTCTCTCTTGCAGGCCACCTCCTTAGACCCCGGGGGCATCTGGTTGATTAATAAATCTGACCAGATTGACCAGTTGTCCAAGACAGCAAGTGTCCAGGGATTTAGAGTTACCAGAACAAGTTCCTCCCAAAAATTCAGAGGAAAGAGAGCCCCAGGGTGTTGGGAAGTGGTCAAGGAACTGAAGCTGACTGAAATCAGGGTGGGGGGCTCTGAACTGGGAACAAATTGCTCCTACTGATAAAGGAAGCTGAACGCCTGCAAGCCCACCTTGACAGGCACCAAGGAAGCTGGGGGCAGAGAGCATCCCCTCCTTTGGCCTGTCTAACCAGGCCTCTAAATCGTCATAGATGTATTTCCTGCCCTTTGTCTGATTTCCCTGCCACTCCCTCTTCTTCCCCTGCCTCCTCTCCTTTAAAAGTTCTGCTCAATTTCAGGAAGTTTGAAGATAGAACCTTTGAAACAATTAAGTTGCTTCTAGCATCCTTCAAAGCTGGCTTAGAATAAAACCTATTTTCCTACCAATTTGATTCCAAGTATTTCTGGAGCAGCGAGCAGTGTAGCCCAGCCTCTTCCTTCCCAGGTGAAATTAGAGGCCCGAGGTGACAGAACTGAGTAACGTGTGCATGGTCCTATTGGATGGGGGTCCATAAGTAAATCATTCTGGTCAGAGTAGGGGTCTGTGCAGAAGAACAGGGAGGGGTGGGGGGATTGTGGTTGAGAATGGTAAGTTGAGCCCACATTGTGGAAATGAGGGAAAGTAATATTATTCTCAGCTCTTCCTGCCAGAAACTCCAGATCTAATGTGAAAACTGAGGGGCCAAGGTTGCCAAGCTCACCCCTGCACACCCTTCCGCCCTCACCTTCATGACAACAGTTGAAGTGGGAGTCCAGGCCTCAGGACACACAAGGCTGAATACACAGTTCTGAGAACCACCCCTTAGCCTGGCAAGCTCCTCCTTCTGCAGGTTTCCTAAGGCAGCCAGAGGCAGCCGGCAAAGACCCAGCCGCAGCAGGAGGCCAACATCCAGGTTGAGTCTTCCCAAAGCACATCAGGGGTAAGAATGGGAGAAAGAAAGATGGGGAAAACCTCCTTTCAGCCTCATTAGAGCCCCTGCTTAACTGAGCTAAAAATAAAACTAATTGCTTTTGCTATTCTAATGTGAAAAATCAGTTTTTAAAGGATCAAGATTCTCTCCCTGGCTGGAGAAATCATTGAATCGGTCATAGACTGACTGCCAATGAATTATGAATATCGTAATCAAGTCTTCTTGGAAGGCCAAAGTCTTGGTTACAAATGGGCACTATAATTAGAAATGTGCTGAAGCTGCCTAAAGCAGACCTCCTTTGTCTTTTTTTGTTTTTTTCTTTTTTAACAGGGAAGAGGCATGGACTGCTCCCCATGAAGCATGTGGCTATTTGGCTTGTTCTTGAACTCTACCTTGTTCTCACCACTTGAGGAGACATCGACAGGAAAGAGCTCAGGAACACCGTCCCATTCCCCTTCCCTTCTAAAAATTCCCACCAGTGTCCCACCCAACAGGAATTGGTAGAAAGCTTCAACTTGCTCCATCTATCACATGGGAATGCTATAAATGGAAGAGATATGAAGAGAGCAAGCAGATCTTCAAATCCAAGAAGACTCGGGCAGTGTCAGGGGTGTCCTTCAGTCACAGCCTAATGGGAATTAGATGGGTTCGATCCTTTTGTCTACACTAGCTGAGCTCTGCAGGGCTGGGAACCAGAGGGAATGGGGCATGGCCGTCCATCAGGGAGGAAAATGAGAAAAGGAGGCCAACATGGACCGGTGAGGCTCAAGGGAGGATAACTGTGAATAGGGCTGCCTCTCAGCTCTGAGCCTTCAATCAGGAAGGAGGAGCAGTCTCCGCCCACCCACCCCCAAATCGAGGCAATGCAAAAAGCCAATGAAGATTGATACAACTGATACTAACAGTAATATTCTTCTAAGAAATTCTCATGCCTAAAAATGGGTTATCTTACCTCATTTTTTTGGAGGATAGGTGGTTTTGAGCAAAAAAAAATGCCCAGAATTTGCTGTCTTTTCTCAAATGTTTGCCTCTAGAGATGGACTCGACTCCAATCAGAGAGTTCCTTCAATAGGAGCTACTTCCAAGAACTTCCCTTAGCTCGGCCCTGGGGTGGCCAGCTGGGAACAGGTCAGGGCTCTGCTTCTCTCTGAGTCCTGGATTGAAGGAGAACCAAGCTGCTCAATCTTTGTCCCCATTGGCTTAAGTGACTGATTTTCAGCCCTGAGTACATATTAGATTCTCTTGGGAGATTTTAAAATGTTGGTACTCCATCGTTTCCAGAGACAAATTGAATGGAACATCTAGGGGTGGCTTTGAGCAACACCATTCGTAAAAACATTCTAGTCATTATGGAGCTCAGACGTGGCTGGAAACCACCTAGTTGATCATTCAGTTCCTGCACCTGTTCTCTGGGGTCTACCTCTCCCCTCATTTCCCAGAGGCTGAGGGCATGAGAGGCTCTGGAGGCAGCCATGACTTCATCTCTTAGGTTCAGGGGCCTCTCTGTACCCCACCTCCACGTCATTCCATTAGAAAATCCCTTAGGGCACATCTTATCCAGGGTAACAAATACAACCCATCTTTCCAGCCAATGCTCTCCAAACTCTGCGGTTCCCAACATTCTTGCTGAACCCCAGAGGGAGGCTTGAGAAGGGTGGAGGAGCCCTGCCTACAGTTTTATGGGAGGGTCAGCTCTCCCATATTCAGAAGGTTCCTTCTGATACAGTAGGGCTCAAAGGGCCCCTCAGGTCAGTCCTGCAGACCTCACCCACCCCACCCATGCCATCCACAAGGTCAGCACATGTGGAAGGGCTATGTAAAGAGATATGCTATATAAGGTATCATCATTGCTGTATGATGGGAAACTCAAATCAAATCTTAGAGTCACAGGTATTTTTCACACCTTTATTTATTCACATAGCCATGCACTTGTGAACTCTTTAGAAGAAAAGTGTGCAGGCTCTGGGGTGACACTCCTTGTGTTTGAATCCTAACACTGGCACTTTTTAAGTGTGTGACCTTAAGAAAGTTGTTTAACTTCTGTCTGGCTCAGGATTCTCACCAATAAGATGAAGATGACAGTAATAAAAGCTACCTCACAGTAGTGCTCTGGGGATTACATGAGCTCTTGCAGATATATGTATGTGGCTTAATTCCTGGAACACACTACATATTCAGCAAATGGTAGCAATCACTCACCTGACCTTACAGGGTTCACCCTCACCAATTACCACCCACCTTACAACGCCATCCCATTACTTCTCTCTACCTCGTGTCCTCTCTGTTAATGCTGCTGCTGGTGGCCCAGGTCCTCCCATGGGTCCCACCCAGTTCTAGTGTAGGGCAGTATCTCAGGCTTCAAAGGAATCAGAACCTTCTAACATTTGCTCAATCTCTGTTCTCTCAGGGTCTGCTCAGCAAACTGGAAAGAAAGTATTTGATAATGCAATTGAGGTGTTATAGACCTATAGGTGTTTACGTTCCTGTAAAGGCTTATGATACCTTCTTTTAAAAAGGAACCTAAAAATAGCAATGCCTCAACCAAAAAGGATGGAGCCGCCACTACTGAAATTTCAGGCACAGTCACAGATCGGGTGGGCAGGTGTTTTTAAGCTGAATGAGGAGAGAAACCTGAAAGCTCAACTGTGTGGACAATCCTCTTCCTAACGTGATATCAGAAGACAAGAAGGCCCTAAGAAGAATTGCAAGGTAAGTGAATGATTTGATTGATTTGCATGGGTTCCTGAATTTGGGGTCACCCTGTTTTGGATAAGAATATCGGGAGACATCTGTGTCTCTGTTATCTCCACCAACAGACCACCCTCCTACAACCACAGACTGCAGAAACTACCTCGGCCACGAAGGTCGAAGTCCCCACTCGGGGAAAGTGAGTCCCAGGAGCTGATTCTCCTAAGCACTCTTCAAGCATAATCCAGAGAAACCTCTGCCATTTCCCCATCTCCATCCAAGGAAACCACTTCCCTGAAGGTAGGACATGGGGCTAGGGCAGAAAGGTGGAACAGTGCTAGTCTCACCTTTTCTAGGGCAGATTGAGTGCATCAGCAAGCTGAGGAGGGAACACCTGGATGGGCAGAGAATGTGGTCCAGGAGTGGTTGCTGGGAACTTTCTCTACATTAGCAACTCAGGCTCCATTTAAGAGTGTGATAGGAGTCCAAAGGGAAGAGTTGGGACTTTATTTTCTAATTCTACTGTGCAGTTGGCTTCGGAAGCTCTGGCATCACTTCCTCACTCCATCACATCAGTGTTAGGATTCTTGCCATTTTTTACTTTATCCTGAGCCTCTTTATCCTGCAGCAGTAAAGTCTTGGTTATGTGTCTGCTTCCAGTCTTCCTGGCACTGTTGCCAATATGATTCCTGCTAGAGCTCAGCCTTTGCCCCTCCTCTGACTACAGACCAGCCCTCTTGGCTGCCTCTTCTCCCCAGTAGTAAAGGCCTGTTTGCCATCTGCAGATGTCCACAATCGAGAAGCCTCTGTCCTGGTTAGAACATGCTAACAGTTCTGAGGGGTGGTCTTCACTTATGTAGTCATACCTACCTACCTTTGGAGAAGAGGAGATGGCATGAATAGGAGGGGACTAGATCCTAACTCTCAGCCACCAACCATCCTCAAAAGAACAGCAAGAAGCCTCCATGTGTCCCTATATTTAAACACTCATCCTGTGCACAATCTACAAAAAGTCAAGACTGTTTAGGGGAAAGAATTCGTGATACAAGAAGAAAAATAGTGGAGTCTTATCTCAAATGTTGTCTCATTCATATCCTCTATTAGTATCATCTGCGTTCCTGATGAGGGTGTCACTTGCATGCACAGATGCACCTTGACTTAGGAGGTGGTTACATCCCAATAAACACATTGCAAGTTGCAAATATTGTCAGTTGGAAATGCACTTAATAATCTAACCTATCAAACATCAGAGCTCAGCAACACAGCACACTCCAGAGTGTCGCTGTTTACTTTGGTCATTACATGGCTGCCTGGGAACTTTGGCTCACCGTGGGATGATGCTGCCGACCTGGGAACAGGCGAAGATTCAAAATCCAACTTACTTTCTACTGAATGCCTTTTGCTTTTGCACCACTGTAAAAAAAAAAAAAAATCCCTAAGTTGAACCACTGGGGACCGTCTGCACTGTTTATTTTCTTTTCTATATAAAAAGAGAGTCATATACTCAAGAAGGAAACAAAGGTGGAGCTTAGAGGATGAAGTGGAAGAAATTGCTTCCATCCAGTGTTTAAATGCTACCTAAGAAACAAAATGAGGGTTTCCCTTTAGACTTGAGAGAGAGAAGATGAAATAACTGACCACTTAGGAAGACTAGAATCTCACTTGGTAGTTGGCTGTTGAAGCCTGATGCTGAATGACAGGAAAGCTTACAGTAACAAAGAAAGAATGCGTTTTGGAATCAGAGAGAGCCAGGTTTGAATTCCAGTCCCTCTGCTTGCTGTGTATCCTTGGACGAGGTTCTTAAACTGTGTGGAACTTTAAAATGGCATCATAAAATGTGACACATAGGACTGCTATTAAGATTAAATGGGCCACTGAGTGTCAAGCCCCTGGAATTAAATAGACACTCAGTAAAAGGGGAAAGTGCATTGACTTTTCAGTTTTCCGTAAGGATTTTCAATTTCTCCCAAATAAGAGTTGCCATGTTTTACTGAAGTGGCTTTCAAATTTTTTAGAGAGAAAAATATTTTCTTCAAAATAAACCAAACAAATAAAATTGGAACTCCTATGATCCCATCAAACCCTCTCCTCCATAAGGATCCCCTGAGACCCTACTCTACACCCTTACGAAACTAGGGGCAAAAGATGATCCAGGTAGAAACTGGAAGACCAGGATTCTGATACATATTATGCCACTAACTGTTAAGGTCTGTAAATAAGTCAAAAATAACACCTGGTATTTTGCCAGAGAAATGTTAGAGTTCGTAAACAAGTCTGGATGGTGCCTGGCAAAATGTCAGAGGGAGTGGTTTGAGAAGTAACAAAAGCGAGCCATTAAGTGTGGAGATTCCTTATTGGTTGACTGATGTATCTAGTTTATGCTAATTAAGATAAGCTGTGCAAAATGTATAAATAGCTCTGTTGTCCTACAATAAACGGCTCCTATTCCTGCTGCATCAATCTACAGAAGTTATTCGTCACCCCCCGGCTATTTTGCTGCAGCCGCCCCCCGGCAACTAACTTCCAGAGACACCTTGGACAAGCCACTTTCCCTCCCTAAATCTCAGCTCTCTCATTGTTAAGATGAAAATTTTTGAGTATATTATCGCTAAGGATTCTCTGATTTCTAGAACCCAAGGAAGACATTGATGAATGCATCTGACAACTGGTTTTTCAGTTTTCCCATATGCCTACTCCAAATTGTTATGTATAATAAATATTTATGGGTGTTCTATGAGACAGTTATGTCCCCATCACTAGAGCCTGCCTATTTCTACTTAATGCAGCAATATTATCATGTGTTGTCTCACTCCACACCTGAGCATTTGCATGTGGCAGAATATGACATGCAACTACCATAATGAGAGTAAGCTAAAGGCTCTGGGGATGAGGCTGGGGCTCTGGTTGAAGAGGAAAAAGAAGCAAAAAGAGATAGATATGAAGACCCTGAAGTATCCTCCAGAGCGGGAAATCAGGAGCTGCAGTTTCATGGGATTTTTAAGACTACATCATTTCTCTTCAAAAGGGAATGCACTTAACCTCAGGACCTAACAGGCAAGTTGCCCTGTGCTGAGTCAATAGCAAGAAGTTGAACAGGAGTCATGTGAAGGCTGATTCTTAGTGGGAGACAGGCAGGAAAAGGGATTAGTGGAAGGACCTGGCTCAGGCAGGGTTTAAGGAGTCCAAGGAGTCAATTTTCAGTCTGGGCAAGATGACCACCAGCATGAGGTCAAAGATCTAATCATTTCAGAAAAGTCTGTCATATGGGATCAGCAGGCAGGGCATGAGGGACCTAATGAGAAGTTAAAAATAAGAGCATAAATACGGAAAGACTTACAAGTAGGCAAGGACATGTGGTGTACAGTCAGGATCCTGAACTACTCCTAGCTCCTGCCTTTCACATATACAAATTATGACTTGTGTACCTCTCAGAAATTATAATCAAACCAAACCACACTTTGTAATTCTTTGAAAACAAATGTCTGTCCACCATAAGATGCTTCTTACTAAGGTATTAGAATCAGAAAGAAGCCACTTGCAGTCAGCACCAAGGACAGCTACCAGTAGGACTAAATGTGCTCCTGGTCTTCCCCGGATTCAGGATCCTCCTGTTCAGACTTTTTCCCTGGGATAACTGTTGGGATTTTAAAAGCATAATTTTCTGGGACCAAACTCTCCATAAAAGATTCCCAACATATATGTTACACTTCAGTGCAGTGTTTCCCAGTAAAAGAGCAACACAACTGGGGAGATTAACCAATGGACTGCATCGAGTTAACTTCCATTGTCTTCTAGGGATATGTTTCAAGGTCTTGAAGGGTGGGTTGGACCCGTAGGCTATAGTTTACTAACCCCTAACCTACAGGGTCAGCGGCAGATCATTTCAGGAAGGATTAGATAATCCTTACTGTTAAGTATTCAACGTGTGACCCAATTTGGTTCGACAATGAGGAATGTTTAAGAACCATCCTTTCATTATGCTGGACCTCAACTTTGACCTTTATTCCAGAAAATCATTTGAAAGAAATTAGGTAGTCCTAGCCAAAAAATGGTGAATATAGAAAAGATCAAGAGAAGGAGAAAAAAAAAAGTTAAGCAGTCATGAAAATTTAGCGGGAAAGCCAACCATGGACACATGAAGTTTTAGAGTTGACCTTGCAAGAGACAGTGATTTAACTGGAAGAAGCATTTCCAAAATATAAGAGTGAACCACTGAGGACTGAATGAGAGGGGAAATCCATGATGTAGTAGAGGCAATTTAAATCAGGAGGATTTAAGGAGAGGATAGATACAAGGAGAGGTTCCATCTCAATTAGGCATCTAATTCATGCTGAAACCCACACTGGCATCTGGTTTTGCATTTAAGTCCCCTCCAGTGGAATAGTGCTCCTATTCAAACAGGAGGAGCAGGAGGACATGGAGGGGAAACCAGATGAAATGGAAGACCACCCAACATCAGAGCCCATGCTCCCTGACCCCTGCTCTCTGGCTGCCTTCAAATTCAAAGGTAATGAGTTGCTTGAAGAGGCTGAGGCACTTGTATCTGAGAGACTCAAGTCCCCAGAGCTTGTGACACCTCTCTCCTCCACGACAGCCCCATTTCAACTGGGGACACTCCAACTCTCTCAACAGCCTTCTCCATGGAGTTACCCAAATTGGGAACAACTCTCCCACTCTCTTCCTAACATGCAAAGGGACTGTGGCCTTCATGCAGCTTCTTGGACAAGGCAAGGGCCCACAAAATTGGGACCACTCAGAGGAGTCAGCCTGGAGCTGATGAGACTGTGTGGGGATCGGGGTCTCCTGGAGGCATTCTCTCACTGCACTCCTTGTTCAAAGAGGACCTGATTGGCAGCTGCAAACTGCATGTGAAATCCATCCCTCAGGGCTGCCAAGTTGGTGGGGGGGGTGTTTTAAGGCAAAGCTACAATATGCCTGCAATAAAAATTTATCAGCTTTTATATAGGTTCCCAATAATGAGAGGAGATATTTCAGCAGCTCGAATAGTGCTGTGAGAGGAAAAGCAATTCCCAGCACCATCTCTTTAAGGTGAGGCTATGCCTCCCCCACATGATTCATAACCGGGAGTTTTTCCCATTTAAAGGGGACTGCATCAACTTATGTGTCCCTTTTACTCCTTATCAGAATTTGTAAAGGTTTCTCAAAACTTCTAAGTGAAAAGAGTCGAGAAACTGACTTTGCATTGACCAGGGTGGAACCCAACTTTGGAAGAGTCAAGAGCTACTAAAACAGAGAGGTGAAGAGGTAAGGGATTGTGGAATGCTGCAGTCCAGGGTGGGGGAAGGAGTAGGGAGAGAAAGTGTGCCTTCCAGCCAGAGTCCTAGGAAATAAGATGGGGCTGTATCCAAGAGCTACAGCAAGGACTTTAAAAGGCCACATCCCCTGAAGTGTTTCAGAAACTTAAGAGTGGAGAAGAGTCTCCCAAGGTAACAGGAAAGAAGGCACAAATGGAAGGCCAGAGAGAGGATGACTGGCCACTTGGAAGCAGAGAGACTAGGAAGGGTCAGAGAAGGCAAAGGCCAAGGTAAGGGGGCAGCATGAGGAAAGCCAAGGACGAAGGCAGATGAGCCAGCTGTGGGACCAGAGGGAGAGAAACCTGCTCTCCACGGCACCCAGAGGGTGAGGACTCTTCTCCTCCCCAGGGAGCCGAGTGCAGCCTGTGCCAAGGTGTCCTTGGGATGTGATGCAGGCCTGTGGGGCCCCCTGCGATTCTCTGTCTGATGGGCGTCTGTCAAAGCTCATTAACAGAGACATGCCCCAGTTCAAACTTGGGATCATGAGGACCCAGACAAACTCAAGTTGACATATGAGCTCTCAGTGAAAGGAGAGTTTGTTACACAAAACGGAGAGTGTGAAAGAATTGGGGGCAAAAGGGATAATTAACCTGCTTGGGGAAAAGAACTAATTTCAAGAACTTGGCCTGACATTGGCTCCTCTCTCTTTGCATCCAAGCAGAGTCACTTACAAATGATTGCCGTGTGAGCTTGGCATATGTCCATCAGGTCTCTGCCTCCGACTATTTGTTAGTCACTAATGGGTGTTCTACACATGCCTGAAATGTCCACAGTAACTCTTCTTTTAAGGTTCAGATCCAGTCACCCCTCCTCAAAAATGTCTTCTGAGACTTCTCAGCCCAAATAGCTTTTCCTAAGGTATCCAGTGTCTAGGGCACCTGTGTGCAGTTTATGGGCTACCTTTAACTAACTTAACTTCTCCTGTCCTGGGCCCAATGGCCTGGAAGTACTTGGAGATCAAAAGTCGGCCTTATTTATGACAATGTGCACCATTAGGCCACTAGGAACTATATTAGTTAATTGAAAAGGACATGTAATTTTTCAGCAAAATCTTTATATATGGATACTATGAAACACTAAGAAGCAATTAAAAAGAATGAGTTGAGCTATATGTATCGATTGACCTAGAAAGATCTTCATCTCACTTTTAGTGAAAAAAAAATTGATCATAGGGCTATACACATTATATGATGCCATTTTTGAAGGAAAAAAATCCTTGTGAATATTTTATAAACATTTAAATAGGCTCGAGCAAGCACAGAGAGAAGGAAGGAAGGATATATACCAAACTGTTAATGCTGTGCTCTTGAATCGGGAGAGCGGGGGTGGGAAAGAGGAAGAAACTTGGTTTTCCTCTGCCTCTGCGTGGCTGATCGCATGGGTGTGTGTGTTGCTTTTTACTTTGCAGAGGATTCGGTGAGCACTTCAAGTAGCACAGAGTCAAGCTTGGTCAACGTTTGCAGGAACCCAGACAGTACTGCCTCTTCCCCACGTGGCTGAAGGCCAAGCTCAAGGTGGGCAAAAGGGCCCTCAAAGACAATCCTTCCTCCTTCCACGTGGCACCCACACACAGGCTCCCTGGGGAGCTTTGTGAAGAGTCTTCATGAGCTGCACACCCTTCCCCAGCCCCCCTCAGGTTCCATTCCCATCACAAGAAGGTCTCTATCCCCTTCATCCGAGAAAGCCCTGTCTGAAAGGAGATAGCACTGAGATCTATGTTTGTCTGCTCTTTCTTCCAGAGCCACTGTCACCCTCTTCCACCTGTTGGTGGTTTGAGGGGCCGAGTAGCCATGGACTATGCAAATAAGAATCCCTTACTGCCTTCCAGATCAGAGGATGGAAGAGAGAGCTCAGGTCTGTCCTGGCCCAGCTATAAGCTGATGATAGCTGGTTCTCTGCTGAACATCAAGGCAGCCTCTTCTGGTCTGCAGCTGTCCCAGGAACAGTAAGCAGCAGGTGCTTCGGATCTTTCAGAAATAACAGTTTCTCTCTCTTGCTAATCCCCAGGTGCTTCACCATCCCTTACTGGTCCCCTCAAACTTCCCCACACCCTTGGGACCTGTCCTCTTATTAAACTCTCCTCAGCTCCCCGCTTCTTTTTAAACATGCCATCTATCCTGCAGGGCCCCTGAGCAGCTGCTCCACTCTCTGCCACCAGCAAAGGGCCCCAGGCACTCCATCAGAGAGCAAGGGCTCTCAAATGCTGCCCGTGCTGTGACAGCCTCTCCAAGTTGGGGACACCTCTCTCCAGCAGGCTTCCCAGGTTTCGCCCTGAGGGCCGTGGGGGCGGGGGGGGGGGGGGCTTCAACAAGCACAGTGAAACTTCTTGTTTCTTTCGCCCACCACCAATGGAAGGAGTGGCATGAGTCCAGTTTACCCCCTTGGAGTCCATTCGAACAAAGGAATCCAGATGAACTAAGGCATGGCAATCTCCCTGCCCCCTCAAGTGCTGGAAACAATCAGAGGGGTGCTGTGAAGTCAGCCACTGTAGCCAAACATCTCCCATAGCAAAGTCATGCTCTTGTGCCTCTTACCCAGCGGGTGTCAATCAGGCAAGGAACAGGGAGAGAACAGATGCAAACAAACCAACTAAAAATACCCCAGTTTCAGAATTCGTTAAATGTGCGGGAACATTCTTAGTCCCCAGGGGCGATGACGGGACCTCGAGATCTCAAGGGGCATAAGAGGAATGGCAACGAAAGTAAGACCCAGTATGAAAACAGCAGAAATGATGGCTCTGTGTGTGTGTGTGTGTGTGTGTGTGTGTGTGTGTGTGTGTGTGTTTCTGATGGAGGAAAAATGTGTTCGTGCTCATATGACCAGTTAGTTCTTCATTAACCTGAGCAAGAATGAACTGTTCCCTCTAAATCAACTTCCTTCTGCTATCAAAAGCCCATCATCCAATCTGTGTCGGCTAGTAATCCCATGAACTCTGGTGATGTGTGGAGGGGACCCATCCCAGGCCCAATCCAGATGCACCAGGAGACTCCAAACAAATAGGGCCTGAAGGGCAAACATAGGTAATACTGACAAGCAAACAGACCACCACCTCAAGTGCTCCTAGCAGCAAGAGAGTGAAGGATGTGCTAGACCCAGATTTAGAACAGCCAAGGGACAAGATTTGTTTTTCACATCCATCAAGGCAGATGTGAGAAAACTGCTGGCATGTCCAGCTTAAATCAGCATCAGCAGAAACGGGAACTGACTGGCTCATGTAACTGAAAATTCCATCGGTAGTTCAGGCATGGCTGGATCTGGGTGCTCGGTGATGTCACCAGGAACCTCTGTCTCTCAGATCCTCTTATCCTTGCTGGCATGGTGATTCTCACCCCTGGTGAACCCTAGCAGCTCCAGGCTGCCACATACTATTGACCACAAGAAATTTTACTCGCCTTCCCCAAGAGTTCCCACATGAGTCTCAGGTTTGAGTTTCAGCAGCAGGCTTTGTTACTTGCCCCTTGGTAACTTGTCTCTGTAGCCAGGAGAATGGAATGCTCTCAGAGCCCAAGGAAAAGGCTCTTCTAATTGACCAGGTGTGGGTCTTAGAGGTGAAGAGTCTAACAAATGATCGTCACTCAATAAATACATACTGACTGCATGAGAGCACGAAGGGATGAATGGGAGGCCCAGAGATAGGCATGTTCATGGCACATGGAGGACAGCGAGCTGGTTACTGGGGGTAAAAGCATGTGACTGGAAGTCCAACAATGGACAGGCCTGATGCAGTTGCCATGGGTAAAGCCCTTCACCAACCACAGCCACAGCTACCAGAGACACAGAGAAGCCCAGGGTGGCTATTCATCTGCAGAGCTTACAATCTAATAGAAGTGACATGCCAACCACTTCAATGCCACATCACAAGGAAAATGTGGTGAGATTTCCAGGAGCAGGGAGGGTGTCCTCCCACCTGGGGAGGGAGTCCCTGGTCAGAGACTTTCCAGTGGAGGACCTAGGCAATCTGTTTAGACCTGGTGAGCAGAGGTTGAACAGGTGAAAACCAAGAGGAGCTCTGTAGGCAGAAGGGGGCTCAGGCAGGTGGGCCAGGGGCCAGGGCAGGTAGGTCCATGGAGGTCAGGCCTCTGGTAGAGGACTCCAGAGTCCTGGAGGGCAGGCCAAGGCTGGGGGGCTTTGTTCCCATGGCTGTGTGGCCTCCAGGCCTCCGGACAGGCTGCCTCTCTACCTGGGCCAGGGAGTGGGCGGGTCCTCTGTGGGGGTGACAGTGTCAGGCTGCGAGTGGCCCTCCCTCACTGTCCACCGTGCGCAGCGACGCCGGCCTAGCTCATGTCGAAGTGCCCGTTTCCCGGCAGCGTGCTCAACTCGACTTTAAACTGATTATTGAAATCTACAAGCTGTTAATCCAGTGGCTGCCAGCAAAGCCCCATTCTCTCCAGAGTTTAATCTTTACTTACGATGACAGAATTCATACGTCCTCCCGGCTGCTCTGGGCGGCCCCCACCGTGCCTGCCCGAGACCTCTCCTGCAACCACTCCAAGCGGCAAACAGAGACAGTAAATCCGCGCCCCGCACCCGACGCACCCCCATCTCTACTCCTTTTTTCTATGTTTAACCAACGTGGATCTGGATGCATCTGAAATTAGCGATCAAAGCATGTTAAAAAAAAAAATCACCAAGGGGGGAGGAAATTCTGTGCAGGGGGACTTGCTGCATTCTCAAGGGATTTTACAAGGGCTTGCCCACCTGATCAGGGGGTGCCCCCCTAGGTTGGGCCCCTCAGCTGTGTGAGCCTTGCCCAGGGCCTTTTTGAGGTAACCTGGTAGCATCCCCACCAGGTGGGGCTGACCCGTCTCCCCAAAATAATCAAATAATGCAGGACTGGTGCTCACAGATGTCAGGGCCTGGCGTTCATCTGACCAAGTCACAGCTGCCTGCCTGTCCCCAGGCCAGGTGAACCACAAGCACAGAAACGGCCAGGGCCCCACATCCCCTTCCTCATTAGCCTTCAGTCTGACCCCACTCTCAGCCAGCGAGGCAGCCTGAAGTGGCATGGAGCCCACTTACTTCTCCTCCTAAACCCTTGCATCTAGTCAAACTGAGCTGCTGCTCTGCCCCCAAGTCCTCCTGCCCTTTCTCAATTCTCTGCCTTTGTTTCCTCTGACTCCACCATCATAGCACCCAGCCAGGAGCCGTCCCTCCATGATAAATAACCCAATTCCCAAAATCCTATTAACCTTCAAGCTCAAATGCCACTCTGCCACAAAGCCTTTCCGGGTTCCTGAGACCACATGGGCCCCCCTCCTCTGAATTCCTATGGCACTGATTGTATCAAATACACTGATTGCATTCGTGGACATTTATCCTGTTCTATTTCGTATTATAACCGTTCAGCACAGACTCAAAGCTTTGCTGTATGCCCCTAAAAAAGCACCTTAGCCTCTCTGTACCTTGATTTCTTTTTTAAAAAATTTTTAAAATTTTGTTTATTTACTCTAATTTGTTATATACAACAGCAGAGTGCATTCAAATTCATAGTACACATATAGAGCACCATTTTTCATGTCTCTGCTTGTTCACAAAGTAGAGTCACACCATTCATGTCTTTATACAAGTACTTAGGTAATGATGTCCATCTCCTTGATTTCTTAATCAATAGGAATGATCTTCCTACCTCAGAGACTTGTTGACACACATGCCTTGGGAATGCTACAATATGGCTTCTATCAAGTACTCCTAGTCCTTCTCCTCTACATCCAGAGATTCCAACGGAAGAAACTTTTCTGTCATGCCATGAAAGTACCAGCAGTCACCTCTTCACTCTATCTCTTGCTTTTGTCCCAAACCAACATATCAAAGCACTTTGAAGGCCTTGGCTGTGGATTGTGCAAGAAAGAAAATAAGAGGAGAAACCTTTGTGAAATAAACTTGGGAAACACGGGATTCACTAAAGTTAACTAGGTTTCCTTGCTGCAGAGCCTCTCCGAGCCTTTTTGATGTTCACGAGTTTCTTGGGCCTTTTTGACTACACAAGCCTTTCCCCCAGAGCTTCCCCTGGGCTGCCGTGGTGCCCGGGGACAATTTCTAAGACTTGCCATCCTAAACCACCTCCACCCCTAACATCACATGAACTGGGCAGTGCTATAGCTTGGATCTAGAATGATGCCCAAAGGCCCACCTGTTAAAAGTTTGGTCCCCAGCTAGGTGCCACTGGGAGCTGGTAGAAACTTTAAGAGATGGAGCCTAGTGAGCGGTTTTAGATCCTTGAGTGTGCCCTGGTCACTCCTTTCATTTTTGCTTCTCACCCATGAGATAAACTTTTGCTCTGCCTTCTAGTCCTGCTATGATGTGCCACCAAAGGCCCAAAAGTATTGGGGCCAATTGCAAACTGAAACCTCTGAAACTGTGAACCAAAACAATAACAACAACAACCAAAAAACCTTTCTCTTTATAAATTTATGATCTCAGGCATTTTGTTACAGGAACAGAAAGTTGACTAGCACAAACAGCTCTGAAAAGACTGCTCCCTCACTTGGAGAGTTTGGACTAGAGACTTGGACAAATGCCATGGTTGATCAAGAGCAGGCTGCACACTTTAGTCACCCAAAGAGCTTTGAAAAAGGACTCTAACCCAGAGATTCTAGGTCTTTTCACTGGGGCAGAGCATTGCTATTTTGCAATGCTTTCCTGATGAATAGAACATGTATCTAGGAGGAAATAATGTAAATTAATTGAGTTACTTAATGGATCAGTTAGGACTAGGCTCAACTGTGAGAATAAGAATAAATTGTTTAAATAAAATTGAAGTCTAAAGGTAAGTAGTCTAAGGCTGATATGGTAGTTCTGCTTTATAAAATTCTCAAGCACTAACACTCCTTATACCCTTAAAGTATGTTCCAAATCCTCACAGTCCCATATGACAGCCAAAGCTCCAGTCACACATCTGTGTCTCCCAAGCAGTAAGAAAAGCATAAAAAAGAGAAGAGGCAGAAATATATACCCACCTCCTTAGTGAAGTTGCTCCTAAACTGAGAAGTGACACTTTCACTTATATCTCATTGACTAGAACTTGAACTCACACCATCCACAAAGAAGGTTGAGAAATAGTCTTCATTCTAGTAGCCATGAACCCAGATAAAAATCAGATGTTCTACCAAAGACAGAAAAACACATATTAGAGGATGACTAGTAGGCTCTGCCACAGGTAAAGAGAAGTTTACTGCCAAGCATCCCACCTGGCTATAGGTGACCACCAAGAGGCCAAATTAGTCTCGAAGTGTGGCAGAGGGAAGGACTCACTTGGCAAGAGGGATTATCCAGGGGAAACGTTCTAGAAGCCTGCTTTCACTGATGAGCAAAGTGCGCCCCCTGGAGGCTGTACAACAGCCCAGAGGTGGCAGAGCTTGGCTCCAACCCCGGGCCTGTCTGGGTGGGAAGCTCCGAGGCTTGGTTGCCTGACAGAGGGAGGAGAAGGCAAGACAACAAAAAGCGCCCAGCTCCCCACCCCCCAGCCTTGCTTTATGTGTGTGAAGGCACAGAAAAATCTAGATGATTTTCTGGAGCAGGGACTCTAGCAGGCCCTCCAGGTGCCCATCCTCTTGCACCAGGGAGAGGCATCAGGGCCTCACCAACACCAGTGCTGATGAGCATCTGGGCACCTTCTTCCCCAAGCAGAGAAGCGGGGGTAGGGACGGAGCCAGGAACCTAGAGGGGAAAGTTCCCTGTGGGTGGAGTGGGGAGGGCTGGCCTAGAAAAAGAAGCTGACCCCAGGGATTGGTCTTCTGGGGCAGGGTGAGCTGCCCACTCCCTTTGTCTACTTGACCCATTTGCTTTTCTCAGCACGGGAGCTCCCTTCACCCAGAGGGGCTGGCGGTGGTGTCTGCTCCTCTGGCTCCAGCCGTCCAGGGCCAGTGAGTTAGGGCAGCAATGGTACCCAGAGCCCTGTGCTTGATCTAGGCCAAACAAGGGTACAGAGAGGGGTCCATGTGCATCCCAACCCAACTCACACAAACAACAATTGCATGTACTTACCCTGTACCTGGGGTTTCCATGTACGTATGCATTTAGAATAATGAAATCAAACTAATTAACTTATCTAATTGATAGGGGACAGATGGGAGCAGTGGACACATGAGGTGAAGGGGATAGTTCTCTAAATGGAGCCCACTGTGCTGACCCCCATATGCTTTTTTTTTTTTTTTTAAGCAATTTGCCTACAGCCCTGCCTGGCTTAAGTAGAGAGGATATGTGACATTCCTCAGAAAACTACCTGTTATCTGCAGGAGAAATGCAGACCTAAAACGCTGGTAAGCACACAAGTTACGTCAAGGGGTGGAGGGGGACTTTTGTGACCCTTAGGCCAGATCCCATAACTCAAGGAGATAAGGATGATTTCTCCCCGAACCATAAAATTGGTAAGAATGGGTCCACCACAGGCCAAAGTGACCTAGACATGGCATGCGCAACAAGGGCTTGAAAGTCAGATGTCATTCTGCTGTCAGTCAAAAGTCAAGAGGTATACTTCATGGAAATTTCTGGAAACATTCCTGGGAACACCCCCCCCCCCAATAAAACTGAAGAGGTCAGAAGAGGCACACTGTCCTTCTTCTCTCTGAGGACACCCAGTCTCTCCCATGAGAGTGTCCCCTTTTCCCCTTTCCTATGCCTTCTGATAAACTCATGTCTGTCACTCTGAGCAACATGTTTGGAATTTCTCTGTCATGATTGCAAGAATTGGGGTTTAAAGACGGGGCCTCTGAGGTCGCCTCAGTTTCACAGCAGGCCTCTGGCCTGTAACACAATCACCTCACCTACTTTATGTGTGTATCTGTGTGCATTGTGTGTATGTGTGTGTGTGATGAGAATACAAAATCTACTCTCTTAGCAATAATTCTCAAGTATACGATATTAGCTGTTGTCACCATAATGGACAGAGGAGCTCATGAACTTATTCCTCTGACAACAGAGATTTTTGTCTTCTTTGACCACTATCTCCCCAATCTCTCACCCCCTGCCTGATTTCACTTACCTAGGGAAACTGAAAAAGTTGAACTCACAGAAACAGAGAGATAACCAATTTATTATGATGCAAACATGAATGAAGGGGCATCAGCCTCTGCACTTTGATAAGGGGCCAACTTCAACAAATACATGAAAAAACATTCAGCATCATTAGCAATTAGGGGAATGCATATCAAAACTACACTGAGATTTCATCTCACACCAGTCAGAATGGCAGCCATCAAGAACACAACTAATAATAAATGCCGGAGAGGATATGGAGAAAAAGGAACACTTTTACACTGTTGGTGGGACTGTAAATTAGTTCAACCACTATGGAAATCAGTGGTTATACTAATTTAATGGAGAATCCTCAAAAGACTAGGCATGGAATCGGCATATGACCCAGCTATACCACTCCTTGGTATTTATCCTGAAAAATTAAAGCCATCACCCTACAATGATTCATGCATACCCATGTTTACAGCAGCACCATTCACAATAGCCCAACTATGGAACCAACCTAAGTGTCCATCAAGGGATGAATGGATAAAGAAAATGTGGTGTATGTACACCATGGAGTTTTATTTGGCCATAAAGAAAACTGAAATTATGGCATTTGCAGGAAAAATGGACGGAACTAGAGACCATCCATTTTTCCTGCAAATAAAGTCAAGTGAAATAAGTCAAACTCAGAAGGTCAAGGGTCATATATTTTCTCTCATATTCAGAAGCTAGAGTGGAAAAAGGAAAAGAAATGTGGGGACGGATCTCCTAAAAATCAAAGGGCAATCAGGAAAGGTAAGGGACCAAGGCTTAGAGATGGGGAAACATCCCTGGGACCCCCCAAAAAATGAAGGGGGAAGTGCTGAGGACTGATATTGGACAAATTATATTTTGTGCATCAACAAATACGTAACAATTAATCGAATCGCACCATTATGTACAACTATAAAAGATCAATAAAAATAGAAAAAAAAATGACAAACATCCTTCTCCAAAATAAATAAATTGGTGAAGCTTTAAAAAGAAAGAAAGAAAAAGCTTTAAAAGTGGGGGTGGGAAACTTAAGCCCTAGGCCTGGGGAGTGAAGAGGTGGGGGACTGGTTTGCAGGCAGCTTTTAAAAGCCCCCTCTAAGGTTTGGACAGTGCTGAGCCAATCACTTTCATTATCTTGGTCCATCCTCGTAACAATTCTGCAAAAGATACATTCCCCAGCCTTGTGTCAGAAAGGGAAACTGAGGCACGGGGGTAGGAAAAGCATTTGCCCAAAGTAACCCAGCAGTGGAGGAGGTGCGGCCTTTTCCACTATTTTATGCCTCAATAGGGAGAAAACATTGAGGCAGGGATGGAGACGGACGGGGGATATGCTCCTTGCTGACCCCTGAGACAGCACACACAGAGCCCCCCTGAGTCCAGGCTGACTCCACATCTGTCAGGCCCTAAGGCCTTCTAGACCCATGAGCCCAGCCCCAACCTCTCCCTGTTCTTTCCCTTCCCTGATCCTCCTCAGCCTCCCTCCCTCCCTCTCTCCTCTCCTCCTTCAGTTGGGAAGTAATTAACAAAGTGGGCATACCCTGCCCTTGCATTCCCACCTCTCAAAATGAGGCCCTGGTTTGGGGCCATCCCTAAGCAGTTTTTAAGAAAGCAGTCTCACATGAATAGAATGCACTTCCCTGCTTCAGATTTTAGCAACGGAGTCATTTCCCTGGGAAATAATGATAATGAAAAATGGCCTCCAATTATTCAAAGGCTGTTTCCATGAATAATTCAGGAGCCACCGAGCTGGGCTCCTTACCTGCTTGCCACATCACCCCTCCTCCTCCCCCAGCCCCTCCCTGGCTCCTAGGATGTTTCTTGATTCCCCAGAGATGACTGTAACTCTCTGTGCATGAAGACACCTCCAAACTCTGCCACTTGGAAATGCCAGTTAAGATGGCACCAGTGCTTCTAGAACCCACGCATGCGCTGGACCCTGGGGAAACAGGCTGTGCGCACCTCACATCTACCCCTGCTAGACTCTGATGTTAGCCGTATCTTAGACAAGGAAGCAAAGGTTCAGAGGGGGCGAGATCTGTGCCCAATTCTACATATAGGTAGAAAGCGATAGAGAAAGACCCAAGCCCCGGAGATGTGAGAGCCTGGCCTCTCATGCAAACCCTCTGCTGATGTCCTTTGACTCAGAGGGGCGGGTCATTTCCTGGGCTGCCTTGCCAGTGACCCCTTGTCTCATCCCAACTCTCACCTGCAAAGCAGGGAGGCTTCTTTCTTCACTCCTGGGCTTCAGGGTATGCCTGGCATCATCCCTCTTTCTAGGATGCTCCTGGACTCTGAGTGTATAAGGTTAGCTTCTTGAAGACCCATTGGGTGGACGGAAGACTGGGAAAACTTCTCTGGCATCCAGAGAAGGCTGGGCCTTATCTCAAGTCCAGCTCCTTAGAGAAAACTCTACAAAGTATTCTCTGTAAGTTAAAGAGGCCTCAGCATCCACAACCCCTCCTCCTCTTCCCATGACCATAACAACCCCCACCCGATGGATGATAACTCACAGGAGAGATGGGAGGGGCAAGCCTGAAAGTGGGACTGGAGCTTCCAGTCTGAACCTGGATCTGCTCTGCTTCCTTACCTCCTCCTGGGAGATGCATGTCTCGGCCTCAGCCCCACATTCGGCGAGAAGGCAAGACCCAGCCAAGCTAGACCCCCACACAGGGGGAGAGCAAAGAAATCACAGCCCCCTCTGCCTTCGCCTGGGCTCTTAGTGAGAGGGGTGAGTCAGCGCCGAGTAGAGACAGCCAGAGGACTTCGGCATCCATCCCCCTCTTCGTTAGAAACAGGGTCCTGAGATTTATTCTCATGCACTGTCTCCAGGAATAAAAACCTGGGCAGCCAGGTTCTCTCCACATAAAATGTAAGCAGAAGTATGGCAGGAAGTTTCCAGTAAGTCTTCTATTTAAAAAGGGGTGGGGGAGGCCTACTTTTCCTTTCCTTCTTCCCATCTGTGATGGCAGCAAAGACCCAGAGCCACTGCCAAACAGGAGGACGCACGCCCCTGGCCTCTCTGGTCTCCTGCCTGCCTGGCACCTGCGGGCCCCTCCCATTGGTCAGACCCACCTGGAAGACAGAGGAGAAGGAAGCTGAGTAGCCCTTAGAGGTTAGCCTCTGGGGCCTCAGAGCAGGCAGAGGGTGTGGAGGATGGATCTGGAGGGGCAGGTGCAGAAGAACTAGCACAGCCCCCGATTGACAAGCATCTGCTGCTCAGCTGAAGGTGTGGATTTCACCTGCAGCACAGAAGCCTGAAGGTGCCTCTGTCTCCTCCTCTAGGGCTAAGGAAACGAAGGTGCTGCCTGGTGATGGCCTCAAGTCTTCCAGGCTCAAACAGGGGACCTCCACTGCGGGCAGCCATGACTCCCAAAGACCCCTGACCCTTCCTCCTGAGGCAGGATCCAAGTGGCTCCTATCATTTCTGCTGCTTCTCCCCCCACCCCACCCTTTAACCCACCCACCTTTGTCCCAGCTGAAGAGAAGGAGCTGTGGCCAATTTGTACACAGGCCGTTATCTGCACTCCCCATTCTTTCTGTTGTTTTCATTAGTTACTGTGGATAAACACACACAAAATAAAATTATTCTACCATTGTGAAGTACTCAGCTTAGGAACATAAGCACACCTTGTGGTGCAAATATCATTATTACCCATCTCTAGAATTTTTCATCATCCTGAACTGAAACTGTGTCTGATAAACACTAATGTCCCCTTCCCTCCTGCCCCAATCTCTGGCAACCACCATTCCACTTTCTGTCTTCATGAGGGACTCCTCCAGGGATCTCGAGTAAGTGGAGTCAGAATGTGTGTCCTTCTATAACCGGCTTATTTCACTCTATAATGCCTTCCAGGTTCATCTGTGCTGTAACCCGCATCAGAATGAGATTCTTTTTAAGGCTGACTAATATTCCACTGTCTATACCATATTTGTTCATTCATTTATTCACTAATGAACACTTAAGGGTATCTCAGACGCTTCAGGCTGCTATAGTAAAGTACCGTGGGACTTATAAACAGCAGTTATTTAGTTCTGGAGGCAGGAGGTCCAAGACCAGGGTCAAGCATGGTTGGATCCTGGCGAGGCCTCTTAGAGATTACAGATGACCATCTTCTCACTGTGTTCTGAAGTGACAGACCAAGGGTGTGAGTGCTCTGGGGAGGGTCCCTTTTCTAGGGCAATGAGTGAAATTTCACCTCTGGGACCTAGTTACCTCCCAAACACCTTTCAACATATGAATTTTGAGGGGGGGCCAAACATTTGGTCTAGAACAGGTGGCTTCCACCCTGTGGGTACTGTGAATGATGCTGCTATAAACCCGGGTGCACGAGTGTCTCCCGGAGTCCCTTCTTTGGTTTCTTCTGGGTAATGCCCGTGAGTGGCATTGCCGGGTGGTAAACTCATTTTTGTTGTTGTTTATTCGATACCAGGAATGGAAGCAGAGCCTGGCACATGGTGAGCCTGTGGTCCTCCACCAAGCCACACTCCCAGCGTCTCTCAGAAGGTCAGGTCTGAGGAAATGCACTGTTTTCCACCACGGCTGCGCCACTTTACGTCCCCTCGCCCCGATTCACTTTTTATGGTCACTGATTCATTTTTCATCTCGTTCCCATGACACTTTATGCACCTATGTGTGTTTCCTCTGCTTAGCAATCAGGGCCACCAGGTGATAGCGCCTTCTCCCGCAGGAACCACGGTGGGACCAGCTACGGCCAGACGCCACACGCAGGGACAATGCTGACCAAGACTCTCCTAGACTCCAGGAGTTGATTTTCAACCTAGAAAGAAAGACAGCCGAGAAGATACATGCAGTGACCCAGGTCTGACCTAGAGGTGACGGAAGGTTCCCACGGGCGTTCGAGGGACTTCCTGGTAGACACAGCACTGGGCACGGGCCTTGGAAGGCAGGGAGGATCTCCACAGCCAGCACTGGAGAAGGGAGGTTTGCGGAAGGGAGACAACTAGAACAAAGATGCACAGGATGGAAACTTCTGGAGTGTTTAGGGACTCACAGGTGGGAGGGGAGGTCAGCTCCTGGAGCGCAGTGGCAGAGAACCAAGAGGCCAAGTGGAGGAGGCGGGCAGAGGCCAGGATGGAAGGCCTTCATGGCTGCCATGTTGAACTTTATTGAGGAGGCAATGGGGAGCCACTGAAAGTTGTAGAGTAGGGAATGTCATGATCACAGCTTAGTTTTAAGATGGTTAAAGCAACAGCAGTGCACGATGGATTTGGAGGTGAGAGATCAGAGGCAGGGAGGCAAGTTGAGAGACCATTGCACATTCGACCTACATCACATTCTGAACCTTGAAAGTGACCCTGGGAGGGGGTGGGAGTCTGTGTTTGGAGACCCCTGTGCAGGGTTCCCTGTAGAGCATGGGCTCATCCTCTCCAAACTGTGGGAACCTGGTGAGAGCCCCCATTCCCAGCCTCTGTCACCTCACCTGGCATGGAGACTCCAAGTCAAGAATCCGGTGGCTGCATGCTGGGCCCTGTGGCAGGGAGACATGACCCACTGCCAAGGCCCCACAGAGGCCAGCTGCATGGGGCTTGGAGGGAGGACCGGCAAAAATAGGGTGCTCCTAGAGGAGGAGCTGAGGGGAGGCCAAGGCAGGGTCTCTACCAGACTCCAGAGCCTGGGAGTTGCCAAGCCTCTGCCCTCCTCTCTAGTGTCAGCCAGGAGACCAACAGTCAGAGGGGCAATGGTGTCACTGCAGAAGTCACGCAGACCTGAGAATTCCTGCCCCTCGGTAATTTGGGAGAGACCCTGGCCTGCCCAACAACACCTAGGAGCAGGGACAAAAATAAGAGAAACTGAGCAGTGGCCCAGATAGGACTCACCCTCAGAACCCCAGCTCTGTGACGGCTCAAACGGCAAAGCCACACGCTCTGCACAGCGAAGCAGATGCTCTCACGTGATCTATTGTCCCCTGCACTTGAAACAGGACTTGCCCTTAGAAGCCTGTCGTCACGTGGTTTAGCATGCCCGGCACCCATGAGTCAAGAAAGCAGGGCCAGACCACCTCTCAGGACTGTGGAAAGACACCTGAGTATCCATGAGGAGAGCCCTGGTGTGGGGCTGAGGAGCGGAATCGTGGACATCCGGGCAGGTGGCGCACTGTACGAGGGCACCGAGTAGCCTGGGCAAAGCTCCATATGGAGTAGAAACTGTCCTGATAAGACGAAGGCAGCCTGGGGCTTCAGAAATCATCTTCCCTCCCTGATGCCCCAGTCAATCACCTCTACCACTTGCTCGTGTAGCCCCTCCTTCACCTTGCACTGTTTCAAACTTTTATTTACTTATGTGATTATCTGTCCTTGTCTACCCTCCCCCGGGGGAAGCTTTTCATTTAAGTGAAAATGACTGTTCCAGCCAACAGCCACCACCGGATCCTGAAGGAGGTCATCCATGCCCCAATTCCTGTCCCCAGCACCGGGCTCCGTTTCCCTGGAGAACTGCTATGGACTAAAAGTGAGTGGGAAGGAACGTTGCCCTCTTGCCTGGCCATCGTCATCTCCGGTACCTCCAGATTTTGAAGGGAGCCACGGTGTGAAGCTCTCCAGCCACAGCTCAGAGTGGAAACCTAATTAGGCTCCCTCACCTCTTGTGTCCCGTCCCGTATGCCAGCCACAATGCAATGCACTGGCCGGGAAATCCCATGACAGAATGATGGAAAAGTCCAATTTTCTAAAAGGCATCTAAGTCAGACTCTGTCTGAAACCCACACACCCTCGTGTGCGCACAGAGACATTATTTTAGGCTGCAGAGTAACAGCCGTCAGCAACAGGAAGCAATGTGCTTTGTAACTAGGGGGGAGAACGTGATGCTTTTCAAAGGAATCCAATTTCTTTTTTTTTTTCTCTCCATAAAAGTCATCACCCTTCAGGTTCAGACAGCAACAGGCTTGGCTTTCAGAGGAAGATCTTTGGGAAATTTTCCGTCTCCCCCACCTCCCTCTCGTCTTCCATTTGGATAATAACTAGCCAGTTCTCCCAGTCACTCCTTGATGTTCCATTCTTTCTAAAAGCTCCATGTCAACCCTTAAAGACAGCCAACGCCACAAGCCCTGGTGTGATTTTCAGCCTACATTGGAGGCGAACAATTGCATTAAGCAATGGTTGCTGCTTAGCAAACCACCTCCGAATCTCAACGGCATCCAACAATATGCATTTATTTTTCACTGAAAAGTTTGCAGGTTGGCTGGGGCAGCTCCGCTCCAGCGTTTCCCATCCTCATCCTGAGTCAGGGGCAAGTCAGGTGACAGTGAAAGCACAGAGGACAAGTCCTCATCACAAGAGCAGTCTGAGCCTCTATTGCATCATGTCACATGTATCCATCCCATTGGCCAAAGCAAGTCCAAGAGCCAAACCCAAAGTCAAGGGCAGGAAGTAGAATCCACCTTTGTGAGAGGAAATGCAAAGTGACATAGCAGAGGGTGTGGATAGAGAGGGGACAACCCCATCCCTGCAGCATGTGAACTGTTGGCTCTTTACCAACAGCCACAATATATATGTCTGTGAATGTATATGTGTGTGTGTGTGTGTGTGTGTGTGTGTCACCCATACCATATACACACACACATGCATGCATGTGTACACCACTACACACATACAAGGCTACCACAATGAATTTGACAGTCTCCACTGTCAAGGAATTCTGAATCCAATAAATGGATCCATAGAGGTATAATTTGATATGACTCACAGATCTTGGGACTCAGGGAGGGAATAACACATTTTGTCCATGAGAGTCAAGGATTACTTTGAAGGGAAGGAACTTCTTAGGTAAAAGGAAGAGGTTAAAAAAGGAAACAACCCTCAGTTCACCAACCAAGAGCAAGAAATCTCAGATCTGAAATGATGGCCAGTGTTGGGTTCTTTTATATTGTAAACTTAGTTAATAATACTGAATAACGAGAATCCAGCGAACACTGGAATCCCCACGTGATTCCAGAGGTCACCTCATCCAAACAGTATCAGGACCCCCACACTCAGCCAGGCCCTGGGAACACAAAGGTGACTGAGAAACAGTTCTCTGCCTTCAGCTGGGACAGTCATGAGAACACTCAGCATGGATGGGAAAGGCTGGGGGGGGGGGGCACATGGATGGGAAAGGCTGGGGGGGGGATGGGCACATGGATGGGAAAGGCTGGGGGGGGTGGGCACATGGATGGGAAAGGCTGGGGGGGGGTGGGCACATGGATGGGAAAGGCTGGCGGTGCGGGTGGCGGGCACACAGCTTGAGATCATCAGAAATCAGCAGGGCCTGTTGGCAACTGCAGAACCACACGGCACCAACAGAGCCTAGCGTGGCAGCCCCGGGGTCAGCAGAAACGCCAAGGGATGGCTGCTGGGGGCCCACATGCTGTCCCTTTCTCTGGAGGAGGATCTGAATTCCCTCTGCAGGTGACTTGAAGCCTCCAGACTCCAAAGGGTTCCGATGAAGCCGCCGGCCTGGAGATGAGCGGCAAGAGTGCTCTGCAGATCCACCCGTTCTCGGTCACCCTGGGAAACCAAGGCAGCATGGTAGGCCCTTCTGTTGCTGATGACCAAACTGACTGGTGTCCAGGGGCATCTAGAGGAATTCTCAGTGTGGGGTGTGGGGCTGATGGCCAGAGATGATGAACACTCTGAAAAGACATAAAATGTGTTTTGTGTCTTTTGGAGTAAGAATTCATAACTTCAATTTCACTTACGTTTTCAAGGTAATTATGATCTACTGCTAGAGTTTGGGTCTGGAATCCTCCCCAAATGTCCATGTGTTAAGAGACTTGGTCCCAAATTGGTCCCTGTTGGGAGGTGGTAGAAACTTCAGGAGGTGGGACCTTGTGGGAGAACAATGGGTTACTGGGGGTGTAACTTTGAAGGGCTTGTAGGAGGCTATTTCTTCCCCTCTTGCTTCCCAGCCATGAGGGGAGTGAGTAGTTTTTCTCCATCACATGCTCCAGCCGAGATGGGCTGCCTCCCCCAAAGCAATGGGGCCACCTGATCACGAACTGAAACCTCTGAAACTGTGAACCAAAATAAACCTTTGCTCTTGACCAGTTGATTATCATAGGGATTTGTTACAGTAGCAGCAAGCTGACTAACACATCCCCACTCGAAGAAGTTAAAAAATTTGGTCTGCTCATTGCTTCATTGGTTCCATTTATTCACCAAACACTATCAGTGCCAACCATTTGGAGCCTGCATACCCAGCAGTCGGGATTTAGGGAGCATAAAACACCACCCCAACCTCCAGGAAGAATCTATATATCATCTTGAGTTTCCAAGGGGCCTGTGAGATCAGCAGAATTTTAAAGCCTTTCAAAATGTGGGCCCACCCAGCATTAGTCCTGATGATTCCCCACTCTTCCCCCACCCACCCTTCCCTTCCTGCCTTCAACTGACATCTAAGCAGCTCTCCTGTCCTGGCCCAGGCTGTACCTTGCTGAAATGCCGGAGCCTTGCTTTGGACACAGCAGTGTTCAATGCAGTTCATCTCTACGGAGAAAAGTTCTAAGTCTCCTCTTCTCTTCCCCTGTCCTCAGGCCACCCTAGAGGCCACTGTCTGCCCCACCCCAGCCGTGGAGGGCTTGGCTTTCCCCCTGTAGAGGCTGTGATGAAGACTCCCACCTTCACGGTTTATGGCAGAACAGCAGAGGATCGCCATGGTTACAGGCCCGTCCTGCCTCCATCTGAGGACCAGAGGGAGTTGGAGGAAAGCCTGGCTGCGGCTCCCGGTGCTACTCAGCCCGGAATCATCATTTCAAAAAAATGTTTACATCAGAGGAGAAATTGCTTCTCAAATGGCGAAGGGAACGCGCCGGGTTTGATGAGATTGTTACACGGAATCCTGGCTGGGTCCTCTCTCCCGCGCTCCCCCGGCCCCATTATTATTTAAGGTTGTATTAAATCAGGCAAAGGGAGCTGATGACAAAATGCGAGTTCACGCTGGCTGTGCTGGCAGGACGCCCAGGCCTCCACTGGCCCCGCAGCCCGCCTCTTCATCTCCAGCAGCCGCGGAGACAGTGGCCTCTAGGATCCGCATCTCCCTGCAGGCCCTGTTCCTAGACCAGCCCAGGGGCCACAGGATCAACCCACTCCTGTCCCTGGAGGCTGAGAGGCTCAGGTGGACCACTGTAATCCTGAAACAGAATGAGGCCAGGCTAGGGCCCCGTGACCAGGGTCTGAATGCAGCCCTGCTCCTCACTAGCTCTGTGTCCTAGGGCAAGTTTCTTGACCTCTCTGAACTACACTATTCCTTTCTTTAAAACAAGAGCAGAGATAACCATCGTGAGAGCAAAGCAGTTGGATGCTGAGTCTAAGAGTCAGGCTGCCTGGGGTCCCATCCATACGCTACCGCTTTGCTGGCTAGGTGACTCTGGGCAGCGTACTAACCTCCTCTGCCTCCACTACCTCACCTGGAGGACAGGGTAGATGACAGGCCAGCAGCACGGTGAGGACACACAGCCGCGCTCCGAAGCAGGCGGGACCGTGGCAGATGCTTGGTAAACGGGCTTCGTCATTTCAGGAGCTACGTCACGTTCTGAGTGTCTCCATTTGTTCCTAAAGCACAGAAACCTCGGATAGGAAGTGTCATTTGGGTTGCCAGATGGAGGAAGAGGCTGTTGGCCTTAGGGTAGAAGGACTTTGCCTCCCACTTCTTTCCCCCTCCTCCCCAGCCCCTCCCTCTTGATGAATGCGTGGACACGCGGGTGACCGTTGCCCTCTGAAGGGCTCATGCTAAGGGGAAGCTGGAGGAGGCCCCCCTGCTGCCACAGGTGTGAGTGGCCTTGACCTGGAGCTCCCCTGGTGTCCAGCACCAGCAGGGGCCAGGATTTCTTCAGTCCAAGCCTGGAAGCAGAGATGACTTTGGGGTGCTGTTTGAAGTGGGAGCTGAGAGAGGGGACCCTGGGGGAAGCCATGAGCTGCAGGTGAGGAACCTGGTCATGATCCTTAGTGACAAAGGGTGTGTTGGCTGCAGCAGACTCTGTGCAGGGCAGAGAGCTAGCCTCACCTTGCCGCAGCCCCTGCTCTGCCTGCTTTACATAAGCAAAGGGTAGCTTTTGCACAGGCTCACACGGCTGGCTTCCATGTAGCTGAGCCTGACCTTGACCTTGGGGTGGTTTGGGCCTGGCTCTTCACCCCTTTGCCCGGTTTCCCAGCAGCTAGGAAAAGAGCCGTGGTCGTGGTACACAGTTCTACAGGCTGCAGACCCCGATGGCCAACCTTGGGACCTTTCTTTCTCTCTCACCCCTATTCTGTTCTGTTGTCCCCTTGGGATCTGCAAGAATGTAGTAAGGGAATGAAAACCCAGCCCGCTTGGACAGTGCAGAACCAGGAAGGGGAACTGGACAAGCAAGGGATGGCCTGAGGGCGCCCACACCACCTGGGACGCTTCACCGGAGCTGGTCTTAGACAACCAAGCTGGAGTTCTCCCAGGACAGGGGCTTCCTCACACAGGCCTGGGTGCCTTAGTCCATTTCATGGGTGTAGCAGGGCATGTGAGAGGAGCCTACATAGCGGAGGCCTGGGCGCCATGTACCCTAGAGCCTCGTACCCTGGGCCAGGTGCTGTGTTAGTTTACATACATCATGGTACTCACTGTATCCCACAACCATCTGGTGAGATAAGCACTGCAGTGATGCCCAGTACAGAAAAGGAGCATTAAGTGCCCACAGAAAGTGACCGAGTCAGGATTCCAACTCCCAGCTGTCCAAATTCTGAATCCAAAGTCCTTTCTCTGTTCCCACAGGATCCCCTACTCAAGGCAGACCCTGAGAAGAACTGCTGAAAGAGCATAATGCAGGTCTATCTGACCCCAAATCCCTGCTCTTAGCCATTAGAATAAGTGCCTCTCCTGGAGAAAATCCCACCTCCTTGGAGGACAGGGGAGCTAACAGAAGCAGCTGCTACAGTTTGGGTCCCCAAAGGCCCATGTGTTAAAAACTTGGTCCTTGGCTTGCCACAAGGGAGATGGTAGAAACTTTAAGATGTGGGGCCTCGTGAAAGGTCTTCTGCTCATTGGGACTGTGCCCTCAAAGGGGATTGTGGGACCCCAGCCTCCTCCTCTTCCCCAGCCATGATATAAACTGTCTTCCTCCACCATGTTCTCCCACCATGAAGTACTGTCTCGCCACAGGCCCGAAAGCAATAAAGATGATTGGCCATGAACGGAAACCTCCCAGACTGTGAGCCAAAATAAATCTTTTCTCTTTTTAAGTTTATTACCTTAGGTATTTTGTGTTATAGTCACAGAAATCTGACTAAAGCACCAGCAAAGTAGCACTCTGAAATGAGGAATGAGGAATGAGGCAGGAGGTGTGCTCGGGCTTCCAGGAGGAGATTCTCCTGAGGGCGGCCGGGAGGACTTCTGAGGAAAGATGAATTGGCAGAACTAACTCCTCAGAGCAGAGGTGGGACCCGGCGGAGCAAAGGCGGAGATGGAGATTGAGATGCATCTGGAAGTGGGGGTGTCCAGGGGCCCCGAGTGATAAAAGAGAGCACAGCCACTGCCTGTGGGCAGTGATGGGTAGTGGGAGATTTCTGCGTCAGGTGTGTGGTGGACTTCACGGTCAAGAGCCATCCTCTGCCTGTCCCACAGCATGACCCTGCGAAGCTGAACTATGCAGCTTGGACCAGGAAGCCCAGGATCTGCAGCCCCTCCCACCCCAAGTCCCACTCAGAAGGAAAAGTCACTTTCCATATCAATATATCTAAGTCGGAACCTGCTGACCCAGGAAAATACCTTCCAGTGATGGATGTGTCTTCTCTTTCTAAGACAACCACCTCGTTATTTTAAGTCGTACACCTGGCAGGGTCAGGCCGGGCTTGCAGAGAAGGCCACAGAAAGCCAGGAGAGGGTCCCTGGCCCAGGAAAGCATTGCTCAGCAGGCCAGACAGAGCACTTCGGGTCACAGATCATGAGCACCTGACAGGCCCCAGGTCTGTGATTGGGCCAGGAGAGGCCCCACCAAAAGGAAGTGTGGGTTCATGGTATTCACTGGTAAAACAACGTCTGCAAATTTCGCTCTCCCTACCTCAGAAACAGGGTACCTGTGTCCTGGCAGACACCCCAGGAGAGCTTTTGTGGATTCTGCAGGGACTTGGGGGGATCAGAAACAATTTAAACTTTAAAAATGCCTTGTATAGTCTCAGTAAAAAAAAAAAAAAATTACAAGTAACCCTCACACACAACACACACACACACACACACACACACACACACACACTCACATACACACACTTCGTCCTTTGCTGGAAAAGGATGTGTGTTTGAGATTAATCAGATCAAAACCAACTCAGAACTGGAAACCCAGTCCCAATGGGTCAAATGTTGATTCTGCACCTGGCACTTGGAGCTGGGATGGCCAATGGGCCCTGGAAAGAAGCGCTGACCCGCACAGGGGGTGAAGTCAAAGGCCTCCCAGCCACCCTAGGCCAGACAGGCAGCCGAGCAGAAAGAGCACGAACTTGGGAGTCTGTGAGCACCTGGGCTCAAAGCCAGCTGTGCTCCAGCAGCATGGCCGCAGGTGTGCTATTGCAAAAAGGGGATTACTTCCCCTTCTTCTTAGGCCTCACTCTTCCCACTTGGTGAGATCCTTCAAAGCTTGTCTGTGCCTGGAAATATGAGCTGACTATCCCTCTACCTCCCGTGACCTCCTGGCACCTCATGGACATTCAGCGTGTGGTCTATTTTCATGTCCTGCACTGCATTGTTTTCAGGGTGGATAGACTGACCACTCAATTATGGGAACCGTTGCTTGGAGATGAGGCCGTCTTTATACTTATTGTGGATTGTCTCTGGGATCTAGCACAAGGTTGGCATGGGACCGCAGAGGCAGGGGCAAAAGGGAGGACTCAAGCATGTGTTGTTTAACTAAGTGATCACAGAGGTGCAAGGACTTGAGGGCCAGAAAACTTAGTCTGCTGAACTAGACGGGTAAGGACTGGCTCAGTGCACTGAGGATGTGGCCTCAACAGACGAGGAAAGGAAGAAAGGAAGGGAAGAAAGGAGGAAGAAAGGAGGGAGAAAGGAGGAAGAAAGGAAGGGGGAGGGAGAGGGAGAGGGAAGAGAGGAAGGAGGAGGGAGGGAAGGGAGGGAGGAAGGGAAGAGTTTGATGGGTGAGTAAATGCATATATGCATGTTGCAAGGAGGTATGGATAGAATGACCTTATTCAGAAGAGATTTCTCTGGCTCTTAATCCATTCAAAGTTTACCCTGAATCTTTACCTTCTTTCCTCTTGCATAGACTCAGCTATTCCAGCCAAGCTGCGCCCAAAGCCTCCAGGGGCAAGCTGATTCGTTTTCTCACTTGCTTCGACATGGAAGTAAATAATATAAAAGCCAGTGTCATATCCCAAACATTTCTGCAGGTGTATCAGCCTCCTAATTAATGCCATTGCCTGGCAGGTGCTCAGCAGCCTGTCCCCCTGAGCTCCCCCTGGGCCCCAATAGTTCCTGCCAGGTCTGGTGCAGCCTGCATCCTCCCATGCCCACTCTAGAGACAAAAGACATTTCAGACAAGTTCAGGGAGAGGCGGCTGAAGGCCATCCCGTTCCTAGAGACATGTCACAATGTCGTGTAAGAAAACACTTTGCCTTTGGGATTGTCCCACCAGAGCTTCCTTTCACAGCCTCAAGTCCGCCCCAGCCAGGAAGCCTTCCCTGGTTTCTCCTCCCTCTAGCCTTCACCTATGGGGAAGGTGCAGCTAGCTCTTTCCCTGACTCTTATTTCAGCCTCAGCCCATGTGAAAAGGCATGTCTTACTAGTTTGTTCCCCAGAGGACAAGGAATTACAGATCAGAGTTGAGAACATTCACTGGGCCACATTTTATTATTCTTGGGCAGTTACCAGGATCTTATTACTGGTACAGGCCATATTCAACTTACTTGCTCGTTAAATAAAGCAGGATGGGGCCTTAAGTTTGTGTGATCTGAGCAGCCCTCATTAAGAAAAAAAAATACAATGTTGCAAATACAAAATTCGGTTGAGGCCTAATTAGGTGAAGGCTAACCTTAGAAAGCTTCCTCTTTGCAACTCCTAGAAATACTGAACACTCTGTCCACACCCTGCTCTGGCCAACGAAATGGCTGCCTTTGGGTTTGGCCTAGACGGTGCTCTTGGAAGCATCCCTTTCAATCTCCAAGAGGCACGGCCATCCTGCCGGATGCAGGGCTGAGCTGGCCATGCCCAGTGCTTGTCCAGGTGGCTGGAGGGATGAGTGGCCACAGGGGCTGCTTCACAGAACTTCTCGTTTCAAGGAAGCACTGGTCACAAGTCCCACAGGGCATCCAGGACCAAGCCTCTTAAACCTGATCTACCCAACTAATAGCATTTTGTGTATCTCCACTGGTAGGAAAAGTTAATAGAGGAGACTTTCACTTTCAATGAAATAAATAATCCCAAAGTATCAAATAAATATCCACAAGTCCATGCTGATATAAATAACTGAATCAATTTTATAATGGGAGGGAAAAGACAAAACTCCTGTGCTGAAGAATTCCAAATGATTGATGTAAATACTCCACCCCCTCCCCCGGGGAAGGGAAGGAAGTACAGCTTCCCATTCTGTAAGTAGGAACCGTGCCTAGAGACTTTGGTTTAAAAATACAGTGTGGCAAAATGAGAAGTTTTACTCCATATATGTATGATATGTCAAAATGCATCCTACTGTCATGTATAACTAAAAAGAACAAAAATTTTTTTTAAATATGAAGCATTAACTTTGGGCTCCATGAGCTGGGAGGGTTCTTGGGTTCATGATGAGAGTCTTTACAGCTAGGTCCCAGCAACTAAGATAGTTCATTGCACTTAACAGCTACTTAATTTGTTGAACTTAAATAAACAAATATATGAATTATGAACGGATTAAAACGTTCTTGACTCAAAAACAAACAAAAAAAAGTACAGTGTGGTAAGAGGGAAAAGTTTAACTTTATAGTAAAGAAATTCAACAAAAGATACCTAAGCTGGGTGATCAAGTCAAGACCAACAGGGATGAAAATGGTCCTTTACCAACGTGGTCTTCTCCCCCAGACCCCATAAACCAATGAAATCCTGAGGACATACATCAGACTCCCATAAAGGGCTGTCGTACGGAACATCTGACCAGTGCTCCTCCATAATGTCAAGGTCATTGAGAACAACAAAAGTCTGAGAATCTGTCACAGTCCAGAGAAATCTAAGGAGAAGTGGCTATTAAAGATAACATGGTATCCTGCACAGGGTCCTGGAAAAGAAATAGAATATTAGGTAAAAATTAAGAAAATCTGCAGAGACTTTATTTATAGGTAAATACTGATCCAGCGGATAGAACAAGTGTATCATACTAAAATAAGATGTTAATAATAGAAAAACTTGGTGTTTATTACATGAAACTCTCCATACAATCTTTTTTTAACCTCTAAATATAAAACTGTTTTAAGTTAATTGAATGATTTTGATTTAATTTTATTTTTTTAAAGTTAACAGAAAGGCTTGGGAGTATAGCTCAGTGAAAGAATGCTTGCTTGGCATGCATGAGGCTCTGGGTCCAAAACAAACCCCCCCCTACCCTGAAACCCTAACACATATACACCCAGAGAACATGTTCAAACATGGCCTCACATTTTCAGAGACTGTCCTAGCTCAGAACCAAGCACATCACTATTGGTCTTGACTTGATCACCTAGCTTAGATACCATTGATTGAATTTCTTTACTATAAAGTTAAACTTTTCTCTCTTACCTCACATAGTAGGTCCTCAATCAACATCTGATCATTTGCCCCCTACGCCAACAAACTTTGGGAGTGAGAAGAGATGGTGAGCGCTGCCCAATCTTGAATTAAGGGTGGTCGTATTTTTCACAAGGAAGTCAACAGACTGTCAGAGTCTCAATGAGGCACATTAGCAAGACTGCACCATCTACTGACCTGCATGAATGATAATAAGGCACAAGTATTGAGCCCTCTTAATATACCAGGTGTTGTGCATCGCCTCATTTAATCCTTGCGAGAGCTCTAAGTAGAAGGTGGTTTCTATCATTATGATCCCCAGGTTATAGATGAAGACACTGGAGCTAAGTAAGATGGTGGGACTTGCTCAGTGTTCTGGAACAACCCAGCCCCAGTGTACGAGAACTGGCCCCAAGGCACAGTGAGACTGAAGAAGGAGGCAGATGGATCTAGGATTGCACAGAGTGCAATTTCCTGGGGACTTACTGACAGAAGTGTCAACCTGAGTAACAGCGAGGTCAGTGGATCCCATGCTTTGGGTCAGAAGGAGGAGGCTTACCAAGTGGCCAAGACCCAACGGACTCTGCCTAAGCTGGAATATACCTAGTTTATCTTAAGTGAATATGAAGGACATCAGACGTGTCTCTGGTGCTGTCGACACAGGTGCTAGTACTTGTACTACTTACCAACCCATGTCGTTCATTTCAACCTGTTTCTCAGCATGGGCTCTGCGTGCCAAGTTCAAATGATTACAAATTCCCACTGAGCAGGTCAGAATAAACAAGGATGTTCGGAAGTCTCTCTCCAGACTCACAGAGGGGAGGCCCAGAGCTTCTGGTACAGCAGCTTCTCCTCCTTAGCAGAAGGCCTGAGGTCTTCCATTGCTGCTATAGTCTCCATTCAGGTCCTGCCTGTGCTACCCAGTGGCTGTGTCCCCTCGGCCTGACCTCAGTTTCCACCCTGTGCAATGAGAAGTTTGGACTAACAGGTCTCTGAGGTCCCCTCCAACTCAGACATTCCAGGGCTCTTCAGACACAAAAGGGATCCCTGAGGGGACAGTCCTGCCTCTGTCAGGACACTGGGGTGCGGGGTACAGATGGGCTCACGGACCAGACACGTGGCCCTGCCCCATTCTTTCACTCCAAATAATCCCAGACCAACCCCTCAAAGCTGCAGCTCCATGATCTGTACTCCAAGGCCCAGATCTCAGCAGCCACCTGCCCACCATCCCTTCCCCTGGGATTAATTTTAGTTCCCACAAAATCCCCTACAACAGGGACACACTCAGCCCTAGTAGAGGAATTCCCTGGAGTAAGTCAAACGAGAAGAGTTACCTTAAAGAATTCCCTCGATCATCCCTGGTGTGCGTTTCCACCCAGTCCTGCTGTCCCAGGGGGCTCACTCATTGTCAGGCTATTGGACATATCCATAGTGTTTGCCACCTGCAGGCTGGCAGGTGCCGCCAGTCTGCCCTCAACAGCCCCTGCTGATGCTGCTAAGGACCTCCTAGAGCTGATGGTGGCTCTCCCACCAAGGGACAGAAGCAAGGTACAGGCTCCCCATCCAAATAGGCCAAGGCCTCTGCTCGCCTCCTGGCTCTAGCTAGAGTCTCTAGAAGCCACCCCAGGAAGTGATAGCCTTCCCTGGCCCTCTAAGGAACCAAAACGACCTGGTGCCAAGTGGGAGGTTGTCGTGGACAGAGCACCCCGCTAGAGTTTCGGAGACCTGACATCCAGTCCCAACTTTGGCACTAGTAGGAAGCTGTGAGTTTTGGGGGCGATTGACCATCCCTCCCTGGGACTCTACTTCTATATTTAATTATTTTGAAACATAGGAACTTTTCAATTAATACCTTACTATAGAAGGATGATACACCCTCAACCAGGGGTCCACCACAGGGTAGCTGATCCCTCCTGAGCTCCTCATGCTGCTGAATGGAATAGGCAGAAAAGGGAGCCAGAGAGAAGACTGGGGCGATGGAACTGGAGGAAGCTATGGAAGCAGAGGGAACTGGGTGGCTCTTCCACAATGGAGCAGGGAGACGGTGTCGGGAGCTCCGGGAGCCGTGGTGTACCTTTGGTATCCTTCTGTCTGAGAGTCCCGGTCAATGGAAAAGGCAGCAACCTAACCAACTCATATATCACAAGAAGAAGGCTTAGGACATGTGCCAGGTGAAGAGTCCCCCCTCCCCCCCCCCCCGGAGCCTCCCCAGAAGCCTTTCCTGAGCTTCTTTCTATTTCTGAAAGGAAAACCCCAGGCCCAGTCATTCTACATAGTTCTTTTTGTGTTTGTCTGTTTTTGTTTTAAATTGCAGGAATACTCTGCTCTAAAGACCCAATCACAGGACCTCCCAATGGGCAGTCACTTCAAAAGTGGTTCAGTTCAGAGATACCCACGGTAGTCAGATTCATAGAGATGGAAAGTGGAACGGTACTGCTGGGTGGGAGGAGTCAGGGAGTCAGCACTTAATGCCGAGAGTTTCTGTTCTGCAAGATGAAGGGTTCTGGAGATGGTGCACAACAATGTGACTACACTGAAGTCCCTGAACCTTGCATTTTTAAATGGATTTATAGTGATAAATTTCATGTGAACTTTGCCACAATTAAAAAAAAATCAGTTCAAATAGGCACCACTACCACTCTGCAGCATCCTAAGAGGCCCATTCCATCCCTACTGATACATGGAGAGGGCAGAGGTCTGCCTGGGCACAGTGGGGAAAGGGAGCTCAGGGAGAAGGGCCAGGGTAGGAAGCAGGAGAAACAGACCTTTGCAACTCTGTGCTGGGGACACAGTAGAGGCTCATGCTTGAAATGTACATACACATGCAAACACCAGCTCCTGTGTTAGCTGACTTCTTGTTGGATCAGACCAGTAGTCATCAGCAGGAGTGGGAGGTATCAGGGTATCCCTGCCTTCCCTGTGTGGCAGCAGAAGCTTCCGTGCCCACCTCCACTTCCATCCCAAGTGACCCCCTTCCCTTTGAACATCCCACCTCTCTGTTGTAGCTAGCTAATCCTGGCTTGCCTCGCCCTCCCTTTTAGCTGGAAGATTCTCCATCACACAGCCTAAGTGCCCAGAGTCATGAACACTCAGTGATGTCAGTCTCCCTGGCTAGGCTCTGCCTTCTAAAACCAGCCAGCTGTTTACGCCAGAGTCACAGCCTGGAAGCAAATCGCTTTCGCTCCCTTACACTGCAGGCAGCTCAGCAGCACCTGGGCTCCAGATGAGTGACCTTGGACCCCAAGATACTAAGGGAAGTGCTCCTACATCTCATGATCCCAAGAGATCCTGCCCTAGCAACTCCCTGCCCATGTTCTCCCTCACTGTGGGTCCTACCCTGCCTCCAGATGTTCTGAGCACTCAAGAGCCAGCTGTGTTCAGAGTCCAAGAGGCTGGGAGCACCTGCTGATGACTTGAGAGTGGCGAGGTTCAGAAGAGGGTGTGGGAGCAGACCCGGGCTGCCTGTAAGGAAGCCGACCCCCTCCACACTCCTCCTCTGCCCTTCCCAGGTGTTGGGGGTTCTGAGCAGCAGTATTTGGAGGCCACTCCCTTCTACCCAGGAGCAATGTCATTCCTAGACCTACATTATCCATAACAGTGGCCATTAGCTACATGTGGCTTTTCAAACTTCACATTTAAAAGAATTAAATTTAAATAAAGTTCAAATTCAGTGCTTCTGTGGCTCCAGTCCTGTTTCAAAAGCTCAACTTGTGGCTAGCTGCGGCAGCAGATATGGAACATTCCCCTCAGCAGGGAAAGTCCCACCGAGCAGCTCTGTTTGTAGACAAAGCTGAATGTCAACACAGAAAGAAATGGAACCTGCATAATACAAATTAACCAATTACATTTTAACAACTAAACATTCCCCCTGCCATGTGTGTGACCAGGGGATGATTGGGTTTTTATGCAGAAATGGCTTTCAGTCGGACCGGATGGGTTCAGGCAGAGTGGAAGAGGCGGAGAGATTATTTTCTAATGTTTCTCCCAAAGATGCATGAATAGAAAGTTGATGGGATTTATGTAAGTGCATCAGCCCACCAGAGCAAGAGGAGCTTTTTTAAAAACCAAATGAAAGATATTTAGTTAAATGGGAAAAAAAAGAGAAGAAATCACATGTTTACTCTTTGCTCGGTTCTCTAAAAGAAACAAAAGAGCATCGGTTCTTAAAACATCTTTGCCACCCAAGCTTAGCAGAGCAGGGCTCAGAAGACAAGGCTCACTGTGGTAAATGAGATATTTAAACTGTCTGCTCTGACAAGAAAATTAAACACATTTGAGCAGGGCATTAAACTTAGAGAAATGGAGATGGCTCCTTTGGTTATACCTTTTCTCACTGCAGCCTTGGGTTAGAAAGCAGCATAATCTTTCTTTCCAGTTCATTCAAAATATAATGGGAGGGGGGCTCTGACCTGAAGAGAGAAGGCCCCTTCTCACTGGCAACTCACTGGGTACCTGTGGTCACTGGTACCTATGGTCCAGTAGGTCTGGGGCCAGAGTCCAAGAATTCACATTTGAATAAGTTCTCGGGAAGCTGGTGCTGTGGGTAGAGGCTGCGTTTTGAGAATGACTTCCCAAAAGGCAGCCCAAGGGTGGGCTGAGGTCATGATTGTCCTTCCAACTCGTCCATGTTTGAAAGAGCAAGAGGGAGCACTTCCCCTTCAGAGAATGAGGTGCATTCAATTTGTTAAAAAGTCCCATTAAAACATTTTTTTATCTTGATTACTGAGGTGATCCAAGGTGATCCCTGTTTTCTCCCCCTCTGAGGCTCAGAGATGTGCAATGACTTGCCCAAGAACACACAATAAGTAGAGTCATCATCTAAACCCTCAGGGCCTTTGCCTTCCAAAATCTAGGATTCCTTCCACTAAACAAGTAGATCCCTAATGAGCGCTATTTGGGCCGGCTGTGCCTATCATGAGCCGATTTTGTGGCCACCCCTTACACAACGCAAGAGGAAAAAAGCAAGGCCCATGCATCTGTATTAACCACATGCTCTGCGCAAGAATGTTTCCAATTTCTTATTTCTGCCAAAGACATTGCACACCTACTCAGTGCAGACAATAAGGAAAATTCAGAGCCTTAGGTCTCAGTTCCAACCCCCAGGATTTTGCATACTTATCTCTTTCAGGCAGACAGAGAAGCTGGTCCATCATGCATAAGGCCCAGATCATTTTAAAAAAAAAAATAGAGAAAAACAATAGCTCATTTTTAGCAAGAGAGAAGATGCCAGAAGGTAATTGGTTTGCAAATGACTGTAAGTTATAAACAGATCAATGATTTTTTTTCCAAAATCGGAATCAACTATAATTAGCAATATGCAAATCCTACCCTAAGCCTTTTGTAGCCCACAATGAAGTGGGAGGCACCCTCAACTCTCAGTTATATTCATTCAGAGGAGGTGTGAACTGAAGGAAGCAGAGAGGAGCAGAGGGGAGTTGCCTGAAGGTTCTGCCTGAAGCTGGGGACCAGGCCTGAGGTCACCCCTCACAGCTCTCCTAGTCAAGCCTGCCCCTGCCCCAGCTCAGGCCTGAAGGAGGACTTCAAAGGTGTGCATTGGAAATGACTTCCTTTCCATCCTTCCTATACAAGAAGGTTGGAAGACGGGCAAGGAAACCACTGGGATTTCATTTCCTGGTGAAAGCAGCATGCCTGTCATCTGAACAAGGAAGCCTCCAGGGGAGAGGAAGCACACTGCCCAGGAGAGAAGTCTGGGCACATCTCCCCGCCGGCCACCTCGCCCTGCTGGCACTAGGTTCTATGTTCATAAAACAAGGGGGCCGGACAGGTGTTCCTTGGGTCCCCTCCCTTCATTTTTTTTCACTCACTACAAGCACTTATTCTGCCTTCTGGTGCCAGGCACTGTCCCAAGCACAAGGGACAGAAACACAAACCAAACCTGTTCCCATTAGCAGGGGTTCACAGTGCTCCACATGATGTTCTGCCTCACCTGGGGCCCCGAGGAACGGAGCCAGCTATCTAGGTTCTGAGACCTCTGAAACCGCGAGACCCAAAATAAACTTGTCCTCCTCCTCTAATTGTTCTGGTCAGGTCTTTTGGTCACAGCAGTGAAAACGCTGACTAACACTGATCCTCCTCCCTCCAGATTTCTCCTTCTGTTTCTCTCGCTCTGTGCAATAGAGGCTCTTCATCCAGCTTCTGCCTGGGGAGCAGAAGGCCAGGGGGACATTGTAAGAGAGAAGAAACACCTCTTGGCAACACTCACCCCCAGATCTTCACCTGGTGGGCTCCACACTGTCAATCAGGCCTCAGCCCACATGGCACCTCTCAGTCTTCCTGGACCACCCACTCCATTAGTCTAATTACTGTCTGGTCTACCATCCCTGGGATAGTTCTTTAATCAGTGACCCCAAATAGACCATTCCTCCCAATACGTAATCCATACACAGTCCTGTCCCCTGGAATCTGTACTGGTCCTGTGAGTTTTATTTGTTTGTTTGTTTGTTTGTTTATTCCAGGGATTGAACCCAGAGGTGCTTAACCACTGAGCCACATCTCCAGCCTTTTTTTAATCTTTTATTTTGAGACAGGGTCAAGCTAAGGTATCTAGGACCTCTCTAAGTTGCTGAGGCTGACTTTGATCCTCCTGTCACAGCCTCCCAAGCCTCTGGGATTACACGCGTATACCACCGCACCTGGCTGAGCCTTTTCTTTTTAAACCGTAGAATAGACCAGAGGAGATGGTGGGCCTTAAGAAGGCCTGGTGGCTTTCATTTTGAGCTTGGAAGCTCTGAGCCCCCAGGTAGGAAGTCTAGCGTCACCCCTGCCAGAAAGACCACGTTGAGAAGTCACATGGAGAAGACGGTCTGCGCTAGAGAGACAGGGGATGGGGGGTCCAGCTGATCTCCAATGATCCTAGGTATCAACTGACCTGCAAGCCAAAAGCAGCCGCCCAGGCAACTAGCAAGGAACCATGATGGTGAGCCCAGCCTTGGTTGTGAGCAATGAATAGTTATTATTTTAAGCCACTGAGTCCTGGGGTGGTTTATTATTCAGCAATAGACACCTGGTACCCTATCACTCTGTTTCCTTTTCTTCATACCATCTAGCAAATTACCAAAGCCATTTGTTCCCTCCTTTAGAAGATCAGCTCCATGAAGTCAGGGGCTGTTTGCTCATTGCCATGTCCCTGAATCTGATACTTGTGCAGAAGCTCCCTCATGTCGATAGAATGAATTCACCATCAGCTCATGCAAACCTTAGGCCAGACTAGAAGAAACTATAAGAAAATAATCAAAAGCCCAGCAGCCTCTTGGCCTGAGCTGGAGTCAGAGAGACATGTTGATTTTTCCATTAACAAACTTCACAGTAGTCAAAGCAAACTTTAAAGGATTACATAAAAAAAAAACAGCTAGCAAGACATTTTATGCTTGTTCAGAGGTGCCATAAACAGCTGGCTTACAAGCAGCAAACGCTGAAGTTCCCTGGGGTCACAGGATGCAACAGCCGAGACCAAATGGCATTGGCGCCGATTCTTGCACAGTCCCAGAGCTAACATCTGGCCTTCTGCGCTCCGGCTCACCCTGGCCACACAAGGAGCACACCCCCTGACTAAGGACACTTTCCAAGAGGGGCCCGGCTGCCACTTCCTGCCCAGCAGAGCCAGCTGTCAGTGCTGAAGGACACCAGAGCCCCATCTGGGGGTGGCCAAGCTGCCTGCACTCAGGACAGAGGCAAACAGTGAAGATGCCCTCAGCGGCTTCCTAAATGACCCTTAATGCTAAAATTTGGGTTATGCCCCCTTTGCCGATCTCTGGGCTGTCCCCACTTGCGTGCTGTTCCGTCCTCTCTCTTCTCTTTCTGTATGCATTTGCAAAGGTTTGAAGGAAACTTGGAGAAAGTGGCTGCTAGACAAGAAAGTAAGGGAAAGTGCTACCTCTGGACGCTCCCAAATGCCCCAAAACAGTCATGGTGGGACTTCAGAAGAGACCTAGACAACCCTCTTTGGCCCTTCTAGGTGTCTGTATCTTCTTTTTAATAAGCAACTTTTTTAGTATTTTCATGAGGGCTAAATTACACAATTTATCAAAAGTAGCAGTTCTCAAAAGTTAGCCTGCATCAGAATCGTCTGGAGGTTGTTAAGACACAGATGGCCAGGTCTCACTTCCAGCATTTCTGTAGATCAAGCAGGAGGCCCAAGAATCTGCATTTCTGACAAGTACCAGTCAACCGTGTTGCTGATGGTCCAGGGACCACACTTTGGGGACCACTGACACAACACAGGTGGAAACACAAATGTGAAAGCTACAGACACACACATGCATACAGAAAGCCCAGATTTTCTGGAACTGTCCCAAACCTTAGTCAAGGGAAATACATAAATCACTTTAAACAGCCTCTACTATAGTCCTCAAGGGGCTGTCAAAGGAAAACAGCCTTCCCTGCCACAGAGAAACTGTAAAGAATGCAGAGAGGAGGTGAGGACAATTTCATGAGCTTAGAAACTAGTGTTCCTCACACATTAAGAGAAGGGCCAGGGAGTGAAGGGAGAGGGAGGGGGACCACGCATCTTCTGAACCCATTGGCCAGGGAGGACTTTAAAGATGGAAGAGGGCTTGTGGGGCTGGGGGCATGCTGGGGTTCCAGGGTAGAGTGAATATCTCTTGCTAAGATCCACCTGCATAAGAACCACAGAGACGCAGGCTCCCACCCTCACTCCAGACCTGTGAAACAAGAATCTATGAGGGGAAGGTCTAGAAATCCTTATTTAAGCATGATCCCCAGTAAGACTTACACAGCCTTTTTTTTTTAAGGTGTTGATGGACCTTTATTTTATTCATTTATTTATATGTGGTGCTGAGAATCGAACCCAGTGCCTCACACATGCTAGGCAAGTGCTCTACCACTGAGCCACAACTCCAGCCCCATTACACATCCTTAGATTTCTAAGTTGTCTCAAAGTTCCGTCAAGAACATAAGGACTGCCGGGCTTGGTGGCACACGCTTGTAATCTCAGTGGCTGAGGCAGAAGGATCACGAGTTTAAAGCCAGCCTCAGCAAAAGGGAGGTGCTAAGCAACTCAGTGAGACCTTGTCTCTAAATAAAAATATAAAATAAGGCTGGGGATGTGGCTCAGTGGTCAAGTGCCCCTGAGTTAAATACCCAATACTGAAAAAAGGGGGGAAAAAAAGAACACAAGGGCTGGAACAAGGAGGAAATGGGGAGTTATTATTTGATGGGGACAGAGTTTCAACTTGGAGAGATGAAAAAAAAAAGTTCTGGAGAGGAACTATGGATGTAGCTCTGTGGTAGAGCACTTGCCTATTGCCTAGCATGTGTGAGGCCCTGGACTCAACCCTAGCACTGCAATAAATAATTAAATAATAAATAAGCAAATAAATAAAATTCTGGAGATGGATGGTACTGATGGTTGCACAACATGAATTTCCTTAATTCCCCTGAACCATACACTTAAAAATGGTGAAAATGGTCAATTTTGTGTTATGTATATTTTATCACAATAAAAAAATTAAGTCCCATCAAGGAGATAAAAGTGGAATATGTATCTGACCGACTAAAGTTATCTTGATAAAGTTGACATTGTGTATTATTGGACATTGGATTGTTAAGGGACTATCTCCAAATTCCCATATAAATCTCCAAATCTCTGGGTTTTTTGGAAGTGAAGACAAAGGCTTTATTGCCAGCCATCAGTCAAGAGCACAAAGACCAAGCAGTTCTGCAACCCTCAACCCCCACTGAGGGTGGGAACAAGCTTGTAAGGCTTAAAACCACAAAGAAGCGGGGTCAGGAGAAACAATCATAATCACAAGATACATTTCATAAAAGTGGAAAATCACCAGGTTGTTCCATTCTCGGAAATTTTTGAGAAGAGCAGAACCTCCATTCTCTGAAAAACAGTCTTGCATTAGTCGCACAGAGTAAGGATATTGCAGTCAGGGTGCAAGTGGGTGGGGGTACAGGTGTCGGCCTTCTCTGCGAGGGGGCTCATGTGCAAAGGGGCCAATTTCACAAAGGGTGAGATGTCTGAACAAAATGGAGTAAGTCCATTTTGAAAATCAGCCCATAACAGGACGAAGTATAGAAAGGCAAAAGCCCTGGAGGAATAGTGTTTGGGTACACTCTGTCCAGTAGATGGGTGGTTTGATTCTAATAACAAATACTTCCGAAGGAGCCAAAAGTATACAACCCCCCCTACTCCTATTCTGGGCTCCCTAGGCAACATGGCCATCTCCATGGGGGCCTTCTCAAGCACCCCTCTGAGCCCTCAGGAGGCAGGGACCTCCCCAGCAGGTGCCTGTGGCTGGCCTCTGACTTCTAAAGGAGAAGGCCTTCAGAGGTAAATTTCCACACAGGCTGTGTGCCTCATTCCCCAGGGAGTAGAGGACTATTTGGTCCCAATAAGTCCCTTGCCTCCATGCCTGGCCAATTGAAAAAGCTGAAGTTCCAAAGCTATGAAGTTGAGGATGCAAATGGCCCCCAAGAGGGACACTTAAGTCCTGGAAGCTCCACCTGGGAAGGGAACTGCCAACTCTGAGCACCCCCACCCACCCCCACACACCTGTTCACAACCAAAGCTTAAGCCAGCTCTGGGAAAGGCTCTCACTTTGCCCAGCCATGGGAGAAGCATTATCTGCTTATGTTTTCCAAGCTCATCCCAGGGATCTGTGAAGTCCCACTTTCATCTCACCTCCTTAGCAAAATCTTGGCTGAATTCTCCAAACTCCACTGATCTCCCTCTCTCTCTCCTAACGACTGCAGAATCGGAATCAAGAACTTGGCATCTAATTATGCCTGGCCTTGTGTCTTTTCCTGGCATAAATAGCTTGATGGCGGTGGAAAAAGTATAACTTTGGTAGACAGAGAAATTTTGGGTTGAAGCTAGCTCTCTCTAGGTGACCATTTGATGCATCCTGCATCCGTGCTAAGGGAATTCAGAAGCTTGGTCAAGGTCACACAAGTAGGAAGGTGAAACAATGACTGCAAGAGTTCTCAGAACTGGGCAGTACTCCGATGATGTCCGGAAGCTCCTGGGCGTCAGAACTCTTCCCCCAAACCTGCTGTTAACCCTGGATGTGTATTAGAGTCTGGCAAATAGCTTTCGATGCCCAGAGATCCTGGGGCAGGGCTCCAGCATCTATTCTTTGAAAGCCCCCCCCCCAGCCACTTTCCTAAAGTGAACAGCTCAATAAATGTTCCAAAAGAACTTAATAAATTGATGGAGACGCCGAGTTCTGGGACTAATGTGATTGGCAAGACGGGACCATGACTTGCAGGTGTCATTAGTATTAGGTTCCATTTTTAATATGGAGAAAACCCTCCAGAATGTTAGGTACATCCAGATGGCCGTGAATTGAGCTGCCAAACTCTCGGTGTTTAGGCCAACCATCTCAACAATATTCTTGTTGATGGTTCCCATTCAACATCAGTGTCTCCTCCCGTACTGAGTCTCCTTATTAGAGAAATAACCATCTTCTTCGGTTCATGCTTTGCTGCGGTGGTGAAAAATAAAGAGGTCATGAAAGAACTTTGGGAGGCAGAGTTAAGAAGCCCAGCGGTGTATGAATAAATAGTTGGGTGGTTACTAAACTTGACCCCAGAGTCACATAATTAGAGAACTGGGGAAAACCTCATTAACTACAAAAATCATTATTGGAGAAAGAGAAGGGAAGGCTGGTGGTGGAATTATTGACTGCCAGGGAAAGCTACGCTGGAGGAGGCAGACTGCAGCTGGGACCGGCTCTCTGGTGGGTGCAGAAGTATGAGAGATACAAGGGAGGCCCAAGGGTGGACAGTAAACCCCCGACGCCCACCCTGGGGTTTCCATGAGAAAAATACAAGGGGTTGAAAATGCCTAAGGCATCTGCATGACCAGTCCCCACTTCCTGGTGTCTTCGCCCAGGATTCTACAAAAACACTGTATAGGCACAGAGACCTGCAAAGGAGTCGCTGACCCTCTCTGATGCATGCATGCTCACAAGGAGTCCTCTGTGATCTACAGAGTAGCAAAGCAGAACTCAGAAGGAGGCTGAGAACCCAGGTGAGTCTGTTAGCTCTGCCTGATGCCTGCTCCCCAAATCCCAGCTCCCACTTCCACTCCCAAGCCTGGTGCCTGCCTCTACCCCAGCAGGGTGAGCACTGACCCCTGGATGCCCCATCATCTAAGGAAGGATTTGTTCCCTTTGACTGGATTCGTTCAGCTAACACTGAGCTGAGCTCCTACTCTGATTCAGAGGCAGGAAGTACACACACAGGGGTTATGATGAATGGATGAATGAAAGGTAGCTATTACTAATAAAGATAACTAGCATTTATTGAGCATATGTCACATGCTAGGCACTATGCTAAGTGCCTTATGTTGTTATTGTATCCTTAAACAACCCTGAGAAAGGTAGTATTATTTCAGTTTTATCGATCAGAAAATTCAAGTTCCAAAAACAGGCAGGCAGCATAGTCAGGAACTGGTGGAGCTGAAATTCAAGTCTGCATCTGCTTGCCCCAGCATTGGAAGAGCTCAAAGCCTACTTGAGCCTCAGGGGAAGTATTCAGAATGAAATGGTGAGGGAATCAGAACATCACCCGTGTCCAGCAGCCGAGCCGAACAGCAGAGGAGAGAAAGACCAGGGCAAAGAGGCAGTGGGGCATGGTGAGGGCCAGGAGATGGGTGGTTTGCCTACACATTTGTCCAACCATTTCTTAAGGTTTCATTTGGATTCATATTGGATGTAGAATATGTCTTCCCACAGTCTGAAACACATGGGTCACATCCTATGGCCCAACACACATGGCCCAACTCCTATAATGATTCACTTTGAGGACCAGGAAGAAAATTGGAGCCCCCCTAGCCAAAACTAGTTTCCCACAATAATGAAGTTACATGACAACACTCTTTTCTTTATTTTTAAAATATACGGGAACTATTTTTGACCTATTCACAGGTGTGTGTGTGTGTGTGTGTGTGTGTGTGTGTGTGTGTGTCTAAACAGTGAGGCTCCAAGCATGGAATGCACAGAAATTCTCCATTCATGCTCAAAACAGATATGCCTGCAGCATAGGATGCACGGGCCCTGGCTTACTGTTAAAGAAAATAATCTTGACTTATTGGTATCCTCTGTACCCTTTAGAAAAGAAAAGTCCTTCACAGGGCTATGGCCAAGGATTTCAAATTCTCTATAGGATTTTCACAACGATCCTTCATAATGTGTACCCCTGTGCTCCCTGGCGCAGGAGAACAGGACTAGAATTACAGGCAGTGTCAAAGGCATGACATCCCCACCACAGCCAGTGTCATCTAGGAATGCTCAGGAGACAGTGTCAAGCACCCAAACATTGTGAAAAATGACTGGAATGTGTTTTAGCAGTCATGGCCGCTTCTCTGGAGCTTCTGCAGTTCCACTGTACTTGAACTGTCAGCATCTGCAAGTAGGACAGCCCCTGGGTCTCAGGAAGTGTCACTTGAGTACAAGCTGTAGGAAGGGGTCAAGAGACTGTTTACAGCCTGACACCTTGATGTTGCTGCAGCCCACAAAGTACCACGTGTTCCCAGATGGTGCAGAAACCCCATCCCCAAGCCAAGCGTCCTCGTGCCTGGGTTCCTTCTGATCCTGAGCCAGCTTCCTCCAACAGCAGAGCAGGGTCATTTGAATAATAGAAAGTTCTGTCCTGTGCAGAGGAGCAGGAGAGTGGAAGGAAATAGAACGTATGTTCATTGCCAGGAAAGTTGGAGTGAATAATGGGTCTGTTGGGGACTCCTCGTTCTGGGGAACATCAGCATATTCACAGTGGCTCTCACAGATTGTTCAGGAAAATAAATCTTTCTCCTTCAAGAGAAGCAAGATCATGCCTTCGTTGTCAGACTAGGCCTTCCAAGAGGCGAGCCCAGGTTTCCTCATGCTTTGTTCAAATAAATCTTCTTGAGTATGAAGAACCAAATCCTTCATCCTCACCTACTGTAAACCTCTGCTCACAAGGGGAATATTTTAAGTCAAAGAACTTAGTAGCTGTTATGGTTCGAATGTGTCCCTGAAAGTTCATGTGCTGCAAATTTAATCCCCAATGCAACAGCGTTGAGAGGTGAGACCTTTACGAGCTGATAGGACATGTGAATGGATCAATGCCCTTATCCTCATGAATGGATTAATGTGTTGTCACAAGAGCAGATTTGTTATAAAAGCAAGTTCAGCCCTCTCTGCCCTCCCCTACACACCTGCGGTATGGACCTCCTCCCTTTTGCCTGGGGATGCACAGCAAGAAGGTACCTGCCAGATGTGGAAACCTCAACCTTAGACTTTCCAGGTTCTAGAACTGTAAGAAATAAATTTCTTTTCTTTATAAATTACCCAGTCTTTGGCAGGCTGCAACATAGCAATACCAATCAGATTAAGACAATACTCATTATGATATATTACACACAAATAGCCACTGTGCTTAGATGCATCGATCAATAGAACAGTCAGACAGATGGGGAAAAAGAGGGTGCAGATCCCATCTTGAGCCTAAGTGGTATCAGATCTGAGACTCAGACGTGTTTTCCACTGTTTGAAGCATTGGTGGCTCCCTTTAGATCACTGTAAGAAATGGTCAGCGGACTGGCTGTGAATGGCTCAGAGGATAAAGAGAGAAGCAAAGAAGTCTGATCTGGTGTCAAGTCCTCAGGATGAGAGGGGTGGTATGATTCTGCTGATAGCATGGACTCTATCACTTGTCCTGGAACTTGCCCAAGCTGTGCTGAATCATTTGGACCCTATTGGTTAATTAAAGCCAGTTAGAATTACAGGTCATTTACTATGTACCCCAAGCTTTGTATCTGTTAGCTCATTTAGGCTCAAATCATCCTGAGTTACTCTTTCTTAGTGCTATTTCACAAATGAAGATTTTGAGGCTCAAGTAAGTAAAGAACATTCCCTAGCCCAGGCCACTACTGATGGGAAGACTGGAAGTTTGACCCCTAATCAATGGGACTTGTCACCGGGGTCTGACCTCCTACTTCCCTGATCCCCTGGGGGAGGGGACCTTAGCACTCTGTCTGCATATACTTCAAGGCAGCAGCTGCAGCCAGGGCTGCTCTGGGGAGCAAAAAGTGGGGAGAGCCATTCAGCTGTTCCCCCAACATTGCTGCAGATCACCACGCTCAGCACCTGGAAGCTTCTGAGGCATTGATGATGCTCAGTGCCAGGATATGTTCATGGAGGGAGACTCTGGTCCTCTGGGGAGGATGACCGTCGGGTCCAGGAGAAGGAGCAGCACCCTGGGGATATGGTGATGTGGGCAGAGGTACACAGAGGCTCAGGGGCACCTGTGACAGCTGTGCCCAGCAGACATCTGTGCCAGCTGACTACCCAGACCACTCCCTGTCTGCCCAGGACCACTTGAGGGGCTTTCAGCAAGGATTTGGGGTCTGTATTAGTGGGAGGGTGAGAGGTAGGAAACCACAGGGTACCCCTGGCACAGCCCAGGTTCTACCTCAGGCTGCCAAACCTAAGGTAACTTTCCTTGAAAGCATGAGGGAGACAGAGCACGTATGTCAAGCTGAGCTTTTTTTCAATGATCCTGATTTCTTTCAAATAAAAAGACCAAGTTAGACATTAAAAGTTTTTGGCATCACAATGAGGATAATAGTTTTAGTCATCCAACCCCATACCTGTTAGACATCCTCAATATTGATGAGAATCTTTGGCTTCAGTTTTTCCAACGTTCTGACCGTCCCTGACCATCCAGCCAAACAGCTACTAACCCCATGAGCAGAAGCCACACCCTGTGTCCCTCAAGCCCATCCATGTACCTATGAGCCCTCAGGAACCCGGACCTCTGAGAGCCACTGCAGACCATGACTCCTGACAGGATAGGGTTAAAGACTCAGCCTTGTTCTCCTCAGCAGATGCCATGTGGAAAAGTGCTGGCCTGGCAGTGCCCTGTGGCTGCAGCAATCAGGCAGCGGGGCTAATTAGTGAGTCAGACCCACCGGGAGAAATGCTGACAAACCAGCAAGCAGCAAGTGCCTGGTCCGACAGCAGGAGCTGGAGCCACAGAAGGCAGAGGAGCAGCAGGTCTGGGGCAGGGGTAGGGCAAACAGGTGTCCTCCACAGAGCCCTGACCTGGTCGCCTCTTCAGCCTTGATTCCAGAGCTGAGTTTAGAGCAGGACCAAAGAAACCTTACCAAGCTCCAGGCACTGTGCCCATGCTCTCTGTCTCTCTGACACCGGTGCTCCTGGGAAGGACCAGGAGTGGGTGGTAGGGACAGGCAATCGATGCCAAGGGTCACAGGGTGTCACAGCAGGCACACAATACACCAGAAACCTAGAATGTCAATTCTCTGCCCTAAACTATGGAGGCAGAGAGCATCATTTTCTATCAAAACAAGTCTGGGTGTATTACAGAATGAATTGCTAACTCTGCAGGGATGTTTAAAACACAGCAGAAAGTTTTGGGGGCTCCAGTGACACTCCCAGACCCCCTACCAGCACATGGTCACTGTTGACTGGAGTTAAAGCACATCATTGGAAAACCGGGATTTTTTTTTCCTCTCTTCATCTTTTTCTAGCAACTCTAAGGGTTAGATTTCTGTATCTCTTTCTCGGGGAAAAAAAAGCTTAACAACTTGTTCAAGTTCAACCAGATCACTCTTGGTGCTATTTCTTAGTGTATAAACTAAGTGTGTCCTGAGGGCAACATCCCATATCAAGAGGGAACCTGGGAGAGTTTAAATCTCCTTCCAGAACTCCCACAGGAAGTGAAATCAGTATATCAAAGAGATACCTGGACTTCCACGTTTCTGCAGCTTCACTTAGCCCATGTACAAATATGACTATGTGACTGGTGTGATTCTACATCATGTACAGCCAGAAGAATGAGAATACTCCATTTATGTATGATCCGTCAAAGTGCATTCTACTGTCATGTATAACTAATTAGAACAAATTTCTTTTTAATGGAGAAAAGAAATAGACAGGATGTAGAATTAACCCAATGTCCATAAATGGATGAATGGACTTTTAAAATGTAATAAATATACATACATTCTATGTTGTACATATTATATGACCTTGAAAAAAGAAGACAATCCTCTAAATTGCAATAACTCTGATAAAACTAGAGGACACAATGTTAAGTGAGGGAAGCAATACATAGAAGGACAAATACCACATGATCTCATTTATTTATAGAATCTAAAAATACTGAATTCTCTTGAGAATAGAAAGGTGGTTACCAGGGGTTGGTACCAGCAAGAGGGAGTGGTCAGGGAGATGACTATGAAGAGGTACACAATTTCAGTTTGATAAGAGGAATAAACTCAAAAGACCTACTGTATAACACTATGACAACAGTTAATAACAAGAGTATAATTTGCAGTACTTGAGAATCATGGAGCAGATTTTAAGTGTTCCCACCACAAAAGAATTCTAAGTATGTGAGGTCATGCATATGTTAATTAGCTTGATTTAGCAATTCCACAGGTATACATATGTCAAAACAAGGTGTATACTGTAAATATAATTTTATCAATTAAGAAGCTTTTAAAAACATTGAAAATCCCTATTCAGACTAGAATGGGAGCATTTAGGCACCTCAATTTTTTCCCAGGTTTTCCTGAGAATACTGAGGGTACCCTGGCAGGTAGAGAGAGATCACTATCCAGAAAGAGGCACTGGACAGGCCCAGAGAGGATCCGGTCACCCACACATACACAATACCCCAGGCATAACAGTACCAAGAGAGGGGTGAGCTGACCTCACTCCAGAGCACAAGGAAACGATGAAAGAAATAAACAAAAATTGTATCTTCCCTTGGAGAGCAGGTGTAGTAGACACTGGGTTATATAGAGAATAAAATGTTTCTTAATTTTTCATTTCTTGTAATACATCTTCCTTTTGATGTGTTGTGGCTCAGGACTTCACAGAAGCATACCAGGTGTGAAAATCTGATTTAATAAATATATTCACACACTTTCTGGACCTTGGTGGGAACATTAAATTATAGTGATTTCTAAGTATTTCTGAAGATTAAAATACATAAAGCTTTGGTGAGTTTTTATTTCATTGGCATAGTCTTATTTCATTGATTTCCTTACACGTCTTCCAAATTGAAAGATACATGGCAGAAAGTGAACATTAATTCTGGAGGTTGTGCATCGAGGAGACACTTGCAGCGATGTGGCAGGTGCAGCAATGACCACTGCCTAGAGAACCTAGAGTCTTCCTGCATGGGCAGTCCTGTTTCATGGATGTAGCCCATCAGAGGAACAGAGGGTGCGCCATTTTGGAATTCGCTAGTTCAATAGACATTGTTGCAGGTAACTGTTGTAGATAGTAGGAACACCAGAGTGGCCAAAACAGTCAACAGTTTCAGGGAGCAACCCAACTGGTGCAGAACTGGAGATTCTCTGGTAATAGGAACAGGAACCCCAATAATAGCAGGAGCTAAACACGTTGCTTCGTTTATATAACCTGTTTGAACCTTAGTTACCTTAGTTTCCTAGCCAGAAGGTGGGAGTAACTAGCCATCATCATGAGACGATGATGACTACCTCATCTAAAACATATAAAAGAGAAAACACAATATAGCCCAGTGACAATGACATGGTCTTGGGTCAGAGACCTGTGTTTGAGAATGTGATCTTGAAGTCAGTCATCCTTTGAATTGCAGAGGATGTAAACATATATGAGAAAAACTTAGAATAATGCATAGTGTATATAAACACACCACGAGATATCAGCTTTTATTTTGAACAACAGTAAAAACCAGAAGACACAGAACAAACTGCTCAGTGAATGGCATGTAGTCAGTGTTCAATATATGACACGCTGTTATTCCTCTTCTTCCTGTGCCCACCTGGGTGACTCAGGGACTGGGAACACATTGAATGACGCACTGAATAATGGTGAATATGTTTGTCCCACCTCTGACTTTCGTACAAACCAAACAAAAAAGTGATTTTGAGCTTCCTTTGGTTTCTGTATCAGTTGAACCTGAGAAATACTAAACAGTGTTTGTGACTGCATCACACTGGTCTGGTGCTCAGGCCCAGGAGCCCAGATCTAAGGGTTTTGGGCTAAAATTTTGTTTTATTTATCTCCTTCAGTGATTCCGACCATGAGCTTGATTTCTCCCTTAGACGGGGCACTGGAAGTAGCTCATCCTACATGATAAATAAGACACAAATAAATGAAGGGGTCAAAGGGATGCTGTAACTTATCAAGTGGATAAAAAGAAAACCAGATCTGCGTCTTATTCCCAAATAGAAACGGGACCAGCTCCACCAAATGTCATCGTTATGTATAAAGCGCAGCTCCGGAGCATGCGGCTCCCACTGCCTGTCCTCCCTCCTCCTCTGCACCCCCACGGCCCTGCTGCAGGGCTTCATGGGAGGGGGGCATTTTTACAAAGAAACAACAGCTAGGCAACTTAGCAGGACCCTGTCTCCAAAAATACAAAGGACTGGGAGTGTAGCCCAGTGGTAGAACTTGCCTAGCAGGTACAAGCTCCTGGGTTTGATCCCCAGCACCGAAAAGAAAAAAAAAAAAAAAAAAGGAACCCATGAGGACCTGAAGGGAACAGATGTCTCCGTTTTCTCTCTGGGCTTCTTAATGCTGCTTTCAGCTTAATTAGCCAGCTGTGCTGCCTCACACCTGGGTGGGATTCTGGAGGGCTGAGCGAACACCCCTGGGCCCCTGAGGGCTGCCTCTCTCTCCTCTCTGCCCTCCAGCTCAACTGGAGTTCAGGAATATAAACCAGTCAGCAGGTCTCTCCTCGGACTTGGGCTGCGCTCTGCATCACAGAAGGACTGACTGCGAGGGCAGGATCCGAAGGGCAGCCGACTTGAAAGAAAGGCCCTTACTCCCCAGAACCCAGCCACGCTGGGGTCCTCCAGAGGGTCAGAGCAGGATGGCAGTGGGGGGAGATTGGATGATTTCAGTAAGTGCCCCATGCCCCAAAGGAAGACCCAGCCACCTTGCCCAGTATTTTGGTGGCAAGGACCTAAGAGTCCTGCTACCTTCATTCCAGACTAGCTGACACCTTAGGAAAATCATTTAATCTCTTTGAGCCTCGTTTTCCTCACCCATAAAAACAGGGTGATCTTTACTTCCTACATCCTAGAATTGTGAATGTAACGTAAGACTTGTAAGATGCCTCTCACACAGTACTACCCCAAAAAAGTGAATGGATCAATATCTAGTAGCTCCATTTCTATGATTACTAATACGGATAATTTTATATAAAACAGAGCTCCCAACCTCTTAGTCAATTTTCAGAAACTCCTTATCTCTCTGTTCATTGATTAAGGTAAACACCTAAAGACAAAAACTTCTTGAATTTAATAAATCTTTTTAACAAATTTGGATTTTTAATAAATTTTAAATCTAAATCAATCAAAATCTAAATAAGATCTAAATATGTAAGCTATCTTAATAAATAAAATGTAACAATCTCAGTATTTACATCTAAAATAAAATGTATTCAACCTTTTTAATAAATTTGCCCTTTTAAATAAGTTTGTATTGCACGATCATAAAGCAGTTGCATATATTTAAAATAGCAGTAAAAGTGTGGAACAGCCATGGAATTTAGTCAGCCCTCCTATCTGCCAGCATGTACATGGACTTGCAAGCACATCATGGTAGCTCCAGGATCTCTCAGCCTCCCTAGCCACAGAGTGGGAGAGTCACTTCAGGAGTTCATCATCTACAAGCCCATGATAAATGACAACATTTATCCGTGCATCTGCAGGGTGCAATCTCATGCTGAGGCCACACAACACACCACACTAACCAATCACAGATGAGAAATGATGAGCATCCCATGTGTACTTTCTAGGTGGCTGAAAACTCTCATTTTAATGCCAATCTGTTAATGTGTTTTGATGGCAATCTTTCTAACATATTTTACTAATTTCCCCTGTCTTCTTAAGAGCACTTTGAGTAAAGTTGAATATTTCTTCATCCAACCAGGATCAACAAAATCCAAATTTGATTAACCATGTAACCGTGCTCAACTGTTGTGTGTCGTACTGGCTGCAGAGCCCACTCAGGTGTACTGAGATTTTTGCCACTGTGCTAAACATCTCTGACTCCTGTGTTTTTGTAGGTTTTCTAACTACCTTCCATGGGCTTGTCTCTTTCCTCCAGCGTCACTTGCCTCTTCTTCATCACTGTCCATGCATGGCTGATGAGAAGCCCACAGCTTCTGCCCCACACTAACTGGCTACACAGAGGACCTTTATTTTACCCACCAGGTGCGGGCATCATTTAGCTAATGGAAGCAGATTATTTACTGGAGTCTTCTAGGGCTCAGGAACTATTTTCTAAGCACTGTACACATTGTATCTTATCTAATCAACACAATTACCCTCCAAGGATGGATAATAATATCCTCATTTAAGTTTTGGAAACCTAGGTATGGGATATTGAAAAATATATCCAAGGTCGCATGTAAAGAACAGGCAGTGACCAGAAATCCAGCTCACTCTGCCCCCTGGTTTCATCACATCAATTCTATTGTACCAGAGACATTTCTAATAATAAGGTTGGCTTCTGGATTTGCTCACTCTTTCATTCATTCCTAAACATTTCTCACAGATTATCAATGAGGTAGTTAGAAGTCTTGACTTCTGAAATAAAGAAATATAGACAATATAAGACACAGTTCCTATCTTTAAGAAGTTTGCCATCTGGAAGGAGAAACAGAGTCAGATACACAGAATTATATTCCTAGCTATGTGTGTTAATTTGTTGCTTCAATAACCAAGTGCCACCAAATGGTGGCTCAAATCATGGGAGTGTATTGTCTCAAAGTTCTTGAAAGCTAAAATCTAAAATCAGGGTGTCAGCAGGGTTGATTCATTCTGAAGCCTAAGAGGGGTACCTGTTCCATGCTTATCTCTTAGCTTCTGGTGGTTTCTGGCAAGTCTTTGCTGTTCCTTGGCTTTTTAGATACATGACCCTGAACTCTCCCTTCTGCTTCTCACTGTATTCTTTTGTGCATGTGGCTGTCTCTGTGCAGTTTTCCTTTTCATAGGGACACAGTCATATTGGATTAGGTCTCACCCTAATGGCCTCATGCTAACTTGATCATCTGCAAAGAGCCTTATTTCCAAATAAGGTCACACTCACAAGTAATGGGGTATAGGATGATGAGATCTTTTGCAGGGACACAATTCTATCCAGAGCACTGAAAGGCAGTTAAGGAGGGAACGAGGACATCAGAGTTACGAGCAGTCTGCCCATGTCTTTTACCCCTTCTTTTTAGACTTCACAGTTCCAACTATTTGCCAATTCCTTCATAAATATATATATATATATATATATATATATATATATATATATATATATTGAACCTACTGATGATATCATAATAAGGCAAAATTACAAATGAAAGAGTCTTAGAGCATAGCAGATAACTAAAGTAGAAGTCATGAGCTGGGCTTAGAACTATTTGGGTTGGCTCTTACCATGATTTTAAAGTAATAAAGTGAGTTAGCCAATAATTAAAGATTGAGAGAGTTCATTTTTATATCTTGACTAACATCCTTTCTTGAAAAATCACACTCCGTCCGGTAGCAACAATCACCCGGGAAGTAGCTGCCCCCCGTGGGCAAAACACATCACAGCCCACCATTCCCTGCTGCCTCCCTGGCCTAAAGCTGGATGTCAACACCAGTTAAGATCAAGTGTGTGCTACAATTTTACGGATTGGATTGCTTCATTTATTTATATTATATGCCTGGCACATTTATGTTTGCAACCCCCTACACTAAAGGAATAGCAATTGGTTCTAGCGAACTTCCATGCTGGACATTTTTCTCAATATTTTACACATATGAGTTAATTTGCTCCTGAAAACATGGCTAAAAAAGCAGAAGAGATTACTCTTTTTTAACCAATGATGGAAATGAGGTACAAAGAGATTAAATACACCTAATGCCTCACGGCTAATGAGTAGCAGACCTGGGGTTAAAACCCAGGGATTCTAGCTCTAGAATCTGGATTCTTCACCACGACACTAGTGGCTTAGCAGATGAGTTCACCAGGCAGCATAAATGGTGAATGATATTAGATTTGAAAGCAAAATATAGATGGTACATTTGAAAAGCTCAGGAAAAGCACAGCATGTCCGTATAGTGCTAAACTGCTCCAGGCAGATGGACAGAGGCTGGAAATGCGGTTTCTGTTCGAGAGAGAGTCAATGTTTAATTACAGTGATAACATTGGTCAAGCAGTTACCCACATGCCTAACATGTTATTTCCATTCTACAGAAGAGAAAAACTGAGATTGGAGAAAGAATGTGTCCAAGATCACACAGCTAATGAGAACTGGTTTTGGGGGGTAGTTTTGTCTGTTTTCTGAGGATGTAGGCTTATCCTAATGCCAGGCGAAAAGTCATCACTCAGGTCAGGCACAGGGGCCAGTCAGAAACAGGAGAAACACTCCTCCACCCTTGCTTCATGCTGCAGGACCTCTTGGCCAAAGGAGATGAACTTGACCCTGTGCCCATCAGGCCCATCTTCAGCTCTCTTAGCTCCTTTGGGGAATAAAAGCATCTCAGGCTGTAACCCCCATCTCCTGCAATGCAGCCTCTCTCCACCAGGGGGCCTGTAGCCTGTCTTCAGCAAGGTTGTCTTCTCCAAGCCCCCAGGAGAAAGGACAGGTGGCCAGAGGCGTCTGATCATCCTGGCCTTGGGCAGAGGCATGAATCTACCTTGGAACTCTTGTCCAGCCTACTTGATCCCCACACCCACCCCAATCCATCTCCCTCAGGGACACAAAAAAATAGTGTGAGAGCTTTTCCAAGGAAGTTCTCTGTGGTTTAGGTTTTTTGTAAGAAGACTATTTTGCATGTTTTGAGACTTTTCTGAAGCTCTGAGCTTGGAAATCCATTGAGGTTTTCCAACTCACCATTATCATTTATTTGGCATGTAATAGATTCCCTATCCTGCCCCCACCTCTCACTCTTCTCATGGGAGCATGTTAGCAGTGTCTCAAGGTGTGCTGAACCACCTTTTCCTCTGCTTCCTCCTCTATAAATAACCTTCAGCTACATAACAGGACCTCACAAGGGCTGTTGTGAGGACCAAGGGCGGTCTTGAACCTGGATCCTTGCCTGTGGCAAGTGCCGGATAAATAGAGCTCTTCCTACTATTCCTCCTATCTCCCCTTCTCACTCAGAAACTAGAAACCCCAAAGTACTTACGATCCCTGATCCTAATGGGGAACCAATGGGAGGGGCCAACCTGAAAGTGGTCTCCTTGCAATACATCCAGCTTCAGGAAAAACAGACTGTTGGGAAGTTCATTGATTTGCACAAGGAACATGATTAGCTCAGATTCAGAAGGACTTCAAAACCAGTGGTTCTCAATCCTGGCTGTATTTTAAAATTACCCAATGGCCATTAAAAAAAAAAAAAACAAAAACAGAAAGTACCCCAAGCCTTACCCCAGAAATTCTTAGCACTTAGTCTGTAGTGGCGTCAACAGTATCTTTAAACACGGAAAGCTCAGATCATTTCTTTTCTGCCCTTCCAGGCGGCCTCTCTGTCCACGTGCCTCCTGTGCAAGCCCCCTTCTGTTCCAGGTGTGCAGGGCACGTCGTCAGTTCCTCAGATGAAAATTTTACTTGATTTTTTTACTTCCAGGTGCAAGGGCTCCAGCCCATGCTGACCACAATCGACATGATCACTTCCGAGCTTCTATTGAGTGCCTGTCACTGTCCTGTCACTCGACCCCTTTATCACTAGTCCTATGTCAGAGGTTGGCTGCAAAAAAAATGTCCCACATTCTCCACCATTGACATTTTTTTTTTTCTCAAAAGAGATGAGGACTGTCCAGGGTCCCATTTGAAATCTAACCCTGCTGCCACCTATTCTTGACAGATTAGGAACTGAACTCCCTGCCCTCCCAAATTCTTTTCTTTCTTTTTTTTTTTTTTTCTTTTTGGTCCCAAGGATGGGGTTTCACTTGGTGTCCAACCAGAAAGTGCATACGGTGATTTTTTAAATCAAATCAACATGTTAAGATGTCTAAGCGCTCAGAGCAGAAGTGTTTGCATCCAAACCCTGAAAAAGAAAACACTAAAGATCGTCAAGTTTTATTGGAGGAAAGAAATTTCTCATGTTTGGGGGGTGACTTCTAGATAGATACTCTCATCTAATCTCAGTTATAGTAATAAAATTATTTACTCAATAAGGCAAGAGAATAGTGAGCCCCAAAACACTTTGTGACAGCCTATCCACAGTGATTTCATCATTGTGGCATGGACATGGACATGCCTCTCTCCAGTGTCTGAAACAGACAGGGGACAGATCAGACACACCATTGACACATGGAGTGAATCAAGTTAATGGCAAACAGTCCATGCCACTGTCAGGGCCCTGCTGCTGCTGTTGTCCTGGGAGTCTCCTGATTCTCTCCTTCCCTGTGGCCTGAACGAACATCCAGGTTTTACTTGGTTTCCAGCAGCTGCGTACTCTTCCAAGCTAACTGCCCGGCCCTTCCATTCCTAGAAAACATGTGATCTCTATAATAAATTGATTTTGCTTTAAAAAAATAAAATGTCCTTCCCTTGCAAAAAGTGCCTGACCTTCTAGCCTGAGTTCTAGTGCACTAGTTCCAGTGCACTCAGAACCCCTGGCAGCCTGTTGTGGGTCTCTCCGGTCACCTCTGACCCTGTGCCAGGGCTTGTGCACGGCTGAGGAAGGATTCAAGTGTGGGGTGGTAGGTCCATCCCATCTTCTCATGGAGGGACAGGGATGAGTGCAGAGAGCCTGGCTGGGGCCCAGAAGAAAAGGGCAGGGAGGAAAAGGAGCCCACTTTTGTTCTATGATGCTTGCTGCCAGCTTTCCGGCTGCCACAAAGACAGCCTGGGTGGTTTCCCAGGCTGAGCACTTGGGCTCTGGGAGCTGGGAGAGGGAAGAAAGCCACCACCAAATGGCAACCACCTTTGCCAAGGCAATAAACTGCAGTTCATGGGAAAGGTGACCTCAACCAAAGCCGTTACTCTAACGAAAAGCTGTGTGCGGTAGGAAGAGGGCTATTGTATAAGAGGCCTGCGATCCAAAATGGAACAACTTTTGAAAGTTGTATTTATCTATATATAGTGTGTGTGTAGTGTGTGTGTGTGTGTGTGTGTGTGTGTGCGCATGGACCCACTGCACTGTGTGTCCTTGAACAAGTGACTTGTCTGAGCCTTCATTTCTTCATCCATTTAGAAAACAAAGGATAATAATATCTGTGCTGTGGTCATTCGGAGGCTTACAGGACCTAATGTATAATGCCCAGCATGTATTAAGGACTCAATAGGCAGAAACTGATTTTTTAAAATCATGGTTTTTTTTTTTTTCTTTCTCCTCCAGTTGTCCAAGATTCCTAAAACAGAAGATGGCGGCCCTAGCCCTCACCATGAGGAAGAACCAGGAGGCCAAGAAGGTGATGAGTCCCCTGTTTGAGAAAAGGCCTGAGAATTTTGGATTTGGACAGGACATCCAACCCAAAGGGAACCTTGCGGGCTTTGTGGAGTGACCCCACCAAGTTCAGCGGCCAGAGCAGAGGGCTCGCTGGGCTCTGCAAGCAGCTCACCAGTTCACCTAGACCTTGGACTGCCAAACCGCCATTCCCCTGCCTGAGCTGGTCCACGACCTCAGCCCAGAGACACCTCAAGAGGAGAAGCAGAGGCTGCTGGCCCAGGCTGAGAAGAAAGCCGCAGGCCAAGGAGATGTCCTTGCCAAAGCAGCACCTGTCTTTCAATCTTGTCACTACCTGGGGGCAAACAGGAAGGCTTAGCTGGGGTTGGCTGCACCAGGTGGCCTCCATCTAGCTGACATCTTCCTGCCTGCCCTGGGTCCCTTCCACATCACAAAGGGGACAGCCAGACTCCGGAGGCTACTCTACAGAAAGGACTCGCCCTCATCCACTCCCACAAGATAACTCAGAAGACACAGGTGTCCCGTCTAAGCTGGTGGGACTGTCAGGACCAGTTGCAATGGTGGACACCTTGGCAATGTGCTGGATCCGAGGTCTGTGGCTCACACTGTCTGCAAAAGGCAAGGCCTAAAGAATTTTCCACGAAACTGGGTTAAAAATATACTAAGTTTTCTGTATGAAAAAAAAAATTATAAAAATTCTGCTCTAACCCATGTCCATTGGGTATTTTATGTTGAAGGAAAATTTTTTTTCCAAATTTAGTTGGACATAAGGAGTCCTTGTCCTACAACAAGCTCAGTCTCTTCTAACCCCTTGCTGGCTGGGTAGGATAGGAAGCTCCACCAGCATTCAACAGAGCCCCCCCACACTACCCCTGACCCCACAACATTCTTCTGGGTAATCTCTTCTCCTTTACTGGAAAGTTGTAGAGGGAGAGAGGCAGAAGAGGAAGCACCAGGGAACAGGCCAACACGCATGTCCGTCAGGAGCCCTTCACCTCCATGTCCCCGTCCCCATCGCAGCAGCCAGGCCAGGCCACCCTAAGCCCTCCCTACTCTGTGTGGACAATAGGCTGGAGCACCAGCAGCTCTCTCTCGTCGTGGAGGCACGTGGCTTCAGTTTGCAGCTGAACCCCCGTTCCCCACTGCTGACCCCTGGCCCGCTACCCTCATTTCCACTGCTTCCCTGACCCATGGGCATCTGCCCATCTGGTCTGGAGCCGTGGGCCTGGATGCTTTGCCAGCCAAACCCCTCCTCTCCATCAGGCCTTAGAAACTCACAGCACAGGTCCCGGTGGGGTCCCCGGGGTTCCCAGGGCCTTAGAATGACAACACGAGAAACCAGGACAGCGGTGCCTTCTGGGCTTCTCTCCTTTACCAAGGGAAAGAGAGCCCTGGGCTAGGGTCTGGCCTCCAGGAGTGTGTGAGGTCACTGTCCCCTTGTCACCTATCTGGATTGAGCCTGTCCTCTGATGGATCAGGAGGATGGGAGGAGAGGGGCTCAGAGGCTCATTTTGGTGCTAGCTGGTTATCAAGCAGTCAGTCTCTGCGGTTCGGCTGGGAAGAAGCCACACGATGACTCCAGGGACCACAGTCACTGCTCGGAGCTGGCCATGCCCTGGGTTTCCCGTTAGCGACAGGCAGAGTTGGACACTCCCAGGACTCTCGGCGTTCAGGGCGATGAGCTAGAAACCCTTGTTTCTGGCTTCCAGGACCGTTCATTTACAACCCAGAGGCGCAGGGGGGTAGGGTCAGAAGAAGTGGACTCCTGGCTGGAGTGGGCAGCAGTAAAAACTTTGAGAGAAGAAAACCTTTAGAGCAAGGGGGGATGGGGCCATAAAAAAGGGCGGAGGGAGAGGCGCCTGCTGAGAGCCACATCACTCTGGACTACCACATTAGATTCCGAGAGGATAAAAACACTGAAAAGGGCCATCAGTTCCCGGGGTGACTTAATCCGGTGCCACCCCAGCTCCTGGAGCCCTTTGAGCCTGGCTCCTCCGTCCCCTCCCTTCGGGCTGAGCTCCCTCTGCTCATAGGCCTGCCCCCCACCCTCTCCCCGGCCAGCCCTGCTGCTTCCAAAGGAGCCCTGGGTTCTGTAGCCGCTTTCTTAGATGCATCTGATGTAAAACGTTCTGCTAGAATGATTCTGTTTTTATTTCACCAAGCGAGAGAAAAGACCTGCGATGCCCGGAACCGCAGCCCAGCCCAGGCGGGTTCAATAGGCCAGCGGGCGGGGTGGGAAGAGGCACAGTGCCTTAATACAGATGTAAAAGCAAAGTGAAAGCTGGGGTGGGGGGATACCTGCAGTTCAGGGGAGTAGGTAGATCTATACTTCACCTGCAATCCACGACGGGCTCTAGGAAAACAAACAGCCACTACCACGTCCTGCCACCCACATCCTTGAAGCAGCCCTGGACTAGCAGAAGACCCCACCACTGTGCAGAGATGGGTGGCCTGATGGGAAGGCACCCCGTGCTAGCCGGCCTATGGGTGACACCTAGGGAGACCTACATGTGTTTTTTCCAGAATAGATATATGAAGTCCTGGGTTTTTCAGGAAATCAGGCCAGGACTTCCCTTGTCCAGACGCTACATGACACAGGTCCCTGGCAACGAGAAAGGAGACTAGGCGAGATCTACACCTGGCCAACTTATGTGTGGATGGTGGCTCTTCTCTAAACCTGAGGTCTGGAACTTTCTCTGGGAGACTAAAGTGAAAGGGAGTAGCTCCCTCCATGGTATGGACAGGCTTTACCTTATCATGAGCGGTCGATAGCTCTCCTGCACCCTCCACCCCTCCCACCCATCCTCCTACTGCAGCCAGAGTCATCTGAGAAACTGAATCTGGTTGTCTCAGGGGAGAATTTCACCTGCTGAAAGCCGTGTAGGAACTTCCCATTTTTTAGGGTAAGAAATACCTTGTCAGCGGGGCCTGAGAGGGGCTGAGGACTTGGCTCAGTGGTAGAGTGTGTGCTTAGCATGCCGAGGCCCTGGGTTCAATCTCCATCCGGTGCTGCAAATGTCAACAACATGGCCTAAAAGGGGGACCATACATGGTGTCACCTAAACCAAGACAGTATTGAAAGTAAAAGAGACTCTATTCCCAAATTGCTAAGGAAAGAGGGGTGAACAGGATCGTTCCCTACAAAACGATCCAGGGCCCTACAAACTGAGATGCATGGTTTCCATCCATGCAGGCCCCGCATGGCCTGGCCCCCTCACCAGCTTGGTCTGAGCTGTTCCTGAGCTGGCTCTGCGTCATATCCAGTCTGGTCTTCCCTTACTCCCCGGAACCCCTCCGGCTCTTTCCTACCCTAGGACCTTTGCACACGCCAATCTTCTATCTGGAATCCCTTTGGTTCCTTCCATTCACCAGGTACCTCCAGTCCATCGCTCAATCTCATTTAAGCTAGGCTTTGAAGAGGGGTGTTCCCTGACCCCCTGTGCCCACCTGGGGCCTGCCAAGCTGTTGTATGTTCCCAGAGAAAGCAGGGCCTTCCCTTCAAGTCCTTTGTGGTAATTTCCCCATTTGTGGAGTGATCTGCCTGCTCTCTGTTTGCCTTACCAGACGGTGAGCTCCATGAAGGAAGGCATTGAGTGTGTTCTGTTCACATAATGCTCTCAGTACCTGGCACAGTGCCTGGAAGAATTTTTTTTAGTTTTTGAGACAGGGTCTTGCTAAATTGCTGAGGCAGGCCTCAAACTTGTGAGCCTCCTGCCTTGGCCTCCTGAGTTGCTGGAATTACAGACATGGGCCACCACACCCAGCCTGCTTTGGAACATTTTCGAGCGGCTACACGGGTTACATGTTACATCTCCCTAACAAACATAAGCTCAAGAAATGAGAAACGGAAGGAATCTCCAAGTTCTTCCCACTCCCCTCTCAAGTGGTTCTCAGCCTTTTCTCTTCCTTCCTACCCCAGCTGAGATGTGCATTCTCTCAGTAGACTGGAGCTCCATGATTAAGAGCACGTAACACAGGACAGACTCTCTGGCTTCCAATTCTGGACATCCTTCATTGGCTGGGTGACCCTGAGCAAACTGGTTTACCTCTCTGTGTCCTCATCTGTATACAATCGTACCACTCTTGTAGGGTAGTTAAGAGTTTCCGTTTATGCGTACAAGACATCACAATAGGACCTGACACACACCAGTGTGCAACAAACCACAGCTACTATACCCAGCAACACTCCAGCAACGACTCTCCAGATGGGTAAGCCTCAGAATGACCCCTAGTCATTTAAATACACATTCCCCTGGGAGAGGCCTGTCCCCATCCTACCCACATTGTCACCACAGAAAGCTCTGCCCTAGTGACTCTGTGAGCCATGCAGAGACCCCCTGCTGTCTTCCCCCACTCTCGCTCCAGGAACTGTAGGCTCAAAGCACTGCCTCCTGAGGGCTCATTTCTTCCCATCTTCCATCCCTGACTCCTTCCACGAGCATTCTGCAGGGCTCCAAGGACTGGGGAACCCCCCCCCCCAAGCCAGAAACCACGTCTCCTTTCACAACTAGTGGACTTCAGTTCCCAGTGAGGTCCTGGTGCACAGTGGGTCCCATGTGGGAACCATTGACTCCTTTGTGTCAGGCATTGACTGGACCACAAGGAAACTGGATGGTGAGTAAAAAGGCAGACTCTGCTCCAGAGCGTTCGTTATGTCTAGCCAGGAAAGACCTCAGGACCAAGTGCCAGTGCTAAGGAAGCATTTGGACTCAGTCCTCTCCCCCAGGGAATTTAGTCTAGTGCAGGGAACAGACAAGAATCCAATAAGAAGTGAACAGTAGATGAGTAATCATAAAAGGAGATGATCCAGAACATGACTTCGGACCACAATTGCCGAGTGGCAGGTCCTGTTGACTAGCTTGTCTTGATACCCCTCATGCTCAGAGGACTAAACGGGAGCACACAGGATTTAGGTTCCCATCCCAGCTCAGTGTCTTAAAAGCTAAACAACACATTCTTCAAGTCCCTGACTTGCTCTGAGCCTCAACTCCCTCATCTGTAAAATGGGAATAGCTGCTCTACCTAATTCATAGAACCTTCGTGAGCATCAGTTGAAAGTGTGTGTGGAAAAAACAACCATAAATACTATGCAAATACAAGATATGGTTTTAATACATCTTTGTCTCCTTACAAAATACAAACCCATCATGGAAAATATAGTGAAGCATAAAAACCTAAAGATAAATATTTGATCTGTCTTTTTAGTCATTATTTCTTTGCATATGTGTGTGTGTATCATTTCAAATAAACACTGAGAGCTCACTGCATGCCGTTCTTTTTTTCTTTTGGCTATAGATCATGATCCTTCCCCCAAGTCATCAGATCGTTTTTCTACAACATGGTTTTCAGAGGCAGCAACGTGTTCCATAAGATGTTGTCATTTTACCCTCAGAGCCCATTACTTCCTTCATTAGCAGGTTGAGAGAGAGTCCAGGGAAGTCCCCAACTGCTTTCTCCCTGGCGCTGGGCCCACGGAAGCTGCCAGCACTTTCAAACTCCAAAGTGCCAGGTTCCTAAAATCCATTGTCTGGATGCCTCTCGGCAAGCTGGACTATGAACAAGAAAGGCCCCAGGGGGTTCACCAGATCCCACCCACACCTGTGCAGTCCCATCCCCTGCTATTAGGCCAAGTCCAGATGACAGCTCTGTCACGCAGCAGCCATGGGTGAGGTCGCTGCGTGGATGGAATTCCCCAGGTGTGACCATCACGCTCCTCTTTCCAAACCACTTGCATGTGGGTTATTTGGGGGATCTCACCCTTCCTTTGTCACTGTGAAGCTCCGCAGGGCTTTAATATTTTCCAAGTTCAGGTGGACCCGGACCTCGGAGCAGCACTTGTGTTGAATTGGTTTTCAGACTGTGCCACTTTAAACATGATTCAAGAAAAATTACCGGAGCCTCCACTCCATCTGTCTCTGGAAATGGTCTTTGTGCTCAGATCATTTGCCAGCGACACTCCATCTCCACAATTACCTCAGCTATTTTATCTTTATCTGTCTGGAACACTGAAGGGGAAGCAGCAGATGATGCTGTTGTTTAAAAGGCTCCTTCGGCTTGAACTTTCGGGTGCCTTCCAAGCGGCAAATACCCCCAGGCTGCACTGCTCTTTCTTGGGGAACCAGCCTCAGTCTGTCTTGGGGCTTTAAGGATGGTCAAGCGGGTGGCCAGTGAAATGGCTGGATCATAATGAAGCAGATCCCTTACAGACTCAGGGATGGGCCTGATCCCGGCCATCACTGAACTATCTCTTCCTGTGTCTCCTGATTCTCAGCGAGGCCCTGTGGATAGGAGGGTATTTTAACAGCCCTTCAGTATTGGTGTGGCGTCTCTGCACCTGGAATTCTGCAGTGGGTGAAGCTCTAGCAAGCCCTGAAAGTCAAGAAGGAAGAGCAAGGTCCAGAGAGCCAGGATGCTAACCTGCCTGGTCTCTGTGGATGGATCCTCTCATACCTCTGCTATGTGCACAAACTACAGACACCAAGAGAAGAGAGATGCTGCTCTGTTGCCTTCAGGGAGATAAAATATCAAAAGATAATGAACAAAACCAGGCAGTGCATGACAAGTTAATAATAACAGCTAGCATTTATTGAGCTCTTACTGTGTGCCGGGCATTCTGTTAAGCACTTCATCACATTTTCTTATTTACTCTTCGTAACTATACTATGAGGTGGTACATGATGAGCTTCATCCTTCAGATGAAGACACTGAGCTGTAATAGTGAGATTAAACAACATGCCCAATATCACACAAGCGGCAGATGCAGCCATGCCATTTGCCTTATAAGAAGACACTGCTGCTTTAGAAGGGAGCTCAGACTTGCTTTTTTTTTTTTTTTTTGTACTAGGGATTGAACCCAGAGGTGCTTTACCACTGAGCCACATCCCCAGCCCTTTGTATTTTTTATTTTGAAACAGGGTCTTGCTAAATTGCTGAGGTTGACCTCAAACTTGCAATCCTTCTGCCTCGACCTCCAGAAAAATTGGAATTATAGGTGGGCACACAGCACCCAGACCAGCCCCGCTTTTGATAAAACCAATCCATCGGTGTTCCCAAGTTCCAGGAGCAGAAATCCAGAAAGAGCAGGCCTAGAAGTTTCCGTGGATGGAGAACTCAACTGTCAGGGCCCATCTTGCTTGAGAGACACATCCTGTGCATCAAGTCCAAGGTGTGCTCCTTTCACGATTCTCTCCTCTCCTCCTTCTAGAGGGAGGCTTTCTCTTTCTTTCAGTTCATTTTCCCCTTAAAATGAGATTCTATTTCCTCCATCAAGTTCTAGGCCAAAGCCAGCAAGAATTCTAGCCACAGGGGCCACAGGAGGGTCCTGGGAGTCTACCCGGGTAATTGCCTAGAGGAACCTGGATTAGATATGATCCAAGAAGTCATATAAATACAGAATAAGAAAAGAGCCAGAAGAGCCAGTGACAGTATAAGACAGAGTGAGTCAGGAACAGGAAATAGCATGAGGCCTAGCCTGGGCTGGGTCCCCCACCCCCCATCTGAGACAAGGCTCTGAGAAAGGCTAGTTGTGTGTGGTTTGTTTTGGGGGTGACTGAGGAGCAGTGGTGGGGAGTGCAGAACTGAGACATGGAAAGGAAGGACATGTGAAAAATAAGTTTGCCTTTGGGGTAGCTGGGGCTCCATCCTACTGGGCAACTCTGGGAGGCTCTGTAGAACAATCCCAGAGTTGTCCTACCTGGGGGTTAGGGAGCTGGGTATCCATCTACCTCCTTCCCACTGATGGTCGAGGGATGTTCCCATGGATCTGCCATAACTCTCATCATTTCAGCCAGCCCCGTCTGCTCAGGTGAAGCCAAATCTTCCTGCAGCTCCAGGAAGCCCACAGGCCTGCAGATAAAACCCAGTTCTTCTGCCCGGGGACCTGGCAAGGTCAGAACCAGAGCCAACAATAACTGAAGGATTAGAGTGTGAGGACCCAGTTAAGCCCTCAAGGTAGGAGCAGCAACAGGACTGTGAGCTCACAGGTGCACCAGGCTGATGACCAGGGCTGGGGGGCAAGGATCAAAGCTCAAGGGCAAGTGGCTTGGGCCTTCTGCCCCTCCCAGACCTGCTCTATGGTTCCTTCCCTGTCCCAGGGATGGGCTGGCCTCCCGCCTGGTCAGACTCCAGGAAAAGGCAGGCCTCCTGCCAGTCCTTCTCTCCCTCCCCCAGCTGGCTCTAAGTCCCAGGCACTTGTTCTGTGGCAGAGGGCAGGGTGACTGCTGAGATGGTCCCTCCCTTCTCTCCAGTGGAGACCCACAGCCTGACACTGTGACAGTGGCACCGAGCCATCACTCTGTAAATAATTGTGGCTGGGGTGAGAGGTGAGGAAGCCAACCCGAGGATCCAAGACAGACACCTGTAATCTCACATTCTGAAAAGTCCAGACCTTCAAATCAAAGTGCTATTTCAATCTTCTCACTTCCATTTTTCTTTAACCTCAGACTAAGGGAGAATAAACCCTCCTTGATTTGTAGACTGAGTTCTTTAAAGAGACAGCTTGTTCTTTTCTAAATTTATTTTTTCCCTTTTCCTTGGGCCAGACACCAGGGACCTAAAATGGGACTTTGGTACTTTGGTCAGATGGCTCAAAATGCAAAAGAGACTGTAGGGAATATTGTGCTACCCATCCATCTTTCCTATGAATCCAAAAGTCAAATAAGTCCACGAAGGGCTTTTTTTTTTTTCCCCTAGAATTTCGGGCTCCCTGAGGGCTAATTTCTCTGAAAGCTGCATTAAACTAATAGCACCATAAAAGGCCCATTGTGAGATGTAATTGGTTTGCAGGACTTTCCTATAAAAATAATAAAAAGACTGCCAAAGGCAGTTTCCAAAGGTCAATTATCTTTGTGTGGCTTGAGCTGAGTGGAGGTCAGTCCCAGAATTCCATTTTATAGGCATATTAATCAAAATGGGTCCTGCCCTACCCATCTGACCCCATCAACTGTGAGAGAAGTCACAGGTTCTACCCTTACACTGACTGCCAAGAGGCCGCTTTGGGCTCCTCTTTTCCCAGGAAAAGACTGGCCCATTGTCACCAAAATGAATGCAGAGCTGGACGCTGAAACTTTCAAGGCAGAATAAAAGGCAGAGGAGCTATATCCTGAGCACAAAGAGGAGATGATAACTCAATGAGTCAAGCAGGCCGTGGGCCAGGCAGTGTGCACTTAGAGACTAGGTCAGCTAGGCCCCTTCCTAAACAGCTGGGGAAGCACATTAGCCATGACCCAGACCAATTCAACGAGCTTAAGCAAAAGTAAAGTTAGTTGGTAAATGTAACTAGGCATCTTAATGGATCCAAGGGCTCACACAATATCAGCCACACTCTTGCTCGCTCACTCTCTCCCCCCCACACACACGATTTCTGCACCCCTAGTCCCTGCTCTCACACAACCTCACTGTCACATGGCCGGCAAGAAGCCATTGGGCTGCCCACTTGAGTCATTTTTCCCATTGAGCTTCCTCATTATAAAATGAGACTTCTTCTCCTAGTGCTCACAAATCAATTCCAGGAAAAAACTCTGGTTAGCCCCGGGTAAATCCCATTCCACCCTGGACCAATCTCTATATCCAAGTGGTTGCAAGGATATGATTTGCTGAGATGGAGGTCAAGTGCTCATCCCTGTCACTAAGGAGGTCTGGAGAAAGAAGAAATGCAGCATGTTTCACAACTAACTTGACCACATTGAGTGAGGGTAAGGTAGTTTCCCCCAAGGGCAGGATGCTGTCCAACAAAAACCTATCCTCCCTCCCAAAGACAGTTAACCAGCTCCAACATGTACCTTACCAGCCTAACATAAGCTGACTTGATTCCAAATATCCAAATATTCCATTGACCAATCTAATCTTTCCCTTCAGACTAATGCAGGAGGTCAAGCCCAGCAGCCAAGATCTACCCACACTGGCCTGCATGTGACCCAGGCTCACAGTAGGCCCAGGTCCCCCCCTCCCCAGCCTCTTGCACAGGACCACCCTTGACGCTTCCGACCAGCGGATTACCACAGGAGGTCAAGCCCAGTAGCACAGATCCCACCCACACCATCCTGCACATGACCCAGGCTCACAACTACCGCGGGAGCCCTGCCCAGATTTGCCCATACCGACTAGCACAGGACCCAGGTCCAGGGTGGGAGCCTAAGCCTAAACCACTTCCATCTTGGGACTCACTTTTTGACAGCAGACAGGACCTAGAAGCAACAGCATCTCAGAGCAGGCATCCCAAAGAGAGTGTGGGGCCCACCCTTTCAGCCCCATCTCTGTCAGACATTGCTTCTATCTTGAGGCACCTCAACTATTCTCTCCAGTTACCTTGGCTATTGCTGCCACCACCTTTAGGTACAGTAGCAGACATTGAGGGACACCATCAGGGTGTGGAAGCCCAACATCAAGGTGAGGTACAGACAATCTGCACGGGCACTACAAGAATAAAGGGAAGAAACTGTAATATCTTAGATCCACACTTCAAGAAAGGAAGACACATGGACAACATGAAAAAACAGGGGAGCAAAGTGCCCCAAACAAACCAGGACACTATAATAACAGAACCCATGGACAGAGAAGTCGATGAAATGTCAGAGAAGGAGTTCAGAAGGTTCATAATTAAAATGATCTGTGAATTAAAGAATGACATAAATGAGCAAATACAGGCAAAAATTGATCGCTCCAACAATGAGATAAGAGAGCAAATACAGGTAGCAAAAGATTACTTCAAGAGAGAGATAGAGACTCTGAAAAAAAAAAAACAGTCAGAAATCCTTGAAATAGAAGGATGCAATAAACCAAATAAAAAACACAATAGAAAGCATAACCAGCAGACTAGATCACTTGGAAGAAAGGACTTCAGATAATGAAGACAAAGTATATAATCTGGAAAATAAAGTTGATCACACAGTGAAGATAGTAAGAAACCATGAACAGAACATCCAAGAATTATGGGACAGCATCACAAGATCAAAGCTAAGAGTTATTGGGATAGAGGAAGGCACAGAGTTTCAAACCAAAGGAATGCACAATCTCTTCAATGAGATAATATCAGAAATTTTCCCAAGCATGAAGAACTAATTGGAAAACCAAATACAAGAGGCTTATAGGACACCAAATGTACAAAATTACAACAGATCTACACCAAGGCACATTATAATGAAAATGCCTAGCACACAGAATAAGGATAAAATCTTAAAAGCCACAAGAGAGAGGAATCAGATCACATATAGGAGAAGACCAATTCGTATCTCAGCAGATTTTTCAACCCAGACCCTCAAAACCAGGAGATCATGGAACAACATATACCAAGCTCTGAAAGAAAACGGATGCCAACCAAGAATCTTAAATCTAGCAAAACTAAGCTTTAGATTTGATGGTGAAATAAAAACCTTCCATAATAAACAAGAGTGAAAAGAATTTACAACTAGAAAGCTTGCACTACAGAACATCTTCAGCAAAAATATTCCTTCTATCCATTCACCCATCCATCCATCTATCCATTTAATCAGCGAAAGACTGGTTTTATAGGAAGAAGTTTTCCTGCTTCTTTCTCTTATGTAAAAATTAATCTAAAACACAATTGCTCTTGTAGATCCTTAAGTTGTTAAAAGAATGAACTATCCTCCAGCCCTAGAATATGCAAATCTCAATAAGAAAACATAGAAAAGTATAGAAAAAGACACCAAAATATTAACAATGGTTGTCTCTAAGTGGTATACATGACTTCTTTATGTCCCTTTGGTACATATCACTTTTTCTAATCTTTCCATGATGAAAATTTATTGCTTATGCAACTTTACAAAGAAAAAATAATGATACAAATCTTCTCAATCTCATTACTCAGATTCTATATGCACCAGGCAACTCTCCAGGGACTTAACTTGGTTTCCAAAGTCACCTGCTACTAAAGAGAGGATGAGCTGAACATTCAAAATTCTCAGTGACTATGTTTGTTTTTAATAATAATGATACTCTGCTGTGCTAGTTTAGCCAATCTTTTCTCTCAGTCTTGGATATAAATTTCTGGCTCACAAGGTGACAGCCCATCAGCTGGCCTCTCGTTGGCCCACTCAATGTCAACATGGTAAGGCCCTGGAGGATGACAGTGTCTGTCTACTCACAATAGCCCCGCTATGACTGGCCACACTTTTGGTGAGCCACAGTGCCAGCAAGGACTCATTGGCAGCTGAGCAAAAGCAAATGCACTTTCTATCATCTCCAAGAGGTGGGATGTCTGTTCTCCTGATGCAATCAGCAACCATCCACACTAAGCCTAGAAGGGAAGTGTAAGTGAAATCCCTGGAAGCAGCTGAAAATTTTCCAGCAGGGGTCAGGAGCTCCATCATCATTTCTGTATTGAGAATAAAAGCAGAAACTATCAGACCTTTTAAATCGCTTAAACTTAGATCTTAATATTTCAAATAGAACCAAAGGGCCCTTGGTATCATACATACTTTTTAGGGAGTCCTTTGTCACACAGGTATGGCTGTCCACATGCATGTCAATCAAAAGTATTTTCAACTTCTATACCCAGAGTCATCTCAAAGAGGAAGACTTGCTGGCCAGATAAGGAATGAAATTTTGAAAGGGTGTCGATGCTTCTTGGATGTGAAACTGTGGAGTGACTGAACACCAAGTTACATATGTAATATTCACAGGGACTCTAAATCAAATATGTTTCCCAGGGAAAATGGCTATTACTCAAACACATACTAACATCACCATTCATCTTCTATGATTCATATGTGTAATTTCAAGAAGTCCCTTTCAACAAGCCTACAAGTTTTTAAAGATGAGAAGTAAGTTAATGTACAGAACTAGAAACTGGAAGAACCAGAATTTAACCCCAAGTGTGTCCCATCTCTCCTTCTAGGAAACCTCTGTGCCCTTCTCAGTGACGCTCCAGCTGTATCTATAGGCATCCCACTGTGATAAACTCATGCGACATCCCAAGGACCATGTTTTCTGCATCTTCTAACATTCAAATCATAGAAACAGTGGCCAAATGAGACAATCTCAAATGAAAACAGGAACCCAGAAGGTAGAGTTAATTCGACCTTCGCTACCTCGAAAGAGGGGAATCCATTTAACTTGAAGGTTCCTGCTTCCCACTGCAGAGAAAGCAGCAGCTGGCCAGTGGATTCTGGGCCAGCTTCACCATTTCTGGCTTAAATACCTTTCCAAAGGAAATTTCTAAGTGTCAGGTGGACCTACTTCTAAATGTGGCATTAGACATCAGCAGAGAAATAAACCTGCAGTTATAAATCCCATAAGGAAACGGTGAAATGTCCCTGACTAGATAACAGCATGGCACACCAATGTGTCCAGAAAAATAAACATAAATGTAAGTTGCTGCTCACATTAAAGAGAAACTGGTGACAGATTCACTCCAATCATTTTGCCAAGCCCTGCATAATTAGTGCTCAGAAAGTTCCAGGGCCCAGGAGCCTGTTGTCAGAGCCCAGTTTCTGAGAGGGGTGCTGACCAACCTGGGTTTATTTCTTCTAACTCTCAGAGTAGGGAATGTACAAATCTTTCCTTAGAGGTTTAGAGAAAACAAGACTGGCTTATTGAGAATATGGCTTTTTTGTTGTTGTTGTTCTTTACAATAACAAGAGGATTTGGATACACACTTGGGTTTATGAAGTATAAATCCTGTTTAAATCTGTAGCAGTTAAGATGGTTCTTTGGAGAAGAAAGCAGCTCCTGACTTGAATTGCACCGAGCAATATTCTTTGTTGTTGCAAGATATTGATAAATCTCCAGGTCTTCAACAAGGGGAGTCAAGAATAGGAAACTCATTTCAAATCATATCTCAGGTAGGCGTCTGAGCCGAAATAAGATGAAAGTCATTAATTTTTTTTTTCTATTAAGCCACCAAGCACAAGTGGAATAGTTCTCTGCTTTCCTTGCTTCGACTTGAAATCTGTTAAGGACATGAGCCAAGATTCCTACTCCAAATCTTCAGACAACTGCCCAAAATTGTTCTTTTCCTTTTTCCTTAACAAAAACAACAAGGTGTGAACAAAACCGTCATTTAACATGGTAATTAATACAGGGAGACGTAATTAGCTGCTACAAGCATTCCTTTCTTGTCTCAAACGTCACTGAAGCCAAGGAGATCTGTGTCTACTTATTGCTGTTAGGGTAATAAATGCACGTGATGGATAGATGAGTTCTACCTGTCTTGATGTGGTAACGTGACATCTCAAATTAATTTCTAAATGATTTCCCAAATCCTCTTTATAGATGGCAAGAGCTTCGGAGGCAAAGTGCTAGCTCAGGCAAATCCTTATGCCAAGATGCTTGACTTTCTATAAGACAACAGAAACGTGGGAAGACTGCCCAAAAGTAACTTTGCAACTCAGGGCCATGCTAGAACAAGCTTGAAGGTAACAGCTAGACAGTTAGGGTGGGGTATTTACCCTCCAGTACCAAAAAAAACACACTACGAGCAGCCCATGCAACATCCACAACACATCTGCAGTAGGCTGCGTTCAGAGGAGGTCATGCAAACTGCTCTAGACCTAGCTTCCCTTTTATTTCATGAAAGCCAAGGTTGTTTGAACAGAAAATAAAGCCGAGATTGCAGTTCACCAATGATGAGCCTACTGCCCCTCTGCCCTGTTCCGCACCTCCAACCATGCTTCCTCCATCTCAAACAAGATGCAAGCTTCTAGTCTTCCTCCTACCCTTGCCCCAGGCCCCTTTTTCTCCCACCTCTGCATCCATTTCTCACCATCTTCTGGAGTTCACATACTTCGGTCATTTCACTGCAGTCTGATATTTTTTAAAATCAGGAGTTTTAATGAGGTCTTCCCCATATAATCAGTTATTAGGTACAATTACTTCTTTATGGGTAGAATTACCATTCCATCAAGTCTATTAATTCTTCAAGAAAATGAGGTTGCATAATATTTGTGTTGGAAGTGCTTCCCCAGTGTCTCTGCTCCAAGCTTTCTCCAGTGAACAAGTCCTGTCTTTGCTAGCCCAGATCCATGATCTCCTTCCACCCCCTTCAACACTTAGAAGGTCACCATATTTGAGGCAGCCCTCTGCATTGCCAGTCTGAAAACCCATAGAACGTCCTGCCTTACAGTTGCTGGAGACTGTTTCCTACGACTTGAGTCTAGAAAACAGTCTCCCTCAGAAGCTCCCCAGAAAATGCCATTCCCCTTCTGAGCTGGTAACCCCCCCCCAACCAATAGGGAACAGCAATCAGCAGGAGCATTGGGCTCATATATCCACGAAAGGCACAAATCACACGGGGTAGGCTACAAGGGACTGAGAGGACCCAGAGAGAAGCTCATTCATGAGGAGCAGCCATGAGTTGGCACCATGTGACCACTGTCCTAGATAAATGAAGATTCAATGCTGCCAGATCTTCCCAACCTACAAGAGAAGCCTTCAATCTGGATTTGTGTGTGAAATTTCTCTGTTTTTGAAAGTTGGCAATCAAATCAGAAAATAGATTTAAACACCATGCAAGCCAAATAAAACATATCTGCAAAGCGGACCCAAACCACAGAACATGAGTTGGAATCCACCTCTCTAAAATCTTCTTTTCTGCAATCGGAGGTGTGTTGGTTTTGATGACAATGGTGAACATTGCTTGGAACCCATTTTTATTGTTATTGTCCCACACGCCGGCCTGCAGAAGTGATTAAGCATCTTGCTGAGAGCATATATTTTTTTATTTGCCTGAATGTTTTCTTTTTTAAAGCATTTCAGCCAAACTACTCTCCACCCAAAGCTTGTCTTTATAAATATAAGTAAGATGGCTATAAATTATTTAGGTGATAAGTCAACATTATTAGCATACAACATGTTTGGTCTTTAGAAATTGATTTAGCCTCCCTCAGCCTCCGTTTCCTCATCTGAAACAGGATACAAAAATATCTTCTTGGGTGGAGTGTAATCACTACCACCTCTTTCCAGGTGAAGGTTTTGCCAGAATTAGGAAAAGAGTTGGGAAAGGGAAAATCAGAATTTTAGTGGAGAAACTTGTCAGATGCTACCTGAACCAAAAGATAAAGGTGAGCACCTCCAATGGAGTCGTGTAGCCATCACATATCTCCTGAAATGACAACCTTGACAAGTAAGGCCTTTGCAGCATGAGCAGGGTGCCCAGGAGGGGGACAGGTAGATGGATACAATCCAAAGGACTGGTGGGTGGTACAGCTGTATGGTCCAATTCACACATACACTGTTGTTGAAAAGAAAAGAATAATATGAAAGCAGTAATGCCAAGCAAATGTGGCTCTCATCCCACATGGCCTCAATCTCAAGAGTGTGGTGCATGTGATATTTAACAAGAAAAAGGTCTCCATTCAGGGGGGCTCCAATGGAGGCAAAGTCCATCCATGTCTCCATTAGGACAGCAGAGGAGGGGAACTTCCCCTGAGAGAAAACTTCCATATGAGTATATATGGAAGTTTGCTGACCATGGGGAAGAGTTCAGAGGGCACAGTGATAGAGAGGCAGGATGGGGGATTGGGTAAAACCAATTAGATTGGAGACTGAAATAAACTTTGATGTGGGTCATAGTGGGATCAATCAAAAAGTTTATCGGTTCAAGCCTTGCCTTTGGAAGTCAAGTTCTGTGACCCAGGAGGTTAGTTTCTCACTCCCTAGTGATGCTGTGGGTATCTGAACAGGGCTTTCTCCCAGAATATACTGTACGAAAAAAAAAAAAAAAAAAAAGCCATCGATGCTCAAGTCTAGCTGAGCACCAGAACCACTGGGAGCTTTGGAAGTTCCTAATGTCCACACCACATCCAGGCTAGTGAAATCAGAATCTCTCAGGAGGGACTCAGACATCAGTATTTTATCAAAAGTTCCCCAGGTGATTCCCACATACAAACAGGTTTGAGAATGTAAATACCATCCCCAAAGATTCTGGAGTGTATCTGGACATCAAGGTTTTTAAAGCTTCTGAGATGGTGGCTATTTAACTGCTATTATTATACTTATTAAATTCCATGGCACTGTCACAGTGAGAAGGAAGAAAGGGACTTTTTGTTTAAGCCATAGAAGAGAATAGTGTTATTTTGGAACCAGAAGAAAGAGTTCCTGGCATTCTGTCTCATATGAAGTGTAAAAAAGACTGATCACTTATGTGAAAGAGACAGAATTGACACAATATACTTTAATAGCCATTCAATCTTTTAATATCTATTTAAAGAGCATAATGCAAGGCCTTATTACCTAGGGAAGATTCTTGACCACAGCCATTCAGATAAGTTAAGCAGCTTCTCTGGTGTTTATTATCTATTCACCTGACCACTTGGAACAATACTTTAAAACCTCCCAGGCTACTCTTTAGGAGCAAGGAGATGACTTTGAGACAATAACAAACCTGACATTCACTGAGCACCTACTACATGTTGAGCATTGTGCAAATATCGCTTATAGTTTCCTGTAATCCACATAACATTCTATGAAATGGGTACTTGCACATTTTACAAAATGAGAATCCAAAAGCTGAAGAGGCTGCTTAACTTGCTTTTCTTTTTTTAAACAGTTATAATTGAAAGGGTGTGAGTTCAAATTAAAAAGAGATGTTTGTTCTCCTATATTCATTGCAACACCATTCAGAGTAGCCTACAGAGTTAACTTAAGTAGCCATCAGTGGATGGGTGGACAAAGGAAATGTGGTTCATATACACATGGAACACTGTTCAGCCTTAAAAAGGAAGGGAATCTGCCATTTGCAATGACATAGATGAACCTGGAGGATATTGTGCCAAGTGAAAGAAGCCAGGCACAGAAAGACAAATGCCGTGTGATCTCACTTATATGTGAAATCTAAAAAAGTTGAACTCAGACTCATAAAAGTAGAAAGTAGAATAGTGGTTTTACCAGGGCTGGGGAGGGCAGGAAAAGGGAATTGGGAGTTGTTGATTAAAGGATACAAAGTTTCAATCAGACAGGAGGAATAGGGTTTATGATGTACCGTACAGCAGAGTAACTATAATAAAAAAAAAGGGAATACTTCAAAAAAATTGAAATGAACCTCTGCTCAACCCTCACACCATACATAAAAGTAACTCCAAATGAATCATAAATATGATATAAAAGCCAAAACTGTAATAAACTTTTGGAGAAAAATACAGACAAAAAATCATGACTGTCTCATAGTGGGCAAAAATTACTTAGGACAATAGAAGCACAAGCCACATAAGGGAAATCAGAACAAATTGCACCATATTAAAATTTAAAATGTCTGCTCTTCAAAATACATGAAAAGGTAGGTATTCAAAGTAATGAAAAGGTAAGCCACAGGGCTGGGGATGTAGCTCAGTAGGAGAGCACTTGCCATGCATGTGGAAGGCCCCAGGTTCAATCCCCAGTACCACCAACAGAAAAAAAAAGAAAAGAAAAAGAAAGAAACTGAGTGGCTTGTTGTTTGCAGACTATGCAAAGAACTTTTATAATCTAAAAAGAAAATTTTTAAATGGACTAAAAGCTTGAAAAACCTGTCACAAAATAAATCTTATGAATGACCGAAATCACATGAAGAGGGGCATAACATTATTAGTCATCTGGAAATAGAAATTTAAACCACGCTGAGATATCAATGTCCATCAGTTGGCATGGCTCACACAATGCGAACACTGACGAGGATGTAGAGCAACTGGAGGCCACATGTTATTGGAAGAATGTTATTGGAAGAATCAGGGAAGTAGCCTGACAGTTTCTTGTTGAGTCAAACATGCCTTCTCTGATCCAGAAATTCCATTCTTTCATAAATACCCAAGAGAGATGATAATACATGTCCACATAGGGACTTGTATATGAATGTTCATAGCAATTTTATTCATAATAGCTAAAAAAAAAACCCAGAGGCTACTCGAGTTCCCATCAACAGGTAAAATAAATAAATTGTGCTATTTCTATATGATAGAATATTGCTCTGCAATAAAAATGAGTGAATTGGTAATACACACAAAAACATGGATGAATCGCAAAAAAGCATTGTACAACCTGAAAATAAAGCAGGCACAAGAGAGTACATAATGTATGATTCCATTTATGTGAAACTCTAGGAAAGACAAGTCTAATCTATAATCATGAAAAACAGATCCAAGGTTCCTGGAGTTGGATGAGGCTCAGGATATTCACCTGCCCAGGCACAAAAGGGTATTCTGGGAGGTGGGTGCAGGTGCAGGTTGTGTCAGAGATTACTTTGGCATGTGCATTTGTCAGAACTTACCAAACTACACGTTTATCTATAAGCATGGGTATACTTATTAAAGATCCAGAAAGATATACTTACAAGTGTAAAACAGTCGTATTTCAAAGGTGATATAGTAAAAATACTTTAACAATTAAGAAACACAAGCACTGACCAGTCAGAACAAGTGAAGGGGTGTGAGCAATTGATACAGCCAACCTACCAGAGCAAAAACCATGTGTTAATCAGGAAAACAGAAGTTCCAATGTGTGTTGAGATTAATGAGGACTTTTTTCTTATTTTTGCTTATCTATATTTTCTAATTTTCTATAACAATCGGGTCCTCTAAAATAAGAAAAAAATCTATTTTTAATTATAAAAAAGAAGAATGGTACCCTGTTGATACCACAGTTCCTACTGTTATAAAATTCTAATGGATCACAAAACCCTAATGGAACTTTTAAATAATAGATATGAGAAATGGTATACTAAAACAGCATTGAATCAGAAGTTCAAAATGGATAATGCAATAAAAATATTTTCCACCTATTACAAAGAAAATGGTGAGATATATTTTAAGTCATGACAATTTTAATATTTTAAAATGCCTTCCCTTTGCTCCTATCCCATCCAGATCTCCACATAATTGATCATGTTTAAGGAAGAGACGATATCTTTTTTTTTTTCAAATTGTTCCACCTCTGAAATGCCATCCCACTCAAAATTCATTATGTAGTATTTTCCTGTGGGTCTCTTGGACTTGTTCAACTTCAGAGTCTGTCTGAGCAAGTGAGGAAACCAAATGATAATTATCAACCCTGGATAAATTCTTAGAGCAGAATTACAGCCCTGACAGGGAGAATTGCAGCCATTGCTTCCTAGCACAACTACCACAGTCTCTGTGGCTTATCACAGCAACAAACCTTTGCTCTGAGCAATTTTTCAGAGGTAAGCACAATAACAACCTGGCTACAAGGGCAGTCGCTGAGAAGCGATGATCAGCAAATAATGACCAGGGAGTCCCTTTTATCATGCCTCTCTCCATTAACAGGGAAACCATACCAGCTTCCCACCAGCCCAATTGGGAGTCAATGGATGGTTTAGCAACAGGACTTCTTTCCGAAACTCAGAAAACCCCAGGGTAAAATCATGCTACTGTACCATCTCCTAATGTTGCTCTACAAAGGAGCTCAAATTTGTGATTGGAAAAGCACCTCAGCCCACTGCGAGTTCACATTTAATCTTTCATGATTTGCAAATCCCAGTGTTTTTTAACAGCTCTTTTTTGTGCATGGAAACACCTGTACCTAAACAGTTATTGCTAAGAACACCCTGGGCCATCGGGAGGTGCCATAAATGAGAGGCAGTGACATTACCCGCCCCCTTCCCAGGCTTAACTCATTGCTCCTCCCTCTGAACAAAAGCAAATGCATCCACCAGAGCTCCCCTGTCAGCTCTCAGAATCCTCTTGCATCCTGGCTCAGGGGACCTCTGACATAGCCGAAGCAGACCACCCTGCTCTGTTACATTCAGAGAAACAAGAAGAGGTAGCAGAGGCCACCAGGCTCTCTCCCTCTGGTGACTGGAGCTCTGACATCTGAAGGTGAAAGGAGCCAGGTCCGTGGCTCAGGTCTCTAAGCCCAGTTACTGGGTGGATTACAGATTAGAGGCCAGCAACATAGTGAAATGCTATCACAAAATAAAACATTAAAGGGGCTGGAGATGTAACTCACAGGCAGAGTGTGTCTGGATTTAATCCCCATTACTGGGGGGGAAAAAAATTGAAGCTCAACGATCACTTTGTCCCCAGATCATATTACAGGAAATATAGATAGAATGTTTCATAAGGTACTCAACATGCCATTTCTGGAAGATATTCAATTATAAATTACATTACAAAAAAATCCAGCTTCATCCAGACATTTTGGTGTCATCAACCCTGTAATGAAAATCAGGCTCACCTTTATCGCTGATACATTGTATGTGACAAACAACCTTTCTTCTCTAATTTCAAAACATTAGGCATATCTCAGGTAACGATAACAATGGCAGATGTTCATTGAGCAATCTCTGTGTGCCTGACACTGCTCTAAGCTTAGATGCATTAACTCCTTCAATCTTCAAAACAATCTTTGCTATAATGAGCCAGGTTCTGAATCCAGAAGCAGTCTCCAGAGTCTTCACCATACTGAGATAAGTCAAGACTCCATTCCCCTAGAGAAGTGAATCCCTTATGAAGCCACCCAAGAACTCAGAATGAAGTTGGCTTATGGTCCTACTTTAGAACATCTCTGAAAGGATGGGAAAATCGTCAGTGTTGTTTCTTTTATCTAAACAAAACACGGCTGGCTCAGGGATTACATCATCATTTGTTTTTCAGAATGGAAATGGCTCTACTATGTTTTGTTTTGTTTTGTTTTTTAGATTCAAAATACTCTTGGTAAATTCTCTAGGGGAAATTCCCATACTTCATATATATCCTTGTATAGAGCCCAAATTGCTGATATCACATCTCACCACAGGGTCACCATGTACCATGGAGTTCTATGATAGAGTTGTCTGTTATAGAGTTGTCTGTTATAGAGTTCCTTCACGGGGCCCATTTGGGAGAAGCAGGAGAGGATGATGCTCCCTGACCCTTACCCACTTTCATTTCTAACAGTCACCACCTGCACTCTTTGTCCAATGGCTGCCATCAAGCTGACAGAACCTGCTTTGTCAGTAGGCAGAGAGAACCAGAGGGTCCCTCCAGAGCAGCAGTCCTTGGTCAATGATTGACAGCACGGGGATATAAATACCCCAGCTTTCTTAACCCTGACGGGGAGAACTCTGGGATGTTATGACATGGCCTCTAGAGCTCCCTGCAAGATGGAGCCAAAGTCTCCCAACATGGAACTCACATCCTTGCTTGGCCTCCTTCCCTTGCCCGTCTCATCTCCCCACTCTCTTCCTGGTTTTACCTCATAATGCATCACCTACATAGCCATCAATATCTTTGGTCTGCTTCGGGAGAACCCCACTAGAGACAGGGCACTGTCCTTGGTGGACTGAAGATGCTCCCCACTAAGTCCCACTTCCCTGTATAGTCTGAACAAACATCTTGGGCCATTAATACTCTTGCTTTCACAGGGGGAATCTTGGTCCCTTTGCATAAATGGAATGGTCTAAAGATGCACTGACATGGTTCTTGTTCATCCTGAGCCACTTACTACTCAACACCTTTTTAAAGATTACAGAGATCAAACTATTATGAGAGAGGTGACCAGTGAGTCCTCAGTGTCCCCACATAATGTGAAACAGTAAGCTGGTGCCCAAATAAATGTGGTCTTCACAAAAATAAAACACAGTGGGTTCGATGGGTTAAAAAGTTGTCTGGAGCCTGAAAGCCAAACGGATCCCTGTGCTAAACAACCCCATGCTCAAGCATGAGGTCTAGAAAGGTGAATCCGGGATGCCAGTCCAGCCCCCTCTTTTTAGTGTTCATTCCTCTGAATCAAATCCTTATGTTAAACATTTCTCAAGGTAGTTTTAAATTTTAATTACATCCACTACTAAAGCAAAGATCAGAATCTCAATAAAGGTTCTTTTCTTTATTTTTTATGCTTGTTTATTGGCATGTCTCTTTGGAATAGATTTTCCTACCCTAGGCCTGAAAAGAAATTCCACATGGATATCCTTCTCAAAACATGTTTAAAGACTTGAGAGTCTGTTCTTCTTTCTCACGTCATGCAATGACTTGTTAATGAGGAATAATTAAAAATAGATTCTCAGTAATGAGAGGAGATACATTGCATCTCAAAAATATTTTCAAATATAAAACTTTCAATTGCACAGATATCTATAATAAATAAATGAAGATCTAAAGCTTCACTCATACAGAGTATCTAAATCTGGTGCATTTCAAGTCAATTGATGTGGTTGCAACAAAAAGATCACTTTGTGCAATATGGCAGCCTTATTGAGTCCAATAATGATCTGCCAATATCCTCACGGTCCAAGTGAAACATCTTCACTCTTTTATGTACATGACTATGACAGTTCTGCATTCCTTTCCATCCTGGAATCTGGGCACCTGATTTCTCTAAATATCTCTGATCCAAAGGATATAAAAAGAGATTCTGCCAAAATGTTCCAGAGCAAATTTCATGAGCTGTTTAACCTGACCCAGCCAACAGCTTCCAGTTAGGACTTCGTTTTGGATGTCTTGCTGAGGGGAAATCCACCCCCGGTGAATCGAGGGCCTGTGGGTTCCGCCACTGAGATGCTGTTGTCTATGGGTAGTCTGTTCTTGTTTCTGTAAGAGAGGAGGAGAGAGTTAGCTTCCTTAACATCTTTTTTCCTCTTCTAAGTTTGATATTCTGGTAAGTTCCAAGGGTGAGTGAGTCACCAAAAACAATGTTGATTAAAGCTTCTAGTTTTAGATGAGGTGGTTGTATAAATCTAATTAGGTGTTTGCTGATAACACAAAGAATCAGAGGAAGACAATTAAATGTGAAATGTGCTCTCCTAATGTTGATCTAAATACGGACAGAGGACCTCATTATAACTCTAACACTGTGAATTTGGTGGCTTTCTGACTTGTAAACATCTTTGTTTAAAAAAAAAAAAAAAACCATTTGTTTAGTCCCAAAGATCAGTCAGAAGAATCTTTCTCTTGGCTCAATAATAATGGCAGAATCATCATTTATCAACTGGTACATTCCAAAGTACTGGTAAAACTTACAAATGAGTTATCTTCATCAAAATTGGACATTTATAAAAATAAAAACTTTCCCTTAACTCTAGACAAGCAACAGTTATTACTAGAAATAACTTGAGATCCAAGAAAATTTGAGGGAGATAAATAAGATAGGGTTTTTTTTTTTCAACAGATCAAGGAATCATTCCCTAAAATCTACAATGTGTTTTCTATATGCATCTCCTTTGGACACTCACACACACAGCACACACACACACAGCACAGCACAGCACACACACACACACACAAAACTGCATAATTAGCTCAGATTTACACAAGTTGCCTTTTGTGTCACTAAAGGTCTTACAGAAACCACCAATGGAATCCATTTTAAACAAAAATTAAGCGAATTAAATTACAGCTAAGACCAAAATCAATTAGATTGGATGACTATGGATGGTTTACCCTATGGGAACAAACTCTGCCTTTGGGGAAAGAATCTAACTGGTACTGCAAATTGTAGACCAGTTTGGGGGGCTGGGGTGGTGTGGGAGTCAGGAGCAGAAGGGGTGTAAGTGAGGACCAGCGAGTGACAAAAAGGGTGCTTGGGGAAAATGAGAGAAGGCAGAAAGGTAAAAATGCTATGAGTAGCTATTTTATAAAGGGCATGTGTGGGGAGAACATCCACAGGGAGAAGTCTAAATTATTCCATTTGGAAAGATCCTGGAGAGGATTGGGTAATCAACCCAGCTGTCTCTTAGCAGAACTGATTTCATTATTGTGAAAAACCATCCTCCACAAATAGGACAAAAGCTTTCTCCCTGAGTGGATCCAGCAAAGAAGGCTCCTCCATGTACTTTGGCAACTCGTCCAGCTTGTGATTGGTCTTAGATGTGAGCAGCACCCGCTCCCCCTTCCCCCTGCACTCCCTCGCCTTAAATAACCTAAATTTTCCTTTCTGAAGGAACTTGGGCTTAATGCTTCTGGCTTGGTCTAAGCTGACTAATGGGAATACTGTCTCCTTTGCATTATCTTCTTAATGTATTTATAGACCATTATAATGACTCCCTGCAGCCTTCCTCCTTCCAGTCTAAACTTTCTCAGCACTTTTGTTCTTGCCTCTGCATATTTTTCTGTAGCACCTTAATCTTTTTTTCGCTGTGCTCCTATGCACTCATCTGTTTACCAGTGTATGGATCCCCCAACCAGATGGAAGTATCAGTGAAACCCTAAGCAGGTCAGAGTGTCTACAAATGGTGAACATTTAAGGACAAGAAGAGGACAAGTACAGGAAAAGATTCCAGAGCAGCACTAGCCAATAGGTCTTTCTGCAGTAATGGAAAAGCCCTGAATCTAACCCACAGGCACATGTGGCTACTGAGCATTTGAATTTTGGCTATAGCAACCGAAGAACCAAATTTTTAATCTGATTTAAGTGTGATTCATTTAAATTTAAATAACTATCAATGGCAGATGGCTGGGGCAGAGTTCTAGCGGACAGGCCATCTAGAAGGGTGGAGCCAGCAGGGACGCCACTCAACATTGGGTAACCAGCTAACAATGGGGTGGTCAGTAAGGTTAAAGAAGACTAAGCCAAACCCCAGAGCAAAGGCAGGGAACTAAACCAGCTCTAGGAAGATGAATGACCATTTGGCCAAACCAGCTGTTTGGAACTGTGTCATCTAAGCCACTGGTCTTCAGCTGAGGTCTGTGAGCCCTTGAAGATGAGTAAGATGACCCACTGGTGTAGAAGGAAAGTATCAGAGATTCTACTTATGCTTTTATCTTTTAAAATTAAAAAAAAACTATACTTATCAACAGTTGCAAAATGATGATAGTACTTGCAAGTAATTTAGAAATTAAAATATATAGGAGTTAAATTTAAAACTATTCTAAGACAAAAAAAATTTTAAAAATATGTATATGAAGGGGAGAAACTGAAAGTTTCAAGAATCTTTTACTGACCAGCGAGAACCACTTCAAGACCACCGAGCTAGTCACCAGCCTCTCGTGGGAACTGGCCATGTTGACATTTTATATGCAGCATCTCCATGTCCTTAAAGAAACCTACAGTGTTGCCACTGCACTGTTCGTTTAATTCACATCATTTATTTCAGTGGTTCTCAAACTCCCATGTACATGAAAATCACCTGCGGGGTTTGTAAAATCACAGATTGCAGAGGCCCATCCAGAGCCTGCTGGATCCAAACTTCTGGAAATGGAGCCTGGGAACCTGCATGTGTTTTAAAATGTCACTAGAGATTCTGATTCCTACAGTGGCTAGCCCACACATGAAGAGAGACGTGTCTGAATTACAGCAGTATTTTACTCTACCGAGAAGTTGGCATCTGAATGAGGAATGGGGGAACACTCTGATTTACAAGAAGGGAAGACCTTAACTGGCAAATGAATTTGCATCCAGTTACTTTATATGCTGTTTGCCACCAACGGATCACGGGCAGATGCAGTCAAACCATATTTCACCATGTCCCTGAAACATCCATGTGGATGAAATACCAAACATGACTTTCAACCCATCATATGAGTCACGACAGAATTAACTGGATGGTTTCTGGCAATGTCATGCATTCAAAACAAGTTTCAAACCTTTTGATTCATCCCCTCAGACTTCACCCCTCACCCTAGAATCAGGCAAATGATAATAACAAAGTGAAGGGAAGATTTACTTGTCAACATGCAAGTAAACCCATCAGAAAATCCATTTTCTGAACCCAAAATGTTAACCTCACGTTTGCATTATTATCTGCTAGGAGAAGACTAACTCATGGCAACCCCACCACAGATACTGAAGTTACTAGATAGAGGAGCTCTTTCAGAGACAGTTGATCTAACATGTAGGAACTGTTAGAATTACAGTGGTACAATTGTGTTACTTAAAAAGAACTGCTTTATTAAGCCCTGCTCCTTTGGCAAAAGTGCAATTGTGAATATGCTTCAGCTTGTAAAAGGCTGATTTTGAACTTCATTTGCAAACATAGTCCTGGCTGGTTATCTCCATACTGTGACAGGGAGCCGGGGTGTCACAGTATGGCTCCCTGTGCCACGTGGGATCCACAGGTGAATAGATATTCGTGGATTCCTTTTAGGTCCTAAGAAGGGGCCTCAGGATTGGAAGAGACTCTGATCTTGCTCTGATCCAAACCCAGTTAGTGTCCCGTGGAATGTCATTTGTTCACCTTGCAACTTAGTTTACCCTAAAGAAAGCTGCAACTCTCTGAATATTCACCAAATATTTTCTTAGGAGCAGCTAATTGGCACAAAAAAATTAGAACATTTGACCAGTTCTTACTTCAGAATGAGTTCTTTACGTTTCTGAGCCAGGTATTTCTTCTTTAAATTCATCAGTTCATTGCCAAGTTTCTCGATCTCATACTTATATTCTTGGCTCTGTGACTCATACATATTCAATTCTGAAGACAAAACCTAACATGGCAAATAAAGCAGCATTAGTCAAAATATCCAAAATGAGACATCATCCTTTTCTGAAAAACCTTTTTAATCTGCTACCATTTACCTCAGTGGAGCTAAAGCACAAAACAATGCCCAGGTTTAACAGGGAATCTGCGTGCTTCTCAGCTTAAGGCCCAAGACTGTGTCAACACCTGGCTGAGGGCTGAAGACTCATAATCAGGCGACAAACTGAAATGAAATGTCATTCCCCTGATTAAAAGGAGAACTCTCCAGAATCATTCAAACTGGCTCAGATGGATGGTATGTGTTTCAAGGAATATTGTGATTAGGGACAGAAAAACTCCCAGCTACACACTCTAAACCTGCTTTTAAAACCTTAAATAAAAGAAAAAGAAGCTCAAGAAAAAATATCACTTCGGGAGTGTGATTCATTAGAGGATCATGTAAAAATTATTCTTTGGTGATTGAACCCGAGGGTGCCTAACCTCTGAGCCACATCCCCAGCCTTTTTATATTTTATTTAGAGACAGAGTCTCCCTAAGTTGCTTAGGACCTCACTAAGTTGCTGAATCTGGCTTTGAATCCTCCTGCCTCAGTCTCCCAAGCCACTGGGATTACAGGCACATGCCACTGTGCCCAGCAAGAACTATTCTAAAATCATCCTGACACTGCCAACTAAGCATTCAGTCTATGTGTTTGCCAAAGTCATTTTGCCAAATGTTTATGACCTCTTTACTGGGTCATAGACAGTATGTTGTTGATACGTCCCCCTTCATCGCAGTACTGGGACTCTTATCTCTAAGAAATAGAGCCATGATAAGTGCACAGGAGAGCCCAGTGCAAGACAGGCTGTGGGACTACTGGCCTCAGGCTGGACGAGAGTAGGAATTGACTCATCCAGATGGGACAGAAAGCGTGTCCAAGCGAGGTGTGCTTCCCACCAAACCAAGCTAGGAAAGGCAGGTTGTTGTTCTAAGGGACATGCAATAGACTCCATTTCATTTTCCTCTTGCTTGCTATTTTTAAAGATTTGCACAAAAGAGACACATTCACCTTTTGAGCATTCATCTGCTTCCCAACTCTTTTTCCTCTTTATTTCTGTGAAAATGGTTCTGACCTTGCTCTCATGAGCTCAAGAACATGTTTTCATGTTGGAAGAAAACCTGTCTCAATAGTTAAGTGTCTATTAACAAAGATCCTATTTCTAAATAACAAATGAGGAATTTCCTTGGAGTCCAGATGATGATGTTGAGCTGTCCAGACACCTGAGGTATACCACATCCCCAAGAACCTCTCCTGTGGAGTGTCACATTTCATTCTGAGCAAAAACAGGGATTTTCTGAGATAAAGGGTTAAAGTAACAAAAGGCCCCCACGAGAGCCATTCACTGCCATCCAGAGCTAAGTGAAGATAAGACATTCACTTTTCTGATCTATATCCATCCTGAGAAAATGAGAAAATAATTTTCTATTTTGTTTGAAATATTCAATTGTTTCTAGGAACAAAAATAACCAAAAGTGTATGCCTTATGCAAAAAAAAAAAAAAAAAAAACTCAAATTATGTCTCAGACTGTTCACTTGAAATGAACATTCAGAGTAATCTGGATATGAATGTTCTCATTAGACTTCTGTTTCATCTGCCCTTTTTACTAAAAGGACGTGATTGTACAAAGTCCTACTTTTGAAAGGCTCAGTGCCCTATCAGTAGGGAGGCATCTATTTTACCCCAAGAACAGAAATAATGACAATTACCCTCCCTGGGCAGATAAGTGCCGGAAGTCAGCTGGCAGATGCTGCATCATGTGGCTGTGTGGGTGCAAAACTTCCCTGGCACACCAAGAACATGGAATACGCCCTTAGGAGGTAAATCTCAAAACATCCTGTGAGCACAGATGATTTTTTTTTTAAATTTAGCAAAGTCACATAGAATAGTGAAATATCTCATCTCTCCAACTGAGGTTCTTCTGTCAATCAGAAGGGAATTACATTAACAAATTCTTGCATGATTTTATTTCCCTTTCATGAATACTTATCTGACACATGGTCATGAAGGGTGCTGGGGAGGAGCCTGAGCTTCGAGTTCATTCTTGATGGAACAGCAGAAACCTGCTTTGGCACAGGGGTCTGCTTTGGTTGTTAAAGGTCTCCCCTGCTTCTTTCCTCCATTCAAATTCTCTAAATCATCTTGCAATTATACACATAAATCCTGTCCCCACAAATTTCCATCCCATTGCTTTCATCCTCTCTCGCCACCCCACCCCCCAACCCTTTCCTTGCATGCTCACCTCCTTCTGGAAAGGAAGGTGTTTAATGAGCTCTGAGAAAGCTGATCTGGATGGAGCGTGGCATGTGGGAGACCAGCTCACTGTGCCCCTGCAGTGGACAGGTCCAGGTGTGTCCCCTGAGTGTGGACGCCCTCTGACCAGCCAGCCAAGTGCAGAGCCTGCCACTTACTTTAAGCTGCTTGGTCTTCTCCCGCAGGGTGTGCCGGTAGATCTGGAGCTGCTCCGCAGCCTCGGGGCCAGGCTGCCGGGCCAGGATGTGCTTCAGTTCCACATACAGTTTCTCCTTTTCCTGGTGGAGAGTGTAAACCCAGAGCAGGGATAAACAGCCAGACCAAACAGGGAAAGCGACTTTCCCAGCTCGCCAGGAGGCTTCCAGGCCTAAACTACATTCAGCATGAGTCAAACCAGTCCATATCTAGGGCCCAGATGTGCTCAGTACTCGGATACAAATAACCAGACAAATGAATAAGAGAAAGTCCCTCTCTACCTGGGCACAGGATCACACAACTGAGACCATCTCAACAAAGTATTGTAACCAATGAAAGCCAGCAGTGACTATGACTGCGGAGGGGGGGGGGGTTGTAAAAATGTCATTTGAGTATCCCCTCTAAACACGAGTGTCCCCTCTAAACTTGAGTGTCCCCCAAGCTAAGAGAGAGAAGAAATATTTAGGCCAAAGTCCCATGATAGGACAGGGGCACAGTAGATCCAGCTCAGGCAAGAGCACAGGGCAGGAGCTGGGGAGAAGTGGAGAGAAGAGCCCGGCATGGGTGAGAGCAGCTGTGTTTGGGACCACATCCTGCAGGCTACTGGAAGCCAAGCTGAGCTGTGCCTGCATTTGTCTTTGGAAGAATAAGTCCAGCAGCAAAGCAGAGGGCGGGAGAATGTCAGGGGCCCCAGAACCAACAGAGGATGAAGAGAGCTGTACTTCACATGCCTAGGAAGGAAGGGAAGCAGATCAGAAGTCACTGCCGAGGTAGAATCCCAGGGACGCTGTCAATGATCAGACAAGTGAGGAAGGACGGGACAGAGGCCAAAATGACCCCAAAGTCTCTAAGTTGGCCCCTGGGGTGAGGGAGGGGAGAGGTGATGGGGACAGATGCAGTGAGACTAGATGAGGAGCAGAAGTCCTTCAGAGAAAGGTGCCTGCCAATCAGAGGGTGAAGTCACGCTGAGCCCTTTGGGTGTCTGGGAGAGGAGCTAAAGTGCCACCCATCACTGAGCAGCAACGGGCTAGCTGGGTCAGAACAGCTGGGTCTTTGAGAGAACAAGAATAAAAGGGGCAGGTAAAGGAAAGAGACCAGAGAAAGAAAATGAGGGAGAGAAGTGAACATCCCCCCAAACCAAGAAAAGGCAGATGATGAAAAAGGAGGAATCACTTGAGTGGTCAGTGGCCTCAAGTGAGGGACAGAGAAGCAGCAGCAGGACTGCCGACAGCCTTTGACGTGGTCATCAGGACGTCATGGCTGACCTCACTCAGAAGGGCTGCAGGAACATCTGGGGAGCAAAAACCACAGGTTGAAGAAAATGAGTCTTTTAAGAAACACACGGATGTGGGAAGAAAAGAGATCCGGACACTGTTTGAAGGAAGAATTGGGTAAAAACCCAGGAAAACGAGGCAAAGTTGGCAAATCTGTAGGACTATAAGAAAGGATTCCCTGGAACCTAAAATCGGATCAGATTTCCATAATGTAACTTAAACAATAAGCAATACAGAATTCTCTTGTGTATTCTAGAGTCTTCGGGTATCACATACAAGTAGATGTTTTCCTAATGCAGCTCGATTCCATGTTCCTAAATCTCTAAACATTCATAAGACTCGTGTGGCTACTCATTACTCTTTGTACATACTTACTTCCTTAAGATAATTACATTTTAAAAAAAAAATCTATAAATGTAAGCCCTCTTGTTAAATGAAACATCCAGTCAAATGGAAACTAATTTCTACCTGGAGTTAAGTAATCTTGGCATTGTCATCAAATAATCTTTTTTTTTTTTTGCCATGGCACTTAAAAACCATTTTTTAAAAATAGGTAAAATTCATTAACGAGGCACTGTTACCATTTGTTTCAGTTTTTCCTCTCCCTCAGCCAAATTACAGAAACTTAATTATAAAGATAGCTCTACCTACAGAAGAGTGTTTGCAACTTAAAATGAGTTGGATAGAATAAGCTTCCAGAGAAACATATCTTTAAAAAAAAAAAATAGTACTTGCCATTTAAGACATAATTCCGCAAAAGGCGAGGAACCCCAAAAGCCTGTGCTGAAGAAAAACCTGAACAGATAGAATTAGAAAGTGGTGGTTTTCCTTTGCTGTATGACACCTCTGTCACACCTCACAAAATCATCTTCACAGTAAGTGGGTATAGCAAGCAATGAGAAAGATATCAGGAGGTGAGTTTATTTTCTATAGCCACTTAACGCCTGCTCTGTTGAAAAAAAATAACACTCTGACAAGGCTTCAAGATTCAATTTGGAGAGGGTAATACGTATGTGGAGAAGCCGGCGAAACTGTTTTGTCCAGTTCTTTCAGCCTGCCTGTCCTTATTCCAGAGTATAGAGAGACTTGAAAAGCAAAGCACCTCACAATGACAAAGAGGAAACAATCTAGTTTGGGATATGATAATGTCTTAAGCTGGAAAAAAAAAATATCTTCCCATGAAATGTTTCTCTTGTGTGACTCCTTTCAATTACCTGGGAGGTAGGGAGCAGAGAGACATAGGGAAGAAAGTTTGGAGGAAGAGACTATGGTTGCCTCACTTCATCGGTGAGCCTTCCGGTGTCAGTGGGAATTAAAGGTGCATCCAAGGTCTCTCGACCTGGATATAGCCTTGGCTGGGATATAGCCAAGAATCACTTTTCTCCTACAACACTTCCTCTGGGGTTTGAAGGTATGCAATCACCCTGAAAATCTGGATCCAATGGAGCGACAAAATTCCTGGAGACAACAGATAACATCACAAGAAGACCTGAACCAGAAGGTGCCATCAGTTCAAAGTCAGTGAAGGGTAGAGGAAGTAAAAGATGACCAACTCCTCTCCTGACAACCTGAACCAGCCCTGCCCATGTCTTCTAACAAGAAATGCAGTCTTGACACAGAGCGAACGATGCTGTCCTTCACACTCCTGTCTTATTTCAATACTTCCATCCCCACCCCCACCAAATGTACTGAAACGGATTTATTCTAAAGGATAACTGAGCAACCCAACAGTGAGAGCCCACAATTATGGAGAAAAGTGAAGAAACTGAATGACCATTAAAACTGAGTATTCAAAGGATGCAGAGAGCTAAATAACCCAGGACAGATGTTGTCCATGTGTCCATGGTTGGGGAAAGAGAATGCCAGGCGAAGCTTCGGGGGCTAAGATGTGGGATACAGGAAAAGTTGTGGCAATGGTGGGCAGAGGCCAGAGTGCTCAGCAGGCTTTAGTGTGGGTGGGTTTGGGTCTATGTTTGCAGTGGAAACCCTAACTGATAAAACCAAAGTGAAGTCTGGTCAGCATTAACATTCTAACCACGTGTCTCATACAAATTTTTATTTTGGGAGAACGTGCTAGTAATTTAGATAAATATGGAGAGCTTGATGGATTGAAGGTCTTAAGTACGATTGTCTTCCAATTTATTTCTCTCCTAACCCTCTACAAGGGCCAACCAAGCTCTTCAAACATTGTGCAATGGTGTGTATAATAACCCCATTTAGAGACAAAGCATGCAATTCTATTATAAAGAGAATCTATCTTATACAACAGAGACTCATTAGCTGTCCAATGTATATTGTCTCCATAAGCCAGCAGTGGCAGAACCAGCTGCCTCATAATACATATCCTGTCCTTCTTCATTAAGCCCCATCCATTTCTCTTTAAACCCAGTCAATTAATTTGTCACTTGGTTAGAAGCACCATATGTCAATGAAACATCATAAGAAAATCATAAATAGTTTATTTCCTCACCAACAAAAGATTGCATCTTCAGGTTGGCATTTATTTATTCAGAGTTTGTTCATAATGCACGACCATATTACTTAGTAGCATGCTTTGCTATTTTATGAATAGCTATGCTGGAATAAAGCTAGACTATTAACACCAAGAGACTAGCTTTCTCTTTGGCTGAGCATGTGAGCATTGACCATAGTATGTCCATCCTTGAAGCAATGTTCTCTAACTAGACTTTTCATTCTTTCCATTGGACAGACTGTCAGACATGATTATGGATTCTTTAGCTGCTAGAGAGTCTTCCAAGGTACGCTGCATAATGACACATCTTGTTGTAAGTCTGAGCTTGGTACAATGGTAAGAAATTAATTCTAGAATTAGTCTCAAATAATGCTTGGTGACAGTCTACAATTCCAAAAGGAAATTTCAGATGCAAACTCATTCAGACTTTAGGTATTTGTATTTTACCTGACAAATTAAAAGTCTACACTGTAGGGCTGGGGATGCGGCTCAAGCGGTAGCACGCTTGCCTGGCATGTGTGTGGCCCAGGTTCAATCCTCAGCACCACATACAAACAAAGATGTTGTGTCTGCCAAAAACTAAAAAATAAATACTAAAATTCTCTCTCTCTCTCTCTCTCTCTCTCTCTCTCTCTCTCTCTCTCTCTCTAAAAAATAAAGTCTACACTGTAAAAAAAAATGCAAATATAAATTCATGCTATGCTGGGAACAGTGCAGAGGAAGAAACTGAGGAGCTCAGAGAACTCCTTTCCCTATCAAACTGCAGTCTGGTGATCATCATCTGTTTAAACTTTCTGCCTTTTGCTTTGTATGTTTGGCTGAAAACAGAAGGTGGTTCACACTCAGCATGCACTTCAACACACCTTCTTCCTTGGCTTGCCTACTTGAAGCAATAACTGACCAAGAGGAACTAATTTACTCTGTTTTCATTTAAACCTGTGTTTGGCAAATGCCAGTGTATTGATTCTGCTCACCCCAGAGTCAACAGTTTGCCTGGGCAAGGGTTGGGAATAATTGCCTCGTCCCTTGGGCCGGCTGACTCAAGGGAAATAGAGGCTCTCCTCCTGACCAGAGATGCTCACATAGCTAACCCACCAGGGCAAAAGCCACCTGCTCAGATGCCAGAGCACTAGATACTCCTAGGAAAGACATTCTGTCTTACCTTTCCACAAGCCTCATCCAAGGGATTCACGATGAGGTTGATTAAAACATAAAGATCTTATAACCTTGCTTCTGGGGGGGAAAAGAAGCTACTTCACAGAAAAGCAGCTTTTTAGATTGTTAACACATCATCTATGGACCCACTACAGTATTTAATCTTTATTAATTCATTCTTTCTCTCCAATTGAATTATGAGTCTTTGCAGTCAGAGCTATGATGGATCTCCAAGTATACCTCCTACCTACCGTTGTGCTGGACTCAATAAATTTATTTATCTGGGTACTCAATAAATTTATTGATTGCACTTATATTGACAGTACACTACATTCATTGTATTTTGGTAGCACATATATCAATAGAGTCACAGATTTATTTGTGTTAGGAACTTTTACTTGGATCAGACCAGTGGAAAACATCTTCCAACAAGCAGAATTTGCATAATCCACCCTAGAGAGCTGGTATTATGAGCCTCATCTCTTTAAACTAAATTTTCTCATTGTATCTATCGTGGATTACTCAGGAAATCACTTGATGTACAACTTTGATCTTTTAGTCAAATGTTTTTGGAGGTTTTCTGATAGTTCAAGTGGTTCCAAATACTTTTTTCTAGTTCATCAGTCTTGCAAATGTATTTAGGTTAATTGACTCTGAAACCAGTACCTGTACATGCATGTACATATGGATCCATATAAATATGACAATGTAAGCATGCCTATTAAACTATCTTCCTTAACTAAATAACACTTTTAAAACAACTTCCTTAAACAGAAATCCTAATTGCACACATAACTCGGTTCCCGAAGTTTTTTCGTAAAGAATACATTTTTGCCTCTGCTTGGTTTCTATTCCTTTTCCTTTCCCCCATGCCTGTCCATTATTCTAAACTAAAAGTTAAAGCCAGATTTAAAATTTTAAGCAAATTACTCCCTCACCCCATATAACAGCAATTCCAGAACCCTGCCTAATAATGTATCTGGAAGTACCTGTTTTTATTAGCAGAAAAATTAATTAGAAACTCTGTACATTTCTATCCATCTTTGGAAAAAGGAAAAAAAAATAATGGCTGATACCATGGGGCCTTCTTGTTTATTGGCTTTATAACAAAAATGTCAGCTAAACTGAACCCTGGACCCATCTTGTTTATGATGTCATGAAGCGGTAAAGCCCCCTGGAGAAGGTGGGAGATGCTGGAATTGGGGATGAAACTAAATTTCACAGTTGAATTCTCTGTGAGCAGGGAACTAGTTGGTTACACAGTGGTTCGTGGCTCTGGATATAGATGACTAAGTGTTTTATGAGGCACAGGCGAAATTTGCATGCACTAACCTTCACCATTTTTGTAACAATAGGAAAAATGCTTCTGGCACTTTCTGATACAAGCAACACAAATTTTCTTGAGAGATCCTTTTGCAAGAGATTTTATTTCCAAAATGCAAATACATGTCTCTGAGATTCTGCACAAGTATATAATTCCCTAGACTAGCCTAAACTTTGTTACTGAGACTGCTTGCTTCACCTTTGAACCTTATCTAGTAATGAGTGCATGTGAGGTATTCGATCATATTAAATCATGATAATGTTGATTTTTATTTTTGGTACCAGATATTGATCCCATGGGTGCTTAACCATTGAGCCACATTCCAGCCTGATTTTTATTTTTTATTTTGAGACACATTCTCAATAAGTTGCTTAGGACCTCATTAAATTGCTGAGTCTGGCTTTGAACTTGCAATCCTTCTCCTTCAGCTTTTTCCAAGTCACTGGGATTATAGGCACATGCCACCATACCCAGTTAGTATTGACTTTTCTTAAAGCCATTAATTAAAACAGATCCAGAGTAATTACGTCAACTAAGTATTTATCTATGCTTTGTACTTATCATACAAACGTTAAATGAAGTTTGAAATTCTGAGGGGTTTACCATCCAGTTAAAGAAAACCAAACAACTTACTCATTGTAAGGACTGAGTAATGCCAGGTCCCCAAGACGAGGTAGGTATAATGTCCAGTACATGGGTAGGTTCAAAAAAAGAAATGATGTCCATTTGGTAGGCCAGAGAAAGGAAAATATTTCAGATGGATCTTGGGGAGGACTAGTTAACAGTAACCATTGCCTTAATGGATCAGAAGAGGTCTCCATTATCAAAGGACAGATTTAATAGATAAAGCCATTTGAAGCCAATCTCTGTGATGATTCCTTTTCTAAAATGAAGTTTCTATGAATATACAGAAACAGGGCTGAGGTTGTGGGTCAGTCGTAGAGCACTTGCCTAGCACATGCAAGGCCCTGGGTTTGATCCTCAGCACCACATAAAAATAAATAAATAAATAAAGGTATTGTGTTCAACTAAAACTAAAAAAATAAATAAATATTTTTTAAAAATATATATAGAAACAGGTCTTGAGGAATTTTATAGTTATTGATGTATCTGTTAAACTGATGACAGATGTAACTCATCAGTCCCCTTTTCTGATGACAGTATCTAACATTTTGTCTCCTATTAGGTTTTGTTAATGATAAGGGTCTGGATTCCAAACCTTGGAGCTGGATCACTGGGTTCAAATCATAATATGATAGGATAGGGAGGGTAATTATAAAAATTCATGGATGGGGATCAGATTACCAGGGAAATGGGAATGTATTCCTGCCCAACCAAAAAATATGCAGGTGGGATTTTTTTAAATTCAACTTAATTCTGTGGCTCAGTGACAGAGCACTTGCCTGGCACATGAAGGCCCTGGGTTCGACCCCAGCACCACATAAAAATAAATAAAATAAATGATCCATTGACAACTAGAAAAATATTTTTTTAAAAATGTCTTGATAGGATATATTGGCCTAATAGAATTGTATTTTGACTGTGTGTGTGTGTGTGTGTGTGTGTGTGTGTGTGTGTGTGTAAAGGGAGGGAGCAAAACAAAGACCTGATGATATATGCTGTAGGAATCTCCTTGGAAAGAGTCAGATGAGCAGATAATAAACATTGAAAGATGTATGGGATAGTAAATAAGTAACTCACTTCTTAAAGAAAACAGAACTGGTATTGGAGACTATGTTTCCAATTAGCTATTACTGTTTTTCTTTGAAAATACTAGCTTTTTTAAAAAATGGAGGGAGAGCCTAGAGGAGAATAAGAGAGGATTAAAAGTAGACATGACTGAAGCATGTATAGAAATGGAAATGCACAGAAAAATCCTTTAAAATTGTACAATTTATATGCACTAATAATTATAATTAAAGTAAGTGTCCAACTTTCATAAATAATAAAAAAAGATTTCCTTCTTTGTTTTTATTATTGTTTGTGTTTACTTTTGATTTTTGGTTTGGGGGGAGCCAATTTAGGGCCTTGTACTCCCCCAGGCAAATGCTCCGTGACTAAGCTACATCCTAGCCCCGCAAAAGTGTCTTGATGGGCTGGGGCTGGGGCTCAGTGACAGAGCACTTGCCTGGCACATGTGAGGCCCTGGGTTTGACCCCAGCACCACATAAATAAAATTAATAAAAATAAATGATCCATTGACAACTAGAAAAATATTTTTAAAAAATGTCTTGATGGGATTTTTTCTTTGAAAAACAAAATTGGTCTAAAACTCATAAGAAGGTTGTCTTCTTAACAAAATATACATCTTAATCATAGTAAGGTATTACAAATTGGAACAGACAATTGACAATAATAGAAGTATTAGTGATAATAATCAATACAAATTAAAAATGATTGAGATTTATTGACATAACTAACATTTATAGACTTCCTTCATATATCTTTCTACAACATTCTCTGAAATTTGTATTATGGATCATACAAAAGAACATATGTAACCCATACATTATAATAATAAGATAAATTCTCTTTATCTTAGAGTTGGGATCGATCCCTCACCCAACTTGTAAAACAGAACATTATCAGTGCCATGAAGCTGCCTCTGTGCTTCCTCCTCCATCCCATCCCTGGGCCTACACACCTGCCATCTTCATCCAGGGACATGCCATTCCGAATCCTGCTATTATCACTTGATTTTTTTTTCATACAGTCCTATCATATATCCATTATTTAGTTTTGGCCCTTATAAAAATATATCCAAGTGAGTCTAGTTTTCTTTGACTTGCTTGTTTTCCTCAACATTATGGTTCTAAGATTTATTGAACCATAAATCTTATGGTTATTATGTGTTTCTATTCATGTAGTTCATTTGATACTTCATTGGGTGAGACTTCCACAAATTACCCATTCTCCTGTCAGTGGGTATTTGGGTTGCTTCCAGGGCTTTGTTTTTATGAACCGTGATGCTATGAATATCCTTATGCATGTTCTCAAGTTCACAAGAAAAAGTCTTTCTAGAATATACACCAAGGGGTGGAATCACTGCATCTCAAAGATATATGAGTGTTCAACTTTACAAAATAAGACAATATTATTTTTCTGAAGTATTTTATTAAACAAATCCCACTGATCTGCATTGCTTAGTATTGTCAAGCATTCCTAAAGCAAAAGACAGTGAAGCCATACCCAGACCCCAGAGCCACTGAGATTACAAGATATGTATTGTTTTAAGCTACTTAAATGTGTGGGGTTTTTTAAAATATATATTTTTTTAGTTGTAGTTGGACACAATACCTTTATTTTATTTATTTATTTTTATGTGGTGCTGAGGATCAAACCCAGGGCTTCGTACATGCTAGGCAAGCGCTCTACTGCTGATCCACAACCCCAGCCCAATGTGGTGGTTTTTTAATGGAGCAACAGATAACTAATATGGACCTCCTCACTTTCATCCCTCTAGAACCAGTAAAATGGTACTTCAGCGTGGTCATGCATTTCATCTGCCTGCTTCCAAAATAGGGTCGAGCATCTTCTTCCTGTTTTCTCACCATTTGCATTTCTTCTTCTGTGAAATGCCTCTTCACACACTTTGTCTTCCTGCTCAGTAATCTTTTGCTTATTGATTTGCAATTGTTTATATATTCTGGATATATAAAGTTTATGCCTTACCTTCTTTATGACTGATTTCTCTTAAGCAGCCAATGCTCTTCATTTGAATGTGGTAAGATCCATAATTTCTTTCATGGTTTAAAGCCTTTTGTGTTTTATTTAGGTACTCTGACCCAGTGTTTCATTTCAAAGATTTCTTTCAGCAGAAATATACAAAGGCTTCATTCACTCCTCGTAAATCTCCTATTAAACCTCAGATATTTAGAACATTCTTTTTTGAGGTGCCTGCACTTATCCTGGTTCACTTTTCTCTTTCTTCCACCAGATCCATATTATCTATGATTCTGGCATTTTCCTAGGATTACCTGCATTGACTTCATGATGTCTGACATCTTCTGTAAGGTTTACAATTTTATTTTGCAAATACCTTGCACTGTTTTTCCCTTGTACGGTTAAGATTTTAAACACAGTGGACAATCCTACTGAAAAGAGAGAGAGAGAGAGAGAGAGAGAGAGAGAGAGAGAGAGAGAGACCAGTGATGTCAGATGGGCAGGAGTTAGTCACAGGCGGCTGGGGGAGGACCTCTCGGCAGGGAACAGCCATCACGCAGGCTCTTCAGCGAATGTTCAGCTGTGACCACCTTCATTTTCCCACACAATCTCACAAGGAAAGGAAAATAGTCAAAGACTACTAGAAAAGAGTCAGAGGAGCAGGAGCAGCAGCTCTCACATATAGACAGGTATTATGAATGTACCAGGCAAGGTGCTAAGATCAACACATGTTGTTTCAATAGCTCATCGCAGTAAACCTGTGAGCTGCTTATCATTATCTCTGTCCCCCCAGCCAATGAAGTATCAGTGGCACATCCCAACCCCACAAAAGGAAAAAAAAAAAAAAAACAAGAAAGTGGCAGTACCAAGATTTGAACCTATATGAAATATATTTTAGAAAATGTGAGTGTGTGTAAACATGTTTCCTGCTCTTCCCCACTACATGTACTACTTCTCATAGCAGGTGGAGCCTAAAGAGAATGACACAAACAGGCCTAGACACAGCAACTGAGAGCGTGTATGACCACCAAGCAGGCCAATTTGGCTCAGCCCGCAGTGTGTGCAGGGGAGGTCTTAAGGGATGGCCTTATAGATGAAAAGAGGACTATGTATATCTTGAAGGACAGGCAGACAAGCTTGTTTTCAGTGATTTGCAATAGAAAGCCATTGAGGGTTTCCTGATGTATAATATTAATAATATAAAAAATATGAGATTTTGTATGTATTAGTCAAATTATTTATAATGTAAGACATATAAAACAGAACATTTCACAGACCAAGATTCAAATGCATATATGTGTAAAAGTTCTGGAATTTCCTCCATCACTCAGTGGATTGTGGGAAAGAGTTCTGTTTTAGAGAACTGGTCTACCAATACAGGGAGACCTGTATGGGGACAATGCTGGCAGGGGTGGGAGTGGGGATGGGGGGCTGAGGGGAAACAAAAACAAAAGTTTGGAAAAAAATGCAAGAGCATGGGAAGTTGGAGTTGACATGATCCACCACTGACGGGGACAGGGATAGGAGGAAGATGGAGGATTCAGAGTGACTCTGGTATTTCAAGATCTGGAGACCTGAAAAAGCCAGCCACTCTACGAATGTGCATACTCAGGCCATGGAGATGACTCAGGCAGAAGATGGTGAGTCCAATTTTTTTTTCAATACTAGGAACTGAACTCAGGGTACTCTACCGCTGATCTACACTCCCAGCCCCTATTATGTTTTATTTTGCCATCGGGTCTCACTAAATTGCCCAGGCTGATCTCAAACTTGCAATCTTCCTGCCTCAGCCTTCCAAATCGATAAGATTACAGATGTGCACCACCATGCCTAGCAGTGAGTCCAATCTTAAAGAGCCAATAGGAGGGCTGGGGCAGTAGCTCAGTGGCAAAGTACTTGCCTCCCTCCCATGTGTGAGGTACTGGGTTCGATCTTCAGCACCACATAAAAATAAACAAATAAAATAAAGGTATGCTGACCATCTACAACTATGAATTTTTTTAAAAAGAGCCAATAGGACATCCTTTTGACAGGTATTAAGAAATTTGAGGCCAGAATGCAGGAGAGTCTAGAAGAACCATTTGGACTTTGTCTACCTAAAGGTGTTAACTGAAGCCTTAATAAAGAATGAGATCCCTGAGAGCAAAAGCAATGTTCAAGGATATGCTCTGGAGAATGGTTAACATTTGGGGAATAGGAGAAGGTAAAAAGAAAATCAAGACAGTCAATCAGCAGGGGGAAGACAATCTATAAACTTCTGAGCCTTGAAAGATAAGAGGGGAGGTGAACTTAAGAGTGTTTGACGGCATCATATATGGTAAACAAAAAGGGCAAGAGCTGAAATTGTTTATTCATCTACTTAAACATACATTCATTCAACCAGTCAATCATCCAACTATCTATCCAGACAACACATGCTGATGACATGCCCAGCACTGTGCCACACCCCAGCCTTGTCAAGGCTGCATGGTGGCTGCCCTCAGAGTCACCAGCATTAGGTAACCACTGACTGCCAGTCATTTTTTTATAAAGTCATATTCAAGCCTTTTAACAATTCTGTAAATCAGTGAGTTTCTTCATCTTACAGATGAGAAAACAGGTAAGTTGACCAAGGTCACTAGTCCTAGAGCTGTGAAGCAAACTCGATTCCAAAAGACCAGAGTCCCTCCTGCAGAATGCATGGTTCTCAAGGAATTGAGTCCAATGGGTGAGACAGACGAATGACGCAAATTTATGTTGAGATAAGAGCAACTTTTAAGTCACGAAAATCAGAGAAGGGATATTTTTGAAAAGAAAGGCCCCCTGAGATCCCATCACCATTACATCCAAGAGTCACCTGGCTGTCCATGAGTTTGTTTTCCCTGAATCAACCACTGTCCCCTGCCCCCAGAAACCTTCCTTCTTGGTGATGTGTTCAGGAGTGGGATGAACTAAGCTGTATGAGTATTAAGATTCCAGAGAGAGCAAGCCTAGGGGCATGCTTCATTCAAACCCAATTTCCTTAGACCTAAAAGGGGTTCATTCCTCAGTCCCTGTTTAAATTATCTAACTTAGTAGGAGACAGTAAGCCTCCGACAACGTGTTGTTCCTTTAAACCTGGGGTCAAGAGTCAGCCCAGACAGTAGACTCTCAGCTCCCTCTCACCAAGGTGCCATTAGAGGTAGGAAATTCTACAATTCATAATATGAATGATTAATAAAAGGCAGGATGACAACAATTACTTTAAAATAGTAATTAGTCAGACACGGTGGCACGTGCCTGTAATCCCAGTGGCTCAGGAGGCTGAGGCAAGATGATTGCCTGCTCAAAGCCAGCCTCAGCAACTTAGTGAGGCCCTAACCAACTCAGCAAGACCCTGTCTCAAATATAAATGGGCTGGGGATGTTTCTCAGTGGTTAAGCACCTCTGCTTTCAATCCCTGGTACCCACCCCCCAAAAATAGTAATTATAATGATAGTTAACATTTATTGAGCACATACCACAAGCTGAAAACTACTTTATAGACCTTATCCACGTCATCCTCACACACCAATTCCATTTTGCAAAAAAGGAAACAGGTTCACAGAGACTAAGGGATTTTTCCAAGACCATGTGCCTGTGGATTGCAGAGTAAAGATCTGAACCCAAGCCAGTGTGGCTTCTTTCAATCAGTGGCCAAGCACCCTCCCTCCACCACTCTCAGTCACTAGCCAAACAAGAGGGACAGCCACAGCAGTGAGTTCAGGAGAGAACAGTGCAACTACGGGTAACTACATGAACAATCACAGCTGCACAAGGAGAGGGGCTTGTGGAAGCAGCTTGTTAAAACGTACAATGGAGCCCATGAAAGGCAGCTCCCTGAAACGTCATCACCTTGGAAAATCCTTTGGAATAAATAGTACGCCAAGTTAAAATTTGAAAACAAGAAATACTCAGATGGAATTAAATGCTCAGAGTTGAAGTAACTCCAAGTAATCTGGATTTTGTAATTAAATCCTAAAAGGCCTCCAAGCAACAGTGAACCGTGGCATCAGGGGAGGGGCCCAGAGCAGAAAGCGTGCCTTGGTGGCTTTGTTCCCTTGGCATCCCTGCCTGCCCATCACACTAGTCACTGCACTCCTCACCCACCAGGCTCTCTGAAGTCTGGTCACTTTGTTCTGGTCACTTGGTTTTTCTGGAATGCCCTTCCCCTTCTTTCACCTCTACCCTTGACAAACTCCTTCTCATCCTTCAAAGTCCTGCTCCAAGGAACTTCTTTGGGGAAGCTTTTCCAGTTGTCTCAAATTAATTTTACCTTTGGTGTCAGCTCAGTGGGGTTGTTTTTTTTTTTTTAAGCTCATGTTGATCTAGTCATATCTTCATTGGTTTATTCAAGGTCATCTTCAACTTCTTAGCCCCATAACACTACAATAAATATCCTCAGTACAGGCATATACAACTTGATTTATTTATTTTCTCTGGATTCATTACTATGGTAGAATTTTTTTTTTAAGATTTCACACTATAAGGACTTTAATATGTACTACCAAACTGTCTTTTTTGTTGTTCTTTTGAGTTATATGTGACAGTATATTTTGACATAATTATATAAACAAGGAGTACATCTTATTCTAATTAGGACATCTTATTCTAATGAGGATCCCAGTCTTGTGGATGTACATGATGGTGAGATTCACTGTGGTGTATATTTTTCATTCTTTTGATTACTAACAAGATTATCATTTTTACAGGCTCACTAGTCATTCATGTTTCTTCCTTTGTAAACTGTGTGATTAAGATAACAATTTATTTACTGGAGTCTTTTCTGCTGTCCTGAGGATGTTTCGAACTTTTTTATGTAGATAGAGCTATAATATTCTTCTCCTTTACGATTTCTGCCTTAGCACTTCCCCTGCTTCTAGGTATGTACCATGGAGAGATGCTCATATATACACAAGAAAACTTGTATAGGAAGGCCTGTTGAAACACTTTTGCAATAGTGAGAATTAGAAAAGAAAAAAAAGCTAAAGTAAATGTCCATCATTAAAAAAAATGTCTATGGTACAGATGTATAATGGAATTTTCTACAACTCTGATGTGTATCAACCTGGCTAGATCTCAAAAATAGCATGTTGAGTGAGAATAAAAGGAAAGAAATGAAAAATAATGCATGCCATATATCACCATATGTAAAATATATTGAGTAATCCCAAACATTGTTTGTGGATGCATCCATTTGCAGTAAAAGCACCAAAATATAAGCATCAAATTCATGATCAACTTTGCCTCTAGGAATGCAAGGAATGAAACAAGACTTTGAAAGAGATACAAAGGAGTCTTCACCTTACCTGAAAATCTATGCACTTCATTTTAAAAAATCTGAAACCAAACATTAACATTTTCCATTTGGGGTGGAGAGAGGATGATATGTCACATTTTTCTGTATTAACATTTTATCAAACAAAACAAAAACCAAGAGAAAAATGAAGCTTTCTCCATCCTTAATAGTATATAAAAATTCATTACCATTTTAGACTATAACTTTTGCAATATTTCTTAGAATTTCACATACATATCTTATGAAGTAGGACTCTTAATTTTTTCACGCATAAATCCCATAACATTTTGTCCATGATTCTGTGTTTATCATGCTGTGCTATATAGTTATTTGTTTACATGCTAGTCTCCTCCACTAGACTTTGCCCACATCATCAAAAAGGACTGTGTCGGGCTGGGATTGTGGCTCAGTGCTAGAGCGTTTGCCTAGCATGTGTAAGGGCTTTTGTTCAATTCTCAGCACTACATATAAATAAATAAAACAAAGGTTCATTGACAACTAAAAAACTATTTTTTTAAAAAAGGACTGTGTCTTTTTGATCCTACAATGAGCAAAAGATTTGGTCCTCAGTGTTTGTTGAATGAGTGAGAGAATGCAAAGAAAAATGAATGAACAAATAACTCATCTAAACAATTAAACAATTCTCTGCCAGTCCCATGAAGACTCATTCAGATAACAACAAACATTCTTATTAAGAACTCAGAAGCCAAGATAGTATCAAAATAATCACCATAAAATTAACCTGTGCTGGTCAATATGGTAGCCATTTGGCCACATGAGGCTATGAAGCACTTGAAGTGTACATAGTGTGTTCACACATTGCTGGTGGGACTGCAAATTAATGCAACCACTCTGGAAAGCAATGTGGAGATTCCTCAGAAAACTTGGAATGGAACAGTCATTTGACCCAGTTATCCCACTCCTCAGCATATACCCAAAGGACTTAAAATTGGCATATTATAGTGATGAGGCCACATCAATGTTTATAGCAGCTCAATTCACAATAGCTAAGCTATGGAACCAACCTAGGTGCCGCACCTTCAACAGATGAATGGATAAAGAAAATGTGGTATATAAAAAAATGAAATTATGGCATTTGCAGTAAATGGATGGAACTGAAGACTATCATGCTAAGTGAAATAAGCCAATCCTAAAAAATAAAAGGCCAAATGTTCTCTCTGATATGTGGGTGCTAACACACAATAAGACCCAGGGGCAGCGGGAGGATAGAAGTTCACTGGATTAGACAAAGGGGAATGATGGGAAGGGAGGGGAGATAGGAATAGGAAAGACAGTAGAATGAATTGGACTTAACTTTTCTATGTTCGTATAGGAATATGTGACCAGTGTAACTCCACAATCTGTACAACCACAAGAAGAGTATCCTAATTATAATAAGTTATACTCCACATGTGTATATGTCAAAATACACTCTACTGTCATGTATATCTTTCAACAAAAAAATGTAGATAGTGTGAACTGTTATTTGCTGTCAGTCTTAATACACACCAGACAGTACAGACTTAGTAATGCAAAAAGGATTGTAAAAATATCACATTAATAACGTAAAATTCATCCAATGTTGAAATGGCATTATTTTTAATGAATCAGGTTAATCTGTATACATTATTAAAATTAATTTCACCTGATTCTTTTTATGCTTCCTGATTGTGGCTGCCAGGAACTTTTAAATCACAGCTAGTGCTCACATTATGTATTTATTGGGCAGCTCTGAAATAGAGCAACGGGATTGCTTTGGACTGAAAACTACAGAATAAAAAAAAAAAAAACAGGTCTGGTTTTCACACCTGCCTAATTCAAATGCAAACCAACCACCTCTTTATATAAATAATGGCAAGAAACTAGATGGGAAAGCATGAGGTCATTACGTTGCACAGCCGACAACTTGGAAAATTAGAGCTTACGCAAATTGTTCCATAAAGCACTTAATAAAATTTTAGGGAAGTGGAAAATTGTGTAGCAAGTTCTGTATTACAAAGTAGATTTGTTTCCAGAAGAAGAGCCTAAGGTGGGAAGGTAAAGTGGAAAACCACCACCATGAGGCAGTGGACTTTCACGGTCAAGGTCATGTTTCTCTTGCACACACATTATCCCTGCACCAGCTCATGCTATTTCAGCGGCCCAGGGGTTATTTGTTTTTTTTTTAATGCCGTCTACTCTCAACACACCATGACCCCTGTGGTCCAGTCACAGAGATGTGGTCAAAGAAAGTGACCAACAAGCATCTGTCTCTCAACCACTGTGAAGAGGCTACCTTATCCACCTCAGTACTTAAAATTCCCCTTCCCTCATAACACACAGCCACTCTCACATCCCTGACTTCAAAAGTCCTAGAAAAACGCCTTTCATGTGCTGCCCCTCACTGTTACCATGATTATGTACCTCAAAAGCCACGAGAACTAGACTGGCAAAGACAGACCCCTGCCCTGAGCCAGGCAGAGGGGCTGGCAGAGAGAGTGCCGAGCCACAGCCCCCTCCAGCCAGCAGGAGACAGAGGCCTGGGAAGAAAAGATTAATTTTATATCTGAGGTCCTGTGCGTGCCCGCCAAAGCCAGGCGCCTACAATGAAAAAGTGGAGTGTTCTATGCATAACCCGAGGTTGACGGGGGAGCTCAACAGATAAGGAAAAAAAAAATCTGCTTTTATAAAACAAAAGCAAGGGATGGTCCCTTCGTGGTCTTGAGTCATTTTTGACTTAGAAGTTTAGGTTGTGTGAGATCTGGCGGAGAGAAAGGATTTCACAAGTCAGAGAACAACAGTAATATCCGATATCAAGGAGGAACTGAGGCTTTTCCAAATAGGTGCCATTTGGATACATATCCATTTCATTAATGACACCAAGAGACCCTTAAAAAACAAGGACGTTGGGATAAACAAATGTGAGGGATAGGGCCCGACAGGCCACAGTGGGCACTGGCTTTTTTTTTTTTCTTTTATCTGGTTGACATATGACACCTGAAACTCCAGAGCCAGTTGAACATGAATGTCATTCATTCAAGAGCTGGCTGTGAAATGCTCCAACGCCACGTGCCCCCTCTCCGATGCAGGCTGCTGACTGATCGTGGCCCTCCCGCCGCTGCTCTGTGCCCTGGCGGGGACCCGCCATCACTCAACCTCCCACTCCACTCGGTCCATCAGCCCCCTCTCCTGCCTTCCCTGTTCTGCTTCCCCACCTCAAGCCCTCAGTCTGATACTTCCCGGTGCTATCCCTCCCTGGTCCCCACCTCTGTCACAGCTGCAGGGCACTATGCCAGCAACCCGGCCAACTGCTCAGCTCTCAAGCTACCCTGTGCCGCAGGGGTGCCAAGCAGGGCCGCGCGGAGTGAGGCCTTTGCCACTCAGAGCTCCAGACACTGGTGTGTTCCCTCCCTCTGCTTCGCAGCTCTCACTGTCACTTCTTCAGCCCACCCAGACAGGAGTCCTCAGCAGGTGACCTGATCCAACCAGAGACCAGGCAGCTTAAGAGATCCTGACCCTTATCACAAGACAGGGGTGCTCTGTCCATGTCAGATGAAGAACTGGTGGTCTTCGCCCTCTCTCCTGGGGTGTGTGAATGTGTGTGAATAAATATGTGTAGTCACACAGCCATGCCTGCCACACCCACGCCTGCGCCTGCGCCTGCTTGCCTTGAGTTTTTTCCCCTCTGGGCCCACTCCTTGGACTTGTGCCTGACATCATCATGAGTCTCACCTCCCTCCCTAAAATGTTTTCCAGCGATTAGAAGAGCACGTTATAGTCCATTGTAGTCACTCAGAGGAGGGGAACTGAGACTAGAAAAGACAAAGATCTTGCAGGGTTTATTCTCTATATTTCTAAATCATTCGAATCTTACAACAAGAAGGTATTTCTGTTTTGTATATGTTTTTAAACCTTTGCCCTCAAAGCTGTCATAGCCAAATGTCTGACACAAGTCACCTAAGTCTGCTGCCTACATTCTTTCACCTCCTGTTCCTGGTAAGCCCTGGGCAGCTAGGCCTCCATTCCCAAAAACCTAAGAACCAGGCTCTCCAAGGTTCTCTTGGCAGAAGCTAACAGAGATGACCTCTTCCTTCCTGAAGTTCTCCAATGCCCTTGGAGTGCCATTGAAAAATCAGATACATTTCATGAAAGACCCTGCAAACAAATGAACTCTCCCCTTCCTTCTTCTAATATCAAAGGCAGTAGGTTTGTCCAATAAGTGTTGGCGAGGATATGGGGGAAAAGGTACACTCATACACTGCTGATGGGACTGCAAATTGGTGCAGCCAATATGGAAAGCAGTATGGAGATTTCTTGGAAAATTGGGAATGGAACCACCATTTACCAAGCTATCCCTCTCCTTGGTTTATATCCAAAGGACTTAAAAAGAGCATATTACAGCCACATCAATATTTATAGCAGCACAATTCACAATAGCTACACTATGGAACCAACCTAGATGCCCTTCAATAGATGAATGAATTAAAAAAATGTGGCATATATACACAATGGAATATTACTCAGCAATAAAAGAGAATAAAATCATGGCATTTGCAGGCAAATGGATGGAGTTAGAGAAGATAATGCTAAGTGAAGTTATCCAATCCCCAAAAAACAAATGCTGAATGTTTTCTTTGATATAAGGAGGCTGATTCATAGTGGGATAGGGAGAGGGAGCATGGGAGGAAGAGACAAACTCTAGACAGGGCAGAGGGGTTGGAGGGGAAGGGAGGGGGAATGGGGTTATTAATGATGGTGGAATGTGATGATCATTATTATCCAAAGTACAGGTATGAAGACTGGAATTGGCATGAATATACTTTGTATACAACTAGAGATGTGAAAAAATGTGCTCTATATGTGTAATAAGAATTGTAATGCATTCCGTTGTCATATATAAATTTTTAAAAAGATACATTTAGAGAGAGGAGCTGCAGAAGGGGAAGCCTCTAATGTGCTTGTGTACATTTGCATGTGAAATGTCATCCTCTGAACAGCACACTCCACACATTCACACAATTACCTCCTTCTGCACTTTGGGAAAAGCCAAAGATGATAAAGCTATGCCACAGTTTCTAGAACCCTCCATGGTTCAAGAGGCCTTCTTTCTGGTCAATCATCCTCTACATATATCCCTAAGGGCCACAGGACTGGGTCCCTTCTTTCTTCAGCTACCTAGCTCAGCCTCCCTCCTCACCACCTCTACTGTCCCCTTGGCCCCTTGGGGACAGGGCAATGTGACATCCCACTGGTACAGGATTTTGAATAGTGAAGAGGGGTTCTGGTGCATAGACAAGGCAAGGGCAACATTCTCTATGGGGAATTTCATCTGCAGAGAAGAAAAGGCAACCATCTGTGTCTAGAGAACCACAATTAGACCTATGTTTCAAATGCACATTAGGCATCAAAGTGTGTGGGCATTAAATGAGGTGGTGTAGGTGGAAGGGGTTTTGCAGAATGTAACTTGCTGGACAAATGTTAGATACTTCTGTCATCAACCACCTCACAGAGTTGCTGAAAACTAAATGGAACAACACAGGTAAGATTGCTTTGTCAACTGGGAAACACATTTATAACCTGTAATTATTCCATGACATTTTGCCTCTAGCTAGATTAAGAGTCAGGTCATAGCCATATTGAAGGAAATTAAAATATCTGCTAATTTCTTTAAAATCCATGTTCCTGGAACTATTTATAAACTGAGAGTTCTAATTAATTTCCATCCTCTTGCCTCTCTTCTGATGAATAGAATGCAATAAACTTCAAACAATATTAAAGGCATAGCCAAGTTCCTAGTGACTATCCATTAAGCCACCAGACTCTGGATTCGAGATCTAAAATTCATCTTTTGTACCCTGCCCACAGTAAGAAGGCCAGTCAATTTTCTCTTGTGACTCTTTCCATTTCCTCAATCTCCTTGAGCATTATAATATCACAATGCCCCTACAATAGCTGCCTGGCCATTCATTCTATCTTTTGCATCTCTGGTTTCCAATCCATCCTTCCTACCAGTGTTCAAAAGCCCAATATCATCACCTTCATCATTTCAACTAATTTTTTCTAAATAACTGATATCATAAACCAAAAAAAGCAATGTGGGAAAATAAAAACAAATCGAACGAGTATTTGGAAAACATGGAGAAAAAAAATCACTTAAAGGAGATACGATTATATACCTCAAAACCCCAGAAAATAAACTGAGAAGCTATTTAGCACAACAGGCTGAATACAAATAAACATGCAAGAATCGGTGGCTTTCCAATATACCCGCAGGAACCATCCAGAACACACATGGGGCAGGTTTCTTTCCCCATAACTACTGATCCTTACCCCCGAGAGGCACAGTGAGGAGGAGTGAAATGGTATGAGGAGTCCTGAAGTCTCAGGGTTTTCTGTATTAAACACCAAACAAAAACAACAAAACATCTGTAGCCTTTATGCGCCATGTTTCCCCTCCTCCCCTGTTTGGTTTCTTTCTTCTTTCAGCTTCTGTTCATCAGGGTTTAAAGAGTCTTAAGGTCAAGTCTCAGCTGTGGCAGGGGGAGTAGCAGCTGAAGGAGTACAGTCCTGGGATGGGCCCCAAGACGGGGGATGAGCTTCACCAACACTGCAGGTGTCATGGACCAAGATGAAAACCAAAGCTACCTTTGACCCTTCTCCCTTGACCTTGGCAGACATTCAATTTCCAAGTCCCATAGCTTCAGTGCTTCTAAGACCTCTTGGGTCTCCTCCTTTCTCTTCATCCCCAGTGCCTGACCCCACCATGGTCCCCATCACCTTGAGTCCAAATTATGATCGCTCCTTCCACCCCGCTCCCTGGCCTCTGCACCCTTTCAGTCTTTCTCTTCGATTTTACTGCCACACCCTTGAGTAGTTACTATCCTGCAGGACGTGGACTTGAAAGGCCAACCAACCAAGGCTGGGATACAGGATTCGCGTCTCATCACAGACCACACAGGTTTCAGTCCCAACTTGGCCACTGAATAGCCATGTGATCTTGACCATGTGATTAAATAACTATGAGCTTCAGTTTTCTTGTTTGTGAAATTGGCCTCATATCTTAAATAATAAAAAAAAATTGAGAATAATTTATACAGCATCCTATAAAGGACCCATCATGAGATTGGGCACACAATAACATAACAGGTGTTCAAACCTTGGAACTGCTACCATGGGAGTGGTGGTCATTATCATGATTGGAGTCCACAGGTGTCTAATGGAGCAAGTTCGATGCCTACCTTTGGTCTCCAAGACCATATCATTTGTCCCCAGCAGATATAACCAAAGGCATTTCCCCAAACAAAAGAGCTCTAGGTCCCTGCTATTCAAACTCATCCTCACCCATAAATGTACTCAGCTCTATTTTAGGACTTTGGCTCTTCATCTTCTCTCAGCCTAAGAATCCTTTTTCATTTGTTTCCAAATATATCTCCTTAAAAAAAAAAAACTCTCCATTACCTTCCCATGTACTTCTATAGGGCCTCTTCTACACCAATACCACCAACATCAGATGGAGTCAGCTCTCACCACCTGCATGTCTGGTTCTGTCCAAGGCATTTGATGCTCACAACAGCCCTATGAATCAAGGACTGGTACTACACTTGGCATTTTATAACTGGAGACAGTGGAGCTCTGAGAGGTTGAGTTACTTGCTCAAGGTTCCAAAATTGGTTGTTGATTAAAAAAAAAAAAAAACAAGACTCAGAAACTATATCTGCTGTGTAGTTTTAGGCAACACCTGGAGGAGTCATTTAAACACTTCAAAGTCCAGCCCAACCACACCTTTGTCCCTGAGTAAGCCAATTCTTCACCTGCCCTGCCCTTTTCCCTTTGGTCTCCACAGCTGTTCTGTACAACAAACACCTGTCCTAGACAGTGGCTTTACTGCATAATTAGGCACTCGCTATTGTCAGTATCCAGCATGATATGACTATGGGTAATTGTATACTGTTCACTAAATGGAACCATAAAATAATGATCTAGATTTTCACACACTGTTCATGGAGACCAATCTCATTTCTTCCCAGACATACCTCAGGAATCTTCTCAAATAGACTATAAATTTCTTACAAGCAAATACCATGTCTTATATTCCTCTGTGTCTCACAAACTTTGGGAGACATTATAGATACCCCCAAATGCCCTCTGCTACATAGTTAGTCTTCCAAGTAGGCTCTCCTAATTGGTGGAGGGCAGGTCTCTGGAGGTATGCAGGACAGAGGCTGTGAGGGAATGATCTCAGGCAACTGTCCCCTCATGACAGACAGCATGCTGAGTCCCCGTTGGAGTAAAATGTTCCCTATTGTCAGGAGTCGAAAGCAAACTAGGCTTGATGGCATCACTATAAGGCTTCATATGCTACATATTAGGCACCTGTTCCAGAAGAGACAGTGTGTCAGAAACTCAGAGAAGGTCTCCCAGGCATATAGGCAGCTCCCAGTCTGTCTCCTACATTAAATACACTCAGGATAGGGAATATACATTTTTAAATGCATGAAACATGAGCCAGATTTGACACCCATCTATCTGAGCTGTTTTAAGGATAATAAAATCAGCACTGCCATTATAAGGAGAGGGAACTTGATGACCCACTGGAGATTTCTTCCAATCTAAACGAATCTATAAATTCCCCTAAAATCATAAAAAAGCAGATTAAGGATTCATGTAGGTGTTTGCACTATAAATACAAATTAATTTCTGCTCCTGCTGCACTTTTTCTCATCCTTGTAAGAAGCACCTCCATCCCTGAAATATTTCTGAGTAAAACACCAACAGAGGAGCTAAAGATAGTTAGGACTCCCCCAGGTCCTTGTTGGCAACTATTTTCTTCTAATTTCACAAATAAATCTGCATCTTGAAATGAACTGAATTGAATCTTGTTGCTGTCCAAAAACATTTATCACTGAAAATCTGTTTTGTTTGGGGAGTAAGATATAATCATACACAGATTCAATAAGAACCTAAATGTTCCACTGAGAAATTCCTTATTGAAATTGTTTGGACTCTAAGTAATCTGTTTATTTCCTTTTTCAGTTGCTAGTCATATTATTGCTGTTTGTTTTTACCCCCCAAAAAAATATTCTTGTTTAAATACTGCTCTTATAAAAAGCTTGAATAGTTTCTGAGATCAGAAACTTATATTGTTTTGCTTCTGGCCTGGTTTTATGCAACTTAATTCAAACTGATTCTTATAGAAGAAACTAATTATTCCTCTTTTTTTTCACATTCCCTCACCTGTTACAGCTCAGTAACTAAAAACTTTTTTAAAAAATCATAAATGGTAACATTTTTAAAAGATTAATTTATCAACTAATACATTTTTGGTTCACATTCTTTCTGATCCAATATGAAGTCAGAGATCAAAATAGAAATGAACAAATGAATTGTGGATCACATTTCCAAATGTGTGGTGGAAAATGCAGATCCCCCAGGAAATGTGCTCAGTTATGACATCACAGCTGTTTCTCCTATAAAAAGAACTGTGTCCTGCAGCAAACTATAATTTCCCAAATAAAGGGAATAAAAGATTAAAGGAAAGAAAAACATGTCAGCAATAAAATCCAAGGATAGCGACCAGATGCCAGGCATATTAAAACACCGTATCTGACAAAGGAGTAAAAAAAGAAATCTGGTACCACTTGAATGCCTAAATACAAAGCATTTCCACATGAAATCACTTAAGAAAGGAGACTGCAGGATCTTGTTACAATAATGGCCACTTGTCTCTAGGATCCTGGAAAGCTCTCTTCCACATTTTCTCTGGGTTTGGCTATGTGACTTGCTTTGACCAAAGGGACATCAGCAAATATGAAACAAATGGAGACTCAAACAGTGCGTGGACACTGGGGTCTGCCCTTCTTGCTGTTCTTGGAAACCCAGAAGATATCACCATAAAAATAAACCTACACTAGCCTGATGGAGACTGTGATTCAGTCACTCCCACCAGCCCAGCATTACCAGTACAACCACTGCATAGGCAAATGATGCCATATAGACCAACCAGCTCCTGGTCCACCGGAAAAAGTCTTGAGTCCCAGAAAGCCCAATAGAAAAACAAGCCAACTGGCCCAGCCCAAATGGCCACCTGACAGAATCTCCACCTACCACACGATTATGATTTTAAGCCCTGAAGTTGTTGACTGGTTTGCTCTATAGCAAAAGTTGATACAGGTGTCCTCACAGAAAGATCTCAGGAGCACGGTAGTTTCATGGGCCAGCCACCAGAGAGGGAAGTAAGACAGGTCCTAGAATGGATGGGTCCAGGCAATTAGGCCTGAACCAGCTGACATATGAAATGTGGAGCAATACTAAGTAAGACCTTTAAAAGACACTATTTCAAATAACCCTCCAAGAATATTAATCTAAGGTGCAAAAACATTTATCACTGAAAATCTGTTTTGTTTGGGGAGTAAGATATCATCATATGCAGATTCAATAAGAACCCAAATGTTCCACTATGGTAATAAGAGATAACATTTATTAAATGCAAATACTGTACTTGATAAAGATGGTCTTGTTTAATCTACACAAAATCTCATGTGAAAAATAACATTATTATCTGCCTTACAAGTCCAGAACTAAGGTTTAGAGTACACTGGGAAGTTGTTCAGGGCCACACAACATCACGATTGAGTTTGGACTTGCAAATATGATTTGTTTGAGTTGGATTTCTTAATTGCTGTTTTTCTGTTGGACAGCACCCCATGGAAGCCTTCTCTAGTGCATTAGGCTGGGGAATCTTCTGGCCTTAGAGACCCACTCTCTCTTCCTTGAATCTTAGATGGCCAGGAAGGACAGAACAACCCAGTCAGAGATACAGAGGAGCTGGAATGGACAGTGGACACACTGAGTCTTGCCCAACCCCACTGACCACTTGAAGACACTGAGGAGCAAGAAAGCCTCAGCACAAGGAAGGGGCTATTTAACACGCAATGGCCTGGTCCCCAAGCATAGAGCTGATTAGCAATGCCTCCTTTCCCATTGATGAGAGGGTTGGTAAGTGAAAGAATTTTTTTAAAAAATCTTAGAAAGGGGCTGGAAAAAGAGATGGAAAACTGGACAGAAATTTCTTTCTTCTTGTGGGCGTAGAAGGTGGAGTCTACTGTTCTGCTAATACATGCCAGCCCTTCGCTCATTCAACCTCTGGAATCAGATGGGTTCTTTCCTACATTGGGGACAGCAGTATCTCAATCTTAGCTCTTAAAATTGAGATGAAAATGGGGGCCAAATAAGGAAGTCCATGAAGACAGCCCCTTCTGAAAACACCTGTTTCAAAACATACCTTGAGCCAGACCCTTACTGACCAAATCAAAGATGGAGACCGGCAATCGTCTGTGTATCTCCTTAGGCTGTGAAACTACAAGCATTCAAGGTACTTAAGGTTTAAGGCATAAACCGATTTTTAACCTCTATCTGCCTAATCGAGCCTAGCACAGCCCGTCTCTTTTGAAGAAATTCCTAATGCTTGGGGGACTCTGACACTATGGGGAGTTGCTCCTGGCACATTTATAGAGAACTACTGAGAGGGAATATGAGAAGCCATTTGATAATTGAGCACATTAAGTATACCTAGCAAGTGTGAAGAGGCACAGGTTGAGAAAGTTATTCACCTTAAATGAAGCTGAACAGAGCAGTAAGAAAAGCCCCAAATATCTGCATATTAAAAACTTGCTCCCTTTGAGGAAACCAGGCAACAGGGCACTGTCACCCTTTCCTTAGGGCCACCAGTAATGGCAGCAACATTTTTTGAGGTCCCATAAACCTGTCTGAACTTTAGTTCCCTGATCTGTTGAACAGGGTTGTGGTGAAGATTAAGAGATAAAGTAGGCCTGTAATCCCAGTAGTTTGGGAGGCTGAGGCAGGAGGATCACGAGTTCAAAGCCAACCTCAGCATAAGCGAAGTGCTAAGCAACTCAATGAGACCTTGTATCTAAATAAAATACAAAATAGGGCTGGGGATGTGGCTCAGTGGTTGAGTGCCTCTGAGTTCAATACCCAGTAACCATCCCCCACCCCCACCTCCGCAACAAAAAAAGAGATAAAGTAGTAGCTTCTAGATGGCATATTTCTCCTCCGGAGAAAGAATTTGTGAAGGGATATACAATTCCCCTCAAGTCTTAGAGACATCAGCATGGTTTTGCCAACATTTTTTGGCTAAGTTCTAACATGAAAAAGAAAAAAGAAACAATAATAGATAATATTAATACAGTGTATACTATGTGCCAGGGACTAGTCGAAATGTTTTTATGACCATTAATATTAACCTCCCACTAATCCTAGGAGAGAGGCGTGATTTCCCATCCTACAGAGGAGGAAACTGAATTACCAGGGACACAGGGTCCATGCTCTTGGCTAACAGGAAATGGTCAGGTGCTCTTGTCATCATTTCATAAAGGAAAGGAAGACACACACACACAGAGAGAGAGAGAGAGAGAGAGAGAGAGAGAAAACCATGTCCAAAAGTGAAAAAGAGAGACACGGGGGTAAAAGGAGCCATCCCTAAAATTGGAAAGTAAACTGGCTTCATGCTCCGACAGTCCCTGTGCGCTCACGTGGTTACCTACCACTGAGCATTACATTTGGGGCCACCTACTTTCTCCCGGTCCCCAAATCAGCACTTGGGAATCCACGTGTAGAAAGCACTTTGCAAACCTGCCTGCCGGGTGTGAAGGTTGCCTGGTGCTAGAAGATTCTGAGCAAGAGGACCAGAACTCATCGGCTTAGAAAGTTCACACCCAAGCTCTCTGGAAAAAGCAAGGAGGTGTCGTGCCCCTCTGACAAGCCACCTGGAAGTACACACATGACCACTGGGGACTTGCGCCACATTCTGTTTTCGGAACAGCCCATCCCCCACGGCTCTTTCCTTCCTCCCTGGCAGGCAGGAGCATGCACAGGGGAGCAGGCATCCCCAGAAGCCCAGAGAGAAGTGGGGGAGAAGGCCCTGGGGAGGAGGCCTCCTTCACCCTTCCCGGTCTTTGACGTCCTCTGACTAGAACAGCCAGGCTAGAAGGGCAGCAGCTCTTCCCCCCTCGTCTCGTTCTTCTCCCCCATGACTCTAGAACAGAACAGAAACCCACGAGCAGGCTTCGGATCAGTGCCTCTCAGCGCCTCTCATCTCTCTAGTAAGGGAGCATTCCAGCCACTCCAGCTCAGCTCTGGGAAGGACCATTACCCAGACACCACTCTGAGAGTTGGCAGGCATCAGGTTGAGTGCAGTCTACACCACCAGCCAAGGCGTCGCGCTATTAGGATTCTGCCTTCCGAATCTTTTAATAACAGGTTTTTAATAACAGAACAATTACGTTGGAATTTTTTTTAGGGAGGAACTAATCATGGAAATGATTTGTTTAATGACTCTATTTGAAGGCTCTATTGATAGAGAATGGCAGCTAGGGCTCTGTTCAGGATTCCAAGGACTAAGGTCCCTCAGAGGGGTCGGCAAACATTTTCTGTCACAACCACTCAACTGGCCTTTGGTAGCATGGAAGCAGCCATATTCAACATGTGACTGATGTGTGCCAATAAAACTTGATTTATGGATGCTACATTTTGAATTTCATGTATTTTTACATGCCATGATATATTATTTACCTTTTGATGTTTTTTTCCCCTAACCACTTAACTGAATAAACACCCGTTCTTGATGTAGGCCATATAAAAACAGGGGGTTGGCCAGATACGGCCCTCGGTGGGCCACAGTGTCCTGCACCCTGGTTTCTAACCACAGCTCTGGTATTTCTAAGCTATGAACTTGGGCAAGTTCCCTCCCCCCAAGAGTTTACAGGGTAAGTTCAATTCCTCCTCTGTGAAATGGAAACGGCAGAGTCAGCCTCGTCTGGGTTTCCTGCAGATGCAATAGGAGCAAAATGGTCAGCACAGGGCAGCTAGACATGTCCTCAGCATTCACTAAGTATGAGCCGTGCCTGCCATTTCCCTCCACTCTTCAAACTCGCTGCAGCTTCTGCCGAATCCATCCAGACTGCCATCAAATGGGATCAAGGATGATCATGTCCCTCTCTCTCTAAAGAAATATTCTAAACTTCCCACACTAACATTAGTAGACTTGAAGAGTTTGCCTGGCCCTAAAACATGTCTCAAGCCCCAGATGCACTCATTTGTCCTTTTCCTCTTAACGTTCTCTGTCTCTGGAGTTCAAGAGCTGGGGGCCAGAGTGTGACCTCACGCTCGTAACTACTAATAACAATATTCTTTTTCAGCTCTGGCCAATTCTCAAGCATTCTACTAAGCACTTTGTGTAATGTTTTCACTTTGATCTTCACAGGAACCAAAGGATGCTGTTATGGTTTTTAGTTATAAGATGTCCCCCAAAAGTTCATGAGCAAAACAATGAAAGAATTCTCAGAAGTAAAATGGTTAAAGACTATGAGAGGTTAACACACTGATCTGGATGAACGGGGCAGTAACTGCAGGCAGGCAGGGTGTGGTGAGAGGAGGCAGGTCACTGGGGGGGTGCCTTTGGGATTTATATTGTTGTCATGTCCTGAGCTGCTTTCGTCCACCACACCCTTCCGCCATGACGTTCTGCCTCACGTTAGGCCTAGAGCTACAGTCAACTGACCACTGAATGAACCTCTGAACTCGTGAGCCCAAATAAACTTTTCTTCCTCTGTGTTGTTCTTGTCAGGACTTTTTGGTCACTGCAATGCAAAAGGAGAAGTGGAGGAGATATGAGTTCCAGGTTCCAGAGAAGGAACCTGGGCTCACTCTGCTGCTCCTGCTTTGGAACACTGGAGGCTCCCACAGAGAAAGAGGTGATCAACTTCTAGGGCAACCATACTTCTTGGACCAAACCAGTATCCTCAACCTTTGGGGGTCTTGTGAAGATAAAGATTTGGTGCATCGGACATGGGGCAGGCTGCGTCTGCATTTCTAAAGAGCTCTTGTGGGTTGCCAGTACTGCTGGCCCTGGGGCCACACCTGCAATAGCAAGCCTCCAGATGCCATGGCAAATGTGAATTTTCTCCATAAATGACCAAGGCAGTCTGTATACAACAAATTCAGTCCCCGACAAATTCAGTTCTTACACCTCATGCTATGGTGGTGAAGAGCCTTTGGTGCCAAAGTTTGACTCCATGTTCTACCAGAACCAAGTCTTAACCTATCGGGGCCTTGTGTCTCCTCATCTGGAACAGGAAATGATAACGACTCTTTTTGGGTTTCTGTGACCATTAAATGAAATAATACATGTAAAACATTTAAAGCGATGTCTCAGACACGGTAGATAATAAACACAGAATTATCAGGAGGTCAAGGAAAAGGGAGACCCTTACTGGGGAATAATTTTAAAACAGGCTGTGTGAGGTCCTTTCCCCTTGAACGGCTGATGAAGCTTGCGCCCATCCATTCCCACCCTCCCATCATTCCAGCCATTTTACAGTTTAGTAAACCAGACTTCTACCCAGTCAATCATAAAATTAAATTAGAGAGAAAGTTCACCTTGAAAGAGCAGGACCCAGAGGCCAGCAAAGCAGCAGCAATTTCCGGTTCTGTTCATGATTTATGGATCTGAGAGCCACGCCCATTTCCTAGAATCGGAATGCCATGTACTGAGCTGCTTTCGTCCACCACACCCTTCTGCCGTGATGTTCTGCCATGATGAACTTCACCAGGTAGCATTCTCACCTGGATCACTGCAGGTAGCGTGTCCCTAGCCATCATAACCCTCTAAGTAATACCCTGCAGTCCTTCATCACTACTTGTACACTGAAGGGGAGGGTCCTCAGTGTTCTCATCTGTATAATGAACACTCAGGGTGAGATAACCCAGCACCAACATGCTAGGAGGTCATGTCCGTCTCCTTTTCTAAGGTAAACCGCCCGGCATTTCACCCCCCCGACCTGGCGCGCTGGTGTTCACGGTGTGCTCACCAGCAGCACCTAAAGTCTGGGCAGAGGGAAAGCAGTGTCTGGCACTCGGTGAGCAGTCAGTGAGGGAAGGCTGTGATTAGAACAAAATCAGGGTGCTGCCTTTCAAACAGACTAAGTATGATCGTGTCATCTGGTTATTGGATATTAAGTGAGGGTGGGAGAGTGGAACAAGACCCAGGGAGAACCTGGCTGGGCAAATGGCCTCTGCTTTTACGGCCAAGGCCATTTATAACTTAGGTGAGTAGCTAAACAAGTGTGGGAGTCCACTGGTTGGAGGTCTCCGGGACCTGCCTGAAGCCTGATCTCAAGTAGCAGACACTTCTGAGGCCCAAGTCCCACCCCCTCAGCAGCTCCAAACTCATAATTTGAGCTGAGATGCCTGGCACACCCGGAGGGCACACCCAGAACGCTCTGGCAATTTCTACCTCGAGTGTACACCGAGTCAGCTTTTCTGCCTCAAGCCAGGGCTTCTCTGATTTGAGGGTGGAGATAACCAAAGGCCCTTCCATCTGCATTCAGAAGCAGCTCAACACCCCACCGGGCATCTCAACCTAAGGGGAGTGGGAAACCACTGAGCACATGTCCGACCTCCCTCTCCTTGACAGCACAATTCTGCAGTAGTTTCTGTGGGTGGCCAGGGAGAAACGCTCTCCTGCTCCCTTGATTCAGCTTGGGAGGGACCACCTCCCACAGGACTGGAACCCCAAACCTCATTTCAGTGTCTGATTTGAGGGAACCCAAACTAAGACACATATGCAGGGCAAAGCCTCGTTCAGGGTGCCCTGATGTCCTGTATGGAACACCACTCTTGTTACCCTGCGGTTACAGACTGGGTGATCCTTCAAGGCCAGAACCAAGCCTGGTTCATTCACCCCGGGATCCTAGGTGCTGGGCACACAGGTGGCGCCCTGTAACTATTGAGCAGATGCACATTCAGGGTTCTTCTGCTGTGGCCTGCATCACAGGCAGGAGGCCACCTTTGGTCTTTCTGACAACTCAGTTTTAGAAAAGTGTATAAAATAAAGCTAAGGGTCCTTAGCAAGGGGAAAGACACATGTCTTTGTGGAGCCCACCCGCCCTGCCTGTCTCCACTGTGGAGCCCAACCTCGTTCACCTCGGATTGCCAGGCTGCCACAAGGCCCGCGGCCTGCTCCTTTCCCTCCCTCCCATCTCCTCTTTCCCTTTTGATTCTCAGGCTCTGCACTTCCATCGAAGAATCACAACAGAGAACCAGATCAAAGAAATCGAAACAAGTAAAGCTGATTGCATGGCTGCTCTTTCTTTACATCTCCTTCCCCCCAGGCCTTGAAGCTAGCTACAGCAAAGTACCCACTTGTGGGCCAGGGGTCTTTGACAGACTTGTTTCTGGAAAGCTCATTCCGTGCTGTTAAGGTGGCCACTAGGTAAAACACAATATATGAACGTGAAAATCCACATTTCCAGCTATTCTTGAAAAATGGGGGATTTGATAGCATAAGTCCACCTTCGGCTGGACCTAAGAGATGGGACCCAAGCCCCCCATGCTGAAGTTCCCCTCATACTCCCTCCTGCCTTTGACCCTGAAGCCCTGAGGAGTGGCCATTTCAGATTGGGCTAAGCAAGTTTCATTTGGCTCTTTCTTGTTTGTTGCTTGGCTCTGAGGGTGAGGGTATTTGAGTTGCTTCCCTGTATTTAAGTGTTTGGGAAAAACAAGTTCCAGCTGCTTTGGGTGCTCCTTGTATTTCTAAGTGCTTCTAGCAGGAGGTTACAGCTTCCTATTCTCATGCTGTCTTACCAATGCCATGTTGATGGTGATGATGATGATGATGATGATGATGATGATGATGTCATGATACCTGGGTAATGAACAGCAGTTACTCAAGGCACAAGCCTGCCTCATCCTGCAGAGGCTTAAAAAAGAAGTAGTAAGCCAGGCATGGTGGCACACGCCTATAATCCCAGAGACTTGGGAGGCTGAAGCAGGAGGATCGCCAGTTGCAGCCTCAGCAACTTAGTAAGTGCCTCTCTCATAATAGTAAGGCTGGGGATGTTGCTCAGTGGTAGAGCATCCCTGGATTCCATCCCCAGTACCACCAAAAAAAAAAAAAAAAAAAAAACTTAACCTTAAGGGTTTAGAAGAGAGGTAGAATACATGGAGCAATACCAAAGAGAAGAGGCCACCAGGTGATGCACCCCAAGTATGCCTTGTTTGCTCTTGTTTCTTTGAAGGGAAGAGTGGCCTGGAGGGAAAAAGAAGATATCAATTCTGGCAAAAAATACAGATGTCTTCATTTTCCCTCTGGAACTGCAAAGAGAGGAAGTGAGGCTCCAGAGCCATTTGCATGTTAACCATGAGCAAGGGAGAACTGAGCACATGCACATGAATCAGCCTGCCTCGGCACACAGAGACACTGCAGTTTGCATTGAGTTTATAGATCCATAAACCTACTGTAAATTGCAGACTCCTGCAAAGTTAGAGTTAATAACAAAAATGCAAAGGCAACAAGAGGAATAATTCCCTAGCCTCTCAGTTTGAAGATAGAACATAAATGTGTCTAAGACATCACTTGCTGAAGGACTGCTGTTCTTCGTTGTCAGTTCCTGGACAATATTAATAGGTGAGGTGCTAGGGCCTACCTCTGTAAAGCTTATGTTCCAGAAGGAAAGGATCATTGAACACACAATTATGATGATTTCAAAAATTGCAAATGTCATGTGTGACATCAAGGAGAAGCCAAGGTATAAGAACATGGACCAGGACACCTAACCTAGGAAGAAAGGGCTGCTTAAGTTACAAATTCTCTGCCAAACACTGTAGGGCACACCTGTAATCCCAGCAGCTTGGGAGGCTGAGGCAGGAGGATCACAAGTGAAAACCCGTCTCTAAATAAAATTCAAAAAAGAGCTAGGGATGTGGTTCAGTGACCGAGTGCCCCTGAGTTCAGTCCCCAGTACCAAAAACAAAAAAGAAACAAAGCATTTACACTACAGTCTCAAGAGGAAGAAGTGGTCCTGGCCAAAAGCCTGTCCACCTTTATTTGTCCTTTATTTTTATATACCTCATACTGCATCTGGCAGTGAAGTTGGAAACAAATTACAAAGTGTTCAAAGAGCTCAAAGACTAATGGGGAAAATAGGTTCCCATCTGATCTGCTGCTTGGAAATGATGGGGGACTCTTCCACACCTTAACATAGATTTAATAGTTAAAATTTAACTTTATTTTATAAAATTTAATAGTTAAAAATTATTTTGATGCTCAAAAAGAATTCAACCAAAATGTTTCATCATTTCAAACTGTCCTGTTGTGAATGAATGCCCAGGACTTCTCTAAAAATTCAATAAAACACATGGAATTGAGAAACCATCCAATCCCATGGAGCATCTGGGACTTTGCTGAGATAGCAAGGTGTATTGTTTGGGGTAACACAAGCTATGGGGAATCTCACAGCAGGCATAGAGCAGCCCAATCACGCAGAAAAAAAAGGGGGGGATAGCAGATTGAATGACAAATTGACCAAAGAGGAGTGAGACAGGATGCTAAACTTTGGAGGCCTGGAAAAAATTCTTGGTGATTAATAATGTTATTGATAATAATAATAGTAATGTCCATGATAACACTCTTCTGAACTTCATATGCATCAATGTGCTCAATTCTTCAAGTAGGTACTACTGTTGTCCCCATTTTGCATATGAGAACACTAGGGATTAGAACAAGAGGTTTCTGTTGATGGCAACATGTCAGGCAAAATAACCTGAAATCTAAAACCTACAGCAATGCCCAGGTTAAATAAACCAACCCATCCCTTTCCTCACAGAGCAGAGTTTGCAAGTAGTTTGCTCAACCGTCAAAATCAAAAGGTGACCTAAAGCAGTGAAGAGCTACAAATGGAGGTCATCCCTTGAAGGACCAGACTCAACTGTAAAAAAGGGCCTGTCTTTCAGCAGCCACAAGAGGACAGAAGCTGAGGTGCTGGGCTGGTGTAGAGAGTTGGGACTGAAACTCCTTCACATAAAGAAGCTACACCCTCAGTGAAAAATACAACGGAAGGGACAGGAGGACCACAGGGAAACCCACCTAAGTCTCCTCTGCTCTGGGTGGGAAAAACAGTTAATTCTCAGACAATTTGAATCCATGGTCCCCATCAGAAGAGGCTGGGGTTCTAACACAAGTTAACCAAGCGGTCCAAGAAGCCCCAAGGTAAAGATTTAACAAAAAAAAAAAAAAAAAAAAAATCCAAGCAAATGATATCTCTTAGGGAACCTAGCAGAAACAAGTAAGGGAGCTGCTCTTATCCTAGACCCTTCCCAAGTTCCTAAACAAAGGATTTTTTTTTTTTTTTTTTGTACCAGAGATTGAACTCAGGGGCACTTAACCACTGGGCCACATCCCCAGCCCTTTTATTTATTTATTATTTTTTTTTTTTTAAAAAAAGAGTTTTGCTAAATTGCTGAAGCTGGCTTTGAACTCATGATCCTCCTGCCTCAGCCTCCCCAGTTCATGCCCAGCAACAAAGGCTTTCTTAAAATGAGCTCACAATCCAAAATCAATCTCTCTCTCTCTCTCTCTCTCTCTCTCTCTCACACACACACACACACACACACACACACAAAATCCACCATGAAGGAAGTCAGCAGTCACAACTAACAACAGAAAAAAAAATCTCAAGAACTTCAAATAATAAAATACTCAGATAAAGAATATACAATGTATTTTAAATTAAGTGAAGACATAAAGGAAGGAATAAAATATGAGGAAAGATCAACATAGTGTCAACAAAAATCAGACACATGTGAAAAAGAATCCCTAGAAAATAAAAATAAAATCATTGGAAATAAAACCTCAGTGACTATTAGCAGATAAGCACACTTTAAGAAGGAATTGATGAGCAAGAAGAGAAAGCTAAGAAAATGTGACACACAAAACAAAAGAGAGAGAGAGAGAAGGAAAATATCAACAAGGTCTGGAGGTAAGGAAAAAAAATAAGAAAACCCAACACATATCTAAAAAGGGCTCCAGAGGAACAAATAAATAAAGAGAATGAAGGAGAGACTGTAGAAGACAGAGGAATCCTCAGATTCAGGAAATCAAGTGAGTTCTGAGCTTAATAAGTAACATTAAGTTCACACCAAGATTCACTGTGCTGAAACTCAAAAGCATCGAAGGCAAAAAGAAGATCGAACAATCAAACCAAAGAAAAGGCAGGTTTCCTCAAAAGCAGCAATAATAATTAGATGTACAGCCAACTTCTCAATAGATCACTAGAAACTAGGACACGAAGGACCAATATCTTCAAAGTGCAAATAGAAAATAGAATCCCCAAGGAATCTTTTTACAAATAGGCCAAAAAAAAATTTTTTTAGAGAAGTAAGGAGAGTGGCAACCACTGCAGAACAGATCACTGAAAGAAGGATGAAAAAGATATACTTCAAAAAGCAAAGAGAAGAAAACTGGAGATGTAGAGAAGGAGAAGACCAAAGAATCAGGGTACAACTTGGTAAATCTGAATATACCAATTCCATAAAGTAATAATGACAATGACCAATGTTGGGAACACTGGGGTAACTGGCATTAAAGCACTGCATGTGCTACTTGTAAGAAGGGTAAAGATGCTGATCAATTTTAGATGTGTTAAAGTTTGATGTCAACGGCACGTGTTAAATTTTTAAGGGAATCCAAGAGAGAGACAGAGATGAAATTAGGAGAGCATATTTAATGGAATCCAAGAAAAAGAAAATTGCATGGAGTGATGGTGACTCTTTGGAAAAAGAAACACATAGGACGAAGGCATAGGCAGAAACACGGAGGAAAAGGACACCAGAGGAGAGGGGAAGAGGGAATAAGGAGAACTCAATCTAATGAAAAGCAGGATTAGAGGATCTTTTTTCGAGCACTAAAAAACAAACAAACAAAAAAGTCAGGCTAAATAATATAAAATAAGAAGATAGAAAAACATCTAAGATTCTCAATAAACATCAGTGAATTAAACACACCAATAAAAAGATAAAAAATAGCCTAGCTGGATTTCTTTTTATTTACAAGAGATTTACCGAAAATATAAGGACACTAAAATTGTAAAAGTATAGAAAAAAACATTTTTTAAATCCAACTGGTGGAGCTATACAAACACCAGATTCATTTTTAAGTTAATTTCTATTGGGAGCGCTCTTTTTCAGTTTTTTATAATGCTGGTGCATTATAATTATATGTAGTAGTAGGATTTGTTGTTACATGTTTGTACCTGCAACAACATAACAATATAATTTAGTCAGTTTGAGTCCCCAGTACCTCCCCTGGCCCTCTCCCTGATCCCCTTCCTCTTCTCTACTGATCTCCTTTCTCTTTTCATGAGATTCCACCTCCTCCCACCCCACCCCCACCTCTGCATCTTTCTTTCTCTCTCTCTCTCTCTCTCTTTCTCTCTCAAGCTCCAAATTTGAAAGAAAACATATGACCATTGACTTTCTGAGTTTGGCTTATTTCACTTAACATAAGGCTCACAAATTCCATCCAAAGGGCCGGGCAGTGGGGGGGGGGGGGGCACTGGTCTTGTAAAATACTAAAGGCACAATTCCAGAAAGAAATAAAATCTGTAAACCTTTACTCATTATGATTATTATATTAGGATCATATTATGATCCTAATATAAAATGTACTTGAAGTTTAAAAATGACAGAAGTTCAAAGAGAAATAGACAAATCCTCAAACTTTTTTTCAGTCATTCAGCAGACCAAAAATTGGGAAAAGTATGGATTTGGACAATACAATTAACAAGGTTGTTCTAATAAACAAATATAGAATCCTGACCCCTGAATATTTAGGAACTTTTTCAAACTCAAGGAACAGTTATAAAAACCAACCACTTAGCTCACACAACGCAAGTCTCAAAAATTTCAAAGAGCCAGGAAGTGGCACACGTCTGTAATCCTAGCAGAGGCTGAGGCAGGAAAATCTCGAATTCAAAGCCAGACTAAGAAAAGTGAGGTACTAAGCAACTTAGTGAGACCCTATCTCTAAATAAAATACAAAATAGGGCTGGGGATGTGGCTCAGTGGTCACGTACTCCTGAGTTCAATTCCTGGTACCCGCCCAAAAAAGTTTCTTTTCAAAGAATCCACCTAATACAGACCACAATGAAAAAAAGTGAGAACACGTAGAAGATAACTTAAACACAAACATATTCAGAGACTCTTAAATGTATTTTTAATTATCGTAAAAGAAACTACAGATAGTTTTTAAGACTTACTCTCAAAGGAGAAATAATTCTGAAAATAGGAAATGTTTAGAACTCAATGAAAACACCATTTATCAAAACCTGTGGGAAGGAACTAAAGAAATTACTTAAAGGATATTTTATAGCTTCAAATGCTTATATTTTTAAAAAAGAAAAGACTGGGGATGGGGATGTAGCTTAGTGGTGGAGTGCTTATCTAGCATGTGCAAGGGTTTGGGTTCCCTTCTAAGAAAGAAAGTGGGGAGGATAGGAAGGGAGGGAGGCGGAGAGGGAGAAGGGGAGGGAGGGGGAGAGAGGGGGAGAGAAAGCAGGGGAGGGGAGACTGAATGTTAATGATCTGGTTGTCAATCTTAAGAAGATAGAAGGACAGAGTAAATCCAAAGTATGTAGAAGGAACGAAATAATAAAGCTATAGCCCCGGTGAGATATAAAACACACTTACAATAGAGTTTTGACCAAACTTGAAATGTGATTCTTTTTAACATTTCTAAATGGTGATAACAGAAGAGGCAGGGTAGTGAAGTGGCAGGAAGTGCTGGCTCTAGAGCCACAGGCCTGGGCTGAATCCCAGCCCTGCCCCTTATCATTGCATGGCCTCAGGGTAGTGCCCTATGGCTGGCATCTGAGGAGCCACCGCTCAGACTCTGGACAGCCAATGCCCAGTGCCCACACACCCATTGCTTTCCCCTATGGCAAGACTTCCCAAGTTGTGGACTCTGACCCAAGGATCTTCTTCTCCTGATGAAAATGGGTATTACTATCTCCACCTTGCAGAAGGGAGAACTGAGGTTTGGATAATATATGCAATTCCCCCCAAATCATGGAACCATCAAGTATTGGGACTGATTCAAAGCCAGATTCCCCCCAATTTAAAAGTCGGCAATCTCAGCCATTCTGTGAGAGAAGACAAAAATCCCTGGTGGCCACTCAGGGTGATGATGCTCAGGAAAACTTTACTATAACAGCTCGGGAGGCTGAGGCAAAAGGATCGTGAGTTCAAAGCCAGCCTTAGCAACTGCGAGGCACTAAGCAACTCAGTGAGACCCTATCTCTAAATAAAATACAAAATAGGGCTGGGGATGTGGCTCAGTGGTCGAGTGCCCCTGAGTTCAATCCCTGGTACCCCCTAAAAAATTAACTAATTAATTAAAATTAAAACCAACTTTACCGTATACCCAATATTAGGGGAAAATCTCTCTTTTAAGATCAAAGGTAAAATAGCAGGGGGCAGATGCTGCTTAAAAATGTCTATAAGTCCCTACTCCTACTAGGTAGATTATAGGCTTGGGAATGAGAAATAATATGAACAATTCTCATATTTCTTAGACACCATGGAGAATGCTAAGATCTTTCAACATCCCTCTCCAAAGGTTCTACTATTGTCCCATAACACAGATTCAGAACCTCCAGTGCAAAGAAGTTAAATTCAAATAGCTACAAATCGGGAGAGGCAGGATTCCCACCCAGGCCATCTGGCACGACACTGTCATTCTTATCCTCGTCAACCTCCTGGGCCCTGACTTCTCGGTCCATCCCTGGGAGATCACAATACCCAAGCCCTGGACTGGGAAGAGCAGAGGAGACAGGCAGGCCAGCCCCCACCCAGCACAGCCTCTGGCACAAGGTAAGCCAGGAGGAGAATGAAGAGGGCAGGGCTGAGGGTGAGGAGGGGTAGAGGTCACAGCAGGTGTCTCTACAAGGAACAGGCCAATCAGCTCCAGGAAAACTTCCTGCATCGGATCTCCAAAGGCGGCTTTCCATTCCCTGCACACAGACCTTCATGAGGACGGCTCATTGGTGCGGCACGTGAAGGCTTGTTTTCAAAATCAAAATCACAGCATTTCATATTATAGGAAGATAGGAAGAAAAGTATTTAAAAGGATCTGTCAAATAGAGCTGTAGGGAAGCGAGGAAAAAGAAATGCTCACATTACCCGATTGTAGTGAGTCTAGCCTTGAACTTAATTTTCCAGAATTCTTGAAATATCAGTGATCGCAGCAGAAAAGAACAATTAATCAGGCCGCGTTTGTTCTCTATGTGTGAGTCGCTGTTGCCACCTACAGGTAAACACGGGGCGTGCAGCGCTGCGGAACCGCTCATCCTCAGGACAGAGCCCTGGAGAAGGCGGCTCTGGGGAAGTGGTTTGTTTGCAGGATGCAGAAAACGCAATGATACCTGAAGGAGCAGCTCTTTCTCGACCACCTCTTCGGTCTTGCTGATGAGGCGCTTCTGCAGGGTGTGAATTTTCTGTATCATCTCAAAGGTACTGGGGTCGCTGGCCTGTCCGAGGGGAAGAGCAAAAACCGGCTTAGAGGTCATCAGTTTCAAAACACCAAGGTCCCTACGTAAAATAATCATTGTTTTATTGAGATCTCCTGCAAAGCCACAGCATCAATGTAAAGAGAATTAAAACAAAACAAAGCATGACAGGTGAGATAGTCATAATTACCTGCCCACCACCCCACCATGGTTTTCCAATGTCTTATCTAGGGAACTAGTTCGCCAATATATGGGAAATGGGTGTGTTGACTCCACCAATAGGAATAATGAGAATAATGACAGTGACTGTATATGAGACCTGACTCTCTGTCACCATCGGTACACTGGGCTGCATTTCCTACAACTCATTTTAGCCACATAAGACAGTATTTGTCTTCCTTTCTTACAGATAACACAACTGGGGCTCAGAGAAGTTAGGTCATTTGCCCAGATTGGTGAAGGCCAGAGCTGAATTCAAGGCCCACACACACCAGGCTCCAAATGCTGCTGCTGTAGCTCAACCCCAAGGTCAGAGGCTGTCCCTCCCAGCTCCAGTTTCCCTAGGAATGAGCTTTGTTCCCACAGTTTTAGGATCCACTCCCCTTTAGTCACCGTCACCAAGAAGATTCAATACAGTTCCCCATGGGGATAGCTACAGGGTGGGGATCTCTGCTAATAACTGGCTGCAGAATGCGGCCATGGTATTTCACTCCTGGATGGAGTTATCAACCTATAAGGCTCTGATGTCTCTTCAATTGCTATCTGTGCACAATTTGAACAAGACCTATGGTTATAAATTGATCCATTGTCCTCCAGTCCGCCAGCCAAACCTTCCCTCTCAACTGTTCTGACGTTTTGAATTAATCTAGCAAGCTAAATATTTTTAACTGTCTCCCAGAGTCTTCATTTTCTAATTTTTTAAAATAGAAATTGACGCCAAGTTGGAAACTTGAAAGATCTGCTTGAAAACACACGGAATAAGCGAATGTGATGGCAAATGGATTTAAACACTTCAGCTCCACTTCCCCGGACAGATCCACACAGTGGCTGAGCTAGTAAACGAGACACCACACTTGGCATGTGAAGAGGAATAAATGAGGGTCAAAAAAAAGGGAAATTAAAGAGATGTTGTTGACTCTGACTTTGAGAAGCACTGAGCAGTGCCAATTGATACCCATATATTGGGACTAGGTCTGGCACACATCTCTTGGCAGGACTGGATGTTATTAAAATTCAGGCCTCATGTTTACATAACAATTTATAATGCATTAGCCTTAATGCTTTCTTCATTAAAAGGAAAAAATAAAAATGAAAAACAAAAACCTAGTTAGCTGATTTTCCAGCCTGCCCTGATCTTTCTTGTATCATAGACTTCTCTCTCTCAACACCCTAATTGTTCATTTACTGGAATCCCCTTCTGGCACCCACATTGCTTGGTACAACCAGGAGAGTGCCCTCTTTTTCTTGAATAAAAAGAGTTTATCTTTAACTGCTATTTGCAGTACTGGTGGTAATATCCACCAGGAACTCATAAAATATCAAACGAAATTGATTGCCCATCTTCTACCTCTAAGACTTTGGCTATGTCCCCAGATCCTAAAGGGTTTGGCTAGAGCTTTGCAAAGAGGGCTCTTTCACAAAACCATTTTTCATGGAAGAAGGAAAAAAAATAGAATGCAAAGACCAATTGAAAGATGATTAAGATGCTGGTGGCCCACGTAGCTAAAGGCCATTAGCAATCCAAGATGGACAGGCAGTTGAGGGATAACTGGTGGACCACAAACTCCCTAAACAAGAAAAAGAAATGGCAATTGATAAAGCCAGTACACAGCTTCCACTGGGTCTTTTTTCAGGCAGAAAGGATTTCGTTCCAGACTTTTAAAACAAAACTCAAATGAATTCAAATGGAGCATCTGGTTCTGGAATAACCCAATTTGCATTGCAGCCAGTCTTACATTCTAGGTGACAATTTGCAGAGTATTAAATTAAAGGGCACTTCTTAATTGTGCTTTAGGTTAGAAGCCTCCAGCAGGGTAGGAGAGAAGATGGGGGAGGGGAAGAACATTCCAGCAGCTGTTACCTCGAGCTTCCTCCATCTGTGCACATTCATGGGGTTCTCCAGTTCCTCCTCCAGGGCTCTGCAGCGGGTCCTCTCCTTTAAGAATTCTCTTTGCATGTGAAAAAACTCCTGCCTGAATAACACAGACTTTCTTTTGCAAAGAAATTCTCTGCCCATTTGATCCCCCCCCCCCCACACACACACACAAGCTAATGCCTAGTCTTTTTTATTTTTTATTTTGAGGCGGGGTCTTAAGTTATCCAGGCTGACTACAAATTTGCAATCTTTCTGCCTCTCAGAGTCTCTGGGATTACAGGCATGTGCTACTGTACCCAGCTGAACATCATCTCTTTAAATGGCCACATCCATACCACATCTTGGGTAGAAAGTTGGAATTCAGGGGACTTTTGTGAACACTGAGACCAGCCTCTCAAATCTGGTTAAGGCGTAAATGATGTCAGTTCTTGCAGAGCTCAAGAATTGCCTTCGCTTTAAACAACAACAAAAATGTGACAGGCTTTAGAATATTGATTCTGTATATTCACGGAATTTAGAAGTGTGTGAAATGAAGGAGGTGCAGAGGTGAATTATGAGAGCTTCAATATACTTTTCAATGTTTCTAAATGTTTGTACAGTACAGTGAATGAGCACACAGCCCCTAACAGAGCTATTGAGGCACAGGGGACCACCTGCACGCCACACATTGGGATCATGGGTGGAGGGGGGTGGAGGGGAGAGCTCTGACAACATCCCTTTGCCTGAACCCAATTCCAGAGGGACTCTGCTTGGTCCGGTTTGATGCAGGGCTTGGACTTCATGGGGTTTATAGTTCTACTGGTAATATTCCTGTGCAGCCAGGACCAGGAGACAATGAGTCAGGATTTGGGAGATCTTCTACCTGGCATTCCCCAACCATAGCACACAGGTGACTGAAAAAATCCCAGGCACCAGCTCTGCCTCAGACATACTTGCAAAATCTTCAGGAATCTCTAGTTAATAGGACTGTGCTACAGCCGTCCTCAGGATCCTGTGAGCTACCTGTCACCCTATCAACCAGAAGTTTGGTTGGGAGGTGGAGAAGCAGCAAGCACTTTCATTGACAGGAGCAATGAGGACATTAATATCTGTCCTCGTCTGCTCTGGGTGTGCAGATCACTAATGCTAAGCCATTTCTTACTTAATTGCTTCATTTAAACCAATAATACAACTTCCCCTCATTAGCAAGACAAACCATTGGAATTAACTGCATGAGGTTCACATGAGATAGGGAGCCCAGAACAAGGTGCTTAGAATTAAAAGCATATTTGTAACACTTCGATTCTCTAGGGTGTCTTTGGAAGAAGAGGGCAAAATGTTGGCTACCATGTTTGATGGCTTGCTTTCTATTAGACTTTGTGCCAGGCACATTACATTTGTTTTCATATTTTATTGTAACTACAAGTCAAAAGCTCAGAGAAGTTTAGTGATTTGCGCAAGGTCACACAAGGCTGAGATTAGAATTCATGACTGCTTGCTCTCAATCTGTATCAAGTTGTCTTCTCATTGAAAAGAAAAATAAAACCCACTGTCCACAAACTAGCACTATTGAATAGAAATGGGTAAAAGTTGGTCCTCTATGGGTGTCATAAAAATAACTGGTGGCTGATAGTCCTGGAGATCTTTCAATAGCTACTTAGAATGAAGCCATTTGTCTCTACAATGTCAATGGTAGTAAAGGTATGAGTGATTCTCTAAGCTCTTCTTTAGATTTCTTTTCTGCATTTCCCATGTTTTCTACCATGAATTTACACTACTTTCATTACCCGAAATACAAGCAATTCTTAAAAAGATTAAAAAAAAAGTATTGATCCATCCCTGATGGTGGCTGTCTTAGTATTCCTGAATATATTCCCTGTGTCTAAATATCAAAACTATCTTCTAATTCAATTAAATTAAGAAGCAGATCCAAACTGTGTCCTTATCAGGAGTGGTCAAGGAGACTTCCTCTACAAGCCCCTGGAGAATACGCTACTGGGAAAAGATCAGATGCTCTTATTTGGTTTCCTGCAGCTCCCCATATAAAACAAAGTACTGTTTTCCCCAAGGAAAAGTAGATCTCAGGCACCCCAGATTAAAAAAAAAAAAAAAGACGAAGATACACACTAAGCTAAAGTAAAGCTGTAAAAGATAAATCAAGAGTGAGAGAGAAAATCTGACTACCTTCTAAGAAAACAGATTTGCAAATAGTGGTAGAATTAAAATTTCCACCTACCTCTTTTCATCCCATATATAGTTCCAAGAACAAAGTGTAAAGTTACCCGGATGAAATTTAAATATTGCTGCTCCACCCCCTACACACTGCCTTATTAAAGAAATTCACCTTTTTTCATTGGGGAAAGAAATTTTTCTGAATCATGACTAGTTGGTGTTTGTGATATGGCTTGAAATGTCCTTTTTAAAAATCCAGAATCATTCTTTTAAATAATTTTTTTTCTTTTTTTGGTACCAGGGATTGAACCCAGCAGCACTTTAACACTGAGCCACATCCCCAGACCTTTTTTTTTATTTTTTATTTTGAGACAGAGTCTCGCTGAATTGCTTGGGGCCTCTCTAAGTCGCTGAGGCTGGCTTTGAACTCGTGACCCTCCTGCCTCAGCCTCCGAAGCCACCGGGATGACAGGCATGTGCCACCTTTTTGCACTTGCCCAAAATCCCTTGAAAGGAAACAGGTTCGTTTTCGTTTTGCCTGGTGGGCCGTGTAGGGTGGGATGGGAAAGTTCTTAATCTCTCTTGGCTGATACTTTCATCATGCAGAATCCATTTATGCAATTAATTTGATGAAGACTTTCAATGACCGACCGTCGTGAGAAGCTCCGCGCAGAGTGCCATGCCCTTACCAGTTACCTGAGTTCCTCCACGTTAGCCACGCTCCTGGCGAGAATCCCCTTCTCCCTGCGAAGCTTCTTGATCTCAAGTTTGAGGATGCGCATGTCCTCCACCCTCTGGTTGTACTGGCTTTCGCCCTTATTCATCACCGACTGCTGGATCTTGATCTTCTCGTAGAGCAAAGCTAACTCGTCATTGCGCCGAACAAGCTGAGACCCCAGGATGTCTCTCTCGCTGATGACCTAGAAACGAGGGGAAGGGCCCCCAGGAAGGGAAAAGTCACGCTTTTCATTGTGGCTGCAGCCTTCATTCAGCCCACGAATATCTAGCAAATGGCCATGTGGGCGCCACGTGCACCGGCCACTGGAATCGCCCGCTAGACCCTCAACACTGGGCTCCTCCCACGAGAGTTGGGGTCCCTTTGAAACGAGAAACCGCTGTGCAATAAATAATTTGTAATAAAGTTAATAGCCCAGCGGTCCAAAATTTCTTGGCCCGTGGGTGGATCATTTTGTTTGATGGTATATTTTTTCCAACCCATTTGTCATTTTTTGTTTTGTATTGTTTTGGTTTTTGTTTGTTGTTTGTTTGTTTTGGTATTAAGGATTGAACCCAGGAGCACTTTACTACTGAACTATATACCCAACCCTTTTTATTTTAATTTTGAGACAGTCTGCTAGATTGCCCAGGCTGGCCTCAGAGTTGCAATCCTCAAGCCTCCAACTCTCAGGGCTGCTCCAACCCGTTTGCTTTTTGATGTTTGAATTTCAACAGTCTGGTCAAGTACCACCACTTCTTAGTGTTCTTGTAGGGACTAACTTCTCTCTGCCAGGTCCTTGAAATCATTTATGTTTCTAAGCCCCACACTACACATTTGAGTTTCTAGCTCCCAAATATGTAATTATTAATTGCAATTACATATGAGCTATTATGTTGCCCTAGAATGCAAGCTCATTGAGAACAGGGAACTCGTGCTTCTCTTGACCAAAGTGTCCCCTGTGCCTGGAGAAGGGACCGATGCCTAAGAAGTGCTTGTAAATACAAGCCCATCAAATGAGTGACTATTTCATCCCCAATCAACAAGAGATGGGCCTCTGCTGCTGACCTCCCAATAAGGCTGGCATTGCTGAAAGAGGACAGAGGAGTCATAAAAATTGGAATTGATCACTGGTGACTGTGGTTGAGAGTCTGATGAGGAGACTCTACCTGGTCTAACTCCTTCTTCTGCCTCAATCGTTCCCCATCGGCCTCGGCAATGATTCGCAGGAGTTTTCTCTCCTCGGCCTCTTGCTTTTCAATGAAGTGTTTCGTCTCCAGGGCTTGTTGTCTCAGCTTCTGCAGCTCCGCCTGAGAAAGAGTAAATGATTTGAACAAATTTCCTTCAACAGCAACACAAACCAGGACTACAGGGCCCAGGTTTAGATGCCCAGTTAGGCTTATGCTTTCTTTGATGTTTCATTGAACATGATTTGATCACTCTCACAAGCCCAACAGAGACCTACAACACACACACACATACACACACACACACACACACACACACACATGCATGCAGGGGCACTGATAAGGAAATAGCAATGCCCCATATCAGTGACAGTGTTTTTCTGTGAGTTGTGCCCTTGAGGGATTCCTATCACTTGTCTGTATACATGTGGCTTCATTGGTATTCCACAGCATGGCTTCTCTCACCAAGAGAATTCACTAAGAATAGAGCAGAGGAAGACGCAGGGGTAAGGACAGGCTTCCATTCCAGGCATGGTCTAAGGCCACCAGTACATTCACTGCAAAGAAAGAGCCCAATGCAAGCAGAAATCAAATTAGCCAAAAATAATTTGAACTACTACTATGTGTCTATCTAATGGAAGCAGCCTGATGAGAAAGAAGGGCCAGACTCAGCTGTGAGCTCTCTGATAATGTGTCCCTGATAATGTGTCCCTGATGACCCAGCTATAAAAAGATGTAAGCCACCAGGCACAGTAGCGCATGCCTACAATCCTAGCGGCTCAGGAGGCTGAGGCAGGAGGATGGAGAGTTCAAAGCCAGCCTTCACAACATTGAGGCACTAAACAACTCAGTGAGACTCTGTGTCTAAATAAAATACAAAATAGGGCTGGGCATGTGGCTCAGTGGCGAGCGCCCCTGAGTTCAATCCCTGGTACCAAAAAAAAAAAAAAGATGTAAGTCTTAGTCCTAAGATATTTCCAACCCAGATGATACGCAAATATTAATTAGCCCAGGCAACAATTTTTCAGTAGCTTTTTTTTTTATCATGAAGTAAATTTATGTCACAGGAGATCAAAGGAAAAGTCATCAGTGAACCAGGGTCATCAGGGACACATTATCAGAGAGCTCACAGCTCAGTGTGGCCCTTGAAGTTATATGGAAATCATAGGAATGATGTGGGAGAGGTGCTATAAACTGAGAGAAATTCTTCCCATTGAAGGACAACCCACTTCTATTCCACAGGTAGGTTTGTGACTACCATACCCTCGGCACAATGCTGCATGTTTTACCAACTCTTTTCTCCATTTTACTAACACAATCACAGAGACAAAAAAGCAAATAAGTACAGCCAGTAAGTAGCAGAGCTGAGAGTACAACCAGGCGCTTTGGATGCCAAAGCCTGTGTTCCTGCTACTGTCACCACCCCATCATTCCCAGTGAAATCAGAAGATGAGTAAGACAAGGATCCCGCACCCACTGGAGACGATGAACAAAGCCACTGGGGTGAACACACCATCAACCTGTGTGAGGAGGACATGAGAAAACACAGGAAGGAGTTTCCTTCTGCCTGGAGTAGAGAAGAAAGAACCAGTCAGGTCCCTGGCTGTCGAGAAGGAGGCAGACCAGGAAGCCACATCCATCCCCTGTGGCTGGAGTAGAGAGCTAGGTAGGAACCAGCAGGAGGTGAGGCTGGTAAGCAGCTGGGCTGGACTGGGAAGGGCTTTGCACACCATGCACAGGATGGAGCACACACTGAGGAACCAAAATGTGTCTTTAAGAGGTTTCGTGCCCAGCTGAGGAGGACAAGAGACCCAATTGAATGAGGAGGGAGAGCTTTGCTTCCCCCAACCCATGCCTGAGCTCACAGGAGACGTGATAAGTTGACATTAAGGCTTCAATGTGTCAATTGCTTGCAGGTTGCCAGATGACAGTGAAAGACTGGTAATTTTTCCTTTCAAGTAAATATTGGAACTCACACACACACACACATAAACACACACCCAGAAAGGTCACCAAGACAATAGACAACTCCATACTTACATGTGCCTGTGAACCAACCCAACTCAGGTCAAGGTCTGCCTCTCACTCATGAACACCAAGAGTCATGAATGCCACACCTCAGCAGCAGTCATGAATGCCACCCCAAACCGCAGAAGATACCAAGATCCCAGCAAGAGATGTGCAAATTAAATGCAACCAGCTACTGTAATATAAAACCAGGGGTTTCTTTTATGACATTTTGTTTGTTCATTCATGAAATATGTTTTTTTCCAGGGATAAGCAAAAGGAAATGCTTATTGAGAAAAGATCTGGTCTAGTATTTACCACTTACAGGTTTTGCCTGATAGGAAAGTCAGGGAAGAACCAGCCTTTCTGTTTCTATAATCATTTAAGGTGACAGCGGAGACAGCAATAAAATACCTGTTTGGCTCCTGCTTCCTTTAATAAAACTTTTATTTTCCCATACCTGCAACACTCACTTCTCTGTTCCTAAGTGCTGAGAGCTGATCAGAATCCATCAGCAGAACAAAATGAAACCCCTGTTATATTAAAATGCAATCAACAGTGTGTAAAAGTATCTGTCTGGAATGTAAAACCGTTCGTGCGTTTGGCATTGCTGGGTGCTTTTTTCATAATATATCAAAATTCCGAGTGGTCTCCTTATGTCATAAATTTATGGGCTGTAAACAAGATGTGGCATTAGACGCTGGCAGCAAATGTGAACATCAACAAAATACCTTGGGTCTAATACATTTAGCAGTTATAAATCTGAGCTGTCTCACCCAGGAAAGCTGGGAACAACTGCTGTGCACCCAAAAGCACATCAAGCAGCATCTTGGAGGGGACCTGAGGTTTCTGCACCCGTCAAAGTGTTACTGGTGGCAGGAAGTTGTAATGAGATGGCAGGACGCACCATTCAGTCACTGCCCCTGTCATGGTATGATTTTGTGGAAGGTGTTTACGAACTACATACCATCTCATTTGGCTTGGAGCATAAAACATATCTCAAGAGCTACCCTTGCAAGAACCGTGTCCATTCCTGCATGGACGACCTGAAGTCTTCTGGCCACAGAGGAAGTAGGCTGTCTCTCTTTCTCTCCCCGCCCCGCCCCTGCCACCCTGTCTCAGATAACAGCTCCCCCTTTCTGTCATGCTACAGAATCCATTAAGTAAAAGGATGTGGTGCCCTGGAGCGAGGTCCTAATGTAGTACTGAGCCGTGGACCCAAGAGAATTTGTCGTTGGATTATTCACCAAGAATCAAAGTGCTGTCAGATAGATAGGGGATGATTGGGAAGTGACGAGACAGAATCATGAACCTGTTAGCACTAGAAGACAGACACTGCAAACAAGATGGCCCCTTTGGTGCTGATGAAACAGGACTGGCACAGACTGGGCAAGGGGACACGGATGCAGCAACATCTACAGAGAACATTGACATTGTCATAACCATGATATGCTGACAATGTCCAGAATCCCAAGAAGTCCAAAGAACTCGGTAGCAACTGGAAAAGGAATTTTGGAAGGAACAAAATTTTTCACTTGAGGAAGATACAAGAGGGTGATGGTGACATATGATGACAATTGTTTGTCTACAGGCTTGGGGGAGAAAATTGGGTTGTCCTGTCGAGAGGTATATCATCCTAGCAAGCAGACTAGGGCTTGTCCCTCCATCGGGGATTATGTACACACACCACTTTGTAGACCTCACAAAAGTAAGATGAATGTGTCATGGGGCAAAGTTACTAGAATCAGTCCTCCCTCCCCCCGTGTTGGTTTGCAAACTTTAGATGCATGAAATCCAGAGACCTGTGTAGAATGTGATTCAGATTCTTAAGCTGAAAAAGTCAAGAGGCTGAAACTCAACACTGGAGCTGTCATATTTTTCTAAAGAATGTCAAACAGGCTTACTGATAGGCCGAAATTATCCAGTCGGAGCACCACTGCAAGTCATCCTTGGATAACCTCAAATAATAAATCAGGTGGGTATTCTTCCTCTGTTCCCCACTCTTGCCTTAATGGGAAATGCTGGAAGAAAAAGCATCCAGCTCCACAAAGCCTCCAACCAGTGACCCCAAAGCCATCCCAACCAGGGATTCCCCATCTGGAGCTCACCCTCCAGAGCAGAAACCTTTTGATCACCCTTCATTCCACCAGCTACCAACTCTGCTGGTCCAGGGCCACAAAACAGGACCCTATGCCCTTTATTTTATTTTATTTTATTTTATTATAATGCTTCTTTGGCACTATACGTAGATGCCTGTTGGTGGAGGACATAATTGAAGTAAATACTAACTCACATCAAAGTATTGGTCTTTTGTACAGGAATCACTTATTCTAGAGCAGAATTTTACAGCAGGCAATTAATTCCACCCTGGACTCAGCTATGGATAATAGTTAATCTCTTGGATAAAGCATCACTTGGGAAACAGAGATGAGAATCAATGTCATCCTCCAAGAGAAAGAAATGATTCACCCAGTGGATTTCATGGAAGCCTTGATAACGTGGGCCACGAGGCCCCTGGTGAAGCAAGGTTTATAATGAGATCCTTCTGGTTCATTCAGCAACAAATAAACCCCATCCCACTTCAGGGTCCAGGGTGGATGAACTGCTCCCATGAAACTGTTTTTGAACAGGGGATAAGGGCAAAGATTTAGGATATTTTCAAGTTTTAAAAAATATATGTATACTTCTTTATATGTAAATAAAATTTAATGCAGAATTATTCTTTTTCCTATCATAAGTTGCAGTTGGGGAAATGAAAGTCTCAGGTAAATATATCAATGACCGTATCTTTTTTTTTAACCATATCTCAGTAATTCTATTTCCATAAAAACCTACCATTAGGTTGCCAAAACCTACCCATTATTAGATTGAGAGTGTATATTTCTATCTATGGCATCTTAGAATCAAGGAAATGTGATATTAAATCTGTCCAATGCTAGACATACTTTTTTAAGATAAGGACTATATTTGAAAGCTAATATATGCAAAAACTGAGGTGTTCAGTCTCTAATTTGTTGTAAACAGTTCTTGTGAGCAGTTCTAAAGCATGCGCATTTTCAAAGGAAAAAATGCCACCAATTTCTCCTTTTTTAATTCCTTGGTCACATGAAGTAGAAGGGAAATCCATTGGATCCAAGGGGGAAAGGAAATGACGTCAGGGTTAGTGATGTGTGCAGTGAAACATGTTTGGTTAGAGAATTTGAAATGGTTTAATTATTTGGTATATTTTCTCAGAGTGCTTGTATTATGTTAGTAGAAACAGAATGTTCTACACTGGTAGGTTTGAAGGATATGTCCTCGTAAGATCTATGGAGACAGGTGGTCCCTGGAAGAACAGCTGCAAAATTCTTAGACCCACAGAGGAAAGTGAACGTGAACCTGGCTGGGAGCAAACCAGGTGAAGACAAAGCTCTCACACCTGGTAGTTAATGATTCTTCAGGCAGAAATTCACACATACATAAAGGAACTTGACTAGGAACAGAGAGACAAACTGTCATCTTATAGAAAGGCCCAACCAGAGAAATGAAAATGTGCTCCCTTTGTGTCCAATGAATCAAAATGCATTCTGCTGTCATGTATATAACTATCGAGAATAAATTAAAAATAAAAATTTTTAAAGGCCCAGAGGAGCTGGGAAGGGCTGGGTGAGAGCACAGAGCTGGACCAGGACTGCAGATGTAAAATCCTGTGAGATCTGAGAGCTCAAGGACTTATTAGGCATATGGGTATCTTCTCTTTCCATTGATGCAGGACAGCCAGCATAAACACGCTGTTCTACCTCTGTACCACTCCCTCCCTTGTTCCTCTGCAAGCCCTGAGGCCTCCTGAGGATGGGTTGGGGAAACTGGCAGGGAAGACCATAAGAGGCCTGGGTGGTCATCCCCGCCCCTGGCTGCCTTCAGTAGGTGGGGACTGTCCCTAGTGGGTCAGTGGACCACTGGTCCACCGCGTCTCTTATAAGGTCTGTACCTTCAGTGTCTCCTTCTCCTTTTCTATTCGCTGCTGTTCCAGATTCAGCTTCACAAGCACAGACTCTTTGGCAGAGATTTCTTCTTTCAGCTGATCTACCTGATGGGTCATAATCTTTAACTTTCTCTTCATTTCTGTTATTTCATCCTAACAAAAAGAAAGGAGAAAATAAATCAAATAAACATCACCATCTCTATGGAAGTTTGAGACAAATTTCAGAGCTTCCCCTGGAAGCTCTCTCAAAACAAAGTTCTCTTGACCAATTACAATGGGCAATTCTTTTGTGTCTTCAGTGCCCGTCAACCTCAAAGTACTTCATAGCAATGACTCAAAACAGTCTCATGAGACATATACAAAGTATACATAATGAGTATCTCAAACACACACACACACACACACACACACACACACACACACACACACACCCCTTTATTCCTCTCCTTATTAAAGGAACTGGAAGCACAACACACATCATAGCTAAAATATTTCAAAGCAAAGCTCTGCAATTAAATGACAAGAGTGTGCTGCCACCTCTGATTCTCGGTTGCCATTAGCAGTTTTAAAAATAACAAAGAGGAGAAAGGTAATCCTACATAATAATTAAAAGAAGGACCATGATCTCCACATCCTATGAAGTTGTGTCATTTCCATTTCAAACCACCTGACAGTTCTGTATAAATCAGTCTTCTTTCCCAGGTGAATTGCACAGGACTGCTTCTTAATCTCATCTTAACCCCTGCCAGGAGGGCACCAAAACCTCTTTTAACCCAGGGTGGGCAAGAGTCAAAATGCAAGCACATAAATATGTTCTTTACCTGCGCTTCAACCAGGTTTTTGCTGTACAGGTTCCTGTCTGACCTCACAGCTTCATACAGGTTCTGTTGCTGTTTTAATTTAGTCTCCGATTCAGCTATTTTTTTCCTATAGTCAAAAATCTGCATTTCACGGATTTTTATGTCTTCCATGTTCATGAGGACCTGGAGGAAACAGAAGTATAGGAATATGCTTGAACAGCCCATCTGTGCTTACGGACATGGGACAAATAAAGTTTTTTTGTTTTCTGTTTTAATCTAAAGGTGGCTGGTAGAGATGCCAGCTATCAGAAAATCTGACTGCGACAATAATCACGGCAGCACAACACAGAAATTCCACCCCGCTGATTAGGTGCAAGCATATATCTCATCTACACTGCAAGTTCTGCTCAATGATGAAGGTTTAACACAGTTATTCTGTGAACACAAGAAAGAAAAAGATGGAAAAATTCTTTCAATTCTGGAAAGCCTCTCCTGACCACCCCACCCACCAAAAAACGAAAAGAAAAAAAAAAAAAAAGCCACAGGTTTATACAGAGCTTAAGGGAAAGCACTAGGAAAGATAAGAGATAATTTAGCTGTTTGGCCACACAGGCTGCTTATCACATCAACCACCAGAAAGAAAAGTGGCCTTTAGCCCTTGACAGCAATTGAAACCGTGTCCTGCCAATGTCAAAGACCTTCCAGCAAGGGAACTCAGAGGACTTCATAAAAATGCAATCTATTGTGCACACAACATTTTTAGGAAAACGGGAAGCCAGCAGGACCACCTCCTTTTGGCAAGTATGAAAAATCAGGGCCTGAAATCCCAGCTTCAGTCAATTCCTCTCAACATCAGCTCACAGAGTAGAAAGTTCAACTCTCAGTTGCAGGTCCACAGAAATTCTTTTTTTTTTTTTTTTTTTTTTTTTTTAAAGGACAGACTTCTTTAAAAATTTCTTAAGAAAGCTCAGCCTGGTGGCACAGGCCTGTAATCCCTGAGGCAGGAGGAGCATCAGTTCTAGTCCAGCCTCAGCAACTTAGCAAGACACCCTGTTTCAAAACAAAATAAAGAGGCCTAGGGTGTAACTCAGTAGTACAGTACCCCTGGGTTCAACCCCCAGAAATGTCCCCCCAAAACAAAATCCATTAAGAAGAAAAATGTTAGTGAAGAAAACATTGAATCAATGAAACTAATGTGCCTAATTAATGTTCAATGGCTAAAACACATAAGGAGAAAATTCTTATGGAGATTTCATGTCATTTTAGTGGATTTTTCTTAACTCATGGTTATAATTAGAGGAAATAGAGCAAGGTGACAGAGAATGGAAGAATGGGGACATACTTGAAGTAATAGCCCTAAAAGGTTCCTCAGAGGAAGTGACATTTTGTCTAGAAACTAAAGGTGGATAAGTACCATAGAAATCCGTTGTTTGAAATATTTACCCTTTATGTCTTTATAGAAACATCTTCCAAAGTTTTTGTATAAATATTTAAGGAAGGATGGGATTCAATTTTAGTAAATGTCTTTCAATACATATCATTTTGTATTATTTTCTTATTGGAGCAATTAATTTGATATACTTACCAATACATTTTCCCTTTAAAAAAAAATCTTAGTTCCTTTATACATAATACAAATTCCATAATTTAAAATAAATTCATAAATGGAAAAAGTACATTTCTTTTATTTGCTTGGCTTTTCCTTTTCCCTTGAACTCCCATAACCACCCCTCTCCATATAGTATAACTTGGTTAACCATCTAATATGTGCCTTCCATATTTTTCTTTTGAGCTTTGCATATTTTATTCAGGCAGGTCTACAAATATAATAATAAAAACTCATATTCATCAGGTGCTTCTTCTGAACATGGCATTTTATGGGTATTAACTCATTTAATCGTTACAAAAATTCCTATGAAATGTGATGATTCACCTCCCAATTTTGCAAGGACAGACACTGAGGTAAAAATTTAAAAAAAAAAGAAGTAATATTCACCAAGTTGGTCAACAATTAAGTGTACAGCTGCAAGAATTTGGTTTTCTTTGTCTTTTGTTTTTCTTTGCTTTGGAGGTTTTGTTTTTTATTTTTAGGCAAATGGGATCTTGGAATACATGTTTGCACTCTGCTTCTTAGATGTAATAATGCCTTGGAGAAATCATCTGAAATAACTCCAGTCCATTCCCTTCTAAAGGTGCATAATGTCCCACAGTATGGGTGTGACACCCTCTCCTGGCTGTTTCTCTGTGAGTATTCACTTGTTTCCACTTTTCTGCCACTTTGAACCAGGTCACAGGAAACACTTTGTACATGTGTTCTCCTTCACCTGTGCTTTTACTTCTGGGGGATGGATGCCCAGGAGTGGAATAGCTGGCTTGAAAAACATATATATTTTTAACGTTAACAATATAGTTAGATTGCTTTCCAAGGTGGCAGTAACACTTTACATTTCCACACCGCCCGCAAGAGTTTTCTTAATAGAAAACTACCCTCTCAGTTTCAGGAGAAACCCTCTTTGGTCATACTGCATAATTCTTTTAATGTACTATTAGATTTGGTCTGACACAATTCCATTTAGGATTCTGCATACATATTCCCAAGTGATATAGCCTATAGCTTTCTTTTTAGTTTTATTTGAATGTCAAGATCTGGGCAGATTTCATAAAGTGAATGAAGCGTCTTTCTGTTTACACATTCACTCATTAACTCATTTATTCACTCACTCAAAGAACATGTACTGAAGACCTTCCTTTTGCAGAAGCTGTAAAAGGACAGTTGTTACAAAGAGGAAAAGGACACACCTTCTACCCTCAGGCTCACCTCCAGTGAGTCTGCCAGGCACAGAAGGGTAATCAATGAATGGATACAACCAGTAATTCAGATATTCACATGGTGTTTTGGGAGAACCCAAAACTAGAAAATTAACAGGTAGTTTCTGAGGGTGGACCTATGCATCTTATCCAAGCAGTTAATATTAAAGATCTCCATCACTTGTGAAAACTACCTCTTCATTCTTAGCCCTCAACTATCCCAAGCAATGATTTAACATCAGTAAGCAATGCTTATTGGTGTACCCCCAAATAACATATGACACAAAGCATACAAGCAACAGTTTTCTTGAATTCACACTCTCTCTCTCTCTCTCTCTCACACACACACACACACACACACACACATAAATTATACCACTATAAGTTATATAGTTATCATCTTATGGCAAGAGAATTATCTGATTCATACAAGTTTGAAGGAATTTAATTGTAAAGTAATTAGGCCCACAGTCAATGTTGAAGCTAATTATCTCTCAACTTTTCATCAGCTTCCACAGGTATTGATTTGATTTTTTTTTCTTTTTGTTGGTACTGAGGATTGAACTCAGGGGCTCTTAATCCCTGAGCCACATCCCCAACCCTCTTTTATTTTTTATTTGAGACAGGGTTTTGGTAAGTTGCTGAGGCTGGCTTTGAAATCACAATTCTCCTGCCTCAGCCTCCTGAGCTGCTGGGATTATAGGTTGTGCACCACTGTGCCTGGCAGGTATTGATTTTTTAAAGTTTTCTACTTCTCTTTGAATTTGAAGCACATGTTTTCAAGAGAATCATCAACTTTAACCAATTTTTAAATTTTTTGGAATTAGAGTTATATAAAATATTTTATAGCTTTTGCTATTATTATTGTTGTTATTTTCTGTTATCATCTAATTGGTGTGGAAAGAAAATGGCCCAAGGTAAGAACACATGGACTCAGAGGTGAATGGCTTTGAATTGGTTGATGAGGAACTGGAAGGAAGAAGATTACAAAATCAAAGGTCTGAGGGGAAAATTTTTTTTAATTTTTTCGTTGTAGATGGACACAATATCTTTGTTTTATTTATTTAATTTTATGTGGTGCTGAGGATCGAACCCAAGGCCTCACATGTGCAAGGCAAGTGCTCTACCACTAAGCCACAACCCCAGTCCTGGAACCAAAATTTTTAAAAATCTTGTATCTTGTTCCTTCTTTCATCATTTCTTTAATCCACATCTTCAGAATCCTTAAAAATGAGTAGCAGACAGTCCTTTAATGTATCAACACTGGTAATTATGTTAGAAATAAATAAAAAGCCTAAATAAGATGCCCAACTCTGGATCTGTTGTTTGATTTTTTTTAAAGCACTATCTTAGCCTAAAATTTAGACTTTTTATGGAAAAGACATTGCCTTCTTTGGGGTCAGTGAAACGAATAGATGGAAAATACTTTGAACAGTGTCATCAGCATTCAGCATAGCAAGCAGCACATCAGAGGAGAGAAAAAATTGCTTGTTCAATCATTTTGAGAGATGTTATAACAAGAATAATCCTTTGCACAGGCAGAATAATGCTCCAGAGAAAAAGATGGAGGCAAGGACATTTCTTTTTTGAGCATCCAACTAGCATGGGCCATCTTTTCTGCACACAACAGTGCACAAAATCACACACTTGTTTCTGGTTTCCTGAAGCTGAGGGTAACAAGAACCCATCATGATACCAAGAAGATAGAGGGAATTTAAGTGGCAAATGAAAAAAATAACAAGTATTGAAACTAAGGGGAAAGACAATTCACGAGGCAATTTATTTCTAAGTGTCTGGACTCAATTTAGTTTGATAGAGATCATTCAAACCAACGACACCCAGAAGTTCAAATCCTAAAAATTTAGAAAGCATGTAGGGTGTTAAGTAGGGGTCAAATTCTTTATCAATAGACTGTCCCCTGTTAAAAGTGGTGCATCTGAGGCTGCAGGATTGTCAGGGGTGGAGCCGGAGCTTAATTAATTGATGACACTTCCAAATACTTCAAACCAGCTCATGAGATAAATCATAGTCCAATATAGGAAGTTTTATTACAGCCAGATATCTCCTAGCATTTATAGACCCACTTGAAAGAGTCCAGAGAATGCTTACAGTGCAAAATGTTAAAACAACCCACCAAGAGAAGTAAGAGTGAAATTAAAAAATCATTTGGGGCTGGGGCTGGGGCTCATTGGTAAGAATATTAGCCTGGCACGTGTGAAGCACTGGGGTTGATCCTCAGCACCACATAAAAATAAATAATAAAAGTTTTGGGGAAAAAAAACAGTTAAAGCTCCTTGGAGACTATAGCACAGCCAAAACATCATAGAGAGTGAGGCTGGATAAGAAAGTAGGTCATTGAATTTGGAACCCTTTAACATAAATTTGATGAAATATCCCTACAGTGAACTTCTCTTGGAAGTTTTTCTGGCTCGAGATCAATGGTACGAATGCTGACGATGCATTTACCTTCACGATGAAACTGGAAAACTCCTTCTTTGGAAACAGAAAACACCTATATGTGCCCACGCATGTGGAATTTTGAATGTCCCCAGTTTCCCTTGCTTCCAATATTTATCCTCTCTTTTAAATTTAGAGAAACCTATCTATGTTTTGATTTGAGAGAAAGAATACACATTTGTGTCATCGTGTAAGTATTTAGCATATGGTAACTGAGTCACTTACTAAATGTCAACAGACAATTGTGATAGGTCACATTACATCATACTATATAATACTAGTGCTGAACTAATCAATTTGATTTTCTAAGAATCAAATCCTGTTCTTCAGGAAAGTAGTTATGATGACACCAAAAGTTAAAAGTTGTGCATGTCCCCTTGCTGCCTTCTCCAGAGTGCTACCTGATTAAAGATGTTCTGCATAAAATTCCAATTAGCATCAAAGAAACAGGAGCTTTGTTTCCTTATGAAGATATCTATTTATAGACAATATTTCTGCACTGAACATTTGCTTTCCTTGCTTATTTCTAGAAAGCACCACCCCACCTCACCCCCTGCCCTGCCCCACAAAGCACAATAACATCTGTGGGTTGATGCAGCAGACTGTCACTGAAGGCTTGAGGAGCATGGCACAGTGAAGAAGTTGACATCACCATGGGCCATCCCAGTTCTCATGGATTCCTCCAGCCTTCCTGCCCCCAGGAACCCCCACTGCTCAGCCTTCCAGAAGAGCCCAGCCCACTGCCTGATGCTGGTGTTTCCTTCCCCTGTCCTTCTGGCGGCCTTTCCCATCTCCTCTCACCTCCTGCTCACCACCCCCACCTCTCCTCCTCACTCCTAGGACTTTTCTTACCTAACTTTGTTTTGTGTGGTTGATGGGGCCATGACATTCCTACCAAAGCAAGGAAACCCTTGATGGCAGGTTCCCTATTTACTCTCTTTGAGGGAAGCCAAACCTTTTCTCTGCATTTTCTTCTGTTAGGTTGAATCTCATGAACTCACGAAGAGTGGGTTATGTTTTATTTACAAATAGCTCTTTCGGAGGGTTCAACTTAAAGGTCCTACCATGGATGTGTTTTATGAGTCAGGGCTTTTGCCTGGGGCTCTCAGAGACTGGTCTCTCTCTTTCTGGTGCTAAGGCATATTTCCCATAGGCTCCGTTAAGCTGTTCTTTCCTTTATTCATCCTTGAGCAACCTGGGAGTCGTTGCCATCTAAGAGCAATACCACGAAGGGTGAGTTTAGCTTGATCCAACTCTAGCAGAATCCACTCTCAAATCTACCACAGGAAACACAGTGAAGTGCAAGATCCCCGGTCCACCTCCCAATTTCTAGTATTCCTTCATTTAGAGAAATTGTGGGAGCCCATTCCAATTCCCTTTACTCTGAGCTGCTATAGCAAACGGATAACTGTCACTCCTAGTGTGCCCTCCATCCAAGGTGGCTTCTCTCATCCTGTCACCCTCTAAGCCGTGCTCCTCAGAACACCCTTAGCCACATCGGTTCCAACACTTCCTGCCCACGTGCTCTCTGGGCTGGCTACGGTCCTGTCTAGTTGGGCACAAACAGTTGAATCATAGGAAGGTGGGACATGATGGCCAATTTCATGCGTCAACTTGACTAGCAACAAGGTGCCCAGATTAAACATCATTTCTGGGTGCATCTGTAAAGGGGAGGGGTTCCACAGGAGATTCGCATTTTATTCAGTGGACTCAGTAAAGTAGATTACCCACCCCCATGTGGGTGGGCATCACCCAGTCCACTGGCGGGCTGAATGGATCAGAAGGGAGATGAGTGAGGAGCTCTCCCTACCTGCCTGCTTGAGCTAGGACACCTCATCTCAGCCTTGCTCACCCTCCTACTGGGGTTCAATATGGGCTCCCTGGTTTTCAGGCCTCAGGCTCAGACGGATCTACACCACCAGCTTTCCTGGGCCTCCGGCTTGCAGAGGGCACAGCGGGGGGGCTTCTCAGTCCCCATAATCACATGAACCAATCCTCCTATGTGTTCCATTTCCCTGAAGATCCCTGACTCAAGCACAGAGTGACACCTGACCCATGCCTAATAAAGACCCCGAGCTGGGGAAGGGACAGATGGCGGGGCAAAGCTCTGGAGCACCTTCCCACCTCTTCTCAGGTCGTCTCTTTGATGAAGAAAATGCAAGGGACCATGAGTGGAGCCCTAGACTTTTCTCAACTCACCTCTGTTGGCTTTCAAATTATCACCCATCTCTTACATTTCAACATCAGGCTTTATGTGGTCCTCGTGTTCGATGCTGTTAAAAACATCTCATTTACACCTGCACCTTATTGACATTTTATAAGGAGTTGAAATAGCTCCATTCAAATGCCACTCTGAGGAATAACTCTGGATTATTTATCAAACAAATTGATTTATCATTTACCTAACACTTACTATGTGCTAAAGATTCTTCTAAGCACTTTACAAACATTACTTCATTTAACCTTCACGACCACCTCAAAGACGTGTGCCTCCAACCCTTTTTGTGTGCATACACACAAAATTGGGGTTAAATTATATATGATTAAGTTTACACTGTATTTCTCATATTCATGTTAGGAACAAGTTCTCCACTTAAACATATTTTCAAACAATGATTATAAGCAACTTAATATTGCATCAAATAAATGTAGCACAATTTAACTTTAAAAAAAACATTTGGGCTGATTCCTGTTTTTGATGACTATAAATTATGCTTGGAAGAATATTCTTTTTTAAAACCTTTGCATTTCTTATTTTTTTCTCTTAGGTTTGGTTTTGATAACAGAAATTTACAGGTCAAAAGAATAAACTTGGAACAATGTATACTCATTTTAGAAGTAAATGAAAATGTCAGTTTCATTATTCCTCAATGTCCTACAAATAGAAAATATGAAAGAGAGCTTTTTATTTGCAGGAATGCAGGGATGTGTGTGTGTGTGTGTGTGTGTGTGTGTGTGTGTGTGTGTTGGTGTGTGTGGATGGTAAAAAAAAAGAAAGATGGAGAGGGGGCAAAAAGTCCTTCGTAAGAAGTCCAGAGATGACATCAGTTGCTGCAGCAAATGGTAGATGGTGCCAGGGGCTAAGGAAAAGATAGAACTATTGTATTGGATTAGCAATATTGTAAGAACTTGTGCTTAAATTGTTCTGGTGTCCACTTCAACACCAGAAATTGTGAAAAACAGTTGACAGTAAAACTTGGTACCAGGACCTCTCCTTTACAAGGAAGCAGGGGGAAAAACATGCAGTCCTGTATTCCAATTAGTAGCAGCATTCTTTTTACCGCTCCTCATCTACCCATTTGTTTAATAAACACTTGTTCAGTGCCTACTATGTGCCAAGATGTTAGAAATAAAGAAATGAGGAAATTAAATTTATTGAGCTCAAGAGCCGATCATAAAGCAGAGGGAACAAAAAATAAGCAACTACTTTGGAGGTTGGTAGGTGCTAATCCAGAGACATTGGCAAACACATCAAGTAAGCAGTGACCAGCTGTCCCCAGAGAGTCAAAGGAGGCTTGCTGAGCACTTGAGTTAGGTCTTGAGGGATGACTAGGAGTTTGCCATGTAGAAAAGGGGAAAAAGGACTTTCAGGGAGAGCTTGGAGCTCTGTCCCATATTCAGAGTGCCCTACCTACTGTGCCACGTATGAGCTATAGGTGTGTGCCTAAATACTAGTCCACTCCACCCACAGGACAGCCATATGGGACTGGCAGTTGGTGTCCCTGGGCTCGTCCGTCTGTCTCTGAACAATCCCCTACTCCCATGAACCACAGACATGAAATTTTCTTCATGTGCTGTGATACGAAAAATGTTAGGAACATAGCCCCAGGGAGCCGAGAGGTGACAGAGTTTGGCAGGGTAGCAGAGTAAGCCTGGAGTAAAGGGGACATGAAGCAGGGCTGCAGCTGACCCTCATGGGACATTAACATGAGCAAAAAAAAAAAAAAAAAAAAAATAGACCTTTGTTGCTGTAACCTAATGTAAGCCAATGTCCTGGTCCAAGCTCTGGAACAGGAAGACCACAAGCTCTCTAGGAGTCACTAAATCAATCAACAGGGCTTATCAGATGAATAAGTAAGAAGGAAATACATTGTCCTCTAATGGCTCCTAATCAGAACTGCAAGAGTCTTCTGGGAATCTTGGACCAGTTCTTCTGGAGCCAGACAGAGCACAGGTACCAGCGCCCCCCCAAGAAGCTTCTGTCAATGTCTGCCCAGCATTTGTTCAGCCTGAGTGGTAAGACATTGATTTCCTATCACTAAAGCTTGTTCCTCGCTTTCTTTGTGTTTTTCAAATGCCGGCCATCCCCTGTCATCTTTGAGATTTCACTCCAAAAGACAAAACAAAGCTTAAATGCAAAAGCTTTGGCAGAATGCACTGTGGATTTCACTGGCGAGAAGAAGAGAGAGCTCAGGATGCACAGCAGAGGTTTGGGTAGGAGGAAATACTGCTCACATGAGTTTTTTCCCCACCATCTCTTCTCAGCCTCACAGCTATAACCCTCACTACTCCCCAGTCCCGCAACCCCATCTCCAGACCTCTGCCTGGAACATCTAGGAGTTTGGAGGGTACTAGTTAAAGGACTCAGGCATGACACCCACCATGTGCTAGGACAGCTGGTTAAAGCAAAACCCACATCCTGAAGTCCTTGTCATCCATATGGCCTTGAGCCTTCTCCCTTAAGGAGCTGACTAGAAAAGGAGTTCTAGAACTCAGTTACCACGTGTGCATCTCTACCGGTGGGGGGATTTTACAATCCCAATGTTACTAAAATAAAAATGGCCCTTGAAAATGTGACCCACCTGGCTGATGCCAGTCATCACTGGGGTCTCAATTTGAGCCAGGAGATGAGAGTTCCCTGACAGGTGGGGAGTGAGAAGAGAGGGTTGAGAGATGATGCTGCGGGCAGCCCTGGGACGGGGGACCAACTCGGGGTGGCTGCACAGGAGGACAACAGGAAGGAGGCAGACGCCCACAGGATGGAGGGGGGCGTGGAGAGCCGAGGTGGGAGGACACCCAGCACGAGCACTTGTCCATTTCAAAATCTGGCCCAGGAGGGCTCCGAGTTGGCTTTGATTCTGTCCACGTCCTTCCCCTTACAAGTGCGTGCCAGCCAGGGCAGAAAGCTGAGCAAACCGTCCTCGCCGCCGCCTGCCGGGACCAGAGCTGCGGAGGCAGAACGCCCCGCGCCCCGCTCGCCCCGCAGTGCCCAGGGGCTCACCTTTTGGGTCAGGTCGCTGGCCTCGTTGATGTACCGGTCGCGCTCCTTCTCCAGCTGGAAGATGATCTTCCTCTGCTTCTGGGCCTCGTCCTTGTAGCTCTGGATCTCCTCCTCCAGGTTCCTCTTGGTCTGCTCGTGGAGTTTCACCAGGTCTATCTGCTTCTGGGTGGCATTGACCGCCTTGAGCATGTTCTAAAATCGGGACAGCGAAGCAGCCACGTCACCCGTGATGTCTGAGGATTCCGCTCGCCTCCTACCTCATCCCTGAAACGATTAGATGCCTTGTCCTTGGTATGAATGAAATAATCATATTCTCTAGGGACTATAAAGAGCCTACTGTGTTAATTTGGCCCAAGGCACTTTAAATACTCCTACAGATGCAGCAGGCTCTATGTTGCTCCTATTTTAAGGGGAGAAACAAAGACTGAGGGTTAAGCTACTTGTCTACAAGTTCATGTGACAGGGACGTGGCACGGCCAGGACTGGAATCCAGAGCTGGCTGATCCCAAAGTCTATGCTTTTAACCCTCATCACAGCTCCAGTCTTTATCTAGCGAGGTTACAACAATTGAACCTAATCATATAACTCAGACTTTGACCATGAAGGGGCGGAGGGTGGGGGGGGTGCAATTAGGTTGTGGGGTTGTGACTAGAACGCTTGCCTAGCACGTGTGAGGCCCTGAGTTTGATCCTCAGCACCACATAAAGTTAAATAAATAAAATAAAGATATTGTGTTCAGCTACAACTAAAAAATAAATACTTTAAAAAGTTAAAAAAAAATGCAGATGCTGGCCAGGTGTGGTGGCGCAGGCCTATAATCTGAGCAGCTCAGGAGGCTGAGGCAGGAGGAGCTCAAAGCCAGCCTCAGTAAAAAACAAGGCACTAAGCAACTCAGTGAGATATTGTCTCTAAATAAAATACAAAATAGGGCTGGGGATGTGGCTCACTGGTTGAGTGCCCCTGAGTTCAATCCCGGGTACCAAAAAAAAAAAAAAAAAAAAAAAATGCAGCTGCATAGAATTAACAATTTCACTCCTAGGTATATCCCTAAAAGAAATGAAAGCAAAAACTTGTGCATGAATGCTCATATTAGCACAATTTACAAAAATAAAAAGATGGAAATAACCCAAATATCAATCAACTAATGAATATAAACAAAAGATGGTATGTCCACACAATGGAATATTATTTGGCCATAAAAAGGAATGAAATATTGATGCAAACTACAACATTTTATAAAACCTGAAAACACTGTTCTGAGTGAAAGATGACAGAAACAAAAGATCACAGCGTGCATGATTCCAGTTACAGAACTATCCAAAGGAGTCGAATTTATAGAAACAAAAAGCAGACCAGTGTTGCTAGGGGTGGGAGGATGGGGAACAGGGATTTTTTTTTTTGGGGGGGGGGTGATGAGAATGTTCTGGATCCAGATACTGATGATTATAGCAAAATATTGTGAAAGTACTAAAATGTACTAAATGTCACTAATAATAAATGTTGTTAGTATATTTTACCACAATAAAAAATTCTATATATAGAATATAATTATATATAATATATATAATTATATATATATTTTTTTTTTAAATGTGGATGTCCATGTCCCAGCTCCAGCATTTCTGATTTGGTAGATCTAGAGTGGAACCCAGGCACCTACATTTTTTTTTTATTGGTTGTTCAAAACATTACAAAGCTCTTGACATATCATATTTCATACATTTGATTCAAGTGGGTTATGAACTCCCATTTTTTACCCTGTATACAGCTTGCAGAATCACATGGGTTACACATCCACGTTTAGGCACCTACATTTTTAGGGGGGAAAGTTATGTGTTGATCTCCAGTACTGAAATGGAAACATGCCGGGGGGTCCCCAATATCCTCTAATGTGGAGTGAACAGCCATGCATCCCAGCAGCCATGCTCAACAGGAGGGTCCACCTCCTGGGAAGGGGACATGGGGGAGGTGCAGAGAAAGGGAGGGCCAGACAGAGACGAAAAGAGGGAAGATGTGATCCACGCAGGATACAGAGATGTGTGGAAATGTCACGGTGAAACCCATTAATTTGTACAATTAATATCAGTTAATGGGTGAAAGAAAGGAGGGAGGGAGGGAGGGAGGAAAAAGGAAGAGTGGGTTCATCACACTAGCCACAACTGAATGACCCTGCCAGGGACCTTTGAAATAGAGCCTTCATTAGTGTCTCTCTCTCTCTCTCTCTCTCTCTCTCTCTCTCTCTCTCTCTCTCTCTCTCTCTCTCTCTCTCTCTCTTCGCCTTTCTTCCCAAGAATTGGTTTCAGGCCAGGATCCAATCATTTCCTGAGGCCCCTGTATCCCGAAGCATCTTACAGTTCCTTCTCAAATCTGTAGCTAACCCAGACTTGCAGCTAGGTCCAAAATCCACTCCCCTCTAAACAGGTCAAATACCCGCCCATAAAACATTGGTTGTATTAATGACATAGAAAACAGAAAAGGTCAACTTTGTTTGCAGGTGTTTGATAGACATTTATTCTGTAAAAGACAGACACTTTGACACAACAATGAAAGAACCACAAAATCTCCATGTTGCTGCCTGTCAAAACCATGTCATTCATTCTTTCAGTGAAGATGGCATTGCAAATCAGTGAGGAAAGAATTTTAATATCAATACAGGTTGATTGCATACCTGCAGAGCCCAGTGCTAAGATTACAATGGCCAGGAAAAATAATTAGAAAATACACCCTTCCCTAAAGGAGGAACCAACATTAATTAAAGCAAACAAATTAATGTAAAACTGCTATTGTGCTACATGTCCTATTGTGACATAAAACCTATTAGTTGTTTACCAATATATAAAAAATTAAAATGAATTAAATGTTATGCATGTTAAAAAATTAATTTAAAAGCTGGTTATAGTGGTGCACACTTGTAATCCCAGCAACTCGGGAGGCTGAGGCAGGAGGATCACAAGTTTGGGGGCAGCCTCAGCAATTTAGCGAGATCAAAGGCAACTTATCAACACCCTGTCTCAAAAAACAAAAAGGACTGATGAGGTAGCTCAGTGGTAAAGCACCCACGAAGTGCGATCCTCAGTACCAAAAACAAAAATAATTAATTTAAAAATCTAAATCCAATAGTATGATTAATATGTATACGTATATAGCTTAACGGAATAATTTCCAGGATTATAGGAGGAAAGAATTGGAATGATTTTCTTAATGAGTGCCTAGCATGGAAAGAAGCAATCTCCTGCTATTTCCGGAGATTTCCTCAGTAGTCTACTTTAAGGGGAAGCATAGTTTGTTTGGTTCACATTTATTCAATTCTGGGAAACCTAAAGGAAAGGAATGATTCAAGTCAGAGTGAACAAAGGCTACTTCTACTGTGATGAGATCCCACTGTCCTGGTCACCCCTCCACACCTGTGGCTTCCCAGGAAACCCTTGGGCAGGAAAGTTTGCCCTAAATCCTTGAAAGTAGTCCATCTAAATGACTGTCAGGGGACTCCTCTGGAAGGCAGGAAGAGAGGGCCCTGCCTTCAATGGAGAGCCTCCAGGTCTTTAGGCTTCCCCAACCCCTCAGCTCTGGGCCTCTACAACAACCACAAGAGACCGGAGGGACAAGGCCCCCAAACAAAAACCTACAACCATCCAGCAAGGATAGATGGAGGAGAGGTTAGACTTTTTCTGTAACTGTCTGCCATTTTCATCCCTAAGCCCTCAAAGTAAAAATCTAATTAGTCCTTGCACTTATAATTTTTGGATTAACCTAAATTGTAGATTATAGATATTAAACTCAGAAATTTTGATCAACGGCTTAAGATGCCAAATAACACACCAGTCATGAAAACAGAATCTGCAAAACACTCTGAAATCCCTGCTGGTTTATATGCTAATTCTCCAAAGTCCCTTTGTGCTCTCCCCTGATAATGCAGTTTCCATTCAGGGCCAGAGAACGGTAGCCTGTGAGCAGCTGCTTAGGGGGAAATTGAGCACTATTATTTAGTCTAATCTACCTTTGTTTGCCTCGGAGTTTTCTTTCCCCATTCAACTGGTTGCAGGCAGATATAATAGCACTAAAGAAAGACATTTATTCGCCATTGTTACTGTAACAAACTCACCTTATTTAGTATTTCCCTCTCTCTCAGAAGCTCATCCATGGCTTTCTTATCAAGTTCTGCTTGTTTCTTTGAAGCCTCCACCTCTAAATCGCCAGGGAGAAAAATAATAACAAATGCAGGGTCAGCTTCAGAGAGAATCTGCCAAAGTCGTACAAAAACTGCTTTATGTGTTTGTCGGTAGCTATAAAACCACTATTAGTTGAGTGATATGTGATCTTCATTTTAACTCAGTGAGGAGTCATCCCCCCACACACACTAAAAAGAAAAAAAAATTGAGGCTTAGACAGATTAAGCCAGATGAGAAGATTCTCAGCCAAGAGGTGACAGGGTTAAGATGAGAAGCTTGGCTTCTCTGACTTCAAAAAGTCCTTGCTCTTTAAATCGTTTTTATTATATCAGTAAGTAGAAATACAGATAAACAAAGGGGAAAAAATATAATTCAACCAGAATCTACTTAAGATTTTGGAATTTCACTTTTTCCTATGAAAATATGCATGTAAATGTAAACAAATATACAAACACACACGCTGAAAGGGAACCATACTAGACATGTTATTTTGTAGCTTGCTATTATAATTAACAAATATAAGCTAAATGCCTTTCTTTATTATTCACATGCATTACACTTTTTAATAACTCCCTGGTTTTTCATTACATAATAAAATGCATAATGTATTTTGCCAAGCCTCCATTTTAAAATTTAAGTTGTTGTTTTTTTGTTTTTGTTTTTTTTAATGGTTATAACCAATGACCTTGTTAAAGTTCTTGTTCATTTGCTCCTCTAATGGAGGAAGTCCTGGATTTTTTAAAAATTTCTTTTTTATATGTAGATGGACACAGTACCTTTATTTTATTTAGTTATATGTGGTGCTGAGGATCGAACCCAGTCCTGATACATGCTAGGCAAGCGCTCTACCACTGAGCTATAACCCTAGCCCTTGGATTTTTTTCTTTTTAAGATATTTCTCTCTGACTGCCAAATTTCTTCTAGAAAATTAATAGCAATTTAAATAGACACCTAACCACCACTAGGTATTATCATTCTCTTTGATCTTTGACAGTGTGATAGATTGTTTTTAAAACCAGTATGTTGTCAGGCACAGTGAGTTACAACTATAATCCCAGAGATCTGGGAGTCTGAGGCAGGAGGATTGCAAATTTGAGGCAAGCCTCAGCAACTTAGCATGATAAGCAATTTTTTGAGACCCTGTCTCAAACTAAAAAAATTAAAAGACCTAGCTCAGTGGTTAAGTACCCCAGGGCTCAATCCACAGTACCAAAAAAAAAAAAAAAAAAAGCCAATATATCAGTATTTCACTTACATTTACATTTCTGTGATGGATACTAAAGTTGATCATTTTTTCACATTTAATAACTACTTGTTTATATTTCTGCTTTTTCTTATTTCCCACATTTTCTCTAACAGTTTTTTCTCATGAAATTGCTTATCTTTCTATGGATTTTTAAGAGCTCTTTATATACAATAAAGATATAAACCCTTTGACAATGTTTTGTTCAATTTGCCTTTATTTATGCAGTCTTTTGCTAAAGTGATTTTTTTTTTATTTTCTTCTTTTCTTTTTGGTACCAGGGATTAAATCCAGAGCCATGCACCGCTGTGCCTGGCTAAACAGAAATTTTTATTTCATTGAATCACTCATCTTGGTTTTTATGGTCTCAACATCTGGTATTAACTTTTTTTTTCCCAAAAAGTAGCTTTTGCCATGCATACATTTTCAAAGTTATCCATATGGCATGATTAGTACAAAATACAACCTTATATCTGATAATACTTTGGGGTATTTTCTGGCCTTTCCACCAATTTTTTTCCATTGAAAAGATAATTGATCATGGAAGCTTTATAATATCATAATACATTTCAATATCTGCACTTCTCAAAGATTTAAATGGTAATATGATACTTTAAAGTTGTGTTTCCTTGCCATTCTTGATTTCCAGAAATCTATAGCTATTGTCAACTTTTGTTTTTCAGGAGGAACTCTGGAATTTGTTTTCAAGTTCCACGTAACATAACTCATTGAAATTTAATACTGAAAGTATTAAATGCATGGATGGATTTGGATAGATTTATATCTTTATCATGTTAAGTATTCTTATCCAGAAACTCGGTATATCTCTCCATTTTTCAAGGCTTCTTTAATACCCCCCCCAGTAGAATTCTGTAGCTTTTATACATAGATCATGCAAGTATCTTGGTAATTTTACTCAGATATTTTATTGCTCTAGTTGCTATTGTGAACGGGGATTTTCTATCATATAATCTGGTATTTTGACATAAAAAAACAATTGTTGGTATCTACATAGCTTATAACCTGCCACCCTACTGAACTCCTGTGTTAGTTCTAGTAGTTTTTCAGTTCATTGTGGGAGAAAATCCTAACACAGGGAGGACCCATGCTCCTAACCATTATGCTCAGTGCTGCTTTTGTTTGGGGGGTACTAGGGATGGAACCCAGGGTCTCGCACATGCTAGGCAAGCACTCAACCACCGAGCTACATTTTCAGCCTGCAATGCCACTCTTTGGTCAAGTGCATCAAAAGAAAGAGATCTCACAGGGCTCAGTGGTGCACACTTGTAGTCCTAACTGCTTAGGAGGCTGGGGTGGGATCACTTCAGCCCAGAATCTCAAGACCAGCCTGGGCAACATAGCGGGACTTGGTCTCAAAAAAAAAAAAAAAAAAAAAAGTCCTTGAAAAGAAATGACACTGTTGATATCTATGAAATAACCATAGAAGAGAACATGACAACTGTTATGACTTCAGGATGAAAGACAGGTTTTGTTCTCAAAGTGCAGAACTATTGTAAGCAAAAATACAGAAATGGAGCCAGGCACGGTGGTGCAAACTTGTAATCCCAGCAGCTCAGGAGATGAGGCAGGAGGATCATGAGTTCAAAGCCAGCCTCAGCAACAGCCAAGGCACTTAGCAACTCAGTGAGACCCTGTCTTTAAATAAAATACAAAATAGAGCTGGGGATATGGCTCCGTGGTTGAGTGCCCCTGAGTTCAATTCCCCAGTACCAAAAATAAAAAACAGAAATGGAAACGTGGGAGTGTTCTGATGGTCACTCAGCCAGTCACGTGCTCTAACAGTTCCATTTTTCTTCCTGTCACCAAAGACATTAGACTGCATAATTGTGCTGGACCATAGGTACCCTGAGGGCAGATGCTCTCTCTCACCCAAGGCCTGCCACAGCCTGCATTCAATTTATTGAATGGACGAATGGAGAAATGAAGATAATCCACAACTCCACCAACTCAATAAAAGATTATTTCCTAATGTTTTAGAAGGAAAAATATCTACACTTCTCAAAGACTTAAATGATAAATATTTCCAGTAATCTTAACTGGAGATTTAGATCTTACCCCAATGGGGCATTGTAGACTTCTATGATTTTATGTATGTTAACTCATTCAGAGCCCGTGAGAGGTCAGCAAGACACAGTGTTCCTGTTTCACATGGTCAGAATTCATACCGAGCCTCTGTCCCCAAGTCCACTGCTGTTTCTGCCATACCAAACTTGAGCAGGACACCATATTAGTAAATACATTCTTATCAGAAAATAGTCATGCATCCAGATGATAACACATGACATTTAATAAGTACTTACTATGTGCTGAGTGCTATCTACAATATTGTCCCAGATACTGTTAATGAAGGACATTGATTTTAACGTGTATCTCCTATCCTCTATGAAAAGAACTGACAAGTGCTGAGTAATACTTTGGGCTGTTTTACACTGGGACAGTAGAACCTGTGGAAGAATTTATTGAGGTAAGAGAGTTAAAGATATTCAAAATGACGGCTCCTTCTTATTGCTGGTTGCCAGTTTGTCGTCTTGATTTCAATTGGCATGGTTTGTGTTTGTACACACAGAGCCCTGGGTTGTGCGATGCCATCAGTCCCTAGTGAGATGTAAGTTAATAAGCCAAAGCACAAGATGGTTTACCTCTCTCTAATCCCAGGATCTGATTCTTTAGGGTTTCTTTGTGCTGTTCTACTTCTGCTTTTTGCTCTTCGATCTGGTGCAATTTCTTATGGATTTGTTCTCTGACTTTGTTGAGCTTCCCAATGTCAAGGCGCATCTGATGGACTTCTTCCTCTTTGGCCTGTCATTAGTGAGAGAGAAATCAACTAGGACACAAAGTCCATAAAGGGCCAGCCGCTGAATGGGGGCAGAACCAATCAGAGAAGGTCTTCCAGCGTTGAGTGCCGGCTTTTTCTACGGGATCATATCAAAACACACGCTGTGGAGTGTGAGAGAAAGTGAAAAGTTCTTTTTTCTCAATAAAATATGTGGCCATATAAAATAAAAACAATGAAAAGACAGATAAAATCTGGTGCTGTCAGTTACCATCTAATTGTGCAATCAAATAAGAGGAGAATGCTGAACCACGCGTGTCACAAATATATGAATTTTGCATGCATACCGAGGCTGTATTTGAAGAGCAATTTTCATGGATTTACAAAGTAGTCTCTCCGAGAAGGTCATTAACAGGCTATAAAATATTTAAACATTCCTTTGGATCCATGGAGTTCACTCAGCCCAATCAGATCCACTAGAGGAGGGGTCTTTCTTCCACATAATAGGCCAGTCTGTGGGCATACAGACAGACGCATGCAACAGCATACAGACACAAATCTACAGCATGGGGAAAAAGGTAGCAAAAAAAAAAAAAAAAATCCTAGCAAGGGAAATCTCCATATTTTTTGTTTATGGACCTCAAGTTTTATGGATTTTTACATTTTAAATTAAATTCACTTTAAAATTTTTCTTTTTCTATTAGAAATGGCTGGGAAAGAGTTGGGGATTCTTCTGCAAACAATGATGAGCAATTATCTTGGCTCTTGACAATGAAAAGCCTGAAATGAGCTGTGTATGTTATCCTTGGGGTATTACTAGATACCTAATCCCATTAGGTATTATCAGATCCAATTAGGTTTAGGATCTGATAATAGAAATAGTCCATCTGTCAAGATGCCCCATTCACCTTATCAAAGGAGAAAATTAATGGCATACGTATTTTTTACTTTAATTTTCCCACAGAGACCAATAGAGTATTCTGACTAACATGGTCATTTCATTTCTGCCTCACATACCACATTCTCATAAAGAATTGGTTTCAAGTCAACCCACTCTGGACTGCTTTAAATGTTGCGCAACTTTAGACCCCTAGAGGGTTCAAGTTAGTTGACCTTAAGTCCCTTTAATTCTAAGATTTTTCCATTTCAATGGTTATTAATCCAGACCCCACAGTTAGACTTCTGAAAAATCCTACAGACGTTTCATATTTCCAGCATGCATGCAAAATGAAATGCAGGATGCAAATAAGTGTGTGTGTGTCTGTTTGTGTGTGTGTGTGTGCGTGCATGTATGCATACATGTGTACTTTCATCAGATTCTCAAAAGAAACCATAATTCAAAGATGTTACGGCTCACTGCTCATATCTATATATTATTCTTGATAGGCTACTCGTTTTCTGCCCAGTATGCTAATATAACCAAATAAGGAATCTGGATATTTTTTTCAGAATTAAACATAAGGCTGCTCTGTTAATTACAAAGGCATGCAATATGTATTCGAGTATAAAAGTGCTATCCAAATCTAATTTGCAAGCATTCTTCAATGAGGGAAAGAAAAACAGGAAACTGTATTGAAATATATATTAGTAGTAAAAATCATGATTCCCCAATCCCAGATATAAATACCCAATAGTGCCTGTCCAGGCCCCAGCCCTCCCACTCCACCTCTCCAAAACAACTCGTAAAATATAATCTGAATTCTTTTCCATTCACGCATGTGAATGGTTTCTAGCTCTCGGCAACTGGTTACTTGTGAGGCTCATTATGGAGACGAACATCTGAGCTTGCTTTGGAAAACATTTGCATAACCATATGACCAATAATCAGGTTTGCGATTTTATAAGTAAGAATGGGAGTTATCAAACTGTCTGCTTCCAGGCATAAAGCAATCACCATAGGCTCACACCTGCTTCTGATGTCCTAGGGCCCTTGGCAGAGCTAACAGTTTATCCGACCCAAGGCTCCAAGTGCAAAGGGAAACCTGTGCTCCAGGTAAAGAAGTTTCCTGCTAGGGAACAGACATGTCACTTAGCATTTACTTTGAGCTCTAAGGCCTTCTGCTGGTTCTCCTGGGACAGCTGCTCACAAGCCAAAGTGTGTTGCTCGTTCTCTTGCTGAAGTTTAGCATTTCTCATCTGGAACTGCTCCAGTTCCTTCGCAGCTCTCTCATTCAGTATCTGAAAGAAACAGAACAAGCTGGTTAATGCTTTTTAATCTGATTACAGTGTCTGCATATACACGCGGGAGGCCCCACCAACCTCCTGGGAAGATAACAGCAATCGAACTTATTTGTCTTCGTAGAAATTGTTCTTTATCCCACATGAAAACACAAACACACTCAAATATGATGAATGCTAAATGGCCGAGGAAAATGATGCCTTCTAATGAATAACAACGCAGTGAGCATGATTTTTTTTTTCCTGAGAGCCTAGGGAAGTCTTGTTCACAGGTGGTGGATAAATATTTTAATGCCTGTTTGCCATTTGGCAGGCTTTGCATACGCAACAATTGCTATAATCATTGCAAATGAGCTAGGGATTCAAACGGGTTTTATCAGCTCTGGGACTCAGAAGCTGCATCTCCAGAAGCGAATGAATCCTGCTTTGACATGCCTCCAACGTTCTCGTGAGCACCACCAACACAGAGACAACTCCCCTCTAATCCAACTTAAGCCAAAACCGTGGAGCAGAGTGAAGTGATTCGTATCTACCTGATTTCAGAGTCAGCCGGATATCCCTCGTCCCTACCTTGATCATTCTGAGCAGACATGGATTTATCAAAACAAAGGACTACATCTTAGGAAGCTCTTCTATTGCACGAATATAAGGGAGGTAGAGAGATAGCAAATGAGCTGAAGGAAAAGGAAGAAGAGAGAGAGAGAGAAAGAAAGAGTTAAGATCTTCTTCCAAACATAACTCCCATGTATGCAGCAACTGAACATGGAAAGAATTCACCCAATCAACAGATGAATGGATAAAGAAAGTGGGGTATATATACACAATGGAGTTTTATTCAGTTGTAAATAAAAAGGAAGTCATGTCATTTGCAGGAAAATGGATGAAACTTGAGACCATTGTGTTAAATCAAAATAAGCCAAACAGAAGGTCAAGGGTTGCTGGTGTTATCTTTCATATGTGGGAGCTAGAGAGGAAAAAGGAAAAGAAAAGTGAGGGAGTGGGAATCTCATGAAAATCAAGGGGAGATCAGTAGAAGAAAGGGAGGTGGGAGAAAAGGGAGGAGGAAAGTGCTAGGGAGTGGTATTGGCCAAATTACAACATGTTACATTGTGTTGTTTGTGCCAATATGTAACAACAAATCCCATCACTATGTACAACTGCAATACACCAATAAAAAATGTGAAAGAAAAACAAACAAACAAACAAAAAGTATCCAGCCAAGTCCCATCAAAGGCACTAAACAAAATGTAACCAGCTAGGCTAAAAATGAAAAGTTTACATGCATACTAGATACTGCTATGCAAAGCACTGCAGTTTTATTCTGATTTCCAAAAGGCTTTCTCTTAATATTCATGTTCAAAGAAGTTTCCTGATTTTTCTCCTGGAGACTGCACATTGTGTATTATCTATTTGAATTCCGGCTTTATGAAAAATTAATAAAGCGACTGACAAAGAAATGTATTCTGACTTTATTTTATTTTTTTTAAGTAGAAATGTGTTCTGTGGCTTTACAATTTTTTAGATACAAATTTTCTGAGGGAAAATGTTTTTAAGAAAAGATTTAATCCTATAAACTGCTTGTTTCATAAATGAAAAAAGCGACTAGGGACATAACATATTGGTAGAGCACTTGCCTAGCATATACAAAGCCCTGAATTTCATCACCAGCATTGAAAAAGAATAATAATAACAAAGAAAATGAGAAAAGACATAAAATTGCCAATATCTGTATTACCTTAAGTGGCTATAAAAGAAGAAATATTTAAAATAACACAATATTTAATATAGCAAGGATTGAGTATGGTTTTCTAAACTTGAAACGTAAAAATGAACCCATTAAGAATAAAAAATGTTTTGTTCACATAATGGAATACAGTACATCAATAAGAGCAAATGGTGGGCTAGGGTTGTGGCTCAGCAGTAGAGCACTTGCCTAGCATGTGCGAGGCCTCAGCACCACATAAAAATAAATAAATAAAAATAAAGGTATTGTGTTCAACTACAATTAAAAAAATATTTTATTTTTTTTTTTAAAGAGAGAGTGAGAGGGGAGAGAGAGAGAGAGAGAGAGAGAGAATTTTTTTTTTAATATTTATTTTTTAGTTCTCGGCGGACACAACATCTTTGTTGGTATGTGGTGCTGAGGATCGAACCCGGGCCGCACGCATGCCAGGCGAGCGCGCTACCGCTGAGCCACATCTCCAGCCCTAAAAAAATATTTTAAAAAAAAAGAGCAAATGGTTTCCTGAACTCTGTTCAATAGGGTTTTCTGCAATGATATCATGTTCTCTATCTTCACCAAGACAGTATCTACTAACCCAATGTGGCTATTGGGCACCTGAAAACCGTACTAGTGCATCTGAGGAACTGAATTTTTAATTTCACTTAGACTTAATAAATGTAAGTAACCACAGGTGGCTTAATGGCTACCACACTAGACACTGCAGGTCTATAAATTCATGGCAATTACATGATCAACTCTAATCAACAGAATAGAACAGCAGTTAGATGCCAAAGAATACATCCAGTATCTATCTTGTTTCTGTGAAGCACAAAGACAGGCAAAACTAATGTCTGCTTTAGAATTTGGGGAGGAAAGTGACTGAGAGAGAGCACCGGGGGGCTTCTGGGAGCTGGAAATGTTCTGCTTCCTGGGGTGAGTGCAGGTGAACAAGATGTGTGTTCAAGTGGTGAAAATGTATCAAGTTGCACACTTGTGACGTACTTGTGACGTATACACTTTTTAATGTGTACATCATACATCAATAAAAGGTTAAAAATAATTCACCAACCTATTGGAGCTGGGAAGGAGGAGGAGTGCATAACTACCAGGAAGAACCATTCAAAGACCCAACTACAAAGTGATGTGCTGCCACCATCAGCAGAGAAAAAATGTTGGCTGTTTTCCAAGACAACCCGAAATGCAAAATGGATAGGAAAGGGAGGTACCAGGGTGGGGGGCAGGGGGTGGGGGATACCAAGGTGGGGATGGGGGGGGGACAGTGCACCCGGCTCACCTTCTGCTCCTTCAGCTGCTGCTCTAGCCGCTGAAGCTCCTCCTTGCTCTTCTGCACGTACTGCTGCAGGGCCTTGATCTCCGACTGCCTGGTGTCCATGTCTGTCTGAATCTGCTTGAGCTCTTTCTCAAGTTTTTCCTTCTTCCGAGACTCCCTGGAAGCTTCATTCTGACGATGCTGGATTTCTTGTTGGAACTAGGGGGATGGGGGAGGGGGCACAAAGGACAAGGAGAAAAGAGATGACCCAATCACCAGGGCGGGTCTCAACTAGCCACGGTCCCCCTTCTCCCAGGCACCTCACTTTCTGGGCAATCACTTAGTAGTAGCTTTTCCATGGGAGACGGTCATCCTTGACCCCTAAAGTTCCAACTTTCAGGAATATTCTGCATCATTCATCGGAGCCTTGCCACCAAAGCCCACGGATGGGCAACAGATTCCCAGAGGATGGTAGAAAATCAACTAAATATAGAAACCCAGGATTCTAGGGATGTTGGACATGGAAAGAATTCATCCAGATCTGCATCAATAGGGACTAAATAAAATGTAACCAGCTACACTAAATATGAACTTCTGTTTTACATGCTCCTGGACGGTGCTAAACAAAGCATTAAGATTTCATCTGGGGCCTGGCTTGTGGCTCAGTGGTACAGCACTTGCCTGGCAGGTGTGAGGCCCTGGGTTCGATCCTCAGCACCACAAATAAATAAATAATCCATTGATGGCTTAAAAAAAAAAAAAAAATATATATATATATATATATATATATATATATATATATATTTAAGAAAAATATTTCATCTGGATTTCTAAATTCTATGAAAAGCCTTTCTCTTATCTCACAAAGAAGTCTCATATTCTCCTCTTGGAGATTACACTTGCATATTATCTATTTGACTTCTGGCTTCAGGTGAGAGTGATCAGAGGGACCCAGGTGGCTTTCCTATAAAGAAGAAGGGCTGAGGGGACTACTATGCCCAGTGCCATGCGGGGGCCCCTGGCCTTCACAGGGACACCTGAGTGAGCTCTGACTGTAAGCAGAGCTTGGTAACTTCTCAGAACCTGGAGAAAAAGCAGCTCAAGAAAAAGTGTTCTCCAGAAAACAAACCAGGGAGACAGGCAAAGCAAGGAATGCCTCACTTAGGCACAAGGGGGACTTTGGAGAGAACAGGCAGGAAGGGAGACGGAAGGACAGGACGTCCTCTGAAAGGGAGCTCTCCTTCATCCTGCCCAGATAGCAGAGCCCACCTGACTGATGGTCTGCTCCGCATCGTCCTTCACTCGCTCCATTTCCTGATGTTTCTCGGTGATGACAGCTAAGGACTCTCGTAATTTCACCACTTCTGACAAGAGCTGGTCCCGCTCCTTTGTCACTTCTTCTTTGAACTTTATTAAATCTCGAATACTGAAAATAAGCACACGGGAGTCGGACTAAATGGCCATCTGCTCAGGACTCCTTCCTATCATCCTGAGCCCATCTTCCTGGGAACGTCTATAGGCCCCAGTGGAGTCTATGCAGACGTAAACAGAAAGCCCTCTATGCCCTGACAAAGAGGTACCAAAAATAATGTATAGGAGATGACCCCTTCTTTAATTTTAAGGAAATGCACTGTCTATCCATGAGTGTGTATGTGTATGTGTGTATTCTGTAGGCATTTTATAGAAGACCAGAAGAACAGACACTAGTCTGGTAACCAATTATCTCTGAAGAATTTAGGGTGGGAATGTAGGGAGAATGATACTTTCCACACCTCTGTGTTATTTAGATCTGTTACAACAAGACTATATTACTCTTGTCAACTGTTGTAATTAACCTTAAGGAGGTGTCAACTTAGGAAATTATTTTTTTAATTTATCCTCCAGAGGGATATGATCACAGCTATAAAGTCTAAAGTGAAGCAAAAACATGAGCCAATAATATGCATTGTCAGTTGCCTCTCCATTCACCCAAAGAGATTTGTTTCTCCCAAAGGAATGAGGCACAGATCAAATGTTCCCCAGGACAAAATTTGAAGAATCACTCATTTGCTGGTTTTTGGAGAGTCTGTGATAACATTCATTAATTTGAATTGCAAACCAGTTACCTCCACGTTTTAAAAACCATTCCATCTGGTTTGGAATGACTTTGTGCAGAATTACCACTTCACCAGTGGAAGTTCCGTATCTGATAGGACCTCGGCAGGAGAATGAATCTGGAGTACAGCAGCTCTCACTAGAGGAAAACTTTGCCTGCAGACTTTTGCAGCTGACAGTCATCAAACAACTACTCAAAACACAGTAATTTGACGACGCTTATTTACCAACATCTTTTGATACAACATAAATGTTTAATAAGAAGCCTTCCAATCCACACTCGAGCACTTCTCCAGAAACAAAACCTCAATTCCAAGGTTTCTATGCAGAGAGATAGCAACATCTGAACACACTGTTGAAGGTGAAAACCTGGGCAGGATAGTTTGTCTTCAGTGTTCTTCCTCTTCCACTCTCCTTAAAGCCTCCTCTCCAAATTAGTTCCCTCACCTTGCTCTTCACTGGCTGCCCTGAAGAAGCTCGAATGAGATCAAATCTATCATGACGGTAATGACATCTTCTGTTTGTTTTTCCTGCCCCCTCCCCTGGCACCTCTACTTAAAACTGTCTATCCAAGTTGGACCAGTGCATCAAGAAAACATAAGAAACCAAGAGAGCAAATTAGATTTGGTTAAAGATGCCAAAGAAACTGGTCATAGTGGCACACACTGTAATCCCAGCTCCTCAAAATGCTGAGGCAGGAGGAGCACAAGTTCAAGGACAGTGTGGGAAACTAAGTGAGATCTTAAAATAAAAATTAAAAAGTGCCAGGATGTAACTCAGTGAAAAAGTACCCCGGGGGGGGGGGGCAGGGTTCAATTCCCAATACAGAAAAAAGGAAAAGAAAAGAAAATCTTTATTATTATGTACATGTATGAATATGTCAAAATGAAGCCCACTATTATGTATAATATAATGTACTAATACACTTTTTTTTAAAGATAAGATTTTGACCTACTTGCTGTCATGGTCCAGTGATAGTCCAGACCCTTGCTCAACTAGTTTGGTAAGATTCACTATTTCTTCTTTCAGAGCAAGAATCGTCTCCTTGGCTTTCTGCTCTTTGTCATAGGCTGAATCCACCATCTTCCAGGCCTTTTCAATTTCCTGGATGGGCCACAAGTATCAGTGAGAAAAACCAAACTGATGCCAGATGCAAGACTAACCAGCAAATCAAATAACATCATGATTACAATATAGTAGTCATTTATGGGGAAAGAATATTATACATTATACATTATGCATAAGTTTGTACTGACTTACAAATGGTTCAACATGAGCCAGTGAACAGCACAGTTAAAGAGGGAGATAGGCAAGGAATATTTTTTTCTTATGTAGGTGGGTGTGGCTACAAGGTCTTGCAATTTACCTAGGAAGATTATTTCTAATAAAGAAGTTGATAGATTTGCAGAATTAAAAATGAAAGCTTGTGTGCTTTCCAAATCCAGCTTTTTTACCAAAACAATAAGCTTTATCACATAAGGAATGATCACTGATCCAACACCTAAATTGATAGATTGAATATAACCTCTTGCTATTTGCAAATATAAAATACATTTGGTTCTCAGGTCCCAATGAGTACCCAGATGGCAATGTAGACTTTAGAACCCTCCCTAGGGATGCCATTCTTCGATGTTTCCAAATTGTGCATGACCACCTTGCTAATTTCTATTCTCAGAAGTTCAAGTCCAGGTCTTATTATTAAACACTGGCAGGAAAAACAAAACCCCATAGTTTGGAATAAAACAATGACTCCTATGGCTTCAACATCCTCACTGTTATAAAAGCAATGTGCAATATTATCCTACATACTTAAAAGTGAATTATAGCCATTTGAGTGGATAAGCAGCGTCTGCAAGAGCCTTAACTATCTTGCAAAATTTTATCAAGGTGGTGGGTCCTCTAGGCAGACAAGAACCTATATAGTTCAGGTGACAGTATTCCACTCTGATGTTGACAAAAAATAAAATGGGTAGAAGACAGGGTTTAAATTAATAAAATTCATGCTCACTATTATATTACAGAGATTACTCTTGAGTAACCACAGCACATAATTTCAGTGACTCAAAACAAAAGTATCAGTTCGTGGGATATGTTCTTACGTAGCAACCCTATGTACTATTTTTGACAAAACAAATGGATATTTAAGTGAAAATATGATTACATAAAGTTTTATCCAAATCAGCTTCACCAATTAGATTTTAATCACCAATTCATGCCTTCAATTTTCAGCTTTTAAATTTATAATGAAAAATGTTTTTCCTGTCATAGCATGAATTATAGCCTTCTTGTTTTGAGTTTTTCAACAAGGTTAAGAAGAAAATGGTAACTGAGAAAAAAAAATTATACTAAGGAAAAGAGTGGTTTCTAAGAAAGATAAATCATATTCTGTACTGGTCTTAGAAGTTAATTTGAATTGGTTGACATCTGATTTCACACAATAAGGAAATTACCTAAAATGTTGAGAAATTATTTCTCATAACTAGGGTTTTAATTTTTTTATTAATGTTTCAACCTGTTGTCTCCCTGAGATTAACAGGGAACGTTCATGTTTTACCTTCAAAATGTTACAATACAGTGAAGAATGAAAAATATAGCATAAAGCATTAGGGACTTAGCTCAATGGCAGAGCACTTGCCTCACACCACAGAGGCTCCACCTCAGTACTGGAAATAAATATATAGTATAAAATACAGTCATTCTTCCTCAGTGTTCCCCAAGACTGAATCCCTGGTTCTGAGGAACTGGGGAGGTCAAAGGGGAAGCAATGAGAAGCCAGGAGTTCTCAAAGTATTCACTCCTGGAATAGGAAGAAAAATAAAAGTATAAAAATATCTTTAGCAAGCTATCAGATGTGCCATTACTCATTACTCCAACAAGACATCTTGGAACTTCTCAGATGGCATTTGCTTATCTCTAAGTCCTTTGACTAACCCATTATTTCCCAAAACCCAAGTCAGAAAGCTTCTCCGTTATTTTCTGCATGGTGAAATTCACCCAGACTGATTTTTTTCTTTGTGAATACACATTATTCCCTAGAATATATTAAACGAATACAGAGCTCACGTGCATTTTTACCTAGTCATTCGTCTGCCGCCGACCTTGAGTTGTCGAGACAATGAAAGAACAATATTTTAAATTCAGGTTCATCTATTTCTACATCACTGACCTTCTTCAGGGAAGCGATGGTGGTCTGATCGTCCTGAGAGAGCTTCAGGGCAGTGGCAACCTTGGCGGAATTAACCACGATCTCTGCATTCAGCTCTCTGCACTTGGCCATCAGACGCTTCTCATTGTCATAAGACTTTTTCATGATGGTATGAAGCCTCTCGTATTCAACCCTAAATTTTTCCAGACCTTTTTCTCCTGAAAGTTCACTGAGAACCTCCTGAAAATCTCTTTCGATTTCCTCAAATGCAGTTTCTTCCATCACCAGTTTTTCACCCTTGTCCTGTGGCGGGGGAGGGGGGGGAGCAAAGATGAGAATAGGAAGGCAACAGTTACTCCATGACTGTTTACGGATTATTCTATATCCCTGAATGAACAATCTTCATCCACTGGCAGAAAAATTGAGACTGCATGTTGTGAAGACTACTTTTTCATCCCGGGATGCATTTATATGAAATGCATGTAATGTAGGAAAATTAATTAACATGAGATCATACTGGAGTAAGGTGGGCCCTAATCCAATTAGACTCAGTGTTCTTATTAAAAGAGAAATTCTAGACGGACAGACATGCACACAGGGGAAACATGAAGAATGATTGGGCTGATGCAATCTCAGGAAGACTAAAGACTGTCAGCCTCTGCCAGAAATGAAAAAGAAGCTGGGCAGGATTAGATTCAAGGTGTCCAAGGGAGCACAACTTTGCCCACGCTTTATTTTAGACTTCTATCCCTGAGAACTGTGAAACGAAAGAAAATTCTGCTGTTTAAAGCCATCGAGTTTGTGGTGGCTGCTCTAGCAAACCAGTGCAGCTACTTCTTACTAGGTACAAGACGATAATAAGTGTTAAAATATATGGTTAACATATTTATTCATTCATTCAGCAAATATTGATTGGTAAGTTCTGGAACGGAGCCTGGAGAAGATATCAAGGTAAAGAATAAATGGCCCATCCACAGAGAATTTACATTTGACTAGTTGGTGGAGGATGTTGTGCAGATAATGGAACTATAGAATTTGATCCCTGCCACAAGATGAATTCAAAGTTCTATAAGAATCTATAAGAAAAAAATTGCTCGCACCAAGAATAATAATGCAAAATTCATGAAGGAAGTGGCATTTGAGCAGGTCTAGAAGAAAGGAAGGAATTTTCACAGGAGGATGTAGAGAAAAGGGCAATCCCAGCAGATGGAACTTGTAGCAAAACTTTTCGGCCAAGCAAGTATTTAAGTTGGCTAAAGTATAAAAGATATTACTGGGAGAAGGAAGGAAAAGATTAACTAGGGAGTCAGGTACAGACTGGAGGCCTGAGAGGCATTCTAAGGAGCATGGGTTACATTGTTCTGTAGGCCACAGAGAACCACTCAAGACTTTTGTGCTTGCAACATTACACTTTGGTAGTCTACGCAGAGAAGGACTGAACCTCAATATCCTGCTACTGATCCAAGAAACTAACCAATAATAGAGTAAAATTCCAATCCACCTTGAAGATTTTAGATAGATATTCTAGTTTACCTTCTGTTTTGACAAAGCTGTCTTGCCCAATTACATGTTTTTTAATTTTTAAAAACACATGTACTATTAATTAAATCCTAAAAATGATGTGCAAGCAAAACATATTCAGAGATTAAAACAGATAAAGAGTCACAAGCATATCTATAACATTTTCTATAACAAGTGAACTATTAAGTTTAATGGAGCTTTTCTTCCTGACTAAAAGCATATTATTACAAAGAAACCAATGTAGCAACTTCACAAAGAAGGGAAAAATCATATTTAGGAAATATGGTACCATTACTGCTCTATGCTTCCCCCTTGTTGATGCTAAACATGAGCACACACAAAAATTTATCATGACAATGTTCTCAGTTCTATCCCTGTAAAAGGAATTAATGTCAACACTTGATCAGCAGCCCAATGATTTGTTGCAGGCCAACTTTTCCCTGTACACCTGGCTCTTACAACAGGAATGGGAAAATATCAAAGAAAGAAAAAAATGTTTAAAACCTCTAGGAACAAACGAGGTTTTTTTCCATACTGACATTAAAAAGTATACCATTATTAAAAATAAAAGCAATCTCGTAGCTATGACCAGTAAGCAACTGACATATACATTGTTACAGTGCATAATGGTATTTCAGAAACACTGTATCAAGGGGAACTGATCAGTGAAACTGTACATATTCCTTCATTCATCACCTGTCCTGAGCATTTGTATGTACCAGGCACTATTCTAGGCACTTAGAGTACCAATTTGTGGAAAGAAGGGAAAGGAAAAGAGAGGCATAGTAGAAGAGACTGGCATGGAAATAGATAGCAAAAGTAGAGACTAGGTAAAATTGCCCAAGGTGAAGTGAAGAAAAATAGAAGAAATGAGAAAAAATAATGAAAGGGAAGGAAAACTGAGAAACAATTACGTCCAGGTATTGGTACCTGGGGCTTGTTCATGGGGAATAAAGAAGAATGAAGTGAACCAAGATGACTATTGAGGAAGAAAAGGAGGAAACACTCAAATGCACACAATGGGAAATATAAAGGAAAACTAGAAAGACAAAGAGGAGGAAATGAGAAGCAAAGAGATGTGGATGAAAATAGGTGATGGGGAGAAGTGATGTGACCATAGCAACAGGGATGTCAAAGGGAGATGATAGTGATTGGGCCCAGGAGTGGGGAAAATGGGAAAAGGTTCAGAGTCATTCAACACAGGAAATAGAATTAATAAAGGGAGACTAGAGGCTGGGAATAGTGGTGCATGACTATAATCTCAGCATCTTGGAGAGGCTGAAGCTGGAGGGTCCCAAGTTCAAGACAAGCCTGGACAACTTAGAGAGAACCTGTCTCAAAATATTTTTAAAGGGGAGAAAGGAAGAGGAGCAAGGGTGTAGCTTGGAGGTAGAATGCATGAAGCTGGGTTCAATCTCCAATATTGAGAAAAGAAAATAGAAAGGAAGGCTAGGCATGGAGGAGATGGAATGCTGAGGGGTGGGAGATGGTGAAGAGGAGACAAGGAAAGCAACTGAGGTGGGAACATGCTGGTGCTAAGAGAAGCACCAGGGCTGGCTTCATGGGTGTGAGAACTACTTAGGTGCAAAAGGTTCAGTGCTCAGAAGAGCCCCATCCTTGGTTAATGCTCTGCTGTCAGGTTGTAAAATTCTTAATTTTTGAACAAGAAGCTTGCGTTTTCATTTTGCACTGGGCCTCAAAAATCATGTAGCTGGTCCAGGCTGGAACTGACCATGTCATGGGGAGGGCTCTGGCAGGGCAATGAAGAATTTGAATTGGACCATGGCAGATGGAAACTGTGAATGTCAAGTGATGACAGAGTCTTAAGGCTGTTGAGGTTGTAAATGAGAAGGCTAATGGACAGGCAGGAGAGTCTCTGAAAGACTGTGGAAATGACTCCTGACCAGTGAGGCTGAAGAGGGCATATACTATAATAGGGAGGAGAGTGATTGGAGGCTATAGAATATAAACACAGGGGTCCATGACAACACAGAAGATGTGTGACTGCAAGCGATCATATGATAGGAAAACAGGATGTGACAAGTGGACACGAGTCAGTAGTAGGGGTGACAAGCGTATCTGTGAAGCTTTTTCCCACTTTCCATTGAGACATCTTCAATATTTGTATCACCCTAATGGTTCAAACTCTAGGCGTGGATGCTTGTCGTGTGTCTGGGAACTCATGAGGGAAGGACAGGAGGGGATGAGGCCAGAGAAAGGCCAACGGAGAAAGGCCCCGGAAAGTGAGGGTGCAGGTGGGGATAGGATGTTGATGGGAGAGGATCAGAATCAGTGGATGCCGCAGGGCATCTAGCGGGAGAGATGGGAGGAAGAGGTGGGGCGAGAGGCCACCGACAAGGGAGCCTGACCTCTGCCATCCTGATGCTCTCTCGGGGCGGCCTCAGAGGCTGCTGGGGAGACTGAAGAAACGGGCCGGAGTCTGGGGGAGGGGCTGTGCACCGCCCTCAGCGCCTAAAAGGGCGACGTGTTATCTCTATCGCCTGCGGTGGGCTGAAACCCGGCGCTCGGCGCGTCCTCCTGTTGCCTGGCAACCGCCACGCCCCCTAGGGGAAGAACGGGCGTTCCAAAGGGGAGGGGCCTCAGAGGCTGGAGGTATTCCTCAAAGAAATATGCAAATGTCTCCTGAATGGGGCGGAACCAAGGAAATGAGTGGGCGGAGCTCGGAGTCTGGGAGGAGGCCCTGGAAGATGCAGAAGTTAGAGATTCCCAAGAGAAAGGCTCCCCTGATTGGCATTTCAGGTGCAGAGAGTTGAAATAAGGAAGTTCCTTCGTTCATGAAATGTGCGAGACCCCTCTCTGGCTTTGTTCATTTTTTTCCTCTTTATCCCCATCCCTATTCCCAAACTTCATCCTCAGCCCCAGCTGCATTCTTGCTGCTGTGTTTGGATGTGTATTTTTTAAAAATGAAAGCCCGGACGGTGGTGCAAGCCTGTAATCGCAGGGACTCAGGAGGCTGAGACAGGAGGATCGCCTGGGCAATATAGGGAGACCCTGTCTCAAAATAAAAAATGAAAAGGGTGGGGATGTAGCTCAGTGGTAGAGCACGCTGGGTCCAGTCCCCAGGTAGAAGGGGAGGGAGGGAGGAAGATAGATAGCGGGTTTTTGTTTGGTTTGGTTTTGGTTTTGGTTTTTAAAAATGGTATTGTTCCCTTCCTCTCCCCCTTTCCTCTACAAACCTCTCTCTCTCTCTCTCTCTCTCTCTCTCTGTCTCTCTGTCTCTCTCTCTCTCTCTCTCTCTCTCTCTCTCTCTCTCTCTCTCTCTCACACACACACACACACACACACACACACACACACACACACTGAGGCACACCCCCAGCCACTTTTATTCTTTTATTTTCTATTTTGAGACAGGGTCTGGCTAAATTGCTGAGGCTGTACTCACACTTGCAATCCTCCTGCCTTCACTTCCCTTGTTGTTGGGATTACAGGTGTGCACCACTGTGCCCAGGGAGATCATCTTATATTCTACTTTTTTTCAGTCAACATTTTTCTTCTTTTTTCCCCCAACATCCTTTCTAAGGGTCTGTCTTCGTTGCGGTTGGTGTGATAATCCCAGTTCATCACTTCTGATTGCTTCACAGCATTTCAGATGTGGCATCTACCACATTTTACTTCCATTCCCCAAATGTTAGCAAAACTGCCTCTAACTCTCTAATACCACAAACAATGTAGCCATGTACATTTTGTCTGTGGTCCATTTAATAGACCCAAGTAAACTTCTCTGAAATACATGCCTAGGAGAAGGATTTGGAAGTCACAGGGGATGCAGGGGGCCATCACTCTTGAATAGGCAGATGTGTCCTGTATGAAGAGATCCAGCCAAGGTGTCAATAGATTGCAAAAATACTAAAATACTTTTTTTAAATACAACCTCTACTCTCATCCAAGTCATGTCCCACTGGAGGAATATGTGTCCTGCCCATCCCACTTCTATTACACACACACAGACACACACACACAGAGACAGAGAGAGAGACTCTGTTCTCCATTTTCCACCCAATCCATGGAAGGCTGTGACTATCTAGAGAGGGCACCTTTTGAAATCCATCTGCTCAGAGGTGGACACTTTTTTCCAGCTGCACAAAGATGCCTACTAGCCTAATGGAAGCCCTGATTACTTAGCTGCACCAAGTACTGTTAAATCAAGTACCAGAATCACTGCCCTACATTCTATGCCCGTGTGTCATACAAGGGTTTCTGACCCACACTCCCCTCCTTGCCAGTATGTACTAGTTTATTTATTCATAGACGCTAATAAAGTGTTTACTAAGTATCAGACACTAACCAGTGCTCAAACTCATCTAATAAGCCAATTTCTAGTTTTTGACACTATAATGGAAAGAATGTCAGTCCGTTTTGCTTTCATTTTCACTTTATCTACCAGTGAAATTGAACATTTCTTCCTATATTCATAGGCCACAGAGGTTTTCTTCAATGAACTGCCTATTCATGGCCCTACTTTTCTATAAGTCCTTTTTTTTTTGGACTAGGATTTGAACTCAGGAGCATTCTACCACTGAGCTATATCCCCAGATCTTTTATTTTATTTTATTTTATTTTATTTTATTTTATTTTACTTAGAAACAGGTTGTCCCGAGTTACCCACCAGCCTGGACTCACACTTGTGATCCTCCTGCTTCAACCTCCCGAGTCTCTGGAATTACCAGTGTGTACCACCATGCCAGCATCTTTCTATTTTTATAGGACAGTAATCCTTAATTTTGATCCTGTAGACCTTTGTCCTAATTATTCATTTATTTGTTTTGCTTTTTAGGTGATTTTTCAGTGTGATTGTGTCCTTCTCAACTCCGGGGTCATAAAGATATTCTTCATCATTTTATTCTATAAACTGTATCATTTTACCTTTTCATACTCAATTCTTAGTCCATCTGCAGTTCACCTTTGTATTTGGCATGAAATAGGGGTCCACTTGTATTTTTCTCCAGGGAGTGAGCAAATTTTCCAATATCCAATACCAAACAACCCATTGTTTCCCATGCGGTTTGGGAAAGTTCCCAAATAAACATGAGTACGTTCTGAGTTCCTGGTTGGTTTCTGTGCCAGCACCATAAAACATGAATGCCACCCATTCCTCACGTTTTATTGCTATGGTGGCAGAGTCAAGACAAGCACCACCCCCCATTCCTATTTCTATGTTAAATTGCTTTGGCTCTTCATCAACCTTTATCCTCTCATAATAATTGAGTAAGTTTGTGAAGTTCCTCATGACAAATTTTAGTTGAATTTGCATTGAATTGTTTAATTCAGGGAAAATTGACATCCATACAATGACATCTCATTCATGACCTGATACTATATCCCTGGTAGGCAAACAGGGTATAATGTGGCTGTCACAATGTACATGGCTCATATCTTGCACTGGTGTCAAATGTGGGGCTGTCTGTCTCCTCATTTCCTAGGACTCTCCAAAAGGATCCTTTCAGGTGGCCTGCCAAGGTGACAGCCATGTGAAACAGCAAACATGTTTTTAAGGAACCCACTACATGACAGGCACCAGGCTGATCATAGGAACCACCAGCTGACTAAAGCAGAGTCTCTGACCTTTGCATTCACAATCTGACACTGAGGGAATGAAGAAAGGAGATTGACAATTAGTCCTAACACAATATGAGGCATCTTTTAGTGCATGTCATGCCAAGAGAAAGCACTATGGGAACTCAGGGACTCTAAACACTGATTGATACCTGAAAGCATTCTTTATGATATGGGGACAGAAAGATTCCAATACGAAGAGGTGAAAAGACACGTGACATGTCCATCTCATAGGAGTGAGATCCACATAGACATCAAATTAGATGGAAAATGGGTGAAAGGAGGAGCAGGTGGACAAATCCATTTATACTAATAAACAAGACAGATGTTGGATTTCCGATTTTCCAGACTATGAAAGACGAGTCACCATCCTGCTCTCCCCGTGTGGTTGTAATCAAAAGAAGCACTAGGTGGCATCATAATACCGATACTCCTTACCTCTCAGCGCCTCCAGGAGAAACCCCCACTAGGATTTTGTCAGCCCCTAATCTAGACAAGCAGGAGGGCTTCTATTAGTCTCATTTCTCATTATAGCCACCTAATTTATTTGTTAGCTACCTACTATATGCCCAGATCTATGCTGTATACTGTGAAGAAAAAATACAAAAGGAGTTGAAGACAGGACCTCTGACCAAGTGAGCCTATAGGGAAGTAAGCATGCATCCCACCCATCCTCATCAAAGATGCTTTAACACAGTCACAGTCAGGGTGCAGGGAGCATTGAGATAAGGATGTCAGGATGTAAGGTCCTGTGTGATCTGACACTTTAACATTAATTCTTTGGATATGTCATGTTCTTCCTCGATGACTGGAATTCATAAATGTTGTCTGTCTGTCTGACATACTGAATCCTCCCTCTTCACCTAGATGACCTCACTCATTTTTCCTCAGGTATTTCCTGGCCTGCCCTCAACGCTCTGTGACCTTTCCACATACTGTGTATTCTACTTCTTGGACCATCCCCAATGGCAATGAACCATCTAGTCATAAATATAGTTTTTGCTATGTGTGTCTTTCCCCACCAGGTTGTCAATCAAGACGACAAGAATGGGCACGTGGCTAGTCCAGCCATGATCCAATGGTGTTGGGCTTATGGGCAGAATTGTGTGCCCCTCCCCATTCATATGTTGAAGCGCTAACCTCATATCTCAGAAGGTGACTGTATTTGGAGATAGAGCCTTTAAAGAGGAGATTAAGTTAGAATAAGGCTGAGAGGGTGGACCCTAATCCAATATGACTGGTGTCCTTATAAGAAGAAAAATGTAGACACACAAAGAAACACCAGGAATGTGTGCACGCAGAGGAGAGACGATGAGGAGGCTGTCTGCAAGCCTAGGAAAGACCTCCAGAAAAATCAAACTTGCAAATACCTTGATCTTAGAGTTTAAATCTCCAGTGCAGCAAGGAAATACATTTCTGTTTTCTAAGCCACATGGTAGTTTGTAATAACAGCCCTAGCAAACTAATATAACTGGCCAACACTGCTCTCAGTAAACAACTATTGGGTGAATGACTATTGAATGAGTTCTAAAACATGGAAGTGAAGGATGGCATCTTAGGGAAAGGTCATTGGTAGACCTTGAACTTGAACTTAATATGCATTAGAGACATGGAAGAAAATAGAAGGTATCTCAAATATAGGAAATAGAACTGGGCAGATATCAAGGCAAGACTGCAAAAATCCTGCTAGAGGGAGGGTGAGGTCCCTACCAAGGAGCTGTAGAGTCTAACATTGATAAGAGGACAGGTGGATAGTAGAGTGCCTTGGAAGAATAGCAGAGAAGTGTCTGGAAATGCAAGGACCACAGACCACCAAGGCTACAGCCATTTGTTCTGCCAGATAACACAAATATATGATCATGAGCTGTCATACCTCTGCAAAGCCCTTGTTTAAACCTGGATATAATAGCCTCTTATCAGCACCCTCCTAGGACATCCAAGCTGTGCGCTGTAATACAGGAGTGAGAACAGCATTATGTACAGAGTGCTCATCTCTTCAACACCCAGTGATAATATAAAGTAAACCTCTAGAAAAGCAGAAATACCCATTTGTACCCTCCAAGCAGATTCCCAGCCTGCAATGCAAAACAAGCGTGCCCTCAAAGAACCTAAGTCTAATGGATCACAGAGATCCTGGAAGCTATTTGGGAGAACTCCGCACAATCCACAGTCTCTTCTGAGATTAGTAATTCCCACAGACAAGTATGTGCCTCTCAGGAGCCACATACTCCAAATGGCCCTACCTGCCTCCTGAGGGCAGTGTTAGAGATCTGGACCCACGAGGCCAATTCTAGTATTTTTTTTTCCTGAAAATTTATAACTAGGACCAACAGTTGTAAGTCAATCATTGCTGGGGCCTGAAACTGAGCATGTGAAGCCCAAGAGAGGGAGAGATGGCAGGCTGCATGGAGGGAAGAATAAAGCAGATTAATGAGGAGTGGACCCAAAAGAGGAAGACAGATCAGAGAGGGGTTTCTTCTTTGTTGCTGATGCCTCTTCAGATCCTGGGGAGGCCCACTAATATCTGCTCTCTTGGGTTCTGCTAGATACATTGTATCACCCTAAAAAAATCACTGGGTCCCCATATGACACAGTAAAAACTGCTCCAGTCATCATGTCTAACGTTTCTCCTCCGGGCTACTGGGAAGATTAAAAGCCCACGTGTTACAGAAAATTGTTTTCATTTATCAGCCGACCCTATGGTCACCTTAGATGACAAAGCAGCCTCCCAGCTGGTTAGTGCTCTCCAAAACCATGCGGGCGTATTTTATTCCTTTAATCTTCTCCTTTTCCAGCCTGCTGCAGACCTAAGTTAACAGAACGTTTGTTGAGCATTTGACATTGATCCCCAAAGGGTCTCCAGACAAACTCCCCTCTCGATACCTGAAGAGGCAAGCAAGCTCAGGCAGATTTATTAGGAAGACTGGAAGGTCAGGCGCCAGGCAGGGGCGGGCGGTGCAGGAGCAGCCAGCAGGTGACCATTTCTGCCTGGAGGAGTCATGGGTGTCATAACCGCCCAGTAATCGTACCTGCTTGGAATGTTCCTGGCGCACCAGCTCTTCTCCCATCAGAGCACCTTTTGACACAATGCTCAGACCAGCTCATCCAGTCCATGCATCTTGCCCAAGAGATCAAGGCTGCAGGTCCGTGTCCTCCTAGGACTGGTGAGAACTTGCACAAACCAAAGGGTTGACCAGATGGTTCAAAAGACTGACAGGCTACCACAGCTTATTCCCACCACAGATAAATAAGTGAATAAACATTTTTAAACATCGAAGCACAAATATCTTTGATGATGAGTCAATGCCCTTATTTCTACTATCCCTAAAAAAAAAAAAAAATCTATTTTTAAACACCTCTAGACTTCCCATGTGTTCATTGCTCTGTCCCCTTCATTGTCTAATTAGCTCCTTCAAGAGTCAGTTTAGGTGAAATGCCATGGTTCATGCAATCCCAGCAACTTGGGAGCAGAGGGAGGAGGATCACAAGTTTAAAGCCAGTCTCAGAAAATTTAGCAAGACTCTAAGCAATTTAGCAAGACCTTAACACAAAACAAAACAAAAAAAAAGTAAAAAGGCTGGGGATGTATCTCCATGGTAAAACACCCCTGGGTTCAATCCCCGGTACCAAAAAAAGGAGAGAAAAAAGAAACAGTCAATTCTGTGTGGCCTCCTCCAAGAAGTCTTCCTAGTTGGGCACCCTTCCTCCAAGCTGCTAGTAAACCAGAGCATCATTCTGTTCACATGCAGTATTATACTTGTGTGCTGACTTGTGTCCTACCCCTCCCCCAGATTGGGAGGACCAGTTTGTTGTTATTGTTGTTGTTTAAGTATCTATGATGTGGATTCATACAAAGGAGACACTCAAAATAGAAAGTTCGATGAATAACGACTGGGAACGTTATATGCTTATATGCTCAGGCACACAGCAATTATTCTTGGGAGTGAGGAGTGACTTAGGTAAGTTGAAAGCAATTGGAACACAAACATTTAAGATTCTTAAGGTAGTTAAACAAATCATGTCCAAGTACAAACCAGGGCCCCAAAGAGAAGTATTAAGGATTACAGTGAGATGCATTCATCTCTTTTCTCTGCCCATTCTAAGAAAGTACTGAAGAACTATTTTTTTGTCTTGTCCATAGGGCTGCACACATGGTAGATCGTCAATAAAATTTGGTGAATGAATGGGAAAAAGTTGGTTGATGAATGAGTGGCTACATTCATTCACTTCTGCTCCCATGGAACAAAAGCAGCCATAGACAACACATAAATGAATGAGCCAATAAAACTTTATTTACAGAAACAGGTGGCTCTTGGCTTGGGTCTACCAGCCATAGTTTGCCACTTCCTGATTTAGCACAATGCCTGGCATAGAGTTGGTGCTGAAATATTTGTTGGATGAATAAACAAGGGAAGAAGGTCTTCCTAAAGTTATAACACTGTGATTTGTTTTAAAGCTCTGTGTACTGTCTTTAGACATTATCTACAGGGAGAGCAAAGAATGCCTAATGACCAGAAATAAGCTTGAGAGAAATTATCTGTCAGTTCTTTCCCACTCCAAGCCTTGCATATAGATGGAACATTGGCATGCAGAAAACAGGAACAAACAGCCATCACGGAGATGTGAGCTAGAAGAGTCATTTAAAGAAGGATTTTTTTTTTTTTTTGTAAAATGTGAATCTTGATTTATTAATGAGCTGTGGCCTGCATTTGTTTCTCTCTCTCTCTCTCTCTCTCTCTCACACACACACACACACAAAGATAAAATAGAGAAAAAAGAAAAGGACTGGGGGCATAGTTCAGTGGTAGAGTTCTTGCCCAGCTTATATGAAACCCCAGGTTCAATATCCAATACTGCAAAAAAAATTAATAAAATAAATGAACATAATAGATTGTGTCACATGTAGTGTACATAAGGATTGTTCTGAAGGAATCTTTCAGTTTTAATGCACTGACATGTAAAGGAAAAAGATACAGTATAGCAAGATTCTGGAGCCCATGCCTGGTTCAAATCTTGGCTCTTGGAGCTGGGCAAGATGGTTCAGGGCCTGTAATTCCAGCTACTTGGGAGGCTGAGGCAAAAGAATCACAAGTTTGAGGCCAGCCTCTGCAACTTAGCAAGATCCTGCCTCAAAATAGAAAGGCCTGGAGATGTAGCTCAATAGTAGGTGACCCTGAGTTCAATCCCCAGTATCATAAAAAAATAATAATAATAATCCTGGCTCTCCCATTTATTAGCTGTGTAAACTTGGACAAATTATTTAGCTTCTCTGGGCCTCAGTTTCTTCATCTGTTAAATGGGAATCTAATGACACCTACTGTGTATGGTTATTATAGGAGTTAAATGAATTATTATGTGCAAAATGCTTAGCATAATACCTAGCACATAATTTAAGCATCAATTATTATTCTGCCACTAACCAACAATGTAACCCTGAGTGTATGACCTAACTTTTCTGGCTTCATCTTCATCAGTAAGTCAACAGAACAGCCCCGTAGGCTCCAGCATTCCCAAGGGAGCAGTGTTGCCAGCACTGACCTTGAGGAAAGAAACAGCCAAACATAAATCATCCATCTTGTTCAACTGACACCTTTGAGGTCGCAGCAAAGCAGCCTCTTCCAGAGAAACATCCTGTAAACTAGAGCTGTTATCTCTTCAAATTCCAGACAAAGTTGAATTCAGGGTGGTGAGAGATTGACCAAATCAAGGAAAAGTGCCCTTTTACCCCTCCATCAGACTCCTGATGACTAGCCATGGCTTCCTGTCCCTCCCATCGTCATGCATTCTGTTCCATATTCTGGGATAACCACAGATGGGGGAGAACGGGAAATCCCCATGGATTCAATGTAAAAATTTTTCCCCTGTGTTCCTGACTGTGGAATGTCTGAAGCTATCCTGCAGTGGGTCCTGGGCTTGCCACCTTCCACAGTGAAATTTGAAACTTCATGTAATGCTGACCCTCTGCTAACGAAAACAATTCCATTTTCTTACACACACACACACCAATACAAACAGGCAAACCTGGGACTGGTTGTTCACAAATAAAGACATAAACATGTCCAATAATAATGTTCTGTTCTGCCTCATTCATAATTAAAGAAATGCAAATCGAGACATCTTTTTTTTTCCTACCCCAAAAAGAAGCAAACTAATTAGTAAATACCCAAGACCTGCAAGAATGTGAGGAAACAGGCAATCTCATACTTTATTGACAAGGGTTTAAATTGGTATAACCACTTTGAAAGGCAATTTTGCAAAAACTATGAAAACAGTAGATGCACATAATATTTGACCAGTCCTGAAAAAATCATGACATTGAACAGAAACAGCCACCTGTACACATGCTTTATATTTGAGAAAAATAAGCTCTTCTGTGTTTAAGCCTAAAATCTTACATACTTATAAAATTACTGTTGTGTATTCTGTTACTTGCAGCCAAAAATATTCCTAATTAATAAAGTTTTTTAAAAAATAAATTAAAAAATAAAAATAAATTAATGAGGATTTTTTAAACGAGGTTATTCTTTTTTAAAAAAAAATATTTTTAAGAGAGAGAGAATTTTTTAATATTTATTTTTTAGTTTTCTGCAGTCACAACACCCCTGTTTGTACGCGGCACCGAGGATGGAACCCGGGCCGCATGCATGCCAGGCGAGCGCCACTGCTTGAGCCACATCCCCAGCCCATGAGGTTATTCTTATTTTGCACTGACTTTAACATGAAGGTTTCTAGTATTCTGCAGTAAGTATGATATAAATTTGGGGACTGAACTTCACCCTTGTACATATCATGTTACAGGAGCTTTTGTATCTGAATACTGAATTGTATCTAATGATTTTCAGCATCTATGGTGATGTTCTTTCAATTTTTCCCTTGTGATTTATTTATGTTGTCATATTCTTTTCATGTGCTGCTGTTTCTGTTTGCTAATATTTTACAAATTATTTCAGATTTGACACAGAACTCATAAAATGAAATTATTACTTTTCTTCCTTTCCCCTTTTAATGAGTTTTTGAATGTTTTGACTTACACCTTATTACTATAAGAATCTCAACCACTAAAATGTTTTAAATGTAAATGACTAAATTTTTAATTTCTACATATTATATTTCTACTTTTTCAAATTTATCTTTTTTTCATAGTTCTATGTTCTATCATCTTATCTTTGCATCTTGACCATTACTATTTTATAGACTTTTTCAAATTGCTCTATCATCTCAAGAACTTAAGGGGCTAATTCTCCTGTTCATGACGTATACGTATCTACTCCCTGGTGTGATTCATTTCCTAGTTTGGTTTATCATTTCTCAGGATAAGCTTGTCTTCAATGGGAGTTATTTCTTTGGGAAAATAAATAAATAAATAAACAACCGAGTTTTACATTTCCCTCTGACAGGCCAGGAGGATTCTCCATTTGGAAGCAGCTTTCCTCTTCTTCCCTAACTTCCAGATTCCCTCACCACATGAGGAATATAAATTGGGACTTCAGACCTACCCGTGGTGCAGGCCCACTAGGGGTTCTGATTTTTATAGCAGACATTCTTTAATTAAGTCAGGCCCCAGATAAACCACAAACTTCCTTGCAGATCCTAGGCCAACAGAGGAAGATTTTTTTTTTTTTTTCCATTCCACTGCTACTAAAAGCCAGCCTTCCCAGAGCCCCAGCTTTGGGCAGAAGGCTCAAATCTAGATCCCTATCTTTCTAATTTAAGGCTTGAATGGATCCTAATTCCCGATCATTGACTGGGGACTCATCCCAGACTTAACCATTTGGACTTATATTCATATCATGCCTTTGAGTTCCCTCACACCTAGAGATCCCCCTCTACCACACCATTTTTTTTTGTTTCTTTTTCTTTTTTCTTTCATTGTTGATATTCTATTCAGCAGTACTGTGTTTGAAGCAGGGGTTCCCTGACTTCTTTCCTCACGGGGTTCCTGGAAGCTTTTCCTATCTCTTAATAACCTTTTCAGGAGCAAGATTGATGTGATGCAGGAACTACCCAAGAGGGAAGTCCAACCCAGCAGGAGACTCAAAGAAGACTTCCTGGAGGAGTGATAGCCTGTCGGGGGATGTGAAAACTGAACACACAATTAGGCACAAATGGTATGATTGTGCATGGGGCTCACAGGTTGGAGAAAGAGGTGGGGTAAAGGTTGCAGGCAGAAGATAGAGCGCATGTGAACATCCTCAGGGGTAAAACACCGAGCAACCGGCTTATCACATCCTGTGAAGCACAAGTTCCAAGAAGTGCAAGGAGTTTAGTGGTGGAACTTGGACTGAGATAAGAGGTTGGGGAGATAAGAAGAGACCAATTCATAAGCAGTTTATGTGGAAGGATAGTATGGTGAACCAAGTTCTGTGAGTAGACAGGAGCCCATGAAAGAGACCATCAGCCACAGAGGATGAAATCATTGGGTTTAAAAGAAAAACATAATAAATCTTCCTTTTATAAATATACACAACCAGTTAGAAATAGCTAAAACAAATTTTGCAGACAAGATGGCAATCCCAGAGGGCATTCAAGCATGTAAGCACTACCTTGACATTCCAGCAAAACCCTCAACTCTTAGCCAAAGGATTATAGGGCTCAGGTCTGTGTGAACCCCCTCCATCCCCCAGGAAATGTCCCCAGCCATGTTTGGAGGAGGGTGGGCCAGTGTCCCAACCATTCAACTTGTAGACATTTTGGAAACACAAAGCTCTTTCAAAAATGTTTCCCGGTACCCACCTCCCTTCACTCGCCCCCAAAACTGCCACAGATAGATCCCTATTGTCAGGAAAGGGCTGCAGGAGCAGAAGCTCGAACATGAAAAGTACCCTGGGCCAAGGGCCAGGGGGTCTATTTTTGGAAATTTTTCTCATTGCCTGTTTATCTTTCAGACTCCACCTAATGTATTCCAGGCGGGTGTTAAAAGTTCCTTGGCTGGGCTGAGAAGGAAAGCAAGAAGGTGATCTAAGACCCAGAACCAGTAGCAATGGTGATAACCTCTGGACAGTGTTTTCATTTCCCCAATTTAACCTCACTACCATTTGGCGCTAGTGAAGCACTCATTCAAACCCACTACTGGCCGTGGGATTTGGGCAGGTAACAAAAAGAAAGTGACAGAAGGTTATGGATTTTGTAATCTGTTAAGTACAAGCGGGGTTGCTGCTGACCTCCCTCCTGGACTCGGTTCTCTGGTCTCTAAAACAGGGTTAGAAATACTGCATCTAAGTTCAGAGCCTTAGCCAGGCCTTGGAGAGGAAAGCGCCCCCTACAGCATTTGGTCCTCGTCCTCCTTTGTGCAGGGTTACTTCGGAGATGGACAACAATGCATTCATCATAACGTTTGGTTATGTTAATCCAACCCAAGCTGCAAAAGAAAAAAGACCGGCGTTGTGTCTTTTTGTCCCTTTATTTTCCTTAAAGGGACAAAATAGGTGGCCCCTGGAACTCCGCCACTCCACTCGTAAAACGCGCCACTGAAACACTCGGTGGACTTGCAGAGACAACCTCTTCCAGTCTGCGGCCTAAACCGGCTTTTAAGGGCGTCCTCCCCGCCCTCCTGTCTTCGCTCCCCACTTTGCTCCAGGGGCCACATCCTGTCTCGCCAGGTCACTCTCCAGTTCTGCTGTGTCGTCTGGCCTTCCTGCGGGGGTCGCCAGGCAGATCTCTGCGGCTGACCCTGGGCGGGGCCCCGCTAATCCGCGCGGTCCTCCTTAAGGAGCTTCCGCGGTGGCCCGTGGAGGCGGGTGTTTTGTTCTTATAAGGAGGGAAAAGTTTCCGTGACATCCAGGAAATGAGTAACTCCACAGCCTTGCGGAGCCCGGCCGTTGGAGCTAGGAGGCTGGAGCCGGCCGCGGTCCCGCCGCCAGCGTCCCCCTAGCTGCACGGCCGCGCGCTCCGGCAGCCGCCCGCACAGCCCGACGCCCCCCTCGGAGCTGCGCGCCAAACCCGGGTTGTCGCGGGCCTCCCGCGGGACAGCGCTCCCAAGGCCAAACGTAAGTCGGGGACCCGCAGCTCCAGGCTCCGCTGCTTCCCAGGCGCCTCGCGAGTTACAAAAAGGGAGGGATGGGGACCCAGGACTCCGCCGAGCGGCGCCCGAGTCAGGAGCGGGAGTGAGCGGGGAGCGCTCCAGACTCGCCTGCGCCCACCCCAACTAGGGGCCGAGTTTGGGGACCGCTGAAAGTGCGCGCGCACGGGCAGGCGCCGTGGTCTCTTGCGGTCACACCTCCAGTTCCCGCAGCGCTGGAGATGCGCGCGGTCCCTCGGCTCCCAACCCCACCGCTGGGCGCTTGCTGCAGCCGGCGCGGCCTGCAGCCGCTCTTCCCGGCGCGCCGATCCTCGGAGCCCCACGCGGGACCACGTGTAGGTTCCTAGTGCGGGGACCATCCGTTACTTTGGCTGAGCAAGGTGCTGCGGCACGAAAAAAAGCTGGGTCGCCCTGCTCCTTGGCCGTCCCTCTCTTCCAGGGAGAAAGGAGTTAGAAGTGAAGTTGGTTTCTTCTTGGTTATAGTATTTGCGCAATCAGGTTGCTTCGGGCCGGATGAAGCCCCCGCCACTTCCTCTTTCAAGACTTTTGGCGGAGTAGACCCCTTGCTGAGGGAACTTTCTCTTGACTCTATAAATAGCGTCTGCCTCCTGTGACTCCATCCTCCACCCGGTCCCTGTCTCCGCCCGGTGGATGCGCGGTGAGCGGGTTCGAAAGCCTCAGACCAGACGCCCCATCCGAAATGCTCTTCTTTAAAAACAAAAATGCTGCCGAGCAAGAAAGGAAAACAATCGACCCAGGCCAGAACCTCACTGTGCCTTCGGCCCCTCTGCCTGCCGTGAGAATCTTCCCTCCCTTCCAGACTAGACGAGGACCAGGTACTGGTAGCATCTAAATCAATCCAGGGCTCGCTTTTGTTTTGTTGTTCCTCTGACCAGGGCTCTTTCCTTTTACAAACCAGTTCTACCTCACAGAGGCTGCCAGCTAGAGTCCAGGGCTGATGCAGTGACAGGTCCAGGTTAGCAGGAAAAATGGGGTGGCAGGCAGACACTGGTTGGGTTGATGTTCTAGTTAATAACATAGTGGCTGTGTTGGGTACTCCCTCCAGCCTGATGTGCCTAAGTGGCTCTCATTGTTTGTTAATTCCTTGTGTGTTGCTGCTGCTCCAGGCCATTCTGCCCTCAGATTTTCCACTTGTGGGTAACCATGGGGTGTTTTTTTTTTTTTTTTTTTTAAATTTACCCGCTCCCTGCTCTCCTTGGGTGGATGGAGAAGCTTATTTTCAAGTGCTGGGTAATTTTCAAGATGCAGCAATTTCAAGCTCAGGCTTCCAGGGGGCAACGATGTGTACTTTTAACCTGATGTTGTCCTCCCAGAAGTCGTTACCTCTCTGGCCTTTCAGCTCCCAGAAGAGAAACTAAAAGGGTGTGTAGGTGAACTTGATCAGAAGGCAAGAAGGAGCAGGAACTTTGGGGGAGAAAATTGCCCACTGAGAAGGTATTTTCTGGAAGGAACCTGGTTTTGTATTTTTACTTCTTTGGTTAATGAAGAGAAAGATGGTTGGGGGCTCCTGTTTGATGAAGAGGGTGCACAGTCTCAGGGGCAGACAGGGGTGAGCACCCTATGCATGGGGCTGCACAGGGGCAGAGTCAAGCCAATGTGGTGCACTAGCCCAGTTCTCAATGCCACCTCTTGGAGGGACACCACTGCCAAGTAGAACTATCCAGAGGAGGACAGGAACAATCTGCAAAGTGTGTCTTGTGAGGGAGAAGATAGAACCACTGGTGTGCACTCCAGAATGAGAAGCACAGGGGGACGTGGCTGTATCCTTCAGATGTCCCAAGCATGGAAACCTGAGGAAAGAAAAATGGCTTGCTATTTCTGGCCTCAGAAACTTCTTGGTTAGAAGAAACAATGACAGATCTCAGTATAGCATGAGAAGGAACTTTTCACAACCAGAGCTCTGCTGGTCATGCTCTAGCCATTGGCCACAGGGGCCTTCAAGTCCAGGACTCTGGTTCTACCTTTGGAGTCAAGAATGAGGCAGCGCAGCAACCTGTGGGGCTTGAATGGAGACATGTACGAGGGAGGAGCCGGTGCTCCAAAGGAGCAGGACTTGAATTATGGCCAAGACCATCCATCCATGTTGGACCTTCCTCATTCATGGTTGTTGGGGAGGAGGGTAGAGCCATGAGGCTGAGATATCCTCGAGGACTGCTGCTAGTTTTTCCCGTCCCCTGTGTAATTTAGAATAAGTTTCTCCTCTCAGCAAGAGGGTGACATTTAGAAATAAGGACCTCGGAGCCATGGAGTTGGGACTTATCCTTGGGTTACCCTGGCGGTGTGTCCTTGGGCAGTGCACTATCTGTACAAACATTTACAGCAGCCCTGATAACCAATTATTGAGGGTGCAGGACCTTGACCTAACATTTCCAGAACGATGTTTTATCTATTTATTTATTTATTGGTTTCTCAAAAGCACTCTGCCTGTATCATTTAATCCTCACAGTTGTCCTATGAGGTCTTCTTAGCCCCACTTTACAGATAAAGAAACTGAGGGAAGCCAAGTGCTCAAGAGCCTGGAAGCTGAGGTGCAGTTGCTGAGCATTCAGAGAAGCAGGTTAAACTTAAAGCCAGTTATGGGAACTTAAAGCTCCCTTATGTGAAGGAGGAAAGAGCAGCTGCCTTTTACCCCGGGGCAGTGGAAGGATGGGAAGCTCCTGATGATAGGAGGAGAGACACGAGCCTGGAGCCTGGAGCCTGGCCTCGTGGCTGACAGGGGGAGCCTAGCCCAAGCATCAGATGGCTTTCCGTCTTCATTACTGGGCGAGGTGAGGTGGCAGATCCAGTTTGGGGCCTGGTACAAGGATGATGTGTAATTGTCACCTGGGTGTGGTGCAGAGGGAAAAGGTGAAGCTGTGTGCAGGACGTGGAGTCTTCCTGGGGTGGAAGCAGGTGAGAGTGACCGAATATGCTGTCCTGACCTTCTAAACTCCTCTTCCCCCACCTCCAAGTAGATAATCACTTGCTTTCCCCACTGTTCACCTCAGCACTTAGTGAGCTAGAACTGAGCACTGTAAATCGTGCTGTCCGTGGGCACGTAAAGAGGTTTCTGGCCACTGAGGAAGTCAAGTAGTGTCTTGGGAAGGCTGGCTGGAGCCCAGAATTCACCTGTCCCAGGGGCTGGCTCTTAGCTACACCCACTTACAAATCGTATTTATATAATTTTCAGAGTGGTTTGCACTCAGGCTACTGAATCACCCTGAGAAAGCGGGTGTAAAAGTCAGAATGCTAGTTTATTAATTTGCAAGGAGACTTTGTGAACACCACACAGACTGAATATCATCTTGTCCGTTCCTGCATCCTGGGGAAGCCACATGGGAAACTTGCTTTGCAAAGCTGGAGTCACAGCCAGGCAGGGGTGGGGCATTGATAGCCAGTGGTCCAGAACTCTGTCCACCTCTGTGGCCCTCTTGCCAATGATCCCCCTGGCTGTGCTTTCCTCCTTGGTTAGTGCCTCCAAGGCAGTGTTTACCTGGTAGGTTTTCTCCCTTTACTCTTGCATAATGTAGCGCTTTTTGTTATATTTGCTTATTTGTTTAGTGCTTTGTAAGCATTATCTCTCAGCTGCATAGATTTACATTTGCATATGGTAAATAACTACTGTAAAATCCAGGGCTGTAGAACCAGGCTGCAGGAATAAATGCTATATGCAAATCAAGAGGGTAATCAGGTGAACTGTGGGGGAGGGGGTGAAGAAGAAGCCAAGCACAGAGCTAAGAAACAGTGTCCCTAATTAGCACCGAGACCCCAGGGAGTAGTAAAATCAAGACCAGCTTATTGTCATCCTTGTGTGAGCCTAGGGATGAAGCAGTTCTTTGCAGTGTCTGCTCAAGCCACCTGTCCTGCCTAGCTGGCCTCTTGGAGTTTGAAGGGTCCCTCTAGTCTCTGTCGGCCCCCTCAGAACTCATCTTTAGTGAGTCCCTTCTCCAGCTGCCCCAGGAGGTGACCATATGGGCTTTGGGATGGGCAGATTAGGGTTAAGTTCTGGCTCCACTGCTTGGAAATTAGGTGTTGTTAGAAGCTGGGCAGGTGCCTTGACCGTTCCAAGCCTCATTTTCACCATTAGTGAAATGGGGATGAACTGTCAGGACCATCAGAGGGTTGAGTTGGGTGGTGCATAGGAAGTGCTAAGCCTTGCCCCGCCGGCCTGCGGCCTGCAGGCTGAGCTCTTCAGTGCTTAATGGTCGTCCAGGAGATGCATCTCTGCTGGGCTGGGCGCCCTTGTCAGGGTGCTGCTTCATCCTCTGAGGTCTGAATGAGGGGCAAAGCCAAAAGGTCTAGACAGTCCCAGAGGGGCAGAAGGAGATCCTCAGTGTCCCACTCAATTGACTTTTTCAGAGACAAGGACAAAGCTTCTTGCCCTCATTTTTCAGGGGACTCTGGAGGAGGAGTCATATTTGAAGCATGGCCTATCTTAGGCATCGGGGGAAGGGGAGAGGGACGGGGGGTCCTCTGGAGAGGAAGAGGGTCATTTGAGAGTACTCAAAAGGCCTCTAGGGTCCTCTTGAACAGTTTGGGATCTCTGATGTTTTCCTGTAGGGAGTACATCTCCCCTCCATCCACATGGCCCATTCCGGTGACATCAGTGGAATAGAAGCACCTGGCAGGTAGCATCACTGTTGCCCAGGCAACACCTCCACCTTAAGGCAGACAGGAAGAGACAGACCAATGTCAACTGTAAGACGCATGTTGAAGAGAAAGGACATAGACATTGTGACCTCTCCACAGGTGTGTTTCTCAGAGGCCCGCTGGAGAGTGGGCTGTGGGGCTTGGGGTTCTGAGGCTACAGTTTTGAGTTCTGGGCCATGAGCACAGATGGTAGTAGGTCTTTAGGCCTTGGGTTCAGTCCGTGGTAAGGAACATAGTACTGAGGGCCCTGGTCTCTTTAGTTCCCCCAGCGTGACTCCCTACAGGGGTTTCTGCTGCCTAAATCTTTGAAGTGGGGAGGGGAGCTCAGGCCAGAGCAGTCATGGGCCAACCATTAGAAAAGGGAATTTCCAGCTTCCTCGCCCTCACCACCCAAAGAAAATGAGATGCAAGGACGCCCACATTCTTACTGTGGGGGCTACTCATTGACCCAGCCATCACTGTGCACCTGTGATAATAGGCATGGCACTGTGTTTAGGGACTCTGGCCTCATGGAGCTTCATGACCAAAAGCACAAACAAGAATGTGTGCAACCCACTACCCCAGAAGGTAGTAGTACCAGATGGAACTAGAAAGTCTCATAGAGCACCTGTCACTCAGCTCTGTTTCCCATGAAATTCTACATGGGTTAAATTAAACCTGTGAAGTCCCTTGTCTCCGCCAGCTCATGCAGAGCATTGGAGGTCACGTTTGAGATAAATTTGGGTGTTTGGAGAGTGAGGTTAAAGAAGACAGCTATGGCTGTCTACAGTGTCCCACCAAAGGGACACCCAGAAGACGGCACTTTTCTCAAAGCTAAGCTCATTTGGCAATTCTGAGGCCCTTAATTTGGTGGGTTCAGCCACATCTTCTAAGGCGAGACCCACTGCTTTCCTTCAGGAAGAATTCCTAAGCAAGCACCACAAGCCAACACAAGGGATGAAGATGCAGGGAAGGGAGGTGGGAAACTCTGTCTGTCTCTACAAGGTCTCAGAACAGGAATTGCCTTGTCTTTCAACTTGATGGTGTCCCTTCAAGATCTTTGTTGTATGCCACTGGGCATCCCTCCAGCCTGTGAGTAGCTGAAGTAATTGTACAAACGTGACTTTTTCAGAATCATAAGTGAAAATTAGTGTATGCTTAGTAGAGATTTTTAGCAGATAAGGCTTCCATTGACAAAACTGGTCCCAAATCAGTGGTCATGGCCTTTTGTTCCTAAAAGCTGAATAACCTTTCTAAAAGGGATTGGCTTCCTTTACTGAGCAAAGCCCCATACTCAGGATTTTACACGTTTGTTTCTCTTGCTGCGGCATCCCTTCTGGGTAGGTATAGGCTGGGTAGAATAGGCTCCGAGAGGCCACGTGATTTGCCCACAGTCCCAGAACTGAAAACCACAGAGCAAAATCCAAACCATAGATCTGTGCCTCCACAGCCCAACACACTCTTCCTGCCACCTCAGGCATCTGCCTGGATACCATAACCCAGTGACTATGAAGGAGGGGTAAAGAATCCCATGAGATTTGAGGAACAAAGTGGAGAAGACATCAGACAGATCACCCACTCCAGACCGGAGCCCCAGGTCCCCTCTTGCTGTGACTAGCTCTGGGGTATTAGCAGACAGAGCTCAGTTTCCCACTCTGAAATGGACAGGACCAACCAGTACCCAGAGAGCCTTCAGCATACTTTGAGATCCTCGGATGGAGTCCCTGGGGGAGATGCAAAGCCCAGGACTATGGAAGAACTCGCTTGCAGGTGGAAAACATGGCAGCCACTCACACCAGGGCAGAGGGTCAACTTTGAAGCTGCCCCACATGTTGGCCGCTGTGTCTTCCTCCTTTCCCTGATTGGGATGCAGAAGCATCTCCAACCTGCATCCATCTGTCAGGAAGGGCGTAGTCATCATTTTGGGCCTGCCTATTGGTGCACCAAGTGTGCTCTTAACACACTGGTCTCCCAGGAGCCTGTTTAATAGCCTTAGCAGCAGTCAGGGGACCCGCCTGAAGTTCATGAAAGGGGCCTTTGTTCTGGAGGGAGTTGCTAGAGGCTTGAGAGAAGGAGAGCAGAGGATGCCTGGGCCCCACCCTATGTGCTACTTCCAAATGTCCTCCTTTTATCCATGATAGTTCTTAGGGACTCACCCAACACTGACGAGCCTGCCAGGGTCAGAAGAGACCTTGTTCCCCTTTCCTATTCTGCTGTGGGTACTGGGGATTGAACTCAGGGGCACTCAACCATTGAGCCACATCCTCAGCCCTATTTTGAATTTTATTTAGAGGCAGGGTGTCACTGAGTTGCTTAGCACCTCATCGTTGCTGAGGCTGGCTTTCAACTCGCAATCCTCCTATCTCAGCCTCCCTAGCGGCTGGGATTACAAGAATGTGTCATTGCACCCAACTCAAGTGCACTCTTTATTCCCAAATTTCATCTCAATTGTCACCTACCCATCCCTAAACAGTGTGGGGAAGGGGAATCCACAGGAATGTATCTAATGTTCCAAGATGCCAGGTCACTGAGCAGTGCAGCATCATGGGAAGCCCATAGGCTTGAAAGACAGGACTGGGTTCAAATCCTGACTGTGTGCTCTTGATGAGTAACCTCACTACTACATGCCCCCGGTTCCAAATCTGTACATGTAGATAAATACCTGCCTTTGAGATTCAACCTGAGGATGACACACATAAAGCACTTTGCACAATGCTTAAGCCTCAAATATTATGTATTGGATGTAGAGGTTTCAGGCCAGGAGGCTTGTCCAATGTTCTCCAGAAAGGGAGACTTGCTGCTCAATCTGCTTTACCACAATTGTATTGGACCCTGTAATCCTGCACTTATCTTGAATTTCTCTCTGACTCTTGAGCAAGAAACTAGGTGTCAAAGTGCAAGGCAGCTAGGAGTCAGATAAGTCTATGTCAGGGTTCATTCCTGGGACGTTTCCTTGGAAAACACAGGTGGTCCCCAGGCAAAGGATTTTGCTCACATTGCCTAGGACACTTAGCGCTGTTGGTGTTTTGCTTTTCTGACTGCTCCTGGGAGTCCTGAGTCCATTCATTCATTCATTCATTCAGCAAGCGTTCCTGGAACATTCCTCCTCTTAGTGCTGGGTGCTCAGAACCTAGTACTAGGAGGAGCTGTCAGTGACACTGCTGACCCATGGGAGGGAGGGAGGGAGACTGCTGCTGAGCCTCCTAGATCACCAGACTTCCTTCTCCTTTCAAAGACAGAGAGGTAGAGGTAGGTACTCCTGACTTTATCACCACTGCCAGTGTCAACAAGAGCATGTCACTTACAAAACACTGCATGTGATTGTGCACCACCTGGCCGATGTGCACAAGGCCATGGACTGGGTCATGATTGTCATGGCAATGGCAGAGCCAGGACTCAAAGCCAGACCATCAGATTGCAGAGTTGGCTTCTTAACTCCTCTTCTCTAAGCCTCTATAAATGGTTCAGCTCCTCTGAGCTGAAGACTCTTGGGCTGTTTCTTTCCGGGTGGCCTTGAGGGCAGGAGTAGGTCCCAGTGAACTTGTGAACTTGATACTAGCAGTGGTTGCTTGAGGACCAGCCATGGGATCATGAATTCACTGGGCATTATTTGGACGCATAACTCCTGCATCAGTGATACCACACCATCCCTGTGGCTGGGAAACAGTGTGGCTGTAGGTGGTTGTGGTTGCTGTTTGTTTGGGACAATTCACAAGGAGCGGGACTCCATGTAGTCGTAGGTAATTCTGGGAGCAGTTTTGCTAACTGTTCCAAGCCTTACCGTCTGCTCTCTGGGAGAAGGAGAACTGGTTTGCTGTGACTAACAGGTGTGGGAGGGCAGCAGGCAGCTGGCTCTATTGTTCAGACCAGGTCCCTGCAGCAGAGCTGGGTCAAAGAAGCCACCACAACTCTTAGTGTTTTATGACTGCTTGGCCTCCCCCTTGCTTTTGTGCTGCTTGTTCTTCCCCTTTACTAAGATGAAAGGGGTTTTAGATCTTTGCAGGCACGAAGAACTGTGTGTGTGTGTGTGTGTGTGTGTGTGTGTGTGTGTGTGTGTGTGTGTGTGTTGCTCTGGGAGCTCCTGAGCTTCTCCTCCTCACCCCTTCTCCCCCTCCCTAGCACAGCTGGGGCCAGGCTTTGTGTCAGGTACTGCCTAAGCCTCAGGGGACTAAGCCGAAGGACCAGGGTGGAAGAACAAACTGGGATTTTGCTGTGGCCAGGATGTAAGTAAGAGAGGGTAGCTGGGGTGGCCAGGGGTAAGGGAACTGGCCTTTCTGTGGCTAGGGAAAGCTTCTGGGGGGACATCCTCCCCCATGCCCTAGAAGCAGATAGAGAATTCCAGCCAGGCTCTGTTCCCATCCAGGGATCAAAAGGAAAGCAGCAGCTGGGTGCCCGCAGCCCTCTAATTCCTTCCATCCCCAGCTCATCTGTGGGAGGGGGCGGTGGGGGCAGGGTGTGGCCCAGGGAGGGCTTTGTTTTCCTTTGTGCTTTCTCCCTGGTTGTGCCCAAGCCCTCCCTGTCTAGCGGGTGGTGGCCTGAGCCTGCATCCCACCCAGGGAGCCTGCCTGCCTGCGTGCCTGCCTGCCCTGACTTTGATAAAGGCTTGGGTTCTGCGCTTGGAAGCAGGACACATGTGGAACGTGGCGGGAGACAGAGGAAGGGGCACGATGTGGGAGCCCTGGCATGTTCTGCCCCGGTGGGTATTAACGCTCCCTCTGTACAGCACCCTGTGGGTGAGGTGAGGCCACAGGAGCTGGGAAATGCTCCTCTGAGGAACTTTCGCCCAGGCCAAGCCAATACCCAGCTGGGAAATGCTGAGCACAGCGGTTCTGTAATAAGTGCCTGCGTTGCACACACAGAAATCGAGGCGGGATTGCAGGGGTCTAGGGAGGCCCTTCCGTGCCAGCTCACTGTGCCGTGTTCACTCTCCTGGCCAATGAATGGTCGGTGTTGGTGGAGACCTTCTTTGAAGGTGGCACCTCCATCCAGGATGGTGTGTCCATGGCCCGTGAGCAGCTCTGTACCAGGTGCTTGGAGGACTGTAAAGATGAACAAAGACCCTGCCCTTGTCCTGGAGGAGCTCCAGCCCAGGAAGGTGATGGGTGAACAAGCAGGATGGGCCCACCGGGCAGACACAGCCTGGAGCACGGTCAGTTGGTGACCTTGGGCAGACTGCTGGACTGGGCTCCTGCAGCCTGTAACAGGGGCTGAGGTACCCTGCCTCAGGACTGCCTCAGAGGATAGTCACAGTAACTAGGGATGGAGGCCCAGGGAACCAGTTTTTGTTGGGTGCCTGCTACCTTCTGGTCACTTCCATGGAGATGCCTCTAGACACCAAATGTTTGCCTGCCTACTTCATAAATAGGTCTCCTTCCCCTTGTTCTTCCATCCCTTTCAAGAAAGAAGGATTTGGCTTAGGAGTTGGGACATGGGGAGGGCTGGGAGGGGTCCTTGGCAGTGGTTTCTGGGATGGCTTGTTATGAGAACAGATGGGTAGGGTTTTGGTCCAGAGCTATGAGGCACAGGTGTTGCAGGAATGGTGGAGATGTGCAGGAGGGTTCAGGGGACTAGAGATGATCCAAAGTGACTGGGCCAGGCAGAGAGGAACCCAAGAGGTCCCCGAGGCTGGTTGGAGCAGGCCAGGCCCTGAACAACAGACTCGAAGTGCTGACCTGTGTTACATAGAAGCAGGACTCCACTGAAGAGGGGCAGGGAAACTTTGGGGTTGGGTAGAGGTGGGATGGGTATTAAGCAGAGCTCAGAGGAGCTGGTTCCCAAAGTCTCTGCTGGCCAGGTGGTGAGAGCCCTGTCTCACATGGAATTCCCAGGCTTTAGTGCAGAGCAAAGACCTGAGCAGAGAAGGCTGGGGAGACTAGAAGCACCACAGCAAAACAGGGAGAGTCTGTGGGGATCACTGGCTGGAAGAGAAGAGGGTGCATCATGCATTAGGGCTGTGTCGGTCTCCTGAGGCTGCTGGGACAAATTACCACCAACTGGGGCGCCTAAGACAACAGACATTTATTCTCTCACAGTTCTGGAGGCCAGAAGTCTGAAACCTAGGCGTCCACACAGCTCTCAGGGGATCCTTCCCCCGCGGTGACAGCGTCCCATCCTCCATCTCTGCCTCCCCGTCCCATTGCCTTCTCTGCTTTCTGTCCCTTCATGAGGACTGGTCATTGGATTTAGGGACCACCTGGGTAATCCAGGATGATCTCATCTCAGGACCCTTAATTTAAATGTATCTGCCAAGCCACTTTTTCCAAATAAGGTCACCTCCTTAGGGTCTGGGTATCTTAGCACAGTGACACATCTTTTTGGTGGCTGCTGTTGAACCCTCACACTGACTGGGTGAAAGGAAAGGACATGGGCCAGGACGCCGGCTTCAGGGAGTCCTTTCCTTGTCCCTTGACCATTTTGCTCCTCGTGTCCAGCCTCTCCCCTGCCCACAGCCCAGCCATTGACACCATCCTTGGTCTGTCCGTCCCCAGACACTGGCTTCTGTGCTGTCCTGGGGTCGGGGCCTCTGCTGCTGGGGAGTCAGCAGGGTGTCTGGGTGGTGGACCCCCAGCCTTCCTGGGAGATGGATGGCTTCCTTTCTCCATCCTCTGCTCAGCAGGGGACAGGCACGAGCCAAAGGCAGGAGAACAGGAAGGATGTGGCTCTCCCACCCCGGGTTGGCGGCAGAGTCCAGGCTGCTGTCCTTCCTGTGCCTTGGCTTCCCGGCCACCCTTATAGGAGTGGGCATCCTGGTGACTTGTTCGAAGCTCCTTCCTCTTCCAAGAACATGTGCCCAGGTACTTCCTGAGCCTAGCCAGTGCCCACCTGTGGACTGTGGAGGCCCCCTCCCCACCCAGTGTGTGTTCCCTTCACCTCCTTAGTATTCCACCTGAGTGGGGGGTCTCCTCTCTGCTCTCTCCCTCTCCTCTGTCCTATTATGCCACCCACACCAGGGTCCAGGGTTGACCTCTGGGTCCTCTGAGATCATGAGCCTACTCAGTCTGGGGTCTGAGTTGGGGCTGCAGGAGCCCTGGCTCGCTGGTCCTTGGGAACACAGACCTGACCCTGGAACACCAAGCACTCCTCAGTGAGTGACCCTTAGACTAGAGTCACCTCCTTCCAGTCCCTGGAGAGGCTTTGGCTGTGGGAGGAAACCCACTCTGGCATTAGCCTCAAGCCCCTCGCTCAGCCCTGACACAGGGAGTCACCTGGAGGTGTGCTTCCTGAGGGCGGAGGCACTGGGCAGGAGAGGAGAGCTGGCAGTGGCACGTGGACAGCTACAGACAGGACCCTGGGTGGTCCACAGAAATATCTTATTGGGCTTATGTGGTTTTTAAAGAATTTTTGACATAGTAGCCAACACTTTAAAATTGGAGGATTTTGATAAAATCCAGGTTTACTGGCTTCAAAGGAAAAAAGATCTTGCGCCTCTGGGTACACAAGGTGTGATGTGGTGGCTCTCCCTATTAGTGAACTGTGGGTCCTCCAGGTGACCAGTATCGCCCAGGGCAGCCTGGCTCATTTTCCCCTGGGTCCTGCCAGGCACTTGATTTCACAGCCCCCATCCTTAGGAAGGATGACTGGGCATGGGGCTGCAGGATGCTGGGAAGAGCGGAGCTGGCGGCTCAGAACTGCACCCCTCCTACCTGCTTTCTCAACAGGTCCCCTCCCTTCCTCTTTCCTCACTTCCTTTCTTTGCCCTCCTCTTCCTCTCCTGCTGGGTCCTGAGGCCTGTCAGGGCCCAGCCCCTACAGATGCTCTTCCCTGGCCCCATGTGGGGTGCAGGTGAAGTGAGGTCCCCTCTGGGGACACCATGGTGGTGGTGGTGGCAGCTCTGTGTCTCTATGGCCCTTGCTGAGGCGTGGGCCAGCTCTCGGGCCTTTCTCCCTCCCTCCCTCCCTTCTCAGTCATGGTGAGCAGCTCTGCCTTCGGAGCTGCTGTGACCCAGCCATGGATGAGCTACTGCTGTCCTGAGTTAGGCAACAAGGAAGTTGTTGGTAGAGACATGTCACTTGCACAGCTGTATCTGCCCGGGCCATCTCCCCACAAAGGCATGGTAAATCCGCTGCCACTGACGTGTGGGCAGCTGCGTTGTGTCCAGGTCATGCTTGGTGCCCTGGGAGCTGCAGTCATTCAGGTTCATGACCGTATAGGAAGTCAGGGTCCAGCAGGTAAACTGACACCGTGAAGAGCAGGAAGGTGGCCCGAGCTGGGGCAGTTCTGAGAAGGGCGAGGTCGCTCTGCTCCCGGGGCCAGTCTGCTCCCGGGGCCAGCCCTTAGAGGAGTGTGATCTTGGCCTGACGGGAAGCATAGGGCCTGGGCCCTGCTAGAGAGGAGCATGAGGGAGGAATGAGATGGTCACAGAGAGTCCCACTAGGGCTCAGACTGCCCAGCCATGGGCTCCAAAACCAAGGCTCAGGCCAAACACAGGCTCTGTGGTAAACCTGTCCTTTCTCCCGGTCCTGGAAACCTGGGGACAACCTACCTGGATGATTCTGATGGTTATCTCTGACGTTGCCCAAGTGGCGCCCCCTGGCAGCAAGAGGTGGCAGGGCTCACTCAGTTCCCAAGGGCCTGCTGAAGGGGCCGGAGGGATAGTCGAGGGGGGAAGCCGGCTGCCAAGGTGCGGCCCCCACACAGGCGTGTACCGCCATCTTAGCCATCTTATAGGCCACACAGCGAAGCTCTCTGTCCCTCAGTCTATCTGTTCTGAAAACTAAATGACAGACATACGCATCGTGCCTAGTATTATGCCTGACGTGGAGTAACTTCTTCTTTGTAAATGGTTCTAAAGGAAAACATCCTCATCTTCAGCTTCCCTTCTGTGCCCAAATTCCTGCCCAGCATCCCTGGGAGGGTCCATGGCGGATGGCTAGCCTGCCTGGACCATCTCTACCCAACCCTCGGGATCAGGCATGTCTCTTCTTTAGGCCTCAGTTTCCTCATCTGTGAGTGGGGTTTAGACAAGCACGACTGAATTCTGACTTTTTGAATCTGTAGCTTTATTTCACTCCAAACACTGTGGATCTGATGAGCTGAGACACTCCAGGACAGGACAAGGACACTCAAGGCCAGGCTTGTGAGAGTTTGGGTCTGCTTGATTCCCCTTTTCTTGGAGGCCCTAGAACCTAGACAGTGGGAGGGAGACCCAACTCACGCCACCAGGCCTGGGCTACACCACCCTCCTCTGCTGCCTCCTTTATTCTAGTTTATAAAGAAAACCAGCAGCTGCTCCTTTTGGCTCTGAAGGTGACGCCGGGGCTGTGGCTACATTTGTTGTTGTAATTAGCAGAGCTAATTGCCTCTGACGGGCCTGGTGAGGGGCAAGCCCTTGGCAAGCTCCAGGAGCCAGCTGCTGATACCTCAGGAGCCCCACCTCCCTCCCAGAGGATGCCTGACTTGGAAACCTGGCTCGGGAGGAACTGGTGCTCCCGGTGGCCCTCAGACCCCAGTGGACTTTAGAAGCACCTGGAGAGCTCATTAAACATGCCCACCGGCCCTGCCCCTGGAATGCCTCATCAGCAAGCCAGGGTTTGCCCCAAAAAATATACATTCAAGTTGCCAGGGGTGCTGTTACTGCAGGCGTCTGGGAACCACTATCCCAGAGGGGATTCGGGGCCAGTGAGGAGTGGGACCTGGGCACTTCCATGGCGAAGCACAGGCCAGGCTGTCCTGGGGTGGGGGATGGGGGGTGATGAGCAGACGTGGAGCTGGACACGGGCTTGTAGAATTCTGTCTGCAAGGAGAGGAGAGGTGATTTGGAGCCAAGGGGTCACACCAACATCTTCCCAGCAGGTGGGGAGGTCTCTGGGCCAGGAGAGGACCCCAGGGAACAGAAATAAAACTCCCCTCCTCTGCGTTTTCGCAGCTGTAGGTCATTGCCTTTCATGGTCCAGTGCTCCTTCTGTCTGTGACAGAACTTCATGGCCGACTCCCCTGTGGTTTTTACTGCTGGGGCTCAGGCCATCCTGAAGCATCCAGCATATTCCCAAGCTCAGCGGGGACAGAAGTGGGCAGAGGGGCCTGAGTTTCAGCCTGGCGGCCATGACTTTTGCTAGAAAATTCCTTAGTTCCTTGGGCTTTGGGGAAGCCATCTGGGAAGCAGGAATCTTGTTAGGTTATAGTGGTCCCTGTGTTCAGTGCCCAGTGCATCTAGGGAGGGCTTCGGGGGATGCTGTGGATATTAGACAACTCTTAGTGGTAGTTTTTGGATGGGGCTGTGGTGGGGAGTGCTGGAGGGCTCCAGGTGCAGGATGAGGGGACCCTCATAAGGAGTATGGGATTTCTGATCAGCCTCAGAGTAAGGGTCTGGTAATGCACTGGTCCTGGCCACCACTGTAGCCCTCTACCCAGGCACCCAGAGGTCAGCATCTCCCCCCAACCCCTGCTGCCTGTGACCTGGCCCTTTGCCAAGCTAAGTTTAGCTGTGAACCGCCTGAGCCACCCTCTCTGTGGGTGAGGCGTGGGTGGAGAGGAATTCACAGGCTTCCTGTCAGCTTCCTGACAAGCAGACAAAGCCACCAAATGACCCAGGTTTATTCTCAAGGCCAAACCCGCTAGCTGATGTCATGGACCACAGGTGTGAGACATCCCCAGAGAGGTGAGAGCTTTGGAGCAAGGCTGGACTGGGGAAAGGAGCCCATGGGGAGGGATGCGTGTGCATAGGAGCACACGCGAGTGCACGGGAGTGTATAAGTGCACATTATCCATGGTTTGCAAGAAGCCTGCCCCTCCCCCGCAGTCTCCAAATGTCAACATGCCTGCCCTCGGCCATCCCCTCTGACCTGGGACTCCTAAGGAGATGTCCTGTACAATTTGGTTTGGGTGGGAGAAGGAGCACCACACGGGCTTCAAACTCAGCTGCATGTAATGGGCATGTGCAGCCACAGTCCAGTTCTCTGCCTCGCCCTGACCCACCCCACCCCTCTCCACCCCTCCCCACCCCTCCCCACCCCATCCCCATCCCTGGGTGCTGCAGTTAAAGGCAGGCTGTGCAGAGTTCAGTGAGGAGCAGAGCACATTGGGTATGATCCCTGGACATGGTTAATGTGAGGAGGTGAGTCAGCAGGAGATCCCAGACTCCCAGGGCTTCTCCCCCTTTGCTGGGGGGCAGGGTGGACCCAGCCAAGTGCCAGGGAAAAGCAAGAACAGTGGAGCACTTTGTGCTCTCAAAGCACTTTTGAGCGTGTGTTCCTTCACGCCTCTGGCACTGGGGCAGGGCTAGTGTGCTTGGCTGGTGAGAAAACAGGCACTGTGCTGAGCACGCAAGATGCGTGATCTCACAGGAGGGACAGTTCTGAACTCCTCACAGGTAAAGCAGGTAGCCTAGAGGAGCTGAAGGATCCACCCGAGATCCCGCAGCAAGGGGCAAGACCCGAGTTCAAGGTCAGGTCGACAGCCCAGGTACCTTCCATTTTGTGCCACTGTTTCCCAGGTGTTCCAGATGGAGTGCCGTTTGTGACCCTACTATTATCAGTGTCACTAGAGGCTACCTAAATCCTGCCAGAGTTCCCATCAGGCAGGTTCAACTGTGTATTCCCCTACCATCATAGCCACCCTTTAATAAGAAAACTCACACAGGGCCAGACATTTCACCAAGTGTTTGATGTGCCTTATCTTGTTTAGGCTTTACAACAGCAGGTATTATTCTTTCCATTTGACAGATGAAGAGACTGAGGTTCAGAAAAGTTGAGTGATTTGCCCAAGGTCACATCCAATAGATGTACATGCTGAGTTCTTATAACCCAGTCTATTTCCTCCAAGTCTTGGTTTGGCATTCTGAACCTTGCCAGCTCCAATACAGAAAGGCTTCTAGAAGTCCATTCTCCTCCAGAAGGCACAGTGGAAGCCGTGGGTGGAGGGAAGAAGACTTCCCCATCTAGTCTAGGAGTTGGTGATGGCACCAATTGGTGGCATCCTACCCTGAGTTGACAGAAATTGACTCCCTCCTAGGTTGGGAGTTGCCAGGGCTGTCCCTGTGTCTGGTCAAGGTCTCCTGTGCCCAAAAGTCACTGGCCCTGAAGGACATCCAAACCCCCAAATTATCATCTGTCTGCTGCCAACGTCAACATTCCACGCCTTTACCTTCAAACTCGGAAACCTGTTCATTGCCCAGGCTCATGGCTCTGCTGTGGACCACCCTAGCAAACCTTCCATTACCATTTCTCTAATGTCAAAACCAGGGCTGACCTGTTTCTGCAATTATCCAGCATGCTGCTCCTTGGCGTGGGGACAAAACGCTGGCCGGCTGCCCTGTCTCCCTTTCAGTCTGACTTCCTCCACTTTCTCCTTTCTCCCATTTCCTGCTCTGCAGAAACCCATGCGTGAGTGCTTCAGAGCTCACCTCTGACTCTGGACTTGGGTCTCCACGTGGAGGGCAGCTACCGCTGGACCTTCCTCTCCCAACTCTTTGGAATCCTCCTGACACACCCAGCTGCATACGGGGTGGAGCTGAGTGTCACATCTGAGCAGCAGCTTGGCCCAAGTGTGGCTGGCAGCCAACTCAGGCAATTTACATCTTGCCCCTTGCTGGGGACATCCTGCCAAGGTATCTTTACCTGGTGACAAATCCCTGTTCTATGCACAGTAAAGGCAAGAATTCCATCATGCAAATCAGGGTCCAGGGCTCTAGCCAAAGGGAATGGGGCTCCTGCCCAGAGTCAATGCTGGCTTCTCCAGCGGGGTGATGGGAGAAGCCCTCTGGGTTCTTTCTGTTGTCCAGTGGCAACCTCATGACCTCACTGATTTGCATTTGGCCATTTCGCTCTTTGCTGAGGTCCCAGGAGGAAAAGAACAAGACTAGTGTGGAAAGAGAAAGGGCAGATTATTCCCAAGATTCCTGCTGAGCAGAGGAGAGGGTATAATATACAGAAGTGCCCCCACCTGAGGGGGATGTATCCAGGACCCTCCTGGGTGCCTGAAACTCTATATGGATAGTACTGAATCCATCTACACTGTGCTTTTCCTATACATGCACAAGTTCAGTGCCTTTCCTATCTTAACTTACTCTGCTTATCACACACTGGGGCTATAACTTTTGCAGGTTGCAGTTCAACAGCAAAACACATTTATTTTCCTCCTTCACAATTTCACAGGTAAAAGATTCACCCTTTTTTCATTTCAATCTTTTTTTGTTTGTTTTTTTGGTGGTGCTGAGGATTGAACCCAGGGCCTCATGCATGCTAGGCAAGATGAATCACATACTCAGCTCTCACCCTTACCATAGACCTTAGCAATCTCGGTATATGATTTTTTTCTTTCCTTAAGTTGAGAACTTTCATCCTTTCACTTAAAAGAAGCACTTTATTACCTCTCTTTGGCATATCCAAATTGCCAGGATCACTACTCTTGCACTTTGGGGCCACTGTTGAGTAAAATAAGGATAACTTGACCACAAGAACTGCATTACTGCCAGTCAATTTGATGACCCAGTGAGCTACCAAATGACTACAGGAGGGTAGTATATATAAGGTGGATATGCTGGACAAATACAATTCATTCATTCCTGGACAGGAAAGAGTCAAACAGTACAAGATTTCAACACACTACTCAGATATCTGCAACTTAAAACTTATGAGTTGTTGATTATTTCTGGACATTTCCACTTAATATTTTCAGATCACAGTTGACTGCAGGTAGCAGAAACCTTGGGAAATGAAGCTGTGGCTGGATGGGGGTACCACTATACTGTAAAATGATGCTTTCCAGACCTTAATGTGGATGGTGTTAAAATACAGATTTTGTATTGGTGAGGATGGGGGGAAAAGGTACACTCATACGTTGCTGATGGGACTCCAAATTGGTGCAACCACTATGGAAAGCAGTATGGAGATTCCTGAGAAAACTTGGAATAGAACCACCATTTGCCCCCCACCCCCCCCAAAAAAATGCTCCTCAATTTATTCCCAAAGGACTTAAAATCAGCATACTACAGTGATGCAGCCACATCAGTGTTTATAGCAGCTCAGTTCACAATAGCTAAACTGTGGAACCAACCTAGGTGCCCTTCAGCAGATGAATGGATAAAGAAAATGTGGTCTGTATGCACAATGGAATGTTATCAGCCTTAAAGAAGAATGAAATCGTGACATTTGCTGGTAAATGGATGGAGCTGGAAAATATCGTGATAAGTGAAATAAGCCAATCCCAAAGAATCAAAGGTCAAATGTTTTCTCTGATATGTGGATGCTAATTCACAATACGGGGGGCTGGCTAGGGAAGAATAGAGGTACTTTGGATTAGACAGAGTGGAATGAAGGGAGAGGAGGGGGTGTGAGGATAGGAAGGATAATAGAATGAGTCGGACATTATTACCCTATGTGCATATATGATTACCCAAACAGTGTAGCTCTACACCATGTACAACCAGAAAAATGAGAAATTATACTCCATTTATGTATGATATGTCGTACATAAATGACATACAAAAGCAAAAAAAAAACCAGATTTTGGAGGAGGCCTGGAGTACAGCTGACATTATGTATTTCTAACAAGCTCCCAGGAGATATTGGAACCAATAGTCTGTACATCACAATTTGAATAGCAAAGATCGTTAGCCCTCCCCTGTAAGTCACTTAAAGCCTAAAAATTTCATGGGGGAATAGAATATTACCTTTCACAATTAAGAAATCAGATTCCAAGTTCAGATGTATTATGAGAGGAAACTAGTGATATCAATACCATGACCCTGTGGGATACTTTTTCCTCTTGTACCAGGAAACCAAGATTCAGAGACATGAGTTAACATGCCCAGAGTCTCACACAGCTTTTAGTGAGAAGGTTAGCTTTAGAGCCTCTTGTTCTTAACCACTAGACTTGACTTGTATTGCAGGAAGATGAATTCACTAGATGAAATCCACTGGGATAGCAGTGGATGTTTGATTGAGGACTATTTTGATTTTGAGGGATGGAAAAACAACTCAAACTTACTTAAAGAAAAAGGAATCGCAGCCGGGCACTGTGGCACATGCCGTAATACCAGGACCTCAGGAGGCTGAGGCAGGAGGATCACAAGTTCAAAGCCAGCCTCAGCAACGGTGAGGCACTAAGCAATCAGCGAGACCCTGTCTCTAAATAAAATACAAAATAGGGCTGGGATGTGGCTCAGTGGTCGAGTGACCCTGAGTTCAATCTCCAGTACCAAGAAAAAGGAATGGCTTTCATGCCTAGCTAGATCCAGGGGTCTGCTTTCCTCTGTGTTGGCATCTTCCTCAGGCAGGCTCCCCCACCCCCGCCCCCAGTGGCTGGAGAGCAGCTGTGACCCCGTCACCCAACCTAGCCATAAGGCAAGTCTTTCTCCCAGTGCTCCCAGCAAGTCCTTCCTTGGGCTCAAGTTAGGCCACGTGTTCACTGAAGAACCCGTCACAGGTGGCCGCAGGTGGGGATGAGTGTGGAATAGCCTGATGGTCTTGGGCCTGGAACGCCCACCCCATAAGGACCTAGAGCAGAAAAGGGTTGGCTCCTAGGGTCAGGGAGGTTCTACCAACAGCAGAAAGAATGTCCTGGAAGACAGGTGTCCGCCCCAGGAAGCCTTGAGTTCTTCCCCCTCGGCCAGACTGAAGACACAGTAGGCAGCCGCCAGGGCCAGTGGGGTTGGGTGGGGCCACGAGGGTCTGGGGACAAGTGCATTAGGGAGGCGTGGTGTGTGACCTGTGGTCTCTCTGTTCCCAGGAAACCTCCAGCCATGGCCCTGGGCCTCTTCCGGGTGTGTCTGGTAGTGGTGACGGCCATCGTCAACCACCCGCTGCTGTTCCCGCGGGAGAACGCCACTGTCCCAGAGAACGACCAGGACATCATCCGCAAGATGCAGGCCCACGAGGAGAAGATGCAGCTGGAGCGGCTGCGCCTGGAGGAGGAGGAGGCGCGGATGGCAGCCGAGAAGGAGGCCCCGGAGCAGGTGGCGGAGGAGGGCCAGCAGCAGCAGGAGACGCTGGCCTTGAACCTCTGGACCACTCTCTGCATGATCCTCTTCCTGATCATCGAGGTGTGGCGTCAGGACCACCACGACGGGCCCTTGCCTGAGTGCCCCGGTGGGGACGAGGATGAGCTGCCGCTGCTGGGGAGCGCCCCGCTGCGGGGCGTCACCCTGCCCAGTCAGGCCATGCTGGGCCACTTTCACGAGCACGGTATCCGCGGCACCATGGCCGACGCTGCCCGCACCCGGGAGTTCGTGGAAGGCTTCGTGGACGACCTGCTGGGAGCCCTGAGGAGCCTCTGCCACCGGGACACTGACATGGAGGTGGAGGACTTCATCGGTGTGGGCAGCATGTACGAGAACTGGCCGGCGGACAGGCCGCTGCTGTGCCACCTGTTCGTGCCCTTCACGCCCCCGGAGCCCTACCGCTTCCACCCGGAGCTCTGTTGCTCCGGCCGCTCTGTGCCCTTGGACCGCCAGGGCTACGGCCAGGTCAAGGTGGGCCGGGCCGACGGGGACCCGCTGGGCTGCATCTGTGGCAAGACCAAGCTCGGGGAGGACATGCTGTGCCTCCTCCACGCCCAGCAGAGCGGGGCGCAGCCCTGCAGGGAGATGGAGGACCTGCTGTGTGCCCCAGAGTCCCCGTACCTGGACACCATGCGGGTCATGAAGTGGTTCCACACGGCCCTCACTAAAGCCTGGCAGCGCATCGCCCATAAGTTCGACTTTGACCTGGCCTTTGGCCAGTTGGACACCCCCGGGTCCCTCAAAATCATGTTCCGCTCAGGCAAGGCCATACCCTTCAACCTGATTCCTGTGATCCAGAGTGACAACTCCGATCTGCACTTTGTCTCCCACCTTCCCAGGGAGCTCTCTGGGGAGACCCCGGCCTCCAGCACCGACTGGCTCCTGTCCTTTGCTGTCTATGAGCAGCACTTCCTCAGGATAACTTCCAAGGGGCTGCCCGAGGGGGCCTGCCACCTCAGCTGCCTGCAGATCGCCTCCTTCCTGCTCTCCAAGCAGAGCGGCATGGAGGGCGCCTGCGGCCTGGGCGCCAGCGGGCTCAGCACCTACCACCTGAAGACGGCGCTGATGCACCTCCTGCTCTCCCGCAAGGCCTCCGACTGGAAGGCGGCGCAGCTGCACTCACGCCTGCAGGAGCTGCTCTGCTTCCTGGAGAAGAGCCTGCTGGAGAAGAAGCTCCTTCACTTCTTTGTGGGCAACCGCAAGGTCCCCGAGGCCCTGGGACTCCCCGAGGCCGTGCGCAGGGCAGAGCCTCTCAACCTCTTCCGGCCCTTCGTCCTGCAGCGGGGTCTCTACCGGAGGACAGTGGACTCCTTCTATAAGATGCTCGAGAATGCCCCAACCCTTGTCAGTGAATATTCCCTACGTGTCCCCTCCAGTCAGGCCAGCCTGTCCACCAAAGCTGTCATCTTGTAGAGTATGTGGAATTTGAGAGCCAGGAGGGAGGGTGTCTCGAAAGTCCGAGTGGCCGGGGCTCTAGGCTTGGCGGAGAGCCCAGGTGCAGCCTGCCGGGAAGGAAGCCAGGCCCCGCGGGTGGAGGAAACAGAATTCCAGCTGGATGCTGATTTGCTTCCCTGCCGCTGAGGCCCAGTGGCAGAGTTATCATTTGGGTTTGGGGACTGGTTCTTTGCAGAGTGCTCTTGGATTACCACAGATGGACAAGAAGGTGAGACTGAGAAGGAGAGAGTGCCGACATTGACCTTGAGCGTAATCCATTTCCATCTCGGGCCCAGCCCGAGATGTATCAACAGATGCTCCACATGAATGCTGCCAGGGACCCGCGTTTAGATCCTGTACCCCATGTCCAGGAATGCTGGGCCCCAGCCATCTTCAGGCAAAATAAGAATAAGGACAGATGTGGGAATCCACAACCTGTGACCCACGGTGGCTGCCCCTTCTTATAGTGTTGGAAGAAGAGACCGGGTAGAAACCTGGGGCTCCAAGTAGCTCATGCTACACTCAGCTGGGTATTTGGTGGCAGAGGGTTTAAAGTTGGCTGATGCTTTGGCCATATTCTCACTCAGGTGCACCTCTTCCCAGGCCTCTTTGCTAGCACTGTGTGTCCCAAGTGTTCCAATGGCACCTGGGTGCCATTTACCGCGCTGGGCGCCTCTCACCTCTCTCCATCCTTTCAGCTCATCAGTGTGGTAGGGGGATGGCAGATGCTGCAGATGGAAACTGATCTTGAAAAAGAGAAGTACAGGCTGCCTGGGACGAGGGACAGAGCCTGGTTCCCAGGGAGATAGGGTTGGGCTTGTAATCTGGACTAGTTCAGAGGAGGTGGCAGAGCCCTGGGGTGGGGACTGCCATAGCCTTGCAGTGCCCTCAGGCTCTCAGTCCTAGGGCAGGGTGGGCTTGGAAGCTAGAGCTCTGGAAACCCAGCACTGGGCCACAGGCCCAAAGCCACCTCCTGCCCAGTTCCTCACTACAGGGGGACTCGCTTACTGCCCAGAGCCCACCCTTTCTGTGTGGGCCTTCCTGACCATACAGATAACCCAGACCTAAAAGCCTGGTGTTGGCTGGGCTGACTGGGGACCTGTGTGGGCACCAAGGACACAGCCCTCAGAATTCAGGGGCCACCTTGTCCTGCCGAGAGCTATGGGCCCTGAGTAGGCACCAGAGCCTGAGGCTAGACTGGGCTCCTCTGCAGGCCTCGTTCACGGGATTGAGGAAACTCTTCTCCACTGGGCTTCAGTGGCCCTTTGAGAAGTCCTTTCTGCATCACTTCAGGACAAAGAGGAATGGAGAACAAAGAGCCAGGCCATGCCCAGGTCCCTCTTCCAGGATTCATGCCATCCATGCCTGCCTCCCAGATGGCATAACTAACTCGATGTGGGTGTCCGAGCTTACTGCGACCTGAAGAGAAGAGCGCCTCCCTGTGCCCAAGGAATGCGCTCTCACCTAGCCCCGGAAAGCTCCAGAAGGACCACTTGCCCACCAGCGTTAGATCCTGGTGGGAAGACGGCTGCAGTCAGGGCAGCAGATCCCATAGGAAGTGGCCTTGTGTGAGCAGGAGCTGGACTGAGCTCGTGCCTGGGCTCCCCGGGCCCCCCAGCCACCACCTGGCACCCCAGGGAGTGACCCTGCTCAGGTGTGGCTCACAGCAACCCTGAGCCAGCCATCCCACTGGATTTCACTTCCAGAATCAGGGCAGATTTCCTTATTTATTGTAACCTCTGCCTTTTCTCCCTTCATCCTTATCCTGCTGTGCTATGAAGAGAACCCAGTCACCAAGAACCCGCCTCCAGAGGCCAAGGCCAAGCCTGCATCTCCCTCAGGTCCCCCTTTGCTTTCGGGAGAAAGTTCACTCAAAAACTAGCCCCAGGGTCTTGTTTGTGCAGAACTCGGTGGAGAAACCGTGGTCTGTTGTGCACCGAAGCTGCTTCTGAAGCAGAACGCAGCGGGGCTCTCGGTGTTTCATGCTGCCTTATTTATATTAAAAATAAATAAATAAATAAATTCTCGCATGGAGGAGAAACGGGCACAGAGTTTGTTTTTAACTTCGGGAAGTTTGTGTGGCTCCCAGGGCAGAGTTGGGGACGGGGGTGGATTTCCTATTGACAAGCAGAAGCTTTCGCTCCCCTTTTATTCTTACACTTTCAGGAAACTTTTAAAAATAACAAACTGGAAGACTTCTGTCTCTGAAGCTGTGTCTGCGCTGCCTGCGGAGGTCCAGAAAGGCCTTTGAAAGCCAGCTGGGAGGGCAGATTCCAGCCCCGGACCTTACTTCACAGAGCTCCTGTGTGCAAAGAAATGGAGGCTCTGGAAGTCACTGGAAGCTTCCCATGTTTGAAGAAAGAAACTGTCCTGTAACTGGAGGAGCTCTGGCCCTTGAGGGCACGTGGACCTTTCCACTAAGGACACCCCTCCCCCTCTGTCTCTGAGGACTTTCATTTCTTTCCAAAGGATACTAACTGCGCCTGGCCTCTGCCTACTTTCTGGGCAGGATGCTCCAGGCTGTGATGCACCTCTTGACAAGGGTGAACTGAGCAGAGCCAGCCTGAGGCCAGGAGTTTGCATAGATTGGGGAAGCACACTGCATACTTCAAGGCCCCGTCCCTATGTATTTTGTTACTATAATGAAATATCTGAGGCAGGCCACTTAGGAAGAAAAGAGAGTTTGGGAGGCTCGATCGTATTTATATGGCCTCTGGCTAGGTGTCGCATGATGGTGGGGACATGCATATGAGAAAACACGTCTTGAACTAGGGAACAAAGAATTGAGCTTTTATAACAATCATTTTGTGAATACTAACCAGGGTCCCATGAGAAGTGCCTCATTTCCTCCTGAGGGCACACACTGATTGACCCCAGGGCTTCCCACTAGGTGCCTGCCTCATAGTTTCTACCACCTCCCAACACCACCACCCTGAGGACCAAGCTTCCAACATGTGAATCTGTTTGGGGGGGTGGGTGGGAGTACCAAGGATTGAACTCAGGGGCACTTGACCACTGAGCCACACCCCCAGCCCTATTTTGTATTTTATTTAGAGACAGGGTCTCACTGAGTTGCTGAGTGCCTCACTTTTGCCGAGGCTGGCTTTGAACTCATAATCCTCCTGCCTCAGCTCCTGCCTCAGCTGCTGGATTGCAGGCAAGAGCCACCATGCCCTGACAAACATGTGAATCTTTGAGGGGGACACAGAACTCCCAAATTCCAGTTCTTGCCATGCTTTGCTGATGCACCGCCTGGTGAGAACCTGGAGCTAGCTAGCACATAGGTTCATTGTCAAGAGTGTCGGGGCCCCTGGACAGCTGGGCCATTTACCCAGATGCTACATGTTACCAGAATCCAACCTGGAGCAGTCAGGCAAGACTTATTTTTAAAGCTTTCTCCCATGTGACTGGCAGTCCCCCTGGTTGAGGAAGGTTTCTCACTTCCTTTCCACATGGACAGCTCCAGGAAGCCCAAGTGGGTAGCTTTTGCCCCAGAGCTATTGGGAGGTGGACCTGGGAGAATCTGATGAGCCTTCTAGGCATCTATGGTCCCGGGGGTATCAGCGATGCCAGGCCTCTGCAGGAGGCAGCAGGTGGTGCTAATTCCTAGCAGGTCTTCAGGGTCCCCAAGCAGGCCAGGCATGGTGGCACACCCTTGTAATCCCAGGTCCTTGGGAAGGTGAGGCAGTTCTAGACCAGCCTGGGCAACTTGTCTCAAATTTTAAAAGGACCTGGGTAGAGTAGAGCACTTGCCTAGCATGTGCGAGGCCCTGGGTATAATTTTGGGAGGGACAGAGAGGTGACCTTCTAATTACTCGCCTATGAAAAGTGCCACAAGAAAGACTGAAATGCACACAGTGCTGGTAGGTTCCAAGGAGACCAGTGAGGACCTGTTTGCCTACATGTGGCCCCACACCACCCATATCACATGGATGCTGGCTCCCGGGCCACATCACAGGCTGCAGAGGTATCTCTGGGAATGGGATCTAGGAATCTGCATTTCACCAGATTCCTCAGGTAATTCTGGAAGGCCTCCTGGTGGCTCTGAAGGACAGGTAGAACTGTGTGACCAAGAGAAACACGGCAGCCAGAACCACCCGACTCCACAGCAGCTCTTGCTTTGTGTGCCCCCACCTGTGAGCTCCAGGTCAGTCAGTCCGTCCTGAGGCGGCTGCAGTAACTGTCCTCCCATTTTCCTGATGAGGAAACTGAGGCACAGAGGGGTTATGTGATTTATCTAAGGTCACACAGGGGTAAGTGACTGTCAATATTCTAACCAGGCAGTGCTGGTATATGTGTTCCTGGGATGTTGTGGCAAATCAAGTTGAGAAGGTAGAGTGGGAGCTGAATCACGGGAAGCCTTAGATGCTAAGCTACAGCCAATTTGGTGATGATTGATGAGCCATTGGCAGTTTTTGAGTGAGACAGTAGCTTGATTCACCCCTAAGCTGTGGAGTTCTTAGTTACGTGCTCTGTGCCCTGTGGGGTGCCGAGGTGGCAGGGTTGGCACCCCCAGCAGCAGCCAGGGAACATCTAGGAGATCCTGGATTCAGTCTCTCCGAGGCTTATTCAGAACATTCCCGCGTTCTGTCTTGTCTCCACTTCGTGGGACAGAGCTGGAAGGTTGTTTGGTTTGTTCCCACGCAGAGCCGAGAACCGCCCAGCGAGAACCGCCCAGCGAAGGCCAGGCCAGTCCCCATCTCACTGCACCCTCCCCCGCCCACCTCCACCCCCCTGGAGGGGCAGTGTTTACAGTTGACTTTTCTCATCGCCATCTAAAGATAGCTTGTACTTTTAAGTAGTTTGTTTTAAAATAAAACAGTACCAGTCATGATTTAAAAAAAAAAAAAAAATCAACACAAACCTCCTCCTCCTGACTTCTGAGTCCACTCCCCAGAGAGAACCAGTACTGTTTCTTGGGTATCCTTCCAAAATTTTTCTGTGTATGTTTATCACACCTGCGTTTGCCTTGCTTAAATGGCATGCCATCTAACTTTTCTTGGGCATCTTTTTGAACATTTTGCTGTCTTATTCTTTAAAACAGCTGCTCACTGTCAACTCTGTATGTGTGCTTGGGCCTCAGTTTACCAGCCTCCCCTACCGAGGACCACGCAGCTGCCTCCAGACTTTTTTGCTGTTATAAATATCTCTGTGCACTTGCCCTGTTTTGAAGCGACCTTTCCTCCCCTGGTACTCACTGTATCCTGTACATAGCAACTTGCTGCAGGGAGATTCACCACCAAGCTCTTTATAGCATCAAAAGCAACCATTGCCGGGGATTTCTGCAATCGAGGCCGCAGAGTAAAGGAAAGGCATTCGGCCAAGCCCTGAGCAACAGGTGGGCTTTCCCCGGGTCAGGCACTAGGTGAGGAGCAGAGGTAGAACTCAGGGGTCCTGTGCCTAGGAAACTGGGTCTGTTAGGAAGCCAAGACCAATGGCTGCAGAATAAGTCAGAGATCCAGGAAGGGGTGGTAGTCATTGGAAGTGAAGTAGAGGCCACCCAAGGGGCGTGGGAAGAGCTGGGTCCGCCTTGAGTCTGAGCTCTCACAGCTTTAGCTCCCTCACAAAATATGAAGCATCTCCCCAAAGAAAACCGAAGCCACCTGATTGCCTTCCAAATGCCTGGACTCCACTCACCTGAGCCCCAGGGCTGGCTGGTTTCCTCCTCACAACGTGAGGCCTTACTTTATAGGTGAAATCACATCTGTCATCACTCTGGTGTCCCTCTACAGCCCCAGAAAGAAACCAGGACATAAAACTGTCAGCAACAAATTATCTCCCAGCAAGATGGACCCACACAGGCCTCAGAGATGTTCCAAGGCACTGCTTCTGTCCTTGGGAGGAAAAAGGGCTAAGCGGAGCTCTCAGGACAGGGAGAGCAGCGGGGGTTTGGTCCCACTGGTCAGTGATACTTTTGGTTTCTATCAGGGTAACTTAGTGTAAAATAGAAACAGAAAGCAATGGTCCACTTCCTGCTTCCCCTTGGCTTTATTCACAGCTGGCCAGGGTTGACTACCCCTGTACGGGACCCAGGGGTCTCACTGTCTACTCCGTGAGACGGAGGCTTCAGATACGCATAAATGGCACAGGAGCTGAGAGCTTAGGCTCCGTGTTCAAATCCCAGTGGTGCCTCCTCCCCGCACTGCAAGCAAGTCTCCTCATTTTTGTATGCGTTGATTTTACCTCAGTTTTCTCAACTGTAAAATGGGAATAATGCCACCCACTTCATGAGATTGACTGGAAATGCATGTGTAAATCACTGAGGCTAGGGCCTGGAGAAAAATAAGCTCCACAACAAAACAGCATTCCGTTCATTGTTACCTTTGCACTTAGCAGAGCCCCTCACAGCCAATTCCCACCTCCCGGTTCCCCCGGGCTGTCAGGGCTGCGCCCCCCGCGCTTCCTTTCCCTGGACTCCCTCGGCACACAGGGTGGGACCTGCGAGGTCTGTTTCCTCTACACCTCCTTTGGGGACAGACACATGCCAGGTGCTCAGGAAATGTTTGTGGACCTCCTGGGGAGGGGTCTAGGGCATGGCCCCCCAGTTTGTGAGAATAATGAGGGGTCTCTGTCCTTGGCCCTTCCGACTTCTCTGCTCTCCTAGGCTGTGTGCTGCAGGAGCACAGCCAGAGCCCAGACCAGTATTTGCCGTAGTCAGGACAGACGGACGGAGCTGGGGTACCTGGCAGGACATCCCTGCTGCTCTGGAGACACAGGCTCCTCTTCACATGGCAGAGGCTGTGACAGCTGCCTCGTGAGGGGCTCCCTGGACACCCGTTTGTCCAGGCGACCATCTCGTCCTGTGCCCTGCATTTGCTCACTCACAGGACAGCGAGTGAGTGGCATCACCATCACCGTGTGCCCTGCATCCAGGCGCTGAGCAGATACGAGGGAAACAAAGTCTAGAAGGCATTGTCCTGCTCGAGAAAGGCCCCGGTCCAGGGGGAGCAGAAGAGGAAGGTCACAAGGACAGAGGCAAGGCGATTACTGGTGACAGGAAGACAGAGGAGCTTGGGGGTTGAGGGCACAGGCTCTGGAGTACACAAATCCCAGCCCTGCACCGTGCCAGCTGCGTGACGTTGGGGCAAGTTATCCACCTCCAAGTCTCAGTTCGCCCGACTATAAAATGATTAGGACTCACAAGATCGGGAGGAGTAAGTCAGGTGTGTAGACTCCCTTGTATACAGCAGGCACTCAGTAAACACAAGGTGTGTTATTGCTCTGACTACCCCGTGCTCCCACCTTCACACCTGAAACCAAACCCCAGCAAACCCTTCCCCTGGCTCCCAGGTGAGCAACCCCTGTGCCCCCAAACCTAGGGCATCTGTGGATCCCTCACGCTCTGCCTTCAGATCATTTGGGACAGTAGCTCAGAAAAAGTCCCCAAAGAAGACTTTTCTGACTAGCAAATGAACAGCCAATGACCATTACTTTAGAATGAAATTTTTAGCTGGCCGTGGTAGTGCACGTCTATAATCCCAGCGGCTCAGGAGGCTGAGGCAGGAGGATTGCAAGTTCAAGGTCAGTCTCAGCAATTTATCGAGGCCCTGAACAATTTAGTGAGTGCCTGTATCAAAACAAAATATTAAAGCAAAGGGCTGGGGATGGGGCTCAGTGGTAGAGCACCCCTGGGTTCAATCCCTGGTTAAAAAAAAAAAAAAAAGCTCTGGAAAAGGCAAGGAGACATTTGGTCAATCAACTAGCATTAAGGGAAGTCAAAGATGAGTTTCAACATAGAATGAAATTTCTAAAACACCTCTTGCCCCTATCATTATATATTTCCTCTTTATTCATCCCCAATACCTGCTTCTTATGGCAGCCTTTGGAATATAACTAGGCTCAGTGGAGGCCAGGCTCCACTCGGACCCTCCCAGGAAGACCCCCACAACCTGCTCTGGTTGTGCATTCTGATGTTATCATCCTTTGTGACCCGAGGTTTTTCCAGAACTGTGGTTGCAACTCATTTTCCCCTTTTCCAGGGTGAGCTTTATCTCTTGCAAAGATAAAGATAACCTCTTGAATCCTGAGGTTAAAATGCTCCTTGTGAGACCCATACACGATGTTAAATGTGGTTCTCTCTGGACATAAGATCACAGATGTCCTATTGTTGACATTATTGTGATTTTGGCCTCTGTTTTGTCTCTGCCCTCCCTGCTCACGAGCTCTCCGTAGCACCCTTTAGTGGCTCTGCCCTCTTTCCACGTCCTCTTAGTTTCATCCGGAGGTCGATGAGACTTGGTTTCTCTGTGTGTCAGTCCAATGACATAAAGAAATAAGGAGGAAGTATAGGGCAGGGCATGTGACCAGGACCTTGGCAACCTGCAGGGGGCCACTCAGACCCCAAACAGGGCCGTGGGCCACCAGCCAGCAATCTTTCCCCCCAAAGTAGTTTTATCCATGCTTTATTTCCAGGCTCTTCGAGTTTTCTATATTAGTTATACGTGGGGTCCTGAAAGAGACCACCTTCATTTTGGTCACCCAGAGAATGCCATTTTCGGTCACATCAAAAGCAATTGCGGTCCCATGCCAAAGAGTCACCAGTGAGGGCGATTTATACCTGCAAAGGCTGATCAGTCCCCTGAGTCCAGGAGAGACCACGGGAGATGATGCCCCTGTTCCCACGCACAGATCCCGGGAAACACTGATTCACACGCTCCACTCTGCATTCGTTCAGGTGCCATGGCAACGAGGCCCTTCAGAGCAGATGGTGGCGCCGACTGCCCGTCATGTGGCACCTCTTCTGGCAGGCCAGGCAGCCTCACCAAGCAGGCTTGCCTCTGTCCAGCTGGCAGGGAGTGACTCCTGGTAACTATGTACATGGGGCAAAATATGCCCAGAGCCAGCAGATGGCAGGGCCCAGCCGAGATGTGGGAGGAGGGGAGGGCTGGTTTGGGCTGAGTCAGAGGCAGGGACAGCGGACAGCTCCTGAAGGGGCAGGAACAAGTCAAAACATCACACACGCTGCTGCCTGGCCTCAGCTCGTCTGGGAGGCTGGGGAACAAACTGAGCGGGAGCCAAGCCAAAAACATCAGAAGCTTCGACAAATAACACTGGACGCCTCCAGGGGAGGCGATGGACACTCCCAGCAGAGGGCAACTGCTGGTGCCCCCAGCATCCTCAGCTCTCAGTGTCTTTGTGCAAATCTCTGGTGGGGCCAAGCCAGAGCCTCTCACTGCAAAAGAAGCAGCTCCAAAGCTCCAGGGTCAACCCCAAGATGACAGACAGGTGAGGGGCTCCTGTGGGGGGAGCAGGGCCCGCATCTTTGCCAACTGTATCCTTCACGTGACCCTGAGCTTGGTACCCAACAGGCAAACGGAGGCATCTGTTGGGACAGATTGAAAGAGTACATGACGCAAATCCCACAGAGTGACCTTTACCCGTGACTTGGGGTGTGTGCGTTTTTTTGCTACAGGATGCTGGTTACAGAACATTTGGTGAGACATCCCGAGCCATGACAGTGAAATTCTGACATACTTAGCCCAGAGTGATAAACGGGTGTTTCATTTCCTGCTTTGGAATTCTTTCCAGTCACAAGACCCTCCGTGTCTCCCAGGCCCATGGCCAAAGTTTGAACAGAATGACAGGCACTCGTGCCCGCCCATAGGGACTACAGCATTCACTTGTCCAAAGGAGGGTATTTGGACTTGGAGTGTTTTCTTCTTCCCCTCCTTCTTCTCAAGATTTCCTCTCACCAGGGAGGTTTTGAGGAGGTGCCCATCTGCAGTGACAAACGTCCATCCTAGGCAGACCCTGAACACCAATATCAGCACTGTCACCAATCATCTGGAGATCCAATTGCACCAAAGGCCAAGGATCTGAGAGACACACTTGCTCCCAAAATGCACTGGGACATCAGGGCTGGGCACCTTCTGCAGAATCATTAGAAGCTACAGGCTAGAGAAGTCAGACAAATGATTACCAGAAAGAATACATTTTCTGTTTCCATTTTTATTGGGAACCTCAAAGAAAAGGAAGAGAGACGGATTGACTCCTGAGACAATCCCTGATGCAGAATCACAAAACGCTGGGAATTCTGGGTGTTGAATGGGGGACCATGAACCTCAGCAAATCAGTCCAAAATCAAAGGCGTTAGGGTTGTTCTGGAAATAGAGATTCAAGAAGCCCAGGAAAACGTTCTTATCCATGAGCAGAGCACAGACTGTGGGGTCCTGCTTCATAGCTGATATCCAGAGCCGTAACGTGGGGGTGTGATTCACACAACTGCAAGACAGGAAAGAGGGGTCAGCACGTCCCACAGGGAAGACACTGGGAAGAGGGACACTTACTGCCTTTTAGATTTGCAAGAAAGCAAAAGTGAGTTTCTTGGGGGGAATATGGTTAATACAGTTATCATATTTAAGTGAACATAATCACTTAACTGAAGAAAAAAATTTTTTTTAAATAGCTGTACACGTTTTGGAATTGCAGAATCTGTTGCTTCTAATAATATGGGGGATACTTGTGGACTGAGGCTCTGGGGAAATAAAGCGTCTATTTCCTTGTTTACTAACAAAAAATAGAAAACATTCTTAGGTCATTTGCAGATTTTACTTCAGGGAGTTTGAAAAAGATAAAAACAGTAGTTTCCAAAAATACTTTTTAAGTGAATAAAACAATCCTGAGACTTGAAATCATGGAGATACTGAGGGCCCTGTTATGGTTTGGATGTGAGGGGTCCCCAAATGCTCATGTGGGAGACAGTGCAAGAAGGTTCAGAGGAGAAGTGATTGGGTTGTAAGAGTCTTAAACCAATCGGTGATTTAATCCCCCTATAGGGATTAACGCAGTGGTAACTGAAGAGGTGGGGTGTGGCTGGAGGAGATGGGAATTGGGACATGGCCTTGGTGTATATATTGGTATCTAGAAAGTGAAGTCTCTCTCTCTCTCTGCTTCTGGATCACCATGGGAGCTGTTTCCCTCTGCCACACTTCCACCATGATGTCCTGCCTCACCTTGAGCCCTGAGGAATGGAGCTGGCCTTCTATGGACTAAGATCTCTAAAACCAAGAGTCCTCAAATAAACTCTTCCTCCTCTACAGTTATGCTGGTCCTTTAGTCACAGCAGCAAAAGAGCTGACGAAAACAGGCCCTCTAAAGATGGATCAAGGAATTTAGGTCAAGGGCATGCAGGGTGACATGCTACAGTAACAACTGGCTAGGGACAGTCCAGGACTGGTGGTGAACCTTCCTGATCTAGAGTTCAATGCTCTGTCTTTGGAGGAGACAGGTTCTTATCATTTACATGTTGGAGTTGAGTTTGAATACCCAAGTTGGTTATGTTACTGATTTCCAAACATCAGAAATGTCCAGCACCATCCCTGCATCTGGCAGGATTAACACAAATCCTAGGCCTATCCAACATCTCTCTGGGCTTTGGGATGACAAAGCCTGTGTTCTGCTCAGGATGCTACAGAGCTATTATTTCTTTGGCCTTAAACATCCCTACCCTTCTGTGGAATGTGGTTGTGATTTTGTACATGCATTTAAACATTAATCATGTGTTCCTTTTAAAAATTATATTCCTAGGCTGGGGTTGTGGCTTAGTGGCAGAGTGCTCGCCTAGCACATGTGAGGCACTGGGTTCAAACCTCAGCACCACATTAAAAAAAATTAAATAAAATAAAGATATTAAAAATATATTAATAAATAAAAATGATATTCCTATCTGGGGGAAGATTCCTCATAGACATGAGATGTGACTCAGGTGTGTGGTATCTGCTGGGCAATGAGTGCAGCAGGACCAGAGGGACTGGGCAGGACAGCAAGCTGTGAAGCGCTACAGGAGGCTTTTGCTTACGGGGTCTCCCCAAAGAGATGCAAGCAACACCTGAGTCTGCAGGTGGTGGGAGGAAAGCCCAGGTGCATTTGGAACAAGGACGCGCACATGGGTGGCTTGAAAATCTGCTTTGGTTTTATACATCCTGGGACACCCCCACAAGGGGAGGTACTGGCACATAGACCATCTCAAACATTGTCACTCAGTGTATTTGCCACCACATGGTCGAGGGTCTTACTCAGCTATCCCATACACATCCAGCCGCTCAAACCAGGGCCAGAGGAGGTAATCGATCATGGATATGTGGTCCCCACCAAAGAAGGTGGTGTTCTGATAGTCCAGAATCTAGAAAGGCAAACGGAACAAAAGCACGTTAATTCACAGCTCTACCGGCGTATTTCTAGACATTAAATATAAATATCAGATACATTCCCAAAGAGGGAGATGGAGGCTTCAATTCTTCTTCCCATTTTTAGGAGACTGTCTCTTCCCTCTTCCTAAGGTTTCTTCCACCTCCTCTAGGGCCACACTCCTGGCTGCATTCTGTCCCCTCCCTCCTTCCAACACTGGAATAACATTGTAACTCAAGTGACTGGAGAATCTGGACAGACAACCAGTGGCCCAGTGGCTCCCCCAGTCTGGAGCAGGCTGCTCCAGGTGCTGGGCTTCCACACACCAGCTGGGTCCAGAGCGGGAGGCCCAGCCTCAGCCCAGAGCTGCCCGTGACCTGGAGGCCTGGGAGCCTCAGCCTGATGCTGAAGGAATCGTCAGGAGCCCCACTTGCTGTAGTTCTGAACCCCATTCCCAGCATGCTCTTCTCTATAACAAAGGGCCTACGTAGCCTTCCTACCGCTCACTCTTTCACCTTCTCAATCCGTTCAAAGCCACGGCAGGAAGAGCAGCTCCCTCAAATCCCAGCATTATCCATCATTCTTTTATTTGAGTTCTCTGAACTTCACACTCTGTCCCCTCAACATTATCAATGTCTGCATTAAAATAAAATTTCTCTTTCCTAAATGGGACAAATCAACACAGGTAGATAGATTCTACTGAAAACAGACACTCTCTCAACAGACAGATCATCAAAGACGATGAAAGAAAGCACCTGAAAACCCTAAAAAGCAAGCACACTTGGCGAGGCTGTCATTGGGCCAGCTCTTCCTGGTGTCCGTTACCTGGCTGAATCAAGCAACCACTCGCTTTGGCCTACACAGCTCATAACCAGAGATCCGTCCCCCAGCTGGGGCTTAGAATGTGGCCCAGGTGACTCAAAGAGGTCAGCTCTGTGGTGTTTCCTTCTTGAGATGTTGGGGCTGTAGTGAGGGACAGAGGTTTACTAAGAGGCATCCTGTAAATTGGGTACCTGGAATGAATGGCACCATCAAGGACACACTCCAGGCCTGCTTGCTCTCTTGGCTGGGGCATGGTGATGGGCTTGTAGCTAAGAAGGGAAGCTCTAGAGCCCCCAGACCTTGTCCTATAATAGGCTTTACCTCTGATCTAACATGGAACCCAGAGCAACTTACCTCCTTTCTCCTCTAAGCCTCAAAGTCCTCATCTATAAAATGGTGGGGATGTCAGAGGTTCTGGTGAGGGAGTGACAAAGCATGCATGGAAACCCACCTGACCCTGCTCAGTGAATAAGAGCAGAGACCCCTCATTCTGCATCCACAGAAATCAAGTAAATACTTCCTGCCAAAAGATCATGAGCTCTCTACATGCCACCCCTTCTCCGAGGGGAAAGAAAGTCTTGATGCCCTGAAGTCTACGTCTTGATATTTCCCAGTGGGCATAGAGAGATCCCCTGGATTGTTGTCCTGAAAGTCTGGATAAATGTTAGGTGATAACACTTGTTCAAGGAGGCTAACAGAACAGCATGAAGACAGCAGAAGCTACGCAATGAAAAACCCAGAGGTGTCCTCAGTCACATATAAACAAGATCTGGCTTAGAGGGGAAAGAAGCAAATATATCAGTGTTTATAGATTCCAGCAGGCTCAAAACTCCCTTTATGCCCAGGAATAGATAATAAGTGTCTAAACTCTGTGTGTGTGTGTGTGTGTGTGTGTGTGTGTGTTTTGTTTGTTTGTTTTAGGTACTGGGAATTGTACTCAGGGACACTTAACCACTGAGCTACACCCCCATCCCTTTTAACGTTTTATTCTGAGACAGGGTCTCACTAAATTGCTCAGGGCCTCCCTCGCTAAGTTGTTGAGGCTGGCCTTAGACTTGTGATCCTCCTGACTCAGCCTCCTTAGTCACTGGGTTTCAGGTATGCACCACTGCACCCAGCTAAATACCCAAACTTTTATCACTGATTTTGGAATGAAGAGCCACAACTTGTTTTTGGACTCATGGCACAAATGAAAACCAAATCTAAACCACTGGACTTTGGAACAACTGTATAATTCTGCTTTACAGAGCAGGATGTTCTTGGAAAAGACCTTGTTAAGTAAATCAGACAAAGACATTTAATGGAATCAGATGGGTCCTTTGATAAAATGATGATATAATTTCATAAATGAATCACTGCTTAGTAATTGATAATTGTTCAATATATATTTCTAAAGTTTTCTATTTATTTACTCAGAGTAGGAGTATGCCTTGAAATATATGATCTTATAGACATTATATAAATACTCATAAAGTAATACAAGCAATAATCAAGGTACTCAGCACAGTAAAGTCAACATGAGCCAGGTATGGTGGCACACTCCTGTAATACCAGTTACTTGGGAGGCTGAGAAGGCAGGACTACAAGTTTAAGCTGAGCCTAGGCGATTTAGTGATCCTGTCTCGAAAGTTTAAAATGGCTGGGAAAGTGGCTCATTGGTAGAGACCCTAGCATGTGCGAGGCCCTGGGTTCAATTCTCAGTACCAAGGAGGGTGGAATCCATGTGAGCTAGTGGATAAAATAGATCAACTGCCCTTCACCAGGCCCTCAAAGGGCAATACACGTCCCCCAGCTCTCTCGGAGCCGGCGATAACTTGACCCGCCCACATCAAAACTGCCGGAACTCTCAATACAGTGCCAGATTATTTTTGGTTTTGTTTTTATTTTCTTTTTTAGTTCTGTGGACAGAAAAGGGCCTCATACATGCTGGGTAAGTGCTCTGCTACTGAGCCCCCCACTCCACTGCTGCAGACCCTTGAGCCCTGCCCCAGACAGCATTTCCCCACCAATTTTAAGCAAATCTAAAAATTCCTAAAGAAAACTGTCTGCCCATCAACTAGCACAGAGTTCTGCCTCCTTTACTGATGAATCCCAGGGATGCAGAACACCCTGGCCAGGCCTCCTTGGAGGATTCTTGCAATTCTTTAGGACTCCCAATAGGAGAGCTCTCTTCTATACAAACCTGGTACTTTACTTTTTTCAGGCATTTAGAATTATCTTAGAGTCCCAGACATTGTGAGGGAAGCATTTTGCAAAAAAAAAAAAAAAAAAAAAGGCATTTGAGGTTCTGGAAAACTACAAAAATCTATTTTAAAATGTTCTGTTTTCCAAATCACTTAAAAATAAGGCTACAGACTTAATGAGGGAAAACTAGTGAGCAATGCCTTTTTGGCCTGAGGAAGGTGCACTCTTCCTTCCCACCCTCTGAACCTGAAAGGCCTGGCTGGAAAAGCCCCTCCTCTTCTTCCAGGCCTTCGGGCGCCCCCAGCGGGAGGAAGATGGAAAGTCAGTCCTTCAGGTCCACAGGAGCGAGAGCGGAGGAGGAAGCACTCGGGTCTCCCTCTAGTGGTCATCAGTGGAGCGGCGCAGTGGCCGTGCCTCCCTCCCGTAGGTTCAAAGGAAGGAAAAAGAAATCTGCAATGCTTTCAGGACAGAAGCAAACTCATAAAAGAGAAGCGAACCCCAGACTTTTTAAATCAAGACAATGTAAAAAAAAAAACAAAAAACAAAAAACAAAAAAAACTCCAGATTAAGATCTCAGACTCTCAGGTGCAGCCTCAATAACTGAGCTTCAAACCTTGAAGGGGCTGCCTGCCCTTTACCATCATCATTGACAGAAATCCCTGGCCTTATGGTCATTGTGGTCGGCTCTCCCTCCTCCTCCTCCTCCTCCTCCTCATCATCATCATCATCATCATCATCATCTTTGGTACAGGAGATTGAGCCCAGTGGAGCTTTACCACGGAGCCACATCCCCAGCCCTTTTAATTTTATTTTTTTAATTTTAAGACAAGGTCTTGATAAGTTGCTTAGGGCCTCACTAAATTGCTGAGGCTGGCTTTGAACGTGTGATCCTCTTGCCTCAGCCTCCGGAGTCCATAGGGTTACTGGTGTGTACACCCAGCTGGAAATTATTCTTAAGAAGCAGCCCACCCTCCCCAAAAACATGAAGTCACCTACCAATATGTGAGCAGTACAATTCAAGTGCTTATCCAGATGCCACGGCAAAGCACTCAATTTTTTTCTTCCCATAAATCTTTTGAGTTCATAAAAGATAAGTGAAAATTCTCAAGATGTAAATTCAGGTCCCTGCTACACTGAGACAGCTGAGGATCCAATGAACAGAGCCTCAGTAAAATGAATCATTTTCTCCTCTATGAAACAGCATTAGAAGTAGGGTTTATGCAGAACCTGCCCCTCCTGCTGCCCCTCAGTTATGATCAAGATTGTCCCATGAAGATGCAGAATACAACCTGTCAACATTTGGAGCTTAAAGGGGCAGTGAAAATTCTATCCTATAATCCTTTTAATGGCCCTAATTATTTTGTTCAAAATATCTTTGTAACACTAGGTGATGCCAGTCAAATTCTGTAAAGTGATGAATAGCGTATGCAAATTTGGCGAATATTTATCACCTCTCTGAAGGGGGAGGGATTTCTATGCATGAAAATCAGTGGAAAAAAGCATATCAGGAAAGACTTACAGAACAATATTTTTAAATGTTACATTTCTATATACATAAAAGAGATAAATTAAAGTAAAAATGAGTTTTTAAAACAAGTAGATTTTATACATAAGGAACTCTTTTAAAGGAACTACTACAAATAGACAAGGAAAATCAATAAAGTCTTGAGAGGCAGATGGACAATATCCCTTGAAGAGACAATGTTCACAAAACCAAATACAAAGCGATGACATACTTTGGGGAAACCTCCCACTTCAGATGCAATCAAAGTAATACAAAGGGCTCAAAGTGTAGCTAAATGGTAGAGTGCTTGCCTTGAACGTGCAGGGCCCTGGGTTCATTTCCCCAGCACAGTGTGTGTGTGTGTGTGTGTGTGTGTGTGTGTGTGTGAAGTCAAAAAGGAGAAATTGTTATTTAGCTCTCTAAAACAAGCAAGTATCTTTGTGAATGAAATCTCTAAAGGAGATGGTACCTGGAGCATTCTCATATACTGCTTGGAGAGTGGTGTAAACGTCACACATCACAAGTCTTTTGAGCAGCCATTTAATAATATATGGCTGCAACCCCCCAAACATGCAGCCCCTTTGATCTGGTATTTCCATTCCCAAGAGTTTCGCCCAATGGCATATTCTAAAACAGAAAACGATTTCTGAGCCAAAAAGCTGCACTCCCCATGGCCCCATTCATAATGGCAAAGGACTCAGAACATTTCAACACCCCTAACCAGGGTGTGGGATGAACAACTATTTGCTTTACACATATGGCAAATTATGTAGACACTAAAAGTGATTTTTCATCTATTTTAAAAATTACACATCTAACACAGAAATACATTGTAATTACCTTTAAAAAATTCAAACACAAAAAATAGCATAAAAGCAAAGATCCTCCCTCCCCCACTCCCTGCCCTTGACCCACTTCTCTTTCCAACGGAGCTGTAATCAGTGCCCTTCCCAGTGGAAGCCACTATCAGGAGTTCAACATGTGTCCCTCCAGACACTTTCCTGGGCATTTGTTCTCATGTATATATTCACATATATTGTGGGGGGTTTTGACTATTAAAATGGGACCATGCTACCTGTATTACTGTGTGATTTACTTAAATGTTTCTAGGCAATCTTTTCATGTCAGTACACAGAGATACACTGTATTCTCCCCACCCCAATCCAGTGCTAGGGATTGAACCAGGATCCCAAACATGCTAGGCAAGCACCACCAATCTGTACCCCAAGCCCTTTTTAAATTTTTATTTTGAAACAGGGTCTTGCCAAGTTGCCCAGCTGGCCTTGAACTTGTAATCCTCTTGTCTCAGCCTCCCCAGTTGCTGGGATTACAGGTGTCACCACGCCCAGCTCAACTGCATTCATTTCTTTTTCATATTTTTTTACTGATGCATTTTGGCTGTAAATAGTAGCATTTGTTATTACACATTCATACATGCACATAATATAACAATATAATCTGGCTATTGTCATTCCCCAGTATCATTTGTAACTACTCCACAGAATTCCACAAAATGAATATAATTTATTTATCCATCCTCCACCTAATGGATATTATGATTTCTATTTTTTGCCATCATAAATATTTTTTTCTCTAATAAGCACCCTTACATATATAAATATAGAGGTTACAGAATATGAGAAAAATCCTTATGTAATGGTAAGTTTTATAGCAACACATTTTAAGTACATAAAAATATACATAGCAAAAAAGGATAGAAAACAAAAGTATATTTATTTATAATTAGAGAAAAGTAAAATTAGCTTTTAAATAATAAAAATAAGTATTATTCTATTATTTACTTGGTGGGACGTGGTATAGCAGAAGGCTATTAAAAGAAAAGGCATAGGCCTAAAATCCTAGCAACTAGGGAAGTTGAGACAGTAAGATCACAATGTAGAGGCCAGCCTGGGCAACTTGGCAAGACTCTCAGCCACTTAATGAGACCCTTTCTCAAAATAAAAAATAAAAATGGCTGGAAATGTAGCTCATTGGTAATGTGCTAAAGTGCCCCTGGATTTAATCTCTACCCACCCCCCACCACACACACACAAAAGAAAAAAAAACAGGAAAAAAAATTCATGATACATCAATTATATCTCAACAAAACTATTATAAAAATACTAGTAACAATAGGTTTAGTTTATAAATGTGTCAACCTAGTTGATAAAAAATAACATTAGATTGTAGATACTTTGTGGTAAAAGACTACAGATTATTTCCAATAAAGAATTAGCCAAGTATAAACTTTCTTTTCTTCCTATCTTAGTGATATTAAAGGAGAAACAAACAACATAAATAATTTCAACTTTGAAATTAATAAAAATTAAAGAAGAACAAGAGTGAAACTTCACCAAGACAGCCAGGCATGGTGATGTATGCCTGTAATCCCACCCAGCAGCTCAAGAGGCTGAGGCAGGAGGATTGAGAGTTCAAAGTCAGCCTCAGCAAAAGCAAGGTGTTAAGCAACTCAGTGAGACCCCGTTTCTAAATAAAATACAAAGTTGGGCTGGGGATGTGGCTCATTGTTCCAGTGCCCCTGAGTTCAATCCCCAGTGCCAAACCCCTCCCCCTGCCAAAAAAAAAAAAAAAAAAACAAGACAATAGAACCTAATGGGCTAAAATGTCTTTATTTTGGAGAGGAAAAAGGACAGATTAAAAGTGAAGATTACAGGTAAAATTTAGAATCAACAAAGTATGCCAGGCATGGTGGTGCACATCTATAACCCCAGCTGCTTGGGAAGCCAAGGGTAGGGAGGATTGCAAGTTCAAGGCCAGCTTCTGCAATTCAGTGAGACTCGATCTCCAAATCAAAAATAAAAAAGGCAGGGATCTAATTCAGTGGGAGAGCATCCCTGGGTTCCATCCCTAGTACCTTCCCCTCCAAAAGAAAGTAACCACAGATGCTCCTGAATGATGCTCACACAAATTATGCAAATTTGACCTTATGTAAAGTGCTGCACCTAGAACATGTAATCAGATTTGGCAGCGTGGAATGCAAAGGAACCTAGGACAAAGCGGGTTCATGAATGCCAAGAGGCAAAAGCATGGTGTCCTTCGGCTATCAGAAGGGTAGTTGCTGATGCAGGTCCTCATTCCCAGTGAGCTGTTTCAGGGTTATGTCACCTGCTCACTCTCACTCTCCTGTACTGAGTCTGATGATGACTGGGAAGGAACCAAGCCATAGCCAAAATGTGGACACTGAGTGAAAGACAGCATGTGAAGCGTCACAGAAATCCAGCCAAGTCCTGTCCTTCAGTGCACTGGACTTGACTTCCATAAAACGTTCTGAATGAACTCCCTGGTGAAAAAGAGCTCCTGAAAGGTCCTGTCAAACTGAAGTCCACAAAGACAAAACCAAGACTGGTCCAAATCCTATTTTGAAATGGAAAAGTCAGTAATACTGTAAAAAAGAGAAGAAAGCTAAAAAATGTGTGCCACTTCACACACTTCAATTAATGATTCAAGAAAAGCTAGAAAATCTGTTTGAAGATAGATTTAAAGTGTGTTTAGCCCAGGGCATCCCAACAGTTTTAAAACTCATGCCAATGTTCAGTAGAGGAAAGCAAGGGGAGAGCCTGCTGGTTCAATAATAAAAGCAGTGGTAATAGATCTCAAAGAAATGTGAAAATATTATAGAAAAAATGTGGCTATGTAATAATAAATCTTCAATCTTAATGAACTGGGTTTTTAAAGAAAAAAACTTTAAAACCAGACAGGGTACTTATTTCAAAAGAAAAAAAAAAAGTGTCAGAGTTTAAAATTGCAAAATGTGAACAGCATTTTGCCTGGAGGTAACATGGCAGATTGTATATTGAAATCTTGGCCCATTTATCACTCAGAAAGACCATGGGTATTCAATATATTTCTAGCTCATATAAAATCCTGATTGTACAAAGCCATGTGAAAGAGTTATGTGTCGGGGGTTGTTGCTATTTCACAAGTTTCAATTTCACTAGAGTCTCCTTAGAGTCAATACATTGATATTTAGAGGAATTAATCAAATAACACAAGTCCACTGGTCATGTTTTCAGATTCTGACATTGCCTTCATTGTAGCTAATATTCTTGTTAACATTCTGTGGGACAAAAACCACATTCAAACCTGTTAGGATAATGCTACATATTTTGTGGTCCTTCAGTAACATCAGTGAAAGCTACTTGATCCTGGGGTGGTTAGCAACAGGTATTTCTGGGGCTCAGGTAACTAAAGATAAAGTGGAATGTGTTATTAGTGATGAACTAGAGCCAGCTGCCCACACCTCTTTCCAACTCTGAATTCAGAGGCAGTACATGGGTAGCTTAAAATCAGCCTTGGGAGGGGATTTACACCATTGAAATTGGCAAAAGCTAAAAATCAGGGACTTTCCCCCTTCTTTATTTCAGAGAATTGGTTCTTAAACATTTATGACCACCCTACTGATTTGGGGTTAATGCTCCTAGCTAGTAAAATTGTCCCATATCACTCTCCTAAGCTCTCTCTCCAGGAATATCCCATCAGTACCACAAACACAGCAAAATGAATCCTCCTTCCAAACCTCTTTCAGTGAAAAGCATCACATTTACTGGCTACAAACACAAACTTGAAAACCAACTTCTATAACTTCAGCTCCTTCACCAGGTTCCATCTCATCTTTAACTCTTAAAATCTCCCCCTCTCCAACCCTCTTGATTGTGGTCCTGTTGGCCCCCTTACCCATCCTCCTCACTGTTGCTGGGATGAGCATTTTAAAACACATGAAGGTTGATGCATGCCTATAATCCCAGAGGCTTGGGAGGCTGAGGCAGGAGGATCACAAGTTCAAAGCCAGCTTCAGCAATTTAGTGAGCCCCTGAGCAACTAAGTAAAGCCCTGTCTCAAAATAAAAAAAAAAAAAATTAAAATGCTGCGGATGTGGCTCAATGATTGGGGATAAGGCCACTCTAATTTGCAAAGTAGGACTAGTACATTCAGGTTGAAATGGTTGTTGAAAAGAGCAAATGAAGCAGTGAATGCCAAGTACCTGCAGCATTATGCAAGGCAAAAAATACAGGTTCCCTTGTGCTGAACAGAGCCCCAGGTGAAGGAAACCTGTTCCTCCACCATAATTTTATATATCATTCAGTAACCTGCACTTTACAAAGTTCAGCCATCCTCTAAATGGAGAGTTGAGGGAAATAGATCTGGAGCCAGCACCAGGCCTCCTCTCGCTGAGGGTTCTGGAACCCAGTAAAGTCAGTCTAAGACCCAAGACTCCTTCTCCCATATCACAGGCCTCTTTGGCGTCAAGGCCACAGCCCAGGACCCCAGACAAAAGGTGACTTCATCATCCACAAGTACTGCAATTATGCAAATCTAAGATAAGGAATGAAGTGTGTATAAATTTATACTGCTTTCACTTGACAAAGGTCAAATGAAAGAGTATTAATAACCAGCCTTCCCTTCAGGGGCGAAAAATACATTTTCTGGCTACCAATGAAGAAACGATGCATCCATCCAAGGTATTTATCGATTTCTGGAACAAAGATAAAGGAAGCCAAAAACCACCTTCCAGATTTTTCTAGAGGTAAGGAGTAAGTAGCTCCACTACTTAGAATCTACTGGCAGAGATTGCTCCTTGTCCACCCACACCCACTTTCTTTTTCTTCCTTAATTACACAACACTAACTTTATTCAGAGTATCCCAGATAAAAGACAAATTTCCCAGCCTCCTCTGAAAATAGTTAGGACCCTACAACTAAATCCTGTTTAAGCAGTCACTTTTCAAGGAAAAGTCCTTTAAAGGAGCGTCACCATTTGCCTTTTTTTTTTTTTTCCTCTTTACTCTCCTTTCCAGAACCTGGAATTGGGATGTAATGACTGCAGTTCCAGCAGCAATCTTGTCATTTTGAGGATGAAAACCTTGCACTAAAGACAAGAAAACTGAAAGAGAGAAAGAGTCTCAGTACAGGGTAATTTTATAAGGAAGCCACCAAATGGCCCTGAACTATCTACCTGTGGCTTTCCCCAGCGCCAGGGGGCTGAATTGAGGACTTCATGCATGCTAGCCAAATGCTGTACCACTAAGCCTGAGCTACACCCCCAGTCTCCCATCTTTTTTTTTTTTTTTTGAGACAGGGTCTTGTTAAGTTGTCCAGGCTAGCCTCAAACTTGGAATCATCCTACCTCAGCCTCTCAAGCAGCTGGGATTACAAGTGTGTGCCATGATGCCAGGTTTACCTCTGGCATTTTGATGTGAGAGAATAAACTTTTATAAGATAAATACAGAATAGTTAGGCCCACCAGCAGCCAAACACAATCCCTAGCTAATATCCTGGCCTCCCAGGCAGAAGCCAGAAAAGCTGTGCATTTTCTGAGATACTCAGGAAACATGGTGACTCCAGAAAAGGAAGCACTTGGTGCAAATTGTACCCTCCTACTAGATTTTTAAGAATAATTCCAAAGCATGTCAGTGGAAGGTGATGATCTGTGGTACTTAGCAGAGTCTGGCAAAAAGAATAAGCCTTTAAAGTAGAAGGAGTCAGAGTGACCATCCAGAGACCCTGCATGGCTTTCTCCAATCCACCTGACCATGAGAGGGGCCCCTTTTTGTACCTCCTCCAGATTGCAGAATTCCTGACGCAGGGATATCTTCAGATCAGCACATTCTCTCCCACATCTCAACGCTACCAGACACTCCTTAGTCAACTGTGGAACCTATTCAAAGGACACAGGTTCTTAGTGGAGCAGTCTGTGGGAACCATGTTCCTGACCTGCCTAAAACTGCAGCAGAGCTTTACAAAACAGAACAGACCAATACCCACACACCACGATCAGAGTACCCAGCTCCCTTCGAGGGGCACGAGGTTATGCAGGAACCCACTTCTTAAAGTACTCAGGAAAATAAGGTGCTTTAACAGGGGTTCAGCACTCCTTACTTGATTGGCTATTTCTATGCTGTACACTGAGGCTTAGAGAAGATGCTTAACCTCTCTAAGCCTCAGTGTTCTCATCTGAAAAATAGATATGATAAAAGTACCCATCTCAAAGAGCAGATGTGGAATGAAATAAGTTGGCCTCTGAAGTAGTTAGGGCAGTGCATGGACATCAATTTATGTGTACTATTAACACCATTGGTTATCGTTTTCTTTCCAAAGAGAATTACCTTAAAATGTCTCCAACACCTCTTCTTTCATTATCAATAGCTGCCCTCTTTTCTCCCTTCTTCTTATTTCCTGGATAGCGGTATCCTTGCCCCATTTAAAGGGCAATTCCCTTTCATGCATAATCTTCTCACTCTATGATGTTTAGAAAATACTCTCTTTAAAGGATCACCAGTTTTCAGTCAGTATCCCTACTTCAATTCACATGGTCATTACCATGTGGCAGTCAGACCTGCCAAGACTGCCAGTTGAAATGGAAACGCACCTAGGAGTTAATAAGTCTTCAATCTTTACTATCAGTGGTCAGACCCTACTCTAATTCCATGGCAATTATTCCCCTGAGGCTCAAATGGTATTAAAATAAAACCATTTCACCAATGATTTGACTTTACAATGGGTTGAAATTTGGCAAAGACACGCAAAGTAAAATAGACAGTTAAGTGGCTCTTTAAAATTAAATATACCTTACAGAATAGCTCCAATAACATCTTCTGGCGTGCTCGTTCATAAGGATCATATGGGAAGAGCCTCCGTCCTGGGTAAGCATCATCCAGGTATTCACATGTGATGACAGACTCATAGATCAGTTGACATTGGCTGGTCTCCAGGACAGGAACTTGGCCAAAAGGGTGTTTTGTAAAGTACCAATCAGGCTTGTTTCTCAGGTTAATGTTGATAACTTCATGTCTTAAAAAGCAACGACAAAAGAAGACAGAATAAAAATGTGTATGTAGGCAGATGCCCATCTTGAAATAAACAATTATAAAATTAAAATTTGTGATTATAGCAGTTTTTTTAAAAAAGTTCAAGTTTTGTATAAACTATATTACATCACTGTCTTCATTCCTTTAGTAAAAGATGTTAGATGTTTTCTATGCCTGATCCCATTTGTTCCTCGGGATTCCCCACTTCCTAGGAAATAAAACTGGAGGTTGAATCTGGTGCCCAATGCCTTGTGCTAAGACAAGCAGAGTCAAGATCAGAGCCAAGCAGACTGACTCAGCGTTTGTTCACTGAACCATGGCATTAGAGAGTTTAGGACATTTTAAAGCTTAAAAATACAAATCTGGTGTTAATATGTCATGATATGTTGTGGAAAATGTTAACAATGAAGAGTACAAGTTCAGGCACCAAACTGGACAGAATAGCCCAAGACCTTGGCCACACTCCCTCACCTTCTGTGCTCTGTGTCCTTAATTATAAAAGGAGGGTGATAAACTGTCCCCATCTCTTGGCACTGTTGTGATGATCAAGGAAGTGACTATGAATTATTTGGGACAGTGCTTTGTACATTAGTATACAATAAGCTTTTAATTCTTATTTTTAATTATAATTATTAGAGGTTCAAGCCTATAAAGTTATCAGAGACAGTCACATAATGTTTAAAAAGATTAAAGAAAGCAAATGAGTACATTCTTTGCTAGGTCTAATAAATTATATTAAAAGCAGCAGTGCTCAATCAGGTGACTTTTGCCACTACACCTCCCCAAGGAACATTTAGCAACCTTTGGAGACATTTTTTGGCAACAACTACTATAATCTAATAGGTAAAAGGCAGGGATGGTGTTAACTATCCAACTATTTTCAAAACACCCCTTCCTCCCCCTCCGCAACAAAGAATCATCTGAATCAAAATGTCAACAGTGCTAAGGTGAAGAAACTGCTTTAAAGAAATATTTACATCATCAGTTCCTAAGCTGCCAATTAGGCAAAATATTGGGTTGCTATTATTTTTCTTTAAAAACAGGTAAACTTAGAGGCAATTATATTTGAGCAAAAGGGAAGAATCTGGAAATACATGTCATATACACTCAACATCATTTTATGTAAAGCATCTCTGCACCTATCTCTGTATTTTCTGATGCGAATCTGAAAATGCTGTATGCCCCTGTCCCCATGATGGACTCTTTGAGACAAGAGTCAGAGCCTGAAGTGACCCATTCTCTACCTTTGAACTTCAGGTTGGTGGACTCAGACAGTCCACATCCCAGCAAAGTTGCTTAACCTTCTCAATCCAAACCTGAAGGAGTTCATCTGCAAAATTCCTTCTAGAAGGATAGGTACCCACTTCTCAGCTATATCGGAACCTTAGAGACACCTGTTGGTAGCAGTTCCTTCTATTTCAATTTTTGGAATGGTTTATTCCTTCATTTAAGAAACACTTTTTGAGTGCCTACTATGTGCCGGGCTCTCTTCTAGGGTAGGTCCCTACCCTCCCAAGCTCACAGTTTTGGAGGACAGTAGTGTGGGGGCAGCGGCCGAAACGGAGGGACTAGGAGGAAAGATCGGTGTTGGATGCAGTAAGCACAATAAAGAACAGGGTCCACCTAAGATGCCTGGGTGGGGGTGGGGACCCCATGGAAGGGAGCAGCTGGAGAAGGCGTACATAGCTTTGGCTGTGCCCCTCCTAAACAAACATGGAGGAGGGAACCAGTTTGTTAAAGCCACCAATCATTCAGTTTGCTCTGCTTTGTCTGAAAATTCCATGCAGGGACAGGCCCCTGAAAAGAGCTCCGCCTTCCAGGAGGGCTGGAAAGGTACCCTCGCTTTGGACTTTTGGGTACCACAGGTGGTATGGCCACCTCCACATCAAGAATCTGTGAAGAATGGACATTTAAACCCCAACTTTCATTTTAAGGGTGTTTCATTTACTTTGTCTCCAGAGAAAAGGACAGGGAGCCCCGTCTAAAATCTGAGGGTGCCCTGGATTGTAAATATCCCCCCCTGCCTGTGGAGCGCTGGGCTTCATCAGGGCAGCCTTGGCTCCAGCTCCTCACCTGATGCCTTTGGCTTTGAGGACGAGCCGTGTCCTGTGCGAGTAGGGGCAGAACCTCATGCTGTAGACGCGGATTGTACCTTCAGGTACTGGCCCTGGGGGACAGCTTCCTGCAGGGCGGGGAGGGGCGGAGGACGCAGAGGAGGGTTAGCTCGGTGAGGAGAGGGGCTCACTCCCCTCCAAAGCTCTGCGCTCAGTCTCCCAAATCCCACAGGGGACAGTTTCGCACGTGGCTTTGGTGCAGGGGAGCCCTCCAAGTTCCTCCTAGCTCCGCTGACCTACAGGTTAACACCTGTCAGCTCTCTCCAGAGCCAGCAGCCCAGTCACCTGGCTCCCCCTGTCTGCGGGCCAGGGTCGATCGGGAGGACTCACCTTTCCCCAAGGACCTGGTCGTATCCACAGACATGGCGTCTAGGTGTCTGCCCTGCGCCCAGCGCTCACAGTCGCAACCAGGTGGCTCGCCGCCGCCGCCGCCGGCTCCAGGGACAGCTGCGCTCAGGAGCCCTCCTGCCCCAAATTCAATTTTTGAAAGGCTGGTCTCCGGCGGGTTAGAAGGGGCGGTGATCTGGGGCAAGAGCTAGGATAACTTAACCCAGGGAGACAGAACCCCAGATTCGGAAGCCCAGGAATAAGGACAAAAGCAATACCAAACCAAGCAAAACCCTGAAAAGTACCCACTTTGCTTTGAACATTCGAGTGCCATCTTTGGTGGGGCCTCCTCCACGTCAAGAATCTGTGAAGGATGGACATTGAAGCCCCAACATGCATTGCAAGGGAGTTTGATAAAAAATCGACCAAAATAACACGTTTTTTTTCTTTTCCACCCTCAATCCTCCCTTCTTTACTTAAGACAATTGGTCACATCTTTGTATAGTGAGTACAGAGTGAGTATGGCTTTTTTTTTTTTTCCTTTAATAGGGCCAAACTTTTCCATGATACAGCAGATAGGAAGAAAAAGTTATATGTTCAGATCTTGCATCTCCTTGAGAGTAAGTGCCAGCTAAATTTTGCAAAACACTTCACTTTGCCTGGCCCTAACTATGAGATTTTACCCAAGTTCTGAAAACTAGCAGTTAATAAGAACAGGATACCTAGAGGCAAAGAACAATTTGTGAGCTCTCCCCACTGCAACCCAAATTTCCAAGAAGACTCATTCTAGTGGTGAAGAACACATTACCCACAGCCCAGCAGCACAAAGGTCACTTGCATAGCAACCAGTCACATGAGGTAGAAGAGGTAGCTGGCCTGGGCTTTGACACTGATAAGCTGAGATCCTGAATTTCAGGAGGTGGAAAAAGAATTTTTTAAATTTTCCATGACTGAATTGAAATGGAAATTGCCTGCAAATCCATTTTATGGGATTGACAGGTAATGAAGGAAAGAAAAGCATTGTGTCTTACGCAAAACTAATTATTTCCATGGACTATTTGTTTGCTTCCTAAAACTGCTCAGTCAGGCAACTAGTATTATTCCTATTTTACAAAAATAATAAATAGCCTCAGAAAAATAAAATTATTTGCCCAAAGTGACCAGCTAGTAGAGTTGAAGAAATTTAAAAATCCAAAGAATGACTCATTGTCTTGGCCCCTAAAATGGATAACAATGTAGAGGAAAGGGTATATGTTCAGGAAAAGATGTAACACATAATGGCTGTTATTTTAATCTAGCTATCTTATTAAATGAAATAACAGAACCTTATTAAGAGGTTTATGAATGGGCACTTTTTGGCCTTTGGAATTCTAATCTATTCCGAACTTCTTATTTAATAGTGCAAACATTTTTTGTACAAAATAAAAATCTTCAGAATAGTGACTCAATCACATTTTTAACTGTCATTCCGCAATTATGAAATAAGCTTAGATAACAATGTGGCTTTATAAGAATTTGGGAATATCGAAAATGTTTGGATAAATGCATAGATACTTAGAAATGCATAAATGTCAAAAATCTGGTGTTGAAAAAGACAAATTGGTTCTTGCTATTTGACAAATTTTCATTTTGGAAGATAAAGTTATATAGCTAATTTCTATCAAAAAGGATAAATTGGATGGTAAAACAGAAATAGGAAATAACCATATCATGTCAGAGCTCCTGGTAGATAAAGAGTCAGATAAATGTGTCCCTTGCATATTTCAAATAGATGAGAGAAGTATACCCAGAAGAAGAACAACATTTCCCATCCCTCTCTTTACTCACCTACCTACACCAAATTAGACCTAACTTCCCACATACAGGTATATTTTTAATAAACAACATTTTCCAATGGAAGGCCCTAGGAGGAAAGTGGAACCTCAAAATAAAAATAAATTATTGGTAACATGTATTTGGTGCTTTATGTGTATTAATCCACTTAACCCTTAAATGGTCCTAAAAGTATTAGTTCATTTTAAAGGATGAAAAAACTGATGCTAACAAAGTTATAAACTTGGCAAAAGCTTCATAACTATTAAGTAGAAATGGAAGGATTAAAGCAACACTCTCAACCAGTAGCTTAATATATTCTAGATATGATGGACTGAATGGCTAGAAAACATTCTTCCCTAGATAAATATTTTAGGCTTTTGGGTCCTTCTGTTCTCAACTACTTTACTCTTGTAGGGTAAAAACAGCCATAAATGATATATAAATGAATGAGGATGGCTGTTTTCCAATGCAACTTTATGGACACTGAATTTCAATTTCGTTCATATTTTTAATAGCATTTATTTTCAGAGAAGTTTTAGGTTCACAGCAAAGCAGAGGGGTTATAAAGATTTTCATATATCCCCTACCCCACACATGCAAGCTTCCCAGACTGCCAACATCCCAACCAGAGTGGTACATTTGTTACAATTCATGAATACATACTGACAAATTATCATTAAAGGTCCTTGTATATGTACATTAGTTGTTCACTATTGATGAATTTCAAGTCATAAGTTATCATTTGTATTTTAATGTTTTAAAATGTAAAAAAACACTCTTAGCCCTTTGGGCTGTAAAAAAAACCCAACCAAACAAAAACAACAAAAAAACCCAAAACAGTTGGCTGGATCTAGCTCAATGGCCTTAACTTGGACATCTGTGGTCTATAGCACAATGATTGGATTAGCAATGGAGAAATTAACTGATTAATTAATTTGTAAATTAAAATGTTCTATGTCAGAGGATGTAGTTCCAAGTTCTTTCTCTTCGTTCCCTCTTTAAAGAAAATAAAATCCTTTAGAAGAACATTTAGATAATGTTGCTTATTATAAGTGTACCTGTATGTGGGAAGTTAGGTCTACTTAGTGTAGGTAGGTGAGTAAAGAGAAGGATGGGAAATGTTCTTCTTCTTCAGATAGGAAGCAATACTGTTAGAGTTCTCAAAATGTGGAGCCAGAAAGGCAGACTGTGAGAACTGGCTTTGGCATTCAAACCAGCTATGGAAGTTCTCTGACTTTCCCCTGTACAGTGAGAACATTAAAAATATCTACTAGATGGATTCATTGTGAGTGTGGACTGCGATCATACAGGCATCATCAATATAGTAAGAGCTTAGTGCACCTCAAAATTAATTAAATACTAGTGACGAGGAACACATTTTCAATAGTATAGTACATTCTAGCTTTGTATCCCTATAGATGAGATATACTGTTATTCAGTTTTGCTAAGCATATTAGAATTAAAATTCAACTCACAATATTTGTTTCACCAGTTACCAGTTTAATGGCAATTGAGTAGGTTAAATGCTGCAGGCTACATTTCAGTAATGTGGTTTTTGATCTTACCACTGAACACTATCGTTTCCCTAGAAAGATTTTAATTATGACCTTTAAGCTTACTTCTTTTTTAAAGATCCAGTAGGTACCTCTTTGGAATCCTCTTTGCAAACTTTCCTTCTATATTATTTCATATTTATACTTCTATTATACCAATCCATTCAAGCATGAGACAAACTGTAATGAGGCCATCTTAAACCTGCTCCAAATAGGTTTCCAGCCACTTCAAATATAACTAAATCTGTTTTGAAAATGTAGGGATCTTTAATCATGGCTGATTAATGACTTAGTCTTTTAGGAGAAGAATGCCACCACAAAAATAATTTCTTCAATTGTTTACATGAGTTTACCTTGAGAAAAAGTAGAGTTCGTATTTTACAATTTTTCAAAAATTTTTGTCATGCCCACCACTGAGAGAAGAAACTAGAGGATTTTCCTTTTTAATATTTCAGAAGAGGGGTTGGAATTGTGGCTCAGTGGTATAGGCTCCTAGCATGTGAGGCACTGGGTTCGATTCTCAGCATCACATAAACATAAATAAAATAAAGGTTCTGTATCCATCTCTGATGAAACATTGGTGAAGGTTAAATAATTGGGCTTTAACTAAAACTGTTAAAATGCAAAATTTTTAAAAAGTTCGCGATGCTATTAAAGAAATTTTTAAAAAATATTTCAGAAGTGCTCCTCACATGTAAGATTATAATACTGGGTATTCAGTTATTGTTCATGGAGTTCATAGAGCAAGATAAACTAGGAAACAGGTTCTACCCTCAAATATGTCTATAGTCATCATTTGTTTCCAGGAAGTGAGGGTCATAGGGAATTCTGTGCTTTAATGAATTTGTTTGGGGACATATTCAATAAGATCACTAAAATTATTAGAGGAAGAACGTCATCTTCCCACTTGGGCAAGTAGAGTCAAAGGAGACTTGTCTTTTAAGTGTTTAAATATATTTTCCTATACCTATGTCTCTTTACAACTTGAGGCATCAAAGAAAAAAACTTAACATATAACATTCAAATAAGCTAAAGCAAAATTCAAGATTCTAACATGAGCAAGTCAAATATTTGTAAAAATCAAACAAAACACATTGAGTTTGGAAAAGAAATATCAATATCTCCTATTAAATTTCAGGCACAATAATGATGTGGCAAAAAAAGTGATATAGTCATCCCTACATATTCACACAGATTTGGCCAAGGACTCTCTTGGATACCCAAATCCACAGCTGTTCAAGATTCTTAAATAATAAAATGGCATATTATTTTCACATAATCTTGCATATCCTCCTATATAAATTAAATCATTTTTAGTTAAAATACCTAATACAATGCAAATGATATGTAAATAGTCGTTCTACTGAATTGCTTTGGAAATAATTATAAAAAGTCTGTCATATTCAGTACAGATTGAGGTCTTTCCCCGCCCCCCCAAATATTTTCTATCCAACGTTGGTTGATTCTGCAGATGTGGGGCTCCTGGATAAGGAGGGCTGACTGTGCTATCATCTCCTGACTCGACCTCCAAATGCTAAGTTGTTGAATAAAAAGAGTCTAGGGGCAGAGACATATGTAATCTGTTACATTAACAACAGTAGTACTGACTCTAAAGAGTACTGACTGAATTTGAATCTCCTCTTCAGCATTTAATAGCTGGGTGACCTTGGGCAAATTATAAAAAACTTTCTATGCACTGGTATTCTAATCAGACACGGGATGAGAGCATTTAATACTTAGCACGCACCTGTCACCTAGTAAGAATTTAACATTAGCTATTATTTTTATTATCGTTTTCATGTAGCAGGAAAGACTTTCAGTCTTCAAAATGACAGGATAGTCCAAGAAATTAAATTCCCCTGCCTGCTTGTACCCTAATCATGCAGTGTAGCGCAACTAGAGATGCTGCATTTCAGATTTGAGTACCTAGTGATCTGGGGTCTTCGCCCGTCTCCAGCCAAATGAGAAAAATAAGAACAAATTAACCTGACTTAAAAATATTTGATTTAAAGGCCTGTTCTTTATTCTTGGATTATAACCCTTGTATTTTTGTTTTGTTTTGTTGTTGTTTTTGTTTTACGTTAAATTCTCTGATGAAACACTGGTGAAGGTTAAATAATTGGGCTTTAACTAAAAGTGTTAAAATGCAAAATTTTTAAAAAGTTCGCGATGCTATTCTGGGCCCTAAAATTCATGAATATCTTAAAGTTCAGAAATGACCTCAGACCCCTCTGGTCTTCCAACACAACGAAGGCCACACCAACCCTCCGGGGAGAGGTGAGAGGAGACACGCCCTCACGGAACCTCAAGGCGCCTGACCGCCGGAAATGGATGGGGAGGGGTGGTGGCGCAGAGGGAGGCGGGGCCCAGGTGGGACACGCCCCTTCTCACGTGATCCTACCCGCCAACTGGCCGCAGGGTCCAGAGCTTTAGCCAATCCTCAGAGCTTTTGGAAGTGCCTGCCGAACAGTGCTGAGAAGAGCCAATGGGAGGCTGCGTTACAGCTCTGATACCGAAGTGGAGGGCCTAATCACTATGGCTGGCCTAAGGTGAAACCGGGTAGTGGTTGGTCGTGGCCCCACAGGACCCGGCTACACTTTGTTTGAAAACTCGCCGGGAGCCGCCGCGCCTGGCGGGGCGGGCTGACGACGGCGGCAGAGATGGATACGCCGGCGGCTGGAGCGTTGGAGCGGCTGAGGGCAGGAGTCAGAGGCCGTTTGTGAAGTCAACCGGTTCTCAGGTGCCTCTCAGGGTGCGGCCCCCACATCATCATGGGGCGGGGAACTGATTCCCAATTTAGAACTCGCGGCCCACCCAGGACCTATTAAATCGGAAATGCAGCGCTGAGTCGTGGGTGATTCTTAGGCACTCTTAACAGACCTAACCATTCGGACATTTTCCTCCTCAGCAAATCTGAGCCTAAGTACAGGAAACCAGACTTTGGGGGCAGGAAGGCAGCCCCTTGATTGTGATGGTAAGAACAGTGTCCTGGATGTGTTCTCCAGATCCTTCTGCCAGCGTCTTAAGACCTCATTTACCCTCGGGACTAGTTTAGAACAAAATGAGGCTCTCTGATCTGCCTACTCCTGGCGGTGAAGTGGTGATAAAAATAGAAATCCACTGGACTCTGGAAACTATGGAAGATGTCATTAATATTTCTCAGTGGGGACATTACCTATTATTTATACAGCCTTATATACTGAATTGATCAATGTGGTCTTCCCACTATTTAACACCTACTGTGTGTCCAGTATGGGGATTTGGAAGAATGGACTTGAAGGAGATTGGAGGCTGGGAGACCAAACAGGCCATTCAGTTATAAGGTGATGTGGAGAGAGTGAGATTAAATGGATGATGGAAAGGAAAGAATGAGGGAGATTTCCCAGAAACCAAAAGACAGGAAACTTGACAGGGCATCTCTTGAGATGACAGTAGGTTGTCTCGTTGGTAATTTCCTATGAGGACATAGAAATCTATAAAGTCCAGATCTCACCAGAGATGTTAGTTTTGGGATTTTCAGCACAGATAATGATAGAACCCCCAAAGTCATTTGAGTATTTTGAGATAGAAAATGCATTTACATTTCTCTAGGAGGGCCTTGAGGAGACTCCTTAGTTAGATCATATGTCAAATTAGTCAAATGAGGCAATGGAATGCACTTGATAAAACGAAAGCATGTTATTATACACATAGGTGAAGTAAAATATTAGACATAACTTCAGTGCTGATTTTTGCCCACTTTAGAGCCCATAGTCAAAGGCCTCCAGGCTGTTCTGTAAGTAGAGGCCCAAGAATCCTTGATGAGTCTTCACATCATGGAGGAGGGCTGATACTGTGGGATCTTTCTTCATGGCTGCTATCCAGAGCTTAAGTTTTGGAGTGTGGGCTACACACCTGTGGAAGGAAGACAGAAAAAGGTGTGAGCTAGGTAAACTAGATTGGCATCACAAAATCTTCTAAAGATCATTATCCTTGTCTGCAGTTTAATTTTGTTTTCCTCTAACCTTTTTAAAGATTAAAAACATTTCCTTAAAGTGCATGTAATCACAGACTATTAGATTTTAAAGGTATCACAGAGCTCTTTGTTTTATAGAACAGGAATCTGAGAGTAAAGTGACTTGCTCAGTTTGCATAAGCACTTGTCCAAACTGAGAGACTGATAGCTTTTTAAGAGAGAATTTGGAAGACAAATAAGAATGTTAAATTTTAATTATTCTATCACCAGATTGTGACTAAAAAGTAATCCTAAATAGCTGTAGTCTCTAAGTAGTGGGAGAATGTCAGGGTGGCTGGCTGACAAAGCTCAAAAAACATTTTAGAAAATAGCGTGGAAATCTTATTGGTAATTGGGAGGTCAACCCTGGTCATAGAATCCTGCAAAACATCCTTATAAAAATGTGCATCCTATGGATTTTTAATCCAGAGGGAAGAAGTAAATTATGAATCATTTTATTCCATGTCACAGAAATTTCCCACCCTCCAAGGAGTAGCAAATGTAAGTATATGACTTGTTTTAGATAGCATGGGACCCTCCTGTCTGTTTTCATGCATACCAGTTGTATTAAATATTTTAACTTCATTCTTTTTAACTTTTATTTGTTCAGAAAAAAGTACAATGTGTACTATTTCAACTTTTCTAAATCATGGACGTAATATTTGAAGGTCTTACTCATTTAGCTCCACTGCTTCCAGCCGTTCAAACCAGGGCCAGATGAGATAATCAATCATAGACACAGAATTGCCACCAAAGAAGGTTGTCTTCTTATTAGTCAGAACCTGAACATTAAAAACATAAAGAGTACTGGTAATTTGTGCATCTAGTAAGAATCATCATCAGAAACAATGAAGGCAAATTAAGAAAAGCATATGAGAGCAACATCTCTTATTTTGACATATCCAAGTTGGGTTTTTGTCTGATCAAAAGTTTAAACAGCTTTAGAGTCCATTGGATTGGCATAAAATGAAACGATGAACAAAATAATCTGAAAAATGGAGAAAAACAGGTCACAAAGCATAAGATTCCTGTAAAATGCAGGACTTACATGCAGAATGTAGAAATAACTGGGAGTCAGTAAGAAAAATGGCAAAAAATTCATTAGAAAAATGAGCAAGAGGATGTCCAGATGGCCAATAATCATTTGAAAGGGGCTCGACTACATTAGTTGTCATGGAAATGAAATTAAAACTAAAAAGCAATTGCACTGGGGCTGGGGATGTGGCTCAAGCAGTAGCGCGCTTGCCTGGAATGTATGCGGCCCGGGTTCAATCCTCAGCACCACACACAAAGATGTTGTGCCCGCTGATAACTAAAAAATAAATATTAAAATTCTCTCTCTCTCTCTCTACCTCTCTCTCTCTTTTTTTTTTTTTTAAAAAAAAAAAAAGCAATTGCACTGTGTATCAGTCAGAATGGCTAAAATGAACAAGATGGAACCACTGCTGGTAGGAGTGTAAATTGGTATAACCAGGTTTTAGCAGCTTGCATACTCTGTAACCTGGCAGTTCTACTTGGAAATGTAACATAAGTCAATCAAAATTCTGTAATAGTTCAAATGTGAAAATGTTAATTGGGATTACATTAGATAGGTTGTGGTGTAGTCAAACTGTAGAACACTGTACCAAAGAACAGGAAAGAACTACACAACGTAAACTTAATATTGAATGAAAGACATTAAATCCAAAAGAGTATGTATTATATCATTCCATTTGTATAAAGCACAAAAAGAACCCAAACTAATATTCTGGTTCTTGATATGGGTCTGCTACCATGATTGTGTTCACTTTGAGAAAATCCATCATGTAGTACTCATATGCTTTGGGTGCTTCTCTGGTTGCAGTTTTTCAATTAAGAAATGTCTTCAATATACCAGAAATAGACTGGATTAAACATATGGAAATATACAGGAAAAAGACTGTAAAACAGATGACAATTACTTGAAAACCAAGCACAAACAGGATGTTTCTGAAATTTAAGAAAGTGAATTGACATTAGGGTTTTGCCAAAGGGGAAAATTGAGACTCTTGTCTGGCTAACTAAACAAGCACCAAGAAATATTTCCCTTTATAAATAAACTCCAGAATTTTTCTTAGGGCCCATGTAACATTATGCATTTTTGATTGATTATATCTACCCAACTATTCATCTCAGTAAATACTACTAAAATGTAATCATCTAAAGAATTATGTTCTGCATCTTTGCAGCTTTTACACTGTCCAACAGAAGAATATAAAATTATTCAGGAAGAAATATAACCCCTGCCCCCATCAATTACCATTAAGAAAATTTAACTGGTATGAAAAATCTACTTCTGCAAAAAAAAGATACCAGGCTCAAATGTTTTACAGAAACAGCCAGATTAGAAAAAATAGGGAACATTACCCAACCCATTTTAAGAGGTTAGATTAGCCTGTAATCCCAGCTCTTCAGAAAGCCGAGACAAGATGGCATGCATAAGTCCAGGACAGACTGTCTCAAACAAATAAAAAGGGCTGGAGATGTACCCCCAGTGAGAAAGCACCCCTCTGGCTTCAATACCCAGTACAAGAAAAAAGAAGTTAGACTATTTCCAGACAACAAAACAATTGAAGATACTGTGAGAATAGATTATGGGTCAGTTCAGTTAGGAACACATGTACAAAACTTTATTAACGATTATATTAGCTTTATGAACTACAATACACAGGAAAATCCATTGAGAACAAGAAGGTTTTATCTCAGTTATGCTAGTTTGGTTAGACACCAGAAAAATTATCAGTAGCATCACATTCACCAGATAAAAGGGGAGAATTCTGTGAACATTTCAGTAGATGTAACAGATGCCAAAAAAATTAAACACTCATGATTTTTTTAAAAATTAGCAAATTGAAACTCCATGAAAAATGTTTCAGAAAAAACTCACAGTAAACTTCGGTACTCATTTCCATAAATGACAGCAAGTGTGAATTCTCTCAGTAAAACTTAAGGCTGTGTATGAATGGAATATCTCAAGGCTAAAGGAAGGCTCTTTCTCAAGCCTATATTACAGCCTCTCCAAAAAAGACAAAACACATCTGGGCTTCCTTAAGTGTTTGTGTGGTTCATGGCAATCTTTTTGCAGTGAGAAAAGTTTTATTATATAATACCAAGTGGGGGGAAAACACAATGACATCCATGCTCTGATCACATTTTTTAAAAATATAGAAAAAGACTGGAAACAAGAATGTAAAAATGGAAACAGGTGTCAAATTGTGGAGATGTGTATAATATTTTTCTCTTTGTTATTTTAATGACAATTTAACAAAGTATTTTAAAAACAAACCTTTGACAGTGCTTTTGGGTATTTGGGTTTATATTATAAGCAGAACATCTTACAGCAATCAACTTTAATTTTTTTATTTTGAATTCTTCCTAATTGCCATAAAGTGACTTGGGAAATGGAAGTATGAAAAAAAGAGTAAAAGGAAAAGGAGGTAGATATAGAGTATCTTGTATCATGATCAAAGCTATGAGAAATGATTACCTCCTCTAGCTTGCTGAATTCTTTCTTCAATTCTTCTTTTAGGCCAGACCAGTTTTCTTTATTTTGCCCTTTAATAAAGTTTGCCATCAAAGATGGTACCTAGGCAGAGAATGATTTCTTAGTGAATCAGTTTGAGGCTCACTATCTTAGCACTCCTACATAAAAACATGATTAATTTAGGCCCTAAGGAACTTAGTGAGAACCTGTCTCTAAATAAAAAAATCAAAAGGGCTGAGGATGGAGCTCATTGGCAAAGTGCCCCTGGCTTCAATCCCAGTACAAAAACAAAAAAACAATAAAATTCTCATAATATGATATTCCAAAAATGTCTCAGGTGCACCAAGTCCCTACATTAACAAAGGCCACAGGATGATCTTAGAAACAGTTTTGTAGACTAAGATGATATGTTGGTTAGGATTTTATGAATTGCTCATAGGATTGTTGGGAGGAGGGGAGGGGGGATAGTAGAGGATAGGAAAGGCAGCAGAATACAACATACACTAGTATGGCAGTATGTAAAAACGTGGATGTGTAACCGATGTGATTCTGCAATCTGTATACGGGGTAAAAATGGGAGTTCATAACCCAATTGAATCAAATGTATGAAATATGATATGTTAAGAGCTATGTAATGTTTTGAACAATTAATAAAAAAAATAAAATTAAAAAAAAAAAAGGATTGTTGGGAGGCCAAATAAACAGACCTGGATCTAAGAACATTCCAAAATCTGAGAACTGGCCTAATGGGAGGTGCCCACTGCTGCCAGTGCCAGCTGAGCATTAATGTTACAGCTCATGCACCTGAGAGCTGGAAGCTCTGCCACCAGCAGCAACAGCGACCCTCACCAAGCTTCATATCATGTCTGAATTGAATGCTAACATGTGTGTGATAGGAAGAACCTTGGTCACAGGCAATGGCCCCAGTGGTAGAGGGAACTGGGGAAAAGGATTTTTCTGAGTTCTACCTTTCTACATAAAGAGGTGGTACAAACGGGATTACCTAAAGACATGACAGGTGTAGTGTCAGATGCTTCAATGCTTGTAGTGGAAGCACTGAATCTCTAATTTTACTTTTCATGCTCATTATTTCTGTATTTTAATATTTGGTCTTTAAGATCTCATTCAGAGAAGCACACTTAATCCGATTTAAATAAACAGGCACTTGTAAAAACATTAGAATCTCATGAAATCCCATCAATGTCAGTACAGCTTGCCCTTTTGGAACTGAAGATTTGCAGGCAACAGTTGTCTGCATTTCCATCTCTACCTGACTTGCTGGTTCTGTCTGCATTTCCATCTTCACTTGCCTTACCTTTTGTCTCTTCTTGTTTTCCGTATATCAGTTTCCACTCAATGCTCTTTCATTTTTGCTTCCCCTAAAGATGAACTTCTGTGGCTTTGATTTTTCAAATCTCCTTTATCTATTTTATACAGATTTATACTGACACACACACACACACATCCACTGTTTTTTTTTTCCTTAACACCTTTACTAAATTAGTTTCTGTGTCTAATTTCTAAATTTCCAGGAGAGAAGATGACTAGCAAGGTTTGGCAAGGCGGGATTGGGGTTTATTTCTGGACTAATGAGCTGTGGCCAGGAGAGCAGGATCATAAGCCATCTTTTTTTGAAAGTGAACAGGGAAATAATGGTGGGAATCTCCAGCTTTACTTTTCATGCTCATTTTCTTTTTGGACGGTACAATGAATTTTGGTACCAATTTTTAAACACCCCAACATTTCTTGTAAAAGTCACATTCCCTTTCCACCAACTTTAACAGCAGCCACTCTGCTTTTCTTTGACTCTTATCCTGGGAAGCCACATGATTCTCTCCTCCTTCCCTATACCTTTGCAATATCTCCTAAAACAAGAAGATCTCCCTATAAATCTCTCATATTTTACATATTTTTAAAACACATTCTTTCTTTAGAGGCAAAGCATTCCTTTATATACTAACCATGTTACCAAGGTAATAATGTTTAAAGGGATGTAGTAGGACATTGCTATTCTGGGTATCTACATATACATCCACTGGTTTTTCTTTGCTGATACTAATTGTTAACAAATCCACATTGATGCTAATTATGATGTAAACATTTCTTAAGGGATTCCATTTATTCAGTCAGCTGAGAGTTAGGGCCAACACAGTTGATGCTCACTGCTAGATGCTATGACTGTAACAAGAGCTAACACTGAGTAGGTCCCATGAGACAGACTCTGCTCTAGGTGTTTCATATTAATTGATTTTTACCTCATGAGATGGGAACAATTATTATACTTATTTGAAAATGATGAACTAACTAAATAAATAATTAAAAATGATGAACTTAAGAGGCAAGTAACAAGTAACTTGCTCAGAGTCACACAATGTGCAAGTAGCCAAGCTGGTCACAAATGCAAGCAGTGGACCAAGAGTGATCAAAACACAGCCTCCACACTCACAGAGCTCACATTGCCAGTGCAATACATGGGCAAATGGCAGGTAATTACGAGGGCCAAGTGTCACAACAGGGAAGTGAGCATATCTGGGACACAGAGTAGAGCACTGACCAGCCCAGACAGACACCTGGAAGGTAGCAATACCCAGGCAGATATGTGAAAGATGCCTGGGGAATAACCAGGCCAGGTGAGACTGAGAGACTTGTCCAGCAAGAGCTGAGAAAGAGAAGGTTGCAAGTATGGGAAAAGTGCAGAATGACTAGAAAACAAAATGTTCAGAAGAGTGAAAAGGGAACACTTTGGAGAGGTAAGAGGGAACCAGATCATGGAAGGACAAGAGCTGACAAGAGCATATTGCTCTATTGTCTTCCACTCCCATCATAAATGACAGTGTTGATTTACTTAAAAAACAAAGCATTTTCAAATAGAAACTGAAATTCCTTGTATACCCACCTTAGAAAATAACTCAAAGACCATCTTTTGGCAAGCTTTTTCATAAGGATCATCCGGCAACAGCTTCTTCCCAGGATATGCTTCATCCAGGTACTCACAAGTGATGGTAGATTCAGAGATCAACTGACCCTGACTGTTTTCCAGAACTGGCACTAAACCCAGGGGATTCTTCTTGAAGAACCACTCAGGCTTATTTCTCAGGTTGATATTGATGATTTCATGCCTGAAAGATACAAGACTATGAAGAGACTGAACCATTTTCTGTATTTCTGTATAAATTTTTAAGTCCCACCATCTACTTACTTCAAGACCCAAATTTTAGGTGTTATTTCTGCCTTGATTTTCTCCATACCAGTTTTTTTGTTGTTGTTGTTTGTTTTAAGAATTTGAATATTTTAGCTGGCTGTGGTGGCACACACTTGTAATCCCAGCTATTTGGGAGGCAAAGGCAGGAGGATCACAAGTTTGAGCCAGCCTTGGCTACTTAGTGTGGGCCAGTCTCAAAAAAATTTAAAGAGGGCTGGGAATGTAACTTTATGGTAAAGCACCTAAGTTCAATCCCTAATACCTAAACAAATAAATAAAAATTAAAAATAAAAGTAATATGACTATTTTGACTAGTCAACTGTTTTGACTATTCCACTTCCTATGAGTGGAATCATGTAGTATTTATCTGTGTGATTTATTTTACTTAGCATAAGGTTCTCAAGGTCCATCTATGTTGTCACATATTGAGTAGATATTGGCATTAGACCAATTGTGTAAGAGTGCTAATATCTCTTTGAGATCCTGATATTGATCTCAAAGAAATGGGCATCTAATTGAATTGTATCCACTACACACCATATGAAAATTAACATGATAAAATTCAGTTTCTTTCACTTTGATTCAATTACTCTGAATTTAACACAACAACAACCAAAAAAAAACAACTTGCTTTTTTTCCCCCCAAGGGTATTAAGGGATCTTAAAAAATTCACTCACAAAATAAACTTTCAAGTTAAATCGCCATGAGTTGTTACGCTTTTTAAAATGTAACTAGTTTTAAAGCATACAAGTTAAATCAAAAAAGGAAGAAAATAGGTGAAGTCCAGGCTGTTTTCAGACTGAAATTAGAACTACCATGTATCTTGCTTGAGAGATTACAGAAGAAATAAAAGAAGGGCAAATGTCATGTAATTGTTAAAACCAGGTTTATATAATTGTCAAAGCTGGATTAGTGTCAAATAGAAGAATTACTCAAAAGTAATAGACACCAACATCCTGTTTCTCCATGCATAGCAGTAGCTAGAACAGTATTTGGTGTGAGAATTTAAATAAGTAAACCTCTGTAGAAACACACGAATAATCAATTTGAACGTGTGTGTGTATGTGTGTGTGTGTGTGTATTAAAAGGCTCATGTGCTGACACAATACTGAATGCATTCACATTCCAGCCAATTATGAGGAAAAACAGGAATCCCTGCCAAAGAATAATCAACATTTTTTGAAAATTTATATTATGAAAACAAAAGGTAGATCCTGGGCTTTTGCCATCAAGAAGTCTCTCAGAATACACATGCATTTTGGTAGCCTGGCATTTTGAGCCAGCAATGTACCTGTACCCCCACTCCCAAAGTTGGAAGATATACCTTTTAGGGAAAACCGTTAATTGAATAGTTACATCATGTGGTAAAAATCTAGTACTTCACCAGTAAAAGTTTCCTGGGGTTCAAAGTTAAAACTGATCCATGAACATAGTAGATCTCTACTGTATGCACTACCTGAAAGGTATTACCTCCCCCACTAGAGCCTCCCTCCCCACTATTATGGTAAAATAATTTCATTTTTCCTTAGAAAACTGTCTCAGTAAGACAGATGTTTTCAACCTAAGATTCCAGAGGGAGTCACATAACTCATGATTTTGATCCCCTGAATCCATTTATGTCCTACTTCTGGATTATCCATCACATAAGTATAAGAAATGTTTTTTTTAATCCAGTTTTAATCTTTCTTGGAATGAAAGATTACAGCAAAGATTACAGTGTTTTAGACAAGCATTACTAAATAATGAACATTTTATGTTCTCAAAATCATAATTTTATCCAAATGAAATGCAAGTCTTAGGGAAGTAGTAGCTAATCCAAAAATAATTTTTCTTTCAAAAGCATCTTACATTTCTTTTCAGGAGAACTGTCTGCTTAACCAATTTTCCCCTTAGATGATTAAAATTACAAACTCTAAGCCCATAGAAGAAAAACTCCTTTAAGAATGTTGTTTTAAATTTCCACAGAGCCTTCTACACCACTGATATCTAATAAAGGTTCAAAAGATTCCCCAGGTCACTGGAAGGGAAGTTGTTCCAATGGATACCAGGCATCAGAAAAACCAAGTGACCTGTCCATTATGAATAACCCATCAGTCAACAACTGATAGTTTAAATAATGAGGCTATGCAAAAGATGGAATTTTTAGACACAGACACTTCATATATATACTTTTAGTTGTCAATGGAACTTTATTTTACTTATTTATATGTGGTGCTAAGGATCGAACCCAGGGGTTCACACATGCTAGGCAAGCGCTTTATCACTGAGCTACTACCCCAGCCCCAGACACTTTCTTTTATGTTGACTAAGTAACAACACAATCTACCCGGGTGTGCCCAGGACATTTAACTCAGCGCTCTTCCAAGGAGGGTCAAACCTGTATTAGGGCAAATTACTGTTTCGGAAGGTTCCATAGAGCACCCATGAGTAATAACCAGACAAGAATGAATAGTCACTAGGGTGTGAAAGCAGAAAATACGGAACCAGGAACCTGGGACCTACCAGAGCTAAACAACTGCTGCCAATGATCGCCAGTGATCTTATCCAAGAGAGATCTTCGGCAAATCACTAACTTTTACTGCACCTTTGGCTTTTCCAATTCTTTATAAAATATTGGTTAATATGGAATGAGCTGTCCTAAACTAGGGGAGTCTGTGCCATTTTTCCCCCTTGAGGAAAGGGTCTGTAATCTGCCATATTCCCCACAAAAGGCTGACAATAGATTGTCGTAAAACACAAAAAGATCTCCAAATGCACTCTCCAAAATTCCCAGCCCTGCCGCCCGCCGCAGTCGTCTCCCTGCAGGATCAGGGAGTGCCTGGTGCCTCCCTTCTTACTCGATTCCTTTGGCCTTCAGGACCAACAGCGTCCTCTGGGCATAAGGACAGAACCTCATGCTGTAGACGCGGATCAAGCCTTCCGGGACAGGCCCCGGGGGCGCGCTTCCTGCCGGGAAGAAGCAGAGGTGTTAGGGTCCCGGCATCAGCGACCTTCAGCCTCCCGCGGTCCCCCCCAGACGCCACCGAAAGAACCCCGCGCCACAGCCCGGGCCGTTCCCCATCCGCACGACTCGGCTCCCGGAGTAGCCTCACCCAACACGCGGCCCGGGGGCACCGAGATCACCCACTCCTGGCGGCGGGCAGGCCTCACCCTTTGCCAGGCTCTTGGCTGATCCCCCCGACATCGTGGCGCAGCGCGGGCCGAATTCCCCACGCCTCGGCTCTGGGGTTTGCAAGCGATTCAGGAAATAGGTCGCTCCTCCCTTCCAGCTCAAAAGTGCCTGCCCCCGGCTGCCGCCAACTCCGCCCCGACTGTGTCCCCCAACCCCGCGCAGCCTGCACTCTGGAGAGAACGCACGCGCGCAGCGAGCCGAATAGGTGCCGGCGACCGACGTGCGCAGTCGGTTTCCCAGCCTCACTAAGAAGAAAGCCGAGGCGATACAGGCCGAGCGGCTAGAGGGGCAATGCAGTCAAACAGCAGAATGCGCCCGCATCCAGCCTCCTGGTTTTAAGAGATATCCCTTAAAACACGGGAGGAGGTTGTCGGGTCAGTCTCCTACAGGCCAAGATCTTCTGCCACCGGGAATGCACAAAAGGAGATCAAAATGCTCAGACCAAAAGAGGTCTCCTGTCCACCCTGTACCTATGACCTTGACCCTGCCCCTGACCTCCCTACCTCCCAGACCATCCTGACCCCAGACCAGGAAGGCGCTCCCAGGAGGTTTTCAAGGGGCATGGTCTTGGGACTGGTTCTCGCCCTGGGGGCCCTCGCCCGCATCGCAGCCCCCTCCCCCCACACACACACACTTTGGTTCAAAGGCTTCCTACACTTAAGCACCGGTGGCAGGTACACATTCATTATTTCAGAGAGCTCTCTCCAAAGGCTCCTGTTCTCCAGACACCCATGGCTTGTTGGAGGTCTCCCAGCCGCTTGGACAGCTTTTTCCTTTTTCTGCCAGTACTAGCATGAAGTGACAACTGGGAGGGACACTGCCCTGAAGCCAGATTTAAAGTTAGGTAGTCAGTGTAATTAGGTAAATCGGGTCTAATACCCAGTGAAATCTAAAATGGAGGCCATGCTGGGAATGACTCAGGGAAAACACAGGACAACTCATGGAATGTTAATGAAGTCCAGAAGAGGCCCTAGGCCAAAGTCCACCTCAAAGAAGTGTTAATGAACAGCCCCCAGCAGATTTGGAGATAGCCCATCCCAGAGAAGTGATAAGCCCATCCCAAAAGTCCTTCCTGCCCGCCCTTTTGGCCCACCTATGTCCTAACCCTTCCAACCTACATTCCATCACCAAAACTATAAAAAGGGGAAACAACCGCACTTCCACGGATTCCACCTCTTGGGTCCCCTTCTTCCTTGGGGAGAAGTCTTTTCTGCTGTCCTTTAATACACTTCTAATTTCTACTCTGACCTTGCCTCAGCATGCTTCTTTGGTGTTATTCTTCAACATCGGGGAAGCAAGAACTCGTCACCAGTCAACACCCCTACTCTCACCCACAGGACACCTTTTAACCTGAAAGAGTGCAAATGTGGATATTATTAACCTCCCAAGAGTGGTGCTGCTTCCAAAAATCAAATATTTGTATTTCGAGAAACCCTTACCACTGCACAAGATCAGAGTTCAGAAGATCAGAAGCCAACTGAGTGGATTTAGCCTTCTGGGTTTACGGAAAAAATGGTCTGGCCAGAGGATACACTCAAACAGCCGCTTTAATTTAGAGATCAGGAAAGATGGTTTCTGGGGTACTATGATACATGTAAGGAAAAAAAAAAAGACTATTCAATAATTTGCTTGTCTGCCTAGTTTTAATTGGATTCTTAACCATAAATTCTTTTTTTTTTTTTTTTTTTTTGGTACCAGGGATTGAACTCAGGGGCACTAGACCACCTAGCCACATCCCCAGCCCTATTTTGTATTTTATTAGAGACAGGGTCTCACTGAGTTGCTTAGCTCCTCACTGAGTTGCTTAGGCTGTCTTTGTCTTTGTCTTTGTCCTGCCTCCGCCTCCCAAGCCTCTGGGATTATGGGCATGCGCCACCGCACCAGCCTTAACCATAAATTCTTACAGATTTTATGGTTAGGAAGAATTATCCTTATCTCCCTGAGTTTCAGGATTTAATCTGTGAAAAGGGTCACAAAAGTCTTGCCTTTCAGGGTAATTTGGGTTACTATTATCAACATTATTTCAGGCCTGCATTTCTCCTGCAGATAACAGGTAGTTTGTTGAGCAATGTGACATAGCTTGTCCATTTAAACCAGGCAGGGCTGCAGGTAAATTTGCTTTTTTGGAAAAGAAAGCATGTGGGGGTCAGCACAGAGTCCATTTTATAGAATTATTCCCTTAACTTCATGTTCCTATTATTCTCATCTGTCCCCTATCTTTGTGATCTCGGTCACAAAGGTTTACAGACTTCAATGAACACTAACAAAGTCCACCAGCCTTCCAGTCCAAGAACCCACCAGATCTCCTAGGACCCATACGCCAAAACTTAATATGATGGACAGTCAGGCAAACCCTGCTGAGCAGTGCAGAGTCATCAGAACCACTCCATCCACCTTGTGTCTGGGGCAATAGTAGATGAAATAACAGAAGTTTTTCAGGTCCAGGCTGGAAAAATAATGAGTAGGATTAAAATGAGGCTCTGCCAGGTGGCCCAGCATGGCAAATCTGACTTTCTGGGTATCTTCATTTTTTCTCTTCTCCCCGACACCAGAAGCTCAGGAGCCATGTTTAGCCGAAGGGAAAACTACTCAGCTCTTGGAAAACGCTGAGCTGGGTGTTCAGGCTTCTTGGCTCCACTAAGTGCTGGCTGATGATTCAGCAGAAACTCCAGGTTCAGCCGCCTGCCTAGTTTTAAAAGCTGATAACTCCTGGACTGGTCTGGAAGGGGATGTCTGTTTAATTTTGCTTGGCTCTGTTAAGGGAGGGGCAGAGAATGAGATGATAAGCTTGCAGTCTTGGAGCTCCCTGCCTGTTTTGACCTGGTTCTCCCCCTGAGTTAGTTTACTAGGGTTAGAGTAACAAAGTACCAGCATGGCTTAACCAGCAGAAACATGTCTCACATCTCTAGAGGCTAGAAGTCCAAGATGAAAGTGTCACCAAGGTAGCTTCCTTCTGAGTATTGTTAAGGAGTACTTGCTCTATGCTTCTCCCAGCTTCTAGTGATTGGAGGCAATCTTTGGTGTCCCTAGGTACAAAAGCCTCAGCCAGTCTCTTTCTTCATCTTTACAAGGAATCCTCTGTGCTCATGTCCATCAAATTTTTTCTTTTTAAATCAGGACCTCAGTCATACTGAGTTAGGGTCACACTCCAGTATGGCCTCATCCTAATTTAACTAATTGCATCTGCTACAGCCCTATTTCCAAATAAGGCCACATTCAGAGGTTCCGGGGATTAGGACATTACAGTATGTATGAAGTTGTGGGTGGACACAGTTCAACCCATTGCTCCTTATTATCCCTGTGGAAGCAGACAAGTCACTAACCTGTATTTTTCAGTTTCCTCGTGTAAAATGGGATGGTAAAAACTTAATGCCTTTTATAGAGTTCAAAGAACGATTAAATTAGTTAATATATAGAAAGCATTTAAATATTACATGGCATAGAATAAGTGTTAAATAAATAATATCATTACTACATATTTCTGTTTAATTAAATAGGCAAAAATAAAACTAAATTTAAAATACGGGCTTTGCTTTACTCTATTTAAAGAAATAAAATTTTTAGGAGCACTTTTTTTTTATTAGTTCTAATCAGTTATAAGTGACAGTAGAAAGCTCTTCAATTCATTGTACACAAATGGAGCAGAATTTTTCACTTCTCTTGTTGTACATGAAGTAAGGTCACACCATTCATACACTCATACAGGTGTCTAGGGTAATAATGTCCATCTCAGCCACCATCTTTCCTACCCCCTTGCCCCCCCCTTTTGCCCCATACAAAGTTCCTCCACTCATCCCATGCCCCCCCCTCCATTATGGATTATCATTCACTTATCAGAGAAAACATTCAGCCCTGGTTTTGGGGATTGATTTATTTCACTTCATATGATATTCTCCAACTCCATCCATTTACCTGCAAATGCCATAATTTTATTTTCCTTTAATGCTGAGTAATATTCCATTATGCATATATACCACAGTTTCTTTATCCATTCATCTATTGAAGGGCATCTAGGTTGCTTCCACAGTTTAGCTATTGTGAATTCAGCTGCTATAAACATTGAAGTGGCTGTGTCACTGTAGTATGCTGTTTTTAAGTCCTTTGGGTATAGACCGAGCAGTGGGATAGCTGGGTCAAATGGTGGCTCCATTCCAAGTTTTCTAAGGAATCTTTTAGGAGGACTTTTAACATGTTAATGACTTCATGCAAATAATCTTATAAATTTAAACCTAGCTGGCAAATCTTTAATTAGACAAACTAAAAATTTCATATCATGGTATTATGTTAGAATTTTATTTGGAATTTCCTGTTCCCTAGTTAATTAGTAGTAGAATGTTTTGTTATAATTTTTTGAAAGAGCTAATTCATCAATAAAGTAAAATAATAATTCCTCAAAGAAACAAATTGAAAAGAAAGTACACTATTTCAGGCAATGCCTGTACTATAGTACTGCTATGTGTTATAGTAGATCATTTCCAAATCCTCTGCAGGTACACACATAATGTGAACATCTGATGTACATCACTGTGAGCAACAGTTGAAATGGCACAGTACTGTATTTTATTTATTTATTTATTTGTTTATGCTGGAGATTGAACCCAGGGCCTTGTACATGAAAGGCAAGTACTCTACCAACTGAGCAATACATTTTGCAGTAGTAATTTTCAATAATAAATCTGAGTAGACTAATCTGAACTGATTCTGCTGGTTCTAAGGTCAAAAGCAATAGCCATAAGAAATAGTTATCTATCTTCTAAATAGCACCTTTCCTCATTGCTCATATACATCCACTTGATACAGTATTCTTCTGTGACTTTCAGGAATGTAACTTGAGTATGTTTATACTTTTAAATATATATATTTATGTTAACAAGAGTAAGTTAGGAATATTGAAAATCACATTAATTGTTTCACCATTGTTCCTATTTTAAGAAATAATGTTTTCCAAAAAAAATTTAAAGGACATTTATCTTATAATATATATTCTTTTAAATTAGCATTCAGTGTTGATCTAGAGCAGGGAGAAACAAGTTTTTATAAAAGAGATTCCATGAAAGATACTGGCTAAATGATTGAGTGAAAAAATTAGTTCCAGAATCAGATCAATGAAAAAATATATAATCCTTACAATAGGGATCCATATGGGAATACATGGTCCATAAAGAAAGGAGCTTAAATAGAAAAAAAAATGTGAGGGAATTTAAAAAGTACATATAGAGATGACTGGGTAAATTGTGGAATTTCATTTAATGGACAATTATCCAGCAATGAATACTAAGAGACTACAGCTATAGCTATCAATTTTTAAATCATCTCAAAAACACAAGATTGAGTCATAAAAGCAAGTAAAAAAAATAATATAGGGCATGACTATGTAAAATATGCAAAATTAGGGACTGGGGTTGTGGCTCAGCAATAGAGCATTCGCCTAGCATGTGTGAGGCCCTGGGTTCGATCCTCAGCACCACATAAAAATAAATAAAATAAAGATATTGCATCCAACTACAACTAAAAAATAAATGTTAAAAAATATATGCAAAATTAAACAGCTTATTGGTCATGGCACATGCATATGTGGTAGCATTGAAAATTGAGAAACAATAGCCACAGAATTCAGAATAGTAGTTACCCCCAGGAGGAAGGAAAGGAAAAGAGAGGGCACCTGGCATGGAGGGGATGCTTCAAAGATATTGGCTAACTTCCATTTTTTGGGTGGAAGATGACTTCTGGAGAATGGCATTGAAGCAAGAATGGATGAAATGGGAAGAAACAGGGTGGAGTCTGTTGTCACTTGAAACCCTTCCCATAGAATTTAACCCTTTACTTTTTTGCTATATTGAGAAAAAATAAGAAAATTCAAGAAACTGATTTTTTAAAGAACAGGAAAAAAAATCCTACGGTTAAAAGACAACTATTAAAAGGGATAAACTAAATCTATATATACTGATACAGAAACATGTTCAAGATCATTATTAAATGAAACCATTGCAGAATAGCATATAGGGGATAATTCCATCCATTGAGTACACACTTCCTGCCAGGTATCTGCTAAATATTTTACCTGGGGAAAAAAAAAAAGCATTTAATCCTCACAACAATGCTAAGAATAAAGTGTTATGATGGTCATTTCATGGATGAGAAAAGTAGGAGGTCTGAGGTTAAGGGATTTTCTCAAAATCAACACACTTTGAAAGGTGGGGCTGGTTTTTCAACTCAAGTCTGACTAGAGTCATTTCTTAATTGCTACTATAACTCATCCATTCTACGATTTGAATTTCTCCACATTTAATGCCCCTGAAAATTGGGATATTGTGGGAGGCCATCCTCACACGTGATTTGAGTTACCTCCCTGGCTGGGCGAGAAGCGCTTGGGCACATCTGTGTCCAGAGCTTTCCCCACCCTTGTCAGGTCCCTAGGCTTGTCCCCAAAGACCCAATCGTCGCTCCTGACCTTGGGACATTGCCCTCCTTAATCTTCATTGGATGGGATTTTCCCCAGAATTTTTTGTTCTTCAATAAAAATCCATTCCCTGGCATGTTCTCTCTCTCTCTCTCTCTCTCTCTCTCTCCCTCCCTCCCTCCCTCCCCCCTCCCTCCCTCCCTCCCTCCCTCCCTCCCCCCTCCCTCCCTCTCATCTCTTCAATAAACCTCACTACTCGCAGGCTAAAGGATATGTCTTAAAATCACTGCAGGCTGGGGGTTGTCCTGACATAGATGTGATTACCTGTGCTTGAATCTGCAGAGTTGATGTCAATGGCTTGGAAGAAAGTCTTAGAAATAATAAGAGAGGTCTCTTGCTATATTATAAATTAAATGCTCTCGTTGGCACAGAGGACAGTTTTGAGGGTGGGGGAAGAAAGTGAAATGAATGCCTAAAACTCTGGTCTGAAAAATTTTCACAAGAGCTAGATTCTAAAAGTGAAAAAGTTGAAGCAATACTTTATTTCACTGAATAATGTTTCTTCTTCTACTTGCACAAAAGTCAGGACAAAAATCTATTTCTAAATAAGCTTAAGAGTTCCTTTGTGATAAAAATCCATCTGCATTTTAAAAAAGTTCTTTAACAAGTGTCAAGTAAAAATTCTAGGATTTGAATGTAATGTAATTGGCATATTATTTCCCATTTATCAGTTCAAATTAGATTTGATGAAATACAGAACATTTCCCTGACTATCCTCTAAAAGTACTTACTAACTTTTTTAAAAGAAAAAACACATTTTATCTAATATCCAAGAGCAAAATTCACACACACACACACACACACACACACACACACACCTAAAACAGTGTTTATGCTTACCATGTGGGATGCATCCTGAAATTTCTGCTGTGTTCCTTCATTTAAAAAAAAATTACCAGTCACAACATAATAAACTAGTATGTTGGATACATAACTGCTCTGGAGCACATACATGTTACCACACATTGGTAACATGTGTTACCAATGCCAGTTAACACTGTAAGGGTGTTTTGTAATTTTAGAATTAGTCTGCCTGTAATATCCTGTACACTTATTTAAAAATTTAGCACAGCCCGTTACTATGTATCCAGTCTGGACCAGGCAGTTCAGCCTGCATGTAAATCACCTTCCTTCCCAGGCCCCACAGGGAAGAGAAATGTCTTGCAACTATGTAACAGGGTCAAATATCTGTATAGCATGTTTTATATAAAAGTCCTTTCTATGTGCAGTATTTCATTTGATCTTCACAACACTCCTATGAGCATAACCAGGAAAATATTATCCAATTTGCTTTACAGATGATGAAGCTAAGTGACCTTCCCAGTTACTGCATACCTACCAAGAGTCAGAATAAGAACCATGAAATTTTAGGTTGAAGGCTTTTCCCTCTAAATTTTATAACTTCTGAGAGTCTAATCTGAACTCAGATATGTTCACCACTTTAGTCACATATTCTTCTTGTTGACTCAAGTTTTTGTCATAGAATATATCCCAACACCTGGTTCTTCATACCATGCCAGTTTCCTATCCATGAAAAAGCCACTAGCATGTAATATTTTGGGAAATTCTTTGTCTCTTGTACAAAAGAACACAAGCAATAGGAAAAGACTCTAGAAAGACCAAGGAAACTTATGGGAAATCAGAAGAAAAGGTATAAAATAAAATATAGTGATGAACTGTATAACGGTTGAGCTTTGTCTTTTATGAGATGTTAAAACAGAGGAAACCTGACGCTCTTGAAGACACTTCAAGTCTTTATGAAATCATTCAATGTGGGATGAGGAATGATAGTGAACCAGGACCTTCAAATGCTTGTTTAGAGTTTAAATATGAAATGTCTCCCAAAGACTCATGAGTTGAAGGCTTGGTCCCCAGTGCAGCAAGGTTTAAATGTGGGGCAGGAAATGATTCCAACACAAGGGCTCTAACCTCATCAACATATTAATCCATTTGATGGATTAATGATTTGAATGAACCAGGCATGGTGGCACCCAAAAACCTGAGGTGGGAAATCCCAAGTTCAAAGCCAGCCTCAGCAATTTAGAGAGGTTGTAAGCAACTTAGCGAGAGCCCGTCTCAAAATCAAAATGGGCTGGGGATGTGTCTCAGTGGTTAGGCACCCCTGAGTTCAATCCCTGATACAAAATAATAATAATAATAATAATAATAATAATAATAATAATAATAATTTTTTAGAATGGATTATTAAGAAGGTGATGGAAACCGTAGGAGGTGGAACCTATTGGAGGAACTAAGTCTCTTGGGAGCACGTCCTAGAAGGGTATTTCCTATACCCTGTCCTTTCCTTGTTTTTTTCTGCTTCCTGGCTTCTAGAAACTGAGCAGATTTCTTATTCTTCTGTTTCTTCTCCTTCTCCTCCTCCTCTTCCTTTTTTTCTTCTTTTAACTCAAAAAGTATTAGTATCTAATTTAACAAGATTATTCTAAAAATTTAAATTTAACAACAATTTAACAAGATTATGCTAAAAAATTTACAAGTAATTCCAGAAATCCAAGAATATAGCCAAAACTTTCATGCAAAATCAGACACTTCTACCACGCTCTTCTTTATGATGTTCCACCCCACCTCAGGCCTAGAACAATGGAGTTGGCTGACCACAGACTGAGACCTCTGAAATTGTGAACCCATAAATCTTTCGTTCTTTGAGTTGTTTTTTTCTCAGGTATTTGACACAGTGATGGAAAGGCTGACTAACAGCTTGGTACTTGATGCTCTGCCAAAGTACTATTTTAAGTATTAAGTATGCCACAGTGCAAACTGATTTATGTTTTTATTACCTAATGGTCCTTGGATTAATTTAAATTAAGTCCGTGTTAGAGTCCACGGATGTCAGTGTTCTGCAAAATTGGCTGGGATCCAAGGCTAAAAGCCATCTCAGAAATCATTCTACCCCACTCATCTCTGTTCCCTCTACAACTGCCACCAGGGGTAACTTCTGTCTGTTTTTAACTGTATTTTGTCACTCTTATGAGTTCCATTGCTTCCTCTTATTTTATCTTTCACTAGATACTATTTTGTCGAACTTTATTGGCGTAGTACCAACCATAGAACCTGTAACATGTGTCCGGGGCAGGGGTCCATATTTTAGAGGGATGCCTTTGCTGTGTGGGATCTGGCACTCAGCACTACTCCAGCATCACCATAACTATAAAGTGACTTCATATTTGCTTTATGTCCATGAGACAAGATTTCCTTGCATGAATGCTGTGAGATTTTGTGTGTTGAGCCCCTGCCAACATCTACTTAAGGAGTGTGGGAGAGTCTAAATGGCAAAAGTGTTTTCATAACAGAAAAGATAGATTTAAGCATTTGTCGTTCCTTCTTTTCAGAGAGCATGAATCATTCATTCAGTGTTCATTCCTGATAAACTAGGTATCTTTTCCCAGCAGGATCAAAATGACCAATTTTTTTTGCCTCTCTGTGGTTCTGGTTTGTGATTCCAGGGGTTCTCATCGATTAGTGTGAAATTATAGAACAAATTCCATTACTCCCACATTTATAAATGCATGCATGTCTAAATATAACATGTATAAAGATTGATACCAATTCTTTCCTTTGATAATTAAATGAACACAGAAAGAAAATTTGAATTATAAACATTTTTGTTTATATAAAATATTTAACAAGATGTAAATTAACTAAAATTTTTTAGCTTTAAGCCATTTTGACTTGGATTCTTTATTTTCTATTCTTATAATTGGTGTTTGATTTTTAAATTTTTTTGTATTTTTTTAATTTGTTTTAATTAGTTACACATGACAGTACAATGACCTTGACATATCATACATTTGATTTTTAAATTTTAAGTAACAGTTTTTTGGGGGAGGTACTGGGGATTGGACTCAGGAGCACATGGTCACTGAGTCACATACCCAGACCTATTGTTTTTTATTTAGAGACAGGGTCTCACTGAGTTGCTTGGTGCCTTGTTTTTGCTGAGACTGGCTTTGAATCCTTGATCCTCCTGCCTTAGCCTCCCCAGCCACTGGGATAACAGGCATGCACCACAGTGCCTGGTGTTATTAAGAACCAATTTAAAACAGTTGAGCAAATGGTTTTTAGGTCTCCATTTATAATATTATTATTATTATTATTATTATTATTATTATTATTTTCTTGGTGGTACTAGGAATAGAACCCAAGGGTGATTTACCAGTGAGCTATGCCCCCAGTCCTTTTTCTTACTTAAAGACAGGGACTCATTAAGTTGACCTAGCTGTCCTTGAACTTGCTATCCTCCTGCTTGAGCCTCCTAAATCTTTGGGATTACAGATGTACACCATTGCCCCCAACTCCATTTATATTCTTTCCTTGGAATTAGGAGTGGGCCTGTTGCTACAAGCCTCTCTTGTGAACTTTCTTGGTCCCTTCCATTAAAGTACTAGAATCATATGTTTGATATGTTGTTTGCTTTCCATGTTTCAACCAAGTGCAGCCTCAAGAAAAGGTAAGAAACCTCAGAAAAGAAATTTCATGATAAGATTATGCTCCACAGAAACTATAAAAATATTCTAAAATGTACTCTGAATCTATTAGATTAAATGCACAAAGCAATAACACTAAGTCATTCTTCCTAAGTGACGCAATATCTCCATATAAATGTAACCTCTTCCCATATTATTTGTTCTAAAACTTCTACAAATCATGAAAGGTTTTCTCTTCTTCCTCCTTTTCTGAAAAATGCTCAATTCAAATTAAAGGCCTAATTAAAATTTACAAGTCTACAACATCTCCTGGAAAGAATTCTTGAAGACAGTTAACACTACCTTGGTTAAAATCCACTTGAAAGTTGTAAGCTTTGGGGTAAAAAGTTTAACTTTTCTGAGACTTGCTTTCACTATAGGTACAGTAGGTCTAAATCAGTATATGCTTTAGAAGAACATAAGGTGGCAGGCACAGCATTATACAAGAAAGTACAAGGATGAGTCTAGGAGAAGACTCAGAAGGCTGGCTAAAGTTTGCCCAAGAGAGAATGTCATTAGCAGAGGATGCCTATATAAGTACTCATAAGATCATATTCCTTTTCTTCCTATATCAATTTATAATTCTACAAATGTGTAATGAAATGATGTCTATCCCTCCATGGACCCCACCATTAAGGAAAGAATTTTATCTGTTTTTTTTTTTCCCCTATGTAACTAGCACAATGCAAGAATGCATGGGTGATGCTCTGTATATGAAGGAGAGAAAGTGGTGTAAAACAAATGTGAAAATTGTCAAAATCAAAATATAACCACTAGTATTGACCTTCTCAAAAAAAAAAAAAAGGAATCTGGAGGTGATGGTGATGAAGACAGCATTCTCATTCACAGGATTGCTTGATAATAACTAGCACAAAAGACTTTAACAAACCAACTTTGCAAGAGGCCACCACCTTATGCAAAATGTACAAGGATATCTGCTCATCAACAGTCTGTTCAACCTCAGACCAACACTGCTCTTGATATTAATAATAGGAGTAAAGGATTATTGCTTCAAAATGTCTGATGTAATCCTCCTTATTTTTATCTTTAAGATTTCTCCTTGCCTCAATCTCTTGGAATATGCCTATAGTTTATTATGATCCGTGTATTGTCATTGCCATTCTCACCTGTTCTCAAATACATTTCACTTTCTTTGGAGAATTTCTCTCTTTGCTTTTTTTTTTTTTTAAGTTGGCAATGGCAAGAAGGAAAGAAGAGAAAGAAAAAAAAGAAGGAGGGCCAAGGAAAAGAAGAAAGGAGAGGATGAGAGAGGGAGTGAGGAAAGAAGAGAAGCAATGACAAGCTGTTGGCCGATTCATCAGCTTACTTCCTGAAACCGTCTACTTCCTTGAGGTAGCAGAAAGCACATTTGAAAGTGTTTTTCAGCAACTGAGGGTTGGACATTCTGGATTTAGTCTAGCCCTAAACTTAAGTCCCACCCAGCTTTTAGCTGATGGGGCATATGAAGCGTCAATGAGATATTGTCCGTATGGCGCTCAAAACAAAGTTTGGCATGGTCAGGACTCAAAATAATAGCTGTTTGAGGTTTGTTAATATCGTAATTATTTGCTTAGGATGGTACCACTTCAGCACCCGTCCCCAGGGGCCCGCCCTCCGCTTCGCTCGCGCTCGCCCTCGCCCATTGGCAGAAACGCGGAAGCACTTCCACCAATCCGCTTGACTCCGCAAGACCCGGGCAAGGGGCGGAGCCAATGGGCGCAGGGTTACAGTCTCCTGGATACGGCTGTAAACAGTGGAGGTTTCTCGAGCCTCGCAGCCCCAACAGCCGAGTAACCGTTACAGACCCCAACTCGGTCCGGCGCTTGCTGCCCGCCGCCTCGCCGAGGCCCATGGCGCAAAACAGGGAAGGAGAAGAGAGTCCCTATGCTGTCTCTTCCCCCAGCGGCGCGACGCTGTCGGTGAGGTGCGGCGTCCACAGCCCCCGGCCAAAATTAAGTCTTGCGGAAACTCCTGACCTGTGTGCCTTCCCTACCCTCCGCTTCCTCGCCTTCCGTACACCCGTCCTCCCCGCAACTTCGCCTTCTTCTCCGCCACCCGCAACCCTCCTCACAGACTCAGTCCTGTGTGACCTTTTATGACCGCTCTTCCTCCCCCTTATTCAAGAAGGGTCTCCAGGCCCCTACCGGTTTCCCGCCTCCCCCCACCCCTTCCATTTTTCTGCCATTCTGACCCTTGAGCGCTTGCCTTTTATTCCTCTGCACAACCTTTCATTTCTACTTCCTTTCTTTGGCTAAGGGTTGCCTGCAGTGACCTGGTTCCCCTGGCCTTTCATACATATCCCCTGCCCCACCCCCATCCCACAGATAGCCCCCATTCCGTTCTTGCAGTATTTAGCGACATCCCCCCCCCCACACCACCACCACCAAAACCAAAATTAGGACGTCAAATCCTGTTTTCTCTCATCCACTAACTGGATTGATGTGCATTCGTAGTGTGCTCTGAAAAGCATAAAGCGTCACACAGATGCAGGTGGTATTTATCTCCTCACCTACATTGGTACCCGGGGTCTATTCAATACAGCATCCTCTGTCCACCCTGCTGTCTCTTCACATTCCTTGAGGTCACTCAACAAACCAGTGCCCTTCTCTTGCCTTCTCTGCGTCTTAAAGCTTATCTTAAATATTTAAATAAAAATAGAATCTCTCTTATCTCAGACTCTCCTTCCTTCCAGCATATACCTAACCACGCACTCCTCACTTAAAAGTACATTCCTTTTATATTCTAACCTATCATTTACATCGACTACATTCTTTGTTTTCTTCATTTATCTGTATTTTTAGGCCTAAATTATGGCCGCATATTCTTTATCTATGTAAAGAAGAAATTTTCCTATTTATCTTACAACCACAAAGAATGTTGCACTACCCCAAGTTTTTTTTTTTAAGTTTTTTAGAAATTACTGATTATAAAAGAAGGGCCCAGGATGCACCTTGTTTTCTATTAGAATCAAGTTCTTTTTCCTCTGTGTTGTTTTCACCTTTTTTCTTTCAAGTATAGAAGACCCCAGAAATCCTTCTGAGGCTTTCTTAGGCTCATTCAGAGAGGATTTTTTTTTAACTGAAAAAATTATCAATAAACAGCTCTTGAGAACTGTTCTCAAAGCTAGAAGATGTATGAATTTCTTTTTTAATCTTGCAGGTTATTTTGGCTAGGAAGGCAGTAAAAATAGATGTGTTTCAAACATTTTGATGAGTTTTTGTTCACTTTGTTAAAGAGAAGAAAATTATTTGAAATATATTATATTGATGGTGACATATCTCTTCCCAAAGATGGGTGCAAGGATTCCCTAAGCAGAATGTTCATTTTGTTACCGAAGACACCATTTGCTACCCTAGTGGGAATTACGTAATATTTATTAATATTGAAACCAAGACAAAGACTGTACTCCAGTGTATTAATGGAATTGTGGGCGTCGTGGCAACTAACATTCCTTATGAAGTTGTGGCTTTTTCTGACCGGAAGCTAAAACCCAACATCTACATATACAACTTTCCTGGATTGACCAGAAGGACCAAATTAAAAGGTATCCTGGGGGAAGCGTCCTCTGTCCATAACTAAAGATTTTTTGTTATAATATATGACCAAATCTAGTTCTCATAAATGAAGGTAGTTTGTATTTTAAAGGTTTTTGTTTTAAATAGAAATCAAACTAAGCACTGAATTTTTAAGTAAGTGGGCTGAAACCCTGCTATTCAAAATGTGGTCTGCTTACCATCAATATTGGTGCTACCCAGGAATCCTTTTAAAATTGTAGAAACTGGTTTCCACCCAGACCTACCAAATCAGAACCTGCATTTTTAAAATATTTTTTTTTTAGTTGTAGATGGACACAATGCCTTTATTTTATTTATTTATGTCTATGTGGTGCTGAGGATTGAACCCAGGGCCTTGCATACACGAGGCAGGCAGGCGCTCTGCCACTGAGCCACAACCTCAGCCCCCAGAACCTGCATTTTTAACAAGACTTCCCAGGTGAATCATATGAACATTAAACTTTGAGAAGCACTGGGCTAGAATACTGTCCTTTTTCAGAGCAATGATTTTTTTCTTTCCTGATGATTTATTGAAAATTCAGTGAATTGATGTTTGTATAATTTATAAGGACAAGTCTCACCCATTAAATTGGGATAATGTTAAGGCTGTGGTAATGAAGAAACACACACACACACACACACTGTTCATCAGGGTCACCTACTTTTTGATCTACTCTTGACTTATTCATGGATACAGTTGACCAAGTCTGAGCTGCTATACATTTCCTGATCCTCCATGTAACAATTCTCATATTTAATACACCGTAGTCAGAAAGTTCATGCTGGCCCTAGTTCTGAAATCTCGTAGGTTGAATGAGTGTTTGGGTGACATAGAAAATGGCACAATAACCTTTATTTAAAATTAAAACATTTTATTTGTGGGTAAATATATCTGTGTTCTCAACAGATTAAGACAACTTTTTAAAATATAATCCATTCTCATGTTAGGAACTGTCCATGTGGACTATAACCACTCTTCACCCTTACAAATTCCCCAGCTTATTTATTTGTTCATAGCCCTCTGCAAGCAATCAGAAATTAATTCAAGCTGGTGGACAACGTACATACCAAAAAATGAAACCCTAAAAGAATTCACGATGAAAGTATGAATAAATCATCAAGGATACCTATTATTACCACTGTTATTTAATGGTGTAATAGCCAATTCTGATGTCCTACCCAATTCAACAAAATATAAAACTGAAAAAAATATAACTATGTTTGGAAAGCAGCTTATGGGTGATGCAATAGTCTGCTATGACCAATAAAAGAATTTTCAGTAAGATGGTTTCAAAATACATACCCATGTAAGTATAAGATTTAAATACTTAGGAGTAATCCAAAAACATAATAGTGAACTAGATGAAGAAACAATATCACTAAAGTATTTAACTCCATAGAGACATATATTCCTGGCTGGAAAACTTGGTTATTATAAACAAATATTATTTCTAATATTTGTTACAGAAAATAACTCATAGGTTTATCTTATTTTAGAAACAAGGAATACTGAAATGATCCAGAGTCAATCTGGGAAAAAAGAAAAGAGCATAATTTGAAAGAGGATGGAGGCAAGACAAAAGGTCTTTGTAGCATCTTGGTGCTATCATAATTAGTAGTGTGCTTTTGGTACAGGGACCTCCAGGTCTGTAAAGGAGTTGTGGGCAAAATTTAGAAAAGCTAAGCATATGGTGAAGGAAACTCTCACATAAAAAGGATATGAATTATTCAACAATGATGTTAAGAAAAATATTTGAACAAAAGTATCAAATGGGATACTCGTTTAACATATTTAACTCATTTAACGTATATGCTATACGTTAAATGTATCCATTTGAAAAGTAGAAGAAAATGTGGTAGAACACAGAAATGATTCAAACACAATTAAAAATAAAAGATTCACATATTTAATTACATACAAATTTAAAGCTTTTTGAACATCAAAAATACCTTGCAAAATTAAAAGACAACATGCCAAGGAAAATATTTGGAACAAATATAATCAAATATTTTCAGAGAATTTATGAAACTATAAGTAAAAAGACAAACATCTCTGGAGAAAGATGGAAAAGGAACTTGCCTAGACAAAAGATTACAAATGACCAAAGACATCGAAAAAGTCCCATCTCAATATTCACTTTAAAAAGTGTAAACTGAGATGCTGTTTTTATGCCAATTGAGGTCACAATTTTTTAAAGATCATGATTGCTAGGCAGAGTACAGTGAAATTGGTGGCATTCTTTTTTGCCAAAAGTGGGAGTATTAGCTGATAGAGTCTTTCTGGGAAATATTTACAAGAAAAAGAGTTCAAGTTTAAAGAAATACAGTAATCAGAAATGTGGTCACAGATTTGCGCAAAGAAGTTTCAAGTAGGGTCCTTATAGCTAAAGATGGAAAATAACCCACATGCCCATATGGATATGGTTAAATAAGTTAAAACCTCCCATAAAGGGGTATTATCACAAGCACTAAGGATTACATTTTTATAGAAACATTAATGATCAAATGCTCACATAATATGAACAAAAAAAATAGAACTCAACTGTATGTATAACCCAAATTCCATTGTAAATGGAGTATTTATTATATATAGTATTCAAGCCATGATTATAGCTACAAAAGCTACATTTAAAGAACATGTACTTTTAAAGTGAATAAATAGAGGAAAATACCAGAAAAAAATTTTCCAAATTTGGTGATAGAATCACAGAGAATATATTTTTCTCCCCTCCTCTCCCCTTTTTTGTATTTTCTTCAAAAAATCATATTTTTAATTTAAAATGTATATACAATTAATAGTTTTCAATTATCAGGGGCAACTGTATAGCAATCATTCTATTAAAGCCTCATCCACAGAAAAAATTTTATTTTTGTATGGATGCTTCATTAGTATATATTGCTTTCTTTGTTAATTAGACAATGCTAAATAGATTCAATTAATGGCAAATTTACATTTTAGGATTATATTATGGTCAGATAAAATGAGAAAGGCAAAAAAATTGGAAACGGGGCCATTGAAAATACATAGATTAAGTGATGAATATAAAGGCAGACCAGAGCACAGGCAAAACTTGTACCTGTAGACCCACCTGAGTAGAAAAAGCGAAGGAAATCACACCCCCAATCCTGGGAAGCAGAAACAAACACTACCCTTTCTCAGCATCCCCAGGGTGCACATTTTAAACACTGTTATTGCTGAGACTTTAATTTCATTAAGTCATTGAGGCTGGCCTTGAATTTGTGATCCTCCTGCCTCAGTCTCCCAAATTGCTGGGATTATAGGTGTGCACCACCACACCCAGCTCTTTTAAAGTAAAGTTGCATTTCTTTAACTTGATGTACAAATCAGAACAGAGCTTTTTGAGGTTCCAAGAATTGGAAAATATTAAGCTGAGGGGCTAAATATGGCCTCGAAATAGAACATGGAGATAAGCTAGAATTATTACTACCCCTCAAGGTAAAATTTGAATAACTGCTATTGATGGGATACTTCATGGCTCTTGGGTTATTTCAAATCATGCTGGGACATTTATGGTGCAGTATCCTCCATTCTGCACCAAAGTGTAGAGACAGTGACTGCTGGTCTTAATTCATTCTAATATCTTTTAAAAATGAATCTTAACTCTACTCCTAGCTTTCTGTTCATAGTCTTAGAAGTCAGCCAGGGGATCTCTTACTCCAGTTGTTTAAATGCTTTAGAATGATGTAAAGATCACTAGAAAAGAGAAACAGCTATAAGACCATAGTTAATCCCAACATGCCAAACAAATCCTTGTAATGGATTTTATATTTTAGGCAACATTCTTCTGGACTACACTTTACTTACCTTCAGTTACTGTGGCACCTACTTGGCTAGTTACTCCTCTCTTCCAGAATTTGAACTGGCCCTCTGGTAAGTTTCAGCATCCTGAAGAATTCCTTTCACTGGATTACATTTGAATCTTCTCTTGGATTTTATCAAAGGAAATATACATTAGAATCTGAAATAAGGAAAAATGGAATAAATAAAAATCCTGATTGTAAGGTCTAATATAATTGTTACATTTAAGCATAAAATTAGGCAGAGCAAAAACTATAAAATAATTTAATGATTGATTTTCTCTTTTTATTAAGATGCTGCGATATTTCCTTTGTCAGGTAAAGAATACATTATATATTATATGTATGTATAAGTATATTCTTATAAATATGTATAATTATACACCTTTTCTTAACATATGATACTGCTGAGTTGTTAGCATGTTTTCAATGAACGCTGAATTTGAGATGGTCTCTGCATTAGACCTGCATTTGAAGTAATTGTGGAGACATTAGAACAATTATTTGCTGACAGTAGAATGATATCCTGCCACCTTTATAACAGTTGCCTGTGGATTAGACACACCTTGATCCACGCTGGCTCATCTCCCATGGCCAACTTCACAGCTGCATACACTCTTCTATCATGACATAAATCCATGCAGGGGGGGAGTTTGTTTTATTAAGGGAAAGTACAAAATGTTCTAGAAATGACTGAGGACACTGGTACTTACCAGCATTTCTTGTACAAAAATGTAAGAATCTAGATTCAGAGAGACATATGTATTTAGTTTATATAGAGTTTTACAGAACAGTTGAGATATAATTAACATATAACAAACTGCTCATATATAAAGCATACAATTTAAGTATCAAATTACATACACACCTATGAAGCTGTCACCATAATCAAGATAATAAATGTATCCATCACCCCGCAAAATTTCCCTGCACTGCTTGAGATCCTCCTTATTGCAATATATACACTTATCCCTGTCTCTGTCCTGTCTCTACCCCATTTCCAAGAAATTACTGATGTGTTTCTATCATTGTAGATTATTTGCTTATTCTAGAATCTCACAGAGTTAGATAGTGTATATTCTATTTTGTCTGCCGCCTTTCATGCAGCATAGTTGCTTTGAAATTCACCCCTGTTGCTGTGTATCCAAGGTTGTTCCTTTCTAGTGTGTGGTATGGGGATACCATAATTTGTTTATCTTTGTATTTGCTTGCTAAGGCTTTTGTCATAAAGTACTGCAAATTGAGTGACTTTACCAACAGAAATGTGTTATCTTACAATTTAGGACAGAAAGCACGTGGGGAGAGAAGACAAGGGCATAGGTTCTGATGGCTCCAAAAGCAGAAGACTACACTTACCTTTCATACATGCAACCTGTGAATGCTAAAAATAGCACTGACCAGGAATGAACAGGTCATTTAAAACAACAGACTTGGGCCTGAATCCTGGCCCCATAAATAGCTAGCTGTGTGATTTTGGAGAAGCTGAGCTTCAATTTCTCCTCTACTAAATATTTTCCAAGAATTCACTCAGTATAAGCACAATATCTATCAAGGTATTTAAGTCAGAGAATAAGAAGTCATCATCTTTAGGCTAATTCTGGACTGGAATATATTTTTGGGAGCCACAGAATATTTTATAAATTGGAAACTTTTAGAGAATAAATTATCTGGCTTCTCTTGAACACAGGCAACTCTGGACCTATGGTCCCACAAGGCAGTAGTCTCATATGTGTTATTGTGTGTGGTTGCTCACTCTTCTAGAAGGTTACAGTGGCTTCTACAATCCCAAATGGGGGCCATAAACTGCCCATAAGGCAAGGATAGCTCTCCTCTTGTTTTTTTAATTAAAGTTTTATTGGAACATAGCCATACTTAATTGCTTATATATTGTCTATGTCTGCTTTTGTTCTATAATACCAGAGTTGTGTTCTTATAGGAATCATATATGGACCACAAAACTTGGAAATATTTACTGTCTGGTTCTTTATAGAGTTTGCTACCCCCTGACTTAGAAGTGTATATTCAAGACATTTCATTCCTTTGCACTAGTTTCCTGGCGCCTATGGGCAGCTGCATTTGCTCACTGGAATCCAGTAAATGTTTATCCCCTGATTTCTGCTGGGTATATAATGTCTCTTTTCTTAGGCATCTTATAACATAGTTTGGGGAAGCCTGAGACTTCTGTAATGGGTGAAGCATTTTTGATAGACAAGGTGGGACAGAGACTTAAGGGCAGTCTCTCTCCCACACTCCCGTTCCCCTTTAATTTTTGCATATCTCAATATTCATGAAAATGTCTATTTAGGAGTCAGTGTTGGAGGAGAGAAACAAGAGGGCAGGGGTGAGGAGAGCAGAGGAGGACAGAGCAGCTGCTGAAGGGAGACCCGAGATGACTCTGTTGTGAGGAGATTCTTCTTGAGGCCAGGCACTAGCACAGATGCCCTAGGGCCCCATGAATGAAAGTAGGCAGAGCTGGGAGATGGACTTTCCTTTAGATTTCTGCTCTGGCACCACAGGTTCTGGAAGCTCTGGGAGCAGCCTTGTGGCACCTTAGGTTGTTGCATAGAATATGTGAGTGGGATTTAATCCTATGATGGGGGACCAAGAGCCTGAGGCTTCACCAAGAGGTTTTGCTGGGGCAAGAGGGAGCTGTAAGATGAACAGGGAGGAGGTGACAGCAGCTCCCCAAAATAAATACATTACATTTTATTGGAACATGACCAGGCTTTGCCCTTTATCTGACACTCCTTGGAATGGAACTTTGTTATCATAGTATCCTGATTGATAGCCCCATGTAATAAAGGCAGGCGTGACTTTATAAATTAAACTTGGGAACAGATATATGATGTTGCAATTGAACCCTGATTCAACCCCTGGAAGGAACTATGTCCAAGGAGAATTTCACCTTTACATTCTAATGTTTAAAGAGAACACAGTGGATTCATGTATTATTTCTATAATAAAAAATGAGAATTTGAAAAAATACATTTCAAAGTAAGAAAAGAATGACCTCATGCTATAGTCACAGGCTGGGGATGTCTGGGATATCTGGGATCCATCAGCAAAGGGCATTAGGCAAACCCACTGCTATGCTCATCACCAGTTTCATCAGAGAATGAGATTTCAAATGGATCAACCCATTTAATCCCCACAAAAATCCATGGGACATCCACACTGGTTAGTCCTCACTTTAAAGAAAGCAAGCTTCAGAGAGGTTAGACATTAAAACAGAATTTTCAAACAGCTGGTGAGCATGCAGAGAAGTTTTATATTTTTCCCTAATAATGGAACCAGCAGGAAGACAAAAGAGGCTGTTCTTGTCACAGTCCCTTTAGGTTGGATGGCTTATAAACAACAGACATTTATTTCTCCCAATTTTAGAGAATGGAAAGCCTGAGATCAACACACTGGCAGCTTTTGTGTCTGGTGAGAGCCTGATTCCTGATTTGTAGATGGCGCCTTCTCCCTGTGTCCTCTCATGGTGGAAGGAATGAGCTAACTTTCTGTAATCTCTTTTATAAGGGTAACAATTGCTGGGCACACTAGCTCAGGCCTCTAATCCCAGTGGCTCAGGAGGCTAAGGCAGGAGGATGGAGAGTTCAAAGACATTCTCAGCAACTTGGTGAGGCCCTAAGCAACTTGGTGAGACCCTGTCTCAAAAAAGAAAAAGGGTTGGGAATGTGTGTTAAGTGCCCCTGGGTTCAATCCCCAGTACAAACAAAAAGAAGGTGGGGTAACAATCCCCTTCATGAAGGCTCTGTCTTTATGACCTAACTCTTCCCCCAAACCATCCCCTATCCACCCCCAACCAGAGTTAGCAAAAAGAATGACTCAAGACAATTTCTAGGTTGCATGCAAGAATGGTTAACTTTCCAGAGGTCTCTATAACTGTAGCAACTTTAAACTGAATTAATCTATCAGGCAATATAGTCGCAGCATTATATCTGTTCCAGAGTTAAACTCTAACTTATAAAATCATACCTGCCTTTATCACATGGGGGCTGTCAATCAGGATACTATGTCAATAAAGTTCCATTCCTAGGAGTGTCAGACAATGGTGAAAGCAAGGCACAAAGTCTGTTTTATGCTCCTGTTACGTTGTAAAATACTTTCTGGCATAATATGAGAAACTGAACCAATGCAATCTTTTCTTTCTCCAGTTTGAATTTTTTATGAGCCACTAGCTTAAATTTAAACAGCTGATGAATTGCTGAGTGGGGTTAAAACCTGGAGGGGTCTGAACATTTTCATAGCTCCCCATGGGAGCATGGAGAAGGGGCCTCTCATCTGAGGATGAATGGGTGGTCAGGGAAGACTTCCTAGGGAAGGGAGATGATGTTCAGGTCAATACCTGTCTTAGTTTGCTAGACTCATCATAGCAAAGTACCACAAAAAAGAACAGAAATCCATTGTCTCAAGTTGAAAGACCAAAATTCCTAGATCAGAGTGTTGATTCCCTCTGAGGGCTGTGAGAGAACCTGTTCCATGCCTCTCACCAACTTCTGCTGTTTTTGGCCATCTTTGGCGTCACCCAGATCTCCTCTTCTCACATGGCATTCTCTCTCTCTCTCTCTCTCTCTCTCTCTCTCTCTCTCTCTCTCTCTCTGTGTGTGTGTGTGTGTGTGTGTGCATCTGTTTCTTAATGTCCCCTTTTTATAAAGACACCAGTCATTGTATTAGGGCCTACACTAATGGCCTCAGTTTAGCTGGATTAACTCTGTAAAGACCCTGTTTCTAAATAAGATCACATTCTGAGGATACTGGGATCAGAACAGCAGCATATGAATGGGGGGTACAATTCAACTTAAAGCAACACCTAAACGTTGAGTAGGAATCAACCTTAAATGGTGGGAAGGAAGAGGATTTCAAGCAGAAGGTTCTAATTAAGAGGGCATAATAAGGGAAATGAGATTAGACATGAAAGAGGCAAGTCTGGAGGGGTGGTCTGCAGCCAGCTCAGGAGCAGCCTTATAAATAGGTGATCATAGTTGGTCATGCAAACAGGACACTTTTGAGACTGAAAGGGTATGTTATCAATAATTAATATAGAGAACAGACACAAACTGGGTTTATCCTGGGCATTCTGGGAAAGGGACTCACCTTACATATAAGCCATGCCAATGGGCACATCCTTTATCCTTAAGGCAATGGGAAGCTGTTATGAGGTTTTAAGCAGGGATGCAACATAAGCATATCTGCATTTAAGAAGACTGATTCCAGCCATATTTTGGAAGGTATATTGCAGGCAACAAAGCATAAACATCAGTTTGGAGGCCTGCTGGTCCAGGGCAGAGATGAACATGGCGTGAGTGAGGAAGGGACAGTGGGGATGTTTGAGGGGTGTTTAGGAGTAGCATAAGACCTGGTGACCTACTGAATATTGGGTGTGGTGCTGAGGGGGAGGAATGGGTTGAGGGCTAAACCTAGAATTGTGACTTGGGCAATCTGGAGACATTACTCAGAAAGATATTGAGGGCCTAGGAAGAGACAAGTTGAAACAGGCAGGAGGGGAAGAAGAGTTGAGGGGGCAGGCAGAGTTGAAGGTGCATGAGGTATAAATGGAGATGTCCATTGGGTAGATATCAGTCAAGGTTGGGGCTGATTTGCTGAAACAGAAACACAAATCACCAACCGAAGTTTCTCTCCCATGCAGTTGTCTGGATTCGAGCTGCCCTTGGATAGTATTGGTAGCTCGTCAGTGCTGGTGGCCAATCTCCTACTATCTTATTGCTCTGTCATTCCTAAGGTGTTGCCACCATCTCCAGTCTAAAATGGGGTGCTACCCATGTATTTTGAGAAGCTAGAGAGAAGAGGAAAAGATGAGAGGGAAGGCATAGACTTTCTGTTGCACACACCACTGCCACCTAATCCCATTGGCAGCTTAGCCATAGCCAAAAGGGATGTTGGGAAATATGGTCCTCACTGTGGGCAACCATGTGCCTAGCTAAAATCCAGGGGTTCTGTACTTAGAGGAAGAAATGGCTAACAGATATTGGAGGACACACATGTTTATGCAACCAAATATCCAGGACTAAAGCTTAGCAGGGAAGGTTAGAGATCATTTTGGGTATTGTTGAAGCAAATTGATAATTCAAATGTCACAAGTAGAGTACTAAAGAAAAACTAGAGGAACACCCATTGAAGGGACTAAACAAGGAAGAGGAACCCCTGAGGAGATTCATAAGGAGCAGACATAGAAGGAAGAGGAACACTAGTTGGGAAGGGTCCTAGAATATGCCGCCTCCTGGGTTCTACAGAAAGCATAGCTGAAGCAAAACCCACAAGCCTGTTCTTTGATAGGAATCACAACCCAGGGGGATGGTAGGAAAGGAGGAGAGCAAATATGAGAGAGAATTACTTTGCAGCCATCACTGGGTACCATGTGCAATTGATTACGCTACTGAAAGTGGCCTTCAGAGATGCTTTATGAACTACTATAAATACAGACTGTCCCCAGGCAATGAAAATGACTGAAGAAGGGAAGAAGAGACAAGAATTTATCTGCTGACTCCTGTACCCAGTTGATCAAAGCTTCACAACACAGCATGTTGATTCCCCTGCACTTTCAGTTTTCTTGCAACCTCTTACACCTCGTGCCCAGGTGTGCTGGCTGGGTAACATGAAGCTAATCAAAGCAGAATTGTCCACAGAATTGGAAAATCACTGAGTCAATTTAACAAAACCAGAGAGGTAGTCAAGCACAGTTGAGCCAAAGAGAATATGAAGTGCCCCGTATGAGGAATATGAGAATCCACAAGGTAGCTGCGAGCAATGTCAAATTCTGCAGAGGTAGAGTTGAACAAAAGTGTGCCCGTAGGATTTGGGATGAAGGTAGACATCTGTGTAGACATCTCGAACAGTGTCCAGGGAATGGTGGTGGGGAGAAACAGACATCCTGGGGTATGAGAGAGAGGGGCTAAGGGAGCAAGTTTAGCACAAATCACTTAAGAAGTTAGGCATGGATGCCTGGAATTGAAGGAAGCCTTTTTAAATGATGGTGCAACTGAGCACCTACATGTTGATAGGAAGGAGTGGCTGGGGGCAGGGAGAGGCTGAAGATGCAGGAGAGAAGGAGTCATAGATAAATGAATGTTCTGAAGAATTCAAGACCTGTAGGATTCAGCACAGGTGATGAAATTGGCCTTTGGTAGGAGGCAAGACACATCCTCCATTATAACAGGAGACAAGATATAACCCTAACGGGTGTGGAAATTGACAGCAGGTATTGGTGGGGGGGAATTCTCAGGTAATGATCTGTTTTCTTTGTGGGAATCAAGACCACTTACTAAAACTGAGAAGAAGATAGAAGAGTTAGGGGCTCTAGGAGAGAGAGTATTCAAAATGCTTGCATGGGCAAGAGACCCAACCAGAGAAACAACAGGATTGGAGTTTGTACCAAGGGTCCAGTGGGAGTGGTAATCACAAGTTCATAGTATCACTGACTGGCACAGCCCTGTGACCTTTGTTCCTATGTCCTCAGCTGTCCATGCATTGGTTGTATCCACCCAGGGTTGACAGGCTCTGCCCGGTATCTGAGGCAGAAAGTCAAAGAATCAAGGGAACCAAAGACTGTAGCAAGAGAGTAGATGATATGGTGGTCGTGGAAGACAGTGAGAGCAGGACAGAGCTGATTGACAAATTTAGGAACTACTAGTTCCTGTTTCCTGATGAATCAATTTTAAAATGCTACAGTTTTGATTTTAAAATCTCAGTAAATGATCAATTAACATTGATAAGTATGGTATACCCAAATTCATATGGGGTATTCATTCACAGTGCTTAGAGAATTTGACACCACATATGTTTTTCAGCAAATGTGATGATATATTCCATTTTCTAGATTTGGCTGAGTTAAATGCAAACTGAATAAACAGAATAAAATATGCTTGCTGTAGCATAAGACAGTGTGACATTTTAAAGATACTTATTTTGTTTCTTAAAGGGATTCAGTATAATGATAAGCATACTTACAAATTTTATATCAATGTCATAATATAACACATATATAAGTATGATTATATTTTAGTTATATAAATTATATTATAAATTATGTCCCAATTTATGTATTTTATGTATTAAAATAATTAGATACATATTCTGAAAGCATGATTTAAACTAACTTTTCCTCAAATGTTATTTTCCTCTAAGGAACTGGGAATCCAATGTCATCTTGTGCAAGAAATCCCAGCCTGGTCTGGATGTGAGCCAGCTGTCTTTTAATCCCATGAACTGGCGCCAGCTCTGCTTATCAAGTCCAAGTACAGTGAATGTGTGGACCATCGAAAGAAGTAACCAGGAGCATTATATCAAAGCAAGGTAGGAGGCATTGTTACCACACAACCACCAAGTAGTGGTCTTTGTTTACATACATGTAATGTGGCTGGGTCAACTGGATAAATCAAGTGGCTTTAAACACACATACATACACACATGCACATGCTCATGCATGTACATGCACATGGAGCTTAAGTTATAACATCCTTCAACATATATCATTACCTTAGAGTGGTTATTTGAAGTTCAAAAGATTCTCTTTTTCATTTCCCAATGAGTTTCTTTTTAAGTATTGAGTCCTTTGAGAGCTTTTTCCAACATGGTTTAATTTAGCAAAATTTGATTTGTACCTCCTATTTTGAAATACTATGATTGTACACAAAGGACATTCATGATGCTCTAGTAAAACATCAAAAGTAAGAAACTGTTAGAGGAAATATACAGATTACAATCTACATTCAGCCATATTACCCACAAAGAAGTGGTTACATATACTGGAGTCACTATATGTTTAAAAGAAATGGATCAGGGCTGGGGTTGTGGCTCAGTGATAGAACACTTGCCTAGCATGCATGAGGCACTGGGTTCAATCCTCAGCACCATATTTTTAAAAAAGTAAATAAAGTTTAAAAATAGGTCAAAGAAAAATTCTGGAACAAATTGTTGACAATGACAATAGTTGATGATAATGGATGCCTCTGTCATAAAAAAAAAAAAAGTCAAAGACTCAAAGTGCCACTGAACTGACCACTTCCATCCTACTCTAAGAAGTCAAAAAAAACCAAGAGATGTTTAACAGATGTAACCTTAAAATTGCAATTTTTAAAAATTTGCCTTAAGTGATGAGTACATCTACCCCCTCACATCCCCCTGCAGAAGTTTTCAAGCTGGAGAGCTCTAAGCAAGGCCCTTCTTTCTGCTCCCTACTCTGCATGTCCTAAGCCAAATCTACCTCTAGGCAGAGTCGACACACTGCTTCTCTTAACAAAGTAGGTGACGTCTCTATCAGAACCTTGTCAGGGCAGTCACTAATTTATCACACCTCTGTCTCTCTTTGCTTCCCTGGAATACACTACTCTAGTTGTGAATGTTAACTTGTATGATTTTTTGATAAGCAGATAAAGTGGGGATTGTCCTGACTCAGGTAGCAAGTGGGATTCAAAAACACTTAAAGCCTTACATTTAAGTACTAGGTAATTTATTTCTCAAAATAATTTTTCATTTATAACATATAATCAAGAAAAATTTAAATTTAGTGTATGAGGCCACAAATTCTCCAAACCCACTTTTATAACCATACTATGGATTAAAAGCTGATATATGATAAATTTAAAAATTAATTCTTAATATGAGAGGTTGCAACGGTAGCTGAATGCAGACTACACATGTTTATTTTAGCCCACAGTGTTTTTTATTTGTATTAGTTGCTAATGTTACATTTGAGACATTTCTCATACACATTCAGGTTATGATATTGTCTTAAAAGTTCAGAATAAAATTTCACACAGGTCAACAATCCTCTTGGCTGGAACTAAGTGATACCTGCCACCTTTACAAGGAATATTTTCCTATTGGTTATAGTCCCTCCCCTGCCAAGTCACACACTCACCTGCCTGATCCGTTAGCATTAAAATTTACAATTCTTGCTTTAGATTATTAGCTTTGGAGCATTTTGATAATCCCTAGTTTCATAATTTATAACTGGGCATAATTTGTCCTTTATGACATATTATTTATTTTAAGATATACCATTTGGCTTTTATCTTTTTGTGTGTTTTTAGGTATAAAAACTTCTGACTTCTGGCAGTCCACTTCCTCTCTGGCTTTTCCCTCTTCTCTCTTACTTTGCCTGTTCATCACACTCTCTCTTGGCTCTCTCATGTGCTGTCAATGAAAATGATGCCAACATCTGCATCTCCTGACCCTGGATCTACTTGCCAACTTCCACCCAGCATCTCTACCTGGTTGCCTTCCCTGATCCTCATTAGTATGTCCCAAACCAAAACCACACCTGGGCTCCCTGCTCTGCCACCACCCTCCCAATCATCCAGACTAGACACTGATGAACAGTGGTTGCATCAAAGATTAGTTTCTGTTAATATGATAGTTCTGATGTTTCTTTTTTTGTACAGGTCGGTAAAACTGCCTCTAGAAGATGGCACATTTGTTAATGAAACAGATGTGCTTTTCCCCCACTCACTGCCCAAGGATCTCATCTACGGACCTGTGCTGCCACTGTCAGCCATTGCTGGGCTAGTAGGTGAAGAGGCAGAAACTTTCCGGGTAATGACCTTGTTTGCCCAACAGTTGAATGGCTCAGTGGATTGTCTAACTGTGGCATGAGGCATGTAGGATAGCTGGGATCCTCCTGGGTTCTAATACAGATTAGCCACAGAGAGTGCTAGAGACAAAGAATGGAGTTTCTAATCTGGATGACTGGGAGGGTGGTGGCAGAGCAGGGAGCCCAGGTATGGTTTTGGTTTGGGACATACTAATGAGGATCAGGGAAGGCAACCAGGTAGAGATGCTGGGTGGAAGTTGGCAAGTTGTTCCAGGGTCAGGAGATGCAGATGGTGGCATCATTTTCATTGACAGCACATGAAAGAGCCAAGAGGGAGTATGATGAACAGGCAAAGTAAGAGGAAGAGGAAAAAGCCAGAGAGGAGGTGGACTGCCAGAAGTCAGGAGGAGAAAGAGGAGTCTGAGAAGGCCTGATCCCAGAAGTAAAAGCAAATCCAGGAGAGAGGAACATAGAAAATAGTGGAGAAAACTTTCCAAAGGGAGAGTTTGTCAAAGGCTGCACACTGGTTCATTCATTCACTGGTTCATTAGTGACAATGCTGTTGTAAGCAATGAGGATCACATGGTGACCAGCCAGGCATAATTCTCAGATGGTTGATGTCCTTGTCAGGAGAGACAGCATTAACAACTCAAGAGCAAAGACAGACATAAAATCATTGCAAAATGTGATGATTGTGGTAACAGGATAAGTGGGGATGGGGTGGCAAGAAAGGGATTCCCATATGCTGGTTGAGAAATGCCTTTGGGAAGATTTTTACACCAAGACTTGAAGTGTTACAAGCAGAGTTAGTGTATTGGGTAGATGGAACTGCATGTGCAATGTCCCTGGGGGAGAAGAGGATTTGGCATGTTTGAGGAACTGACAAAAGACCTGTATGATGAGAGCATCAATGAGGACAAAGTGATAAATGAGATGTGTGGTGATGCTCAAGAGGGAGACAGGGCACAGTCAAAAGTGGTGCAAGACCTTTGGGGTGCAGGTAAGGAGCTTCACTCTTGGGATCCTTTGTGTTATACTGATGCTTGTTTTAAACTGTAAGCGGAGTATAAAAGTGGTGGAAGTTTCCAAATGTTTTTGACCACTGCAGAAAATTGAGCTCTAAATATTAAAAATAGCTCAGTGTGAGAATTGTAAAATCTCTCTGACAAGTAAGAAAAAAGAATCATACCCTTTGGTTTCCTCAAATGAATGACAACGATTGGTTTTTTAAAATTAGATCAATTAGAAAATTGATCCAAGATATAATGACAAATTCCTTTGTTTTGATTGTCTTCACCTTGGAAATATCACCACACTCAGCCACAGGAGGGCAGCAAAGCAAAAATAAATAGAGGAACCTATGGTTATAGGTTGTGTTTAGTATTTGGTGCCTAGTACCGGCAAATTCCAACTATCTCAAATGTTTTCTTTTTTCCTACAGTGAATTTCTACAGGAGCTCTCATCTTTCACATTTTGCACCAATATGATAAATCCTACATTAACATTTAAAATCCAGGCAATTGTTCTTATTAGTGGAAAATGCTATGAAACACCTCCTTTAATTATTTTATGTGGAATTACTATTGCTAAAAATGCTCATAATAAATAGACATATTTATTTCCTAGGATTTCTGCACCCAGTGCATTTTAAACTTCTTCTGAAAGCAACAAGTTAAAGTTATAGTTTGACATCTCTTAGTCATACAGAGAATACCTTGCATTTGAGTTAGGAATTAATTTTCCCAGTAGTTTAGTTTTTTATTTTATAGTTAAGTAAGTGAGGAAAATGGCTAAAACATTAATGGTTGTGCAGCAAGCAAAAAGCATGACTAAAATAGATCTCAAGTGTCTTGATTTCATTCCTTCCTTTGAACGTCATTTCTTGTGACCTGAGTGCTAGTCACAGAGAAATTAATAATGACTTAATATATATAACAATCTTAAAACTTACAAGCTGTGGACTTTTACAATATTACAAAAATTAAATAATCCCATTATCTTTCTAGTCGTTAATGCTAGAAGTACACATTATAGGCCTTGAAATAGTCCCGAGTCACATTACATAACTTATTTAGGGCATTAAAAACATATCCCATTGTAGTGTGGGGAAATCTGAGGCAGAAAATTGATCCAAGATATAATGAATTTAATGTCAAGGATCCAGTTTCCTTTTTCCATCTACCCACCCCCACCCCAAGGATTTTTTTCTTTTTTCAGAAGTTGATAAATATAAATCTTTTTCTTATAACTTAAGTATTAAAACATATTTTGGAAAAATACATTTTCTTTTTTTTTTTTTTTTTTTAGTTGTAGATGAACACAATATCTTTATTATGTTTATGTGGTGCTGAGAATCGAACCCAGGGCCTCACACATGCGAGGCAAGCTCTATACCACTGAGCTACAGCCCCAGTCCTGGAAAAATACATTTTCTAAAGCAGCATTAAGTTGGACTCCAACTTTTTATATTTAGTCTTCAAGTGATGAAAAAGGAGGTTATGTTATTAATAAATATTTTTAAGCATAATTGGTAGCTTTCCTTTTAAAACTTTCATAACTTTCAGAATTGAAAATTATTACATCTGCTCACATAATCCATATAATATCACATTTACTTTAAGTGACAACAAATAGACTTATTAATGGAAAAGTAGTAAGACAAGTTCAGATTTATCTTAAGAAAGTAAATCCACATATAATACTAGTTTAATATACAAAGATTAGACAATTTCCATTTTAATCATCATATTCTGCTTCATATGACAGATTCATTGGCTTTGGGAGAACCAGATTGGTGGTGGGTGTTTTGTTGTTGTTTTAAATTTTTTTTTATTCTTTTAAATATTATTAAATTAAAATGGAAGTATACAGGGCTGGGATTGTCGCTCAGTGGCCGAGGGCTTGCCTCACACATAGGAGCCACTGTGTTTGATCTTCAACCCACATAAAAATAAATAAATAAGTAAATGTATTGTGTTCATCTACAACTAAAAAATATTTTTGAAAAATGGAAGTATACACCTCAGGTGTTCAACTCTTGGGGTCCTCCGTGTTACCCTCTGTGTTATTCAATTACTCAGTGTTTTAGTCAGCTTTTTGGCTGCTTGTTTTAAAGATTTTAAGCCACTGCCTTGCCAAATAAGTTCTGTTTTAAGGTTTATAATCTAAGGTTAGATGTCATCCAACCAATTTAAAAATACTTTAAATAATGGTGACTCAGTGAATGACTATTTTCCCCTGTGAGTCAAATCTCAGTCAGATACCACAGAAAAGTCATTGATTGGCAGCAGTTGAATTCTTTTGGATGGCTTTTTTTTTTTTAATTCATTGGGGACCACATGATTACTTCAGCATTTATCTTCCAACTATCCAAGGCTAAGAGGCCATTAATAGTCCAATCATATCATTAAAGTCACTATCTTTTTTTAAAAATTGCCATGATGAGTCTTGCCATGTCTGGCTGCTGCCTTAGACATATTTCAAGGCATCTCGAATGATGATTTCTCTTGAACCCCAACCTCGCACTCACCAAGAAGAATCCATTGCTTTCAGTGACACTTCTTAAACACCTCTTTACCATAACCTACCATGTCTTCTCATTCTGCTATTGTCAACACTGCTTGTTCCATCAACAGGTGATTTTCCTCAGGACCTGGCACGATGCCTGATGTATAACCAGTACCCAGTAAATATTTATTGAAATATCAATCTTGCTACAAATTTGTACCCCTCAGGAATCTTTTAGAAATAGTGACTTTGACAGAGCCACACTTGCCACTACCTTGTGAGGAGCATAATACTAAAGTGTTATCACCCAAGACAGGGATCAACAAACTCAGGCTTCTTTTTACATCCCAAGCTTAAGAATGGTTTTTGCATTTTTCCCATATTTTTATTGGTGCATTATAGTTGTACATTTTGATCTGTTTTACATGTTGGTTTGATTTTTGCATTTTTTAAAGATCAAGAGAAATAAAAAGAAGATACAGACACATACCTATGTGGTCTACAAAGCCTAAAGTATTCACTGCTTACCAGTAAACATTTGGTTAGAACTTTGGTCCACTTTATTTTCAGTCCCCAAAGTAAGCTTTTCTTCTAGGTATAACCCATAGATTTTGTGTATTTCCCTTTCCAGGAAATTAAATCACACAGGATGTCTCATGAACTAAATTTGAAAGGCCCTAGGTTCTTGTGTCCACTAAGAATGGCCACAGAATCAGAACAAGCTCCTCACATTCTCCATGAACTGCAAGGCTGTTCCAAAGCAGCCTCTTACATTAACCACCTCCTGTAGAACAAGGAGAGGGGACTGCAGATGAAAGTCTTTCCCCCATGGTGATTTTAGCTAGATAATGGCTTTCTTAGATCCAAGACCAAAAAAGTCCACAAAGAAACATTTTAGAAGATATTCCTCAAAACTTCCATGAGAATCCCTGAGAATGGCAGAGCTCTGAATGTGTCAGCAGGAACAACTCTTTTTTTCTTAGTGAATTAAAAATGGAGAGAGGAAGAAGTTCGCTTAGCTCTTGGAATATGGTGAGACCAATTAAATTTATTATATGAGTGTAGTCATTGGTTTCTTTTTGGCAATTGTTTCGATGGGTATTTCTCTGACTCTTAGCCATTACTGCTGTCCTTAACATGAGGTTTTTATTCTTTCCCTGAAGCCAAAAGACGATTTATATCCTTTGCTTCACCCCACTATGCATTGCTGGACTCCATCAAGTGACCTGTATGTTGGCTGCGAAGAGGGTCATCTTTTAATGATTAATGGAGAAACCTTAAAGGTGACCGTGCTCCAAAAGATAGAAGACATGACACAATCAGGTGAGAAACTGCTTTGCCAAGGAGTCCAGCTCTGGCTTTAGCTTCGCGTGCACTTGAAGATGGGTGCTTTCCCCGTTTCTCCTTTCTCAGACACATCTTTGATTCCTCCTTCTCTTTTGTCCTTTAATTATTTCAATGTCCTGCAGACACTCCTCACAGCCAGCTACTGTCTATATGAAGGGTTGCTATGCACTTGGCATTCTGCTTCCTATTTGTATGTGTGTTTCATGTACCTCACAAATAACATAAGCAGATGCTTTATGACCATACATAGATGAGGTTAAGAAATGTGCTCAAATTCATATATATCATGATGCTAATGTCTGAATCCAGGCAAGAAGACTTCAGTCTAAATTCTTAGCTGCCGACCTGCATCCTTTCCCATGTACATGCCCCTTCTGCTTAGACAGCTGATCATGCCTTTTCCTGTCCCCAACTCTTTTCAACCCATTCTGCATGGTGATCATCTCCTTTCTTTCCAACTTCTTCATAAATATTACCTTTTGTTGCCTGGTTAGAATATCAAAGAGAAACTTGGTATTCTCCCTTGGGTCCTTGGATATCCTTTCCTAGTCTCATCAGCTAAGGCCTCAGTTGGAACTGGGTCACAGGAGCCAGCATGTGCCCATTGAGGGCTGGGTGTAGACCCAGGGAAAAGTTCCCCAGGCCTGGCTAAGGTAGTCTCTGTTTCTATGGTTTTTATCATCTCACACTTTGATTTATGGAGCAAACTCAGGACTAACTTCACAGACTTTATCTGTCTGACCCCAACCAGGCAGCCCATTCCTGCCCAACTGCCCTTTATGGGAACCATCTTCAGCACACGTCAAAGGCTGTGCCGCCTCGATTTCAAGCTCTCCTTATTCCAACTCTAGCTGCTCCATTAGTGTTATTCCCCACTCCTCCCCAGCAGGAGTGTTCTCATCTAGCCAGCATTGCCTCCAGCCATTCCAGATATGCCTCCTAGCTCATCCCCCCCGCCACATCTCTCTGAATCTCCCAGTGCCCAGCTCACATACCATCCCTCCAGCACATGCTCCCCCATCCCAGTGGACTTCACAGGTCCAGCCTTCCCCCCCGCCCTTCCCTTTACTTCATCTGCACCCTCCAGCCTTGTTCTGTTCTCTACTCCAGCACCTGAAGTACCACCCCAGCAGCTGTTGAAAGAGAAAGCCCCTTCCTGCTTTGTCTTTCCAGCATCAGCATTTCCCTCCTGAACCTTTTTTAAATTTTCTCATCTTTTTTGTGCTCTTTCCAAATTCTGTTGGCTGGCTTTTGTCGTTACCTTGGTCTGGGGTGCCCCTCTCTTCTTTGTCTACTGGGTGAAACTTTCCTTCAGTGTGGCACCTTCCCTAGCCTCACACCAACCTTCAGGCACAATGAGGTGCCCTTGTCTGGGATTTCCTGGCCACAATCTTTTGTTGGAGCTTCGTCCTGTGCTATTACTATGGCCCACGTGCATGTCTATCTTTCCCATTAGTCATCAACTCTCTGAGGTCATTGAGAAACTTCATTCTTTGACTCCAAAACGGGATCCCAAGTATTGCCACAGAGTAAATTGGCACCTATATGCATTTTTAAAATAATTACAAAACAATGCTTCTCATTTCCAAACTTCTATCCCACTTTCAATGTATTTTGCACAATTTAGGATTTCATAGTAAATAGTCTTATATTGTTCATTATTTTCTTCCTGCATATTATTTCTTATAATTTTCATGCTTTATTGCAAGTAATGTTGAATACATGTTTATTGAGCTTCTATGATGTGGCAGACACTAAGCAAGTTACCTTAAAGGTTATAGAGATGACAAAGGGTCTCGTGATTTCCACCCTCAAGCGATATAGGTTTTATTGAAGATGATAAGAGCAGTGATCTCATTAAGAGCAAACTTCACAAGTGCCATGGGATCCACATAAGGAAAAGCATCCAAGCTAAGTCATGCTGAATGTTGCATTTGAACTGGCTCTTGAAGGCAGTGTTCACAGAGGGAGATGTGGCTAGATGGAATTTTTGGCCTTGTTATCTCCATGGATACAAAAACATGGGAAGGTTGAAAAATATTAAATGCCCAGTTTGGTGCATTGAGTATTATAAAAGAATAGTGCAGAACGAGGGGGCATCATGCCACAATTCACCTTTATTGTTCACTCAAGGCATTTATATATATATATATATATATATAGTTAATAACAGTAGGAAGACATCAAAAACCCTAGAATAGGGCCAGGTGTGGTGGTATATGCCTGTAATCCCAGCAGCTCAGGAGGCTGAGGCAGGAGGATCTCACGTTCAAAGTCAGCCTCAGCAACTGCAAGGTGCTAAGCAACTCGGTGAGACCCTGTATCTAAATAAAATACAAAATAGGGCTGGGGATATGGCTCAGTGGTCAAGTGCCCCTTAGTTCAATCCTTGGTACCCACCCCCCAGGGGAAAAAAAACTAGAATGGGGATGGACCTCAGTTGAAATTGTTCTTGTGAAGATTAATTTAGTCAATAGTTCTGGAAAGGAGGATCCTAGATGTGGGTGGCCATAAGCAGCAAGCACTCAGACCAGGCCAAGACTCATAAGAACCTGGACTCCAGTGGCAGCTGAATTGGAAAGCCAGGACTCCAGTGCGGTGAGCAGTCTGAAGGAAAGAAAGGGCAGTGTGCTGCTCAGCCTCTAGCAAAATGGCAGACCACAGTAAGCAATAAGCAAATAACTGAATGGATGCCAACTTGAACCTTTGATTTTGTAGTTCCAGGTTGTCTATCTAAAAAGATAATGTGTTTTGTTTTTCCTAAAAAGATAATATTTTATTTGTAACAAGGACAATATTTTATTAGTAACAAATGTTCTTATGGAACATTTTTTCCTTTCTTTTTATCCACTGTGCTTTATTTATTGACAAATAAATTTACATACTCTAAAATTCACAAATCTTAAGTCTACATCTCCATCAATAATGTAGTTTTGGCTTATTTGGGTTTTTCCCCTCAACCTTTTCAACCTGAAAGTGCTTTCCTAAGAAATAAAATATATTTACTATATAATTCTATAATATTGATTACATAGATCTGAGGATGGAGACAGTCAAAACACCTTGCTGGATTTAATTAGTGATCATTGCTGAGCAGCTTTTGTTAATTTTTTTTTCTAAGAAAGAGGGAGAGAGAGAGAATTTTAATATTTATTTTTTAGTATTTGGCAGACACAACATCTTAGTTTGTATGTGGTGCTGAGGATCGAACACGGGCCGCACGCATGCTAGGTGAGCATGCTACCTCTTGAGCCACATCCCCAGCCCCTTTTGTTAATTATTTACATTGCATTGTTAACTGTGTGTCCTCTACTTTACCTTTCTTTTAGAACCTCATCATATCAGCCCAGTCAGCCTGGTGTATCAGAAAGATGGAGTGTTTGCTTCTGGAATTGTAATGTATCTTACTTTTCAATATCAATTGCTTTCAAGAAAAAAAAATTCCCTTTGCTACCATTTACTATTAGGAGCCATATTTAGGGATGTCAAGTTCTGCCACATTATTAATTAGTATTTTTCCCCTTTTGGATGCTATTAACAATTTTTATTATGAAGAATTTTAGTTAGATCCACAAGGTGAAAGAACAGTGTAATGCAGTATTATATACCTATCTTACTCCAAAAAGCAAAATCAGTTAAAGAGTCCACTGCCTTTCCCCCAGGACAAAAACACATAGTCTATAACCCAATTCTGTGCTCCTTTCTGCAATAATGTGTTAGGGTGTCAAATATGAATCTGGAACATTTTCTCTAAGTTTTGGCTTAGACCTTGGGCATGACCTCTTGCTTGCATATCGTCATGGTTGAGGTTAGGGTTAGGATCAATATTCTCCCCTGCCTGGAATTCACTTTGTACCAGGCACCACACTGAGTGCTTCATTTGTATTTTCTAATTGGTCCACACAACAACCTTATCAGGTATAGACTGTTGACATCTTCCTCAGTCACATGAAGGAAGCAAGACTCACAGAGAAAGTAACTCACCAGAAAATACGTGAAGGACCTTGGCTTGAACCCAGGGATATCAGACTCCACAGTCTATCTTCTCATTCACTAAACATACAGCCTGAGGCTGGAGGATCATAAGCTGGAGGCCAGCTTGGGCAATTTAGTGAGTTCTTGTCTCAAAGTAAAATAAAAGGGCTGGGGTTGTAGCTCAGTGGTAGAGCACTTGGCTGGCATGTGTGAGGCCATGGGTGTAATCCCCAGTACTACAAGGAGCAACCCCTGCAAAAGCCACAAAAATTCAAGCAAAACAAAACAAAGTAACAAACAAAAAACCAAGCACAGCCCCAGTAACAGCCATATCGTGTGCCTTCATGCTATTGTAATCAACGCTAAGGTTTTAATTGACCTATACTAAAATCTCAGGTCTACTTGTAGCTGCCCCCAGTCCATCACATCTCCAGGACCCTGAGGGCATCTGGGCAATGACATCATGGTGACAGGTGCAGATCCACCTGCAAGAAGCAATCTGGAGCCCAAGCAACTAAGCTCAGCTTGTAACCCACCCCCACAACTTGACAAGTGGACTACCCACTCCTCTTCCCTATATTTAGTCTGCATTTGTGCCCTTTGTGACTTTTGTCCTTTTCAAGGCCATCCTCTGTGTTTATTTTAACTTACTTTACAGAAACAACAGCAGCTTTTGCTCTGGTGAGGGATGCAGAATAGTGATGAACTTGAAGATTGCATCTGGCATTTCTCCCCCAATACCTAAGGCTCAAGCATCCCATGTCCAGCCATCTCGAAAACACCTGCTCTTGGTTATACCAGGGTTGAAATGCAGGATACTTTTTCCCAAAGCCTCCTCAGTGTTATAAAAATAACTCAAATTGTTTTTAAGGGTAGTGAAATTAACTCAAACCTATTTATAGCCAACCAGCCAACCAACTCAATTTTACTGGATGGCTGCCATTGTCTAGCACTGTGTGAGGAACTGGAGAAGAGGATGTGAAGGAAATAAAAGGCACCCCCACCCCATCCTTGGGTCATTTAGGAAACACACATAATAATTATTAAGAAATTTACTTAGGGCTGGTGTCCTTTGAAATAAGGAGATTGCTGCACACAAGCCAACAAACTGCCTCGTTTGTCCCACCTCCTTTACAGTGAAGAACGTGGTGAGAGATAAATGCTAGACAAGCAATAAAGGAGTGATCAGCAAAATTTTAGGGAACTGAAAAGTGTGTCATAACAGAGATAAAATTGAAGAATGATCAAGGAACCTGGTTAAAAGTTGCCTGAATAAATCTGAAAGAACAGTGTGTTCTAGAAAGTGTAAACACAGATGACCACCCCAAACAAACAGTTGTTGGTAATCCACAGACTTTGCCTGATGAAGAAATTGTACTATGCATTGAGCAAGACTGACTTTCTGATTTTATCTCATTGTGTTTGGTCTGTAGGAAGGCTCTGTGTACTCCTTCATTATTAAAGATTCAAGTTATAAAGTGGAGACTTTTCTTGAGACTGAAGGGCCTGTAGAACATATGCTGTTTTCTCCCAGTTACAAAATGTTGCTGATTCAAACAGACAAGGTATGTTAGATGGTAATTTCTTGATATGCAATTTTCAGATAATATTATTGTCATCATTGCATGACAGGAATAAAAGACAGAGTGTGCCACATAGTGATTTTCTACTACTCAGGAATCTTACAGTTACAAATGAAAAACTACCCAATTTAAAAGGCCCAAATGAAAAAGAAATGCTCACTTTTTTCTTCTTTTTTTTTAATTTGTTCTTTTTAAGTATGCATGGCAGTAAAGTGTATTTTGACATATTAGACATACATGAAGTATAACTTATTCTAATTAGGATCCCATTCTTGAAGTTGTACATGATGTGGAGTTTCAGTGATTGTATATTCATATATAAACATAGGAAAGTTCTGTCCAGTTCATTCTACTGTCTTTTTCCTTTTCCCATCCCTCTCCCTTCCTTTCATTCCCCTTTGTCTAATCCAATGAACTTCTATTCTTCCCTCTCCCCCACTTTATTGTGTGTTAGCATTCAGATATATCAGAGAGAACATTCGGCCTTTGTTTTAGGGGATTGGCTTATTTCACTTAGCATAATAGTCTCCAGTTCCACCCATTTACCAGCAAATGCCATAATTTTATTTTTCTTTATGGCTGAGTAATATTCCATTATATATATATATATATATATATATATTCACACACACACACACCACACACACACACACACACACACACACACACACACACACCAGATTTTCTTTATTGATTCATCTGTTGAAGCTTGGTTCCATAGTTTAGCTATTGTGAATTGAGCTGCTTTAAACATTGATGTGTCACTGGAGTATGCTGATTTTAAGTCCTTTGAGTATAAACTGAGGAGTGGGATAACTGGGTCAATTTGTGGTTCCATTCTAAGTAGAAATGTTCATTTTCATTCATGTAACTGAAAGAACAAAGAGTGGATCTGAATCCAGGGGCTCCCATTGGGCCTTATTTCCTGAATCTCTTAACTGCTTCCCCTCTGCAATTTCCATTGCTATGCAGACTCTCCCCTTGTGGCACTGAGCGCCTCCTGCAGCTCTCATTTGTACTTCTGTCCTCATGATGACTTTGGTAGAATGTTACCAGCTGGGGAAAAAATGCCCTGGAACATAGATTCAGGTAGACAAGTCTTGTCTACCCCTGGATCAGTCACTATTATCAGGGGGAGTCTAAGCTCTGATTGGCCAGACCTCATGTCTAGCCCTGGGCGCTAGGTAAAGTCAACCCATCCATATATGGTTTGACATTGGGGATATAGGTTGTTCTCTAAAGAAAACGAGATCTCTAAAAGAAGAAGGGAGCTGAATCAATGCAGAGTAAAAACTCATGACTGAGTTATACTGTCAGGAAGACTCCTAATTTAATAGAATGACCCTCAAAGGTCAGGATTGGCATCCACTTATATTGCTAGGCAACAATTTTAGGTAGATTACAAATAAAGTTTAATAAACTTAAATTTGAATATGGAAAGACTTCAGTTTCTGGTGATTACCAGAAGTCAAAACAGCTATTTTAATAAATAAATGATAAACTTACAACATCTATGGAGGAGAAAAAACTATTTTTAAAATTATCATAACAGAAGAGAAAAAGACCCAAATAAAGGTTCAAAAAAAGAAAAATATGCTAACAAAGCAAAAATTAAATGAACAAAAGTAACAGAAGTTTGTATATGGTTAAAAAGGGAATTTATAAACTGGAAGGTAAATCAGAAATTCTTTAGAATGTACCCCAGAGAAACAAATACAGAAGGTAGAATAAGAGACACAAATAATACAGTGAAAAGATCTATTTGATTGGCATCCAGACAGGGGCAATACTTAGAAAGACACTGACTTGAAAATTTCCAGAACTGATTAGAGATGAATTTACAGATTAAAGAGGACCAGCAAAGCCCAAGCAAGATCCATAAAACAATATTCACATTTAGACTTCCCCAAGTGAAATTCTTGAAAAACAAGACAAAGAAAAATTTTTTAATTAGTCTAAGAGAAAAGACAGATTACTTCAAAGGAATTTCAATTTGACTAATAACTGATTTCTCTATGGTAATAATGTAAGTAAGAAATAATGGAATATCTTCAATGTGGCGCAGGGGTCAGCAATTATAGCCTGGGTATATTAATATTAGACAAAATAGTCTTGTTTTTTTTTTGTTGTCGTAGCTGGAGATTGAACCCAGGGCCTTGTACATGCACTCTACCAATGCCTGGAATCCTTACCCAAGATAAATGGCTTTATTTATTTATCTATTTATTTATTTATTCAAATTTTTTATTAGTTATTGACAGACTTTTTAATTAATTTATTTATTTATATGTGGTGCTGAGAATCGAACCCAGTGCCTCACACATGCTAGGCAAGTGCTCTACCACTGAGCCACAACCCCAGCCCAAAAATGGCTTTATTTTGAAATAATAAAAAAATTAAGTTCACCAGGAATATATAAACATTTGAAATACTGAGGCTGGCCTTTGAAATTGTGATCCTCCTGCCTCAGCCTCCTGAGCCACTAAGATTACAAGCTTGCACCACCATGCCCAGCTTGGCTTAAATCTTTACTCCCTTATTTTGTCTTGTAGTATCCTCCTTCTCTGCTTTCTTCTTCTTTTTCTCTTCTTACAATTGTCTTTATTTAACTTTAAAGATTTGGGGGGATATATGATTTATTGTCTGAGTCTCCCAGTAAAACATAAGTGCCAGGAGGGCAGGGAATTTCTATCTATTTTGTTCTCTTACAGAGCCCCAGCATCCATTCAGTATTTGTTGACAGAATGAATGAGAGGTAAAATTAGCAAATACCTGCCAAATTTTGAACTATGCAGAGTTGTATTTTTTAATTAAATAAGAATATTTTGTGTTTAGAGGCTGGAATGTGGCTCAGCAGTATAATGCTCGCCTAGCACATGTGAGGCCCTGGGTTTGATCCTCAGCACCACATTAAAATAAAGGTATTGTGTCCAATTACAACTAAAAAAATAAAAATTAAAAATTAAAAAATTGTGTTTCATTCAAGTAAACTTGAACCAGTTGAAACCAAGTTACTTATTGCTGACTAAGTGACCACATTATATCATAGCTGCTTGACAGAGATGCATACATTACAGATAGATTTTTCTAGTTTTGAGAAGTGAATCTGAGAGCTGAGAATGACAAACAAGTCATAAAGTAACCGCCTCAGCCACATTTTGAGGATTTTTACAAAGGCTTGAATTTTAAATCCATGCCTCCCCTCCCATTGTTTTTAACATGTGCCAGGATTTAGTTCATCTTAAAAACTTTTCTGTTTTTCCATGTTTTCCAACTTCTCTACATAAATACATATTATTTTTAAAATCAGAGAAAGTATTTTGTTATGTTTTATAAATTAAAAAAAAAACAAATGCGTGGAATCAGGGAAGTCCTATTTATTATTTTAATTAGTGAAAATGTATCAATCAATCAATAAACAAATCAAGCATCTAGAGTTTAAGTTTTTTAAGATCAATTCTGTGATTTTCCATCACCTATTCCTACAAGGTGCTTTGTTCACAGTAGGCATTAAATAAATATTTGTTGAACTACATACGCAATGTTGTAAGATGTTTCCTTCTTTCTTTTATCAGGGATCTGTTTATATCTACACTTTTGATGAGAAGCCAACCTTAGAAAAAATCCTAGATGCTTGTGATGGGAAATTCCAAGCAATTGACTTTATCTCACCTGGAACCAAATACTTCATGGTAAGGAATATCTTAATATGGCACAATAGGATTTAAAGATATGATGTTTCTGGCGCTAAGGTTGTGGCTCAGCGGTAGAGCGCTCGCCTAGCGCATGTGAAGCCCTGGCTTAGTTCCTCAGCACCACATAAAAATAAATAAATAAAAAGCAAAGATATTGTGTACAACTAAAAGAAATAAATATGTAAAAAAAGATGTGATGTTTCTAGATTAAATTCCTATCCATATCGAATTAGGTAACTTTGGAAATTTATGTACAAATAAGAGTCAGAGGGTATTTTTGAGTACTTGTAGAAAAGCCAAACACTTTCATCATCAAATCTTTTCTGCTCAGGCAGAATGATGTCATCCTATTGTGATTCCATAATATTATCTTAGAAGCCATCCTTTTAATATTCACCACCCAAGTCTGCAAGCAAGGATTTCAACACATTCATGCTAATGACTTGTCAGCACCCAGTAAACTGTTAGTATTTATCTCCTTCCAGAGTGACAAAGCAGCACCACCCAAGAATGAAGATTAAATATATGTCATTCACACATCATAAATTCAGCCTATTTAGGGGAGAAAAGAAAACTGGTGCATTTAGAAACTGAGTATTTCTGGGCTAGGAATATACTTCAGTGGTTGGACACTTGGCTAGCATGTATGAGGCCCTGGGTTCAATCTCCAGGACCAGCAGGGGGGAAAAAAAAAAGAAAGAAAGAAAAGGAAGAAGGAAAGAAAGAGAAGGGAGGGGGGAAACTATGTACTTCTTTCCCAATGTCTATTGTTTATCCTTATTGATCTCAAGAAACATTTCAGTTTTCATATGATTTATCAATGTTCTAAAAAATAAAACCATACAAGCCATGCAAGGCAGCAAAAACCAAGAGAAAAACTTGGAAAAAGCCAGAGGGGGGAAAAGGCAACTTACCCAAAGAAGAACCAGGATAAGAATCACATTGAACTTTTCTTCTGAAACCATGCAAACAAGAGAATACTTAAAATATTGAAAGAAAGAAAGAAAAAAAAAACCCTAATAACTTGGAAATTTGTATCCAGTGAACTAGCCTTCAAAAGTAAAGAAGAAATTATTTCTCCAAAAAATGAAAATCAAGGAAATTTCTTGTCAGTAGACTTGCCTTGCAAGAATGGTTAAAAGGAATTCTTCAGAGACATAGACTTAGCAGGCAGAAAATCAAAATCAGTAGGGACATAGTGAAACTGAACTGCATCATTAATCTACTGCACATAACTGACATCTACAGAACACTTCATCTAACAATAGCAGAATACATACTCCCCTCAAGCTCACATAGAACATTCATAGAGATAGATCACAGCTGGTCCACAAAACACGTCTTAACAACTTTGAAAGAAAAATAAACCATACAAAGTATGTTGTTAGAACACAATGGCATTGATATATAATTAATTATAGGCTGGGTATTTCTGTAGTAGAGTACTTGTCTAGAATGTACAAGGCCTGGGGTTCAAGCCCTAGGACTGTTTTAAAAAAAAGTCAATAATAGAAACCCCACCACCACCTAAAAACTTGGAAATTGAGTAACACATTTTTAAATATCAGATAGGTTGAAGAAAATGTCTCAAGAAAAATTTTAAAATTTTAAATTAAAATTAAACACAACTTACCAAGTTTGGGGGATGCAGTGAAAGCAGTACTTAGAGGGAAATTTATATAATATTGGATACCTTTATTAGAAAAGAAAAAGCTAAAACCAATCATCTAAGCTACCACCTTTGGAAACTAGAAAAAGAAGAGCAAATTAGATCCAAGTAATTGGAAAAGAGAAAATAAAAATTATGGGATAAATCAATAAAATTACAAATAGGATATTGACCTAGAAAAAGGAGCCCAGAATCTGATTCTTAAAAAAGATTGATAAAATTGATAAAAATTTAGCCAGTTTAATTAATTTTAATTAAATAAAAATTACTAAAATCAGAAACGAAAGAAAGAGCAAAAACATGATAGATATTAAATAGATAATAAATGAATATGATGAGTTACTCCATGCCCACAAATCTCATAATCAAGAACAAACGAACCACTTCCTTAGAAGACAATCTTCCAAAACTCACAGAGAAATAGTTATTCAGAAAGGGCCTAAAATCAAAGAAATTGAATAAATAATTAATAACTTTCCAAAATACAAAGCACCAGGCCCAGAGGGGTTCACTGGTGAACATTTGAATAAGAAATAATACCAATCTTACAATCTTTTTTAGAAAACAGAAGCAAAAGGAATACTTTCAAACTCTTTTCTCTGAAGCATTACCTTAATAATAAGACTATACAAAAACATTACAAGAAAACTGAACTATAGACCAATATCTCTCATGGTCACAGATGGAAAACATTCTCAACAAGTATTAGTAAATTGAGTGCAAAGATATGTAAAAAAGAATTTTATACCATGACCAAGTGTTTGGTTACACCATGGTTTGTTTCAGGTATGCAAGGCTGATTCAACATTAAAAATCAATTAACCCATCACATCTAGGTTAAACATGATAACCTAAACAAGAAAATTCACATTACTTTATCAATACATGCAGAAAAAGTGTTTGGAAAAAATCTATTTCCTATCTATGATTAAAAACTCTCTGAAAATAAAGGGTAGAAGGAATCTCAGCCTGATAAAGAATACCTACAAAATACTTTCAGTTAACATCATACCTACTGGTACAAATTCCTATTCAGCATCAAACTGGATGTGTGATCTAATGCAATAAGAAAAAAAAAGACACAAAAGGTATATAGACTGGGAAGGAAGAAACAACACTATCTTTGTTCTCAGTTGTCATGATTACCTTTGTAGAAAATCCTAAAGAATCAACAAAATGCTACTATAACTAAAATATTACACCAACATTTCAGGATACAAGCTTAACATGCAAAAAAGGACAATTGTTTTCTTATATACCAATAATGAGCAACTGGAATTTTTTTTTTTGTGTGTGTGTGTGTGTGTGTGTTGTGATGCTGGGGATTGAACTAGGGCCTCACACTTGCTAGGCAAGGGCTCTACCACTCAGCTGCATCCCTACCACACCATTACCACCCTGACCCTACCTCACTCCCTTTTATTTGTGGTACTGGTGATTAAAACTGAGGGAACTTAATCACTGAGCCATATCCCCAACTCTTTTTTATATTTTATTTAGAGATAGGGTCTCACTAAGTTTTTTAGGGCCTCATTAAATTGCTGAGGCTGGCTTTGAACTTAAGATCCTTCTCCTGTCTTAGCCTCCCAAGTCACTGGGATTACAGCTATGCAGCACTATTTCTGGCCAAACAATTGGATTTTGACATTAAAAAAACACCATTTACATTAACACCACGAAAATGAACTAGGTGTAAATCAGACAAAAAGATGTATATGCTCTATATGAGGAAAGCTATCAACCCTGATGTCAAATAAGATCTAAATAAATGAAGAGATAGTATACAGGACTGCACAGGAAGATTCAGTATTGTCAAGTTGTCAGTTCTTCCCAATTTGATCTATAGATTCAGTGTAATTACAATTAAAATCTCAGTTATTTTGAAAATTGTCTAACTGATTCTAAAATTTATTTAGAAAAGCAAAAGACCCAGAATAGTCATTACAATATTGAAAGATAAGAACAGTCAGAGGACTGACACTCTGACTTCAAGATTTAGAATAAAGCTATAAGAATACAGACAGTGTGATTGTGGTGAAAGTACAGACCAGTGGAACAAAATAGAGAGCCCAGAAGTAGATCCACACAAACATGCTCAGTGGTCTTTAGCAAAGGAGCAAAAGCAGTTCAGTGAAGAATGGATAATCTTTTTAACAAATGGTGCTGGAACAACTAAACATTTACATGCAAAGGAAAAAACAAAGAATTTAGATACAGATCTTACAATTCTCTCTTTCTCTCTCTCTCTCTCTCTCTTTCTCTCTGTCTCTCTCTCTCTCTCTCTCTCTCTCTCTCACACACACACACACACACACACACACACACACACAAAATCAAAAAACTCCTAGAAGACAACATAAGAGAAAATCCAAGTGACCTTAGGCATGGTGGTAACTATTTAAATACAATACCAAATCATAGGTGGAGCTCAGGGGATTTTAAGGCAGTGAAACCATTCTATATGATACCATGATGATGAACATGTGTCAAAACATGTGTCAATACATTTGTCAAAACCCACAGAATGTATGATACAAAGAATGAATGAACCCTAATATAAATTACAGACTTTAATCAATACTAGTAAATCAACATTGGCTCATCAATCATAACAATGAACCACACTAGGGAAGATGTTAATAATAGAAGAATTGTATATGTAGAGGGGGAGGGGAACACTATTTTCTGCTCACTGCTCTAAAAAATAAATTCAGTTAATTAAAAAAAAGAACAGTGTATGATTTCCTATTTTCTAGGCTTATTCATTAGGCAATAATTGCATTGACTTTCTAAGTAATTTTTATCTTAAATATATTACATGAAAAACTCTTTATTTTATTTTTCTAATCCTAGCTAGTTATTATATGTTACTTAAATTGTATTAAAGACATTTCTTCAGAAAAAAAGTGTTGATGTTGAACTTGTAAAATAATTATGTAGAAGCTATATTAATATGATGACATTTTAAAATTTTGTTTTAATTGTAGATGGTTACAATACCTTTTATTTACTTATTTTTTAACTGATTAATGCCTCACACTGATGTACTAGAAAGCGATTTAGAACATTCATCTGTAGAAAAGTCTTATTTTCCATTTAGAGTTGCCTTTTTCTTTTACAGACAGTCACACATTCGGGGGAAGTTTGTATTTGGTGGATGGAGGATTGTATTTGTGAAAGCAGGATTTATCTGAATACTCCAGTAAGTGTGCCTGATAGATTTTTATTTTTTTAGTTGAATTCTAATTTGGTCTGCCTTCTATATTCACATTTCAGTAGTCTGGACAAATACTTGCTACTGAAGGTTTATTACATTTTCACCTTATAGCTTTAGAGTAATCCTTGTGTACAGAGTCTATGCTGCATCCCAGAGAATGAAACATAGCATGTTATTTCGTTGTATAGGAAAGGATAATTTTTTCCCTGATAGCAGTTACTTCTGAAATCCTAGTTGTTTCTATCTCATTCATGCCACAGCTTCATTGTAGACCTGCAGGTGTCTCTTGTGTAGGCTCTTTGCAAGACAAGCTGAGGTTCCACCAGCAAAAAGCTTTAGTGCCAGGGCAAGGGAGGAAGAGTATGCTGGGGTGGGAAGGGGGGCGGTCATTGCTTTTACTCAGAAAAGAAACAGCCCCTTAACCATAGATAGGTAAATGGTCCTGCTTTACAAGGAGATCAGTTAGAAATGAAAGGAAATTACCACTCTAACCAGATAAAGCCAAAATTAAAAAGTAAGGGCTATTGGTTCAGTCAATTATAAAGAACAAAACTTGTCCGGCCTCATGTGTGCCTCAGTCCAGTCGCTCAAATCATATTACTCAAGGACCTGTTTATCTCTATCTCCACCATATGCCTTTAGTTTTACTTTTGTCTCATTTAGTGGGCTGCAGATGCCACAGACTCCAACATTATACCTCATTGTCAGGGAAGAAGCTTCTCTTTTCTATCTATTGTTTTGATGATGTCCTGGAACTAATTAATATGGCTAAGGAAATGAGAAATGTTAATTGGCTTATGCTCAACCCCAGAAATGGGAGTGAGATCCATTCCACTCAACCCTGAAAATAGGGAAGGGTGGTTTCTCAGTGCATATGCAAGAAATTTGCCAGGAGGAGAGTGTATTATTGCAATAGAACGAACCACAACCTCCACAGCACCTGTCTCAATGTGAAACCAACATGATACTGCATGTTCATCGTGTATTTTGCACAAAATAATGTTTTTAAAAAGGACCAAGAAACAATTGTAATGGTGTGACTTTTCTATTAATTATCATCATTTGCTACATTATGCAGTTCCAGATGTGCTATGGATCTTAGTAGGTCAGGAAGTCACAACCTTTCCCCTTTATAAAATTAAAATCTCAATTATAAAAGACTAAGTATCATACCTTATGTTAGATAATTACAAGATGCATAGGACACACAATTCCATGGTATAAATGAAACTCTCCCTCAAAAGTAAAGTAAAAAAAACTCTGGACTAAAAGACCATAAAACAGAAGATTCTGTAATCTGTGTGGCAAATGCTTATCTGTATTCATTTCTAGAACTAGATAAGATCTTACAAGTTCATCTGATCACATCTCCATTTACAGATGAGAGACTCAAATGCTTACCAATACCCCCAGGGCCCTATTTAACCTGGACCCATCCTGCTCCTCTTGGCCAAGGAGGGACACAGGCACCATCAGAAGGCCTCCACCAACTTCACAGAGCTCCAAACCAGGCCTTAGACATTCATGAGATCCAGCCTGTGCTGTGGAGGGGCACTGGGTTGTCCCTTTTGGAGGACACTATTGCCCTACAGAGAATTGATCCAGACAAGCCCAGTGATGCTGGGGCCAGATCTGCCTGCCTGTGCCACTGTGAACCCAGTGGTCTTCAGGGAGCCTGGCTCAGCACCACAATGGCTACACACCAGCAGCTTTCCTTGATGACACCTTCAAGGATACAGAAGACTCCTCTGGCTAGTGCTATACTTCTTTAGATTAACACTTTTGCCCTGGGATGGAGGATAGTTTCAGGTGATTATTTGGGGAACACACATACACACACACACACAAATTAAGAAGTTTCATAAAATTTCTCAGGTAAAATAAAGATTAATAAAAGCCCACTAAAATTGCATTCTAATGGGGCAGGACACCAGGTACTCATATGAGCTTTGTCACAGCTATGGGATCCTAGGCAGTTGATGTACTCCTTGGCCCCTGTTTACTATTCTACAAAATGATGATTTCTTAAGTTCTTTTTCAGTCCTAATATTAAACAAAGAATAATCATAGATAAGTTAAACATTTCTGAAATATTTAATATTTAAAGATTCCTTAAATATTATAGGAGTTAATTTATTCTCTTAGACATTGTATTCTATATAAATAATTTGAAATAAACAGGGATCTCTTATGCCCTTCTTTGAACTGACATAGTTATCTTTTTAAGTCTTCCTCCATCATACCAGCACCCCAAGATCTACATTACTTGGAGAAAAACAGTTGTTTTTAAAAATCACATTCTACAAAAATGTCTAGAAGATTCTCGAAATTAATTTTAAATATTTTTATTATTTTGGTCTATTTTTTTCACAATCATTTAGATAGATGATTGACATAATCATTTTAACATCATTTAGAGATTAAAATGATGCTATGGTTTAAAGTTCCAGAAACCTCTTTATGTTCTATCATTCTAATTTTAGCAAAATAAGATGTACAAGGGCTGGGCTTATGGCTCAGTGGTAGAGCACTTGCCTAGCATGTGTGAGGCACTGGGTTCAATTCTCAACACCTCATATAAATAAATGAATAAAATAAAGGTCCATCAACAACTAAACTAAAAATTTTAAAAAATAATATGTACAGATTCCTGTGATTGCTTATATAATTGGAGAGCTCAGGAGGCTTGAGTCTGTAATTTGAAATAAGTACCATACCACATATCACACTTACTACTCTCATTCTGCAGGATTTTCAAAAAATTGTAGACATTTTTTGTTTTGCTGTGATTGTTTGTTTTTTGGTGCAGAGAATGGAACCCAGGGCCTTGAACACACTAAGCATAGCTCTCACAAGGAGCTGCACCCCAGCCCCGTAGACTTCCTACCTGCAGGAAAGCAGGCTTCATTTTGTGGGGTTTCTCTTCAACAGACCACAGCCCTGGCTTGCTCTCCCTCCTCCCACTCTGCTGTTGTGGGGACTGTGGATGGCTACGTGTACTTCCTGGATGTCCAAGAGGTGGACTCCCCTGGGGTGATCCACAAGGCCTTCCTCTCCAAGTCTGCTGTGCAGCACCTCATGTGAGCACCTCCTCCTCCTGGCACGCTTCTGTCAGCCTGTCTGTTGAGGATTCCAGCAAGACCATCACTGTTTTGAATCTTGAGTTTTGCGTGTTTCATTTGGTTTTCATATAAAACCTTCATTTGGTTCAGTGTTCACAAGGTACAGAGGGGTGTGTATGGAAAGTTCCCCGAACACCAAGTTCTCTCCCTGGAGGCAGCCTGTTACGAATGTCCTGTGTCCCTTTCCAAAGGCATTTTATCCATAAACAATTGCAAAAATAAGCACTTCTTTGCATTTGTGAATAATTATCGAGCGCTCACTCGTGCCAGGTGCTTCTGTTATAGCTGCTCCTCCCTCCATTTTACAGGTGAGGATGATGAGGCATGAAGAGTTTAAACAGGCAGCGGCATGTGTTGGGATCAGAGACCAGGCCTCTGGGCCTCAGAGTCGCTGCCACTGCTCTTAAAGGGAGCAAACTACGCAGTGTTCTGGACCTTGTTTTATTTTTCACTTATTTATTTTCACTACTCCCCAAATAGTCTATCTTAGAGAATTTTTATGTCCACATAAAGACCTTCCTCATTCTTCTTTATAGCAGCATAGGATTCCATTATATGAACATTTCAACATTTAAAAAAATAACAATATGTTAATAGACATTCAGATTGTTTAAAGTCTTTTAAAGTATTATTTTTAAGAAGACAGTGTAGATACATTGTATTTGAACTTAAAAGCTATTGTTATTATTGCTCTTTCTTTTTAAAATTTATCAAAACAGTAAATATTACACACTGACATTTGTGCCCTGCTTGACAGCTTATTGGAATTCATTGGATGGGACCCTTAAGGAAGTCTGCTTGTCTCTGCTGGACAGATTAGGGGATTCAGGTCCAAAGAGGCACAGAGAAGACTTTGCTGAAGGTTTTGCAGGCAGCGTGGAGGAGCTGGTTTCTGCCCTCTGTGCTGTTGCTGCAGAGCATCCAGCCCGGCCCGCTGTCACCAGCCAGCGATCACCTCCCCACTCTACTCTGCTTTTCTGTACCATGGTATTTCCTGGGTGCCTCTTCTTTCTCAGGTCCACTTCTCTTATTCTGATTTGTCTCTCCTCACTTTTCCTAATTTGAGGGACTAAAGAGATGTTTCACCACATCCTCCTCCTCCTGCCACAGACCAGTCATGGGGTACTGAATGTCACACCCAGCCCTAATTTGAAAATGGCTTATTCCCACTTGAAATAACAAGAAAGCTCTATTGACTTACTTTATTCACTTACAATGACACAGTTGTCCATGTTTCGGGCATCTTCCCGTGTGGAAGGACATCTTCATGTCCTCTGTGGTATGGGTGTAGAGCACAGGGGTTACGTCTACCTGTGATTGCTTGACTTTCACAAGGTCAGAGACTTATTAACTTATTAACTACCATTGGTGACGGGTTTTGAGCATATCTCCTTGGCCACACATCCATATGCTTGTTCACTATCTCTCTGGTGAAGCAAGTAGGATCTGATCATTAGATTTCTTCTTTCTAGTTTTGACCAGCGAGGAATATTTCTGTTTGTTGGATCCTCAGAAGGAAACATCTTTATTATGAATGCCAATCCTTCAAGCTCATTTGAGATCCTAGGATTCGTAGGTATGACAGAATATGTATTATTTTAAAATACCATTCACTGTATTTCAAAGAATTTCAGATTAGAAAAATAGAACTATAGCAAAATAATTATTTGTATTATGTTTTTAAAAAGAGAAACATTTAGATAACAGTCATTTAGGAGGATCCCCACATTATATGTAGAGGTATTTGCTGTGTTAGAGTTACCTGCTTATCTGATGCTAAAGAAATTTCTTGAATCAAGTATTGAGTGTGGCTGAATATTTCTGATGTATATTTTAAGGAGAAATAAGGATGGTTTCTCCCTGAAATATTTTTAAATGATATTTAGATGTTTATTATTTATTTAAGAACTAATTCTTTTCTCTCTGGCTTTAAGTACCAAACATGTATATATTCCCTCAAAAACATTTTCTAAATTCATTCATGAATTTCTAAGAATATCAAGTGCCTAGTAAGAGCAAAATGCTAAATCTAGGCCTGTGGGAAATGAAAAGGTCAAGAAGACAACTTAGTGAGGGGAGAACAAAGCAAAGTTCTGCATTGGCCCAGAGGCAGAGCAATTAATTCTCCCAGGTGTGAGGGAAGGAGGTAAAGCTGTGTACAGGTATGGAGGTGAAGATGGTAAAGGGAGGGTTTTTCAAAGAAAAGTAGTGAGCTCTGAGGATTCCATAGGTGTGGGATGGGATATATTAATATTACAGAGCAAGATAAAAAAATTTTAATGAAGTCTGATATAACAGGGAAATGGAAGAGTTTATTAGAAGGTGCCCATGACAATTAAGTGTAAAAGATGACAAAGGTCCCTGAATATCGTTCCAAGGACTCTGGAATTTGTTCTGTGCTCAATGAGACATCATCAGAAATTTCAAGATGGAACTGACATGATTTGGCTTTGGCTTGGTCTTCAGAGGATGACTCAGGCATGCATGTGAAGGATATAGTAGAAAGAAAAGAGAATGGATTAGAGAAATGAATAAGGAAGCTGTAATAGTAGTCAAGACAAGAGATAACAATACTCGATCATAATGGCAGCTGGTGTTTATTGAGGGGTGCCTTGCTATGTGATAGCAAGTTTTCTACGGTGTGTGTTAACTCCATTAGCAACTCTTGTGAGATAGATGACTGTTGTTATTCACATTTTATAGATGAGGCAATTGAGGCACAGCAAGGTTAAGTACTTGTTCAAGATCATACAGGTAGTGGAAGATTCAGGACTCAAAACTCAGAAAGACCAACTTCAGGTCATGTGCACAATGCACAAACCCATGCAGTGTCTTGGAAAGAGAGAAGAGGAAACAACTCTGAGTGATGGGATTGGTAGGACTTGGTATTTGATTATATGTGAAAAGGAGGTGTGTTAGCTTCCCAGTCCTATAACAAATACCTGAGATAAATCAAGTTATAAGAGAAAAGGTTCATTTGGGCTCACAGTTTGGGAGGTTTCAGTCCATAGTCAGTCCCATAGTTTTTGGGCCTGTGGTGAGGCAGTACATTTTGGCCAAGGTATTTGGGAAGAAAAGGAAGACAGAGGAAAGAATTGGGGTCCCAATGTCCTCTTCAGGGCATGCCCCCAGCAACCTAACTTCCTTCCACTGAGCCCTACCTCCTAAAGATTCCACCCTTCCCAATAGCACCATAGGCTGGAAACCAGGACTTGACCCCAGAGTCTCTGGGGGAAACAAATACAAACCACAGCAGGAGAGACCAGCATTTACTCCAAACTTTCTATAACCTGGATAGTGGAAGTTTGTGGTGTCATTAATTTGAAGAAGATAGGTTTTGAGGCTTCAATTCTGTATATTTGAAGCCAATAAGCAATTCATTTTGGGATATTTAGCATTAGTTTGGAGACAGAAATACACAGTTCAAGGCTTGATGATAGAATTCTGATCTTGAAAGCATGAACGTTGATTAGTGAAGCAAATCTGAATGTTTACTGGAGTCAAACAGGCAATCTCAATATGTCAATTAGATGGCACCTAGTGTGGTAGATCCTGTGACCAACCTCAGAGTGGACAGATACATGCTGCCTAAGTATCCCACTTCTTAACATCTTTCCTTGGCCAGTGGGTGGGATGAGAAACTGGGAATGGAACACTAGTCTGTTTTGCATTGAAGGTGTGGACAGAGGAGGCAGTGGAGAAAACTGAGGCTGGGTCAGAGTAATGAGAAACAGCCCTGCCCCACCAAAAAGCATGAGGAAGTTGGGCTGGGTGAAGGTACAGCTGTGACTGGTGTGAGTGCTGCAAGGATGATCTGCAGGGGACCTCTGAGAGACAAAGAGGTCAGGGAGGGACTAGAGGTAAGAAAATGGAGTGATTAAATGTCAAGACTATTTTAGGAAGTTTACCCAGGATGGAAGAATCAGATACCAAACTGAAGGGAAGCAGAGTTGAAGGACAGTTCTTATCAGAAGACAGAGCAGAATAGAAGGAGACTTGGGGACACAAGACCAAAGAAGTGATTGAGCTTGGTGGGTGTGGGGGTGCCACTGTGGCACACACCTGTGATTTCAGCAACTCAGGAGGCTGAGACAAGAGGATTTCAGGCTCAAGGTCAGCCTAAGCAACAGCAAGACCCTGTCTTAAAATTAAAAATAAAAAAGGCTGGGAGTATAGCTCAGTGGGGTATAGCTCATTGAAGGGGCTCCCCTGGATTTAATCCCTACCACAGACAAACAAGAGGTGATTGATAGTGCAAGGTCCAATTGGGTTTGGAGGGGTAGTCTCAAAATCACAGATGGAGCCTGAGATTGATTCCTGCCTCATTATGGAAATAAAGGAGGAGGAACAAAACAGCAAGAAGATGAGAGAGTCAGGATAAGAATCTTGAGACTGAGTTTGAGTGAGATGGCCTTGATCTTCCTGTTGAGGAACAGGTAAGGGCATGCATCACCTGCACATCTGGGGAAGGGGCTGAAAAGGGGGACAGCTGTAGTATCACCCCTCCGAGATGGAGAGGTAAGTGTGGAGTGAACCCACAGTGGGCTGCAGGCACAATATGCCTTGCTGATGTACAGACGCAAAGAACACCAGTGCCTGAGCTCATCCAATATTTAGAGTGGGCAAACTCGGCTGGGGCTGTAGCCAAGAGTAGCGTGCTTGCCTTGCATGTGTGAGGCACTGGGTTGGATCCTCAGCACCACATAAAAATAAATAAAGGTATTTGTCCATCTACAACTTAAAAAGTTAAAAATAGAGTGGGCAAACTGGCTGGAGTGCCTGTGCCAGGGCACAGGGCACACAGGGGGCAGATGGGTAGAGATAATAGACTCTGGAAGCCACCCCAGATGGGAAAGAAGCTAAACCACGCTGGGGGCACTCTGCTGATCTAGATATAATCAGGGAAGATCTTCCATCAGTTCATCAAAAATGTTTTTTTTTTAAAGGTGAGCATCTTTTTTTTTTAATATTTACTTTTTAGGTGTGGATGGACACAACACAATGCTTTTATTTTTAATGTGGTGCTGAGGATCCAATCCGGGCCCTGCCCGTGCTAGGCGAGCCCTCTACTGCTCAGCCACAATCCTAGCCCCATCAAAAACGTTCTTGTCACTTATGTTTAAAAGTCACTGGATATACTGGTAAATAAATTTGGTTCTAAAGTTTGTATAAAGGCAAGTCTATAATGTGATATCATAATTGGGGATGGTAAGAAGTTCTGACCACAGGAGCATCGATTTCCATTTGCTTTCAGAGGTGAGCAAGGACATTCTACAAATATCCACGGTGTCTCTTTTGGAAGTAGACGTGGTACAAGTATTGGTGCTTTCTTCACTTCCAGATGCAGAAAAAAGCAGGTTGGAATTATTTACTGTGCCCAAAATACTACCAACAGGTAAAGAAAAACCGACAACCCAACCTATTCTATCTTTGACTCAGCAAAAGTGTTGTTATAGTTGTTTTGGGCTCTTTTTTTTTCTCCTAATTACATCATTTGTGAAGAGGTAAAATGGCTATTTTTTGTGCATCTTTACAAAGTTAAACTGATGTGACTGTGGAACAACTTGAAATGTGCATTTCCCTCTAGACCTTGTAACTCATGAGTCTGCTTTATTAGCAAAGAAAAGAAAAAGGATCAAATGACACTATGTCATTTTGTGATGTCTCTTGTTTTTGTAGCTCTAAACATATATAGTTAAATTCAGACTCTTTACAGTATAGTTACCTTCACTGATAATTTTTTTTTAAAGAGAGAGTAAGAGAGGCAGAGAAAGAGAGAATTTTAATATTTATTTTTTAGTTATCGGCGGACACAACATCTTTGTATGTGGTGCTGAGAATCGAACCCGGACCGCATGCATGCCAGGCGAGCGCGCTACCGCTTAAGCCACATCCCCAGCCCAATATAAATTATTTTTTAAAACAACAAAAAAATTTTACTTCATCTTCTCATAGTTCCAAGAGCATTTCCTACTATGAGTTTATATTTGTATGCCATTTAGAATAGTGTCTGAGATACACAAAATATTCCATAAGGGCTTGAGAAGTAAAATAAAATACAGAGATAGTCTTTGCTTATACACTAATATACCCCTACTTACAAAATTCAGATTTATTGATGTCTCACTAATAAATTACAAAGAAAGTTATCTGGGTGAAAAATTATGAGAAAATAGATACTTTATTTTGTTTTAGATGACAAATATATTTGGGTAGCAATTTTACAAATAAATGATTATAGAGTATAAGAGAAAATCTCAAAGAATATTTTGTTTTAATTAGGAATCTCTATACTATGTACATTTATTTTATTTTTTAAATTTATTTATCTATTTATTTTTTGGTGCTGGAGATTGAACCCATGGCACTTTAACACCGAGCTACATCCTCAGCCCTTTTTATTTTGAGACAGGTTCTCACTAAGCTGCTTAGGGTCTTGCTAATTTAGAGACTGGCCTCAAACTTGTGATCCTCCTGCCTCAGCCTCCTGAGTTGCTAGGATTACAGGGTGTGCCACCCTACATGGCTCATATATTTATTTACTGATGTGTCTTTAAGTCAATTGATAAAATTAACTAAGACCAGCAAGAGATTTTACTCATCAGTCATCAGTATTTTTAGTATAGATAAATTGTTTTAAAATCATTTTCATAAATGAATAGCCTCTGCAATATTAAGTGAGCATTTAAAACTTTTATTTTGCTTTTCATAATTGTTAATAATGATAAAGAATAAAATCAATATATGGTATAAATCAGCTCTCTTCTTCCTCAAATCCTATAGTTTCTGAAAGCTTCACTGATGAAAGAGGGAAACTGAAAGAGGAGCTGATTCATTTGAACCTGTATGAGATGGAGCACACTCTGTCTTCTGCAGTCTTGGACTTTCAAAGTAACCAAATATATGGCTTCTGTAATCAAGCACCGTACATCTGTAGCTATCTTCTTCCTGAAAAAGTATGCCAAAACTCTAGCATGCTATCACTCACCTTAGCAATCAACATTGACAATGTGCTATTTAGACATGATCCTCTTGTCTGCTTTAACAGAATAGTTCAATTAATAAAAGGCTTTATTGTATTAATACACTGCCCTTGAATTAGATAATATTAGTGTTACTTGTTAATCCAGCATAAAATACCTCTGAGCAAGCTCACACTCGTGCTGCATATGTCACACTTGCCAGATAACCCAATGAAGATGACCCAATATTGGGTTAGTTGCTTAAAAAAAGTCTAGCATTAGAAAATCTATTCCATAGATGCCAAGGGCTAGAGGATGGGTAATTTTCAGTGGAACTCGGTGCCTGATCTGTAAGCAAAATAACTGAACTATGTTCCTAACATCCTTTCATCACTCTCTTTGAACTTCTTCCATGTTGTGTCACCTTCTGCTCTGCACACTGTCCCAGTGACCCTCTGCTTGCTGCCCCTTAGCTATTCAGTGTCCCACTGAATGGGTCCCAAGAGTATCTCCCGCCTCTCTCAATTCAATCAAAGCCCTTCTCTCTCAGAGTAGACAGCATTGGACATAGAAATTGCAGAAATGATTCATGGAAAAGGGAATTCAAGAAAATTTCATGAGCAATATTTGAACTGGACTTTGAAGAACAGGTCAGATTAAGACGTGGAAAAGTAATATGAGCTGTCTAGGGGTAGATGCTGACATAAGGAGATGGGCAGGACTGGCGGGGATAGGGTGGAAAAGGACATTTCAGACCAAAGAAGGACATGTGAAAGGCTTGGGGGGGAATGCAAGAGACACATAGGAGGTATAGCCACTACCTTATTTTATTCATGTATTTATACCAGGGATTGAACCCAGGCATGCTTAACCACTGAACCACATCACCAGCCCCCACTGCCCCCTCCCCTTTTTTAAATTTTATTTAGAGACAGGGTCTTGCTAAGTTGCTTAGGGCCTTGCTAAGTTGCTGAGGCTGGCTTTGAACTCAACGATCCTCCTGTCTCAACTTCCTGAGCCACTGGGATTATAGATATGTGCCATAACTTCTGGCCTCAACTACCTTATTTTGACTTTTACTAGGATTTATAAAAATTATTGGCAAAAATAAAGATTGTCAGTGTCAGCTGAAACTTTAGAAGCAGACTACATATGAAGACTTTCCTTAGCTAGCAAAACAAACTTTTATTTGCAAACAAAGTATGTGTTACATGGTAGGTACAAACATGAGCACCTACTTTATCCCATACTAATTCATTTCTAAGAACAGCATTTGTGATTTAAATATGAGTATGTATGCAAAATGCACATCTGTAAACATGAATTTGCTGTTCATCTAATCTTTTCTATAATATGGTTCTTTTCTTTGATTAGCAGGAAGATACCAAGGTTTGTATTCTTAAGCCACACCAAAAAGTGCAAAGCAAGCATTATGGAACTGGAATGCTCTATCTATCTTGGCATGGATTGTGGCTCATAACAATAGCTAAATGTGGAATTCTGTGTATCCGAGATATTTATACTTTGGTAAGCTCCTTTAAAAAAAATATGCAGTGTGTATATTGATTTCAGATAACTAACAAAAGTCCTTAGAAGACAAACCAGAACTTTTCCTTGTTCATTGACTCAACTTTTTCTTATCACTGATGGAATTAATGACTTTGACTTTTTTTTTTTCTTAGTACCAAGGATTGAATCCAGAGGTGCTTAACCACTAAGCCACATTCTCAGCACTTTTTATTTTTTATTTTGAGGCAACGCCTCTCCAAGTTGCTTAGGGCCTTGCTGAATTGGTGATCTTTGAACTTGTGATCTTCCTGCCTTGGCCTCCCAAGCTGCTGGGATTACAGGTGTGCATCACCACACCTGGTGACTTTGCCATTTTCACAAGTGTCTTGATATACCCTGGTTTGAATCTTGAAGGGAAGAAACTCCCACCAGGAAAAAGAGATCTGCAAACATAGAGCACTAGGCAGGGCACTACCTAACTCTGCAATCAGCTAGCTGTGTCTTAGAAATTCACTGAGCTCAAAGAAGTTCAGGTGCTCAGCCAGGAAATCAGGAAAGTCTCAAGGCTCTGCCCTATCGGTAGTGGGGGGAACTGTTTTAGAAATGGTGAATTACTCTGCAAACATGCTACCCCCTGGCTTGAAGAGCCTTGACTGGCTTGCTGCTGCCCCACTGTCCCTTCACACTGGAATTGCACAAGGGAGCAGGGTTGGCCCTGATTCAGTCCTCCACCATCACTTGCAAACTCAATCACCACCACTACTATTTTTGATTTCCATTGTCCTTAGACCTCTGAAAAGGTGAAATTAGTTGCCTTTCCCCAAAAGGTAGGGGATATTTTTCTGGGTTTTGGGACTGTGATTTTAAGGAATGATTTGCAAAATGCTACACTGTCAACTAGTGAAACAAGATGTAATGTATGGTATATCTGACAGTGGCATGACATGGCAAGATATCAAGATGTTCTGAGTGACTGTATTGACTGTTTTGAATCAGGTCATCCACGGCAGTACTATTTGTAAAACAGAGGGTTAAATAAATAAAGTTATGATGGTACAAAATTAGTTCATAAATAAAATATGGAATATTAAGCAGCTATGATACAGAATGAGGAGATCGTTACATAAGAACATGGAAAATATTCCAATATATATTGATCATTAAGGGGAAAAGCAACCTTGTATATATACATATTATAATTTATGTAAGAAAAATTCATATTGCATAAAAATCTGTTTGTATGTATGTAAAAAAAAAAACTCTGAAAGAATATTGATGGTTCTTGTTACATTGTTTGCCTTTGGAAGGTTGGTATTAGGACATGGGGATAGGAGGGAGATTCCATGTCATACACTTACAGTTTTAAAATTTTTGAACTATTGCCTATTCAAGAAATTAAATGAAAAATGGATCATTCTTGAGAAACAGCATGAAAAATCATAGTTTTCAGACAGGGAGCTTAAACAGTTGTTCTGTGTGACACATTGGTGGGTTGTGTGTGTGTTGTTTTTGGATTTTTTTTTCCCAATTGGTTTAATGAGCATCCTCCAAGGGCTATTGTGTATCTTCCAGCTTCTCACCTTCTCTCCTGGGTGCTCAACTGCTTTGCACATCAATGGAACCTGCCTGACTGTGTTGACTATTTTAAAGGCTTCTGAATTTGCCACCTCTGCTTGCTCAAGGCCCCACCCCTGCCTGACTCCATAGCCTTCAGCAAGTTCCTTCACTTCCCAATGCCTCATCACCAATCATAAATTTGTGACAATAATATCTCTCCTTCCACCCTACAGGGAGAATAAATCAGTGCTAATAAATGAGTTTAAACTAGGGACACATTACTATGAACTACGGCCATACCAACTGAAGTGCTATTAGCAAATAGAAAAAGATTTACCCACAGGCTGAAGTACATGTAAGCCTGTTAGGAAAGCCACGTGTAGAAGTGCATTTCTAATTTCTCCACTTTGTTCCTAAAACTATTGAGGAAACATTTGCTCGGTGTGGGAGTCATTCTCATCAGGCGCATGGGATTCAGTCCATGAGAATTTCAATGGATGGACAAAGTATTCTGGTGAATGGGAAAGATGACGGCACCCTGGTTTACCTAAAATGGAAGTACGTATGGTATACAGTAAGCAATCCATTTGGTATGATGTTTTAAAATATGGATTTTATTATTAAGTACAGCAAGGCCAATGTAAAGGAATTTGGCTGCTATTGCAAAGATAGGCTCTTATGCTCACAGATTCCTAGAAGAAAGGGCACACCATGCTATAAGGCCATGCAGGAAGCACAAGGGTGGGCCAGGAGGCTGAGGGAGTGGAGAAAGGTGGGCAAGAGCCTTGGTTTCCAAAGTAAGAATCAGGCAGGTTTGGGACAGGCTAGTTTGAATACTATCAGCAGGTGCTGGGACCTAATAGCTGCCCCTGGGTGTCTGGGACTTGGTATTGGGGCTATTAGGAAAGGGAAATGATGACCCTGAGTGTGAGAGCCCCTGAGGGGGTGGCTGGGCTGTGGTGTCTACATTTGAAAGGCCTACTCCTGGCTAGTGGTTACTATCTCCAGGAATTAGATAGCCCTGGAAGAGGTATTCCCCAACAGGGTAATCAAGGCCCCAGATATCAAAGCATTAAAATTCAAAACATAAAAATGGCATAATTAGGCAGCCAGGTACAGTGGTGCATACCTGTAATCTTAGCAGCTCGGGAAGTTGAGGCAGTAGGATTGCAAGTTCAAAGCCAGCCTCAGCAAAAGCGAAATGCTAAAGCAACTCAGTGAGAGCCTGTCTCTAAATAAAATACAAAATAGGGCTGAGGATGTAGCTCAGGGAATCAGTGTCCCTGAGTTCAATCCTAAGTACCAAAAACTAAAATAAATTAATAAAAAAATAAATAAAATAAAATAAAATAAATAAAGGTATAGTTTTATTTAGATGACTTTAAAAACTCCTATTTGTCTCCCAAGAAACCTCACACGTGTGTATGTACACATACAAACACATTTACTTATCTTGCCTAGATGATATTAAATTATATAGAGTTAATTTGTTTATATTCAAGTTAAAATTCTAAATAAATATTACCCAAACATATGGATGATGACTAGGGGGTAGAAAACATGAAGTTGACACAAAAAAGACAGACTGGACTTTAAATGTTGCCTTGTTAGATCTGCTAATGGACATCATTCATTAATGTGTCATTGATCCTCATGATTAAAACTGTAATAAAACATAGTCTTTTGTGGCAACATTGTGAAATGTTAACTATTGCAGAAGTTTGTATCATAACACTTTTGGTAGCCATTTATTTCAAGAGTTCATTTGAAGACTGTGTCTTCATGACCATTTTGTACATGGAAACCTAAGTAAAACATAAACTTGTATCTTACTAAATGTTAAGTCCCACCAGGCCCACATGCTTATAATTTCTGTGGTTTGGGAGGCTGAGGCAGGGGGATTGCAGGTTCAAAGCCAGACTTAGCAACTTAGCAAGATCCTGAGCAACTTATTGAGACCCTGTCTCAAAATAAATATAAAAAGGGTTGGGGATGTGGCTCAGTGGTTAAGAGCCCCTGGGTTCAATCCCTGTGTTAAAAAAAAAAAAAATCCTAACGTATCCTTTATAGTCAGTGGGCAACAGCAGAGGGGTGTTCCCACTGTTCATAGAGGGAAGCTTCCATCTGTCAGTCATCACCTGAGCTCTGGCTCAGAACACTGGGTTTGAAACTTTAGTCCAGGACTAATGAGCTTATGACCTTAGGCATGTGACATCTCCTCGAAGTCATCTATAAAAAATGTGACTCGAGGAAGTGTCTGTAGCTTCTACAAGATTGCTAGAAGTAAATGTTCTTGGGCCCATCTAGACTTTCTGAATCAACAGAGTCTGCAGATGCACCCAGGTATGCATTTTCACAAGCCCTCAGGGTGAAGCTGAGTTGCCCTGATGTGCTGCAGAAGTAATCCCCCACCCACCCAGGGAATGGGCTCTGAGGGCCCAGAATGGTAATGTGATATCATAAGTGGAGCAGTGCAGCACCTGGTGCTTTCTGAGGGCTCAGCAGATACAGTGGCTCTTCTGTGCAGTGGCCAGGGTAGGCTCAAGGGCCATGATGGGTGAGGTGATAGTGATGGGGAAAACATGAGGAAAAGTCACCCGAGAGAGGTCAAGAGACTTTTGTCCTGGAGCCTGCTGAAAGGCTTCTCCTCTAAGGAGTGGAGTCCTACTTACTACAGGACACTGTGGAGAATTAAGATGTTTCTTTGTGCCAAGATGATTTGGTATCTAGAAATAACATTGCTAAATATGAATTTTTAAAATTGTGATATTGTAACCTATGTGTTTTCTTTCTTCTTAATATAGGCACACTGGAGGAATTTATGGCGATGAATGTATTGATTATTTCCAGAAACTACTTACATTTCTGAGCAAGACCATAGCAGAGGAGAATTATTATTTAAACTCTCCAAGAGTTTCTTTAGATTTGGGACATGACTTTAAATATTCAGTTGAGTTCCTACTAGCTTGCTTGCTTGTTTCTTTCTTTGTAAATCATATAGAACTCTTCTATGTTTGCTTTCATGATGTTGACATTCCATTTAGGGACTGAATAAATAAACAAGAAAAAGTTAGGGCATGATAAGTGCTTTTCAGTGAATAAAAAGAAGTTAGTATGATAGTGTTTGGCTAGCCAGCTTCTTCTCCAAGGAAAGACCTTTAAGCTGAGATCTGCACTGGAGGAGGGGCCAGGGACTGGGGGACAGCAGACCTCTGTGTAGAGGAGCAGAGCTTGGCATGAGGTGTGAGGACCTACAAAAAGTTTATGCCATTCAAGTGAGCAAGGGAGAAAGTAGTAAGAAAAGAGGTCCTTGGGGGCAGGGGGGTGGCGAGACCAGGTGAGGAAGCCCTTGTAAGCCAGGTAGAGTGTGATTTATTTTGCATGTAGTGAGAATCTATTGAAGTGTTCTAAGCAGAGGATTAACAAGACTACCTTTACATTTTTTGAAATGATTAATTGCCTCTGCAAGGAGGTTTCCTGTAGGAGACAAGGACGGAAGTGGGGAAATTGCTCAGGAGGCCATGTAGGGGTCCAGTTAGCAGTGATGGCACAGAGGAGAGAAGTGATGGATTCTAGTCAGTTTCAGAAGTAGAGTTGATGGAATTCACCAAGGGGCTAGACTTAGGAGAAAAGAAAGGACCCAAGGACAAGTCAGATTATTTCCTTTGAACAATTATGTAGAAGATGGTACCATTCATGGGAATGGGGCAGACTGTGGGGAAGGGAGCAGCTGTAGGGAGAAAGATGGAGCTTGAGAAGCCTCCGTGAGTGGAGATGCCAAGCAGGCTGTTGGATAGATGAGCCTTGAGTTCTCAGGAGAGGCCAGGACTGGAGATGTCAATTGAGGGTCAAGGCATGTGGGTGGAATTAAAAGCCAAAAAACTAGGTCAAAGTCATGATGGGAAATGAATGGAGAGAAGCACAAGAGACCAGACAGGAGCAACTCCTAGAAAGTCAAGCCAAGGGAAGAGTACAGGGAAGCAAAGGAGAACGAGGGGGTGGCCAGTGAAGTCACAGGAGAACCAGGAGGGACAAATTTTGCTACAAAGAGGAGCATGAAAATGGGGTGACAGTCAAAAGGAAGCATGCCTGTCATTCAAGAGTAGTTTTCCTAAGAGATTATCTTTGGATACTGTTGGAAGAGATCCAATAGAAAGGAGAAATGGATGCTACAGGAAGATGGCAGGTAGAAAGTATAAAGACCTCAAGGAGGAGAAGAGGAGGATTGTAAGCACAGATGGCAGAGCTTGAGAACACATGGAACCACAGTAAAAGGAAGGAGACAAGAGCGATGTGGTAACCCTGTGACCTGGGTGATTATTTCTGCCTTTAGTAACTTTCTCAGTCACTTGCAAAGTAGCAGTTAGACTAAAGCAAGGTGTCACAAAGGTGTTATTTCACATATACTTCCTATTTTTTGTCTTTAGAATGTTTTAATTTCTGTAAATAAGGACAGACTGTAAATAAGGAATTAAATGAATAAAACATAGCATCTTAGTCAAATAAATGTCTAGTTTTTTAATGCAACAAATGCAAATGGATTGGATGCAGTTCTATGAAGTAAACTGGAAGAAGAAGAACTCAATGAGTTTTTAATATAAGAAACGTCTATCTTCTTCTAAGATTGACTCGTCACAAGAAGAATTAGCCACTGAGGAGAGTAAGAAGGAAATTCCCTGGATACAATGGAAAAGCCAAGAGGTATTTATAAAATGTTGGACAGGTTTGAAATAATGCTCTGCGGTGTGCAAATAGATTAGGTTCTAAAAGAAACCTGGTGGAAAGAAGACTGAATGAGACACCACTTGACAGGGTGTTGTATCACTGCAAGTATAACTTTCCTAAACACCAAGAGACCCCTAAACACAGCCCAGTCTTTTAGATTAAGTTCATGAGCTTTAGGGACTTGGCTAATATGAAACCTGACAAAAGTGTCCAGGTAAGCTAAAACAGAATGAACTGTGGTGCCCCATTTCCATGGAAGTTTTGGGGGAGTGCCCACCTTGAAGCAATGGGGTGGGCTTCTAGTGTCATAAAAGAGACTTAGGCAATGGGCAAAGGGTAGATCTTATCTGAATTCAGCCTGCTTGTCAATTTTCACTCAAGTTCCCAAAGAGCCCATCACTTTTCCTTGGTCAATTAGTCACTATTTAATTTTTCATTATTTAATTATTTTCTTTCCATTGGCATCAGTTTTGAGATGCTTCAATAGTCCCTTCATAGTACAGTTAGATTTAAAGCAAAGTGTCACAATGGCTTTATTTCATGGATGTGTTTATTATTCATCTGGTAGTGTTTTATTTCTCTTTTTAGAGAAGGGCCATCTACCTATCTATCTAAGCATGTATCATTTTTCCCCCTACCATTTCTCTTGCTTTGTTGAGTGATGTTCTTGCTCCATTTCAGGCAGTCGAAAAGGAAATTAAAATGTTTTCCCAGAAAAGGAAAGAGATAAGAAGAGGAATCAAAGAACTTGCTAAAACTGTAAGTGCTGTGATTTCCTACACTAATCCACTTGACATATTGTCTAAGATCACTTTTCAAACTTCATTTTGTCTAGCACAATAGGAAGCCACACCCTTTTTTCCTCTGCCTACAAGCTGAAGTTTCTGGGGTACTTTGACAGTTGAATTTTTCCCATATTACACTCTATCTAAATAGTGTCTTCCCCAAATGCCCTATTTTACATGATATTTTCATACTTATTTTTATCAAAGTTATACATTTACATATTTGTAAGTTAGATAACAAGTAACATAATCAAAAATGTTTTAAAAGCAGCCTCTGCCCTTCTTCTCCCTGCTCTGATTCCTGTACTTCTGAGGTAGCTGTTTTTAATTTTTTCCACTTTTTCTTTTGGCTCTTTACCTCCAGTTTTCTAAATGGCCATCTTAATACTGTTATTTCTTGAGATTTCAATTTGGATGCTAACTATGAGCTTGCTAGTATAAAAGAAGGTGGATTCTATTACACACACACACCCCATACAGATCAATCCAGCTCAGTATACACACTATTACAGTTATGTAAATCTTCAAACATGAGCATGAGTTATACTGTATATTATGATTACATATCTATTTTTTCAACTTTTTCTTGGAATTGCCTTTTTTTTTGGATTAAGCCTATGTACTTATTACCTAATTAAACTCCTGATATGCTAAAAAAACAAAACAAAACAAAACAAAAACTCTTCTCAATACAAATACCTGAGGTAATCAATCAGATGATGGTATGCTCTTATTTTTTTCAAACTCCCTTCTACAGCTTTCCATCTTCTGGCTCCAGTCTAAGCCCCTTGCTCTCACGGGCAGGCACTCTCAAGGCCATCTTCCTGGGAAATTCTCTTATCTGCCTCCTGAGTTGGAAGCCCTATTTCCTGGGTCCTGAGTGTTTTTTTTTTTCCCTTGGCATGCATCTTCCAGTAGTTTCCTCAGCAGGACCTCTGTTCCAGGCTTGGGAACATACTTCAGAGCAGAACTGTGCTTCTTGGATGCCATTCAAATGTAATCCAGCATGAATAGTGGTTGTCCCTAGAGATGCACTGTGCTTTGGTGCTGTCCTTGAAAAAACATACAGGTGAAAAATATTGTGTGAAATTTGGTTTTTCTTAAAATGTCTTTATTCTGCTCTCATATTTCTTCAGTGGTTTGCAAAGGTGCACAGTAATTTCCCCTCAGAATTTTGAAGGCCTACTCCATTGTCTCCTGACTTATAGTGTTTGCTTTAGAGAGTCTAGTGCCTTTTTTATTCCCAGTTCTTTGTAGGCAATAAGATTTTTATCTCTGGATAAAAATCATAGGGTCCTTTTTTTATCCTGATGTTTAGAAATTTCAAGGTTATGAATCTCGACATGTTGATGGATTTTATAGGTTTGCTGGTGTAGATATATATAAACTGTGCTACCATTTCCACCATGCTCTGAACCCCTTAGAGGCTGGCCTTTCTGGCAGCAAGAATGCCCTCTTTTGCCATTTGACTTCCACTTGGGAAGTGGCAAGGTATGGTAACTATATGAGACTGGAGGGCAGGAGACTAAAGTCAGAGTTCTTATTTTCTCATAGGTTATGAGTTGGCAGTGACTACCAGCCCTCTCCTGAAGGGCTAAGTTCCAGTAACTACTTCCATGCAAAGAGATGGCTAGGCAAAATGCAGCAGCTGGTTATCCTCAGAGAAATCTAGATATGTTGTTAGGAAAGGGACCTTATGAGGATCAGCAACAACAAATTGCATATGATCCTGGTAATGCCGCAGTCTGGCTGGGCACAATTCAGGAACCACTTGTCAAAAGAAATGAACTTTATTTTTAGAGCCACACACCGCACTACACAGCTCCTCAGGAAAAACCCTCAGAGCCCAACTGCCACCACCGGCTTCTCACAAGTCTCTCAATCTCCCCTTCTCCTCCTGCTGTTGAGGCCGATTGACTGGGTTGCATGGGCGGAACCAAAAAAAAAGTCCCCCAATGAGCAGCTCCGTAGTCTAAAAGGGCAGGGAAACAGCCCAATGAGCATCACCGCAGAGGAGCCAATCAGCTAAAAGTTGCTGGGGCCGCTGTGAGCCAATCATCAGCTGGCAGTCTGAAGTTTGCTGGCAGCTGGAAGTTTGCTGGGGCCCCTTCAGCTGTGGCTCTCAACACTTCCAACCCTGGCCTTTCAGACAAGGAACATGATAGCTTCCCACAGGTGCTAGCTCAGGATGCTTTATGGTACGTTGCTGGTTTCTGTACCCTGCCACATCTATTTTAAAAGTGCCTCTCTTTAATCCTCCCATTTGAATGTATCCTCCAAGTCCTACCAGGCACCTAGGTTTTTGGTTTTCTTTTCCCTTTTATATGCTAGACATTGGTCAGTCCTTTTAATAGGAAAACTTTATCTTTTAGTACCAGGAAATGCTCTAAAATTATTGCTTTGGTAGTTTCCTCCCCATTTTCTTTATGTTCCTGATTACTGATGAGGTTAGCACCTTTTCATGACTCTAAAGACTGAATCCTCTGTTCATGCCTTGCACATTTTGCTATTGTGTTGTTGGCCTTCTTGTTCTTGATTTTAGGAATTCTTTATTTTAAATATATATATATATATATATATATATATATATATATATATATATATATATATAATCATTAGGATTAGCTACCCTGTGGTAACAAATAAACACAAAAAGTATAATGGCATAGAAGAATGAGAAGTTTATTTCATCCTCATGTAACAGTCTTGGGTGACCCTTCAGGTTGGCAGCTGCTCTGTTCCATGTAGTCATTTCAGAGACCCCGGCTGCTGGAGACCCTGCTGTCTTTAGCATGTAATTTCTAAGGCTGTCTTGCTTTATCTTAACCTGATCAGACAAAAAGGAAAAAAGAGCATGGAGGTGTACATGGGGAAAATCTAGAGGTAGTCATTATTAGGCTGAACTGCTTAAAACTACTATTTTATATAGTTCAACCTACAAATATTTTCTGTGAAAATATGTGGTTCAATCTACAAAAATGTTTACTGTCTTGTCTCTTAACCTTTCATAATGTGCCTTTTATTAATACAAAGTTTAAAAATTATGGCATGGTCTGGGTATATGGATCATTTTCTATTTAGCTTTATATTTTGTGTGTCTGACTTAAAAAAGCCTTCCCAAGCCTGGGTGTGGTAATGTGTGCCAGAATTCCTACCTACTCAGGAGGCTGATGCAGGAAGATGGTTTGAGCCCAGAAGATGGAGGTCAATCTGGGAAGCATAAGTAAGACCCTATCAAAAGACAAAAAAGACTTCCAAAGTCTCACTTATTTCCTTCTGATGCTCCTTTACTTACTCGTATGATTTATTTTTGCAGATAGTATATGAGGTCTGGTTTTAACTTGATTTTTTTTTCAAGTAAATAGCCCATCTCCCCAAAATTTTTTAACTGAATGTGCCATTCTTTTGCCACTGATTTGCAGTGACTTCTTTCTAAATCACTGGATTCCCAAATGTACAGGAGTATCTCTGGATTCTCTTTTTCATTTTTTTTTTTTCTTTGTGATTCTGGGAATTAAACCCAGGGGCGTTCAACCACTGAGATAAATCCCCATCTCTTTTTATTTTTTTATTTTGAGACAGGGTCTTGCTAAGGTTGCACAGGCTGGCAAAACTTTCAATCCTCCTACCTCAGCCTTTCAAGTTGCTGGGATCACTGGTATGCATCACTATGCCCAGCTTGTTTCTGGATTCTGTATTCTGAGATTGATTGATCTTTTCCTGAGCCAATACTAAAACATTTTAATTATTTTAATTTTATAATATGATTTTATATCTTGAGAGTAATTATCTTTTTGCTCTATTTTTTAAATGGATTTTTATGCATATTTATTTTCCACTTGAATTTTAAAACTAGCTTATGATGAGCTTGTTTATTTTGGGTGTTTTAGTTATTAGATAAATGAATTTCTAAGGATAAAACCTTAACACTTTAATAACCACAATAAGTCTATAAAGTGACTCTTTACTCAGTAGTATATTTAGATAAACAGAACATCTATTTTTTTATTAGTTGCCATCTATAATTCTTGACATCATCCTTTCCTACTTGAAAATTTAGGTTCTGAATATGATGGAAGAAAATGAGAAACTGGATAATATTGCAAAATTAGAGCAACAGGAGTTCGGCCTGGATCTTGAGGAACTGGAAAGGCTCCATGAAGAAAGTGAAGAGGAGGTGGCCAAGGTAGGGAAAGAGTTCATCTAAGCACCCATGTTAGCCTACCTGAGCTCTTGGCTTTTGAAGAGATACCAGCCCTGGATTGGATGTGATAGGGATCCAGAAGAATGCTAGCAAATGGTACCCTAAACCCAGCTAGCTTTCCACATGTTGTGGGAGAGTTAGTGACACCTACCACTGAGGGATCCCAGTCCTAAACAGAGGAGGCTACTAGTCAGCCCCATTCTGGATCTCAACAATAGGGAGGAGACCAAAGCCCAACAGTGATTATCTGAACATGGCCCCAGGGAGTGGAATAGTTAACTAGATAGCCCAGCAGTGGGGAGAGGAAGGCTGAGGGGCAGGGGTCTCACAGCTTCTGACAACGGATATGCCAAAATGGCTATATAAATCATTAAGTCAGGGGATCAGAATAAAAAAGAAATGAAATGCAAATTAATACAATTAAAAAGTACATAATAGGGGCGGGGCTGGGGTTGTGGCTCAGCAGTAGAGTGCTTACCTAGCAGGTGCAAGGCCCTGGGTTTGATCCTCAGCACCACATAAAAATAAATAAACAAAATAAAGATATTGTATCCAACTACTACTATTTTTTAAAAGTACATAATAAAAAATAAAAGAAATAACAGAAAGACATTTTGGAGGAGGGCACTGGGAATTGAATTCAAGGATGCTCTACCTTACCTCTGAGCTATATCTCCATCCCTTTTCATTTTTTATTTTGAGACAGGGCCTTGCTAAGTTGCCCAGGCTGGACTTGAACTTGTGATCTTCCTGCCTCAGCATCCCAAGTCACTGGGATTATAGGCATATGCTACTGCACCTAGCTAAAAGGACATTTTTAAGTCTTAGAAATACTATTCTTAGCTAGTTTATTAATCAACTTGCCAACCAAGTGAGATGCAAACAAAAGGTCTGGAGAAGATCTTTAGAACTAAGGGCTATGGGTTTCATGGTCATACCAGGTCTTTTCGCAAACTCCATTAAAATAGGGATATCTAATTACTTACCTGTTAAGTGATATCAGCAGATAAAACTAATTAAAGTAGGATATTTGATTCTAAATGTATAAATGTAAGTTATCTGATCTCCAAGAGTAAGTGGTAGATTTTTTAATTGTGGACATCAGTAGTATGGGAACTATATACAATAAAGACTCCCAGAGGTCACTGGTACTTCAAATATGTGTGGAAAGAATTATGCTGGCTTTTAGATCTCTGGTAATTCAGGGGCCATCCTATGTATTGGAGATGTTTAGTAACATCTCCAGCCTCTGTCTACAAGACAGGAGCATCTCATACCTCCAGTAATAAAAATTTTAAAATATCTCCAGAGATCTAAAAGCCACCTTAATTCATAATATGAATTTCAAACTCCTCTGAGAAAAGGTAGACTTGGCACAGTAGTGTCGCTTCCTGGCTATTCCAACCAGCCAGGTCTGTGAGCATCAGTAGTCCAAGCTCCCCTGGGTGAGGGATCTGTCCTCAGAACCCCCTGTGCTCATGGGTGTGACATGGCTGCCCTTGGAGGCATTTGTGTTGCCACCCCAGTCTTCAGGGAAGGGAATACAGCCTACAGATGTACCCTTCAGGAACTGTTTTCAGGGGCACGGCTTGCAGTCCAGACGTTCATCTCCAGGCAATGTAGCTCAAAAAGTGTTGGGGAAAGATAATCAAACTGTCCCACCTCAAACATAGCCATGACTTACCTTGGTAGTGCATTTACGATAAGATGATTTTGTTCTAAGAGGTCACACTTTCATTTTTAACTTTTCCCTTCATCCATGTGCTTCAAGATAAGAAAGGATGTAGAGATGCACAATCTAGCCAAGGGCTACTTGACTGAGGTTATCAAAGAAGAATGCTGGAATGCCATGGCTGTGAAGGGCCGAGCACTTAAGGTAAAGGACACAACCCCCAAAACCTTAGCTGCTGAGAATTTTCAACCAAAGTCTCATGGCATAACATTTAACAACAGTTTTTAAAAAGAAAATCCACGTGTAGCAAAGCATTTGAAGCATGCCCTGCCTCTTCTACACTGACTTCCACCTAGAGGTGTTGCTTCCTCTTAATGCTTTCTTCCCTCTGCTCAGTCCCCATGTGCTTCCAAACCAGCACCTCTTAAGATTGGCTTTAGCACCCCATCTTTCTTTCCGCTGCAACACTTCCTGTTCCAGGTCTTAGTATTTGTCTACTCCAAAAGCCCACCTCATTCACGGTCCACACAGCTCAAAAGGTGGGATACAACGTATTGTTCACATCTATACCTCTGCCTGCCTTTGCATTTTCTAAGGAGCTATTTTTTTAATTTTTTTATTCTAATTTGTTATACATGATGGCAGAATACAATTCATTTAATATCACACACATAGAACAAAATTTTTCAAGACACTGGTTGTATACAAAGTAGTTCACACCATTCACGTCTTATACTTACAGTAATGATGTCTAACTCATTCCCCATCATTCCTACCCTCTTGCCCCCCTTCCTTTCCCCTCCCTCCCCTTTGCCCTATCTAAAGATCCTCCATTCTTCCCATGCTCCTCCCCAATCGCCATTATGCATCTGCATCCTCATATCAAAGAAAACATTCAGCTTTTGGTTTTGGGGGATTGGCTTGCTTCACTTAGCCTTATATTCTCCAACTTCATCCATTTACCTGCAAATGCCATGATTTTCTCTCTTTTAATGCTGAGTAATGTTCCATTGTGTATGTATACCAAAGTTTCCCTATCCATTGTCTACTGAAGGGCATCTAGGTCAGTTCCGTAATTTAGCTATTGTGAATTGTGCTGCTACAAACATTGATATGGCTGTGTCCCTGTAGTATGCTGTTTTTAAGTCCTGTGGGTATAAAACAAAGAGTCGGATAGCTGGATCAAATGGTGGTTCCATTCCAAAATCTATTTTCTAGATTGGCTGCACCAATTTGCAGTCCCACCAGCAATGTATGAGTGTGCTCTTAAGAAGCTATTTTAATTTACCTCTTTAAAAATACAGTGTGACCAAAAGTCTTGAGTTTATGTCTGTGGACCTACAGTAACTATTCACAACACCTTCTTCACTTTCAAATGTCACACACACAAAAACCCACACATATTTGGATAATGTAGCATGTATTGACCCTACCTTGACACGATTGAGTTTCTCTCTAGAACAAGGTTTCCCAAAAGTGGCATATTTGGGGCTGGACCATCACTTGTCATAGGACTATCCTATGTATTAGAGATGTTCAGCAACATTCCCAGTCTCTGACTACTAGATAAGAGCACCCCACACCTCCAGTAATAAAAATTTTAAAATGTCTCCAGACATTGCCAGGTGTGGGTGGGGGGAAGGGAGGCAGAATTGCTTTCTAGCTGAGAACCATTGCTCTAGAAAGAAATCCTTCAAAATCTAACCAATACTAATGACATGCCTCATTTTATTTTTAAAATTTCCAGTGCCAATTTTACTCATGGCATAATATCCCATGAGTTAATTTTAGCCAGAGAAAACACCCCACACCTCATCCCCACATACCCACAATTACACTCAAAATGAATTTATTGGGCCTGGGGCTGTAGCTCAGTGGCAGAGCACTTGCCTCTCACACATGTAAGGCACTGGGTTCGATCCTAGCACCACATAAAAATAAACAAATAAAATAAAGGCATGCTGTCCATCTACAACTATTAAAAACAATGAATTTACTTCCTCTTGCTTGTTTCCAAAGTGCTTTCACATCCCTTATGTGGTCGAGAACTTCCCGATGAAAGAGCGCTCAAGTGAAGAGCTGAAGGAATTGAAGACAGTCTTGCAGCAAAAGAAGATTGAAGCAGAGTGTCTTAAAGTACAATTTTTAATATATGTGTTTATATAAGTGATGTGATTTATTTTAGGGTTTCCTTCATACAGACTTGAGTTGGGATACAATTTAGGATAATAAGTTAATATAGTGTGTGCATTTTTATATATGTATTTTGTTCCATTTATATTTTTATTTCTAATTTGCAGGATACATTCTTTTATTCTTTTCTTTCTTTCTTTTTTTTTTTTTTTTGGATACTAAAGGTTAGACCTAGAGGTGTTTTACCACTGAGCCACATCCCCAGCTCTTTTTACTTTTTATTTTGAGACACAGTTTCAGTAAGTTGCTTGGGACCTCATTAAATTGCTGAGGCTGGATTTGAACTCATGATCCTCCTGCCTCAGCCTCCCGAGCCCCTGGGATTATAGTTATGCACCACCATGCCCAGTTTACAGGATATATTCTAATAAACACAGGACCTATATCCATATAGTAAATCCAACACTGGCTAGCCATCAGATACCCAAGGATATGCTTTTAAAAACAACAATTGGTGTTTTGTTCTTATTTTGCTCAGAGGTCTATACTCCCTTCTCACTCTACCTTACCATTTGGGATTGTGTTTTAAATTAACCAACAAAGATGAACTAGAATCTATTTTGGTGTAAATGCAGTTTCCCTAAAACAGCCCCACTTTTTTTTTAAGAAATAATTTCTGTGAAATCAGTTTAAAAAAAAAAAGAAAGAAAGAAATTGGTCCTTTGTTATAGCTCTGTTTTGGCCAGAATTTTGCATCTACTCTTTCTCCAAAACATAAAATGAAGGCTTATGTAAATCTTAACCAACACCCTCTAGTCCCATGTGAACAAGTTTGTTTACTTTTTAATGCTTACATACCAAGAAAGACTTGAAATATTTACAAGTGGGTATCATCCTGACACACAAATATCAATATTATGTAGTGTTCAGGGTCATTTTTGTTCTTTGGTTTACAGTTTGTCAGTTTCTGGAGCTTTAATTTCTGTGGTGGTTTCAGGATCCTATCACCTTGAATTAAATTGTTGGCAAGACGATTTAACCTCTTAAGATGGTTGTTAAAATAATTAAATTGTTGCAAAATTGTCCTTTAGAGAATTTTTTCTTATTGCACGACTTCCATGTAATCTTTTTCTCTATTCAGCTACGGAAGGAAATTTCAGAGGTTCAATCTGCAGTCTCCTTGGTTAAAAAGCGTCATGAAGAAGATGATGAAGAAGAAGAAGATGAAGATAAGATAATCAGAGACTCCAGCTTGCCCAATTACCTGCTTGGTAGTCTGAGTACTGATTTTGGGGTAGATACCTCTTTGTTATCAAGCCAATTGGAACTTCACTCCAGAGAGGAGAAAATCAACCAAATTACCTTACTAAAAGTGGGTGGCTTTTCTCTTTATTCTTAAAAATCTCTGAAACTCTTATGAGATGTCTTTAAAGTGCTCACATTGAAACCTAATTCCAATCAAATGATTTCATCAAAGTGCATAAAGAAACACACAGATGGCTACCATCCATGTCCACAGACAGAGCTTATGTACAAGAGTTGTCTCCATCCCTTCAAACTGGGTTCTGTGCTCTCACATTTTCTAAAGAATACTTTACACTGGCTGATACCACAAACCATTCTTCTGTTTAGATCTTTAGTCAGTTCAAAGAAACTCTTGGATTCCATCTTCTCAGTAACTCAAGTTTCATTTAGGATCTCCTTTTAAGGTTGAGACACAACTGCTTATTTATCTGCTTAACCTGAGGAAATATAATTTCTTCTCTAAGAATTTTGGTACATTCTGGGTTCTAGAATAAGTCCCTTCCTCTTTACTTCTCCACTAAACAAGTCAATCTCATAACACATCTGTCTATGGAGAAGACCCTAAGGTGCTCCAGAGGTTCCCGGTCATGGGAATTAGATAATTTTGAGGCTGTAGGCATAGGCATAATTTTTGAAAATGCAATGCCTGAGACTGTAGATAGTTTGAAATTTAATGTTAGCTATTCCTTTTCTTAAAAGTCCTTTAGCCATGTCTGCAATTCAAGTTCTAGCTTCCTGTCATGTTACTCAGCTCTCACTTCCTTTCCTTTCCTTCTTCTATTCTAACCCTTTATTCCTCAGAGAATAAGCCCTCAATTTATTCTAAGAACGGTTCAGTTACCTTTTGTAGCCCAGCTTCTGCAGACTCATGCCCCAGGCATCACCTTCTTGCTACTTTATTCCTACAAAGAGGTAATTTCAGCCCAAGAGAAACTCTGGTGCTAAGTGTTAAGATCATTTTTTTCCAATTTAATGGCTTCTTCTCCAATAACATAGATGTATAGACTGAACTCTGACAGTAACATAAAGGCCACTTTGAGTTGAGCCATTAGGAGTAGTAGCAACCCATCTGGACTCACTTTCTCTCTGGCTATTGACTGATCCTTCTGGTGACCTCAGGTTCTCTCTTGCCTGAGAATGACCTGACCCTATAGCTATAGAAAGAATATTGTGCCTGGTGGACTTCTCTGGGAGCTTCTCTAAACACTCTGTATTGGCCATTTCTTCCTCTCTACATCTGCCACAAGATTCTAAAACAGAGATTTAAAAAAAAAATTCATTCACAAAAGTAGAGAGAATTGCTCAATGAGCCTCTGTGTGCACACCACCCACCTGAACATTTATCATTATACTTGCACATTGAATGACAGCTTACATTTCAGAAAGTAGATTATGGAATATGGTTGCCTTAATCCTACCTATGGTTGGATGCCACTGTCAATTATGGAATCAAGAAATGGCTTGATACAAATGGCATTCCAGGGGCTGGGGATGTGGCTCAAGCGGTAGCGCGCTCGCCTGACATGCGTGCGGCCCGGGTTCGATCCTCAGCACCACATACCAACAAAGATGTTGTGTCCGCCAAATACTAAAAAAAAATAAATATTAAAATTCTCTCTCTCTCTCTCTCTCTCTCTCTCTCTCTCTCTCTCTCTCTCTCTCCTTTCTTAAAAAAAAAACAACAACAACAACAACAACAAAAAAAAACAAATGGCATTCCAGGAAGATTCATTTTATCTTCTTAAAACATAATTTCAGGACTGACCTTGGAGGGAAAGTGTAACTTGGGATCATGTTACTAGTAAAGATATGAGATGTGATGTGTTTTTCAGTAACATATTGATATTTCAGGATATCATTTACAAGGTAAAAACTGCTTTCAATAATGAGTTTGATGCTGCATATAAACAAAAAGAGTTTGAAATCACACGTGTGACGGAAAGAAATGTTAGAATTAGAGAAATTATTTCAGATCTGGAGTTGGAGGAAACAGTCTGGCAACCAGAATTTGAAGACTGTGAGAAACCAGAGAGAACCTTTGTTGTAGAGGATCATGAGGTATGGCTGGCCCCATCATCTCTTCCCTCTTTCTCAGATTTCTCCCAGATCCTATTTGTTCACTTTCTTCTTTATATTATTGCAAACAACTGTATTAGCTAGCATGCTCATTTACAGATAATAAAAACAGAGGATAGAGCTGCAGTATTGAGAATTTCTTTTATGGACGCCAGGGAGTCCAGGGAAGATTTGGACACTGCACCTAGGAAGAAACCGGCAGCAGAGACTAGAGCTTTATGGGGAGTCCAGGACCCTCTTTCTTTATCTCCTAGCTTACTTATCTGTGCATATAAGATTCTTTTAGCAATTTCTACTTTGTATCTCCTCTACCAAGAGAGCAGCTGGTCTGAATTAGATTATCTTGGTCCCAGTTCTAGGCTTGCCTGGGAAGGGGCTCCTTGGCCCAGTGTTGGCCCAGTGCTTGAACCAGAGGGGTTGAACCACTCTGTGGGAAAAAGGCCAATGGAGTCATTATCTAGATCTTTGGTGGGCAGAACAGATACCAGGGAAAGGGACTTGTGGACAGCCTTCTTCAAAGCATAGGCAGTTTCGAAAAGAATACCTAAAGAAAACAAAATATGACCATATTTCATTCTTTTGAAAGAAAAAATGCTGGAGAATACTCAAACAAAAACTATTGTTCACATGAAACCAATTTGACTACTTTGGGGCAAAAGATAATACTGGTGTTTAGAAGAAATATTTTCACCATCCCTATTAGCTGCCAGGCCCCATTCTAAGTGTCCTAGATAGATGAGAATGAATATATAATTCTACATCCATAGAAGGTAAGTCCTAACATTGCCTCTATTTCACAGATGAGGAAAGTGAGGGACAGAGAAATTAAGTAGCTTAGCCACAGTTTCTTGGCTAATTAGTAACAGACTGGACCCAAACCATTTGCTTCTGAGGTCATTGTCCTAACATTTGCACTTGTTTAACTTCTACAAGTCATTTTTCCCTGGTCTCTTTGCTATGTGACCTGGGAGCTGGAGCAAGGTGAAAACCAAGACCTCATTCTGCCACTGCTCAGGGCCCAGCTCAAGGCAATCCCTTTGCACATGCAGTAAACCCCCATGCCTGCTTTTTCTTGAGCTCCCATCAGTCTATGTTCAGGAGAGAGATCTCTTTGCAAGTCAGATGTGACTTCCTGCTGTGCCTGACCCCCTGCAGTGGCTGCCCAGGGCACTTGGGATACAACCCACCTTCCTGACCATCTCCCTGCCCTCGTCTTGTCCAGCTGCTCTCGCTCCCTTCTGGCCATGCTTTACTGCCCACAGTTCTTAGAATGCCCCAAGCTCTTGACCTCTTAGGACATCTTTCAGGATTTGACTTAGGTGACACTTCTTTGACCTCCCTTCCCCTCACCCTTCATCAAATCTCTTCAGTGATGAGACAGAGCTGAAAACTAAGAGAAAAGTAAAGATCTATTCTTCTAGCCCTCTCATTTTAGACTTTGTCTTCATTCCAAAACAGAAATTGAATGCAAAATATGGATTGTACCTTTAATTCTCACAGTACTATTTAATTTCCTCCTAGTGTATAGAAGGAAAGTTTGGTTTGGATTTTGTAAGAATACCAGCAGAAAGCTGTATTTTCTCTTTTAGATTACAGCTCAAAAACATGTTTCTCCATGGCAAAAAGCCAAAACAGAATTGATTTCACCCCATGAAACAGAGCGATGGCTTCATTCACAGGTATGCAGCTCTGTCCAAATAATACCCAAGACCCTCTTTCCTTTAGAGATACTTGTATCCCATTATAGAAGCACATAAAGATAACTGTCTTGGTCCAGAGGCCACTTGAACCTGAACTGGCTTCCTCCGTTCTCTCTTCCATACCACTGCCACCATTCCCTGTCCTAAAGTGGTCATCCTAACACCAGGTGGGAGGTGCCCCTGGGGTCAGAGCACTGTCTCAGCTGCCCTCTCTGACCCTGGCTCTTTCTCAGGGTTTGGACGTTAGAAACAGAGCCCTGATGGACATGATGGGAGGTGTTCTGGAAGTCAAGAAGGAAGACATTTTGAGAATGGTGAGATATCTGGCCTTCCTTGTGAAAGGTATAGCAGAGTTGAAATACACTTACATTTCACCATTTTGTACAAATTCTATGGCAAAAAAAAATATTAGACAACCTTATAGTACCCTATAAACATACACAGTAGGCAAATAAGAAAAAAAAATTGGCTTCCATTCTCACAAGAAGCAAATGAGCACCAACAAACCACAGTGGTTTTGTTCTCTACCAAAGGCACGGATACCACTTCAACTCTACTCTAACACCTGCAGTACAGGTGTAGTTCTGCACACACCTCTGTCACCTAAGGGTCCAGGTATATCCTAAACTGCTCTCACTCTCCAGAGTCACAGAACAATAGTCATGATGTTCATACTCTTTAGTAAAAGTGTGTTAGGCTATTATCCTTATCTTTGTTTAGTGGTACTGGGGACTGAACTCATGAGTGTTTTACCACTGAGCTACATCCATAGCCCTTTTCATGTTTCAATTTGAGACAAGGTCCAAAATTGCCCAGATTGGCCTTGAACTTGCAATCTGTCTGCCTCAAGCTTCTGAATCTCTGGGATTACAGGTGTGCACTGCTGGACCTGGCCCTTGCCAACCCTAAAAGGGCCTTTGCTTTTTTATTTCTTCAAACTGTAACCATAACTCTGAGCTTTTACAGTACTGATGCATTTCCATTTGAGCGAGCATGTATGTTTCTTTCTATTGTCAGGTGATTCCTCAGCCTGCTTTCATGATAAATCCCGAAGCACTGTGGACAGAAGAGGAAAGGAAACAATTCAAAGAATATGAGAAAAAAGTCAAGGAGTTAAATGAAGAAAGAGATAAGTATAGAAAGGTCAGAAGATCCAAAAATCAACATAATCTACCATATCCAGGGTTTTGTTTCAATATTTTTTCAATTTTTTTTATTTCTCAGTGTCTTTAGTGGCTTAAGAATGGCATCTCAGCTTAAATTCTCAAGAATTTAGAAGATTTTAGAGAAGTAAATTTTAAATTTAGAGAACTTCAAAGAGAACAATTTAAAACAAAAAGAATTTTGAGCAGTGGTTTTTGAAAGTTCTTATTGATTTCAACATTTCCCACATTGTTACCATTTGTTTGTTCCATTCATTCTTGTTTAACAGACACCAATTCTGGCACATGCAAGTCACTGTGAGGGACTGTTCTCTCCTGTCTGTAGCCATCTGAGTTCAGTAATGTTTCTGCTTGATTTGTTCTCACAAGGAAAGGATTTGAGAAAAGAATGGTACAGACAATGGTGTAGCACTTAGTTTACAGTTCTTATTCCAAGTTTCTGCAGTGCAGTTCTGCTACTTTTTATCTTCTTCCATCACAAAGAAACATTCCCACATTAAAACTGCTTACCATTCTAATAGAGATGTAAAAGACTATGGTGTATAACCAAGTGATGATATCTATGCTTCTGTGAGGGAAGTAAAATCATACTTCCCTCATTCAAGACAGGACTGATTTCTACCTTTTTTTGAGGCTGCATCTTATGAACAAGTTCTTTGAACCTTTTGTTAACCTGTTATATTTTTATTCACTGCGATTCTGACTTGTATTTTAACCTAAGACAGCACTTGCCTAAAACCTGAATCCATAATTCTACTCATTACCTATCTTGGTTCATCTCATACCTCCACTTCTTCCCCAACACTGGATTATTTTTTCAGTGATATAAAAAATTAAATATAAAAATTATAATATAAAAAATAAAATAGTAGACATCAGGAATACAAACAAAAATAAATCCTGGAGAAGATGTGGAGAAAAAGAAACACTTTTTCACTGTTGGGACTGTAAATTGGTACAACCACTAAGGAAATCAGTATGGAGGTTCCTCAAAAGACTAGGCATGGAACCACTGTAAAATCCATTCCTCAGTGTCTATCCTAAAGAATTACTATAGTGACATATACAGACCCATATTTATAGCAGCACAATTCACAATACCCAAACTATGAAACAAGTCTAGGTATCCATCAATGGATGAGTGGGTAAATAAAATGTGGTATATATACACAATGGCGTTTTTATTCAACCGTTAAAAAAGAAAAATGAGAGTGCGCATGTGTTGGTTGTCCGGAAATTACCGCAGTGCCTCCCGGGAGGAGGCAGAAAGCCCGGAAGTAAACATTGCCGGACTAGTTTCCTTTCTGTCGGATGGTTTTGGCATAGGCTTCGGCCTGACCAGGTGAGGTCATTATGTCCGCCGCAGCAGTGGAGACGGTTAATGCAGCACCCCGATCGGGGTACAAAGAAATGAATTTGGAGGAACCAAAGAAGATGACTCGAGAGGACTAGAGAAAGAAGAAGGAGCTAGAAGAAAAGTGAAAACTGGGTAATGCTCCAGCAGAAGTTAATGAAGAGGGAAAAGACATCAATCCTCATATTCCTCAGTATATTTCTTCAGTGCCATAAGATATATTGATCCATCAAGAAGACCTATTTTAAATCATCAGAGACCACAACCAGAGAAACAAAAGTAATTCAGCTCATCTGGAGAATGGTACAAGAGGGGAGTAAAAGAGAATTCCATAACTACTAAGTACCACAAAGGAGCATGTGAAAATTGTGGGGCCATGACACACAAAAAGAAAGACTGCTTTGAGAAACCTAGGCGAGTTGGAGCCAATTTTACAGGTTCTAATATAGCTCCAGATGAACATGTCCAGCCTCAACTGATGTTTGACTATGATGAAAAAAGAGATCGGTGGAATGGCTATAATCCAGAAGAACACATGAAAATTGTGGAAGAATATGCCAAAAGTTGATCTAGACAAACGAACTTTGAAAGCCCAGAAACTGCAAGAATTAGCCTCAGGAAAACTAGAGGAACAAGCTAATTCTCCAAAACACAGTGGGGAGAAGAGGAACCAAATTCCCAAAGGAGAAAGATCACAATAGTGAAGATGAGGATGAAGACAAATATGCAGATATTGACATGCCAGGACAGAATTTTGACTCTAAGAGACGAATTACTGTCCAAAATCTCAGGATTTGAGAAGATATTGCAAAATACTTGAGATAAGATCCAAATTCTGCGTACTATGATCCAAAAACTAGAGCAATGAGAGAATCCTTATGCTAATACAGGAAAGAATCCAGATGAAGTGAGTTTTGCAGGAGATAACTTCGTTACATACACAGGAGATACCATCTCAATGGCTCAAACACAGTTGTTTGCTTGGGAAGCCTATGACAAAGGATCTGAAGTGCATCTACAGGCAGATCCTACATAACTTGAGCTATTGTATAAGTCCTTCAAAGTCAAAAAAGAAGACTTTCAAAGAACAGCAGAAAGAAAACATTCTAGAAAAGTATGGTGGGGGCTGGGGATGTGGCTCAAGCGGTAGTGCGCTCGCCTGGCATGCGTGCGGCCTGGGTTCGATCCTCAGCACCACATACAAAGAAAGATGTTGTGTCCACCGAAAACTAAAAAATAAATATTAAAATATTCTCTCTCTCTCTCTCTCTCTCTCTCTCTCTCTCTCTCTCTCTCTCTCCCTCCCTCCCCCCTCCCTCTCTTAAAAAAAAAAAAAAAAAGTATGGTGGCCAAGAACACTTGGGATGCTCCTCCAGCTGAATTACTTTTAGCCCAGACTGAAGACTATGTAAAATACTCAAGACATGGTACAGTCATCAAAGGACAAATACGAGCTGCTGCCTGCTCCAAATAGGAGGAGGATGTAAAGATTCACAACCATACACTATCTCGGGATCTTACTGGAAGGATGGCTGATGGGGATACAAATGTTGTCACTCTTTTTTCAAGTATTCCTATTGTACTGGAGAAGCTGGGAAGGATATTGTTAATTCAGATGAATGTATTATAAATGATGTAAGTGGAGAAGAAATCTGTGAAAAAAACTCAAACCCTCATGGAAATGCATCAAGAAAAACTAAAAGAAGAGAAAAAGAAGAAACACCGAAAGAGCAGCTCAGATAGTGATGATGAAGAAACATGAAAAATTGAAAAAGGCACTGAATGCAGGGGAGGCACGCCTTCTTCATGTCAAGGAGATCATGCAGGTTGATGAGGGGAAACGGCCTTACAATAGCATATATGAAACTCGGGAACCCACCAAAGAGGAAATGGAGACCTATAGAATGAAACGGCAGAGGCCAGATGACTCCATGGCCTCATTCCTTGGACAATAACTAGTCGTAGAAATTCATCCAGGATGGATTCAGCTGACATGGTCTTTTCAACTTCTTGCTCATGATTGTAGACTGAAAAAATGCTTGTCTTCTCTTCTTTGCTACTTGACTTTAATAAAGCTTTCAGAAGTCCCAAAGTAAATTCCTTCTTTTCCACATTGAAGAAGTGAAGAACTCAAATAGAAGGTACATTAAGTGTGGAGTAAGATTGGAAATACTCTAATTTTTATATTAGTTATATAGAAAAACCTTAACTCTCTACTTACCAAGAATGTTTTGTACTCAACAGTTGAGTACAAAACAGTTAAATATTTCCTCAATTTTTCTGGCCTTCTATCTAGTATTAGCACACATTTTGAAAGTAGATTACTCTTTCTCAAATCTAGGGCTTCATTTTTTTTAATAACTAGCAATTATAGTTGTAATTTAACTTTATAATTGCAGTTATTTTGTAATCATTTGTTTTTACCTTATCAGGTTTTCCTGGTCTGAAAAGAAAAAATTATTTTTACCTTGGTCTTTGGGTCATTATTTTCTTACCCTTGAGTCAATACTAATAGTACTTTTACTACTATAGGAAAAATAGTAGTAAAAACATAGAAATTCTTTCATTTATCATAGTAGATATGGTTTTTAATATTTTGTTATTTTATTTTATTATGCATTAATGTAATGATCATGATATTAAGTTAGATTTTAAGAGTGTGTAGAATATCTGGGAGATACCTAATCTTCATAGCTAGCAGGTGTCACTTTGTAAAATTTGCAGGGAGCAAAACCTGAAGTTGAAGGTTTCTTCAGAGAATTGTAAGATAGCTTGTATGGATCTTAGTAACTGAGATCACCATAATCCCCAGGACACTTTGTGAATATAATGCTGACAGAGTAGAATCAATGAAAACAGACTAAAATCCCCGATATGAATGCATCTACTTAACACCTTTCTAAACTACCAAAAAAAAGTGTGTAGTATACTGTGTTAAGTCAGAATCTCAGAAATAGTAGTTCTAGAAGAACAGCTGAGTGAAATTGGCAAATACCAGGAATATACATGGTGTCTAGATTCCAACTCATTGAAATTAAAATAGCAAGGCAGATCTTATTCTTAAGATGGTCAAAATTTTGTTTTCCTATTCCTACATTTAATAGGGTGGTTCAACGTCAAGTCTGACATTGGTGTCTGTCTTATATTTTTTTGTTAATAAAGATATGTAATTAAGAATAAAAAAAGAAAAATGAAATTATGTCATTTGCAGGAAAACAGATGAAACTTGAAACCATTATGTTAAGTAAAATAAGCCAAACTCAGAAGTTCAAGGGTTGTATGTTTTCTCTCATACATGGAAGCTAGAGAGAAAAAAAGGAAATGAAATGTGGCAGAACGGGGATGTCATGAAAAAAAAAAGAGATCAGTAGAGGAAAGGGACCAGGGGTTAGGTGGTAGAGAGGAAGGGAGAATGTGCAAGGGAGTGCATATTTACCAAATTATATTGTTCTATTTTGTGCATATTCAAATATTCAACAAATTCCAACATTATGTACAACTATAATGCACAATAAAATACTGTGGAAAAATATATAAAATTTTCATGAAAAGGAATTCAAAGCTTGGGGGAAAAATAAAAGCAAGAATTTTTTTTTAGGGCCAAATCATATATCTGGAAATTACTATCCTATAAAGGGAGTCGGTTTTCTGAAAAAATTTACTGCAGTTTGTTTTACCAGGCCTACTTTTGGCTGTATCATTAGCTATCATTAGTGATTTTTATCCCTCCTCTGCAAAGAAATCTTTTTAAAGCAAAAACCCCAGACACCCAGTATCCAAGTGGAGAATCTCTTGTTGAAGGGACTGAGGTCTCAGAACACCTCACAAGCTCTGCCTTCCTCCTGCCCCTCCCTAGGTGCAAAATGCAACATCCCATCCTGGGAGCACTCTATATTCCTAAACTCTTAATTTCACTATGGCCTTCTTTTCAGTCATTAGAAACAGAATTGAAGAAACTTCAAAACTCAATTCAAGAAAGCACACAGAGCTTTGATGAACTTTTGAAAAAACTCTTTGAAAGAAGAGTGAAGGCCGAGATGGTTGTCAACCAGGTAAACAGAAGCTTTGCTTCTGTGACTTATTCTTTTAAGGAACCTCCAGGGACCTGGCTGATGTTAGGGTAACTACCAACACCCTTTACTGGTACCAAGGTTCTGCAAGCCTGAGTCCCTGGGTCCCTCTTCAGCCTCCTGTTGTTGCACCTCCTCCCTTTCACTTGGCAGACTTCCTCTTTGGGTGCCCTGAGAAGTAGCTGCCTTGCAGGGAGGAAGGAGGCTTCTGGGAGGTGCAGGGAAATGGGAAATGACAGCTAAAGTGATGACATGTTCTAAAATTGATTGTGACAATGGTAACACAACTCTAAATATACTGAAGACCACCCACTGACTCGTATACTATAAATGGTGAATTGTATGGTATGTGAATTATATACTTCAGTAAAGCTGTCATTTTGAAAAAACAGCTACACCTAGGTTGCAACTAGTTAGAACACCTAGTTGTACAAGATAAAAAGGGTACTATCAGACTACTAGATAATATCCAAAGGATTCAAGAGCCACCCACATACATCTCCTTTAAATGAGAATCTTCTTTAAGATTCAAAGATGATATAATTGCAATTAAATGAAACCCATCAAATTTGTTTAAATTCACAAATTTGTGATATTTTTTTAAACCGAAAATGCCAATTGGTTATCTTCAGAGGATGATAACCAATTCTTATATAAAACTAATAAAGGAAAGCATAAAGTATCTATTTGGCCTTTCGTATATCAACTGTGCCCTCAGGTAACCAAACAGTACATAAGTAGGAGCACTCTCTATGAAAGTATTTCAATTAATAAGTGAAAACGGAAAGTAAAAAACAGACTATTACCATTTTTCAACTCTTGTTGAATCTATGGACCTAGGCATTGAGCAACTACAGCTGTGATCATTATAGAATGATGACCAGATACTGTGTCTCCTGATCACAGACCATAGTATCACCTATGGTCTTCCAAAAGGACCAAAGCTGGTTCTCATCAGGCCTCTGGATCCAGCTGCCAATTTTCAGGAAATACAAAGGCTGAAGAACCAGGAGTGTGCACTGGGTAAAACGAAGGCGAGGTGGAATGACAAGCTCCCAGTTACTACAGATGAATTGTGAGGAAAGAAAGGGAAAGGGGACATGAAGATTATAAGAGATTTAGAAGACATGACAAAAAAATTTTAATGGATAAGTTATACTGTAGTGTCTAGATAAGCACACTTAAGCTTCAGAGAGGTTGTTACTATGAAAGTCAAAGCACTGGTTAGTAGTGGAGTTGAGATTTTGATGGGAACACCTGTAAGGAGCTTTTAGGGTGGCAAAATTCTATTTCTTGAATTGAGTGCTTATGATATATGATGTTGGCCCTTATAATAATTCATTAAACTATGAGTTCACATTGTGTATTTTTCTGTATGTTTTACCTTATAATGAAATGATGAAAGAAAAATAACCAGTTACTGTTAAGTCTCTATTCTTTTTCTTTTAAGAGTTTTCTTATGTATATGTCATGAACTTGTTTGAGTAGAGTCAAGTCTATGACCATTAGTAGTCTTTTCTCAGGAGTATCAATCATAACCCCCCCTCCCCGACACAAACACACCTTTTAAAATATTTTTACAGGAGGAATTGAAAATAAATAACCTTGTGTTTTCTCTACTGTTGGAAGAGGAATTAACCTCCAGAGAAATATTCCTGAACAACTACCTTGTAAGGAAGCAGCAGGAGAAAGTAAGTACAGAGCCTGATCCCTGAGTGCCAGGCTTTCCTGACAGCCCTGCTCCTTGTTTAGCAAGAGCTCCCAGACCTTCTTAACCTCGAGCAGTCCTTGACCCCTGTCTAAGACTTTGCTCCAGGGCCAGGTGAAAAGTACCCATTCAAATTTGTTAATAGTTATCTGATCTAGCCTCTGGAATCATTTAGTCAAAAGAACCATGTAGGCTTCATATGAAGTGGTTTGTAAAATGAGGTTCATGGTTGAAAGCACAACTTTAAGCCATTGACTATGGGACCTAGAACATTTTAAGCTGCTTGCAAGCCATTCTTCAGGAAGCATTGTTCTCCCTGGACCACTGGATGCTCTTTTTTGTTTTCAATTCTGTTTATTTATTTATTTGCTGTACTAGGAATTGAACCCAGGGCTTCATACTAGGCAAGGGCTCTACCACCATATTATATCCCCAACCATTAAATTTTTAAAAAAATTTTGAGTCACAGCCTTACTAAGTTGCCCAGGCTGGCCTTGGCACTCTTAAAATTCACTAAGCATGGAAGAGTATTGGGTTAGCTCATATTCTGAAAACCATCTAAACACAACCATAAATAGGATACAAAATGTTTATTACACAGTAAGTTTTGACAGATGTTAGTATTAACAGTGCAAATTTGTGAATGTGTGACTTATTGTATCATAAATGAAATATGTACTTTTTTCTAAGAGTCTACTAAACAGCAAATGTATGTGTATATATATATATATATATATATATATATATATATATATATATACACACACACATACATACACAACCCTGCATGATACTAGGTTTCTTTCACAAATGAGAAAGACTGTCTCTGTGAGGCTGGTAACATGCCTCAGTCATCCAGTGGTAAGTTATAGAGCAGGAACTGAACTGTGGAAATAGATGAAGGCCACCCAAATGAGAATAAGCAGAGGCTATTTATTCTGAGCTTGGCATAGCAGAATGGTTGCCATCACTAGCTTTTGGCTGACAAGTCTGGAAGGCAGGCAGGGGAGCAGGAAAGACATAGGATGGAAGCAGGGAAGACACAAGCACACCTGGCTGGATGTTGTTGGCAACAGGCAAACCAATTAGAAGCCACCTGGTTTGGGGGAACAAATTTGGCCCTCTCTAGATGGTCCTGAGTTGGAAGTAGGTACCAAAGTTAAACAGCGGGCAATTACTGACCAAGTCCTGACAGTTTGGGGCAATCACTGCAAAGGTTTTGGTTTAGTTTGCCAGGTGTTTGCTGCAGTGGGTCAGAGTTCTGTTTCTACATATGGCTGGCCATTGTCCCTATTTACATTCAGTCTCAGAACCCAGGTCCACAGAACTCTCAAACCTGCGCACTTTCCTCATCCACACACTCTGTCACTGACGCTTATGCACTTACACAGTGCTGACTGTCCTTAGGAACAGGTGACTGGAGGTTTGTTCAAGTCTCCAAATGGTTTACTTCCTTCTATAAAAGTTTTCTGTAACAGATACTACACGGCACCTTTACTTTGTACTAGAAAATTCTTTATTCATCTTTGAATCTCCTGTATTTTTATACTGAAGTCTCCAGTTCCAATTAACTACTCCTGCTGTTATTCTAGAACCAGACTTCAGAAGCCATCCGGAAATCTAAAGAAGAACTGGATGTATTTAAGGAGCACTATGACATCTTAATGGCAGAAGACAAGGTGAGAATCATTGTCTCACCAACTGATAATGCAGTTGAGTTGCTCTTGGGATTAGAGGAAAGCTGAATGACATATAACTCTTTTGTAGATTTCTCTCCAACTATAATTACCATATATGAATGAACTTCATTTTGTGCCATTGAACACTTCTGAAAATCTGAAAAAAGAATTTTTGTAAACTTCTCTCATCTAAGATTTCTTTTATGCAAAAAACAGGGAGATCATTGAACTTCCAGGGCTTTTCAAACTTAAGAGTGCAGTCTCCTTTAGTTGGTTATGAAATCAGTTTAGTAGGTCTGACCAGCAGCTTTCTAATGCAAAAGAATGGGATACGATAGCACATAAAAGACAGAATGGAATGGAAGGAGATGGAATAGAATAGAGAAACTTGCATGTTTTGTCAATAAATATTATTTTGGAAAACTTATGAATGATTTCTAAGACCTCTAATATGAAGTAACATTTTTAATACACTGAGGTGCTTCCTATTCAAAAAAAGATCTTTGGGAAATACTTGCACTGTGAATCATCTTCAATTTTATAAAAAAAGTTTTTGTGGATTTTTAACATCAAAGTGCTACAACCTGTATTTTAAAGAATATTGTCAACAAAAAAAGTTTTCTGAATAAAGTTACATTCTTGCAATGATGTGTTTATCCTTAGGTTCTGGATCGAAGCTTTAAAAAGGAATTTTCTGAAATTCCCAGTCATCAGGTGGATCTACTCTACAAACTTTTTAAACGCCGACCAAGGTTTGTTTCTCCTTTGCTATTATGTTTCTAAAAAAGAAAGGCCTTTAAATGAAGAGGAGGATTATAAGATTTTGCCTTTTTCTCTCAGAAATTGTCAGTGTAACTTTTAGGGAAAGATGTTCATCTTGATCATAATTCAGCATTTTTTGAGATTATGCCTACAAGTATAATATATTCCTTTTCATTATTTAAAAATAAAGATTTCTACGTAAGCAAGGTAATTACATAAGTGTCGCAAGTGCATTAAGTGTCTTTCACTCATGAAAGTCGTTCCTCTTGAGTCATAGATAGCATAAAAGTTCATAAACTTGTTTTTTCCCCCAAGATGTGTTCCAACAAATACCAGCCCCTGATGGTATGAGTTGGATTTGCACCTAACAGGTTTCCAGGACTACATAAATTGGGGAAAATACAAGATTAAAAAAAAAAAAAAAGTTAAAACAGTATCCCTTACTGCAGAACCTCTCAGAGATTATTATTGGCCTTTGGATCTCCAAGTGTAAGAATAAGCAGTGTTTTTCAAACTTACATGATCAGACATTTCTTTTCTTCAGATTATGTGATTATTCTCTGAACAAAGTTTGGGAAAAAAATGCCAGTATAAATGGTTGAAAATAGTGATTATCAAGAGTTCTAGGCTGGGATATGGCTCTGTGGTAGAGTACTTGCCTAGAATACACAAGATCCTGGGTTCAATCCCCAGGACTATAAATAGCCTCCCATGCTTTAACTGAGAGTAAGTAGCCTTAGAATTATATTTGCTGATTTGTAGTCTAAAACTCATGAAGTTTGTCACAGGAGTAGACTAATTTGTGTCTGAGATTTTACCTGTTTCACTCATGTCCTGGTTTCCCTATTTTTAAAAAGATGTTATCACAAGCCCAAGTACATACCCTTTCCTTGTGAAGAAAGCAGTGACACCTGCTACCTGTCAGGAGGCAACAATGGAGAAAGCACAAGCTTTGTTAACTAATAGATTTTAAGTCCCTAAGTCACCCATCTATCAGACCTGAAGCTAGCTGTGGGCCAACAGCTTCTCCCAGGGCCGAACTTTCCTATCTAAAAGTTGGGACAGCAACACCAGTCTCACTGTGGATTACAAGGTGCCTGCTGCAGTACAGGGAAACAAAGCTAATCTGTTTACGTGAATAAGAGACACTTCCCCAGTTCACACAGATCTAAGCATATCTACTGCAAAAAAGGATATCAGCAGAGGATTTGCCAGACAGACCCAAGGACCACCCACACTCCCATGGGCATTGCTTTGCCTGAAAGTTTCCCCACAAAAGTAATGCTGCCAGAACTGACAACAGTTAGTCATCTGTAGTCCAGTCTAGGGTCACATCTGGGGACCCAGAGTATGGAAGAACAAAGTGGGTGCTTCTCTCTTTGGACTAATGTGCCCACGAAAATTGCCATGCAATATGTCCTATGAGCCTAGGCTGACAATATTATTTTATAATGATTTTGTTGTTGTGTCTCGAGAGAATGTGAAAGGTTGACAGGCTTTTCTTGCTAATACCAGGATTCACAAACAGAAAGCACCCTCAGAGGCAGCCAGTAGTACCCCATTTGGAGAACGACCGGGATCTGGCAAGTTGAATAAGGACACTTTTGCCCACTTAATGAAAGCCATGGATGAGTTGGATAATATTAACAACATGCCAGAGGGTTTGGACCCTTCAGTCTGGGATCATTTCTGTGCAACCAGACGAGCAAAAGTTGAAAATGAACACAAAGTATGTAATATCATTTTTTATTTCACTTTATTCTTAATATACTAATATCAACTATATAGTATCATTGACCAATGCATACAGAAAAGCTAACGATTTAGATATTAACAATAAAATAACAAAGTAAAATATTAACTTTGATGCTACCAAGGGCCTCAAGCAGGTCTGTTTATAGATCTACACTATCCAAAACTGGGCCACTAGTGATGTGCGGTTATTGTGCACTTGAAATAAAATAAATGTGGCCAGTCCTAATTGAGATGTGCTGAAGGTGGAAAATACACACATTTATAAGATTTCATTTATGGGGGGCGGGGGAAGGAGAAATGTCTCAAATGTTTTTCATACAGATTTAAGTTCATCTGTTTCATTTTACTTTTAAATGGCTATGGCTCACATTTCATTTCTGTTGGACAGCACTGTTACAGCTGACCCTGTTTTGCAGACTAGAGTTTATTAAGCTTACTAGACCAACTTTATATAGTTTTTCTAGAAAAGATGTAGCAAAGGGTGGAAATTTTGAGAGTATGAATCCCGGGAAAGAATCCTTTCTCTTGCTGATGCTCAAGGGGCTTCCTCCTCCCCTCCCCAGATTCCTACCTTAGTGCCACATAATCAGGCTGGCTTATTTTTGTTGAAGTATCTATGATCTGACAATTTTATCTAAGGGAACAAATGTAAAAAAGATATAAGAAAATTCTAGTTGCTTGCATTCTTGATTTTCAGCAAGAAGCCAATTCTATACACTTCAAAATTTTCATGGAATGTGCCCCGCCAAGTTTTACACACCTCTTACTACATAATGGCAGGAATTTAAATTCTTTTTAATCTTAGAAAGATGGGCTTGTTAAGATTTGGTGATTTTTTAAAACAAAATTAAAGATGTATGTTTTCTGAAGTCAAAGTTTGCTGTTGGGTTTCTTCAGGTGAAGCAGAAGGCAGCTGGCTTAGTTGAAATGATGGCTTTCCTCCGGAAGAGAGTTGAGGATGATGAACATGTGCAGCGCGAGATTGAAAAAGTGTTCCATGAACTCCTCCTGTAATGCGAACCTCTCATTCAGGTTTACCTATTCAGTCTTGAGCTGTCTCAGGTGCCAATGCTCATGGGGAAAATGCCTACTGGCTGTTCAAATCTGTGCAAACCCATCCATCTGAATCCCTTTCAATCCTAGTATTGGGTTGAAAATTTCTATACTAAAGAACACATTTTGTAAATTTACTCTAATTACTTATACATGAGAATACATGAGAATGCATTTTAGCACATCATACATATATGAGTATAACTTCTCATTTGTCTGGTTATACATGATATAGAGTTACTCAAGTCACGTAAATCATTTATGCACATAGGGTAATAATGTCAGATTCTTTCTACTATCATTCCAACCCCACGCCCCCTCCCCTCCCCGTTCACTCCTGAATACCACTATTCTCCCCCACCACCCCCTTGTTGTGAATTAGTATCAGCCTTTGGTTCTGGGATCGGCTTATTTTACTTGGCAGAATATTCTCCAGTTGCATCCATTTATTGGCAAATGCCATTATTTCATTCTTCTTTAAGGCTAAGGAATATTCCATTGTGTATATATACCAATTTCTTTATCTGTTGAAACGTACCTAGGTTGATTCCATAGTTTAGCTGCTACAAACACTGATGTGGCTGTGTCGCTGTAGTAGGCTGCTGATTTTAAGTCTTTTGGGTATAAACCTAGGAGTGGGGTAACTGGGTCAAATATGGCCATACTGCTTTCCATAGTAGCTGCACCCATTTGCAGTCCCACCAGCAATATTTGAGTGTACCTCGCCAACATTTATTGTTGCTTGTATTCTTGATGATTGCCATTCTTACTGGATGAGATGTAATCTCAGTGTAGTTTTGCTTTTCTCTAATTGCTAGGATGTTAGAATATTTTTTCCATATATTTGTTGATTCTGTTTCTTCTTCTGTGAAGCGTCTGTTCAGTTCCTTAGCCCATTTATTGATAGGGTTATTTGGGTTTTTTTTTTTTTTTTTGGTGTTAAATTTTTTGAGTTCTTTATGTATCCTGGAGATTAATGCTCTGAGTTGAATGTGATAAATTTTTCCCATTCTGTAGGCTCTCTCTTCACATTGTTTCCTTTGCTGTGAAGAAGCTTTTTAAAGTTTGAGTCCATCCCATTTATTGATTTTTGATCTTATTTCTTTTACTCTTTGAGTCTTGCCAAGGTATTCAGTTCCTAAGCCGATATGGTAGAGATCTGTGCCTACTCTTCCTTCCAGTAGGCGCAGGGTCTCTGCTCTATTGCCTAAGTGAAAAGAGCACATTTTGTCACATAAGACTTGTTTCAGTGTGTGGGGGATTAAGACATATAAACTATGTGGAACATTAAGCACATGTCCAAGCAGTGACCACACAGACACCTCCCAGCTCCATGTTTTTCAGGGACAGTATTGTTTTTTACTGAGTGATTTGCATACTCTTAAGTCCCTGCTTCAAAAGGTCACACTGAGGGCTGGGGTTGTGGCTCAGAGGTAGAGCGCTCGCCTAGCATGCGTGAGACACTGGGTTATGGGGGGTTGGATCCTCAGCACCACATAAAGTAAAACAATGTGTCCATCTGTAACTTAAGGGGAAAAAAAGGCCATATTGATGACTTCATGGATAAATTTCATCTCCGATATTCCCAAATTTATCATCATTCACCATTTTTAGATCTAGACTTCTAGACTACCGGGAGAAATATGAATTTTGCACAATTAGATTTGATAAGTAGAACATGGATTAAATATTGTTAGTACAGTATCAGAAATCAATAGTCAACTTTAATGGACTCTAAACACTTGGCAGCATCTCTATATTTTCATTTTTATTATTTATTTATTGCACTAGGAATGAACCCCAAGGCTCTTTATCACTAAGTTCCATCCCTAGTCCTTTTTATTTTTTATTCTGAGACAGGATATTGCTAAGTTGCTGAGGTTGGCCTCGAACTTGCAATCTTCCTGCTTCAGGCTCCCCCATTACAGATATGCACCACTATGCCTGGCTTTAACTTTATTTTTATTACAATCAAAATCCTACCATCTTTTCTTAATCCTAAAGTAAAAATTTGTGGATGTATTTCTGTCCATAGTATTCTCTGAACAATTCAATTATATTGCAAATCAGTAGGATGGAGTATCACTGGGGTGTCCAGGAAAGCTAATCACTTGGGAAAATATTCTTCACACTAATCTCCAGGATGTTCTCTTTTAGCTGATCTGAATTTTATATTAAATTTGATATGTAAATGTACTATACCTACTTATTTAAAGCCTATTTCCATTTAGATTACAGGACGAGAAAGTGAAATTCCAGTTGAATTTGACCATCCAAATTCTTCTTAAGCAAGGACAAGTAGAACTAGAGAATTTCCAACTAATCCTGGAGTATTCTGATGCAATTCTCATGAATAAGACCATAATTGAAGACTTGAATTCTGTAATTCGGGTAGTTATACTTTACATTATTCCCTCATTTCCAGGACAAATAAATTTTTTATCTTTATTTTTATGTGGTGTTGAGGATCAAAAAGAGCATGCTACCACTTGAGCCACATCCCCAGCCCCATGACAAATAATTTTAATCCTGATAATCCGTGATAAATCATAACAGTTGCTGCACATTAGAATAATCTGTGCATAGATCCTATCTCTAGGTATGAGTATTTTTTAAAACTTCCACAGATAATACGTTAAGACATGGAGTTAAATGTTCATTCTAACATGGCATAGTTTTATTCACTGTTAATGTAATTTTCATTAGTTAGTCTGTAATTTAAGTAGCATTTAATAATGTCTCTGATTACATTTCTAATTTTGGATAATTGAGTTTTTGGTTTTTCCTATTCAAGCTAAAGTTTTGCCAATTCTGTTAATTATTTTTCCCCAAGAACCAACTTTCTTAATCTTCTATGTCCTTCTGATGGCCTTGGATTAGTTTGTTCTTTTTCTAATGCCATAAGTTATAAAGTTAGATTGCTGATGCAAGGTCTGTCTTCACCAATTGGTAAAGGTCAAATAATATGAAACAGGAAAGTGAAGATAGTGTCTATAACTGCATCCTACAAAAAAGATGACTGATGGAAAGCACACGGGAGAAGTAGCTCTAAAGCAGCGTCTCAGGCCTGGCACTCCAAACATCTGAGGCCAGAAGGTTATTTGTTGCAGAAGACTGCTCTGCACTCTGCAGGATGATTAGCAGCATGCACAGCCTTTACCTACTGGGTACCTATAGTAACCCCTACAGTTGTGTCAACCAGAAATGTCTCTAGGCATAGCATAAGCACATTGTCCCCTGATGAAGGGATGTTTCGCCCAGTTGAGAAACAGTGTTCTGAAAAAATGTTTTAACTTTACGTTTTGGAGCTATTGATGATAAATATCAGAGGTATGACCATGGGAGGTAGCCAGCTGAAGTGCAAGGGAGAAAAGGTCATGGAAAGTAAGGAAATGAGAGGCCCAGACTACAATCAGAAGATGGAAGTAATAGAAAAGAGAGATGGTATGACCTTTGAACAGCTAGACTGGAAAAGAGAAAAATGTAAAATCTTAAATTAATACAAGAATGTTAATTGTCTTAGAAACACCATTGTTTTATTATTAGCAGTCTTGGAGAATAATTTCTTTAAAAATTTCCTGAATTTGCCAGGTGTGGTGGCGAACATACATAATCCCAAGAACTTGGGAGGCTTGAGGCAGGAAGATGACAAATCCAAAGCCAGTTTCAGCAACTCAGTGAGGCCCTTATCAACTTAGCAAATTTGAGATAGGGCTCAGCGGTTAAGCACCCCTGAGTTCAATCCCTGGTACCAAAATTTTTTTTCCTGAATTTCATATAGGTAATTCAAAGGAAAGGGGGGGGGGACTGCTATTCCAAGACAATCAATTTAGTTATTAAATGTTTCTGTCCCTTCTATTTAGTCACTGTAAGTGATCAGATTTTGACTAAGTAATTTTTTTTAATAAAGATGGAATTAGGGCTGGGGTAGTGGCTCAGTGGTAGAGCACTTGCCCTAGGTTCAATCTTCAGCACCACATTAAGAGAATTATCTCTGTGATTCAAGTATTTTCTGAGAATAACATTCAACTTCAAATCTTCCATAATTTCGCATGCAGAATCATGTTATATGAATATCAAATACTTTTTTTTTTTTAAGACTCAAGGTCAAAAGAAAGTTGCTAGCATGATGGAAAGTAAAGAAGTACACAAAGGAATATATCAAATTGAGTGGGAACATAAGAAAATGGAGATGGAAATGGAAGACCTAAATCAGAAGGCCTGGGATATTCAGATGCTGTTTTTTTCAAGACAGCGTCAAAAGGCAAGTTCTCCCTGCCCTCTTTATCCATTCATACATTTGTTCATTTAACTGGCATTTAATAAGAAGCCTCCATGATGTCAAGTATATTCTGAGCTAGAAGTCTTTCCTAGGTGAATATGTGAATGAGTTATTTTTCTTCCAGTAGTTGCCTACACATCTTCATGACCCATTCAGTAGCACAGTTCTCTTATAGTTCACTAAAGATTTCCTATTTGTTAAATCCAGGGCTTTTTTTCCCAGTCTCTATCAGCCTTCAATTCTTTGTAGCATTTGACCACCTTAATTACTCATTCCTTTGCCTTGTATGACCCCCATTTTCTCCTTTAAGAGTGTGCCTTAGTCTGGGGCATAGTAAAACATTCCTGAATTTGAAGAGCTGGGGCAAGAGGACCCCAACCCCAAGTTGGAGGCCAGCCGACAAACTCAGCAAGATCCTATCTCAAAAATAAAAAGGACTGGGTTCAATCCCCAGTGCCACAAAGAAAGAGAAAGGAGAAGGAAAAAAAAAAAAATCAGCCTTAGCACTATTTTCCCCCATGTCCTCTCCTTTGAGGATCCACCTCTATATTTCTAACAGTGATCACATTTAAAGTTGGATCTAAGCTCTCTGGATTCCAATCTAACCCTCCATCCGTGACTTCCCTCAAATTCTGTTTTATTCCCTACTGATAGCTCCGTTGGTATACCACTATCAGTTCTGGGTATTAATCTCATTTCCTACTATTAGTACTCTCAAACCAAATGGAGTACCAATTTTGTTTAGGCTTCTACCTCTGTGTCTTTGCTCATACCAATTCTTCTATCTGGAAAGACATTCTTTTTTTTTTAATTTTAACATCCCAAACCTACCACTTTTCCCATGTTTTGTTTAAACATCACCTCCTTGTAAAGCCTCTCTTAATTTCCCAAGTGTGGAAAAATGCTGTGAATTTGCATAAATCTCTATCTTCTCTTTTTTTTGAAGAGTAGGTCATGCTACATATCTTTTTTTTTTTTTTTTTTTTATTTCCCTCAGTATCTTTAACTATTTCCCTCAGTATCTTTAACTGGAACACTGTTAATGTGGGTAACTTGTTTGATGAGCTGAAAGAAAATAGACTCAATCAACTCAATCTTAATATTTGCTATGCAAAACAATAATTTTCAGAACTAAAAAAAAAAAAAAAATATATATATATATATAAGGTCTGAAATAGTGGTACACTCCTATAATCCCGGTAACTGGGGAGGCTGAGGCAAGAAGATCTAGCCTCAGCAACGTAGCAAAGACACTGTCCCAAAATAAAATAAAAGGACCTGGGAGTGTGGCTCATTGGTAGAGGGCCTCTGGGTTCACTCTCTAGTATCGTAAGGAAAACAAAAAGTCTTTATGTATTTATCCATTCAAAGAAAGAAAAAATAACCTTATTTGTGGGGTTTTTTTTTCCCCTCTTGAAGTACCTAAATGAATCAAACTACGAGACTCTGATTGCTATTCAGATTGGAATAATGGAGCAAACCATTCAAGTTATAGATAAGGTAAGTCTCAATGATATTGATCACTGTAATCCCAAGAGTGGTGGATTCTTTGAGCAAAGGAATCAGTGTTTCAATTATGAACTCCGACAGAACCTAACAAAACCTTGCTTATTTCCCAGTTTCAAAGTAATTACAGGTCTCTGAATAATAGTGTCTTTGCAACCATAACAGTGGTGACCATAACCAGTGGCATAGACTAAAGCATATGTTTTTATATGTAGGTGGACAATTAAATAAATACCTTAATTTATTTATCTTTATGTGGTGCTGAGGATTGAACCCAGGGCCTCAAGCATGCCACCACTGAGCCACAACCCCAGCCCTGAAGCACATTTTTAAAGATTAAAATTAACCTCTGGGGACATATCTGAACAGTTAGGTTGTTTTAATTTTACAATAAGTGTTGGTAATTTTCCTTGGCATTGTAAAAGCTTTGTCTTAACTGAAAAACAAATGCTTAATTTTGATTATGTAGTACGTGTAATATGAAAACAAAGTAATCTAAAAAATTATCTCATTTTTAAGAACATACAAAAAGTTTTGTAAATTGTAGTATTAACAATCATTCTATCTTTAAACAAATAATTTGAGTGACTACTAGGGACGGACGGTACACCGGGCACTGGGGATATGGTGTAAGATGTTATCTTAGTGATGATAACTTTTTTTATATATAAATTACATTTTTTTCAAAATTATTTTGTGGGGCTTCATGGGAATAAAAACTTTCAGACCCACAAAAAGAATGTCGAAAACTGCAAAAAACTACTCAAAAAATTGGAAAAATTCAGTAATCAAAAAGATGTAGCAAATTACACTCTAAGCTGCAATCTACGAGAAGAGTTGGTAGCTGTGTCAGAGAGAAAAGACATCTGCAATGCAATGGGTAAGCTTTTTCCCTTTTATCAACAATAGATTTTCTTTAAAGTCTATACTCCTGAAAACTTAAGAATAGTTATAAAGCTACCAGTGTTTCTTCCATACAACTGACTTGAGTGCTGTTCCTATACCCTAAAGCATTAATAATAATCCAACTTATTCCTTCCTTCTTCACTTTTGGGATAGGGACGCAACTGACTTGTGAAAAGATTGTCAAAGAACGATATAAAAACATGGTGCAACAACAGAAGCTGACAAATATTTCAAAACAACAGGCTGAACAGATTTCAATACTACAAGCAGAAGTTGAAAGATTAAGGATGAAAACATTTCCTGCTCTTGTTCAAATGTAAAAGGCTAGCAAGAAAAACAAAGCCAAACTAATTATTGCAAAAATCAATTCATTTGGGTAAAATGATTTCTTTTTCTTTCATATTGGGAAACTTAAATTAGTCACCTCTTAGTTGCAGGTTTTCAATAGCAAATTGTTTGATTTTAGCCTTAATTAGCATATAAATTTTTGTCTTGCATGAATAAATGTGTAAAATACTGGAAATTGCTTTTATTCAAGAACAAGATTTTAAACCATAAAGTATTCGAGACTTATTTTAATTTTATTTAAAATTACTAAAAATTTGGAATTTTTTCCCCATTCTATTAATAAAGATAAAACTGTTGACTTTTTCCAAGCCTTAACTCATTTGTAAATTATGACATATATTTTGAGAATATAATTTTCAAACAGAGCTCTAATTTGTGCTCTATCCAATAAGCATTTAGTAAACAAGGAAAAAATGCTTTCTCATTTCCATTAAATAATTTATCATTTTACTCATGTAGATGATAATTACATAATGAAAACACTAACTGGCAGAAAACTTCTTCACCCTTCCACAGCCAGTAAACTGCTGCATTACAAGGTGATACCACTGGGATCACTGACCACATTCTCCAAGTGATATCACTGCTTCATTGTTCTGCAATTTATAAACTAAAGGTTAAGTTTAATCCACACTACCACTTCCAGTATACACTGGTGCTGGTGAAGCCAGAGAGCTATTATAAAACCTTCCATTTAGGCTGGGTGTATTGGTTATCACCTGTAATCCTAGCAACTTGAGAGGCTGAGGCAACTTAGCAAGACCCCGTCTCAAAATAAAAATTAAAAGGTCTGAGGATGTATGTAGTTCAGTGGTAGAATGTCCCTGGGTTCAATACCCAGCACTGAAATAACAAGGAAAAAAATCCCTTTAAAAAACAACTAAGGTTCAATTGATCACCCACATAGTGATTAGTGCTGGATAGTGATGGTGAAGTAAATGACTGAACCATCATCATTTTGGTGACTCTTTAAATTTGGCCAAAGCAAGGGTTTAGCCCTCTTTTTTAATCTATAAAAATGTGGTATTCAGTGGTTTTCAATAAATGGAGGTAAAATTCACCAAAACAATAAAAAGACTACCCAAGAGCATCCTCAGACCTCAAACTATATTCCATAAGCCCCATTCATCCACCATAATCTACCTCCTATTTCTCAAGTGCCCATTGTGCTGTTGGGGTCCTCAGCTAGGGCTAGGTGCCAATGCCTTAAATTCCATTATCATTTCCTCAGCTCTCCCAGAACCAGAGTCCCACTCATGCTATAATTCCCACCAGCATCCATATATGGTGACTCCAGAGAATGGAAGCTACAGCCTCCAAGAGCTAATCAACACTACTACCACCAGGAACATGATTCCTCTGCCACATTTAGGCCAAATGAGAAGCAGTGATAGAAGCGGCTAGTAGCCACTAGAATAGTACAGCTCCCCAGAAGTGTCCAACTAGAAATCCCAGGAGAGGCTCATGTGAGGCTGGGGCCAGTCCTCTAGGATTCACAAATGCCAATGGCAATGTAAGTGTCAGAAGCAGGAATTTGTGTGTAGTGGTGATGGGGGATGGTATTGAAATGGATGCAAGAGTAGGGCCCTAGTTCCCCTGCTGTGCCAAACATTAAAAGATTTGTAGAGCAAGAGGGAGGGACCTAGGTTCAAAGTGAGGAACATCTGGGGGAGGGCTACTGTTTACCAACTAGCAGCCAAATACTTTTTTTCAAGTAAATAAAGCTGTTAGCCCCTAAAGGCAAAAACTCAAAAGACCTTTCAGAATAACTGGCAATTAGAACCAAGAAACTACTAATTCACAAAGATCTATCCCTATCCTTCAGTAAGCACACACCACCCTTCAAGGATGTCAGCTCTGCAGCTTCCAAGTTTATATATAATAGCTCCAGCCACAAACAGGTGAGGTTTCTTTCCCTGAGCTCAATTTTAAATTCTGTGACTGGGCCAGCTTGAGTCATATCTCCACATACAGCCAGGATGAAAAGGTACAGTTGTGAAACTTGGCAGCACAAATCCATCCCTGTGAAGACGGGTTTCTGACTAAGGCACTATGAACTGAACGGACACTCTCAGTTCATTTCACAGATGAAACTAGAAGGTAAATGAATATGAAGGACCTCATATGCCAGGATACCTTGATATAGAAAATGATACATAGTTTCCTAAGAAACAGTCATTTCACTAAAAGGAATATGAGAAATTTCAAGAGACAAACCAATATAATTTGGGACATATGTTTAATAACCCTATTAGAGCAGATGAAAAGATGTGGAAAATGAATGGAAACAAAGATTCCTAAACTTAGAAGAGGGACTTTTTAACTACCAATATGTAGAGTGAATTAGATAATTTTCCTATGTTCACATATGACCACACAACCAATTTAACTCCACATCATGTTCAACCACAAGAATGGCATCTAATTAAAATGTTATACTCCATGCATGTATAATGTCAAAATAGTACACTCTACTGTCATGTATATCTAAAAAGAACAAATTAAAAAACAAAAACAATCCAACACTACCACCAGGAGCATGAGTCCCCTGACACATTTAGCCACCATCACCACCACTCCCTGCCAGCCTGCCTGCCACCCGCCCCGCCCCCACTCAGACCCTCCTCCCACCACTCCACCCTACAAAGCAGTAGTGATTGATGGAGGCAGGCTGGTTAGCAGTACAATAATACAACTCCTCTGGGGTTCCCATCTAGAATGAATTATTTTTAAACATTGAAAATAAAACTTTTTGCTACTAAAAGCAAAATGATTTACTAAAACTAGTTGCCAAAACTATCCAAATTTCTTTTTAAATATGATTTTTTTTGAATGTCAAGTTTTCTTTACCAAATCTACCCTAAACATTGAATTTTCGAACTTAAAATTTATACATTTGGGCTGGGGTTATGGCTCAGCGGTAGAGTGCTCGCCTCGCACGTGCGGGATCCTGGGTTCGATCCTCAGCACCACATAAAAATAAATAAGTGAAATACAGTTATTGTGTCCAACTACAACTAAAAAATAAATATTAAAAAAAATTTATACATTTCACAAGGCTGGGTTTGTGGCTCAGTGGTAGAGTGCATGCCTTGCACGTGTGAGGCACTGGGTTCAATCTTCAGCACCACATAAAAATAAGTAAAGATATTGTAACCATCTACAACTAAAAAAAAAAAAAAAAAAAGAATTATAGATTGTCCTAAACTGATAGTCATCAAAGCCCTAATGTGCATATCTCCCCTTTAAAATGTGCAAGTATCATTTTCAAAGATATTTCTCAAGAAAAAATTATGAATTAAACACCTGCAAATTCTTCTTCACTTCTATTAAAATGCAGCAGTGTATCATCCAACCCATAGAGGTCTATCAATTGAGTAAGGGTTATTTTCTTCTCTTCCGACATGAGTGACTGCAGCTCATAAAGCAACAGCTGGCTACAGTTTCTCCACTTTGATATTAATATCTCTAACTGAGACAGGTTATTCTGAAACAGAAAACAAATCAATGAATGTTAAGTCAATAATCAGATGATCATGCTATTTTAACTTACTTAATCAAAGCTGTTAAAAAATGTAATGTACATCTAAGTTAAAGGCAATCATCATCCTGGGGATGAATAAGACATTTACCTAGCAGAAATGTCTATAGAGAAACGATAACACACTTAAAAATAGTCCACTTTTTATAGTAGTTATACTTTTATACCATGTCCTTAAGATGCTGTACCTTCCACCCAATTTTGCTGCGAGCCCAAAAGTTCAAAAAATGACAATGCATAAAGTTTTTTCATTTTGATATTTCATAAATAAGTCACATTTAGGAAACTCCTAAAACTTCAAAAGGAGCAAATGATATGTTATTCCATCATTTATTCCACATTGTTGAGGAAACATGAATTATTACATATTCAGAAATTATCCAAGTAATAGAGGCTTCTTCCTTCTAAGAACCAGGGTTCTATACAATTCAACCTATGTGAGTTAAAACCAAAAATCTAATATATATTTTTTGTTGTTTTCAGACAAACTGCCTAAGACATTTTAATTCCTTGGAAGAAACACAGTATCATTACTAAAAATATGTTTTATTATACTGTGACCACTTTTGATTTTATTCATTGTCAGTAGTCACTTCTGTTCCCATTATACTTTCATCTAACATTTGATACATCTAATATTGCTGTGGGTTGTAAACTAGAGAAAATCTCCTACTGCGTTATCAAATGAAAACTGGGACATTTTCTTTAAAAGTTTCATTGGTATTTACAGGTCTCTCACTCAACCCTAAACTGATGACATTTTTCTGTTATTTATTATGCTAAAATAAATTTGCTTCCTATTTTTGAAATTACTTTTACACAATTTAAGCAAAAACTTATGATTATGCAGTGGTTCTTAAATTCTCACCTTTGATCTATACATTTTGACTAGTTTTAGCCTCCGAAGCAGCTCTTCTTTGTCACGAACCTGCTTCACCAATAGTGCTTTTTCTTCATTTAATCCTGGTTTAGGTTTCTCAATCACAGAATCAACGGACTCAGATTTACCTGCAGTGACATTCTTGACTGTATTTTTCAATTGTGCATTTTCTTCAGATTCAGTGCCTTTGTGTTTAGAACTTTGAGATTCCAAGCTGTTTTCTAATGTTGAAGATGCCGATTTCTCTGAAAAATTCTGATCATTTTCTTTCTTCTCTACTTTAAGACGTTTTATCACACTGCAAGAATTAGATGAAATTCTTGTCTTCTTTACTTTGTCTGTAACTGTTGCACTTGTAGGCTGTTTTAAAAATAAAAACATTCATCAAGAGAAACACTTCCAAAGAAAATAAGGCAACTAGAAGAAACAATCTTACATTTCTATGGTAGGTACCACTAGCTGGTTTTTCTGTCTCCATGCATCAAAGCAAGCATGACAAAATGTCTAATTTTAGTTTCATTTTCTTTTACCTTACTTAGCAAGATCAACACCTTTCTAAAACAGTGTTGAGACATTTATCCCAGTATTAGCTGGAGTTGCAGCTCAGTGGTAGAGTGCGTGCCCAGCATGTGCAAAGCCCTGCATTCAAACTTCAATACTACAAAAAATATTTTAAAAACCTAGCATGGGCCTGACACTATTCCTGACGTTTTGGAATTACTGAGGAAAAGTCCTACTGCACCAAAGACTTTCATAACCTGACCTTAAACTAAGTGAAATGGATTCAGAATGAAAATCTGTTAACCATCATGTTAATTACCACTCTTCAGTAGACTTAAAACAATTACTGCCACAACACCAGAACCAATCCATTGAAAGAACCAAGACTGTCATACTTCTTTTTGTGAACTATCCGCATCAGGAGATGGTGGATCCACAGAGTCTTGTGGAGTCCTAGCTTTATCTGGTGAACTTTGCATTGTGGAAATGAGATCTTTACTCTCTTCTAAAAAAGAAAAATTATAAAATGAGAATCAGATTAATCATATCGCTACAGTTCTCATCTTTTACCACAGCCTTTTTTCATAGTGTACAAAACACCCATAAATAAACTAGCAACTTCTAACTACATAGAGTTGTAATTCAATCTTGCTCCTTTTGCAGTTTCCCACACAGAAACTGTTTGGGGGCTTTTTTTAAAATTTTTTTGGCATATATTTCAGAGACCTTGTTTTCCTCTCTCAAAATATCAACATTACGGAGAAGAAAACGGGAGAGTTAACAACTATCCAGTCAGGAATTCCTTAATTTCATTAAGATCGCTTCATAATTGTATGAGATACAGCCAAAATCATGACTTGAAAAACATCGGCGGGCCCATCAAGCATCCTGAACCCCGCCAGCTGCGTGATGAGAACCAGTGAACCCTCTAGGCCAGGGGCCTAAGAAATACAGGCCCAACAAACGGAGGTCTGTCCGCGCCGCTTTTAAGCACCAAAAAACTCTGAAAAGGAGACGACGTCGTCTCCTCCAACAAAGGACTCAACTTTAGCAGGGTAAAACAGAGGGGGGGTCCTCCCCGCCTTCCCCCGGCTGCAGAAAGCCCACTACCCCTCCAGACACGAGCCCCCGTCGAAGGAAAGGCGGTACCCCACGACTCCACAGCACACTCCCGAAGCCCAGCTCCCAGGCGCCCCCCAGCCCCGGAGCCCGCCACCTCATCAGCCATCCCCCTCCCCCGCATGCGCGCGCAGCTGCGCCGACAACCAACCCTGCCCCGGGGCGTGGCCGCGCGAGAAACCGGAGGACCAAATATTCGCGTGCGAGGGCGCGAACCTCCACCAGGGGGCGAGATGCGGCCACACGGGAGGCGCCAAGACGTGTGATAGGCAGGGTTGACGGGCGCGCGCGGCTATGCCCCGCCCAGCGCTCCAGGGCGGTGAACGCCGAGCGGGCACGAGCTTCGCGTGGCATCTGGGGCGGGGCTGGGCGTCTGGCCTACCCTGAGCAGGGCGCGCTCCCTTTCGCGGCTCCGCTGGCCTTTTTCCCCCGTCAACCGCCTTCCCTACCTGCATCCTTGTTTGTGTCCCCAGCACCGTCCTCCCGGTTGATTTCGGGCTTGTCTGCGCGCTCACCACAGCACTTGCTTTCCTCAGACATGGCGGGACCCGAACTGTACAGCTCACAAACGCTCCAAAGGGCAGAGACCGCCAAAGAGCAGCGATGGGTTCCAACCTGTGGAGAATCAAACGTACAAGAAACCCACCGAGTCCCCACACGTTCTGCTCAGAGAGTTCCTAGCTTTATTTTGCTGCCCAAAACTCAGCAGTCGCCTCACTACGCTTTCCACTGCGTCCACCTCAAAACTCAGACCCCTTAGAAAGTGGCTTCCTACCGGTTAGCCAAATGCGAGCTAAAAAGAAGACAACGGAACTTTCCGTGGCGCAGTACCGGAAGGAGAATGAGCGCTGGGGACGATTGGGTGGGTCCAGAAGGAGGACGCTAGGGGTGCGCGGGGCCCTTGCTGAGCCCTGGTTGGCTGCGCTCTTGGCTGGAAAACGCAGTTTCCGGTGATGCGACGTGCTGTTGCCACGCAACTGCCAAGAGAGCGAACTTGGGTGGAGCGCTGGGCTGAGGGAAAGGCCGCTATGTAGCTTCTGAGTCATGGGGAAGTTGGGAATTTGAAGGAGCCAGTGTTTTCAGTCTTAGCGAGTGGCCATTTTGAGTCTTTGTATTCTACTGAAGTCTGATAATAATGGCTTAGAAGCAGCCAGAAGGAAGTAACTGGAGTCCTGAGCGGTCAGGTGTAAATACAGGACCCGAAGAAAACGTAATGCACTGATTTGGAGCGTAAATGTCGGCATTGGACTGTGTAGGTCCAAGCCGAAGCTCCTCATTTTGTCTCCTTTGTTAACCGTTATTTCCCCCGGGCAAAGGGAATTCATGAGAGGCCACTGACAGTCAAGTTTATTCACCGGTCCCTAATTTAAAGAAATGGATCACGCAAACTTTCACTCTTTCTCTTCTCTTTCCCCCTCCAAAAAAAAAACAAAAAACAAAAACAAAAACACGGTCGGGGGAGGGGGCGGAGGGCGCTAAAAAAGAAAAAAAAAAGGTGCTGTGATTGGTTCTAAATCTCGGATTTGGCTCACTAGTGTGAAGCCACGTTCCCCACAGATCTCAATATGTACATTTTTTTCCTTTACTTATCCCCTGGCATGCGTTCATCTCATTGAATAAAGCAGAATGATTTGTCCTGATAATAGAAGCACAATGCAGACTCCGCATATTCTTTACACCTAGGGGCATAAGGGTGAGTTGTTTTTATGAGTCCTTAAAATCAGCTGCTCCCAAATCCTTTTATAGTTACAACCTAGAGCTGTGTTTTTGCTGGCTACATAAAGAAAAACAACATCTTGCCTTGCAAATGTTCTGACTTGTTTTTTATATGAATTGGTATATTAAAACAAGATTGTTTGGCCCGAGTTTCAAAGCTTCAGAATGAGTACTCAGAAAAATCTGAATTCAGAAATGTGCATTTGTTGACGCCCATCTCTGACTTGTACATGTTGTTAGGAAAAAAAAAATGAACTCCCCTTTACTGAATTTGTATTACTCTTGTTACATACAAAATTGGAAAATCACTTTCCACTCTCAACTTAGAGTAAAATAAATGGATTTTAGCCCCTGTAGTTTTCATGTACCTTTAGATAAAGCCTAACCAACGTCTCTGTGACTTTAGTGACCGGAAATCTATTTGACTGTGAAGAGTTTGGTATATCTGATACAGGATGTTGTATGTTTCAAATGGAACTTTTCAAGTAGGAAAGAACACTGCCCAGTTGAGCGAGAAAGCAAAGACTCCATACCTTGCCATAGAGAACAATTTAAGCACTAGAATTAAAAGATTATTAATTGTGATTAATAGCAACCTAAGTCAGACTTTCTGCATGTTTTAAAATTTCTTCAATACCCTAGGCTACTGTTGGTCCTTTTGTTATTCACCAGGGAGTGGTAAAATGCTTCTTCCATTCTTGTCTATGATTACTGTTGGTGCGATGATGACATAGACCTAAAAATCTTTATGAGTTTATTTTATTATTCTTTTTTAATGACAAGAAAACAATAGTGAATAGTCTTCTCTTTCTCTCCTCCCCCTTAAGCATACACACACACACACACACACACAAATGTACTTTTTGACCACAATTTAAGTTTTCATTTCAGTAGAATTCTTTATTTTTAATTTCTCAGGTTTAGCATTAGTTTTTAAATCTTAATAATCTCAGGATGATATAAATCTATTCCACAGACTTCTTATATTGACCAAAAAAAGGTGTCTTGTATTCATGACTAGGATCTGTAGGAATTTTTTAAGACTATCAATTTTTAAGACTATTTTATTTTTTAAAATCCATTTGAGTGAGGAATTGTGCAAAATTCATATGATTAAGTTGATTTATAATGTCTGTGAGGACGAATTAAAGAAACTGAACTCAGATTAGTTACAGAAGAAAATCTGCTAAATTTCCTTAACTGACTTTTTAAAAAAAAATTTTTTTAGTTGTAGATGGATACAATATCTATATTTATTTATTTTTATGTGGTGCTAAGGATAGAACCCAGTGCCTCACACTTAACTAGGCAAGTGCTGTACCACAGAGCCACAACCCAGTCCTCCTTAACTGACTTTTAATATTTGTTATGACATTTTTTTTTCTTGAAAATCATCTTCAAAAATTCTTCTGTAGTTTTCTCTTCCTGTGAATTCCAAACGTACTTACAGACCTATGCATGGAACAGAGGTGTTTTAGTGGTCTGTCATTTCATAGATATCTCTTTGAGAATAATTAACAAATAATTTCTTCCTCTGTTACCTAAAAATCCCTTCTGGGATTCCAAAAATGTAATTGCCTCACTTGTAGAGACTATTGAAGACTTAGTTACCAAATGGTGATCTTTGTGAGCTAACTGATTAATTTTTTTGCCAAGTTAAGCGAGAAAGGAGTCTTTCTTAACTTGGGATTGAAGCAATCCCAAAATGAAGGAGCTCTAGATTTAGTTCTTAGGCAAGCCTCAGAGATTGCCTTACTGAATAGAGTGGTTACTTAGAACACGGACATGGGGGAAGGCTCAATATTGTTAGTGTGATAAAAATCTTTCCATGATCAGGCATCCAGAACATTTAACTAATAACTAATATTCAGGATAACATAAAGAACAAAAACCTAAAGAGCTCGCCTCACTTAAGTTCCTATTCTTTTTATTCTACCAGATCTGGCTTTTTGTCAAGTCCATTAGAGACTAGAGAAGCAAAAGTGTCTATGATTCACTGCTGTTACTGGGTGTGTTCACTTGGAGAAGAATAGAGTCATTCAGGTTAGATTAATAATGATGAGAGAGGAGGTAGGCTGTGTGGGTGCCTAGGTGGGGGGAGAGTGGCATAGGCACATAGAAAAAAGGTAATGAGTATAAAAGTATTGCTCAGGGCCACATCCTTCTCAGATCCTTTATTAACTCAGAAATGTCATCCTTGCCTTCATTTGAAGAAAGAAAGGCATTAGATGTCAGCAAATCCTTCAGCAACAGAACTTGTCTTGTAATCATCTTTAACCACCTTGAAGTTTGATAACAACCCCCATGATAATTTCACAGCATTGAAATGTGTTTGAAGTGCCGGTAAACACACCAACTCAGTATTCTACTCTCGTCTCTCATTACTGTTTCAGTCCTGAGGGTACAAAAGGTTTTTTCTTAGTGGGGTTTTTTTGTTGTTGTTGTTGTTGTTTGTTTGTTTGTTTTTTAAGATGGAGAAGCAAGATTTTCTTATAATGCCAGGAAAATAAGGAGTTAAGAGAGCATTCTACCATGTTTTAGGATACTATTGGTAATTTCATTTCCAGTCTTGGAAAATTTCTTGGCAAATTTCTATAAGTATAATGGTACAGCAAATATGTCACTTTAGCCTAACAAGAAATTTTCTGGTCTGATTCAGCTGAAAGCTAGATTGATTTTAATCCCTTTCCCACCATCCCACCAATCAGGAGAAAACATAGTTTGCCACTTCCAAAGGCAACGTAAAATGTCTTACATCTCTACCATCATTTCTACCAACATTATATAATGTTGGAAAAGAAGTATAGAATACAACTCCCTGTATTCTGATATGGTGCTGCAAGACTTTACCCAACTATTTAAACTTTGTCAGCACAAGATTAAGACTGATGATACTTTTCCTTCATCAAAATAAACCTCTAACTGAAATTCTTCCAAATTTTCCTTCCTCCCCAAATTCCTCCTTATGTGCCAGTCTAGTATTAGCCTATCAAGATGATGTGGGTTCATCATCTCAGGTTTTTTTAACTTGATGTAAGTACCTAACTCTGAGTTAAACTGTCCTTTCTTTAAGCCACTTTCAATCTTGTTTTAATTTTTTTTTTTTAAATCAAGAAGGGTTACTTATACCTGTAATCCCAGCAGCTTGGGAGGCCAAGACAGGAGAATCCCAAGTTCAAAGCCAGCCTCAGTAAAAGCGAGGCACTAAGGAACTCAGTGAGACCCTGTCTTCTAAATAAAATACAAAATAAGGCTGGGGATGTGGCTCAGTTGTTGAGTGCCCCTGAGTACAATCCCTGGTACTCCCACTCCCCCCAAAAAGAGAAGGGTTATTACTTAAATAATTCTCTCCCAACCCTCCTTGGCACATGGAAATAAAGACTTAGTCTATCTCCATTGTGTTGTTTACTCTCTTCTTTTTGCTCTGTCATGACTTGTGAATCTTTGCCCTTTCATGAATTCTGGATATTGAAAACGGAGCCTCTATATTGCTGAAGGCCTGCTGTGAGTAGAATTCATGAAGTACAGGGACAACACCCACCCCAAAGATGGCCTTCTCCGGTTTCTGAAAAAACTTGTCATCTGACAGACAACATCCTAGGATATGAAGAAATATAGGTTTGGGTTTTGGAAGGCAGACAACTAACCACGTCCACATTTGTTAAGCAAATTCCTATGAAACTGTAAATTATAAGCTACTCACAGGTTTAAAAAAAAAAAAAAAGCAGGCATTACTACAGTTGGCATTGTCTGAAACGCCTTCATAGCCTAACTCTGAGCCATTGAAATAGATTTCTTGAACTTGCACATACAAGTTTAAAATTTTTGTAAAGCTGCCAAATCTGTACAACAGTAATTAGCATAAAGCTTGTGCAATTAAGCTGCCCCAAAAGGAATGAGTTTGGCTCTTTGGCAAGATGTTCCACTTCTCCTAAAAAGAAGAAAAGAAAAAAAGCAGTTTAATCAATTCACATTATTTTCACTCAGAGCTCTTTCACCCAGAATCTGAAGAGCTGTCACGATGACTTTGTCTCCTTCCAGTTACTTGTCTATAGGGATAGCAACTTATTTTCAGTCACTAGTTTTCAGAATGAATCAATTAAAAATTGGTATTTTATGACCAATACCACTTTGTCTGCTTATCAACGCTTTCTTTTTTTAACAGTTTGAAAGAATCGGTATTACTATTCCCCACCATCAGACAGAATTTTTCCTTCCTCAGAATAGGATTAAGTCCCCAAAACAAATTCAAGGAAGAAAATTCATTTCAGAAAAACAAATTCAGGGATATTGAACAGTAGATATGGTGAGTCAGTATCTGACTAGACTTTGATGAGTGAAAAATGGCATGTTATTACATGCATGAAAGACTACAAGTAAGAATTACGTGGACTAATGAGAGTACTTAGGAGGTTGATATTAACATTTGCATACTAATTAGCAGCTCTCAAGCCTTACAAACCCCTCAGCTTCCAGTCAGTAACTGCTGGAGCTGAGGCTACAGACAGCATCCCTGGATCACTGTGTTCATACCGGAAATTGGGCCTCCTAAGTATTCAAATATTCAAACATTCTCTGCCAACAATTATGTAGAAGAGGAGTAGGGAAGTTGGAGGAGGAGAGGGAAAGAGTGGGGGTTGGAGGCAAGCTGTCTTTACGTCATGTTTCTTACACTTAAGCAGACCAACAACTCATGTTCTAAAACACTATTTTTTCATAACAAATTACTGATTACTAGACTTGTTTACTCCATACTACAAATTATTCTGCAGATTTAACTTGAGTTTTGAAATACAAGCAGCAAACTAAACGCCACAAATCCTGGGCACATTGACTTTGAGCTCAATTCTGAGAAAATAATGATTTCTTCCTAAATGAGAAACACAAGCTTCATGGTCTTAAGGCCTTTTGATAAATTAAAAGGGTTATGGAAGAACAAGATTTTGTGATTGATAAAGATGAAAGCCTGTATGACTGATCCATGAGCACTCTCTTATTAGAACTGTGGGATATGATGATTATCAGGTTCAGCCTAATTATACCATGTGAGAGGCCATGTTTATAGTAGTTGAATTTTTGAATGGGTAAAACGGTAAAGCCACAGACCTTACTGATTTTTCTTTTGAATTCTAAACCTCATCTTTGTTGATTTTCGTTGCCATTCAGTTTAAATTGAGGAATGTGAGGAAGTTGTTTGGGGATTTTCACCTAAATATAAGTTTTGGTGGAAACAAATGCCACTCATGGACATTGACATCTTTTTTTTTTCTTTTTTCTTTTTCTTTTTTTTCCCCTCTAATTTGCTCATTCTGATGGAAATGTGGCTGTATCAGAGATAGCAGCAAAGGGGGTGGGTCTGAGTTCTTTATTGACCCTGCCATGTATAACTGAGTTATTGGGCTTTGGCAGGTTTGATGCAATTCTCTGGTCTTGGTTTTCTCCTCTGTGAAATGGATAGAAAGGGTACTTTTTCCACCTCTGAATTTCTGTAATGCCAGTTTGGGTTCATTTTGGTACACCTGAAATTACCAGTTCCCACTAGAGAGTTAAATGAAGTCACAGGAAAATTTTCCTATAGAAATAGCCATTATGATAATACTATGGAAGATGTGCTAAGTGCTGCGGATGGAAGACTAAACACATTTTTAGGAGTTTACAAATTGGACACCAGTATTTATCTCATAGATTCAAACAGAGTCAGCCCTGGGGAAAATTGGTACATAAAGGATATTTTTTTCTTTAATGACCCCTCTTTCCTCTTAGACCTCCCACATCATATGAGCCCACCCTCCCAGCCCAGGACTTTAGGCTAAATCTTACTTCTTGCCACTGCCAAGCATACGTCTAGCTATTCTGCCTGCTTGTACTGTCATCTTCTGGAACTACACATCATCTTAATATCTGATGCATGCAGTAAGTGCTCAATATATGTTTTGAATGAAGGAATTCAAGAATGGATGGATTAATTATTTAATCAATGGAATTACTGGTCAAGTCTATGCACTAACTATACCTGCCTTTAAACAAAAATATATGACAAAAAATTAATATGGCCAACACAAACAAAAGGTCTAATGAATTTGATGACATGGTGAATAGATTGAGTTTGGGGAGAAGCAACTGGAAACCCTCCAGGCAAAATTCTGGTGTATCTTTTTTTAATTTCTGTGTTGCTGGTGGGAATTTAAAATGACACAACCACTGTGGAAAACAATACGGTGGTTTCTCAAAAAATTAAACATAGAATGACCATATTCCACTTCTGAGTATGTGTCTGAATGAATTAAAGCAGAATTAAACAGATATTTGAATATCCATGTTCATAGCAGTTTTATTCCCCATCATCAAAAGGTGGAAGTGACCAAAGTCCATCAGCAGATAAATGGATAAACAAAATCTACATACATACCATGGAATAGTACTCAATATTACAAAGGAATGAAATTCTGACACATGCTACAATATGGATGAACTTTGAAAACATTAGGCCAAGTGAAATAAAGCAGACAGAGAAAGATAAATACTATATGATTCCACTTTACCTGAGGTTCTTAGAGTAAAGCAATTCATAGAAACAGAAAATAGAATGGTGATTACTGGTGGGATGAGGAGAATATTGTTTAATGGAGTCAGAGCTTCAGTTTGAGAGGATATAAAATCCTGGATATGGTGGTGATGGTTGCATAACAATGCGAATATATTTAATGTCACAGAATTATATATTTTAGAATGGTTAAAATGATAAATTTTATTTTGTGTATATTATCACAATTTTTAAAAAATCTCTTTTTGGGAGTAGTGGTGCTCCCAGCTACCTGGGAGGCTGTGGCAGGAGGATCAAAAGTTCAAGGCCAACTTATGCAACTCAGTGAGAACTTGTCTCAAAATAATTAAAAAGAGAGAGAGAGAGAGAGAGAGAGAGAGAGAGAGATAAAGCATTGAGGATGTGTCTTAGTGCTAGAGCTCTTGCCTAGCACGTGTGAGACCCTGGGTTCAACTCTTAGCATTAAGCATTTGCGCACGGACACACACACACACACACACACACACACACACACACACACACACAAAGGGCTGGGGATGTAAATCAATGCTTGTCTACCATGTGCAAGACCCTGGATCCAAGCAGGTCTCTCTCTCTCTCTCTCTCTCTCTCTCTCTCTCTCTCTCTCTCTCTCTCTCTCTCACACACACACACACACACACACACACACACAACACACACACACACACACAGAATCTCCAAGGAAAATATTTTCAATGTAACTGATACCAGGATTGAACTGCTTCTCTAAGGCAAAAAGTATTCCTCCAATCTAATCTAAACCTTTCAGCTGAATGTTTTCTTATTTCTTACAATTGCTTCATATTGTCCTGTCATTGGACCAAGGATGTTTACTCTCACCAGAGTAGAAATATATACCAAACATGAGCTTCCTTTCTGGATGATGTCACTGGCCATCTTTGGAACAGGTGTCTTTTTTTCACAATTGGATGGGTTTTAACAGACTCATTTTCTTGTCTTCTTATCAGAGGCAGCAAAATCTGTGGTCTATGCAGCCAGGAGTAGAGTAAAGGTGAGTCAGTTTCATGGAAATCAACCTATAATTTCAGCTTCAGGAGAACAAGTCGGATAAGGCAGCATGAAGTAAGTATATGGGGGGCAGCAACAAAGAATATTGAATATCATTCCACAATGTATATATGCATCAAAACATTACCTTGTACCCCATGAATATAAGCAACTATTATTTGTCAATTTAAAAATACAACTTAAACCTTGATTTTATTAATTCTGCTAACTGTGCTCTATACCAATAGTATAACATTGAAAAAAGGCAGAGACATACAAATCCTTTCGGGAATGACCTCAGAAAGTAAATAAATTTTATTTCTCTGAAAAAAAAGATTGTGTTTTATTGGCCTCACTTATCTATTTTATTTGCCTAAATATGTCTTGCCTCTCATTTCTCTTTAACGTCAGCTCAGGTCTGGCCTGTGTGCAGAAATCATCTCCTGACTGGACTCCTGACTCCTGGAAGTGGACACTACTCTTCCTGTGCATCCCATTGCCCACACCCGTCCATTCTACACCTCCATGCAGGATGACTTTTAACGATCTTAAAATCTTCACATGACTGCCAATCCAAACTTCTCACCAACTCACTCATCATACTTTTCCAGCCTCATCTTGTACCGATCCCTGCACACACCCTGCACACCAGCTTCACGGCTTGGCATTATGGACTGGAGTTTCCAGAATGGTGAGGCTCCTCTCCTTACCATCTTATCAGTTCTTTCTGCCTAGAAAACAGATGTGTACACCCATGTTCTCTTTTTCTGTCTCTCTCTGTCTCTTTCTTTCCACCCTAAGCCCAGCCACCGTGGCTAATTCCTACTCCTACCTCAAAACTAGGATCCAAGGTCAAAACATCTGCTTGCTCTCACTTGCTCCCCAGTGGCCCACATTCTTCTTCTATTCTCTCTCTCCCCTAAGTCTTCTAGCTAGAGTTAGGTGCCTTTCCTATCCCACTGCACCCTGCAGGTATCATATTACATATTTCACTGTGAGCGAGTTGAGAACAGGTCTGTGTCTTTGATCTGTTTCCCCATCACTCCAACAGAAGGCTTAGCAGATTTAGGGGTTCAGGGTGGAGATACAGTGCTAAGGGTAGAGGGAAAGTGCCAAGAGAGTTCAGAGAAGGTTGAGTCAAGGAGGGCTTCATGGAAAAAAAGTGGTATGTGAATTCTATGTTATTGTCTTTACAATAATCCTGATAAATTCACTCCTCTTACTTTTCAATCAACTTTTTTTTACAATTGGTAAAACTAACTCTGAAAATAGATTCCACAATTATATAAACCTGACTATAGAATACAGATGTTTCTTAGATAATATAGCAATAAACTTGTGATTGAGAAGTTTTGAAACACCTACCTCAGGACTGACTGACACACATGAAATATAATGGCTTGGGGTTTTCCACTCGTGTTGGGTCATAAAGAAGGAAGTACTGTTTAGGGTAGCAGTTAAAAGAATGAATATTGGAATCACACATGCCTGGATTTAAATCTCAACTCTTCCCTTATAAAATCTACTAATGATAATCTTACTAAATGTTTCCTCATACATAAAATGGATAATAATATCTACTCATTAATTGTAATGCTGCAGATAAAGCGATTGACACGGAACTTGGCAGATAGTGACACTCAGCATGGTGGTGGTGGACTCAAGGTGGCAGTGCTGGTGGACACCTTCAGATGGAGAAGATAGACAGATGGAGGCAGATGCACAGAGGCCATAGTAGAATGAGCTGCTTGAGTTTTCTCATCTCTTTCATTAAGACAGATTTCCTCAAACTGTGCTCCCATCAGACAACAGTGTCCTGGGAGCTGCTCCAAGGTGCTTTATAGGTAAAATCAAATCAAAGGGAACTTTTCCAAATTCATAGAAAAAAATAAGTGGAATGCTTTCAATTTGAATTTTTTCCCTCTTTTTAAGGGAAAAATTGTCTGTTAGTGGATAATAGCAGATAACTGAATAGCAAATAAATATTAAGATTTTCAAATGTTTATTCATTTGAAAATGTTTATTTATTTATTTATTTATTTTGCAGTACAGGGGATTAAACCCAAGGCCTTGTGCATGCTAGGCAAGTGCTCTACCACCAAACTACCTCCCAGGCCAACAAATACTTGTTTTATAAGAGTTTTTTTTTCCTCCTAAAGACCATAAACATGTAGTTTCATCATTTTCCTGCTAGCATGATTGCTCCTAGTTCATCTGGCAAAATTAAATATGACTTTATTTCATATTTTTCTGCAAAGAGCACCATGACATCCCCATCCCTGACCATCTGCAGAGGTACAGATCTGCTATTGCCATCAACCCTTTGACGCTTTGGAGCTCTGATTTTTAAGACAAACTTAAGACATCACTACGATATTTATGAAGAGACTAACCCTTCAGAACTTAGAGGAGCATTTCCTTATATATGCAGATTTTAAAAACAAGCAAATAAAATCTTGGTTGCTGCACACTTCTATTTTTTGTGGCCTTGTTTAGGAATAAAGGAGTACATCCACACCTCCTAAGTAATAGTACATGAGGATGTCCCAAAGAGTGGGAATAAGAAGTAGGAAATCCAGAAGAAGCATGTCCTGCTCTGGCCTTGGGCTCAGCCAGTCACCAAGAGGGAAAAACTAAGCTGGACTGGGTGGCACATGACTGTAATTCCAGCAACTCAGGAGGCTAAGGGAGGACCACAAGTTCAAAGCCAGCCTCAGCAATCTAGCAAGGCCCTATCTCGAAGTTAAATTTTCTTAAAATGGCTGGGGACAGAAGCTCAGTTGTAAAGCGTCCCTGGATTCAATCCCCAGAAGCAAAAAGAATAGGGTGGTCGGGGTGGGGGTAGAGAATCAAGCTGTTCCTAGCTAGTGACTAGGGAGCTACTCAGATTTTGGAAAATACAAGTGATTAACTCTTGACTCATCTTCCTCTCAGAAATTCCCAGAGGCTTAGAGTAACTTGTTTATTGCTGTTCCTGATAAGTAAGAGTCTAGAACATGTCTAGGTGTTGACAGGCACCTATGCTGTCACATAGCTTTGGGTAGCCCTCATCTCACCGTATGGCTCAGCACTATTTCCATGTTCATCCTTGTGCATCATCCATGGTTACTCAGAGGTGTAGAAGGAAAGGAATTTGGGGATCTTACTGTTCAGTCACAAACAGAAAGGCCCAAAGAACATGGCATGAATTTGGGGACCCAAATCCAGCTTTTCAAGGTGGTCTCACCCTGCTGAGAGTCTGGATGAACACATCAGTTTGAGCCAAATTTTATGCTTCACACTCAAGGAGCTATCATAATCATACATTTAATTCATATTTTATTAATTGTTCATCTTAATTCCTACATTTATTGCTTCGAAGTGAATCTGATATGCTCACAAAAACAGCTAAATTTATAAGAAAAGTTTGAAAGGTAGCTTTAGTTTTAAACAAGAAGAATTCAGAAACTTCTTGGAAAAATTTCCTGAAAACTCCTACTTCTCACTATAGCTACTGCACCATGATATTATTAAATATGCCACAAATAGATTGGGGTATAGCTCAATGGCAAAGTCTTTGCTTAGCATGCAGAAGGCCCTAGGTTGCAGAAGAACCCCAGTACTTCGAAAGGAAGGAAGGGAAGGAGGGAGAGAGGGAAGGAGGGAGGGAGGAAAATAAACCACAAAGTCAAAATGGGTGCCACAGTCTAGGAGAAGGTATTTATAATATGTATAACTCACGAAGAAAATGAATTAAGAAAAAGATAATCCCAAGTTTAAAATGGTCAAGAGATTTGAAAAGAGGATAATTAAATGTTAAGTAATGCATGAAAAGATAGGAACTTCATTAGGAATCAGGGAAATTCAATTCAAACTGCAATGAGATACGACCACACACCTGCCAGAATGATACAAGGGTTAGTGTGAATTAGAGCATCGGGAAGTCTCATAGTGGGATCAACTACTGGGAGTTCTGGCATTGCTTACCAAGGTCAAGTGCACATACACTCTGTCATCCAGCCTGTGCCCCTGTAAGTATACATCCTGCAGGAATTGTGTGCATGTGCTCAACAATGAGGTGTACAAAAAAGTTTATAGCAGCATTTTTTTGTTAGTCAAAGTCTAAAACAATTCAGACGCCAGAGTGCTCACCTAGCACGTGTGAGGCCCTGGGTTCGATCCTCAGCACCATATAAAAATAAATAAATAAAGTAAAGATACTGTGTCCAACTACAATTAAAAATATATATATTAAAAAAGAAAAGTAGGAAAAGTGTTTCAAGATGTGTTCCTTTATATTCAGGAATTTTGAGGCAGCAACAAACTTCTCTACACATTGTATGTTAGCTACATAATATACATGTATTGAAATTATCTTTCCTTTTTAAAATTAAGAATGTAATTTTTGGAGCACTTTTAAGTTTATAGAAAATTTGAAGAGAAAATACCAAGAGTTTCCACATATGCCTTTACCTGTAACACATACACACACACAATGGGTATCTTACATCATTAGTGTGGTACATTTGTTTCATTTGGTGAGTCAATATCGACATACTACTTTTAATTAAAGTCCATAGTTTGCATAAGGGTTCACTCTATGCTGCACATCATATGGATTTGTACAAATGTATAGTTATACGTGTTCTTCATCACAGCCAAATATGCCATTTAAATTTAACATGGTGTTTCCCTGCTTACCTCCACACAGTTTGCTTAATGATTATTCTGCTTCATTGCTGTCCCATTGATTTTTTTTTCCTTTAGAATTGGAGCTATTTCCAAGGGGGTTGCAAATTTCTTTTTATGTCATTAGCCAATGGCATAAGTTAAGTAACATCAAAATAAAGATTTAAGGCGAAGGACTAGAGCCAAAGATATTGGTTTCCAGGCCTAAAATTTCAGAACTAGCTCACCTTCTACCTGTCTTTGGCAGTTGGAAGATGTGTCAAAATTCCAGTGAAAGGTTTCTTTGTAATGTTTCAGGGAAGACCTGCCATGGGCCATTCTATCCACAGCCCCCACACAGAGGTTCTCTGAGTCATGCTCTGAATCAACCTGAGGCTCGGGACAGGATGCGCCAGTTCCTGCTCCTGGCACAGTCATCCCAGGAGATTCAGTCTACCTTGCTGTGTGACCATGGACCACACTCAACCTGGACAGGATGCTCCCAGCACATCTGTCTTCCTTCCCCTTCTGGATTCCTCTGGGCAGCATCTCAGAAATGACAAATGCCCCCTCAAAAAGGAAGGTAGGGCACTCCCTTGCTCTATTCACAAAGAAGCAGCAGGGTTTCTAATCCCTGCTGGGGAGACTGAGGTAGGAGGATCTGAGTTCAAAGCCAGTCTCAGCAAATGCAAAGCACTAAGCAACTTAGTGAGGCCCTGTCTCTAAATAAAATGCAGAATAGGGCTGGGGATGTGGCTCAGTGGCCCAGTGCCCCTGAGTTCAATCCCCAGTACTTAAAAAGAAAAAAAAAAAATACTCAGGACAAAGGGTAGTCCTGCATTTTTGCATTTTTGTTTTAGAGTGAACTTTGTTGACTGTGTAACTATGAACACTAGATAAGAGAATATCTCACTATTTAGTCACTGAATAAAGAACAAATATGGGAATATTGATTATATGTTAGAAGAAGAGAGAGCAGATATACTCAATATATTTTAAAAACAACCAAACAATATCACAGAAACAGAATTCATAAATAGAATAGATGAAATCCAAAGTTAAGAATAAAATCAAAAACAACCCAGGGGTGTGGGTATAGTTCAGTGGTAGTTTGCTTGAACAGCAGGCATGAGGTCCTGGTTTAATCCCCAGCAACCCCCACCCCCACAAAAAAACACCTCAAAGTTGTTACGAGATGTGTTTACCAACTTATCGACATTGTAAATCACACAATACTTAAATCACCACTAGCACAAACTCTTTATAATTGTCTGGTTTACAATGTTGGTAAACCAATTTCAAAACAACTGAGCTGCCTTTGATATTATTCTTTACTTTGAATCTCATCAGAGCATTGGAAATGATTAGATTCATGCATACCCTAAGCTTAATGAGTTTTTTCCTTCATGGAAATATTAAAGCAATAAGATTATGGAGGAATATCTAGGACTCTAGGAAATAAAACTACATGCTGGGTGCAAGGGTGCCTGTATTTCCAGCTACTTGGGAGGCTGAGGCAGGAGGATTGCAAGTTGAAGGCCAGCTTGGGCAATTTAGAGAGACCCTGTCTCAATTTTAAAAAGGGGGTGGGGATCTAGCTCAGTGGTAAAGCACCCCTGGGTTAAATCTTCACTACCAAGAGCAAAAAGAAAACTAAAGCAGATGAAAATTATTGTTGATAATTTTTACTATGTATTTGTATGTCTACAATCATGATGATGATTACCTATTAATAAATAAAACAGCTCCTCCAGGAGCTATAATAAAGCAGTGTGTGTGTGTGTTCCATGACTTTGAGTTATGATGAAAAGAACTTCACATTCTTTAACTCAGATTTTCTCCTGTATCATTTTCCTCTGCATAAAGTATACAGGAGTTTTTAAAGTAGTTCAAATTATATTTCTTTCCTCTGTCATTTACCTTTGTTGTTAGAGATTTCCATCTATCAGATCACAAGTCTTCTTCTAAAATAGACAATCTACAAAATTACATTTCTTTTCTGAAAATGTTCTTACTTGATGGGACATCATCAACTTTAGGAGAAGTTGAAAGGCCTATGAGATACCAGTAGGCTTCCCTGCTCTGAGGCCAATTCCAGTCTGTTCTCTGCTTTTTGAAGGGCAAACTCATGCATATTTAGGCACGTAGAGCTGCACAAATATAAACTCCGGTAATGGAAAACAGGGTTCATCCATGGAGTCAGCATGATTTATAGGATGTCAGAATATCTGAAAATGAGTCATGTGATCATTCAATTTGCCATGTGGTAGGTATCATTTGTTTTATTAGAATAGATGTGTTGAGCCTCGAGTGGTGATGCCTGCCTGTAATTCCAGCAACTCAGGAGGCTGAGACAGGTGGATCATAAGTTCCAGACCAACCTGCACAACTTAGTGACAGCTTGTCTCAAAATAAAAATTTTAAAAAGGGCTAGGGATGTAGGTTGGGTGTGACACATGCCTGTAATCCCAGTGACTTAAAAGACTGAGGCAGGAGAATGACAAGTTTGAGGCCAGCCTCAGAAATTTAGTGAGTCCCTAAGCAACTTAGCAAGACCCTGTCTCAAAACAAAAAGTGAAAAGGGTTGGGATAGGGCTCGGTGGTTAAGTGCCCTTGGGTTCAATCCTGATACCAAAAAAAAAAAAAAAAAAAAAGAGAGAAAGAGAGAATGCATTGGTCTTACATAAAAATGTTTCTTGGCTAAGAACTCCAATATTTTAGGACAATCCTTTGAGCTGTATGGAGTAGTACTGAACGTGAATCTATACCTTGGCTGAATTTCCTTGCGAGTACCATGCCCAAAGGCAACAAGCTGTGAATAAGCTGTGCTTTCAATATTCATTTATATTTAAAACTTATGGAAAACCCTTAATAGAGTTTGTACAGGTTAAATAATTTGTTCCACAAGTACTTTTACTGTTTTGTTTAAAACTGCCAAGAGGCTGGGGTTGTGGTTCAGTGGTAGGGCACTTGCCAAACACATGTGAGGCACTGGGTTTGATCCTCAGCACCACAATCAATCCAGTCAATCAATCAATAAATAAACAGACAAACAAACAAACAATTGATGAAAAATATTTTTAAAAATATTGCCAAAATACCACATGCCTCCAGTCCCTGCGCCATGGGTGTCAGTGGTGAGAGATCACCTGTGTTTATTTTCACAGCCTGCTTCAGGTGCTGACTGAGGTCGTTCCCACCAGAAAGGAAAAAAATCCAGGGGATCTCAGAAACCTGGGGTGTATAAATTGTTACTAAGCCAGGCACAGTGGCACAGACCTGTAATCTCAGCAAGGTTGAGGCAGGAGAACCCCAAATTTCAGACAAGCATTGGCAACTTAAAAAGACTGTCTGAAAATAAAAAAATAAAATAAAAATGGTTGAGATGTAGCTCAGTGGTAAAACGCCTGGGGTTCAATCTCCAGTACCGAAAAACAAATTAAAAGTAGATCGGTGCTAAGCATGTGGCTACAGCTGCCTTAATGAATAGCAGGTGCTTTTCCTGGTTTAAAAAAAATTACAGCAGTCCTCTAAGCCTCTTTTTGGAACAAGTGTTGAAAAAGCGAATTTTTTTCTGGAAAATGTTCTTATCATAGATCTAAGCACCCTTCAAAACTACCTGATGTCAGCATGGCTTTTCCAGTCCCTTACAAAGATGGAATAGTTCTTACAGCTTTCCCCCGTGGGCTAAAATGTACCTCCCACAAATAAAATCAAGGAGTGTCTGCATCTTGCCTCTACCTGAAAATGTCTTGGGTTTACAGTCATGACATGTCATCCCTCAAAGAGATTAGAGCATCAAACTTAAAATAAGCTGGCAACAGAAGCCCAAAAAGAAAACATACAATAAGTTACAAGACTACAAAAACTTCAGGACCAGCCGAGCAAGCAAGAGCTTGTTCCTTGACCTTCCTAAGGCAAAACAGGAAATCGTTCCCCGTGGGAAAAACAAATGAACCTCATTTCAGAGCCTCTTCTTTTAAGTACTATGAGTTTGGGAATGGGGGTATGGCTCAATGCTAGAGCACTTGCCCTGTATGCATGAGGCTCTGGGTTCCATTCCCAGCACCACAAAAATCAAAAAAAGCATACAAAATAACCTATGAGGTTGGGAACAAGGAGATTATTCACACTTTTTATTTTCGCCAACTGCTGTACAGTTGGTCGTACTCCACAGTGGGAACTAACCCAGCTGTTGATATTATGCACAGGAATGGCTGGGGGGGGGGACCCAGAAAATGTGCTCATCAGCCCTTTCTCTCATCACATCAACAAAACATTTAGAGTCTAATCCAAATTGCTTGCAGTTAAGAAAACACTGGAAGGGAGGTGGAATAAGATGAAAAAGGGCTCCAGCACTTTGGAGGGTTCTAGGTTCATTCTACCCCTTCCAATTTGAGAAAAAAACTAACCTAAAATATTCTTCTGACTCTCTTTAACTACCCTCTTCTTTGCCTCTCCTCAATTCCCTTCTCTTCTTTATTTTTCCCCCTTCATACTTCTTTCCTCTTCTTCCCTCTTCCCTCCTCTCCTCACTCCACCTTCAATGAACACTCAGAGGGAGCCCAGGACAGATCAGGCCCTGCAGATACAAGACAATACAACAGCGGAGTCTCGGCCACTAAGAAGGGACAGAGGAGGAGAGAGAGGTCACAAGTTCTGATTTTCAACATGTTGAGTCCAAAGTACCAGCAGGTCATCCATGAAGGTAGCCAGAGGTTGGGAATGCTAATGAGGAGCACAGGAGAGAGGATGTTTTATTGAATCTGATACATATTTTGTTTGGAATTGGGAATAGAGATAAAACCCAGTCCATTTCAAGCAAGAGTAAAGAGTTGGTAGCCGGGCGTGGTGGCGCACACCTGTAATCCCAGTGGTTTGGGAGGCTGAGGAAGGAGGATCACAAGTTCAAAGCCAGGCTCAGCAAAATCGAGGTGCTAAGCAATTCAGTGAAAATTTGTCTAAATAAAATGCAAAATAGAGCTGGGGGTGTGGCTCAGTGGTCATGTGACCCTGAGTTCAATCCACGGTAACCCCCACCCCCCCCCAAAAAAAAAAAAAACTGGTGGTGGGGATGGTAAGTATGAGGAGATATTATTAAGAGGTCAGATTTGCCCCAGATGGAGGAAAGGGACAAGTTAGCTCCTTGGCTCCACAGAGCAGACCTACCAGGTGGCTTCTAGGGGTTGGCCTCTTGAATCTCTATCAATGCCAAGATGTTCCTGCCAGTCTCACTCATAGAGTGGTAGCTTTTTTTTAATATTTATTTTTTTTTGTTTTAGGTGGACACAATATCTTTATTTTATTTTTACATGGTGCTGGGAATCGAACCCAGTGCCTCACGCATGCTAGGCGAGCACACTACCACTTGAGCCACTTCCCCAGACCCAGAGTGGTAGCTTTTCTGATTTGTGTTTCCTTTACTCTAATTTGGTTTTGATCTTCGAGTAGCAGAACAATTTCCATTTCTTTATGAGAAGGGGAAATCCCTGGTTACCTTGACGTCTCATTACCTTGAGGCTTAATGCTATACATACTCTGCAAAATAGCCATTGATCTCTTCCATTTCTTCCCATACATTTTGTGGTGCCAGAAACAAGGACGGGGATGTTCTAGGATGAATGTGCAGATTTTAATGAAGGCTGGAGTACAGCAAACTGCAAGGATTTCCTGAGAATACAAGTAGATCCTCACTGCAGTCTTCTGTCCTATGTGATCTTAGGAAATTAGCTTTCTGCTCCAGAAACACTTCCCAGTTTTTTGCAATAAAATCCTGTTGAGAGCCACAGCCAGACTGCCAGCTGATGATTGGCTCACAGCGGCCCCAGCAACATCTAGCTGATTGGCTCCTCTGCAGTGATGCTCATTGGGCTGTTTCCCTGCCCTTTCAGACCACGGAGCTGCTCATTGGGGGACTTTTTTGGCTCTGCCCACGCGACCCAGCCAATCGGCCTCAAGAGCAGGAGGATTGTGGGAGGTGGAGAGGCTTGTGGTTTTGGAGAGAGGCTTGTGGGAAGCTGGTGGTGGCAGTTGGGCTCTGAGGGTTTTTCCTGAGGAGCTGTTTTGTTTGGGGTGTGTGGTTCTAAAAATAAAGTTCGTTTCTTTTGACAAGTGGCTCCTGAATTGTGCCCAGCCAGACTGCGGCAAAAATCCCCTTTCTTAACTCTTGGAAATTCCCTCCCACCCTGCTCTCTCCAACTCCATTTGTTTGAGCATCAGAGAAAACTCAGGTCTCTCTCTTCTAACCTAAAATAATCCACATAGGCTGATTAAATAGGTTAAAATTTACACAAATAACTTGACCCTCTCAGTCCTTTCTCAGATGCCTGAGTTCACCTACACAAACCCAAAATGGAAACCCAAGGGGCACATACTTGCATTTTTATTCCTTTAAAGGAAAAGTCCTCTTTTGTGCTTTCTCTGTGACAAGTTACCATTAAGAAAACTGGCAGCCTTGAGCATTGGTGGGATTCCCCTGTAGTAAAGCAACATGGTTATGAGCAACTTGAATATTTCTTTTCAGTGATAGCTGGGTTTGTTCTCCCAGGTCTTCAATTTAGGTTTTGCTTCCAAAATTACCTTTTCAAACATTGAAATTCAAATTATGATAATATATTATCAGTCACCTCTCAAACCTTCTTTAGGATACTCTTGCAAGTTACATGGGATTATTATAAATACTTACATTGAAGTTAATGCTGCTTCTTGTTTGTTTTAGAAGAGGAAAGGATTATTTATTGGGTGTTTTTACTTTTAGCCATTTAAAAACTTGATTAAGTATTCCAGCTGTAGGCCCAGGAGGTAGAGGATTTGAGATCATCAGAAACGATAATATTTTCCTTTAAAGTTTAATACCTCACTTCAGGTAATCTTCCTGCTGTGGCTGTTTTATCTAATATAGTTGAAATGACATGATCTGATACATGTAAGGTATATAAAAAAAATCTTGTAAAATGCATTTGATTTTTTGCTTCCCTTTGAAGTATACGGTAAGTTCAAGGAAATTTATGGTTTTGTGGTTCATCTGGCTTTTTATTATTGCTAGTGTGGAAGCAGTGCTCATTTCAGTCTTGTATATTCCATACACATGTAGAAAATCCCAATTAAAAAAAATTAATAGTACTGGGCACAGTGGTACATGTGTGTAATTCTATCTACTCAGGAGACTGAGGCAGAAGGACAGCAAGTTGAAGAACAGCCTGGGCAATTTAGGAATACTTGACTCAAAACAAAATAAAAAGGACTGGGGATTAGCTCAATGGTAAAGTGCTTGCCTAGCATGTATGAGACCCTGGATTCAGTTTCTAGTACATAAAAACAAACAAACAAACAAATTGTTCCTTTATCCTGTCCTAATATTACAGCATTAAAAATCATTCAAAATTTACCTGTGCAGTAATGAAATTTCTTCTTTTTTGGCTTACCTATTCTGGAATGCCCACTTTTAAATGAGGAAGAGATGCAGTGGGTTTTGCCTGTTATTAGGTGACTCTTTTCAGGAAGAAGTAGCCTGGCTCTTTTTATTACTACTTGTGTGACAAAAATGATTGACAGTGGTGATATCCATCATAACCTCTATGATCTCATTTGAGAATGTTCTGTGGGTAGATCTCTCCATTTCTTCCCCAGTAGCAACATTAAATAGTAAGAAAATACTATTTGTTCTATATGTTGCAATATTTGAGATTTATCCTCTTGGAAAGTTGAACATTACAAGTTAGGGTGATTCGCTTCACAACCGTGAATTTCATTTTTTTTCCCCATAGAATATAAATCATTAATGGTGTGGTGAGTGTTGATGAACTTTGGTCTTATACAGAAAAATTGATCAAGAATTTTCAGAATGTTTGGGGAAGTGCACAGTAGGGGTCTTTGCACAGCAATCTCTGTAGACTGAGAACATATTACACATTACTGTGGTTACAGTGGTTGCCTTCCTATTTTGACCCCAAAACTGTTCATCTTCATCCACTGTCCTTGTCAGTAATGGACGTAGGAAGATATGTGACCCATTTCTTGCCTAATGGTACATAAAGAAAAGTCAGCCAAGGGACTTTTGAGACAGGTTTATTGTTTTGAAGGAATCAACAAAGAGAATGCTCTGCTCTTTCCTCTCTCAGGACATGATTAGGTCTGTTTGCCATCTGACCTGCTGAAGCACTGTGGCCACAGGGGAATCTCCACAGTGAGGAGATGGGATTGGAAGTGTCTCTGCTCCTCAGTGACCACACCAAGAGCTGGAATAAACAGCCATGGAGCCCCCATACCTCTGGACACCATGTGTGTGAGATAATAAACTTATCAATTAAGCCAGTTTGAATTGATATTTTCAGCTATTGAAGTTGAAAGCATCCTCACTGATACATAATTAGCAACAGTGTTCTCCAAATACATTCAGGTGTTGTTGTAACGAATAAATACATCCCTCCAGTCAGATAGCAATCACCAAGAATACAGGCAACAATATGTTGGTGTATTTCCTCACATCCTTTGGTGAGGATGTGAGGAAAAGGCACACTCATACTTTGCTGGTGGGACTGCAAATTGTGCAACCACTCTGGAAAGCAGTACAGAGATTCCTCAGAAAGCCTAGAATGAAATCACCATTTGACCTAGCTATCCTACTCCTTGGCATATACCCAAAGGACTTAAAATCAGCCATGTCAATGTTTATAGAAGCTCAATTCACAATAGCTAAACTATGGAACCAACCTAGGTACCCTTCAGTAGATGAATGGATAAAGAAAATGTGGTAAATATATTCGATATGATATTCCTCAGCTTTAAAGAAGAATAAAACTATGGCATTTGCCGGTAAATGGATGGAGTTGGAGAATATCATGCTAAGCGAAATAAGCCAATCCCCCAAAAAACAAAGACCAAATATTTTCTCTGATATGCAGATGCTAATTCACAATAAGGGTTGGGGGGCACTAGGTAAGAATAGAGTTGATTTAGATTATGAATAGGGGAATGAAGGGAGGGGAGGGGATATGAAGATAGGAAGGATAGTAGAATGAAACAGACATTATTACCTTATGTACATATATGACTGCATGACTGATGTGATTCTACAACATGTACAATCAGAAAATTGAGAAATTATACCCCATTTATGTATGATATATGAAAGTGCATAAATGCATTCTATGTCATGTATAACTAATTAAAACAAATTAAAAGTTTAAAAATATATAGAAATCTGTTGAAAATGTTATTGAAGTCAAAATAGCCACCTGGCATTGCTCAATTTTTCAACTAAATAATTTGAAATCATAGGAAAAAACATTCTTTTCTTTAAGGAGACTGAATACAAGTGCTGGTTACCTGTGACAAAAACACAGAAGAAAGTTTCCAGCCCGCTTTCAGTGAGTAAAAAGAATTTGGGTAAAATTTTTGAACAAATTTCTAAAGTCTTCCTTCAAGTGTATATGAAATATTCATTAAGAACAATTGATCAACCAATATATGAAAAAATGTTCAACATCTCTAGTAATTAGAGAAATGAAAATCAAAACTACTTTAAGATTTCATCTCACAACAGTCAGAATGGCAGTTATCCAGAATATAGACAACAATAAATGTTGGTGAGGATGTGGGGGGAAAGGCACACTCATACATTGCTAGTAGGTCTGCAAATTGGTGCAACCAATCTAGAAAGCTGTATGGAGATTCCTTAAAAAACTTGGAATGGAACCTCCATTTGACCCAGCTATCTCACTCCTCATTCTATGCCCAAAGGACTTAAAAACAGCACACTATAGTAACAGCCACATCAATGTTTATAACAGCTCAATTCACAATAGCTAAACTGTGGAAGCAACTTAGATTCCCTTCAATAGATGAATAGATAAAGAAACTGTGTTATATATACACAATGGAATATTATTCAGCATAAAATTATGGCATTTGCAGGCAAATGAATGGAGTTGGAGAATATCATGATAAGTGAAGTAAGCCAATCCCAAAAAAACAAAGGCTGATCCATAATGGGGCGGGGGAGGGGGCATGGGAAAAATGGAGGAGCTTTGATGGGGCAAAGGGGAGGGAGACATAGGGAGGGGTAGGGAGGGGCATGGGGGCAGAAAAGATGGTGGCATGAAATGGACATCATTACCCTAGGTGATGTATGACTTCATGTGTGGTACAACGCTACATCGTGTAGAACTAGAGAAATGAAAAGTTGTGCTGCAATTGTGAACCAAAATGCATTCTGCTGTCCTATAAACCTAGTTAAAATTAATTAATTAATTAAAAAGACTATCTGGAATATAAACAAACCTCAACATATTTAAAGGAATTAAAAGCAAACCAAGTATATTCTCTGACTACAATAAAATTAAACTAGAAATTAATAACAGAATATTTGGAAAGTCCCCAAATAGTTGAAGATTAAATAACATATCCATGTGTTAAAGAGAAGTCACAAGGAATATTACAAAATATCTCGAATCAAATGAAAATGAAAACACAGTTCTTTAAAATTGCAATAAAAGCAAAGCTTAAAGATATATTTATAGCAGATGTTGTAGTAGAAAAGAACAAACATCTCAAATTAATTATCTAATTTGCCATCTTAAGAAGTAAAAACAAAAACAAGAACAAAAAAAGACCTAGTAGGAAATTTGCTAACAAAATAACAAAGAAAAAAGAAGAAATTGAGGACACCAAAATAGTAAGGGTCAATAATAGTGATAATAAATAATTAAACTTTGATAAAATTATTAAAACTCTAGTCTGACTTATTTTTAAAGGGGGACACAGAGTACAAACCCCAAGAATGAGAGAAATGACATCATCATAGCTTCTATAGATAGTATGAACACCTTTATATCTCTAAATTCCACAACTTAGATTAAATGAACAATTTTTTGAAAGGTATAAGCTATCAAACTCACTCAAGAAGACATAGATAAGGTTGATAATTATATAACTATTAAATAAATCATATTCATAACTAAATAGCTTGAAGCCTTAGGAAAAATATTTTTCTAAGGATAAAAGAATATTCCTTTTTTTCCAGGAAAAAATATTTCAGGCTCAGGTAGCTTCCCTGAAAATTCTAGCAAACTTTAGAAAAGAAATAATATGAATTCTACATAATTCTTCTAGAGAACAGAAGAAAAGGAAATAATTCCCAACTTATTTTATGATACCATCATTACCACTGCTGAAAGATTTGTCTTTACAAGAAAGAAAACCTACAAATTGGTATCCCTCAAGAATAGGAACACAAAGCTTTTCAACTAAATATTAGTAATTAAATTCAATGATAAATAAAAAGAAAAATATGTCATATCTAAGTGTTAGGAGCTATCCAAGGAATGCAAGGTTTGGTCTACATTTTAAAAACCTATCAGTAGGAGTTATATCAGTGAATAATGGCAGAATAAGGACCCCTGAAAATTTCTCTCCCATGAAGCTATGAGGAAACTAGAAAAAAAAATTAAAAAGGTTCAAATCAACTTTTTCAGAACTCTGGAAGTTAATCAAAGCCCTTAAAACCATCTTGGAAGTATCTATTCAAGAAAATGGAGCCAGACACGGTGGCACACGCTTGTTGCATCCCAACAACTTGGGAAACTGAGGCAGGAGGATTGAGAGTTCAAATCTAGCCTCAGCAACTTAGCAAGGCCCTAAGTAACTTACCAAGACCCTGCCTCTAATAAAACATAAAAAAAAAAGGCTGTGGCCGTGGTTTGGTGGCTAAGAGCCCCCGGGTTAAATCCCTGGTACCAAAAAAGAAGTGAAAGTAGGAAGGGAGGGAGGGAGGGAGGGAAGGAAGAAAGGTAGAAAATGGTACCAGGGATTGAACCTAGGGGCATTTTACCACTGAGTCACATCCCCAGCCTTTTTTGAGACAGGGCCTCACTAAGTTGCCTAGAGCCTTGCTAAGTTATTAAGGCTGGCCTTAAATTTGTGATCCTTCTACTTCAGCCTCCAGAGTTGCTGGGATTTCAGAGGTGTACCACCACAATTGGAGTTTTGTGGCATCTTTAACTTGCCCTGTTCCCATGCCCTCCCAGCTCTATAGTAGCCTCAAAACCCAAAAAGCCCATAATCATGGTAGAAACCAGCAGCCTGGCAGCCACTAGAGAGAGCAAAATGGGGCTGGAGCTCATTCAAAGACTTATTTTCAGAAAATTGTTATTTAACCTGCTTGGTGGTTCTTTGGAAGATCCCACTTGCAAGACTTTTTCAAAATTTTATCATTATTATGGTTGTTGCACTGGGGAACTGACTGAACCCAGAGACTTGCCAAGAGCTCTACCACTGTGCTTCATCCCCAACAATAGACTGTTTCTATTTAACCCGACTCAGAGTTCCTTCCATGAGAAAGGCCTTTTCTCTGGGGCATTTGTCAAAAATAATTGAATGGAATTGTCTACCTTGCAGCCACCTGGGGCAATGGATTTGTTGGAGCAAATAATAGGATAAGCTAAAAGCTTAAAAGAAAAAAGCTAGAAATAAGATGTCCATAGGGTCTTTGAAAAAAATTCCGACCTATTTCTGGGAATCTAGAAGGCTATGTACATAAGAATATGTGCATCACTAGGCTGCACACGTGCTCAGAAAAGACCTACAAGTCCCTCAGTTCTTTCCTATGGATGACTTTGAGGCTCTGTGAAAGCAGGAAGTGAAGATTAATACAGAATTGTCAACAAGCTGGCTGAGTTTGAAGCTGCTCTGCACCATGCACAGAGAGTCCCTTGACAAGACTGGGAGATTTATTGGTTCCAGGCATTTAAGGAAATCTGTGTCCAGTTCTTAACTCACCACTAAACCAACTGCACAGAGACTTTAGTGTTCATATACCACAAAGAATATAAACTTTGCAGAGGTAGTTCCAAAAATTCAAGGGGCAGGAGAAAGCAGCAGCAAATAGCAAGAATAACAAACCCGAGGTAAGAGTTGCCATGTTACATTATTTGAAGTGTCGAGTTTCCAAAAACAACACACAAGTATGAGACATGAAACAAGAAACAAGAAAGTACCATTTGTACACAGATTTTTTTTTTTTTTAAATAGTAGGGGCAGACAGAGTAGCTTAGTTGTAGAGTATGTGTTTACCACATCCAAAGCCCTGGGCTTGACCTTCAAAACCACAACAAAAATAATGATGATGATGATGATGATGAAGAAAATGATGATAAATATGATGATAATAATAAAAAATAGGAACTCTAGCCAGGTGCAGTGATTAGAGTTTCTATTTATTATGCCTATAATCCTAGTGATTTGTAAGGCTGAGGCAGGAAGATTGTAAATTGGAGGCCAGTCTCAGTAAGGCCTAAGCAACTTAGCAAGACCCTGTCTCATAATAAAAATAAAAAGGGCTGGTGATATAGCTTAATGGTAAAGTGCCCCTGGGTTTATTCCCTAGTACCAAAAAAAAAAAGAAACTCTCTGAGGAAGCCTATACATTAAATTTATTAGTTAAGAGCTTTAAGTCAGTTCTTTTATATATTCAAAAAGCTAAGACAACACATCTAAATAATTACTTACCTGCATTTCAACTTTAAATCCAAGATATTTGGTACTGTCTAGTAGGAAGAGGGAGATGGCGGGACAGGAGGAGCCAGTGAGAAAGACTAACTTGTGCTACATACCTGTAATCCCAGTGACTTGGGAAGTTAGGGCAGGAGGATTGCAAGTTCAAGGTCAGCCTCAGCAACTTTGTGAGATCCTGTTTCAAAACAAAAACAACAAAAAAATTTTTTTTGAAGGACTGGGGTTGGAACTTGGTGGTGAAGCATTTCTGAATTTAATCCCAAGAGATACATTGATAGATAGATACAGAAGAATAGTATCTCACCAAAAAGAAAATATCAATAAAGACAAGTTATTAAAAAAAAACAGAACTTAATAAAATCGTGTAACCACCATACCAAAAGTTAAAAAAGACAATGTATCTGATAATTTCAATAGATAACAGGAAACAAATTGACAATTAATATACATTTATGATTAGAAATAAAAACTGTCAAGTATCCTAACATGCATGAGGTTCCATCCCTAGTACCACCCAAAAAAGAAAAAAAAAATAAAGACCACAAGGATAAACACCCCATACTTAGAATGGCTAAAATCAAACAAACTGACAAAACCAAGAGCTGACAAGAATACAGAACACATAGAACCTTCGTACACTGCTCATCAGAATGCAAAATGGTACTTTCAGAAGGAAAGTAAAATTTCTCCCTTGTCTTCTCAAGGTTCGATGAAATGAGCTGACAATAGAAAAACAGGAGAAAAGATACAGAGAGTTATTAAGGTGGATAGGGGTGAATCACAGGAATTAGTGATTACCCGTTAACTCAGTGAGATTCAGATGTTTCTATCTCTTCTTCATAGAAGGATGTGGGAATGTAGGTAGTTTTGAGGGATAGTAAATGATTATTAGGGGAACAACTGCCCTAAGAGGCGGAAATCAACTTGTAAAACGATTCTCTCTGGAATTTGAATGAGACCAAGGGGCAGATAATACCTGTGACAAAGTCCATCAAGGTGTGGTGGCACTCCTCAGTCCTCTTTTCTGTAAGACATACTAGGATTTCAAGGTAAAGATGGAAGTCAACTGTGAGCTCTGTGGCAGCTCTGGTGGGCTTCATTCAGATGAGCAGAGGACAGAGTTATAGCAAAGTTTTCCCAGATGAGAGCACGAGAGAGAGAGAGAGAGAGAGAGAGAGAGAGAGAGAGAGAGAGAGAAGAGACCTTGATTCTGAGACTATTTTTCCAGCTCAGCATGTCAAAGCACTGTTCTTTGGGTCATTGTTTTCTGTCCCCCAACAGTACAAACACTTCAGAAAACAGTTTGCCAGGTTCTTATAAAGTTAAATATGTATTTACCTAGGCCATCATTCCTCTCCTGGGTACTTACACAAGAGAAATGAAAACTTGTGCTCACAGAAAAGCTGTATGTGAGTGTTTATAGCAGTTTTATTTATAATCAGCAAAAATGGGAAACAACCCAAATGTCCATCAACATACAAATATAGGAGAAGTATATACCATAGAGTGGAATGCTACTCCATAACAAAACCAGACAAGTTAATGATGTACCCAACATGGCTGAATCTCAACTACTAAGTTGAAAAAAACCAGACACATATACATTGCTTCCATGTATATGACATTCTGGAAAAGGAAAAACTACTGATGTAGAAAACAGACAGATCAGTAGTTGTCAGGGGCTGGAGATGGCAGTGGACTAGAACGGAGCAGAAGGAAATTTGGGGGTGTAATGATTGTTCTATTTTGAATATAGTGGTGTTTGTACAACTATACTCATTTGTTAAAACTCCCAGGGGCTGGGGGGTGTATCTCAGTGATACAGCACGCATTTAGCATGCATGAGGAACTGGGATCAATGCCCAGTACCAAAAACAAACAACAAATGAACTCCTAGGGGAAAAAAAAGGGTAAGTTTTATTGCATAAAAAAGATCTGATTTGCATCTCATTCTGGTGAATGGTTAAAACACGGGGGTCCTCACAATTCGAGTGGGAAACCACTGGCAGAACATCAGTACAGAAACTTGCAGACCAATGTTATAATCAGTGGAATGTGAGTCGATGAGTCTGTCAGGCCACGAGACCTGATGTTCAGTTTGAGTCTGTGTACTGGAGATATACCCCTGAGGAATATTCTGGCAACCACAAACCAGATAATAGGGTGCGGCCTTCATGTTAATGAAGACAGTCTTTGTGGGAACATGCTTTGTGGAAACCAAGCCCATCCCCTGAATCATGGCCTCCAGCACAAGGGAATGTTCTTCACCTGACGCAGATCTTACAGCTCTGGGGCCCCAAAGCCTTTCAAATCCAGTAATACATCCAGCTGTCAGATAGCTTCCTGCTGTTTTGTTGGACTGTTTTTTCAACTCCTCAATAGGAATCAAGCCTAACACAAACTTGAAACAACTGATCTACTTTTATAAAATAATGCATTTACGAAAGCTCAGCTTTTTTGTAAGCAGTATTGAACTTTTCCTCTCCTCCTTGCTTCTGATGTCCCTCCTCTGGCATTTATGAACAAATAATGTGCAGATGACTTGCTTGCCCAAGTTGTTGGAGAGGCTCAACTCTGCTGGGGTGAGCAGGCACACATTGTCAGGAATAAGGTTAGGAATGACCTCCCACCCCAAGAGGAGGATTTTTATTTCTTCTGCTAAGAGGGGGAATCTTTGGTCACCCAAGGGATATTTTTTTATCTTATTATGAAAATGGTCTTGGTCTGTTTTGTGCTGGTATAACAGAATACCAGAAACTGCATAATTTATAAGGAAAAAGAGTTAGTTTCTCTGGAGGCTGGGAAGTTCAAGATTGAGGGACCAGCATCTGGTAAAGGCCTTCTTACTGAGTCATAACATGGCAGGACACATCACGTGGGTGAGAGAGAGGAGGGGGCCAAACTCACCCTTACATAAGGGTTTCCTCCTTTCTCCAAGGATTGAACCAAGAAATGTTTACCACTGAGCTACAACATCCCCAAACACCACCCCCCTCCCAACCCCTTTTTAAAATTTCGAGACAGATTCTCAGAAAGTTGCCCAGGCTTGGCTCAAACTTGTGACTCTCCTATCTCAGCCTTCTGAGAAGCTGGGATTACGGGTGTGCACCACTGCACCCAGCCTCAGCCTTTTATAAGGAAGCTACTCCAACAATAATGAGCCTGGCATTAATCCCCCATCTCCATTAGAGAGATCTAATCATCTCATACAGGTCCCACCTCCCAACACTTTTGCATTGGGGATTAAGTTTCTAACACATGAACTTGCTGGGAAACCTTCCAACCACAGGCAGGAAGGAGTGAATGTTAGAGCTCATGCTTCATCTATTTTCCTTGAGCATTGTTGTCTTTTGATAAAGTTGATTTATAAATGCTAAGCAATTAGAAATAGGTTCAGATAATTTAGTAAGGTACATGTTAGAAATCACACATGGTGGCCAGGAACAGTGGCACACACCTATAATCCCAGTGACTCAAGAGACTGAAGCAGGAGTATCACCAGTTTGTAGCCAGATTCAGTAACATAGTGAGACCCTGTCTCAAAATCAAAAACAAAACAAAACAAAAATGACTGGGTATGTAGCTCAGTGGTACAGTGGCCTTGGGCTCAAGCCCCAGTACCCGAAAGAAAGAAAGAGAGAAAGAAAGAGAGGGAAGGAGGGAGGGGAATGACGGCAATGTTGTTTTTGGATGAATTAAATGTATCACCCATGGGTGACATATTCTGATATTTTTCTATGTCTTAAAATCTAAATTCTTAAGAGAGAAAAAGGAACCATTATTTGAAGTCTCCCACTTATAATACGTTAGGGATTGAACACCAAGTAAAATGGGGGCAGGGAGGAGTCTTGCTGTTTTTGGATCATCCACTGGAATGAAGCTTAACACGTGGACTTTTGAGAAAAGCAACTTGGCAGGAAGGGGAAATTGCTGTGGTCAGTGGTTGGCTTGGAAAAATCTCAGCAGGTCTTAGGCTGAGTCTCTCGGCCTACCAGCAAACACTGAATGTCCTTGTCTCCGGCCAGATTCGCTGGCCCAGCCCCCTCGGTTCCTTTTTCTTTCCCGTCTTCCCCTTGCTGAGGAGCAGGCCCTGCACAACTATAGCTCCTGTGTTTTCACAGTCTCACTGCCTGGTCTCTGTGTCCTGCTCCACTCACTGTATTGTCACCACATCGATGCTTTTCTAGAACAGCTCTCATTTCACTTTTCCAAACTTCAATAAGTCCCCCACCTTTGGGTGATGGAGACACCCTGGGTCTGGCACTTTGGATTCCCCATGACTGGCCCGGCCCCATCTGCTCCTTGCTCACAGGATGTTCCACCCTCTGTACCCAAGCCCTGCCCCTTCCTATGTCTGTGCCTCTCATGCTGAAACCTGTACTTGAAATTCCATCTCCACCCTTGGCTTCTCAATGCCACCCATCCTCTACGGCCCAACTCAAAGGACATTTATGGCTGGGAGTGACTTTTCTATAGTCCTTAACTCTCTTATGTTTTAAAGTTTTGTTTTATGTTGTAATTATTTGCATAGGTATTCAATATATCCATATCCATATTGTAAATTCCTGGAAGTCAGGTTTTTCCCATCTCAACTTCAACTGTGTAAATGTCTTGCTCACAGTGGACACTCAGGAGTTGGGGCTTACACACTCAATAAGTATGCTTTATTTTTGAATGAATAAATGAATTAATAGAACTGAAGTTAGAGGAAGAAAGGAAGCCGGGTGTTCTGTTAATATAATAAAGGCAGCAAGGAACCCAGCAGGGAACAATTTAAGCAGACAGAGACCTTGAAGGGAAGGAGTTGATACTGTTTCTCAGCTACATCCTCCCAAAAGCCAAACTGCTCCAGGAACTGTGTCATATGTCATTGTCATAGTTGTTTATAGAGATGTTTTTGTTATCCTGGAGCATGTGCTGAACAGAGACAGTCAGGCAGATTTTGGGTCTTCTAATCATAGAACAATAGTAGCAAACTATGGCAAATGATTATGGTATTATTTTTGTTTTAATATGTGCAAATTTGTTTTTTTCAAAGAAATCAGTAGATTTACTATCCAATAAAAGAGGTGAATCAACAATTATAGTTCTAGGATTCTCTCATAAAATACAAAAGTATTTTCTCTCATCTCCCTCTTGGTTAACTTTATTTCTTATTGTATCTTGAGGATAGAGGGCAGATGTGTCCCAAAAACTTAGGCTCCTTAGAGAAAAGTGCCAAAGGATATCCTATCAGTACGTTCTGATGTTCTATAAGGGAGGAAAGCCTCAGAATATGTAGAAATCTGTGTCCAGAACCCACCCATTTCAAGCCAAAGAAAGAAAACGTGTGCTTACAAAGATCATTGAGACGGTGACCTTTGATAAAAGCCCTTGCCCAGGTCACCAAGAACTGGCTTTACCCATTGTCTTTCAGAACCCATCAGCCACTCAAAAGTCCCTCTGTATTCATACTACTCAGCAGGTGAAGAGGCCTAGTCACTTGCTGCCCATCTGAGTCACACGTGAGCAGGAAGGTCCCCCCAGACTTCTTTGAAGTGAATAGATAATTTTGGAAAGACGACTATTTTTCCGGTTGCCTTTTAAGGAACTCTTACTTCTTAGTCAATCAAAAATTCATCAATGTGACTCATTAACACAGCTCCAAATGCAGTCAGGAAGCAAGAAACACCTTTCCCGTGTCTTAGTCACTTCTATTTCCTAATATTTCCTTTATTTTAGCAAGAATTTTATTGTTTTCTGGTTAATTTAAAATATTTAAAAGTTAATTCCCTTAGTACCAAGCATACAGTAGGAATTTAATATGTGAATATTGAATGAACATAAGGTTTCTTTCACTCCATGTGTCAAGAAGCTTGAGAAACTAGAATGTGAATATTTGAATGCTTTTCATTTTCTTCTCCCCCCAAAGTGCCTAGTACAAGGCTCTGTGTGATGTAAAATATGTGTGATTTGCACATGAATATAGGTGCAAATGTAGGCTCGTGTGCGTGTGTGTGTGTGTGTGACACACACACACACACTCACACTCACACTGGGTCATTGGCTGATGAGTTAGCTTACAGACTCCTCAATCAATTAACTTCTGGGGTTATCTATTATGAATCTATGAATATTCCATGAATGTGGAGAACCCCAATACTATTATGAGAATCCAAAGGGAAAGGAAAAAACCCACGCTTATCCTGATGGCTGCTTACACATTTGAGTTAATATAGTTGTAGTTGAATAGTTGGTTGTCTTAGCAAGCATGTTTCTATCTAATCTTTTATTATCAGTAAATTATACCAGCAACTTAGGGCTGTTAACTGAAAACATCCCTCCATTCAGATAGTTTTAGATCTTATTAGGTTGTCATTTGTACTTATCCCTGTCTGTTTTCATATTGCCTATTTTCTCTCTGTTCAAAGCCACTGGTGCCCTTAAATTCTGGTAATACCCAGCAGTGGGGAATGAGGATTTGAGAGTTGAAAGGAATACAGGCTCTGCTGCTTATGATAGAAGACCTTTGGCCTAATCACTCACCCTCTTGGACCTTCACTTTTCCCAGCTATAAAATGAAGGTAATAATAGTACACACCTTTTAGAGTTGCTATAGGGATTTTGTGAGATAATGTACATAAAATATCTGGCACATAATAGGCCTTAGAAAACATGACAGTTTCCTTCTTCCCCAGGATTAATAATCTAGACACCCACACACACTCATAAAGACTGTCAATTTAAGAAGATTTTCTAAGTCTCAAAAACACTTCCCCACTGTGACCTGTGAGGCTCCAACAAGGTAGTCCTGCCTACCTCACCAGCTTCTCTTCCCCTGCCTCCCTTGCTTCACGCCAAGTCCTTGAACACATTGGCTCATCCCCATTCCTCTGCTCACCATGCTTCCCCTGCTGCAGACAGTTTCACATTCTTTGCTTACTTGTTTCACAATGCTGGGGATCAAACCCAGGGCCTCTGCATGTTCGGCAAGTAAGTGCTCTACCACTGAGCTACATCCCCAGACCTTCACATTCCTAACTATATAGTTTTATATATTTGTTTGTTATAGACTGACATGTGTCCCCCTACCCAAATTCCTATGTGAAGCCTCAACCCCAGACCTCAGAATGTGACTCTATTTGCAGATGGGGCCTTTAAAAAAGAAATTAAGTTAAAATGAGGCCATTACAGTTGGCCCTAATCCAATCTGACCGGTGACCTTCTAAAAAGAGATTGGGACACACAAAGAGGGACATACAAAAGAGACCAGAGATTTGTGTACCCAGAGAAAGCCCACATGAGGACACAGCAAGAAGGTGGCCATCTGCAAGTCAACAGAAGGGTCTCGGGAGAAATCGAGCCTGATGACTCTGATCTTGGGCTTCCAGCCTCCAGGACTGTGAGAAAGTAAATTTCTGTTCTTGAAGCCAACTAGTTTGTGGCATTTTGTTATGGTAGCATGAGCTGATCAGTAGGTACTTAAGGCCCATCTCCCTGTACTAAACTATGATTTCCATAAAGACAGAAAATTTGACTATATTTCGCCACTGAACTTTCAGCATATATTTCAGTGTTTTGCCCCAACCAGGAGCCATTAACATTTTGTTTAATTCATGAAAAAAAGAACAAATGAATGAATGATGCCAGGTATTTCGATTTTATGTTAAAAGCTCTGACTTCTGGATTTTTCTATGAGACTGACAGCAGACATCTTGAGTAAGTATTTATTTGAGGAAGCCAAGAACATCCCAGAAAGTGTCAAAACTTAGCTTTCTGAAAGTGTTCTAAAATGTGTGACTCCATGCAGAATATGGGTGACATATGGGCAAGAGCCCTGCAGTTGGTTCCTAGTGGCCTGCTGCCCTTGCATGGGTGTGAGAGCCTGTAGCAGAGCACAGATGTGCACCAGGGCTATGGTGCAGAGATCCCTCATCTCCCCTCCTTAGGGTGATGCCTCAAAACTGGGAATCCAGAGCTGATATTGGGTTCTGTGGATATGCTATGGCCCTAAAGGACCACCTAGGCAAATTCCAGTTCAGACTCCACCTGTTACTAACACCACAAGTCTCAAGCTAGTCTTTGGGGGTCCTAGGAAGCTAGGTATTCTGTGAACACCCATCTCAGGATTGTTGCAAATTGGCCCTCTAGGGAAGCTTAAAGGCCCCAAGTGAGTTAATTGGAGTTATAGAGCATCTGGGGGTCCACACATGACCTTCGGTGCATGGAGACTCTGTGGTCACCATCTGAAGGATAACAGTGTCCTTACTCCTCCCCAATAGCATCTCCCTCCATTATTAGGTGACTAAATGCCTAAAGTCCCATCCCAACATGCCACACTTTTAGGTTAGCACTATGTATCTGGTTACCTCTTTTTAAAAATGAACCCCCACCCCTCAATTGCTCAACCTGTTCAATCATGAACATCTTTTCTTCCTCTTTTTTTTTATTTCCTTTTTCTTCTTTTCTTTCAGGACTGGGAGTTGAATCCAGGACCTTGCATATGCTAAGCAAGTGCTCTGTCATAAAGCTACATCCCCAGCCCTTTTCATTTTACCATGAGACAGGGTCTTGCTAAGTTGCCCAGGCTGGCCTTGAACTTGCAATTCTCTCTCTTCAGCCTCCCAAGTAGCAGGATTAAAGGCATATGCCACCATGTCTGGCCGTGAGCATTTTCTTAGGCATTAGTTGACTATCTTCTCTGGATGAGCTTGGCTTGGCTTGAGTCAGAATGGGAGAGGGAGGTCAAAGGTGAAGAAAGGGGAAATAAATCTTGAATATAAGTTCTTAACAGTTTTTCTAGGGCTCAAGCACTTTGACTATAGCCCCCCATGTGCCTAGATACCACTGGGACTCTATATCCCACAGCACCAAGGAAGAGGGATACCAGTTGTGGTAGCTGTCTGGCCACAGAAGCTAAGAAGTTGTAGAGGGCATTTCCAGTTGCTGGCTCTTTGTTCAGGTTTCCCCATGAGTCTATAAATGGTTAATTACCTAAACTGGTAGGAGAAGATTTCTGCCTCCTGTAAAGTTTGATTCCTGGAGGCAGACTTTTTTTTTTTTTTTTTTAATCCAGCAAGTGTCAGATAATTGGAAGGGTGGAGTAACGCAGTAAACCACGACACACCTTTGTCAGGACTTGTTTGGAAGCAAAGCGTTGGAAGAAACAAGGGGGGAGAAGGAGAAGCAAACATTTTTGAAAGATCACTCAGCTTTAACACACCTTGGCTGGGTCTGGATAAAAAAAAGTGGGCATCGCAAATCTCTAGAGGAAAACATCAGGGGAAGAAAGAGAGAGTGGGGATTCAGACAAAGTTGTTTCTAGTTCCTTCAAAATTGCAAGCCAGGTGAGTAAGAGGAAGACTGAACTTTCTCCCTTTTTTTCTGAGACTTTGATTTAAGTTTTGCTGTTTAGAAATTAAATGCTTGTTGGAGAAAATAAATATGACGAAGTCCTTTGGTTTCCAGAGTTCTGGGTGAAGTGATTAGTTGGTAGTAAATGATGACTTTGGTATATGTGTTCTGCTTAATTCAGGTCTTTGAAAAGAACACCAAGAAAGATCTGTGAGTGGGCAGGAGCAGGCCAGCTAAGATATGCTGGACTCTAGTGGCAAAATGTTTCTGTATTATTGCCAGTATTGTAAAGGGATGTGACAAGCTGTTTATTTAGAATAGGATAAAGGTTAGTAATCCCTTCTCTCTCAGCCTCAATTTCCTCTCTCACCAGCTGGTTCTCCCCCTCCCTCTATCTCCTTCTTCCTGCCAGACAGTACAGAATAGCTCAGAGGTGAAGTTGGAGTGCAGGTAAGTGGGGGCTTCCTAGAAGCAGGCCCTGTGCTGCCCAGGACTCTGTGCTGCCAGGTTCCAATAAAGCTCCAGGAAGTGGGCAAATATTGCTGTGTGTCATGTTGTAGAATTGCTGCTGCCCTGAGTCTAAAGTGAAATGTTGGCAATGGTCTAGTTGGAGGAAGAAAAATTAGAAAAATGTTTTCTAGGCATAGATTCTCAGTGGCCAACGTGGCTCCCCTCCTCCCCACAATCATTTTGGGGTGAGAATTACCAGTTTAGGTATTTAGCAGGACCACAGTAACTGCTAACTGACAAATTACCAGTTTGCTCTCTGAAGTGGAGGCGAACCTCTGGCACACCACTTCTTTTGAGAAGCAGCTAATAGTGAATCTAATAATTGAATGTATTATGACTGCAAAATGTTTTGAGATTTTAAGAAGGTATCTGTTCAAAAAGCGGAATTGTTTCTTCTCACCTCGGTGTGTTCTCTCTTGGAACTAATGCACAGATCTGAGGCAGAACTAACCTAAAATACAGCTTCAGCTGCTGATGGAGGCCCTCGAAGTGTCTGGGGTCTGCTTTACCTTTGGGAACCTGCAAAACTCACACATGAAGCTAATCAGAATTTACCTGGAACAGTTAAAGTGAACAGCCCTGCTTCAAATATGCATAGAAACTCCTCCAATTGGCAAAACTGATTAGACTTAAGAATTAATCACATTCTTAGATTAGGACTGACCAAAAGAAGTCTGCCTTTGCCCTTATTAATGATAACGGCCACAATGGTAAACGAGCCTAAGTGAAAAGTGGGTGCCATATCCCGCCCAGCCCAGGGCATGGAAATCAGGGTGACCTGAACAAGCAAGTGGCAAACTCCTCTCTGGGTGTGGTAGAGACCAAACCTCTGAGGCGACTACCTTGGGCACTGGTTTTCCTGGCAGCCAACCGGCTTAGCTCGTCTGTGTGATCAGGTCACTAGGCAGTGGATGCACACTTCAGCACTTTCGCTGTTTGGTTCTGTAATTTAAAGTGTATGGAGACCAGAGTAATAGAAATTATAAAAATACTGTGATTCCTTAGCAGAGTTTAAGAATGTTTTGTTTCCTAGATAAAAGGAAAAATTAGAAAAAATTAGCTTCTTCATTGCTTTCATCAGGGACAAATGTTTCAAGTATCATTAGATTAAGATAAGGTCACTGTGATGGTTTGCTATTGCTAACAGTGGTTGGCCCTTGTGTGTGTGTTAGACCACATCATTGTCTGAATAGTTTTAAGTGGATACGGCATCGTTTAAATGAAGTGGAAAGGGAAAAACTCATAAAAGAAGAAAACTGATTTCAAATTATGTATTCCTGCATAAGAAAATGACATGGGATGGTGGGTGCAGTATCGCACGCCTGTGATTCCCCAGACCTGAGAGACTGAGGCAGGAGGATCGCCAAGTTGGAAGCCAGCCTGGGCAATTTAGTGTCATCCTGCCTCAAAATTTAAAATAATAATAATAAAAGGGCTGGGGATGTAGCTCAGTGCGTAAGCACCCCTTGGTTCAATCTCCATTATTGAAAAAATGAAAAAAGGGAGAGAGAAAGACAGACGTGGGATGGCGGGATCATTTTTACACTTTCAAAAGAGCATTAGCTATGAAAAAATCACAAAGCAGTCCCTTAGAACCAGAGGGGGGCATGTTCTCACTCATTTGCAGAAGCTATGTAAGTTGATCTAAGAAAAAATAGAGAGAAGAATAGTGATTGAAAGAAGCTAGGAAGGATGAGAGGAGGTGGGAGAGGTTGAATAATATGTACCCAAATACAGTTAGACAGGAGGAATGCGTTCTATTGTTCCACAGTACAGCGGGTGTCTGTCATTTATAATAGCTTACTATATATTTTATAAGAAGGTTAAAAAAAGGAGTTTGTAGGCTCAGAACACTAAAAAATGATAAACCCTTTAAGGAGATAGAAATGCTAATTACCCTGATTTGATCTTACATGTGCACATGTATCAAAAGACCACACTAGAGACCATAAATATGTATGATTGTTATGTGTCTATTAAAAATTCATTTTCCTGAGTCTGATGGCACATGCCTGTAATCCCAGCTACTTGGAAAGCTGAGGCAGGAGAATCACAAGTTGGAGGCCAGGTTTGGCAACGTAGCAAGACCCTGTCTCAAAATAAATTAAAACAAAACAAGGGGCTAGGGATGTAACTTAGTGGTTACATAAGCATCCCTGGGCTCAATCTCTCAATCTCAATACGGAAAAAAAAATAAATAAAAATAAACAAATTAAAATTGAAATTAAATAAATGAATCATTTTAACAAAAGAATTATGGATGGAAGTGAGTCTAATTTTGAAATTGAAAACTTGAATGATCCTCTCATTCTGAGTGCTAGTGAAGTGATCCAAACGTCCAAGAATTTAAAGCTTATGCTATTTGACAGAGCTTCCATTAAGTGGTGCTTTCGGAAGATGGGTGCATAGGTGAAGCCTGCCATGAAGGGCAGGCTCGGGCATGAATCCGGGCAAACCTTTCTTTTCCTTATGCTGCACTTTAAAGAATTAACAGCACTTCAACAGTTCTAAACAGAATGCTGTAGTTCCCATAGGATGATCCTAGTCCAGATTTGTGCCTCCACCCATCCCTTTCTACTAAATAACTCTGAGATATTCCTTGTACATTTGGTTTAACGGGATCCATCTCCCAATAGTCTGGCAGAGAATTCTGTATGATCATGGGACACACGGCCATTTTTCACTTCAGACTGAAAGAGAGGCACCTCCCTGAAAACTACCTCAGCAGGCTCCATCCACACGGTGCCTTCCACTGAGGCATCCCAGGCCCTGAAGGGGCTTCTGATTTCTTAGCAGGCTGTCTCTTTGTGCCTTCTGAAAATTGGGGAACACTTGGATTTTTGTTATAGAAATTGAAGCTTTGGCAATGAAATTTAGAGAATAGATGCCTGAGGTGTTTTTTTCTCTTTTTTTCTTATTCTTTTTTTTTTTTTGCTTGTTTATTTGGTTTTTTGGTTTTTTTCTGGATACGGAAAGAACAAGCGGAATTTATCAAGTTAGCTGTCTGGAGGCTGAACACTCACCACGCAGAGCTTCATGCATCTGCCTTAATGGCTGCAAGTGGAAACAAAACCAGCCCATCCCAGTAGTAAATTTCAATGAAGGATCAAAATTAAACAATAACTTGTGGGTAGTAAATCTTTCTATTAATTCTTATAAATAGTTCCTTTAATGGTAATATTTCCTATCAATCTAAATGCCATCTTGGAGTTAGTCACCTCCCAACTGGCAACCAGATATATTTAAATGTTCAATCTCCCCAGATGCCTTCTAGTCCACAGCTAATGACCAATTGGAGGAGAAAAAAAAAAAAAAAAAGTCAGAGAGAGGCTTCATAGTTCCCAAAGGTGATTAATGCTTAAACTAAGGATTTAAATAAAAGAGGGTATCCAGTTGCACATAGGTTTGCATGAAATGGTTATATAGGTGGTAGTCACAGTGTGAACATAGTCACAGGCCAGGTGTGGCCCTTAATGAGTCCAGACACCTTTATTAAGCTGTTTATGGAGCCCTTTCTCTTAGCTCCAGGAATCATACCTATAAAGACATCCTGTGGCATCTTAGATTCAGCTAGAATTTTTTCCATGATACTTCATCCCTTGCCTAGAGCTACATTTAAAAAACACCAATGAGCAAGAAGTTGGCACATCTGACCAGGCCCTGAAGCTAACTGTGCCAGTCTCTGTTAATTTCACCAGAGAGTGGACCAGCTGGTTTCATGAAGTCTTGGTTTTCAACTGGGAAGTCCCCCAGAGATACATGATGACTTTCATGGGCCCTACACACTTTAGCTTTCATGGGCCTCTTATACAATAAAAGAAAAAAATAACTTTTTTTTTTTCTTACTGGGGATTGAACTCAGAGTGCCCTTCTACTCAGCTTCATCCCTAGTCCTTTTTTTTTTTTTTTTTTTCTTTTGAGACAGGATCTCACTTAGTTTCCTAGGCTGGATTCAAACTTGTGATCCTCCTGCCTCTGACTCCCAAGAAACTGGGATTATAGGCATGTGCATTGTGCCTGGTGAAAAAATAACTTTCAAAAATTATATTTTACAGGCTGGGGTTGTAGCTCAGTGGTAGAGCACTTGCCTAGCACATGTGAGGTACTGGATTTGAACCTCAGCACCACATTAAAAAAAATAAATATATTGTGTCTACCAACAGCTAAAAAAAATTTTTTTTAAATTATATTTTACAACTGTATTGTCATCAAGAAGAATATGATCAATGTTAGGGTGTGTCCCATTTTCTTTTAAGAAATTTTTTTATTTGTTCTAATTGTTTATACATGACAGTAGAATACATTTATGCATTTTGATATATCATACATAAATGGAGTATAATTTCTCATTTTTCTGATTGTACGTGTTTCAGTTATTCTACAACCAGGTACAATCAGAAATTGATTTTAAAAAATGTAAAATATTTTTGTGGATTCTACCCCTCCCAACCCCCACAAACATGTTGTGCTCTAAGCACAAAGTGGTTAGGCAGACAGAGGGTGAGCAGAGAGCTTCAAGCAAGGGGCATCTAGGATTTCAACCCTGGAATCCAATCTAACCACAACAAGAAAGGATAAGGGCAGGACAAGAAGGTTAGGGCAGGGGAAAGAACTACCAGTAAGGGAATCTTCTGGAACCCGAGACTGGGCACCATGGCAAGAAGAGCCCAGATGGGATGCAGGTCCTTTCTGTACATTCCTGTGTTTAGGCCTTGAGCTCCCAGCAACACTCCTCCCCAGCAGCCCTACCTCATATCACCCATGCTTAGGAACACTGCAGCCAAAATCTCAACCACTTTCCTTTTCAGAAGCAGAAAGAATGGAGGAAGAGCACAGAATGCTGCAGAACTGTATTTATCTACCCACACATCGCCATAGATTGCATACATATTTTCTTCATCTATTTTTTCCTACTTTGCATATAAGCCTCTGAGAGCTGGTGTGTTATGAAGAGAAAATTCACCTCTGCAAAGGGTGAAGTTCCATGCACATAGAACAATTAAAACGATTTTCATGCTGATTTAAGTCCATCAAGCACCATGCTCACATCCAAACTCTATATGGTACAGCATGATATATCCCTGAAGCTCCTTAGAGAACATCAAACACTATGGAATACATCAACATGAATTTGCTAATTACACACTAAGTGTCTTGAAAATTATCCTTCAGTTATTTATTACTTTGGCAGAGAATAGAGGTTTATAGTTAGACAAGGATCAGGGTACCAAGGCTACCATATAAGCTCTTTGATGCTCAGCAGAGAGCAGTCTAATCTATTAGATTTCAAAAAATAAGATCCCAGTACAAAGGAATAGAATCCAAAGTGGAACTATAAAATTCAGTTACAACTAATGGCAAGAAATCAGAACGATTCTTGTAAAAAAAAAAAGATACACAAGAAAGAATTCCAGTTTGAATTCTAAAAATCAAGTTCTCCGCTTGACCAGCAGCAACCTATACTTGCTAAAAGCAATGGTTAGAGACATGACTGTTCATGGTTTCTGGCTCTTCCAGCAGGTGGCTATGGGATGGATGTGACGAAGAAAAACAAACGAGATGGCACTGAAGTCACTGAAAGAAGTAAGAACATCTGAATTTTTAAAATTTATGATTGTTTCACTATAAAAGTAAAAAAAAATTTAGAAACAGAAAAAATAACATTTATAATTCTACCGCAAACACTGTAGAACTTACAAACATGTTCCTAAAGGAATAAAATTCCTTTCCTGAAGAGGACTCTTATTGGTTTTGATTTGAACACATGTATGCAAAATAGGTCCTGGCTTTTCTTCCAAGATGAAAATTGCCATTTCCAGAGCTGTGGATGTGGCTCAGTGGTAAGCACTTGCCTAGCTTGTGTGAGGCCCTGTATTCAAACCTCACCACTACAAAAAGAAAAGAAAATTTCCATTTCCATGGATAGTTTTTGTAATGACCAGTAATTTTAATGACTGCATAATATTCTGTTAAGTAAATCCACTAATTTATTTGACCATTTCCTTGTTTAGGGAAATAAGGCAACAAAAATCTTAAAGTATAATATCCCAGTTATTTCCGGGCTAAGTTGAAATAACACTGGTGTCATAGTTGAAATCTACAGTAAGGATTGAAAACAGATACATTTATTTTATGAAACTGCCCAAATGATGAATTCAGAGACATTTAAACTGTCCCCCTAGCAACTCTAAATTAGGGAAGCTTTTCACTTATTCTGTGACTTTCATGTATTTCCAATAAAAAGCTCCTGGCTCTGTAGACTTGGAACTTTAGGTTAGGAAATAATTTCTTTTGATGTGTCAGTGAATCCCAAAGGTCTGTACAATGAGAGGTTTAGTGAAAGCTCAAGGACTATTATTCAAATCAAACTGCCACTTTGCTCTGAAAAACCATTCCCTTTTATGCTTTGAATGCTGTTTCTGCTACATTCACTCGTGGTCCTGGTAGGTCAACCGAACTAATCGGGAAAATGAAGCATGAAGATAGACGGGCAAATGAGACGGAGCAGGGGCCAACAGCACAGCCTCCAGTGGCACAGAATGACCCTGTGCCATCTCCTTCCTCTCTTCTCCATTCACACCTCTACCCACATGCTTGTGTGCCTGCACACCCACATACATACATGTGCACACCCACACACAAGGGAAGTCGGCTCTTAAAGACCACGCCCTTGAAATGCTTCCAACTTCTTCCCGAGGCACCTAGTGACATCATCCAGGGTGTTGGTCCTGCCTGGCCTGGGGCACTTTGGAAGGGAGGGCAGGAAGACAGTGTTCCTTGAGACAAGAGGGCCTGGCCCTTCTTCCAAGTCAAACCCAAGTCTGGACTGGATCTCACTGTCAATGAAGAGACCTTGACACCTAGACAACTCATTTCTCAAATCAGTGCATAACGGCTTTGGGTTCCAAAGAGATATGAACTTATTTTCCAGGCACCCTGAAATCCATTGCTATTGCTCATGTTTTCACGCACAAGGGATCAGATCACACACTTTAAGCCACAAATATGCAAAAACTATGTTGAACCTAATTTAATACGCTTAGCTCATGACAGAAAACAGGCCTTGCCAAAATACACAGATGTCAGTACATCCCCTAAAACCTCTTCTTTTCTTTGTCTTTTCCAGTTATCACTGAAACAGTAACTACAAGACTTACCTCCTTACCACCAAGTAAGTAACTATCTCATAGCTTTCTTCTCAGCAGGTCATGTGTGAAGGCCCCGTATGGTAACCTTGAACCTGGAAGCTCACTCTTCAATGAACACATAGCAAATATCTAAGATTTTCCCCCCTTAACAGCTATATTGATGTTGATATGTGGACCACAAAACCAATCAGTTTGAAGTGTGTGGTTCACCATTAGTATATTTACAGAGTTGTGCAGCCACTGCTGCAGTCTAATTTTAGAACATTTCCATCACTTGCTCCAATAAAAACCCTCATGACCATTAGCAGTCACTCCCCATTCTCCTCCTCTTGTCTTCTAGCTCCCAGAAACCACAAATCAACTTTCTGTCTCTACAGAGTTGCCTGCTATAAACCATAAAATACCAGAAATCCCATCTACCTGAGCATTGGGTAGCTTGACACCTCTCAAACTTCCATTGCACTTTTCTTTTTTCCCAGGAGTTCCTTGGGTTTAGTGGATTCTGTAATAGGGATAGGGCCCCAAGCTTCCCCTGCACGAGCCCAGCTAGCTGGGATGGGGAGAGGCTGCCCCTCAGCAGGGGAGGCCAGAGCAAAGATGGGCTGCCAGATGGAACTGAGCGCTGCCATATGTATGTCCCTCCAGCACTTCTGGCAGCCGCTCTGTCTGGACCTCAGCCAGGCATTTGAAAAGAGCAAGCCCAACCAGGGCCTGGGCTCAAGGGGCCTGTCCTCCCTCAGCTGCTTTGTCCTAATGAGAAACTTGCTGTGTTCCATCCAGAAAGCTTTACTTTCACATTCAGAGGAACATGCACTGCAGCTTTTGGTACCCAAACAAGCTGGAGCTGGGTAGCTTGCACCTTGTAGTGTAGGTGGGAGAAGAACTCAGCCAGGAGGGTGCTGGTGAGGTGCAAGGGAAGGCTTCCAGAGGGCAGGGATGCTGGCACCCTGACTCCACCCTGAAACTCTCATCTGGCTTTTGGTTCTGGCAGAAGGGGGAACCAGCAATGGCTACACCAAAACAGGCTCTCTGGGTGGAGGGAGCCGGCTGGAGAAGCAAAGCCTGACCCATGGCAGCAGTGGCTACATAAACTCAAGTAAGTGCCTGCAGGTGCCAGGGCTGTAGGAAGAGCAGGGGACAGGGAGGGGGCCACCAACAAAGACCAACGAAGGAGGCAGGCAGATGGGATTCTGAATCAGTCCATGAGAGGGACAATTACAGCTACTTTTCATCCATTCCAAATGTCCCAAAGAGTCATCTAAATGACACAGGACCCAGGGAAGTTGCCACATTTAAATCATCCTCATTCAAAGCCCACTTAAACTGGATCCATTTGAATAAAGTCCCAATATAAATAACTATCATTAATTCAGAAGACTTTGGAGATAGGTGGCTGTTTTCTTACTGAATCAGTCACTTTAAGCCACCTCTTTGAAGGAAGGTGTGCACATCCAGGGTTCACGATTTGAGTTACCAACAGCAACAACCAGAGAAACTCCATGATTGGGTTAGTGAGCTAAGAGAATCGGGTGACATGGAATCCCACACTGTGCCAGGTGCCCCTGGGCAAGCATCCAACACAGGCCCATTGTTCCTGTGAAGCTCTCTTTCAAAGGAAAGCAAAACAAAGCAGAACAAGGCAAGATAAAACAAAAACGAGTGCGCACTGAAGATATCCTAGAGTGAAACTACAAAGGAAAACCCAAGGTGAAGTGCCCGCCCTACCTGAGGAGGGTGGCTCCACCGTGGAGAACATTCTAAGCCATTGTGCAGGGCTCCTGGATTAAACATCAGGTCCTAGTCCTGGCCGTTTCTGTGCACTGTCATTAGTCCCACGAGGGAAAGGCAGTGGCAATGGTCCTGCCTTCCCACTTCTGAGCAGCCCCCTCTCTCTCCTGTGATCTGCTGGCGTCCCCTGTGCCTCCTGCAGGGCCCTCCCTTAGTTGTGAGCTCCTGAGTGCTCCTAGCTAATGTCACTGGGCATGCCATTCAGCTCATCTCTGCCGAAGGCCCACGAGGACCTCCCTTGTCCCCCGCTTGCAGGTGGGAGCCTCAGGGGCAATGCCTCTACCTCCAGTTACAGGAGGGCACATTCGCCCGCCTCCACTCTGCCCAACTCACCAGGCTCCACCTTCGAGAGGAAAACCCACGTCACCCGCCATGGGACCTACGAAGGTATCAGCCCCCAGACTGCAGGAGAGAACCTGCCTGTGACACCTCGCTTGTCCTCTGAAGATGCGTGGATGGGCCCCTGGCTTCCCCTGTGTCTGCACCCCGCCCCACCTTTCTCCTACTCCCTCCTCCTTGGTTTCTTTGTAGACTCCCATTACTTGGCCCACTTGGTCACTTTTTCAACTAGCACTTGACCATGTATTTAGCATCGTGTGGAGCGCCTTTGTGAGTGTTCAGATGAATCAGACACGGATCTTGTCTTCAAGGAGTTTACATTCTGATAGATAAGATGACAGACTAAAAAGCTATATGGTGCAGAGTAGGAGGCAATTATCATCTTCAGCTGAGGAAATCAGGGAAGACTTTATAGAGGAGGTGACATCTGATTTGGGCCTGATGTGTAAGATTTTGGCCTCCAGAGATGGAGAGCGGGGCAACCCAGGCAGAGGGAGCAGCAGCACAAGCACAAGGAGGAGCATCCAAGGCCCACAGAGAAATGGCAGATGCACTTATGAGAAGAGGAACAGGGCACCGGATTCAATGCTAGGATAAGATATTTAGACTGTATTCACACACAATGGGGAACCATGGGGAGGTTTTTATTTATTAATTTATATTTTTATTTTATTATTTAGTACTAGGGATTTGACCCAGAGGTGCTTTACCACTGAGTTACATCCCCAGCCTTTTTATTTTGAGACAGGGTCTTGTTAAGTTGCTAAGGCTGGCCTCTCACTTGCAATCCTCCTGCCCCAGTCTCCCAAGTTCCTGGGATCACAAGTATGCACTGCCACACCTGGCTCCACATAGGTTGTTAAGCCAAATATTTGAGTTTTTGAGTCCATCATATTTGAGGTCCAAGACTAGAATTCTGTAAGAAATGTTGCAGGAAGAATTGGCAAGGAAGGGCTGAACACAGGTGACAGGTTAAAAGGAAAGCCACAATAGTCCAGTGGAGGGAAATGTGCAAAGGTTGGTAACGGTGGGGGAAGGAGAGCTGGAGGTGACATGTATTAGACGTAGAATCGACAGGTTTGGCAGTTGATCAAACATAAGGAGAAGAGAAGGCAGCAATGTTGTTAGGGTTTCAAGCGCAAGTTGGGCTAATGGTGGTGCCAACTACTGAGACAGGGGAGTCCAGTGGAGGACCATCCTTGGGTGAATTCAGTTACTTGGTCTTAAAGAGGGCAGCAAGTAGGCAGTGGGCCTGGGACCTGAGCTTGGGAAGAAGTCAGAGCCAGATACCCAGCCAGGAGGCATTCTCACAAGAGGCTGGTGGGAACTGGAAGACTGAAGGGTTTGCCAAGGAAGGGAGTATCAGAGCAGGAGGGAGCCGAGGAAGATAAAGCTGGAGGAAGAAGGCTGAGAGAGGAGGAAGAGTCGTGACTCTAGTGGAGAGGCCAAGAACTTGGCAGCAGCACTGAAGAAATGCTCAGTGCTCAGTGCTCAGCTCAGGGAGGAGTGTGGAAGAAGCTACCTGGGCTCCATGATAAGGCCGTTGGAGTCCTGGTCATCCGCAGGAACCGTTTCAGTGGGAAACCAACAAGCCAGTTGGGTTTATAGTGAGAGCAGAGAGGTACCAGTGATGGAGAAGCAGGATTAAGGGACTGGGTATCCTAGTAAGTGATAGAAGTGGGCTGACACCCCAAACTGGGAGAAGGTGTCCCTCTGGATGGAGGATGAGAGCTGCAGGAGGGTGTTGGGAAGCCCCTCATCAGACACCGTGACTTGCATAGACCAGTGATTGCTGATCCAGAGCCTGAGCAGGGGCTTTTACTGTGCATTTGTGTAACAGGGTGTGCATTTCTTCACAAAGGGATTTTTGCTTAATCAGAGGCAGGTCACTTGCTCTAGCATTGATACCAGGGCAGACCAAGTCATGCCATGATGAGGTGACAAAAAAAAAAAAAAGGAGAGGGAAGGCAGGCAGGCCTACTTTCCTGTGTTCATACTCTCTCCTTCTGAGTAGATCAGTGACCAGAGTATAGTGCTATGACCAAGTGCATGAGGGTCGTGTTCCGAATCATGGGCCTGCTCCACAGATCATGGGAAATGACTGCTGAAGAGCACAGCCCACTCCCTCCTGGAGCACCCTTGGCTACCAGGTTCAGGAAGGAGTGGATGGCACCACCCACTCTCTGGGAAGCCTTAAGTGACCAAGTGGCTACTTTTACCAAGTCTTTCATCCCCTCTTTAGGAAGCTCCAGCGGCAACTCTTCTCCGGAGTACCCCCGGAAGGAATTTGGTAGGTTCTCTCCTTATTTTCAAAAGAAATGTTCAAGTGGGAAAATGCCCAGGAGACAGGGTGGTAGCAGAGGACATCATGAGCTAAATGACTTCTTCTAAAGGAGTTGACCTCAGCTGACCTGTTGTTCCCTGGTTCTTCATCCTGAAGCACCTTAAGAGGACTATCAGTCACATTACTTGCTGTCATCAGCATTTGCTCATGACACTGTTAAAGGGTTTATACAAGGTTCGTGCTTGGACAGATACTCCCTGAGGCCAAGCAGTAATTGTAGGGATTCTTCCTTCCATTAGAGGCACAGAAAACTGCCAGCAGAGAGGAGCAGTGGTTACCATGCCCAATGCCCAACATCCCAGCCCCTCCATGACAGCCTAGTTCAAAGGGCCACATCACATGCCCTAGTGACATCCACATATTCACTTGGCCTTAAGTCTTGGTTCATGTTCATGATATCTTATTGTGCAATGAATTAATGATATAACCATTGATGATTCAGTGATTACCATTTTATTTATTTATTTACACTGGGGAAACAAAGGCAGGCTTTAGTGAGCAACTTAAAGGGACAATATGGCAGCCTCTTAAAACATTTAATCGGTGCAAGTGGATCATGCTCCCAGATAGAGTGACTTAGCTAACAACAGCTAATAGCTAATGGTAGTTAGTGTCAACAAACTCTAATTTTGTGTGTGTGTTGGTGGGGGCAAGAGATACCGGAGATGGAACCCAGGACCTCATATATGCTAGGCAAGCACTTTCCCACTAATCTACATCCCCAGGCCTCATCCAGTGACTTCAACACCCTAAATGTGCTAGGGCATCACAAAATGTCCTCACTTATTGAGCATTCACTATCCAGAAGAGCCCTTGTCTGGATATTAGACACACTATGAAACTACCTCCATGACAAAAGTATTCTGCATGCCACCCCTTACATATGCCTAAGATGACATTTCTCTGTTTCTCAGCATCATCTTCAACCCGAGGACGGAGCCAAACACGAGGTGAGTGCTATCCCTGGCTTCAGTTCATTTATTCCACGAGCATTTTCTGAGCAGCTAACATGGGCCGGCCTGGAGCCAGGCAGGGTGAGGCAAACAGGAGAATAAGGGATGGTTTCTGCTGTCCAGTTAACACCGTAGGTTTTAGATTTCTCTCACCAGTGCCTGAGAGGCCACAGAGAAAGGAGGGAAGCTTGGTCTGGCCATTGTGAAATGGAGAGGGGCAAGGGCATGGATGGTGCTGAGTGCAACGGAGCTTGCTTGCTTAGTCATCGGTCTCTGGAGGAGGTCTCCAGGTGCCTGGGGGTGTGCAGTTGGCAGGTGGAGTGAGTAGAGGGATGTCCCCTTTTTAGCAGCACTATTTTTGGGAAACTTAGGTTTCCCAGTCTCAAAAGTTAGAAATTTCATAATAGCCCACAAATTCACCCACTGCTCAGAGCTCAGCGTCAGGGGCTATGATCCTGGCTCCTTCCCTCACAGCCTCTCCATGTCTTCTCTTGTACAGAGAGTGAGATTCGAGTTCGACTGCAGAGTGCGTCCCCATCTACCAGATGTAAGTGACACCATCTTGCTGCAAAGGATCCAGGAAGCCTTGAAATTCAATCACATGTGAATGTAGCATAATGTCGGCATTGTGGGCTGGTGCTGATGTGTGTGTGTGTGCTCATGAGCATGCCCTCAATCACGAAACATCTGTAAAGGCCTTCTGGGGGTTGGGCTCTGGGCCAGGTATTGGGGTTAAGTTGCTAAGTAAATTATGGTCCCTGCTGTTTAGTTGTTTGCAGACTAAAGGGGACATAGTAGACCAGCCAGTCACCACTGCTCAGTGTGGCCAGGGAGCAGGGAAGAGCTGCTCCACATCAGCATAGGGGATGGGCACGGGTGCCAGCAGCCAGAGAGGCCTTCCTGGGTTAAGTGTCCCTTAAGGGAGACGAAAGTGGATCAGAGTTAGGCTCAGAGGATGGGACCAGCATGAGACATCCAAGGAACATCTCAGTCTGGTGACACAATGGCAGAGTTCAGGTTAGGGAAGGGTCAGAAGTATATGGGCTTGAACTTCATCTCAAAGATCAGACATTCCCCACTCTCTGCATTGGGTCATTAGACTCCTGTGGCTGTGGCTAGAGGGTATTTGACAACATTTTGAAATGAACCCAACTTTTAGGGCAGGAGCCAAATACAAGGAATAAAAGAAGGAAGAGCTAGGATGATGGTTTAGGTCACAGATAGGGGGGTTGCCCGCAGAGTTTAGCAGCTGGGGTCAGGGGCACTGACTCCAGGCCTGATGCTTTGTCACAAATCCTTCCAGGCATGGGGTGTTGAGCTGAAAGGATGAAACTTTCCAGGCCAGGGAGGGAGGCAGGGCCCCAGCACCTATTGTCCCCTCCTATATTCTGCCTTTGTGTGATGTCTCCCTTCTCTCCTGTCTTCCACTTTGGGAGGAGGTCCGAGGAGCTGGCTCCATTGGTTTACGTTGCTACAAAAAACATCAGACAGACTTGAAATTAAGTCACACATAAATGCAGCACAATGTTTTAAGAGTTCTGGGCCACAAATTCCGTTTGACACTCCTAGACATACAAGGTCAGGACCTGACATCTGAGGTATCTTGAGCAGAGGAGGGAATTACTGTTTGTTTCAAAGGAACGATCTAATTAAGGGTAGAACAATCTGATCTAATCTGAGATTCTCTAACTGCCTGCGCCAAGATGACCATGTCCTCCAGCTACAGAGTCACCTCGAGGTGTCCAATGAGGTCTAATTAGAAAATATCTCCCCCGGATGCTGATCCCTTTTGGGAGGCACTGTATTTATGAGATTACTGATATTACAAAGTGCCAGGTTGATAAGTCCTGTAAATTGGGAATATGCAAAAATTATAAAGCTAACCCAAGTCATAGTGTGCGGAGCAGATGTCCTCCAAGTTCCTCCCACTGCAGTTGGACTCGGGAAAGAATCCTGGGCCTGACTTTGGGTTGACTTTGGGATTCTTGTCCAGGGACAGAACTGGATGATGTGAAGCGTTTGCTCAAGGGGAGCCGATCAGCAAGTGTCAGTCCCACCCGCAACTCCTCCAACACTCTCCCCATCCCCAAGAAAGGCACCGTGGAAACCAAAATGGTGACAGCAAGCTCCCAGTCAGGTAAGCAAGACAGGCCCAGGCTTCCATGGAGGGATGGGAACATGGCAGCAGGTTTATTCTGGCTGGGAAATTTCACGGTGCCCTGGCACAAACTTTTCTGACTTTTCCAGAGACCTGCTCCTCCAGCAGTGTGAAATTGTGGGCCATGCATTTCTTACCAGACTGTTCAACCATCCCATAGGCACTCAGTGGCCCAATTCTAAATCCTAGAGATTGTCCCCCGGAAGGTTTCCACATCGAATGTGTTGACCAGGTTCCCCCAGTGTAGAGAACTGGGGAAAGTTGCAGTGTCTTCATTCATTCTCTAGTGACAATTTATTATATGCCTCCTCTATGCCAAGTGCCAGGCATTGAGGAAAAGCACTGAATGAGAGAGACATAGCCACTGTCTTTGTGGAGATGAAGGTCTCTTGGGGAAGTCAAAGAGGAAACAAGGTGTCCCCAAGTGTTTACCAAGAAGTGCAAGGGAGGTTCTACAGGTAACAGGGAGACAAATGAGCAGGTCTTTGGAGGGAGGTGAGGAAAGAAGCCAAGTCAGCTCCAACAGGAAGCTTTCTTCTCATTTGCTCCTAGGCAATAGAAGCCTGGAGACCCTGACCTTGCTCAGATTTTTCCTAAAGGAGCAAGCCTCGGGTACTCCATGGCCTGGCTGGCTAGCTCGCTCTCAAAGAATGATGAGGCAGAACCGGCATCAAATTTAAAGAAACACAAAAAGGCTTATCAGGGCCAGTACTTGCAGATCTGGTTTGCACATAGGAATATAGAAGGAGAATTTGACCAGAGAAGCTCACCATCTTGCAGTGTGTCCTCAGACCTGAGGGCTCCCTGGCCAGACATACTGCACCCTTGCCATGGTGCCTGGAGGTCTCCTGAGATTAGCTTTGGGGGTCTTATTTTTTGCTCCTAAGAGAATGGCTCCCTGCCATCTTTGAAGGTGAAGGAGCCAGCAAAGGATCATTGGAAGGTCGTTGGTGCAGACAGCCCACCAGGAGGTGAGGAGCAGGGTTTAGGAGAAAGGAGTCGACCCCAAGGAAAAATCAATCTTCATATTTCACTAAGAGCTGGCAAGAATTTCTAATCGAAAAGACTAAGTTTTTATCAACTTTGAGATTTCAGTCAAAAGTAGTCCCAGGCTGCTCTGAACTGAGGGAGCTCCTATGGGACCCTCAGTGCTAAACCCAGGAAAGTCCCAGGAAGCAGAGCCAGCTAAGTCCCCCGGCAGGGAAATATTTATTTGTCTCTCACTGGAGCATTTATTGGTCTCTCACTGTGTTTCTTTGTTCCCAGTGTCAGGGACCTACGACACAACGATCCTGGATGCCAACCTTCCTTCCCATATGTGGTCCTCTACTTTGCCTGCGGGGTCTTCCATGGGGACCTACCACAACAACATGACAACCCAGAGCTCATCTCTCCTCAACACCAATGCCTACTCAGCAGGATCAGGTAAGTGGCAGCTGTGCTCACTGCTCTCATCCACAAAAATCACAATCGTCCCACCTCTACCCTGGAGCTGAATGACTCCTCGGGTATCTGCCATCCTTAGGGCTCTTGAGAAGTTTCTAGAACCAAGTGTCTCAAGAGTTTCTCACTGGAACTTAAGTTCAATTCAGTCTAGAAGGTATTTCTCCTGCTGAGCCCCTAGTAGAGAGGAATATACAGTATAACATATCAGAAAAAAATATATAAGGATAAAGGATATCAAAAATGCATGCAGGAGAACTGCATCACTCCATGCAAATTGACTCTGGGATCTTGAGCAGTCATTTAACTTCTTTGAGTTTCAGAGAACTTCTCTGCAAGATTGGGTCACTAACAAGAAAGACTTTGGCTGAATCCACTGTCCACTACTGACTGATCACCTGTTGACTAGAACCCAACAAACACCATAGGCGAATGTTTGGTTCCCCGCTGAAAGGCGAGAGAACTAAATATTAAAGTTTTTCCTAAAAACAAAAATGTACCAAAATATAAAAATCCAATCCTGGCATTTCTGCTGGTATCGCCACAGTATCCAAGTCTCTGCCTCTGCTCTGGGTTGAACATCTCTCTCCCCCATCTCTCCTTCTCCCCATTACAGTCTTTGGAGTTCCAAATAACATGACATCCTGCTCTTCCACCCTGCACCCAGGACTCAGCACCTGCTCCTCAGGTCAGTGTCACCATCTTGAATCACCTTTTCCAGGTTATTGACTTTAAAATATAAGAATGTTCTTTCCTGGTGAGGAAAGTAAAATGATTTCTAGAAAGAATGTTCTTTCTGCTCATGAGCACGAAGGACTTTTCTCCATGCATTCTGTGACCCATCGCAGAAGCCACAGCTGCTTTTAGAAGCTCAATTGCAAATAAAACTCAGGATCCCAAGGGGAAGTTTTAAGGGAAGGGGGCCCAAGTCCATGCGGATGTGCTTATTCTGTGCTGATCCTTTATTTTCTGGCAGAGTTGGTGAAATGAAAGTAAATGGACTTAGTGAGTCATAGCTTAGGACATTTTCAGGGTGAAAAAGCATTGTTAATTTAGAGGATCTTATTTTAGATCTTTTAAAAAATATGGTAGTTCAGGGTTGGGATTGTGGCTCAATGGTAGAGCTCTCGCCTAACACGTGTGAGGCTCTGGGTTCAATCCTGTACCACATAAAAATAAATAAAAATAAAGATATAAAAAAAAACTTTAAAAGATATGGTAGTACATCAGAAGAACCACACTGTGGTAAATAATGTTACTACTTAGTTTCCAATGCAAGCATATGACAATTTTAAAGAATCCTTTACTTTTCACATAATAATCCATATGGTAATAAGTTGCCAGTCTTACCTTTTTGAAAACAATCTGCTTCTTCCTGTGATATTGCTGCTAATAAATATAATGACAGGTCTTCTTTACTTACTTAGCTGGTATAGCTACAAGTGCAAATTTAATGATCAGATTTCCAATAACTCCAGTTGACTGGAATCCCTCCAAAGTCAGAAGACCCCAGTTTCATGCTTTCTCCCCCCTTTCTACCTTTGAATTTTGTTTTGCAAATACCCGACTGAGCCAGCTCCCCAGGAAGGGAGAGCTAATATTGATTTTGAGCCCCAAGATAGGATGAAGGAACAGAAGCTATGACTAGGGAGGAGTGGGCTTCTGGACATTGGCCTTGGAAGTCCTAATGGGGGTGAGAGGAGTTCCATGGGTTTGAGTCAGGAAAAGAAAGAGCTGAAGGGAAAATGAAGAGCCTTTCACATTAGTGTCTCTCAGCCCCAATGTCTGTATCCCATGTCCACGGCATCCCACACTGTATACTACGGCATCCCACACTGTATACCACGGCATCCCACACTGTATACCACGTCACTCCAGAGTGCTATGGGGAACAGAAAACCCTGGGGGATATTTTAGGATTTTTAGAAACACAGCAACATTGAACCCTGTGTGAACTACTACTGTTAAGTTGTGTGGACCTAACTACTCAGCAAATGGGACTGTTAATGAAATTTTCCCTGGAATGAGGAGGTAGGAATATTTAAAAAATAAAAAATATATATATATATATATATATATATATATATATATATATATATATATATATAAAATCACTAAGAATAAGGTGAGGGATCCAAGAAAGTCTGAGAATCTGTCATCTGCAAAGGTACGTGTCTTGAAAGTGCTTGGGGGCTGGAGTTGTGGCTCAGTGGTAGAGTGTTCACCTAGCACGTATGAGGCATTGGGTTTGATCCTCAACACCATATAAAAATGAATAAATAACATAAAGGTATTGTGTCCATCTATATCTAAAAAAGAAAAAGAAACTAGTTTGGGGGGTTCCAGGAGGCTGCCTGCAGCGGGGGACATCCTCTGTGCACTCTGGTCTGACCTGTTCTCAATCCCTCTCGCAGTGTTTGGCATGCAGAACAATCTGGGCCCCAGTTCGTCTGCTCTGTCCCACAGCACGGCCACTGCCACCACTTCCACAGGTTCGTAGTAGCTGAGGTTTGGAGCTCAGGAGTGGGGTCATGACATCTCTTTAAGGCTACAGTTCACATATGCCTTTTCAAAAACTGAATTTGAAGGACCAAAGGGCCTCTGCAAAGCAACTGACCTTTCCCCAAATGGCCCCTCCCCAACTTAGAGTTGTCAATCTTGCTCATTTGCTGGCTGAGACATGAGTTCAACATACAGGGGAGCCTGTCAATGGTACCTCTGCCCTGTGACATGTCACCTGTATACCCCATGTATCTCACAGCCCAGTGGGCCAGGTCCCTGCTCCCTGCCCACTCCTTGGCAGTCCACTGTTCCTACAAATCAGTCAGCTAGTTTATTTTATGGTACACCCCCCCAGGTTGCTGACCCTGTGCAAACCTGCAGGGAGAGAGTAAAAACAAAAATGATGTAAGACTCAATGTTGATTTCAACTTGCCTGCTGTTTAGTTAGAGTGGAAAGTCCAGCACACAGGAAAGGAAAGGGGGATCCTGTGAACAGCAGGAACTAAGTAATGTATAGCACAAAATAGGGGTGCAGAACGAAAGAGGCAGAGGACTTCCTGGAGGAGGTGGCCTTTAAAACACCCTAGAAGGATAAGGAAGATTGTACCCAGGAACATTCCATCTAAACCCTCCTTGCTTTCTCTGTGGCAGGAGAGGGTTGATTTCACAGCTGCTGATCTCCCTGGGGAGGCTGCCTCTCTGCCAGGGCTGATCAGGCTGCTCTAGAGTGGCAGGACCCACCCTCCCACACTGGCCCAGCTCATCAGTGGTCCCTTTTTTGCAGCATATGGTGTGAAGAAAAACGTGCCCCAGAGCCCTGCCGTCGTGAGCACCGGTGTATCCACCACCTCTACAGGTGAGAGCTGTTTCTAGCTGCCACAGGTCAGGCTGGCACATGAAGAGAACTGCCCAGCTGTGACACGCAACGTATAATACAAGAGGATAGAGTCCCTGGGTGTCCCGAGGTCCACAAACACAACCCCCCATGGATGTTTCCATGAGATTCAGATTCAGAGATGAGCATTCCTGCGTTTGCCTGGGCCTGCCTGTCCCAGGAGCAGGAAGCTCCGTGCTCCACAGCTGCCTAGGGTCTGGCATGACCCTTGCCCGGAAGCCCTTGGCCTTTTCCTGTTACCTGTAACCATCATAAGACCCAAGCTGCCAGCATCCTCTCCACTTCCTCTAGAACCGTTATCAACATGGGCTCCCACCATTGTTGTGGTCCTGGTGCATCTCCTCCCATTCAGAAACCCAGAACTGCACACATGCTAGGTGAGCGCTCTACCACTGAGCTACATCCATAGCACTTGTTATTATCTTTTGAGACTGGGTCTCACTAAGTTGCTGAGGCTGGCCTTAAACATGCTATCCTTTTGCCTCAGCCTCCTGAGCAGCTGGGGTTATAGGCATGTGCCACCACACCCGGCTAATATTCTTTTTTTTTTTTAATTATTTATTGAGCACCTCCTTTGTTTCAGACAGACACTATACTAGGTGCTGGGAGAGACAGTAAGCTGGCAACTTTGGTGGAGTGAACAGATGACAAACACAAAGACAAAGTATACAAGATAATTGGAGAAAATGACACAGATTTTAAGGAAACAATGAGTCGCGTGGGAGAGATGGTGAGGGTGGGATGCTTTAGATGCAGTGGTAATGAAAAGCCTCCCTAGAAGGGTAAGACAAGCTTCCCATGCTTGTTAAGGAAGGACCTGCCTAAGGGACTGTGTGGTGAGGCAGCTGCATAGACCACTCACGCAGTACTTATGTCATCGACCCAACCTCCTGATGGCCAGGCCCAGCCAGGCAGGGAGGGGTGCTTTGGTCCCAGAATGCTTCATAGCACCACAGTCAGTGAGACCAGGAGGCTCCTACTGCACTTGCTAATCTCTTTCTTCTGCTTCCTTCTTCTTTCCTCCTCCCTCCCCTGCCCATCGATTCTTTCTTCTCCTTTCTCCTGGCTTCTTCCCTCCCCAGCCTCTACCACCAATGTCCAGAGCGATGACCTCTTGCACAAGGACTGCAAGTTCCTGATCCTGGAGAAAGACAATGTGCCTGCCAAGAAGGAGATGGAGCTGCTGATCATGACCAAGGACAGCGGGAAGGTCTTCACAGCCTCCCCTGCCAGCATCGCTGCAAGTACGCCAGGGATCCCCACCCCCCACCTCCCACTCAGGCTACAGGAGAAAGGCAAATGGTGCAGGAAATGGTGTCCTTGCTAGGACAATGTAATCATGAAGCCACGGTTTTCCCATTCTAATGAAAAATGTCTGCCTGAATGGAGCGTCGCAAGGTCTCCTTGAATGCCAACCAATGAGCCAGGAAAACTCAGGCAGAGCTCCCAAAGAGGTCCTTGGACCACTTCAACGCTCACAAGCACAAATGGGGGAAGTTAGCCCCCGGAAAGCTGGGCTGTCTTCACCAGGGTACCCTTGACCTCCCCAAGCAGCAAGGAGATATGCAACAGGCTGGGAGGGGCGGAGAGAGAATACTCCAGATTGTCATGGGTTGTGCGCACAGCTTCTTTTTCAGAAGACACCCTGAAAAAAGAAAAGCAGGCTGCCTACGCTGCTGACACTTGCCTGAAAGCGGAAACTAACGGTAAGAACCAACCTGACCGCTGTTCCCCTTGACTTCAGTCAAGCCACAGTTCATTTTTCTTAGTCTTCTGAGACTTTGATACTCAAAAGGGGGTACCAGGAACCAGCAGTTGGCAGTACCTGGGAGCATGTTAGAAATACAAGTAAGACCTTGATACTCAAAGTGTGGATGTTGGAAATGCAAGTGAGACCTTGATACTCAAAGGTGGTCTGGGGACCAGCAATTCCTGGGAGCACGTCAGAAATACAAAATCAAGCTCCACCCCCTGCACTGTGTGGGAAGCTGCATATTAACGAGTTCCCCAGGTGATGTATATGTGACATTGAAGAAAAGCCCTCCCCTGGCTTGTTGTCAGGGGTATGTTTCCTCACCTTATTAGTTCTCCCATGATTTTCAGAACTGATCAAAAAATGCTTTGTAAACCCTTGGTTATCATCTTCTCCTTCACATTCTCCTTCTTCTTTCCCTAATATCTGAATTCTTTCTTGGGTCTCCACATTTCTTCTCAAAGTCCTGTAAAATCTCTCCAAACCACTGATTTTAGGGAACTCAGCAAAGAAAGGGAAAGTTAAGCCATGGAGCATTTTAAAAATTTTATTTTATTTAGCCATCGAGCTTTTAAAATAAAGTAAAATAAGACAGCTACCATCCCAACAGGGTAGGAGACTAACCTGACTCCGAGTCAGCAAGGTTAGTGATTCCTCATTTTTTTAAGGGTGGAGCTAGGCTGTGAAGCCAAAAGACCCTTTCCAGAATCTGATGAAAACTATGCGCAAATTCCCAGGAAATTCCACACATGCTCACAGTAACAACAGAGACTCAAAGAACAACAGAGACTCACTCACAACCCTCCTCCTTGGTGGATTTCCCAGTTCACACTCCAACGTCCCAACTATGCACCTGTGCTCAGAGTCCCTTAGCCAAGATATTAGAGTAGGGATGGGGGTGTAGCTCAGTGGTAGAGTACATGCTTAACAGAGTCCTGAGTTCAAGCTCCAGCACCAAAAAGAGCACATTTATTTTTTGAATAAACAATGATCTTCCAAAAGATGTGTTGAGATTTAGGTTTAAGGTTGTAAGAGAGTTAAACACTATCCATTCTTCCACCATTACGTGCTTGGCCAAGCCATGCCTTCATCAGTATATTTCTGCAAATATCAGCTTCCCGAGGACTGAGTTGCTGTATGTCCCTGACATTGCTGTTCTGCGAGGTGCCTGAGGGGCCAATTGACCTAATGTCCTAAACCTTGCAATGGGCAGCCTATGGGCTCCTCCAGTTTAAAAGCTCAGGTCTGAACTTGTGTTTGTCTTTTTAGGAGACTTGAAGACCATATCCACAAAGGGCAAGGGCACCTCCGCAGGTGGGTGAGAGCTAGGGACCCTGCAGGGACAGGATCCAAGGGCTGGTTATACTTGGTCAAACAGATTACGGCCCCTTGCCAGGAGCCAACGCACACTTGAGCCACCCAACTCAGGCTCCCTGTGGGCACAGAAGGGCGGGAATAGGGTGAAGGTGGGAGTGGACAGGCTGTGGGCTGGTGGTGGCCTCAGAAGGAATGCAGCCCAGGGGATGTTGCTTTGCAGACCCCACCACCCCTAACTGGCAGCCACTATAAGACCTAAGGTCCAGGGTCTCCAACCAGGGCAGGAGCAACATGATGGGGCTTCTCTGGGTTTCTCCAGAACCTCCCACGTGGGCCCAGGAGGACACTAAGCCAAGCACACTCCTGCCCCCTACCCTTTTCTTACCTCCTATCCCCACTTTACGTAGGAGCACACTGAGTCTTACCTCCCCAGAAGTTAGAGAACTATAAACCCTGAAAAAAATGTTTAGGTTTACTGGACTGAATGTAACTCTAGGCACTGTGGAGATCACAAAGAGTGGGCCGTGTCCAGTGGTCCTGGAGATGGGGGAGCTTTAGATTCAGGCCTAATAAGATGCAGGAGGTTGTGGCTTTGAGCTGCAACTCTGCTATTTTTTTTTTTTCTGATTTCTTTTTGACCCTTATCTCATCTCATTCAACAACCGTCTGATGAAGTAGGGACTCTTTTAACTCCATTTTATAAAGAGGAAATGGAAAGGTTAAGTGACCTTGTCAGGGTCACACAGCTCTAGCCCAGCATTGTCAGACTTCCGCTCCTCACCAGCCATGGCCCTGTGTTAACATGGAGTTGCCCAGGAACTTTGAAGTCCCCACTCCCACTCAGGCCCACAGGAAGTCACCAAAAGCTAGAGAATTTCGAGGGAAAAACAACAGGAGCTGCCTGCATTCACCCCACCTTCCTGTCTCTTCCACAGATCTCCATGGCTATGACCGAGGCGGCGGTGTTGGTGGAGGTGGAGGCGGTGGTGGCGGGGGACTGTGGGGGGGTGCACCTGCCTGGTGCCCCTGCGGTTCCTGCTGCAGCTGGTGGAAATGGCTGCTGGGCCTGCTGCTCACCTGGCTGCTGCTCCTGGGACTACTCTTTGGCCTCATTGCTCTGGGTATGTGCAAAGGCCTAGGGGCAGGAGCAGGGTGGCAGGGAGCCCCCAAGTCCCTTCAGAAGGACAGGCATCAGAGAGTAGCCCTGAGTGTCAGGTCCAAGAGGCTTGAGATCATAGGCGCAGACCTGGTGTTCCTGCAGATGAGGACACTGAGCCCCAGGAGGCACCTGGCCATGGTCATGTGGCCAGTGAGCTCCTGGTCCCTCCCCACCCTCCCTGGACCCGTGGCAGCCTGCTGTGTGCATCTGGCTGCCCCTCACAATAAGGTCATGTCTTCTCATTGCCACCTTTTCCAAGCACCTAGGGCTATGTTCCTGCCATCTCTCACTCCACCTCACAGGAGAAGAGAGGGCAAGCTTTGGCACCCAGCTCAGGCGACAGGCCAGGTTTCCGTGCGGCTCTGGGAGGATGCTGAGGAGCTCATCCTCCTGGTGGCCTCCACAGATTGTCTCTGCATAAGTAGTTCAGCCACTTGTGCCTAACAGAATGAAGCAGCCCATGGCTGGCTCCCCACACGGAGGCTCAGCGAGGCAGGCACCGGGTAGAGCCCTGGCTGATGTGGCCTGTGTCTGTCCCCTCCAGCGGAGGAGGTGAGGAAGCTGAAAGCCCGCGTAGACGAGCTGGAGAGGACCAGGACCAGCGTGCTCTATTATGAGGACAAGATGGAAAGGAGCAACAAGGACCGCCTGCAGGGAGCCGCGCCCGACCTGGGTACAGGCATAGACAAAGCAGGACTGGACATCCCCAGCCAGGAGGCACTCTGGCTGTTCGTGAGGAACAAGCTGATGATTGAGCAGGAAAATGGTGAGAGTTCAGCCGTTGCAGGGCCAGCTCAGCTGAGCCTCTTGCTGCTTTGTGTGGGTGTGGGGGGGGACCGGGGCCACCACTCAGCAGGCTCTCAGCCTCTCTCCCGCCTCACCTCTCCATATCGCTAAGAGGCAGGTGGTACCAGGACTGGGATCCCATCTTACAGATGGGAAAACTGAGTCCTAAAGAGGAGAATTGTCCGAGATCACTAAACCCTGTGTTAATTCTGACTCCTCAGCTAGCTTTGGTTTCTTCCCGCCGCCCATGACCCCCTCTTATGTACAAATGAGGGACATAGGAGATGTGACACTAACTCAGGATTTACTTTCTCTCTCGTAGGAAACCTCCGAGGAAGCCCTGGCCCTAAAGGTATTGCAGTGGACCCAGCCTTTCCCTGCTTTCATTCCTGCAGGTGGAATCTCTGGGCGGATTATTTTGTCCTTTTTCCAAACACGGAGATGAGGCTGTGGTTCCATTGGGAGGGCTGAGAACTGTCTTTAGAGTCAGAAGATCTTAGCGTGGGAAGCGACCTACGCAGCCTGTAGGAGAGTTCTGGCGGTGTACCAAGGGACACAGATGGAGACGGAGGGACAGATGGAGACTGCCATTTCCTTGACATATGGCTTCCATATTGTCAAACAGCTGTGAGATACCAGGGAGAGAATGGCCCTTGGTTCCTACCGATCTCACAGTTTTCATACCTTTCTCGTTTTAGGGGACATGGGAAGTCAAGGCCCTAAAGGTAAATATCACATGGACATTTTCACCTTTATTATTAGTGAGGGTTGATGGTTTAAAGTAATCAGCATGGGTCTGAAAACCCCCTTCATAATGGGAAAAGTGACTGACATTCCATGGGACAACGGCACAGTGAGGAGGAGGAGGTTTCCAATCCCGGTGACCCTCACAGGACAGAGCAGCTTTCCTTAATCCTCTGACTGGGGCTGATAAACTTCAGTGTATTGGGGAATTGCCACAAGATTGCTGGCCCCACTCCCAGAGTCTTAGCAGGTGTGGATGGGGTGAGCAGTCTTCAGTCTGCAGCCAGGGGTGCAGTCAATGCTGAGGACCACCACTCAAGAGGACAGGGCCACCCTTTGTCCCCAGAACAATCTTGCTTCCCAATAGACCTGAGTGCAGGAATGGGGTTCCTCCACTTAGTGGCCCTCTCCCCTCTCCCTACCCCCTCGTGACTCCCTGCCCACCCTCCCCATATACCCTGGCTCCCCCGCCCCCTTCCTACAGTCCAACCCTGATGGGGATAAGTGGGGACTGGTGGTTCCAGAGCCCCTCAACCTGCAATGACCAGGTAAAACACTGGACTCCAGTTACATTTGAAGTGCAGATAAATGATAATTTTTCACTCAAGGTGTGTCCCGTGGATCTTAAGGGACATACTAGCACTAAAACTTTATGTCATTTATCTGCAATTCAAGCAGAACTAGACATCTGTACTGCATTTGCTAATTTTGGCAACTCCACCTGAATCCCCCCAGGGGCTCCTTTCAGGTCCTCTGACTGACATCCCTTTACCTTTGTTTCTGCAGGAGATCGAGGTCTCCCGGGGACTCCAGGTGTGTAACCTCCTGTGACCTCCCTCTGGCCCTGGTGGTGTGAGTGCTGCTATCTCCCAGCTGCCTGCTTCCAAAGGACATGGGGGCTGAGGTCTTCTTGTATCTCCACAGGTATCCCTGGGCTCTTGGGCCACCCAGGTCCAGAAGGACCAAAGGGACAAAAGGGCAGCGTGGGTAAGAGCCTCTTTTTCTCTATTCATTCATTTGGGAAACATTCATTAAGTGCCTGCTGTGTTCCTGGCCCAGTTTCAGGGGACATCAGTTAACACAGAAGAGAGGCCCCTGCAGCTGTGTCACTTCCCTTTGGGTGGGGAGAGACAATAAGCAGGGCAGGGGGCCTGTGTGAAGTGGGAAAGACTGAACTGGAGGACGCTGGGAGTCAGGGCTGAGGGTGAGTTACATACGGAGGTCAGGGAGCAAAGACTTGAAGAGAGAGGGAGCCAGGCGCCAGATCTGGGGAAGCATTTCAGGCAGGGGACGGCCAAGGCCAGTCCCAAGGGCAAGTTCCAGGAGCAGTTCAAAGAGCTCCAGGAGGCCAAAGAGATGGTGAGAAGAGTGGGCCATTGGGGCCCTGAGACCAGCATAAGATGCCAGTCTTTCCCGGAGCGAGCTGAGACGCCATGTGCAGGTTTGGGGCAGAGCTGGAACATAATCTCCTCATATTTTAAAAGGTCACTCTGGCTTCTGGATTGAGCCAAGACTGCAGGGGCTAATGGGGATCAGGGGCCAGGGAAGAGGCTCCAGGCCAGAGTTCAGTCGGTGAGAGGCTGCCTGTGGGACCCACCCTAACTGTGACACGGGCCATTCCTATCTTTAGGAGATCCTGGCATGGAAGGGCCCATGGGCCAGAGAGGGCGAGAGGGCCCCATGGGACCTCGTGGTGAACCGGGGCCTCCAGGGTTTGGAGAGAAAGGGGACAGAGGTAAGAAGCAATTCCTTCACGGGGAGGTTTCTGGTTTTGTGAGTTTGTAGTGGCTGGGGATAGAAACCAGGGCCTCAGGAGGGCCAGGCAAACAGACCACAGCTAAGCCACACCCTCAGCCCCGTTCCTCCTTCTTTCCATCTGTCCCCTTTCCTCCTCCCTTCAGTTGAACTCTCTCCTTGAGCTGGGCTGGTGCCAGGCCCTCTGGAGACAGAAGACTAATCATGGGGCTTGAGACAGGATAGGCTCCAGGCCTAGGGCCTAGAACAGCTGTGACTCCTGGGCCCCAAAGAGGCCTCAGGGAAATGTCCTTCCCCAGCAGGGTGGAGGGAGGAGGGAGGTCACGGTGGACAGCTGAGGGCAGGCTGGGCTTGTCAACAGCACAGCCGGGTGGGGTTCAGCCCTGCTGGAACTCAGCAGGACAGAGGGCAGGAAAGCCCCAGGCATAGGCCCAGCGCTGGTGGGGGGGGGGGCGCTGGGGAGCTTTTGTGATTTAGAACCTGAACCCTGAATCTGTATTGATGTGGGGAAACCAAGACAGACCCTAGAAATCCTCTAATGCCGAAAGACTCTCTCTTAAAAATGTTTCTCAACCAGACAGCCAATATTTTTGGAGTGCCTCCCAGGTGCCAGACTTCATGGAAAATTAAGGCTTGGGGGTGGAAACGGAAGGCATTTTTTCTGATTAGTGGCCTCAAAGAGGCACCAAATGGATCCTGGACAAATGGCAGGGAGGGAAGAGACACTGTGGACTGGGGGAGCAGCCGCCCTGCAGGAGGACTCTCTCAAAGTGCTTCTTCCCCCTTTTCTCCTCAGGAGCTACTGGTGAAGCTGGTCCTCAGGGCCCTCCTGGTGTCCCAGGTTCTGTGGGTCCAAAAGGTATGTCCGGTGCCCAGGACAGGATCCAAGCCAGGCCAGGGAGGAGCCACATCTAAGAGGATCACAGAGAAGCAGGCCCAGGGGCACCAGACAGAACTGGCCCCTGCCTAAGGCAAAAAAAAAAAAAAAAAGAAAGAAAGAAAAAGAGAGAGACCGACAGCCCAGTCCCTGAGGGTCAAGACTGGGCCTGTAACTTTAGCCCCATAATGGGGTTGGAGCCACATTGTCTTCTCTCCAGCGGCCACCTTGTGTGATCCTTAAGCGGTAGATGGATCATGCAGGAAATCAGAAGTCGATTTTCTCCACTGACTGGGGCCCAGCTACACACATCAGAAACAGCACATCTGGACAACCCAGGGAGAATGGGTCCCTTCTCACAGTGTGATGCCTATCTGGCCACCTGCCCTCTAACTTTTGTCCCAGTTTAAATTTCTTACTCTGACCAGGAAGGAACAAGGGTCCCTTGACACTCTCCACCCTGCCCACCTGCAAACTCCTCCTAAGAAGGAGATTGCACCGGGATCCCTCCTGTACTGTCTCACGTGGGTCCTGGCAAGGACCCGCTCTGGGCGGGCAACACATACCCACACAGCCCTCACCTGGAGATGAGCTCGCTCCACCCACCTGCCCTTCACCATGGAGTCAGGAGCCTTTGCCCGCATCTGACTCTGCTGGTTGTCTCGCCCTTCTTCTCAGGTTCCAGTGGCTCTCCTGGACCCCATGGCCCCCCAGGTCAGTGTGCTGCTTCTTGTAAATTGATTTTTTATTTATGGGCAAAAGGTGGGGTGGTGTTAAAAGGAAAACTAAACATTTTTCAAATAAAATAAGCAATTACAGGGTTGGGGATGGAGTTCAGTGGTAGAACACTTGCTTAGCAAACCTGAAGCCTGATGTCCCAGGGATAAAAATAAATAAATAAAAATAAATAATTAAAATCTAAATAAATGATAAATTAATAAGACAGCCTCCTGAAGACACAAAACTCAAGTCTAGGCATGTGTCTCCTGCAGCTGAGCTCAGGGGCCCTCATGAATTCTGTCCAGGTCTGGTCTGAGACCTGGCATGGGTCTCAGACTCACCAGCAGCTTTGGCAACGGGAGATTCCCATCCTCCTTTCACCTGAGCCAGTGCCTATGCCCCACCCTGCCTCCACCCCTGAGAGCCAAAGAGCTCTTCCTGCTGTCCTGAGGATCTCAAGCTGCAGCCAATGTCTGTGCCTGGGTCCTATGAGGTGTTCCTATTCCCAGGGCCTAGTGATCAGCAGGGACAAGAAACTTGGGCCAGTTTAGCAGGGACATGGGGAGGAGTGCATGGAAAACAGCCCTTGACTTGATTCTAGGGTGTGTGGACCTGGGTGGTGTACACAACTGTAGCATGCATGTGCACAAACACACGTGTGCATCCATCCCTTCCAAAGATGGGACACTCATCCACCTGTATGCCTTCCTCTGCTGGCAGGTTCTATAGGTCCCCAAGGGCTCCGAGGTGAAGTGGGACTCCCTGGTGTCAAAGGTAAGCTGGTGGGGGGGGGACAGAGTGAACATCATCCTGGGATGAAGAAGGAGATCTGGGAGGACAGGGGACAGGAGGTAAGGGTTGGGTCTGATGGACAGGTGACGCCCACAGCCTGTGCAGCTGACATATGGGAGAGTGGGGGTGATGAGGTCAGCATGGAGGAAAAGCTGTCTTCAGAGATAGACATTGACCCCTCTTGGTTGTCCCTGCGAGGCCCTTTAAACAAGGTGTCCATTTCCTTTTCAGGTGACAAAGGACCTATGGGACCACCAGGACCCAAAGGTATATGCTGTTCCCACTGGTGCTCAGTCATTACCATAGTCTTCTCTACTCCTGGGCACCCAGATGTGACCCCTGGTGAAGGGTTGGAGAACCCATATGACTCTGGCTCCTAGACCCTGGGACTGAGAAGGAATGAAAGTGTCCTCTTATCCAGCCCCTTGGGGAAACTGAGACACAAAGAGGGGAAACAAAGTACCATCACCACATGTCCATTCGTAGTGAGGATGCCCATTCTGAGGTGTCTGTCCTCTGGTCTGGTCCTCCTTGTGCCCAGGGCACCGTGTATGCTCCAGCAGGGACTGGGAGTCTGTTTGTGGGTGGGACCTGACCCGACAAGAGCTCAAACTTGCTCCTGCAACTTCACCAACGCCACATTCCTACCAGTATCCTGCTGGTGGGAGCCTACAAGTGTAAGGAGACCCATGGGTCCCTGTGCCTGGGGAGATTCTTTTCCTGGTTCACAACTAATGACTTCCCCACCTTGTTTTGTTTTAGGTGACCAGGGTGAGAAAGGACCTCGAGGCCTCACAGGTCAGTCCTCCACAGGAATCTACTTTAGTTCATTCATGACTTTTAAGTCTATTGTTCAGTGGAGATGGAAAAAAATACAGAAGGAGACAGAATGTCTGTCTCAAGACTTTCAGGAAACTTGCCTTCTAGAAAAAGCTGAGAAGATAAAATAAGGCCATAAATGGGGGTCAAACACTCTTCAAAATGCAGTCCAAACAATAGATACTTGGTACAAAAAGGGGGGGTATCTACTCATCTGTGACCCTCTGGACGAATCCAGTTGGGAAAATTAATAAGCAAATTCCAGAGTGGAAGAAAATGTGTGCCACTGCACCTGCTCAGCCACTTACCGCCTGCCAACTGGCATCATTAAAAAGGACATGGATGGTAATGATAATTTGACCACAAAGGTTAGCTTTCTGTTTCCAAGGAAATTGGGTTCATACACAAGTCCCTTCAGATCCAGTGTGGATTCTGGGTCAATCTGTGCCTTCTTCCAGGGGGAGCAGGGGTCTTTGGCCTTGGAATCAAAGCAGCAATTGCTTCCCACCTCCTCTCTGTGGAGAGGAGGCAGGCATCTTGGGCTGTGGGAGGAAGTGGGCTCGTGCTACCATGTTCAAAGCACACATTAGCTTGCCAGCCTCCAACCAGCTGGTCCTCTGTCCTGTGCAGGCGAGCCTGGAGTGAGAGGTTTGCCTGGATCGGTGGGTGAGCCCGGAGCTAAAGGAGCAATGGGTAAGTGTCCCAAAGAGTGTCTGCCTATTCCAGAGCTCATCATGGCCCTGTAGAGAGTCTTCTTCTAGAGCTGCCGCTCCAGCTCTCTTTCTCCTGCCCACCCTTGGGCAAGTCCCCCTCTTGGGTCATTTCTGCATCTGAGGATTCCTCTGGGGCTCAGCAAGCTGCAGTTCTCTGTGGGTTTCTCACTGCTCTAGGTCAGGCTTGGCGGGGTGTGGCCCATTGTCCTGACTCCTGTCTGGAAGCCAAGGCAAAGACAGTGGAGGTCCCTTGGGACTCCCAGTGTCCCACCCCAGGATGAGCTTCACAACCAGATCCAGGTGGCCACCCTGTGGCTACCCTTTGCTGCCTGACAGCCAGGGCAGACGAGCTGGCTGAGGACCTGCAGAGGACCAGGCTGGCTGAGAACCATGGTGTCTCCGAGGGCTTATGCCCCCCTCCCCCACTAGGGACACCCTCCCTTCTCTTGTTCATTTCACCAGCTCTTGGCAAGTGCTGACTGTTGGCAGGACAAGTAAGACATTTTGCTCCCTCAAGAGGAGATAAAGCTTACAAGAAGGGACAGGGGCCAATGAAAGGTCCCAAATACGATGGTTAGATAATGGAGGAAGAGATTTCTCCCAACCAGAAGGATAGAGGAGACGGCATTTCAGATGGTTCTAAAAACTTAGGCAGATGTTCATCCTAATCAGCTGGGAAAACAATCCATGCAGACACAACACGAGTAAAGACAAGAGAGTAGAGGCACAGCCCCGAAATACACCAACTCAGATGGGGTTAGGATAGCAGATACCTGAGCAGAGGAGACAAGAACTGGAAGACCTTGACTTCCAGGACCTCAAGGAAATGAGGTGAACACTTAAGAGCACTCAGCCCTCGCAGTGGGAGCGGAGCCCTGGACCACTCTCAGCAGACACATAGACTGTGGCTGGCTTAGGAGAAGCCTGTCTCCAGAAGGTGGGACAAAGGCAGGCTCTCCTGCAGTCAACACCATAGAGAGGGTTTGGAGGGCTTCCACCTGGGAGACCTCAAGCTCTGAGGCTACTGGGACAGGAGAGGAGTCACAGAAATAGCTCCAGGGGTCCATGGACTGATGAACTTTGCTTTTCTGCTTGCTCAGGTCCTGCTGGCCCTGATGGACAACAAGGTCCAAGAGGTTGGTTACTGATTTCCTGTCTTCACTCACACCTGCCCATGTCTCCCATTCCCTGCTCTACCTGTGTCCCTGCATGGGTGCCCAGTTCCCTTCATCATCATGCCACATGCATTTGGCATGTGGAAGTGTGCCTGTCCAGTTCTTGTTCCCCTCCTCCTTCCTGCCCACCAGCAGGACAGTCAGGAAAATCCCAGAGGCCTTGGCTCTGAGGCACTGGTGGTCAGCTCTCCTCGGGGAAACCCTTTCTCATTGTCCATGCTCCCTCCAGGTGAGCAAGGCATGACGGGGATGCCTGGAACCCGTGGCCTACCAGGACCTGCTGGAGACCCAGGAAAGCCAGGTAACAGGGCAGGAAGAGGGAGCCACACCCTGCTGGTTTTCAGGTGGAGATGTGCAGAGGTGTGTGGGCATCTGTTTAGGGGTGTCATGGGATCATATGTTGTGTGTGTGTACACATGTGGACCCCAGTGCACCCTCACATGCCTTATCCCCTTTAACAGCTCAGCAGAAAACTCACACAGCAGGTGGTGCTATGCGTGGTGACTGCAGGGCCCTGGACACTTAGAGCCACCAAGTGTGGCACTTGGGTGAGAGGGATTAACAACCGAAAGCAAGGAATTCTAGACAAGGGCAAGGATACTTAAAATGGCACACTCAAATGCCAGCTTGATATCTTGCTCCTTTGGGCCTTTCCCATTCTGTCCTGCTTTCCTGGGGCCATACCTGGTCCCTACCAGTGAGAGGAGAAAAGCCCTCATTAGCATTTCCACCAAAGGCCAAGCAAGAGCAGGATTCTTAAGGCGGCAAGAAGAACAGATCAAAAAGAGCCAAGAACCTGGCGTCATGGCCGAGGCCTATAATCCCTGCAAATCTTAAGGCTGAGGCAGGAGGACCACAAGTTCAAAACCAGCCTCAGCAACTTAGCAATGCCCTAAGCAACTCAGTGAGACCCTATCTCTAAAAAATATTCAAAAAGGGCTGGGATGTGGCTCAATGGTTAAGCACCCCAGGGTTCAGGTTCAATCCCCAGTACCAAAAAAAAAAAAAAAAAAAAAAAGCCAAGAAAGTTTTGTGGTTACAGCAGGTGGCCATTCATCAGGGGTCACGGAGGGCAGGGGGACATCTAGCTGGTGTGTGCAAGTGTGGCACTAACGGAGGGAACCTAGGGCAGTATTTGGGGGTCTGTAAGTGTGTGTTCTGGTGTTCTGGGTCCTTGGCTCTCAGATTTCATAAGATTTGTGGACCCAAAGAAGTTTAGAACCAGTGCCTGAGGAAGCAATGGCTTGTTTCACTGAAAAATTGAAAGAATTGCTCTCTGTCCAGTGCTGGGAGGGCCCTGGACACCCTCGTGTGAGGCTTGTCCTATACCCACTGACCCCTCCACTGCTATGTCCACCTGTCCCTGCAGCTGAGGACAGCCCCTAGCACCTCAACTCTCACCCCTGTGTCTTGTTTTCTGCAGGTCTCACAGGACCCCAGGGACCTCAGGGTGAGTCACGGGGTCAATCCCACTTCTTTCCAGGATAGCCACTTTGGCCAGCACTTTTCTCCAATCACCTGAAAGTGCCTCCCCTTCCCCCAATCCCCCTTCCACAAGGAGACTTGAGAAGAGCAAGAAAAACATACACAGAACAGCCTAGAACACCATTCTGGTAACGATGAGGTTGGATGGCACGATGCTGCTCGGTCTCACTGGTCTGTCCCTCCCGGAGCAGGAATGCCCCAGAGCAGCTCTGTGGGGGCTGCTGCTGGGCAGGACTCTGGTGATCGACACAGGCTCACGCTCCTCACTAGCAAGGAGGGAGTGGCCACCATCCCCACCTTGTTTCAAGTTCTCATTTTTTGTTCAAGTCCATCCTATAATTATCCATCTGGATTTGAGAAACCATCTCCGCATTCAGCCCTTCATTTCCTAAAGGAAATTAGGCAAGGATTTCAAATGAAACCACACAGCAGGGTCCCAGACACTACATGCTCAGTGACATCCTCAGATGCTCAAAAGCGAGCAGGAGCACTGCAGGCCAGCCCCAGCCTGGGGAAACAGGGGGACTGTGGCTGGCTTTGCAGGTACCAGGAGCTCACAACCCAGTGGGCCTGGAAGCCCCCAGAGCAGAGCTCATGGGCTCAGCCTACCTCAAGCCCAGCTTTTGCCCAATTTCCCAGAGAGGGACGGGCCTCAGGGCAAGAGGCTCCCTCAGGGGCTACCTGTGCTAATGCTGAGGGCCAGGTCGTATTTCTCAGGGCTTCAACCAGCAGCCAGTGTGGCTATGCTGAGTGACAGAGAGCGTGGTACTGCCACAGGCTGTCTGGAATGTTGGGACCTTAATTATCCTGACTGACATGTTTTTAATCACCTCAGGACTTCCTGGGACCCCTGGCCCTCCGGGGACTAAAGGTAAGTGATTTTCCAAATGAGATGTACTTTCTTTTCACTAGTCATTTTTGCAAAAGGGAGGCCCCTCTCTGGCCAGAGCCTGGACCAACAGTGGCATCTAGTGGCTCCAGCAAATGCTGAGAGATGGGAGCCCAATGGTTCGTGCTGAGCAATCAGGCCCTGGGTCCTTAGGCCTCTTCCTCCACTCCACCTCCTCACCCCACACCAGAGCCTCACTGTTGGTTCCAGACAGTCATGGCAGGAAGAACAGGAAGGGAGCTGCCCACCCCCCAAAACTTCTTATTCTCTGATTTTTCTCTAAATGCCCCATTCATGCCTCCTCCCCCTTGCTTGGGCTCGGTCCCCAATAATGTGACTCTTAATCAGGCTGGAAGACATGGTTGGTCTTGTTCTTCACACAGGCCTCAGTGTGACTAGGTCCACCAGGTCCTCCTGAGAGGTGGCTCTGTGAGAGTGTTAGAATGCTATTAAAATGGCAGATGCCCCGCAGACAAGCCTTGAGCAAGCCCAGAGATACACAGTGTTCTTTCTGTCCCTGTGACCCAGCTCCTGAATCCTGATGCTCTAGAGCTGTAGTCTGTCATGAGCCACTGTCACTCCTGGTGGGACCCTCGAAACAACCATTTTCCAGAAACTACTTCCGACAACTGATTGGGCCAAGGAGTTCTTACAGGATAAATAAATGTAACCCTAAAATAATGACAGCCGAGGTCATCCATCCCAGACATATCTGAGTCCATAGATTTGTTAGTGAATGGATGAAAATGATTCCGTGAGCCCCTAATTACCCTCCTGACCAATCCTCCTTGTCCTCCCCAGGTGAACCTGGCACTCCAGGCAAGATAGTGACTTCAGGTAGGAAGGCCTGGGAGGGCCCTCCTTATGGTGTCTTTCTCTTTCCTGTGTGGTGCACCTGCCCTGGCTCTGCCTTTGTGTCCTCCAAGAAGCACTGGTTGGGAAGCATGGCGCTTGGGATGGGATGTGGCGGTGAGGTCTGTGGGCCAGCAGGCAGGCAAGGTGGGGAGTTCAGAGGTGAAGAGAGGCACAAGTGCCAGTCTGCCTGGCCCACAACCTGCTATAGTTGCCGGAGCCTCAGAGCCAGAAAGTGGGGCTCAGGGTTCATGTGCCTTCTGTTTCCAGGTGGATCATCAACAATCACTGTCCCAGGCCCCCCCGGACCTCCTGGAGCAATGGGACCCCCAGGGCCCCCAGGTACCCCAGGTCAGTCTGTTTTCTTGCTTTGCCCAATCAGCAGCATGCTGTGGTTGCATTTGACTCTAGCCATGCTTGCTCGAATCCTGAAACCCAGGGGAAGAGCCTGGGAAAGAGAGTGAGGAGGGCTGAGAGACAGAACCTGGTGTTCATGGTCAAGGAGGCAGATCAGCTATCCTGCCTCACAGGACAGGAGGCCACATAGCATTTGCAGATGGGAAGGCTGAGGCTCAGAGCAGGTAAATGATGCACCTAAGGTCACACAGCCAAGAAGCAGCAGGCCAGAACATTTTGCCTCTAAAGTTTAAGAGCAGTTAGAACTAGACCAGTGAGCCCATAGTTTTTTCTTTGAAAATGGGCATCAAGGGCAACACAAATGCTAGTGATTATTAGCAGAAAATATTCCAAACCTTCCAGTCACATGGGATGGTTTCAAAACCATGAAGACTTTTGGAGAAAGTTGTCAGGAGTTATTGGTAAGCATTTAAAAGAACTTGATATGTGCTTTGTGGTTGCAACTATAATTTTGAAAGATGCAAAAAAAAATTGATGGAAGGAAATAAAATGCTCAGAAGCTAAAGAATGATGAATAATTTTTTCGTTCCAAAATTCCCATTATCTTGTCACATATTTTTAGTTGCTTAAAATATTTATGAAGGCCTGGGGATGTGGCTCAGTGGTAGAGCATGTGCTTAGCATGTGTGAGGCCCTGGCTTCAGCCACCACCATCAAAAATAAATAAATATTTGTGAAGTACATAACTTAATACAAATAATACAAGTATATACCAGCCTTCCCTCCTGATGAGCTCCAGTGAGAGAGGACAGTGGGGACATGTGTAAGTCCCTAACCACTGAGAACAGCCCTGACTACCCTCAGGATTCCTGGCACCTGTCAGAGAGGTTCTCTCTGGACTGGCCTCAAATTGTTTATTGCTCTCAAAATAAACAAGCCACCCACTCTGGGCCACTGGGCCACACCTTGTGAGGGTTACACATGGACCTGGGTACCTCCCCTTTCTTCCTGTGACCTAGAGGTGTGATTTAGCCTCTTCTTCCCTGACCCCATCTCCAGGTCCTGCTGGCCCCGCTGGTCTCCCAGGACAGCAAGGTATGTCACTCCCTGAAAGACTTCAGACTGTGGCTCTGTCAGGGAACTCTCTTCCCAGGTGGGGCTTGGACCCTTGTACTTGGGAGGAAAGGAGCAGGAGGGTGGGTGGGGCTCTTCCCCTGGGGCCCTGCGAGGCCTGAGCTGCAAGGAGAACTACCCGCTCTCACCTCCTTCCATGTTTCTCAGAAATTTGGGATCCTCAGGACGGGGGATTAAAGCTCTTTGGCCCCCTACTCAAGGTTGAACTCTGGCTAGACCCTGATAATCATGCGACTGTCAAGAGATTTATCCAAATATCAAAAAAATAGCCAGGTTTAGGGAAAGCTGGCCCAAGGCCTTCTGGGGAGTTTTGGCTTCAGAAGGAATTGTCCTTTATCAGCACACTGGCCCTGCTCACTGGCCCTTGGCACTGCCCTCCCTCAGCTCTGCCCCACCTTAGCTCTGGCCCCTGTGACCACTGCAGAGGGAAAGCAGTGGCCGGTCACTGCCAGGGGCGCCCACCTAACTCTGTACCCCACCCACAGGGCCACGAGGGGAGCCAGGACTTGCGGGTGAATCCTTCATCAGTTCTAGCAGCTCCATCTCCGAAGTCCTCTCTGCTCGTGAGTGCCACCATTCTCTAGGGCAGGTGACATTGGGGGCAGGAGTGGGAGAGATGGCAGCTGCACCAGTGAGTCATCCGCGAGGGCCCGCTGTGAGGATGACCAGATCTTACGCAATGCAGCGAGGGCTCAGAAGAACAGCAGGGCTTATCTGGTGCGGAGGCTCAGTCATTGGGGATGCAGCAGCTGTCAGAGGCTCTGGGATTTCAGAAGGCCCAGGGTCAGGCCAGGCCGTGGGAGCAAGTATGGCTGGTGGGAGTAGCACATCCCCCACTCAGAGAGGGCAGCGGCTAGGCTCTGTGATTCTTAGCCACAGGCCCAGGCTGGCACAGCTGGCTCTTGCAGCCGCCTGTCTACGAAGTCCTTTCCAGAGCCCAGGTGGAGTTATAGGTGCCTTCCACCTGGACATCGGACATGCCAAGCTATAAAACAACACCCCCACCCTGGTCAGGCCCTCATCTGTGCTTGAGTTGTGTTGGGGACTTATCATTCAGTGGCATTTTATGCTAAGATGCCACCATAATGTAAGTTGGCTGTGGTTCACAGGGAAGCAATCAAGGCTGAACTTGCCCAGAGTCACCAGCCGCATATGCAGGATAAAGATTTGATCCCTGCTTTCTAGGGGAAGGCCAAGTGGCACCAAAACCCAAGCTTTTACCCAACTCCCTACTTACTTTTAGTTGCCAGGAAGTTTGACTGCAGCCCCACCCTGCCCCTGAGGGAAAGGCACCATCAGCAAATGGGGTCCCAGAGGGTCCTGTGCCAAGACCCACGGCCTGGTCCCTGTGGCATGAATGTAATCTGGCCACCTGAGGCTGACCATGCTGGTGGGCAGTCAGGAGCAGGGCAGAGAACAGCCTGGCCACTGCTTTCTCTCAATTCTGTTTTCTTCTCTCTACAGAAGGTCTTGATTTACGAGGTCCCCCAGGCCCACCTGGGCCACGTGGGCCACCAGGTGAGCAACTCAGGGATCTTGACGGCACTTAGTAAGGAAGCCTAGATCCTGCTCTCGGGGTGAATTGACCCCCTGAGCTCAGTGCTTCCTCTTACTCACTCACTTTTGCAGGGCCTGCCATCCCCGGCCCTCCAGGACCCCGAGGACCTCCAGGTGAGAGCTAGGCTCCCTGCAGGAGTGGGGAAGGGAGGTAACCGGGAAGGGAGGTATCAAGAAAGGGGGTGCCCTCCAGCCTGGTTTTTAGGAAAGAGCTCCCTGTCTCTTTTTCCTCCCAGGCAGAGGGCCCCTGGCCCACCTCTTGGCACTAATGCATCTTGGGGGCTCCTCTTTCTAGGGGAAGGCTTGCCAGGCCCACCAGGCCCACCAGGATCTTTCCTGGCTGACTCAGGTAATGTTGTGGTATTGAGTCACACCTGTCCCTGCCCTAGCCCTGGCATGATCCATGGTCACAGCCTCATGACCTTCCAGACTTATATGTCAGGCATCCTTCTTCTGCCTCTCCATGGGGGTTGTATCTACATAATTTTCCTGCTTCTTGCTGCACATGGGGAGATTAAACCATGCCAGCCCAACCACCCTGGCCTGAGGGAGCAGCAGCTCTGCCCCAGGGGAGTTCCTGAAGTGAATGGGGAGGCCTGGGTCTCGTCCTCAAGGATCCTAGGTCTGAAAAAGTAACAGGACACATGCACATGAAATAAATGCTAACAGTTTAGCAGAGGAACTTATGGAAATGAACTTGGAGCAAAGATCAGGCCAGAACTCGTCCCTGTGGATGATCCATCCATCCATTCATCTTATCACTCATTCATTTTTATACCCAACCTCTCAACCATACAAACATGCAAACACCCATCCTTATATCCATCTGTCAAGTGTTGACTGAACATCTACACCATGCCAGGTGCTGTGCTGTGCGATGCTTCCTCAGCACACCACTGTGTCTGCACTCAAACTGCTTCTTTCCTCTACAGAAAACTTCTTCTCTGGCCCTCCAGGCCCACCTGGCCCCCCAGGCCCCAAGGGAGACCCAGGTGAGAGCAGTGTCCCAGGGAGACCAGGAGCCAGTATGAATCCCCACCTGGTGGCTAGGAGAGTTTAGATGAGGCTGCCTGAGCATGGAGGGGCGTTTCTTCATCCTCCTGCCAGGTCCCTTTAGGGGCTCAGGAGCCTGCAGCAGGGGGCGGGAGTGTGGGGAGGAGTCAGAACCTCTGTAAAGAAATTCCCCGCCTCCTCCTCCTTTGACCTGGTGGAGCCCCAGGTTCTGCATCTGCTGCAGCACTGGTGCCCCCATCTCCTCCTTCGTGTTAGTAGGTGTCTCACAGTTCTCTGCCTCCTTCCCTTAGGTCCCCCAGGCCCCCGAAGACATCAAGGTACAGTAGAGCTGGCATCAAACACAACCAGGAATAGGGGTGGGGTGGCAAGAGCCGACACACAAGAGCTTTGAGCTTACAGGAAGTACATCTGGTTCATGTGAGCCAGAGTAGATCCCAGTGCCTTCAGGAGTGGCTGAGTATTTTCATTTGTGCAGGCAGCTCAGGTGCACGCAAGTGTGCAGCCGGCACTGACTGCCCAAAGTGGAAGCCGGCCCAGCAGTCATGGATCTTGGGGGCTTCCAACATGGGGTGGGATTGGGAGGAGAGTGAACCAACTGTCCCCTCTTGGAGTGTCCCTCAGGAGAGCAGGGTCTCTGGGCATTCTTAGCCTCAGTTGAGTGCTGTGCATCGCCCCTTCCAGCTCTGCCCAGGGACTCTCCCAACCCTGGCTGACTGTACTGTGTGTTCATGGCTTTCAGGTTCCAGTTCCCTGACATTTGACCTGCAGGGACCACCAGGCCCACCTGGCCCACAGGGACCCAAAGGTAACAAAGGTCATTGAGGGTGTAGTCAAGAAGGTGGTGAGGAGGCAGAAGAGAGGACTGGTGGAGGGAGATAGAGACATGGACGTAGAGGACAGTCTCTGCCCAAACAGAGCTAATGGCATCATTACAGTAATAAGACCAAGAACCATACACTAAGTGTTGTTGGGTTCAAGCAGGGAAGTCTGCCCGGAGGAGGGGACACAAACAAGGCTTCACTTTTGGATTGCAGGTGATCCCGGTGTCCCAGGGGCTCCTGGCATCCCTGGAGTTCCCTCTCAAGGTAAGAACAAAAGGTGACCCAAGTCCCTCTCCCTACTTCAAGTGAGACTGATCATTTCAATGAGGACATTGATCTATTTGTTCGTTAACTTAGCCATGATTCAGTACTGAGTCAGTGCCTCCTCGTGGGTGAGGATCAAGTGCTGACTTTCAGGCTACAAGCTGGTGGGGTAGGAGGGAAGCACAGGTTCTGCTAAAGACATCTAAAGATAACTAACAATGCCATGTGACAAATGGCCCCTGGTGTTATGGGTGATCAGAGAGAAGGGAAATTCTGTGAGGTGGTGAACAGGTTGCTGTAAGAAATGGGAATTTAGCCTGGGACAACTCCCATCTCTATGCCCCTCAAAGAGGTGGCCCTTCTCTTGGCCACTGTCCTATTTCTCCCACTGAGAAAGCCCCTCCCTCCTCAGGGAGCCTGGGTCTGACCCTAGGGCCAAGAAACCAAGTCAGGACACTTTCTCTTCCCTGCAGGGGGATCATCAAGCACCATGTATGTGCCAGGCCCACCTGGACCACCAGGGCCCCCTGGGCCTCCAGGCTCCCTGAGAAGCTCCGGCCAGGAGATTCAGCAGTACATCTCTGAGTACATGCAGAGTAAGTGGCCGGCATCCCATGCCAGGGGTCTGAGTAAGGCAGCGGTGGCCAGGGGGTAGGGGACGGGTTATGTCGGATGCAGGGAGCACCCATGAAGCCTGTCCTGTAGGTCAGTGAATGCCCCAACCCCTGCCCACACATGCAGCCTCATCCTCGCTCCACCTGGAGGTCCAAATGCACACACTCTGCATCCTGGTACGTGGGTGGCTGATGGAGTCATATTGGTCCACAGCCCTCACGGGCCACTGGACCCAACACAGGCCTCAGTTTCTTTATCAGTACCAAAGGAGCCCAAGCTCCCTGCAGGCCCTGCTTTGAGCTCGTGTGTGGGGTGGCCCCCATGTAATGCAGTTCTCCTCCACAGAGAGAACCAGCTTGACTTTATATCATTCCTTTGTTGGCAGGTGACAGCATTAGGTCTTATCTATCTGGAGTACAGGGTCCCCCAGGCCCACGAGGTCCTCCGGGGCCTGTCACCACTATTACAGGAGAGACTTTTGACTACGCAGAGCTGGCAAGCCTCGTTGTGAAGTACTTGCAGAGTAAGCCTGGTCCCATCCCTGGCTCGGTCATCTTCCTCCCAAGGGTCCACTCCTGTTCCCGGAGTCTCATCTCTTAATTCTCTGTTTGCTTAGCCCTTGTGAGCATCTGGCCAGTGTGTTCCTAATCACAGGCCTTTCTTGTCTGGCTCATAAAAAGGAATCCTTCATATTGGCAGTATCTGGAAGGAGTGAGACTAGATCTCATTGTGGAAAACAAACTGCATTTCTCTCCAAAATAATAATAACAACAATGATAACCACCATTTGGGGCTTTTCTAAATGAGTGCTTTCTAAATGCCTGTAATGCCCCCCATTCATTCATTTCCCTCAAAGAGAAGTGACTGGTTGGCCAGGTATTTCAGGTCTGGATACACAGGATCTGCTTTAGGACCAGAGTAGGTCACCTGACGTCTTTCTTCTGCAGCTTCAGGGTACAGTATCAGCTCTTCCTCGTCCTCCATCTCCTCCGAAGACATCCTGGCTGTGCTGCAGCGTGAGTCACCTGTGGGGGATGAGAGGGTGGGACCCTCCTTGCCGTCTCCAGACTCCACCTGTCATACACACCTTGTGAGGGCTTCAAACGGGAAGCAGTCCTTTGGAACAAGGAGCTGCTAACTCACTTCTCACTCTGCTTACTGAGACACAAATAAGCTGGAAAGTGCGAGGCAAATCTCCCCTCTCCAGACAATGCCAAGCAAGCAGACGGGCCCCTCCAGGTGCCTGGAAGCTTGCTGACCCCCCTCCGAACCCCGCCTCCCCATACACAGTGTGGGCCTAACAACCCAGAACTCACAACTGTCACTGGGGGCCAGACTGTGGCTGAGGAACCCCATGGCTGGGTGGGTCCTCACTAACTAGCACATCCTCTCCTTTCCAGGTGATGAAGTGCGTCAATACCTGCGTCAGTACCTGATGGGCCCTCGGGGTCCCCCAGGGCCACCAGGAGCTGGTGGAGATGGGTCCCTCCTGTCTTTGGACTATGCAGAGCTGAGCAAACGCATCATCAGCTACATGTCGAGTGAGTGTCTGCCCCTCCTGGCCTGCCCTCTGCAGGCAGGGTGGTCAGGAAGGGCCTGCAATGAGGACCAGATATTGAACTTTGCTGAGATGGCCCAACTGACACCTCCTGCCAGGCTTCGGCAAACCCAGTAGGGGGAGCAGCCTTCATAACTGTTCAAACCTGTAGCCCTAGAGCAAGTCAAAGAGTGTGGTGAGGGAGGCAAGATGAGCATGGAGTTTGCACTGGGCATGGCATACATGCTCGCACACCCCTATAACCCAGCAGGAGGATGACACTGGACAGATGCTGACCTGCCTCTCCTCCATGCCTCCTCTGGTGGCATTGCACAGGAGTGTCTTTACATCAGTCCTCTCTGCCTCTCTTTCTGCCACCTCTTCCTTCCCTTCTTGGACTCCACATCTGTCCAGATCTCTGTGTGTCTGAACTCCTCTCCGACAGGGCATTTGCATTTGCATTTGCCTTCCTTTGCTTCATCTGAGCCCATCACAACTTGGGACTTTGTTCCCCAGGTTCTGGGATCGGCATTGGGCTTCCGGGCCCCCCAGGTCCCCCTGGCCTCCCAGGAACTTCCTATGAGGAGCTCCTCTCCTTGCTCCGAGGTAAGGCCAAGTAGGGGCATCTGTCCATGAGGTTTGGGATGGAGGCACAGCCCTTGGTCCCAGTTGTGACTGATTGCTTCGCTCTGTGTCTCAGGGTCTGAATATAGAGGCATCATTGGACCCCCAGGTCCTCCAGGGCCACCAGGGATCCCAGGCAATGCATGGTCCAGCATCAGCATGGAGGACCTCTCTTCTTACTTGCACAGTAGGGTACTGGGAGCAGGGAGGAAGAGGGCAGAGGACTGCAGCCTGGCCTTAGGGTACCCATGGGTCTTAGCAAAGGCAGCCATGGACAACTGAACCAATTCACTATCACCAAGGGCCCTGGGGTTGTTGGTCCCTTATTGTGAAGGCCCCTCAGCCTTGGCAGGGGGAGAAGTAGAGGGAAGTCAGGAGGGACAGAGTTCCCAATTCATGAGCCGGCCTGGGTGCTCCAATGCTCAGTAGTGAGGGGCTGGGAAGAGGGGCACAATCTGGGTTGAAGGAGGCTCAGAATTACAGGTGGAAGGGCCAGGCAGGAGCAGCCATTCCTGGATGGTGCCAGGACAGGGGCTGCCCTACGCCTCCTGTTGTTCCCTCTTCCCCGCATCCAGGAGGCCCAGCCTCACCTTCCCACCTTTCAGAGGGAGTCCACAGCAGGTCGAGAGGCCAGGCTGAGAATCAGCTTTCTCCATACAGGACTATGACCTTTCTCTTCCTTTCTTCCCCCTCAGGTGCAGGCTTGTCATTCACTACAGGCCCTCCAGGCCCTCCTGGGCCCCCAGGTCCTCGAGGGCCCCCAGGTGTCTCAGGAGCTCTGGTAAACTATGCAGCTGAAAACAGTGACAACTTCCGGAGTGAGCTGATTAGCTACCTCACAAGTATGTGTCCTGACTTGGGTGTGCCCCCACAGCCCTTCCCCAGACCTTGCTTTTCCCTGTAAGTGGAGTGGCAGGTGGTTGAAGGAGCCTAGGAGGCAAACACCAGGGAGCCCCCCAGGCAGGGAAAACCCACTTGCTTTCCTTCCAGCGTCCTCCCACTGGTGTGCAAGGACCTTGAAGTTCCCTCCAGGTCACTAAAGGGTATTCATACCCCAAGAGAGACTATCTAGCTCCCAACTCTTTCAGCCCATAAGGAGTTGAGCTCCTGCTCAGGCAGCTTCCTACCCCGCAGGTCCTGATGTGCGCAGCTTCATCGTTGGGCCCCCAGGCCCTCCTGGGCCACAGGGACCACCAGGAGACAGCCGTTTGGTGTCACGGGATAACTCCTACAGTTGGGGTCACAGCTCTTCCTCCAGTCGGGGCACATCCTACAGTTCTTCAGGTGTTGGAGGAACCAATGGAGGCTCCCTGGGTGAAGGTGGAGCCTTTGGCACAGGAGATGGGGGTCCCTATGGCACTGACATCAGCAGAGGTGGGGGCTATGGGGCAGCATCAGAAGGCGGTGTGTATGGTGGCAATGGCGAATCGTTCCGAGCTGGCTTCGCTGGAGACCTGGATTACAATGAGCTGGCTGTGAGGGTGTCAGAGAGCTTGCAACGTAAGTAGGGACATGGGCCTTGGTGCAGGGGGAGCTTGTGAGCATCTTAGCATCTAGGCCCCAGAGACCAGCTCTCCTGTTTTTAAGCACTCAGGCTGTGAAGACAGTGATTCTGGAATCAGATGGGCAGGGACAGAAGACAGGAGGCCCCATTCCTAATTTTCAGCCAGCTCGGTGCACGGGGGGGCCCAGAAATAGAACCTAAGCCATGGGAAGCAGAGCACACTGGGCTCTCAGTACTTTGCTTTCCCAATACCTAACCTGTCCTGGGTCTCTAAGGACCATGATGACTTTCTGGTGGGGCTGAGTGGAGGTGGATGGCTAAGAAGTCCTTTCTCCTTGTAGTTGATCAGCACAGACATAGTTGGGCAGTCCAAAGTCCTTTGGGAATGCCCATACAGGCAGAGACCTGTGCCAGTCACACAGGAGGATACAGTGGAAGTCTACAGGGTTTGTCCCTTGGGACAGCTTCATTTAGCTTAACTGCTTTGGGACTTAAGCAATCTGTGAGCAATGTGCTCCTGCTGAAGACCCTGGTGAGTGATCCCAACCTCCCGCGCCATGCTCTGGTGTTTTCCAGGTCAGGGACTGCTACAGGGAATGGCCTACACTGTCCAGGGCCCACCAGGGCAGCCTGGGCCCCAGGGTCCCCCTGGCATCAGCAAGGTCTTCTCTGCCTACAGCAACGTAACTGAAGACCTCATGGACTTCTTCCGAAGTAAGGCCATCTCCACTGCCTTCCCGGCACCCACCCCATGGCAGTGTCTCACATGGGGTTTGCTCCATAGATACCAACTCATGAAAACCTTGAGATGCTGAAAATCAGATAATTTTTAAACTTTGCTTCCTCTTCCAAATGCAGACTCCTTTGCTACCAATTTGTATTACTTTGAATAAATCACCTGACCTCCCCAGCTTCAATCTCTAGCCTAAGGCCATTATTTTCCCCCCATACAGCTTATGGAGCCATTCCAGGACCCCCTGGGCAGAAGGGAGAAATGGGCACCCCAGGACCCAAAGGTAAGTGGTGGCAGGAAAACAGGCACCAGAGGCTGTGTAATGACAACCTCTTGCTGAGAAGCAGCTCCCACAATGGGTACGCCTCGACCCCCAGCCCTCCACATTCTTTATTAATGCCATGCTCCCTTCTACCCTTTTAGGTGACAGAGGCCCTCCTGGATCACGAGGCCTTCCTGGGCCACCTGGCCCTCAAGGGCACAAGGGAGAAAAAGGAGACAAAGGTAAATACTGGTGCTGATGTTCTGAGTTTCTGGAGGTTGGTGCTCAACAGAGCAAGCTTGAGACATTCACGAAAATGCCAAGGCAGCACCATCAAGCACACAATTGGCAATAATAATCACATTTCAGCTGGGGAGACAGGAAGGGGAGTTCTATTTGCAGGGAGGAAAAGGAGAGCCAAGCTAGTAATGATACAGCGTAAATGATATAAATGAATTCAAAGTATCACAAGAGTTCTTCTTTTAACCATCGTTGTGGAAGTCACAGTCACCATATTGCCCAAGTTAAGGTCCCCATAAACCACAGATAATTTTTAACTTCTTCCTCACCTCCTAACTTACAGGTGACCAAGTCTACATTGGGCGGAGGAAGAGAAGTATTGCCATCAAACCATGAGCTGGACTTGGCAGAGCAGCCCCCTGGACACAGTCACCTAGGAACCCTTGTTTTAGTCTGAAAATAAAAAAAAATTCAGGCAAAGATACACAACCTGAAACAACTTCACTGGATGGACCTTAAGAATAGCTGCAACATTTTAGCATGAGACTTACTTCCCTGCTGTCTAGATCCAAGCTCCTTGGCCTCTTTAACATTTAGTTCAAGCTCCTATCTAGGAAAGTCAGTTACATAAGCATTGGCTTGCAAGTCTTGGAGCTTTGCCTAAAAAATGAGCCCAAAAATTAAAGATAGGGATGGGGTGCCTCATGGAGGCAACACTTGATGGGGGTATCTTTTGATTATTGTTGCAAAGTTGTGCTATCAGCTCCTTCCTCCTGTTTACTACATTCTCAAGTCATGGAGAGTTAGCTAAGAAGAGACTTGCAATTGAAAAAATTAAAAAATCTTCTTCCCCTGTGGGAGATCACAAGGTTTCTAATAGTTATATATGCATATATATGCAGATCAGATCCCCACTTGCTTAGGAAGTATGATTATAGCTATGATCTGCATCCACAGCCCCCTGCTAGAATGTATAGATATGTTATACTCAACTAGACCGCAGCAAATAGGACAAGAGGGACAATGGGCAAGGAGGGGCAAGAAGATGAGGGCAGAAATAGAATACCTGAAGCTGGAGGATAGCTTCCGCTCACAAATGTCACCCTCTGTTCTGCTCTTAGGAAATGGGATGGGGGCTTGGTGCAGTTGGTTTTTAAGCACTTTTCACTGTCTAAAACATTTGTATGTGGTCTATAAGATGAAAAGGCATTTCAATGTAAAATTTCCAATTAAAGTTTTTTTTCTTTTTTAATATCATGTCTAATATGAACCATCTAAGCAAACAATTTTTTAAAAGAAAATATTCTGGGTTAATTGGGTCTCACAGCTTATTATAAACACAAGAAAACAAAATTAATTGTACTTGGGGACAGAGCTAATATTTTATTAAATTATTAAGCTCCTTTAAAGACAGAACTTCATCTGCAACTATTAACTCAATCTGGGCATATTATAAAGTACCTGAAAGTTTTCCTTAAACATGGATTACTTGAAATAGACACATATGCACCAAAGAGCAACATTATTTGCCATTAATGTAGTGATTTATCCTGGTGCAAAGGAATTATGATTCCAAGCCAGAAATAGAATATCAAAACACCGATTAAGGGAGGATATGCAAATATCAAATACTCTAAGAAAATGCACCTAAAATCAGATATTCAAATTCCATAGAGACTGTACTTGGCCAACTTGTGAATTTGTTACAAGCTCTGAGTTCTGACTACTGGATAATTAAACATGGGGTTAAATTAAATCTACTTAACCTCTGCTCTTCTAAATGACTGAAATATAGCCTCCAAGTATTAATATATATTAATAGAGATTCTTGACTTATCAGACATAGGACTTTTTATCTTATTACTAGACTTACTTTACTAAGGTATCAAAAAGTCTTTACTAGACTTACTTTACTAAGGTATCAAAAAGTCTTCATAGAATTCTATACCCAAGTCCAACCTTGGTACTTTCTCTAGACAAAACCCAGAAGAAAGATGGGCAGACATGAGAAACAGCCGCCATTGGACAGCAACAGAGCTGAGCCTCTTTTGTCTTTTTTTTTTTTTTAAGTCAAGATTGAGCTCAATAGTGCAATAGTACTCCTAGATTAGAAAATGACAAGCTATGCCTTCCTGCAGCTAAGCTGAAGACTTGCCAAATTATGCTGCCTAGTGTCTACTGAATCTTGTATGACAGTGTACCAGTGTATAATCTTGTATCAGTTACAAATGACAGAGGTTATTTTAGCAGAACTGAGATCATACGATTTGTAATGCTCAGAAAAATAATTGATCCTAAGGCAGGGAAAAGGCAAATAAAAATATGTGTATATACATGTTGATGGGAATATTTTAAGTACCTCCCAAATGAGGGGTTTGCATGCTAAAGACACCTACCAGCAAGTTACCAGTAAAACTTATATTTGTTAATGTGTGTGTTTGTATGTGTATGTGTGTTGTGTGTGTGTATCACAGATAGCCAGGAGCTTTAATAAATCTGGAAGGTCAAAAGACCCAGAGATGGCAAACTTGAAAATATGACTAGGACCAAAGAAAGAAAAGCTACAACATGTTCTCACACAGGACAACTAGTTTCAAAGAACCTCAAAGGAAAAAAAAAAAAAAAAAAAAAAACTAAACAAACTGCTTCCCAAAATAGATTAAGAAATAACTTTATTTTTCATTTGTCAATCTCATGATTGAAAAGACATGTTGATCCCAAATAGATAAGAGGCATAATCTAAAAATTCTTTCTGGAAATTCAGCTTATGAACTTATTACACTGCAAAAGATCACAGAAAGCCGCAGCCAACATTTAAAATTGATAAAACACTCTATTCCACGCCTTGCAGCAGAAATTCTAAAGCGTTATCAAAACCATGTCAGCCATAGTACAGCAACAATAGAGGCATTAACTGTTGCGCCTTCAATGTAAAAAAAGCACTTAAAATATCATCCCATTTCCTATAAAAGATCATTTCCCAGAAAAGAATTGATTTACTTAATCAGAAGACAACTGGAACTCTCTTCTTTACCCTGGATTCTAGGTTTTGCACTAGTCGCCAATATCCCTAGCTAATAATTTGACCGAATTTGGCTTCTTAGAAGAGTCTTTGTCATGTGAACAGTATGGAATGAGAAAAAGTGTATAGGTACAAAATAACTGGAAGAATACAAAAAACAGTCACTTCTGAAACTTGCTGATGCTCAAGAAATCAGAGCCCCTCAATTAAAGAGGGTCTCATATGCCTGAGAGCTTTGTGCTTAAGGAAACACTACTTAGAGGTAGCTCTGGTTCTGGTTTATGTTTAGTTACAATTTGCTGTATCCTGTTATAGGAAGGTTCCAATATTTTCGAAAGTACTCTAAATGTCCTTCTTACCCACCCTAGAGCTTCCCCATAGAAAGGGTAAGAAAAAGCTTAATGTGACTCCAACTAGAATAGCAGCTAATTCAGCAATCCATAACCTATGGACTGATAGGACTAGGAAAAGCAGCCCAATGCTCCACACTACAGGAGCTGGGCCTGCAGAAGTGTGGAGGTGTGGTGTTTCCACAGTACGCAGAGACAAGGGGAGAAGGCGACTGTTCAGGGTGCACATATGGAGAATTATTTTTATGTATTTCATAGCACATTCGGCCTCAGCAATAAAACAAGGCAGGGATGGATTTGACTGCACTTTGATTTCAAAAAAGTCTATGCCCCTGACCCACTCCTCTACACTTCATGCAAGAAAGATAGATCATTATTATCTATTTAAGGCCTTAACAAAAAGTGGGCAGGTATGTGTACAAATATCATGTTCTATAACAAAACACTTTGTAAAGATTTCTATAACCTGAAGTATTAAAATGAATGTTTCTTCTCTACGTACATATCACTGTATAGTCCTGAACCCACATAAAGATGGTCATGTATGAAAGAGAACTCACAAGTGTGAGTACAAACGGCAGGTTTAAGGGAGATAAAGGGCTGCACATGAACTACCCAGCTCCACTCTGAGTCTCTCTCTGGATTCAATACTCTGAAATTCAAGGGGAAAGGAATAGAAAGACTCAAATATTCAGATAAAATGATACCTGAAATTATTTGATACTGAAAAAATGATAAAAAAAAATATACTGAAAAAATGTCCATTGCCTGAAGTATTTCTTTGTAAAAAGCCAATTAACTGAAAATTTCAAAGGTGAAAGTGAGAGAGCTTTTCTCCCATCTCTCATTTCACAAAAGTCATTAAATACACCGCAATATTATACCATTATTTTTATCATAACAATATAAACAATTTCCATCATCACCCTGAATATTACTTTATAAAGATATATATTTTTAAAGGCTTTCAAAAGTTTCCAACCCAACATGAGAATAAAGCATTAAAAGTTTTGTATACAGTAACACATTCATATGATAAGCGTATGAATTTACAATCATACATAATATATACTTGTGTGTATTCATATATTTATATTTATATAAAAAAAACAAACTTGGCCAGAAGTTAAGGCTACCTATAGTTTGTCCAAGTAAATTATGTCTTTCAAAACAGTTACAAAATTAAAATTCCACATGCACTTTTAAATCACCTAAACCACTGACAAAATAAAGTTCAGCATCCAAAGTTTTCAAATTAACTGCAAGAAAGTGCTACAGACATTTTACATTTTCTTAATATGAATCAGTGTTCCCAAATGTTACATTTAAATGTTTCACCAGCCTCAAAAGTATCTAACTAAAAAGTGAAATGTTTACAATTTGGTACCTAGCACTCTTAAAAGAGAATAGGCAGGCAAAGAGCATCATTTATAAATGTGCTGTCTCACACACCAGAGGACAATTCATAATACTGTTTGACCTGACACATGGTAGAAATTCTAGGCCTCAAAAGGGACCAAGACTGTACATTTCATCAATAACTGCACATATCAGCAACCACATGATAGAGGGGCTTTCCCCACTCAAAGTAAATAATTTAAACATGGAACAAAATAAAACCAAAATGTAAGTAACCTCATTTCAAAACAACAAAAAGTAATTTCTGATGTGTGCCTAAATATTTAACACAAATCCTTTTTAAAAAAATTACTCTGAACAAATACTTTTAAAATTAATTTTAGAAAATATATTTATAAATACAACCCAGAGCCTACAGGCCTCTCAAGAGTTTTAAATGAACAGAATTTTCTAAGATGTAGAGCATTAACCAGCTCATGTTTTATTTTTGGAAATAAACTAGGACAATTATATCTGTATTTCAATGCAGTTTTATATTTCCAATTTGCACATTTAACAGCTACCTTTTTTAATCTTTCTATACTTTGTACAACATATTTCAGGATAAAATTTTCTATTAAATGGTAATATGAGCAAGATTTTTAAATGATAATGTTCCATGCTAAGGGTGTTTTGTCCCTGTTGATCAAAAAGATTTTTTAGGTGATTGAAATTTAGTGTTTTAGGCACTATTTTAATAAAACTAGCACCTTGATTAATAGTTCCCACCTAAATAGGCAAATTTTATTGGAAGAATTTTTTTTAAGTTTGTTCATCTTTGATGATAAAATGTATTTATTTACTAAATCAACAGCATATTTTGATCAACTTGTAGCTTTTTCATGAGAGCTGATTCACCAAAAGAAAATTATTCTAACTCTCTACAGTAGAGTTCCAACTCTAGAATATAGGCATCACTGAGAAGTTAGGTTAGGTAAAAAGATATTTATTAATACTTAGTGATGTAACAGGTTTTTTCTTTTTAATAACTTTAAACATTATTTCTCTTAACAGTTTTTCAGTAACAGTGTCTAAAGAATACAATATTTAAGGGATATACAAAATCACCTTAGGGAATTACTGCAAGATGCTACTTTGCCAACATGGCTTAGCATCTGTCTTAGTTCGTTTTCCCTTCATCTTTGCTTTAAAAAAGCAAATAAACAACAACAACATAAACCACCTAGGAGGTGAGGCAGGTGATTGTCTTCATGAGCTATATTTGATATATAGAATGTGACAGAAGATGAAAAGGAAAAAAATGACATATTTAAAAAGCTAAACCCAACCACAGAATGCTTCCCATTGTTATGATCCAGTGGAATGCAAGCTAGGAATAGGATAGAACTTGGAAATCCGGCTCTGTGTTGATGGGTTAAGGCATTCCGACTCCCCAGTCATTTTAAAGAATACTTCCTGTTCCTGCAGTTTCCTGGCAAACTCTTCTTCCAGTGTCTTAAAAAGGAAGGAACAAAGAAATTATGTGTTGGTGTATCATATTGTATATAGAATTTACTCTGACAACCAAGATAAAACTGCTTTTCCAAAACACTTTCTCTGCATACTAAGGAAAATATGACTGTTCAATAATTTAAAAATCATAAGCTCAGCACAGCCCCATGTTCAAGACTCAGTCACATGAATGGAAACTTGGATTAATGGCTTAACTTCCCAAAATTATTGAATCATTTAATTCCTTTGCTATACAATACCATCTACCCTACTGTATATGAAGATTAAATGTGATAATGATGTACTTAACACATACTGAGCACTCTAATAGATGATACCTATTATTAATTATTATCTGTCTCTCTCATATGCACTTACCACTCCCTACTTTTTGTGGTATTGATGTGAATGTTTTCCTTTCACACTGGATTATAAACTGTTTAAAGATAATATCTAAATCAGACTTATCTTTACATCCCCATAATAAAGCATAAACAATAAGTGTTTGATAAATGTCTGAATTAATTGTAACTTAATCCCACATGTGATGTTTATTAGGAGTTTAGGACTTTGGGAGGTGATTATGTCATAAGGGTGGAGCTTACAAAGGGCTGAAGAGAGTTTAAAGGATACAATGAGAAGCAGCACTCTGCAACCCAGAAGAGGTCCCTCACCAAAACCTGACTCTGCTGGCACCCTGACCTTGGATTTCCCAGTTTGTGATATTTTGTTATAGTGACCTGATGGACTAAGACAGGTATCAGTGACTACCAACAAGTGATTTAGAGAAAAGTGCTGTGTTCAGGCCAAAAAAAGTACAGGAAAAATATGAAAGGATTCAAGGAGGTTTCTCAGAAGAGGTAAAACACGAGCTTAGTCATGAAGGAATGGTTAGAAGTTGATAGTCAGGACCAGGAAGGCATGCCAAACAGGGGAAGCTAAAACAATGGCACAAAGTCAGGAAACTATGGCACTGGTGTAAGGAATGGTGATTCTACCCATGCTGGAGCATGTATGGGGAACAAAATGGCTAATGGGACAAAAACTAGAAAGGTCCAAGTGTGACACTATCAAGGCTTCAAAGTAAAAATGAGGCACTTATATTATACTATGATGGAACTAATGATTAATCAGCACTACAATGAAAGTTTTGGAGTTGTTCTTGAGGATACACACTCTGATGACAGCATGCTAGTAGGAAGAAAGGAAAGGGAACTAGAGGGCAGAGGGCCCATGAGGATACTACTAAACAATTTCGGTAAGCAGTGGGAAAGAGAAGGAGAAATATTATAAAAACAGTCAAAATTAACTGGCATCTGATTGAATGTGGACAGAAATGAAATTAGTTTAGGTTTCTAGCTTGAATGTCAAGAGGAAGGAATGTAGGAAATGTAGGAAGAATGGCTGGAGTTGCAGGGAGGAGGGAAAGGTAAGACATGTGAAGGAGGAAAAAGGATGCAAAGTTTGGTTTGATATCTGCTGACTACTTGTCTGCTGACTACATTCTTTAGCCCATTTTCCCAGGTATGTACTGATCATTTACAACATGCCAGGAACTACTCTATTCTAGTAGCTCAGTATGTATTAGTGAATGAAGAGATGATGTCACAGCTTTTAAGGAGCTTATATTCTCTTAGAAGACACAACAGACAAATTTAAGATGAATGTTATAAAGAAAAATAAAGAAGGGATATAGTGATCAAAAATAGGACTCACTGATGATACTTGAACAGACGCCTGAATAAAGTGAGGAGAAACAAAATATCCAGGTAGAAAATGGCAGCATGATGCTCACACTGATTATAAAACCAATGAACAACAACATATTACTTCTTTTAGCTTTCTTAATAACCCTAATTAGGTAGATAGTATCACCCTTATTTTTCACATAAGGAAAACTGGACCTAGAAATTTTAAATGATAAAATTTTTCAGTGTCATCACTGAGATTTGAACACGTACCTGTATGATTTTAAGAGTTCATCCTGCCCAACTCTACTATTTTAGTTTTGTAACTGTCCTTAAATATGCAACAGCTAATCATACAATGTCATCCAGGGAAAGAACAGAAATGGTAAAACTCAGACACATCTATGTTTTAGGAGATTGGAAGACAAATAAAAAGTAACAAAGAAAAGCAAAAAATGGACAGAATTGTCACAAAGGCAGGGTGAGAAGAAAATTTTTTAAAATAACATTTTTGATGACAACAAATACAGTCAGGGTATTTAATTAGCAACTCACTCGTGACCCTGTCAACAAGGCCTGTGAGGCAGAAGCCAGACTGTAAGGAATTAAAAGTGAAACTGGAGACAAAGTATTTATTACTGTTTGCTCTTCTATCTCCTTAGAGCTCTGAAACAGTTGAATGTTATTACTTTTTCAAGAAACTTAACAATAAATAAAACTTAAAAACTATACTCTGGGGCTGGGATTGTGGTTCAGGGGTACAGCGCTCATCAGGCACATGCAAGGCCCTGGGTTCGATCCTCAGCATCACATAAAAATAAATAAATAAAGGTATTATGTCCAACTACTTCTAAAAAATAAATATTTTAAAAAAAACTGTACTCTTAACTGATTCTGTAAACCTTGGGCACATAATAGGGGCTAAATACACATTTCCTTGTCTGATCAGAATGGAACAAAGGACTGGCTGACATACTGCAAGCTGGAAGGGCATGAGAAAATAAGTTCAAGTTTGAAGGTTAACAAAGAGAAAGGCTCACAGCAAGGTAACCAAACAGAATAGTTAGCCAATGAAACCAAGGACATAGAGTACAAACAAGAAAAACGGAGGGAGGAAAAGAGGGAGGAAGAAGGGAAGTCATTCCTATTTTCCTAGATTTTAAATTTACACAGCTTACAAGGGCTCAGTCAATCTGAACCTGTCCAGACTCAGTGTCATCCTTTCCTTTCTTTCTCCCTCCCTAATGCCCCCACACAGGAATCCCCACACAGGAATCCCACATCCTCCAATGATAGGGAACTACTTGCAATTCTCTGAATATATCATTTTTATTCATTCTCTTTTTTCTACTTAAACTGCCCCATTCCACTCCAATCTGCCTATCCACCCTGCAAGCTCTTACTCACCCTTTAAGACTCACTTGTCTTATAAGAATCTTCCTCTCTCTACAGCTTTCCCTGATGTCTCCAAGAAAATTTAAGCATTCCTCTTCCTTTGCTTGTGCATTCTGCTCCCTTCCCTTGTACCCTTTACTTACCTCCTTCAGACAATGATTCCCACCAATTTAAAATTGCCTGTCACTGAAGTCTTTTAGGGATAAGAACTTTGTCTTTTTATCTCCATCTCCTGTCCCTGACACACAGTAGGCAAAGAGCCAATAGCAGGGTAATGGATGAGTAAAAACATAACATTTTAAATAAAGCTTTTAAAGTCACCTTTTTCCTAGGTCTCAATTTCTCTCTCCATTCCTTTAATTCTTGGCTATGTTCTTCATCTAACTCCTTGAGTTTCTGGGTCTCATGCTCAACCAACAGGTGGCATTTTTCATTCTGAAAATAAAGTTTGGATTTAAAAAATGTTAGATCAACCAAGTAATTTTACACAAATACCATTGTCTCCCAAAATAATAAATTATTCATCATCAACCTATTACTGAAGTATAAATTTTCCTCTAAAAACCAATAGCCAAAAACTATGAAATAAGTAGACATACTTTTATAAGTTTAGAAATTAGATTGTTTTGCATACTATCTAAAAGAACTTAAACAGAAAGAATTAGTTTGGGTCTTTGCTTTTTTTCCTTTTCACCAGCTGGTACCAGGAAGTGGAATTAGGATGTATTCTATTCCAGTATATTATAAGCAAATGTAGAGTAATCCACAAGGTTGATACTACTATGAAACTTTAAACATTTTAGATTATATATTAGCAGGGCTGCACACTTTAGGCAAGGTCCAAAAACAGCCCTCTCTATAAAGAAACCTTTATATATCTTAGGAAGAAAATTCCCATATATTTAATTTACCTTTTTCCCCCCCACAAAAAATAGAAAAAAATAAATTTTAAAAGGAAAATAAATTTTAAGTTCAGAATCTAACAAAAAAATTACCTTCATCATTTTGAAAGATTCACATCATCTTGCAAAATACACTAAAAATCATACTCAAAATCGTTTCTGAAAGATTCCACTTCTTAGGCTATAATTTAGCTTCATGATCACATTAATCATGTTATATAAAATATAAACAAATACCTATGATACTAAATTGATCCTCATTTGGGTCTTCGAAGGAAAGACAACCTTTCAATCCCAGCATTTTTATAAATAACATGCGTTTTACTTTTGTTAGCTATTATTTTCTCTGTACCATCCACTTGAGCTGCCTAGTTCTGTTGTCATGCTTTTGCCTCTAAACTGCAGTTGGGGGCTAGGAATGTAGCTTAGTGGCAAAGCATTCACCTAGCATGTGCCAAGCCCTGGGTTCAATTCCCAGTACTGCAATCAATCAATCAATCAATAACCTGCAGTTGGTGCAATTCTCGGACATTGGCTTCACACTGCAACTGAAGATCCCGCATTTGATTTTCATGTTTTTGATGTTGAGCCATTCTCTCATTTTTCTGCCTCTTTTCTTCTTGTGCAGCAAACTACAAAGAAAAACAAAAGATAAATTACAATTAACAATCAATATAATTTCTACACATTTTAAAGGTGTAATTAAGAAATTTAACAAAATTTAGAATACAATAAATTAAAGATGCAAGAAATAATATGCTATGACTCAGAATTGGAGTCTACATGATGACCTGGGTAGGGGTATATTCTAGAAATAGAACAACTTCTGATTAAAAATCTTGATCCTAACTGCTTAGTGAACTCATTTAATTTGTGTGAGATTTGTGATTGCAAGTATCATAGTGAAGACATGTTTTGACTTAAAAAGTTGTTCATGTCATCTCATTCCCAGGACCCAAACTCTGTTGTACAGCATGGGAAGGAAGGCTTTGCCCTCTAGGGTCACCACCCTGGAACAACTAAGTTAGTACATATCATGCGCCTAGCTCAAGATCTTAAAGTGAATATTGACAAGTCCAAGGTATGACTAAATGTTTACAACCAATTATGTAGCATTTCTAAAGGGCACTCATATTTTCAAAACCTAAAAATGAAGAGAATAATTTGCTTAATTTACCTGTTTAATTTTGTCTCGGTCCTGGTCTGGTGTGGCTGTTGAGTTAATTCTCAAACTCTTTTTAAACATGGCCATTCGAGTCTTGGCTTCACTACGCTGAATCTTGGGCAGCCTCGCTCTTTCTTGAGTCTGTCTGTTTTTCAATTCCTCAATAAGTCGTTGATTGTAACGCTGCATTTGTTCTGTTTCCTAAAAATGTTTTAAACAGAATCCAGTAATGTAAATATTATTTAATACACAGTTCCCACACATATGTTCAAAGATTTCACTTGTTTTTCCCATATATACTATCTCCCTTATTGTACTGTGACCAGCAAGATATCGGGCAAAAAATAACTTGTAAGAAAAGTAAAGTTATTAGTGGTAAGAGAGTCTTATACTGAAATTCTTTTACTAAGTACAGGGAACCTACATTTTTTACTTGAACCACAACAGAAACCAAAATATCTTCTTCTGAGATACAAAATGTAGATTACAACATAGAGGTCATTAGACATTGTAATTAATTATCATCCTTGTATTTATAATAATGACCAAGATATAATTACTTCAAACTTCATTAAATAAATCAGAATAAGAGAAAAAGAAATAAAAATGCATTTTTAAGAAATAGAAGCTTCAAAATGAAATAGCTTCATAAACTTTAAAAAGAACCAAAAAATTTTAAAAAAACATTAAAAAAAAAAAACAAAAAAATTAAGGAATTTTCCTTTCATTAACCTTTTCATGGCGCTTCAGTAGCTGATGTCTTTGCATGAAATACTGATCTTTAAGTTGCTGTTTGAGCAGCTGGTGTTTTTCTTGTAAGTGCCGTTCTTCAAGCTCCCAAATTGCAGCTTCTCGAGCTAGAAGAAAATAATTTTCAAAAAGTCACTTTGCTCTTTTTACTAATATACTTTGATCTTCATTTTAATATTTACATAAAAGTTTTATCTATATACTAACTTATATACACAAATGGATACTATGAGCTATAAATAAAATATTATCAATGTGAATATCCATTGTCATTCTTAATTCTGTTTTAATATCCTATAAACTGAGAATATTCCACTATAAAAAAACAAATTCTTGGGGCTGGGGTTTTGGCTCAGCGGTAGAGAGCTTGCCTAGCATGTGTGGGGCCTTGGGTTCAATCCTCAGCACCACATACAAATAAAATAAAGGTATTGTGTCCAACTACAACTAAAAAATAAATATTTAAATAAATAAATAAAATGAATGAATGAATGTATAAGAACCAAAATTTCTCTAAAAAGAAAGAAAAGAAAATCTAAGGTAACTTGTCAGGGAAAATAAGTTCTTAAAATTCCATTCTATTACATAACTACTGACTGTACCAACAATTATAAGGCATAATAAAACTCAAAATTATTGAGATATATTTGTAGCATTATCTGTACAGAAAAACATTTTTTTCCATTTTTTTTTTGCTTGTTTTGTTTTGGGTTTTTTTTTGTGTGTGGTGCTAGGAATGGAACTCAGGTCCTATCACATACTAAGCATGAGCTTTTACACACTGAGCATCAGCCCCTAAATTATTTTATGCTGTCTCTTTTTTATCCTGAGGTACTGAGGATTGAACCCGAGGGTGCTTTACCACTCAGTTACATACCTAGTCCTTTTTTAAAATTCAATTTTGAGACAGGATCTCCCCAAGTTGCCAAGGCTGGCCTGAGTTCTGGAGCAGCTGGGGGTTACAGGTGTGTACCACCATGCCCTGAGCCAGCCTTGTTTTAAGTGTTTATAGTCACTTCTACTTTCATAAAGGAAGTCTATATCTTGTAGTATTTCTTAATTTTAAAAGACTTTTCTCATTTACTAAAGAAAGATAGCTTTCTTTTTTTTTTTTTTTAAAGAGAGAGTGAGAGAGGAGAGAGAGAATTTTAATATTTATTTTTTAGTTCTCAGCGGACACAACATCTTTGTTGGTATGTGGTGCTGAGGATCGAACCTGGGCAGCACGCATGCCAGGCGAGCGCGTTACTGCTCGAGCCACATCCCCAGCCCATAGCTTTCTTTAACTTTCCCTTTATTGCCCTAGCAAAGGAAAACATTTAAATATTTCCAAGGTATACCTCGACAATGTTTCTGAGATACCATTTTATGTATACACACTTGCTGTAAAACTTCATATACCTCTCATGAGCTGCTGTTTGTTATTCAGGCACTCTCTCTCGATATTAGCCAACTCTGCCTTCTGCTGTTGGATGATCTTTTTCAAAGAGCCATCTAATTCTTGTTGTTGCTTCTGAACAAATTCTTGTTCCTATTAGACAGTTAACCATCAGTTAATAAGTGTCTACAGAACTAAATATCCATTTATTTATATGACTGTATACATTAGTAATTAACAAGATTTCTTTTTATCTTTCGGAGGTGCTGGGAATAGAATCCAAGATCTTGAGCATCCTAGGTGAGCACTCTACCACTGTTAATCTTATTAACTTCCCCAGCAGTTAACAAGATCTCTAAACCAAGTTTACAAAGTTAGCCAGATTTTAAAATCACCCAAATTATATAGTGCAGATGTAGTATACATGTATTAGTCATCCAATTCAACTTTGAAAAAAAATTAGAATGCAAGATATTCTAAATTCACTATTAAGAATGACACACATTCATAATTAAAATGCCCTATTACACTAGCAGCTTTTGGAAAACAATAAGTTTGCAGCTTCTAAAACTGACTATTCCCTCTAATATGGAGCAACTCCTTCTAATATGGAGTGACAAGAACAAAAATATATAAGAAATGTCTTTTAGGAAGAAAGGCAATGAAAGAGCTGAAAAGTAAAACAAATGTCAGATTTTTAAACTTTATTTTTCTAAGGAATAGAGTAAGTGAAAAATACTAAGCCTGCACAGCAAAGAAATACAGTTTCTATTTTCTATAGCCTATTACTGAAAAGAACAATAGTTTCAAGACTTAATGGAGAATGTATGACTAAAGAAATATAAACTAGGATTAGAAAAGGGAGTTACATATAAATATATAAATAAAATTCTTATAATCACAAGATTCTACCAACATGTTTAGGGTTTACTAATTCATTCAACAAGTATTTGCTGAGTACATATGACATGCCAAATTTATGCTTTAAAAAAAGTAAATTTGGATCTCTATCCCTCACTTGGCAATGATAGCAATTGGTGATTAACTCAAGGGATATGCTGATCAATTTAACTGTGGATTTAGGGTTGAAGCAGCACTTTACCATAATCCCCCCTCCTTTATATCTAAGAGAAGATCAAACCCCAAAATCTATTTTGGAACCATTTGTTGGGTTTTGGACAGTCTGACAAGGTCTGAATCACTACTAACCTGGTCCTGAGTGCACATAGTAGTCTAGCAAGTTCTTCAAAATATTTGCCTTACAATAATGTCTCTGGAAGTGATCAGTTCAGGCTGTTTCTTCAAAGTAATTTAAGTCATAAGTGTTGCTGTTCAGCATCATTTGTATTTTAGCATGAATACAAATATACAGTAGCAGAAAAAAAGACTAATGGGTTACCTATACAACTTTATCATAGGCAAAATTTTTCAATGAATACTTAAATTCAATAGGACTAAAGAAGTGTGCCCTGAAGCAGCTAATACATAGAAGGTAAAGGGCTAAAATGGTTATATACAACCAGGTAGAACTAATGGTATGCTGCTGCAAAGGTAAAATCTAGAATATGGAGTTTTAATTTTATTAAACAGATGCAAAATCTCCATGCTTATCTTTCACACAATTACCACAAAGAGAGTTCAAGATTCTTATTTTCTAGCTAGGCATGATGGCACATACCTGTAATCTCAGCAGCTCAGAGGCCTAAGCAGGAGGATCACAAGTTCAAAGCTGGCCTCTGCCACTTAGTGAAGCCCTAAGCAATTTATCAAGACCCTGTTCCCTGTCTCAAAATACAAACTAAAACCAGGCTGGGGATGTGGCTCAGTGGTAAAGCACCTCTGAATTTAATCTCTGGTACAAAAAAAAAAAAAAAAAAAAAAACAAAAAAACTTTTTTTTCCCCTATAATAAATATTTGTAATAAAAATTGTTTCTCTAACTTCAATTACAGGATTTCTATATGCAACTTGTTTAATAAACTTATAACCTGCAGATATATTAAAGGGTTTCTTTTGTTTAACATTTTTAGCGTTGGTTTGCAAAAAGGATTTTTAAAGGATGCCTGCATGAGGAAAGCTGATAGAATGAGATGGACATTATCACCCTAGGCACATGTTGGCTGCACACATGGTGTGACTCTACATAGTGTACAACCAGAGAAGTGAAAAGTTGTGCTCCATTTGTGTACAATGAATCAAAATGCATTCTGCTGTCATGTATAACTAATTAGAACAAATTAAAAAAAGAAAAAGAAAAAATACTTCTATGGATAGAATCAATGGTCTAACTTAACTAGTATATACATATGAAGACTTGAAGTCAAATGCAAAGGTATAAAATGGAGTCAGTAAATGTGCAATTTCTTATCTATGCAATTTTGGGACATATTACTATAATACATTTATATATATAGATTACACAAAGAAGTCAGGTCCAAAGAAAACCTTCATTCAGCATTCTGTAAATGCTGGATATTGCACTAGTTATAGACTTATTAAAATTTATAAAAGACAGTTTTGCCTTCAAGGAGCTTCTACTCTACTGGTCCCAACTACCCCTAGTCTTGGATTGTCAGTTCCTTCCCTTAGTATCATACTTTCAAAAGTTCAAAATTAAACCACAGAAAACTCAAAGCTGGAGATAAAGAGTCCAGAAGCCATGCCCTACAATGAATAACAGTACTACAGAAGTGTACCCTAAAGCAGCTAAAACATAAAGGGCAAAGAAGGGTAAAGACAGTTACATAGAAGCAGGCAGAATTTTTACCTTCAGGTGCTCCAGAAGGTAAAATAAGGACCACCAAATAAAAATTAAGGTAGGCAGTTACAAATCTAATAAACAGATGCAGTTTCTAACAATCAGAGTTAGCAAAGAACCCAGGTGCCTCGGAGTTGAATAAGCAAGCAGGATCTGAACAATGATGTAGTCAGGGATAATGCACAAAGAATTTTTTATGTTAAAGCTAAAAATTATCTGACAATGTCCTTCATACACAAATTAATATATTTCATCACCTCAAAAAAATGAAATTCTACATTATAATGCATTCATTAAATTTTCTAACATCAAAGTCCAAGTACAATACATTCACAATGGAATTTACAATTAGAAATTACTCTTAAGAACTTCTAAGAGAAATTAAACATTTCAAAAATATCGCACAAATTACCTTTTTAAAAAAGATGTTTAAATCACTAGAAATAACAAATAAAAGACAACAAAATAACTCAAGACTATTACGACCAAAAGTCATTTTTTAAAATGGGTACATAAATTATAAAATGAGTGCCCTTTAAAAGTACACGTTTAAATTCTATTAGGGAGTTTTATAATTAATTAAATAACTATAAGCAATAAAACTACAACTTTGGGTTCTAGAAAACTATAAGAAAGAAATATGATATACCGGACTATTTGATCATTTTAACTCAGATGTGCTCAAAAATGGTAATGATCAGAAAAGTGATCGTAATTCATAATTTCTCCCTCGTTAAAAAAATATTTTGCTTACTCTTTTAGAAGATGATAATAAGACTTGAACATCTGCAAGTAATTTAAAAAAGAAAGTCTAATTTTGAGAGGAGGGAAAAGGAAGGGTTGAAATCAAGCTGTATTCTCTCTACTCCAGTTGTATATATCAAACCACAAACAAAAATTAAAATTTTAAATGAACTAGTCTTCCCTATGGAAACTGTGAGAAAGAATACAGCCTAGAATTCCAGACTTAATTTACAACTATAAAGAATAGCAACTCACTATTCATTATTAAGAATTTGAACAAATGAAAACTAGAGTTAAATCTAAAATCACTACTTTTACTATGGCTTTTCTGACCATATCCATAATTAAAACATCTCCATAAACATATGCAATCAAAAGGTCACTTCACACAAAGATAAAAATCTGATCACAGCATTCAATTTCTCACATGTGCAATGCTTATAAAATACTATTGCAAAGATATTTTACTTCTTTAAAAAGATGAATATTTCAAATTAAAATTTGTGGTGGAATAGATAGAAAAAAAGAACACTGTATTAGAAGTGTTCTAGTTCCAGCTCTTCCATTAATTTCTTATGTGACTTTAGGCCCATCATTTAGTCTTCTGTGACTCAATTTCTTCATCTGTATAATAGATATATTCCATCCCATTTTAGGATGGTGGCAGTGATAATCAGATGTGAAAACTCTCTGAAGAATAAAGTTCATGTCAGGCTATTATTGTCAATACTGACATTGTCATCTATCAGTCTTCTAGACTTTAGCAAATGAAGTCAACAATGAAAAGGCACATGTGAGTCAAAGAAAGAGTGGATAAAACAGGAGAAGGCATCCTCCCACAAGCACGCGTCCTGCATTTGGGCGTTGAAGACTGCACAAGAGGACAACTGAAAAGACTGAATCATGACCTGAGCAACACCCTGTGGATCAGAATACAATGCACCTCCCAGATGAGAATACATCTGAATGACTTTCATAAACAGAATGAGTAATTACACAAATGTTAATATCTCGGAGCCTAGATCAACTCAATTGACAGAGGGGCCTCTTTCTCATGCCTTGAATAAAGTTTTTGAACTAGACCAGTGGTTTCCAGACTCTAGTGTGTTGCCATTGTTTTTTTAAACCATATTCCCTTTTCAAAAACTCATCCAAAAAAATCTATTTAAAAACAGATTTAAAAAGTGGTGCTACTTTAGTTGAGGTAGAATCAGGGACCCACAGACCCAACATTCCTTGACTTTTGAAGAGCTCTTGGGAGAACAGACTGAAAACCACTGGACTAGGCGATTAAATATGTTCTAGCTCCATAAGAATATAGCTAATATTTATTAATTCTAAAAAAAAAAAGTTTAAAATAGACTGTAGAGTTATCAAGTTTTAGAAACTTTGTCAAAGGAATAAATACTTTTGAAACCTGTTAGATTTTAAACACTTCATTAAGTTTTAGAAAGAATTTACTATTATTTTCAGCTTTAGTTGGAAAATATAAGAAGCCCACAAAATTCAATGAAAAATCACCAAGAAGACTTATTAAAGCAAAGAATCACCTAATTCATTCTACACTAAATTCTCAGTTTCAACTCTACAGTTTAATATATTACCTTTTAGAATTTAAATGAACTTAGAATTTAAATAGTCTACATTATGTTATAAGGCAAGCTATATTGTTAGTTATTATAAGGTTTGAAATTCAAATTAAGCAAAAGTGGGTATGTGGCCATCAAGGAATTCATCTTTACTTTATTCACAAGAAATGGCTAATAACCACTGGACCAAGTAGATAAGAGTTTAGATGAAGCACAGAGTGAGTAGCTTAAATCAGAGGTAATATGGTATATTGTATGGAGATTCAATATATGAAATATGCATATAAGTCCCCCCTTTTCTGGATGAAAATATTGGCTCAACCAGTAATCAGATGTGTGATTCTGAGAGTCACTCAACCTTTCTATGTTTGGTTACCTTACCTCTAAAATGGGAGTAATGTTTATTCTGAGATTGAATTCAAATATTTAAAATTTAGAACAGTGCTTGGCACATAGTAAATGGCTAAGCATTACCTTAAACTAGTAATCCTTACACCATGCCAAGATAAAATCTTTCACTGCCTCATAGCAAGCAAAAAAAAAAGGGCAAACTAATTCTACTCAAGTAAGTTAGCGGTACTAAAATCTTAATTCTAAGATTTTATTTTCCTTATTTTTCTTAACATTATAATATTCTCTCCTCTGAAATGATAGCAACAAGTAAATGGCAAATTTAAAATATCTTTACTTGGCACAAAAAACGTTAATGGAAATCCATGTCACTGCCTCCACTAGTTTTTGTTCATTCTGGTTTTTTTTTTATGGGGTCTATAAAATCTAAAAATTTGTGAGTCACTTTTTGAATCACATAAAGCCATATTAAATGGATAAGTCAAAGCAATAATTAATATGAATCCATATCTCTTCTTTGTTTAACTGACATATGCAAACTTAAAATTGAATTTATTTCTCTTTCCCTTCAGGCTTAATATGAATTTTAAGATTCTTAGTATAAGAATTTTGTAAAGCTACATGCAGTGGAAAATTCTGTTAAAAATACTAATTTACTGGGCTGGAGATGTGGCTCAAAAGTGAAATGCTTACTTTGCATGGGTTCAATCCCCATATTACAAAATAGAAAAAAAAAAAACCTAAAACTAATATATCTAGTTTTGTAAATAATGTCCACATGTTAAGATAAAGCCTTATCATAACCTAGAATCAAGTTTATTTAACTCCATATAGATAAAAATTATCTATTTAATTTCTTGATTTTGAATCAGAGAGATAAACAATATACTTAATATTTAAAATCTGAATTTAAAATTGTTTATGTGGTCAAGCTTAGAAGTAATAAATGTTTGATCTACCATTTAACATTACCAATTTCCATTTTTCTTCTAACTTTGAGCTTTACAGAAATAATGGCCTTTTATTTCCATAAATAATGGCAATCTTTTCCTAAGCACAATGCTTATATACTCACCCTCTATTTTTCTGTTCTAAAAGTCTGCTATCAAACATAGGCATTACTACATAAAATTTAAGATTCCGCCATAATTAAAATTTGGATAACAGTGGATTTTGCATATATTTGTTTCTTTCATCTTAAGTCAACTTTCTAAACATTCCACTTGATCATATCAGCAATTTAAATGTCACCAATAGTGTGAACTTAGCACTATGAAAAGAAACTGGGAATCTGGATGCGGAGAAGTGCGACTTAATGATTACAGTTGAAGTCTTCCCTTTCAACCACGGTTTACTGAACTGAGAAAATGCTGCTTTCTGTTTTTAGTAGCATTAAGCTGCTGCTGTTACCTGAGCATGCTGGCTTTGTGCAAGCTCCTCTTTCCTGCGTTTCATGAGCTCTTTTCTCAGCTCTTTGGGTGCTTTCTCCACTTCATTTATAACCTACAGTGTATAAGCATGCAGGAGGTGGAGATATAATGCTTTCTCCACAGCAAGCATTTATGTGAGCAGTCAAGCTATAGGTCAAATATTCAAGTTGTTAGAAAGTTTCTTTCAACATGCATTAGCATAAGTGTTAGTTTGGTGAAAAAGAATAAAAGGACAGAACATGCTTGATCTCAGTGCAGAAAGGTACACTGTACCATACAAAGGTTAATTAGTTGTTTAATTATCCCTATATATCATTTTCTCTCTTAAAAAGACCCAAAGACAATCAGTGAAGAATTACTCAGAACACTAATGCTGAAGTAAAGGTGATAAGCTCAACTGACCTTGAAAGATCATAAAATTGCAAATATTTTCTACTGACATTGTTTGAAATACTGGACATAAGAAAAGTTAATGCCATTTATAAAAGTGTAAACTTTTATAACTGGCTTCATAATACCAAAGAAATAACTCTAAATGAAATCCACATGAGACTGAAAAAAAGAAAAGAAAAAGCAAATCTTACAGTATACAAAGGAGAAATAAATGGATAATGTTTTTTCCATAAAATACACCATTTTATATGTGGTGAGATTAAATGAACGTAACTGATGACTTTGTGGAAATAGAACAACATTCTCCTTTGCTGACAATTTATTAAGCTTTTCAACTTTAAAATAAGTAACATGAGTACTCTAAAATAAGTTTAATAAACTATGATTTATTATAGTTTATCATATATTAATAAAGCATATTAATAATATCAAATATATTTATTAATATATTAATAGTATAGTAATACTATAATAATTACTATACTAATAGTAATTAGTCTATTTATTAATAAAAAAATGTTATAAAATGAAATATATTTTTGAGTTCCTTCTTTAAAACATTTCAAAATCCTAGATATGAATTCCATCTACCAATATAGATCTGTAATCTAACATGAAAAGCAATCATAAATTTATAAGTAGAAGCACCAAAGAAACCAGATTCCAAATCACCACATGCCATTGACGGTCCAAGAAAGAGACTGATTTTGATGTAATAGTGCACTTAAAATTTCCCATCAGTAATCCCTCATGAAACCAAATCACCAATAAAAGGAAGAGTTGCCCCAAATGCAAGAAGTTTAGCAATAAGGGAAAAATACATAATATAGTTATTTAAAATATGCAATCATGATCTCAAATATGTTCACCAGCTAAAGTTCTACCTCAAAACAATAACTAAAGGCTTATTTATTTAGGATTAAGTTATATATTTACCCATAAAATATTTTTAATCTGATACAAAGAATAGCCTCTTAATCAAACTACCCATGGTTTCAAGAAAAATTGCAAATACCCTCATCATGGAATATACAGCAGTTCTATATAATAAACAGTAATAAAATTAATTTTTAGGAATGGTAGCTTCATCTACAAACCATTTTATTCATCTTTACCTAAAGAAATCATACACACACTATATTTATTAATCTTCAATTCTATCCCATTTTTAAGCACATCCTTAAGATTTAGAAGCATTGTTTGAATTTCTTCATAATTTAAATATTTAAAGTTGATAAATCTGAGTATTTAAGAAGTATAAAAAAAGAGAAAAAGCATTCACTAGTTATATTGAGATCTTTTTTTTTTTCCTGGTCCTAATAGAATTCATTATAATTATTTCCCTGGGGTCTTTTAAATCATGAAAAGGTTAATGCCTCCTCATACTGAAGATGCAGAATTAATCATAAAATTATCTCTGAAAATTACTTAGGACACAAAGGTCTTGTGGTTTTAATTTGAGGACAGACAGACACAACAATATATAGAAATCCTTCTTACAAATTGATGACACTCTTGTATAAGAAATAATACTACAAATAAATTCTACAACAATATGGAAAGATTTCAGGAAAGATGGAAAAACTCATTCTAGTCAAATGACTTTACATATATTTTGCAGTTTTGATTTTTCAAACTACGTTGCAATTTGATAAACTTAGATATTATTTTTTAAATTTCAAGTTATTCGGTTGTTTGGGACAATGTCTAAGAAAATCAATAAAGCTAATCAAGAAAAACTGCTAAAAGTATGAATTAAAGATGACATGCAAATAATAAGTAATAAAATGAATTATAGTTGTTTCAGGGAAAATAACAACAAAATAAGTTTTCTTGGAAAAAAATTCCTATATAAGTAAAGTCTTAAGTGTTGCATTAATAAAAGAGGAATGGTAGATTAGAACAAGGACTAGATTTTATTTAAACACTCAGTTCAAGGTTTAGCTAGACATTTAGTGTCAGTCTGTGAACCTGATTAGGCCACTAAAACCTCTTTAACTCTAGTTGTCTTGGCAGTAAAATAGGGATTACATCTAACTTTACTGCTACCATCCCGCATCACTGTTGCAAAGACAGGCCTAAAGAAAGACAGCACTATTTGACTCTCATTTATTACTCCTAATTCCTTAGACAGCATTAAATTTACACTTTAAAAATAGATTTAAAAATGAAAAACAGTAGTTACACTTACCTCCTTCTTTCGGTTCTTCAGCATATTCTGAAATTTGGATAGCTCTTTTTCTTGTTCTCCTTTAATGCGTTTGGCTTCATCTCGTAGGCGATTTGTGTGTTCTTGTTCTAGTCGTTCAATAGTCTGTTTCTGCTGCTTTTCTAGATTCTCAATTTCCTGGTCATATTGTCGCTTTTTACCCTGTAAAACAATGTACTGTAAGATCATTTAATTCCATCACCCATATTAACTCATTAGTAAGTACAGTGAATATGTTTACTAACAGCACATAACTAGTATTTAAATTTAGTAATATGATATAACTTTTGCCATGATGAACAAATCAAATGAACTAAAACAGTTTACAAATTTTTTCAAAAAAATGAATAACATTTATAACATGTTAAATATTTTTACTTCTACTATACAGGTAGCACAGTTTTTAAAATTTTTAGAGAATCCAGAAGAATACCCAGTTGCTTTGAATTACTCAAGTAAATTAGAATAATATCAGTATTCATTCAATAATTTTTTTTGTTAATCAAAGGGTTCATTTGAAGTCATTTTAATAACATCATTTGTCATTTGTAGATTTACTTTTCTTCATTATGACTCTTAACATTCTATTCTATTGAAACAAAATTTGAATTATATATCTACTCTTTCAACAAAAGACTCATGTAATATTTGAGTAATAATGCAATTTTGAATTATAGGTATGGTTAAAATATTTGTAAAGGACATTTTCTTTTTCAAAGAAACTTGAAAACAAAACATTTTGGAAAAGAGAATATAACCAGTATTCAATGAGGAAAAAAAACCTCGTTATTTTCTCAGGAATTTGTATTACAATCTAATACAAGTAATCAACAATGCCACACTTCACACTAAACAATCCTTACCACTTAAAATTACAAGACAGAAAAAGGACTATATTTAAAACTTGAATACTATTTCGAATGATTTTTTCTAACCTACCTTAAGCCATACATTCAATATAAAGTTATCAAAATTTTGTATCACATTAATAATTCCTTTTCTGGGGTTGGGACTGTAGCTCAGCGGTAGAGCACTTGCCTAGCACATGTGAGGCCCTGGGTTCCATCCTCAGCACCACATTTTAAAAAAAATAAAAAAAAGATATTGTGTTCAACTACAACTAAAAAAAATAAATATTAAAAAAAAATAATAATTCCCTTTCCAATTCTGGATACAAATAAAAAACAATTACCCTTGACTATTCAGCAATGTTTTCTTTAGTTGCAATAATAAGGAAATTGAAGCTTAACTGGGGGAGCCAGTGAAACAAGTGAAGTTTGAAAAGGGTCCCCACAGGTTCTAACACTCTGCCAGCTTTGAAGAAACTGCTCTAGAAGGGTTAAAATTTTGGATTCTACACTGAAAGGTTGAATTGAAACACTGAAAAATTATCTGGCAGTAGATACATTTAAGAACTTCATAAACCATCTATTGGTTTCATGATTCTGAGTTTTCATGACAGATTTTATCTGGGAAAAAATCATCACACGATAAATCAGTAAAAAGACAGATTGGGATTCTTTCAAAAAAAAAAACAATTTTTTTTAAAACAAGGCATCCAGAACACCAAAGCAATAAAGGCCAGAAATACATACAAGACCAAGAACATCTAATAATCAGAGAACAAATTCTGAAACCTGCTGGTGGATTTTATTAAAAGCATTAAATTTCATTAATAAAATGGTACAAAAATCTAAGACTTTACCATCATTTCTTGCTCAAAGCGCCGGAATATTTGTTCTCGTTGTTGCTGTAGCTTGCTATTGAGCTGTTGTTGGGCTCTTTGCTCTTCTTTCTGAAGAAATCTTAACTCTCGAAGTTCCTGACGTCTGTGACAAAAAGTAATAATTAACAACAGAGAGGAAGACAGAAAAAAATTACACCTATGAAATAAGATTTTTAAGACCCAACTTTTAAATGAAAAAGAATATGTTGTCTACCCACCTGAGAAACCTCAATTCCTCAGTTTTGGAGTCACTGTCTGTAACTATCTTCGATGTTGTTACACTCACTTCTACACCATCAACAATAAATTTGCGTGTTTTCTTCAATGTTTTCTTTTGTCTTCTTGTTTCCTGAGTGAGATTTTTACTTTAGTTAGGTTTTATGTAAGGAATACTGAAGAAATGAAACATTTTTTTCTTCAAAAATAAAAATAGGGCTGGGGATGTGGCTCAAGCGGTGGCACACTCGCCTGGCATGCACAGGATGCTGGGTTCGATCCTCAACACCATATAAAAAAAAAATAAAGATATTGTGTCCACCTAAAACTAAAAAATAAATATTAAAAAAAAGTTAAAAATAAAAACAGATGCACAGCCCTGACAACTATACATGTGAAATAAGAATATAAAGCAGGGAGACTAGCATCTAACCCTTAAACTTTGACCTCCGAACTCCACTTCCTTTATGGATAAATTCAATTTTTTTAAAAAGTAAAATTGGGCATTTTGGTTACATACATACATAACTTCTCTAACACTACATAATTAGGAACAAGTGAATGCTTTACATAAATGGATAATTAGTATAACTTACATATCAACCACTTTTTCTTCATCTTTTCATTTTTGTGATTTCTCAGATACCTCTGCCTTTTTACTGACAAAACACTTCAAAATGAATTCCTGGGACTTATCCCTTAAAATATCTAAATCTATAAATCTGAGGGCAGCTGGCAATGTTTTTTGAAAAGGTTCTCTGGTAAGTTTTAAATGCTGTCAGGACAGGGAATCAAAATCTATTTAACCAACAGCAATAATGCCAACAGCACTCCTCCACTAGGGCCAGGGTTGGATGTGTGATTTTATAATTACTAGAAAGACAGTGCCTCTACTATACCCCAAAGCACCTGACCGACCTACCAGCTACTACCTAAAAACTCTTTATCAAGACCTTTTTAAAAATCTGTTAATTGCTCAACGGGTACCCAAAATCTTTTAAATGTATACAGAAATAACAGAAATCTAAAACTCCTACAAACACATTTTGATAAACCCAAATGTATAAAGAGCATACTTGGTTTCAATATGGAGAAGGAGGTTATAGCAGAGAGAGCAAAAGTAACAACACTAAACTCAAAATGCATTAGAATTTTACGGTTTGCCTCTGGCACCTTTTGATCACCTTTCTAAAAATTCTCTTACTCTTTCATCCTCCAGGACCCACAATCTTCATGCTCCTCTCCCTAGCCCTGGGAGGCTACTACTGGACTACAGTAGCCTCGCCAGACTCCCTCTAAAATTGAACACTGGCATGCTCCAAAAAATCTGCCTCCCTTAATCTCCAACTTTCACATTTCTTCAGTTTCTCCTAAAGTATCCACAATTACTATCTCCATAATTCTCATAGAAGAATTTGTATTTTTAAAAGAGGCTACTAGGTCAGTGAATGAATTTTGGATTGGTGGAATTACAGTTGGCAAAACAAAGCAAACTGAAGAGAAAAGAAAAAGAAGAAAATCCAGGCCAAGTAACACTTTGGAGTGGAAAAGTAGGACGATCAGTTGTTCTGTGGAGGTCTGTCCCTATGGTCAGTTTTCCTACGTTGCTTATGCTTGTCAATCTCCTCTTATTTATCAACCCAAAATCTCTAAGAGGTATTTTTCCGAAGTGTAATTCATAGCTCACCCTATTGGAACCCCACAGGATCCTTTGTTACAGATACTGATTATCAGGACCCTTCCCAGATTTCTACATAGCTCCCCTCACAATTCCTAAGCACACCAAAGACTTGAGAATTATGCTCTAAAAGCTCCAAATGTTCTAGGTTTTAGTTTTTGGTTTTGTTTGTTTTCCCACAAGGCTATCACCTGTATAAGCCAATGGTAAGTGGAGGATTGTTTACCTCCTAAATGTGCTTAAAAATAGATCATTCTTTCAATTTCTCAGTTCTTTCATATATTAGTCATCATTCCTCAAATCGCACCTAGATATGTGCAATAAAAGACTGTAAATCAAACTAAGCGACTATATACTGTAATTATCTACATTAGGTGTACAAAAATAAATAGGTCCTACCAAAAGACTGAAAGAATATAATCAAAATCTCTCTTCTTGGTTCTTTTTAATTGATTGCCTTAATGACCAAGAAAGAACTCAGAAGATTAGTATTATTACTCTGATTTAATGCTGCTTTATTTTCAAGACATCAATGAACTCTAAAATTGCCAAAATGACAAAAACAAAAACAAACAAACAAACAAAAAAACCCAACCAAGGACCCACATGTACTTACTTGTAAAGATATTGACCCACTGTCTTTAGTTTTACTTAGGAAGCTAGAGATGGATAAATTCAAGTCAATGCTGCTATTATCAGCAGCGGAACCAGTGCCTGAATCAGTATCATTTTCCTTCTGATTCTCAGATTCTGGTAGCAGTATGGTTTCAGTTTTTGATAAAGCACCTATTTCTCCTTTATTTTCTGCATCTTCAGAGTTGATATTAATACTGGGTATTGAAACAGGCTGAGGTTCACTGGGCTGTGAAGTTGCAGGAACTTGAGGTTCTATTTTAATTGGCACTTCACGTGGAATTTCTTTCTTCTCTGTCTCTATCTGAGCAGTGGCTTCCTGAGCATCCTGAGTTTCACTTCCTACAGCCTTTTGTTCAGTATCAATCACTGCACTTCTGACCTCTATTTCTTCAGTGCCACTTAACTCACTAACTTCCTCAACTTCATTTGTCCTTGGTTCTTCATTGGTCTCCAATATGTTCTCTGAACTGTTGACTAGTTGTTCTTCACTTTTAACTTCTACAGATCTTTCATCTACATCTTTAGTCTCAACTATTTCTTTAGTAGGAGGAACATCCTTAGTACCACAAACCTCAGGACCTTCCATGGGCTTATCTATTATTTTCTGGGCTACTTCAACCACTTCTTTCCCATCATTAGTCTGAACAACCTCAATATTGTTTTCAACTGCCTTCTCAGCAACATTTGTTGCCTCATTTGTCACTTTGCTACTATCTATCACCTTGCTACTATCATTGATCATATCATTTTGAGTTCTGTCATCTTTTTCCAATTTCTCTGGGGTGTCCTCCTTTGTAAGCCCAACTTCATTGTCAACTACCTGAATATCTGTCTCTTTTTCTCCAGTCTCTTGAGAAACTAAATCAACTGTCTGAATAGTAGAATCTTTCATTTCTTCAGATTTTATAAATTTATTTTCAAGTGTCTGTTGTTTATCCTGATCCTTTTCTCCCTCCTGTTTCAAATTATGTTTGTTATTTGTTTCTAAAGTTACTGTTACATTATTCTCTTCTCCTTCATTGACTGAATTAATGCCCACAGCTTCCTGATCTTCTGTGTCAGGCAGATTTTCCAACTTGAGTCTCTTCTCTCTCTCACTGTCCTGGATTACTGTTGGTCTATCATGGTATTCAGACACAGCTTCTAAATGAGCATCATTTGTATCTTCATTAATACCCTCTACAGCCTTTTCAGCTTCAGCAGTGGTGAGTTTTTCATTAAGAACTTTGCTGCTAAAATTATCCCCAGAAGAATTGCGTTCTGTTTTTTCTGAGACGGACTCCAAAATACAAGCATTTTGTGAAAGTTTATCTTCTTCTGAACTGGCAATACTAAGGTCAGAGGAGGCACGCTTACTTGCAGGTATTGGCTAAAAAAGATTTTATACATTTTTAATGTTAAAACAGGATTCAAGATGGTGATCAAAACAATGTTTACAATGGTTTAATATCTATATTCAATAGAAGTTATTGAAGTTATAATTTAAGGAATTAACAGTTCTTCAACAATAAATATGAGAAAAATAAGTAATAAGAAGCAATCATTATTAACTTCACTTTTAAAATTAAAGATTTTATACTCCCAGCCATCAGTTTTATTCCTTAGATGTAGGTACAATCCCCCACCTCAAAGCACAACTCTAAAAACTAAATAAAATTTCCTTTCTAAATACTGACCAGAGAATTTTCTGTTTCCTCATCATCATCTTCCTCTTTGCCATCTTCAACTTCCTCTGTTACTTCAGCCTTTGCTTCTGCTATCAATTCTCGGATTGGTTTATTGGAATCAACAGTAACAAAGGGATGCTGTTGAGCATTAAAAAGAGCATATTCAGTAACAACTGAAATATCTGCCTGTAAAGGAAGTTTCAAACATAAAGCACACATACTAACAGGGTAAAAATATGAGTAGGAAAAACATAAACAACTTTGCAGAATATTACATTTAGTAAAGAGGGGAGGAGGTTAACAACAAAAAAAAAAAAGAGAGAGAGAGAGCTTTTGGTCAAAAAATCCACAACTGGATTTTTTGGGTTTTTTTTTTAAACAAATTGAAGTAGGCCAGGCACTCTCCTATAATCCTAGCAGCTAAGGAGGCTGAGGCAGTAGGATCCTAAGTTCAAAGTTAGCCTCAGCAATGTAGCAAGACACTGTCTCAAAATAAAAAATAAAAGGGGCTGGGGATATGGCTCAATGGTTAAGTCCCCCTGGGTTCAATTCCTGGTACCAAAAAAAAGATTTGAAGTAATTTTTATCAAAAATGAAAAGATCTGTTATATATGGGTCCTAGAAACATATTCGTTTCTGTATATTTAAAAATTTATCATTAAAAGTTTTAAATTAAAATGTAAAGCTAGTTTCAAGTCAGTACAAAGTCACTTCTTAAAAAAGTAATAGCTATTAAATCCTCAATAAAGCTGGGTGTGGTGGCACATGCCTGTGATCCCAGCTTCAGAAGGCTGGGACAAGAGAATCACAAGGTCAAGGCCAGCCTGAACAATTTATCGAGACCCTGTCTCAAAATAAAAAGGACTGGAGATGTAGCACAACAACAAGCACTTGCCTAGCATGCACAAGGTCCAGGGTTCAAAAAAACTTCAACAATGAAATTACAAAAAGCTTTACAGTTCTATCTAAAGTATCTATAATCACCTATTTTGTTTCTGAGATGGTTTTAATATTCTTAAAAGAAAACATTCATCTCTGTATACTCAACACTTAATAGTGTCTGTCACAGACTAAAACTTTCAAAGTAGTAAAATAATATTAGAAAGTGTATACTAGGGATATGCTTGTTGCACACAGCAAGGCAATTTTTTTCTGCTTTCCTCCCAACCCTCAAATAAATAGGTCAGGACTAGTACAATGTAGGAGTTACACAAATCATTCTAACAGATTTGTCATTCTGTTTATTTATCTATAATATTAATTATTTGACAAGCTTTTATTTCAAATATTACAAGCAGATCCCACTAACCAAAATTAAACTATCTGATCACTTTAACATCATTTTTTAAAAGCCAACAATATTTACTACTGAACACAATAATAAAAAAAAATTAAAAATTAATTAGTTCGTGGTCCCTGTCCATAAGAGCTTGCTTTCTAGTAATTAGAGAAATATAATGGAAATAACTAACAAAAAGAAAAGAATGTAATTAAACTAAATCAAAAAAACACAAGAAAGGGCTGGAGATAGAACTCAGTTGGTAGAGTGCTTGCCTTGCATGCACAATGTGCTGGGTTCAATCCCCAGAACCACACACACACACACACACACACAAAAAAAAAAAAAAAAAAAAAACCCACAAGAGAAATGGCTTATAAGAAAAAATGGCTTAATTTCTCTTAGTAATGGCAGCACATGTTAGTAAAAAGCAAATGTTGACTACTATACCATGTATTTCATCTTTCCACAGAGAAACTCAAGTGGGAAAAAAAATAACCACAATAAGTGAATTTGAAATTGCATTATTTTTAAGAGATGTTAAAACAATACAATTTGCTATTATCACACTATCCCTATTTTACCTGCAGTAATTGAGACGTAGTCCACCTGGCATCCACATTCTTTTCTAAGCATTTCTTTAGAAAGTCCTTAAAATTTGAAGACCTTCAAAATAAAATTTTAACAATGACATTCTATTTTACTTTCTTGTTATTAAAATCAAACAAAATTCCTTAATAAACCATGCTTAAGTTTAATTATGTATGTAATCTTATTCATTCACCATTAAGAAACCTAGTTGGGCTGAGGCTGTGGCTCAGTGCTAGTGCACTTGCCAGGCATGTGTGAGGCACTAGGTTCGATTCTCAGCACCACATATAAATAAATAAATAAAATAAAGGACTATCTATAACTAAAAAAAAAATTTTTTTTTTAAAGAAAACTGGGGCTGGGGATATGGCTCAATTAGTAGCATGCTTGCCTGGCATGCGTGAGGCACTGGGTTCGATCCTCAGAACCACATAAAAATTAAAAAAAAAAAAAAAGAAAACCAGTTAATGAGTATAAGATGTTATAAAACTTATTCTTCTATAAATATATATTAGACATATATTAAGAAGGTACATAGTTGATCACTGAGATACAGCTATAAATTTACAAGTATGCCAAAAAATCACAAAGATTATCCTATTATACTAAATTTCAAAAGTATATATCAACCACATATATACATTACTTTCTTACACCACAGAAAATACTTTTTTCATGCAGAACTCACTCAGGTTTTTTCTCTGTGTGGTGTAAGAAAGTAACATACATATTTTTTCCTTTTTTTTTTTTTCTTTTTGGTATAAGGATTGAACCAAGGGCACTCAACAGCTGAGCCACATTCTCAACCCATTTTTATTTTTTATTTTCAGACAGGTTCTCACTAAGTTGCTCATGGTCTTGCTAAGTAGCTAGGGCTGGCTTTGAACTTGTGATCTTCCTGCCTCAGCCTTTGGAGACACTGAGATTACAGGCATGTGCCACCATGCCTGGCTGATATAATTTTTTTTTTGTATGGTCATTAAGTCTTGAAAATATAACCAAAATCAATTTTCTGATTCATGTAGTTTTTGTACCACATAACCAAACTTAAATGCCCTTGGAAAATTAGAAAAAATAAAATGTTAAGTTTTGCTTCCTGAAAATCTTTCTTTAGAATAATTTACCATCGTGATGGCTGTGCTAATGTAGGAGGTTCAGATTTTGCTATTTTTAGCAGCACTCGCATTGGATTTAACTCATGATGAGGTGGTTCTATCTCAGCCATTTCTATTAAAGTGATACCCAGGGACCAAACATCAGCTTTATAGTCATAGGGTCTGTCCTTCGACGTCTCACACATGACTACTTCAGGAGCCATCCTATGAAGACAGAGAATTTGAAAAGTTGTTAGGATATTTAATTTAAGAACTGTTATTTAAAAAAAAAAAAAGAACTGTCATTTCAAACCATACAGACAATATAATAATTATTATTTGTTATTATTATTGAATTATAACTATTGACATGACTAATACTGTAAATTCATAAAAATACCTACCAATATGGAGTGCCAATAAAAGAATCCCTTCTTTGAATTGTCCTTGTGTTTTTAGCTGATACTCCAAAATCCGCTTAAAATAAATAAGCATACATTAGCATTAATGATAGCTTTTAAGCACAGTTAATTGTACTCAATGGGGCAGAGAAGGGGAATATTACAAGAGTGAATAAGGACACTCTTATTAAAGGGTAAATAAAATACAAATAATTTCTCTACCATTCTAATCTTGACTATATAGTACCACTTTTCAAAAGCACTGCCAAAGTTTACATCCTCAACACACTAATACCACCATCTTAACATCTTCAGATGTTAAATTCTTCAAAATTGAAAAAAAAAATAGTAACTTCCAAATAGAAGAGTTCATCCACTTCAAAGCAAACATCAACTAGTGCTACAGGATGCAACTAAATCAACATTTTTTTCCTATGGTGTAAAAAAACAGAAATTCTACCAAAGGAATCTTTATGACAGCATTATGATTTGCAGACATCCTTGTAAAACTGTATCAGAAAAGAAATTGGAAACTTTGTGTTTTAATTTAAATTATAAAAATAGCCACATTGTAGCTTTATCAGTTGTCAACTCCATCTCTTCATCTCAGATAACCACTAAAGAACCAATTCATTGTTTTGAAAACTAAATAAATAAAAAGAAAGCATTTTCCTATCTTTTAATATGAACTATAGCTCTAAATAGTCAAATAGTTAAAGAGGAGTATCATCTTATTAAAAAAGATTGACAATTCATTTTGCCACCCAAATAAAAGAAGAAATCTAGGTATGAAGCATCTAAACACCAATAGCTGCTAACATCAGAAAAGAACAAAGGGAAACACTGCATGTCTCTTGATGAAATAATGCAAAACCACCTGTTTGTTTTACCAAAGGATCAGACTTGAGACTCATCAAGATTTTGGATTCAGTTACCAATTTGAAGGAAATATAAAAAGGAAATTATTGAAATCATCATTATAATGCAATCAGCAAAAAGCAATTGGAGGGAAATGATATAGGTCAAACAGCCCAGGTCCTTTGGGCAATGTTTTCCACCTTGCTTTCATTACTATTTCACTGAAGGACCCTTTTAAGACAAGTTTTCCTAATCTTCCCAGCCCACATAAAAATTTAATACCACACATACACTGTATGTATGTTCTTGTATTCTGGATCTTTGAGGGAATCACAAACCACTATAATATCTAATATTCTTTGCCCCAAACATACTAATTATTGTTCTCTGGATAGAGACATTATTGCCTCCGTAAGAATGCACACTATCATGTTAAGAAAGAGATATAGGGGGCTGGGGCTGTGCCTCAGCAGTAGAGCACTCGCCTAGCAAGTGTGAGGCCCTGGGTTTGATCCTCAGCACCACATATAAATAAATAAAGGTATTGTGTTCACCTACAACTAAGAAATATATATAATTTTTTAAAAGAAAGAGATATAGGGGATTCTGCAAATTAAAGGAGACTTAAAAAGAAAAATTTATATATGGGCAAGTTTAAATTTTTATAGAGATGAATAATGGGTGACTGAACCATTAAGAAATGCAAGGAAGTCACTGCTGTAAAAATCAGGATGAAGCGTGCAGAGAGGAGGGACAGTGACTGAGATAGACAAGTAGAAGAACCTCTGGGATGTCTAACAAAGTGTAATTTTTTTTACCTAGATGATGATTTCAGAAAACTTTTGCCTAAAAAGCTACAAAGTAACTACGCTATATGGCTTTTTGTGTGGTTTTCTATATCTGTGTTTATGTCACATTAAAAAAGAAAAAATAATACTGCATATGTGTAGATGTCATGACAAAATAGTTAAAAAAATATTTATAATAGTTGCATGTATTTTGTCCTTTTAATATGCTTCCAAAATGTGCAAATTAAGACTCCATCACTATATTTTTTTACAATTTCATATCTTATATGGGTTCTATCTTCCATTTGAATAATGGATGAAATAATCTCCAATCTAAAATCTACATCTAATTCTTACAAAGTTCATTACTTATTCCTTCAGTGTAAGAAAACAAAATTAAAATACTAGTACTTACACTTACTTTAGGTATCCTTTTCAAACCTAATGTTACTTTGTTAGTTTATCTAGGGTACTATATTAATAACATAGAGTATAAAACTAAACATGAAAAAAAGAAACCTGCTAGATTTAAGTTTTGGAAATAAAGATAAAATTGAGTTAGTGGTACTATACTATATTTATTCTAAATGTAAAATATTAACATGTATTATACCTATTCACAAAAATTGAAGGGAAAAAACCTATCTTTTAAAAGTTTGTCCTTTTGAAAATAAATAAAACTATACTTATGGGCTGGGGTTGTAACTCAGTGGTAGAGAACTTGCCCAGCATGTGTGAGGCCCTGGGTTCAATTCTCTGCACCACATAAAAATAAATAAAAGTTTTGTGTCCATCTACAACTAAAAAATAAATTTAAAAAAATTTTTTAAACTAACCTTTCTTACTTTTTTTTTAAAGTGTTATATTAAAAATCTATAGGAATCTGGAAGCTAATGCATATTTATCTAAGGAACTATTTAAAAAAACTAGTAAGGAGTAATTCTTCATATGTCACCTATTTGAGTAATAAAATAATATTAAGAAACACACACACAGTGTAAATCTCAGAACACAAATACAAATGTTTTATTTAAATGAATAACTTACCCAATTTAATATCTCCATCTAAGGTAAAAAGAATGTTGCCAGCTTTTAGATCTCTATGGATGATTTTATTATCATGTAAGTAGTTCAATGCCTCTAAAGTCTGCTTGCAAACTACTTGTATTTGGGACTCAGTTAATGGTCTCTCAAGTTCTACAGAAAGTAAAAACAAATTTTTTTAATTTTAAAAATCTGCATTTTTATACAATGAAAACATAGCAGTGAGCTATATCCCTTTTGGTATATACCATCATTGTGAACTTGTCAAAGATCATATAGAGTAAATTTATTTTACAAGAACTAAATATCTACAAAATAACTTTCCAGATATATTATACAACATTTCATTTTAGAACTATAATTATCCAAGAATGTGAAAACACAATTAGGGGCCAGGGTTGTGGCTCAGTGGTAAAGCACTCGCCTAGCACGTGCAAGGTGCTGGGTTGTATACTCAGCACCACATAAAAATACAGTAAAGGTATTGTGTTCAACTACACTAAAACAAAAATTTTTTAAAATTGATTAAATTGATTTTTTAATTCACTGAACTTCACTCAATAATTATATTACACATACATATATATAAATGGTTGAAATCCTTTACTCTTAAGTGTAATTTAAGAGGTAAACATAAAGAATAAAAAGGTATTTACCAAGCATCACAGCATCTACTGCTCCACCTGCACAAAATTCAATGAGGATCTGCATGCAAATAAAAAAGCACGTGTCTAAAACTACATTGAGTTTCAGAATTTCTTCTTCAATTTAGCAAAAAAGATAAAGAAATAGACACTGAACAATCTGGGTTATATAAACAATATTATGGTAAACATGAAGATTTTCTTTGTCAAAAGAGTTATAATTCTTAAGTAATACACATTTTAAAAAGCACAAAGAAATCACATTATGAAAGGAAGTGAGTTGTTGTTAAAATTCTCTAAAATTACCAGGTACAGAGTTTTTATTCTATTAAATGTTCTTTTTTCATCACGGAAAGATTTTATTACTCCCATTTTAAGATAACTATTGTGGAATTATGTAATCAATTATCTTCATTCTTTAAATATATATATGTATATACATAGATAGAATGTGTGTGTGTGTGTGTGTGTGTATATATATATATATATATATATGCAAAGCAAAAGCCCCTGCTTTTTTCTCTCTCTACAATACTTAATTTTTTCAGGTGTTTGCCAATTATAATTATTTTCAATGTCATTATATTCTGTAAAAAATAATTTAGAAGGTATATCATTATTCATCCTCTAGATGAGTAAACAGATTTACAAAGGTTAAGTGATTTATACAAGCTTCAAACTGATAAGACTAGGATCAAAAGTATAAGCTTTCTGCAAGAAGTGGTGGCACATGCCTGTAAACTCAGAGACTCAAGGCTGAGACAGAAGGGTCACAAGTTCATGTGCTACGCAAGTGCTCTACTACTGAGCCATAACCCCAGCCCCTGGATCACAAGTTCAAAGCCAGCCTTAGCAACTTAGTGAGGCACTAAGTAACTTAGTGAGACTCTATCTCAAAATTAAAAAAAAAAAAAAAGGAGAGGGGCAAGGGCTAGGATGTAGCTCAGTGTTTACGCACTCCTGGGTTCAATTTACAGTTCCAAATAAATAAATAAGTGTGTGTGTGTGTGTGTGTGTGTGTGTGTGTGTGTGTATGTGTGTGTAAAAAGCCATTTGAGGGTGCTGGGGCTGCAGCTCAGTTGTAGAATGCTTGCCTAGTATGTGTGAGGCACTGGTTCAATCCTCAGCACCACATAAAAAATAAATTAATGAACAAAGATATTGTGTGTCCATCTACCTCTAATAAAGTATTTTTTAAAAAATTTAGATTTCCAGTCAATAATTCTTTATGTTGCTTACTCTTCTCCCCTAACACTTTGCTTCTTTCTTCAAGGAAAAAAGCTAAAACTCCATTTTAAAATCTCTCTTGATTAAACTACACTAGAACAGAACAAGTAACTGACTAGTTATCATAATGAATATTAACATTTTACTTTTGTATCTGTGCCTATTTTCTTAAAAGTGAACGAAATTTATATCTACAACCTTAGTCACTATATAATGCACTGAAATTGAGCCTGGTAATATATTAAGATATTTAACATTTACAATAAGCATTTTATACTTTATACATGATTTACAAAAATTTTTAGGATAAAAATTTATAAGCAACTTCTAGGAAAACAGAAAATTTAACAAATTTAAAATAAATACTTAAACTACAATAAGGACATCTAATTTCATACTTTGGGAAATTCAATATTCTTAACCAAGTTTTTCTACCTGGATCCAATGTCAAACAATTAGGATGAAACTGGTATAACTGGAAACTTAAATCTGAACAACTGTTGAAGCTGTGGGTAATTGTGTTATTAATGACTCGCTCATCCACAGATCAATTCTCATTCAAGTATAAGTAAAAAAATAGAAGAGGTAATACATAAAATAGGTTTTCACTCTCTCTTTAGGACAATTATCTCATTTAAGCCATTCCATAGATCAGTATGAAATACTTACCCAAAGATTGTTTTCATAATAGAAAGCATCTAGAAGCTTGACTATGTTTGGGTGATCACAAGATGCTAATATATCAATCTCAACCATATAATCTTCAAGTTCTTCTTCAGATTTAGTGTCAATCACCTTTGCAGCTGCTAAAACATTGGTCTCTTTATTCTGTGCCTAAAAATGAAAGTACCAGAAGTGTCACACTTCAAATGTATACTTTTAAAAATTTATTTTAGAGTAGTTTCAGGTTCACAGCAAACTTAGCAGAAAACAGAATTCCTTTACACCCCCTACTTCCTCCCTCACACACAAAACCTTCCCCACTACCAAGTCTGCACCAGGGTGATAAATTTGCTACAATGATAAACCAACATTAACACATCATTATCACTCAAGCCATAGTTTACATTAGGGTTCACTCTTGGGGCTGCTCATTATCTATTACTTTCAACAAATAAACAAATGGCATGTATCCACCATTATAATATAACACAAAAGTTTAGTGTGCCCTAAAAATCTTCTGGCTATTCCCTTCTCTCTTCTCACCAATTCTGGCAACCCCTGATTTTTTTTATTGCCTCCTTAGTTTTGCCTTTTCTAGAATGTCATAGTTAGGATCTTACAATCTGTAGACCTTTCATATTAGCTTCTCTCCCTTAGGAATATGTAAAGTTCCTGCAGGTCTTTTCACAGCTTGATAAATCGTTTTTGTGGTGTTTTTTTTTAAGTACTCAATTATATTCCAGTTCAGCTGTGCCAGTTTATTTATCCATTCATCTGATAAAGTATATACTGATTGTTACCAAGTTTTGGCAAATATGAATAAAGTTGCTATAAAAATGCATGTGTAGATTACTATGTGGACATAAGTTTTTACCTCATTTGGATAAATACCAAAGAATGCAAGTGTTGGATCCTATGGTTTGTTTAGTTTTGTAAGAATCTGCCAAACTATCTTCCAATGTGGATGTGTCATTTTGCAGCAATAAATATGAATTACTGTTGCTTCAAATCATCAGCATCATTTAGTATTATCAGTGTGGATTTTCACCAAATAGGTGTGTAGTAGTATCCTATTGTTTCAACTTCCAATTCCCTAATGATATGAGATATGGAGCACCTTTTCTTTATTAGCCAAGTTCATATCTTTGGTGAGGTATCTGTCCAAATTTTGGTGAGGTATCTGCTCATTTTCTAATTGTTGAGGTTTTGGTGGGGTTTTTGTTGTTGTCTTTCTTTCTTTCGTTCTTTCGTTCTGTTCTGGTTTTCAGTGTTGGGGACTGAACCGAGGACATGGTACATACTAGGCAATTGCTCTACCACTGAGCTTCATCCCCCGTACTTTTTTTTTTTTTTTGAGAGAGAGAGAGAGACAGAGAGAGAGAGAGAGAATTTTCAACATCTATTTTCTAGTTTTCAGCGGACACAACATCTTTGTTTGTATGTGGTGCTAAGGATCAAACCTGGGTCGCACGCATGCCAGGCGAGCGCGCTACCGCTTGAGCCACATCCCCAGCCCCATTCCCCTTACTTTTTAAAATTTTATTTTGAGACAGGATCTCACTAAGTTGCCCAGCTAGCCTCAAACTTATGATACTCCTGCCGTAGCCTCCAAGTCGTTGGAATCACAGACATGCAACACCTGGCCAATTTATTGGTTTTTTGTATTGGGCGCCTGGGGATTTGAACCCAGGGTCTTATGCATACCAGGCAAGCACTTTACCACTGAGCCATATCCCCAGCCCCAATTTATTGTTGAGGTCTTTGCATATTTTGGATAACATTCCTTTATCTGATATGTGCTTTGAAAAAGTTTTCCCCCACCTGTGGCTTGTCTTCTCATTCACTTGACATACTATTTTAAAAAGATAAATAGTAACTACAACTTGCTATGCATACTGCTAAGTGCTTTATATGCAGAAGAGTTAGTGCTTTAAATCATCCCACCGAGTGGGTCAGAGTGCTAAGGATTCAAATTATGGTTTTGCCACTTATTAGCATGTTGCTTGGGGCAACTTTAAAAAAACGTGTGTGTATGTGTGTGTGTATGTGTGTGTGTGTGTGTGTGTGTGTGTGTGTGTGTATTCAATACAATGTTTGGCACATATAGTAAGAATTCAAAAATATTAGCTGTAATTATAACTACTAATTAATTTTAACAATACCACCATGATACTTTATTATACCTACTTCAAAGGAGGATATATATAAACTTGGGCAGGTAAAAAGGTTTCCCCAGGTCATGTAGCTAATAAGAGGCAAAGAGTTTTTATATTCAAGTCTGCTTCCAAAGTGCACCCCCCCTTTTTTTTAACCTTTATCATCATCCTTAAAGGGTACACACCCACTTTGATATAAGGATTACTTTGAGGTAAAAGCACTTGAAAAAACAAATGCAAGAAGAAGATTCTTACAAAATTTCCCCATTCTCTTCCTGAAAAAACATAAAAAAAAAAAAAGATAGAAAGGTACCCTCTGTGTACCAAAAAAAAAAAAAAATGCTTCAAAGAGAGTCATAACAGAACATTCTGTACAAATAGACCTTATTAAAACAATTCTTATTTTCATTTAGTCTCTCCACACAATTTACCAACTTTTCTACAACAATCTCTTTCTTTATTCAACCTAATACAAAAAGCATGTAGGTTTTGCCTTTCCTTTGCCACATGAAGCTTTTATTAAATTTTATGCTTTTCTTCTGCTAATCTATGCCAATTTAATTCTCAGGTCCAAAGGGCAAAGGTCAAGTTTTTGCCTCCCCTACACCCTTTCCAGTCTTTCTGCATTTCCATCAATTTGGTCATTTTTCCTTGCTCTAATTAATTTAACTTTTCTATTTTCTTTCTTTGGGTGAATAACTTCTCACCAAATGGAAAGTTTCAAATATGTGATAGAGCCGAGATTATTTTTTTAGAAATCAGATTTTAAAATACTAATCAGGTTGTTTTAAAAGACATTTCAGTATTATATGTTATCATCACTTCAACAAAACTGCATTATTACCTAAAAAAAAGAAAAAAAAATTAAACTTTAATATTTTTTAAATATTAATTTAAAAAAATATTAAAGTTAATAACAGCATTTGAATCAAATGTATGATATGTCAAGATCATTGTAATGTTTTGAGCAACTAATAAAAAATTTTTAAAAAATAAAATAAAAATTTTTTTAAAAAAGTTAATAACAGGGGCTGGGGTTGCAACTCAGTGGGAGAGCGCTTGCCTAACATACATGAGCACCGGGTTCGATTCTCAGCACCACATACACATAAATAAAAAAAATAAAGATCCATCAACAACTAAAAAATATTTTTTAAAAAAAGTAAATAACAAATGTTTCAATACATAAATATCCAAATCACACTTTTAAGAACTTATCATAAAGATATAATTTCATAAAATAAAAATATGCCTGCATAAAAATATGATCGAAGCAATAATGCTAGAAAAATTGAATCAGCCTAAATGTCCATTAACAGGAATTTCCTTAAATCATGTAGTATAGTTCTACAATGGAAAATTACAGTCTTTAATCAATTGACTAATCAATTAATATTTCTTAAGATGGAATAGTAGCCACAACACATCAATGACTGAGAGAAAACAAGCATGAAAGGTTTGCAATTTCCCTAAAAATTACACATGAATTTTCACATATTGATGGCTACATAGGAAATACCTGGGTAAGGATGGTGGGGTTTCTACACTTATAAATTTCTGTATTTCTCATTCTATTTTAATTTTTTAATGGACTTGCATTCTTTTCACAGAATGCAGAAGAAATAAAGTACTAAAAAATAAGCATATAAGAAATTTCTGAGATCTATTATCTAATCTTGGAGATAATAAAGAATAAATGAAGCAGGTATCAGGCTTGCACATTGACATTGCCTAAGTAGATTATTGCTAAATTTCACTTCTTTGCGGGGAAAAAAATAGAGGTAAAGAGAATACTACTGTTTGGGGTTCAGAGAATATCCTTCAGATATTAAAAACAATTTCCTTACCACTCTAATAAGAACATTCTAATCCACTACATCATCAAATCTGGAATGCCTTTTTAAATTAGCTATTATTTCTTAGTCCACTAAGGAAAAAAGTACTTGGTAATTAACTATGACAATTCATCATTTAGAATTTTTCTTTTTTCTTTTTTTGAGAGAGAGAGAGGGAATATATTTTTTGTAGATGGACACAACACAATGTCTTTATTTTTATATGGTGCTGAGACTGAGAATCGAACCCGGGTCCTGCGTTCTACTGATGAGCCACAATCCCAGTCCTATCCTTTAGAATTTCTATTATGCTTTTTGAACTGGTTCTTTTGGACATATTTAAAAACAAGCTGTTATCACATAACTATTATATAAAAAGCTAAATTATTCTTCCTATTCAAGTTTGACTCTTCCAATAACTATTTTTTTAGTTATATAATGTCTGTGTTTTCCCACACAAAACTGTCCTCTGGCCATTAAAAGCTGTGGTGATGTGGCTTTCTGAAGAGCATCCCACCAGTGTCTCCAAGGTTTTCTTGGAAGCCAATGAATCTTGTTTTATAGGTTATAATGCTGGTACGTTCTTGATCTTACCACAGGCACTAAATGAAGATTTCTGGAGAAGAACCAAGACTCACACTGACTCTTCAAAAGATCCTCAAATAGTTTACTGATTGAAATATTAAGAGTTTGCAACAGAATGATACCAGAATACATGTAAGTTCATAATACACAGGAATGATTGCTGTATCATGACCACCTGGCCAAGAACAAGGACAAGATAGTGTCAAACAAAAACAAAACAAAAAGACATTTCAGACTTTCCCAGTTTCAGAAATGTTAAAAAAAAAAAAAAGACCTGTTGTAACTGGTAAAATATGGCATTAAATTTGTCTCCCTCAGAAAGAGACTTAGAATTGAGTCAATAATTAGAACTCGCCCTCCCCTGAGGCAGATGGAATAAACCAGTTAGAGATGAACCCTTCTCTTTACCATTTTAATTTAATTTTGGAAGAAAAAAATCAGAAGGAACATATCCTTAGAGAAGAATACTATAAAATATAGGCCCTAGTAGAAGACCAAGAATATTGGGAGTGGAGCTACAAGTCATCCTGCTTCTGCATGTTATATAGTCTGCATCTCTAAGATGTCCTAAGAAACAGTAAAGATGTATTTTTTACTTGCAAATGAAATAGGATGAAGGGGAAAAAGCAACTGACACTACATAACCTCTAAAGTTCTAATAACAGATTCTTTATTCTACTGCCCTGTATATTATATCAACAATGGTATCATTTGGTTTAATATAAGTTATAAATAAAAGTTACATTAGAAAGTACAGTGCCTCCAGGAGCTATGAATGTATTTAACCTTTGAGATGTCCAGAGTTCAATCCCCAGGGAGGGAAGGAGGAAGGAAGGAAGGAAAGGAGAGAGGGAGAGAGGGAAAGAAGGAAGGTGGAAAAGCACAATGTCTCTTATGTTATTGCTTGAAAATAATTTGATTACTCATAAGAATCTGGTTCTAAAGACCTCTAAAACAATAAAACTGAAATAAACACTGCTATTGTATGACACTAATCTTTAAACAAATATAAACAGACTAAAAATATTCTTAAGTGTCATCTATGTAATATCAAAAGGCATGAAAATGCTTCAAATAAGACAAAGGGTTTTTTTAGTGTTTTATTTATTTATTTTGCTTTTTTTATATTGCTCTGGGGACAGAACCCAGGACCTTGCACATGCTCTACCACTGGGCTACAAATAAAGATTTAATGAAATAAGCCAGGTACAGTGGTGCATGCCTGCAATCCCAGCAACTCGGGAGGCTGAGGCAGGAGGATTCCGAGTTCATAAGCCAGCCTCAGCAAATCAGCAAGCCTCTAAGCAATTTAGTGAGACCCTGTCTCCAAATAAATATAAAAACAGCTGGGGATGTGGTTCAGTAGTGAAGCACACCTGGGTTCAACCCCTGATACCAAAAATATACATGTACTTAATGAAATAACTAAAGATTAATAAAATAATGGAATAACAAATTCCAGATATTAATTTAAAATATAATTTCAGTTGCTAAAAGATTTCTAAAGATTAGTCATGAACATTCAAAATCACTGTTTTTACTTTCATGACTGATCAATACAGCTTGGTCACTTTACATAAATAAATAAGGAGCTGAAGGAAAGCATATCTTACCTGAATTTTCTGTACTGGTTTTATGCACTGAAAAAAGGTGGGTAAAAATTTTTCAATAGTGATTATGTCCTGGGTGATGAGTAATTTTTAAATCCTTATTTATTTTCTTTCTAGAATTCTACATTTTCTAAGGCTATAAATTTTTATAATGAGAAATATAATTTAATATTTATTTTTTAGTTGTAGTTGGTTGCCCATGCTAGGCGCACACTCTACCGCTGAGCCACAACCCCAGCCCTGAGAAATATATTTTAATAAATTCTCAGCTGGACCCAGGCATGTGACACATGCTTGTAATCCTAGCAACTCAGAAGGCTGAAGCAAGAGGACTGCAAGTTTAAAGCTAGCCTTGGCAACTCAGCAAGACCTTGTCTCAAAAATATAAAATCAAAAGGGCTGGGGATATAGCTCAGTGGTAGAAAGCCCCTGGATCAATTCCCAGCACCAAAAAACTAAACAATTTTTATTGTTATTATTCTCAGCAGAAATTAAAAGATCAGAAAAAAAAAATAGAGATGATTTCAGTCCCAAAGAGGTTATTAGTCAATCTAAAGGGAAAGTCAAAAAAACATGTAGAATAAATACAAAAGGAACATTTAAAAAAAGAATAAAGAATTCAATCAATTCAATAATCACTGGGGTTGATTCTGTTAATATGGATGATTTAATCTCAAGGTTGAAAACTAAAAGGTATCCTTTATCCCACCCACCAAAATAAGAGGTAAAATAAGAAGTATGAGGATATTCAATCATAACAAAATATAAAAACTAAACAAACCAAACCTCAGATCAGGATCATCTACTATATTCAAGGCATTGCTCAGGGCCGAGGAAAACAAAAAGACAACACACCTTAGTGAGCTGGGTGCAGTGGACCATGTCTGTAATCCCAACAGTTTGGATGGCTGAAGTAGGACAGGATGGTGAATTCAAAGCTAGCCTCAACAATTTAGCAAGGCCCTAAGCAACTCATCAAGACCCTGTCTCTAAATAAAATACAAAAAGGGCTAGGATGTGGCTCAGTGGTTAAGTGCCCCTGAGTTCAATCCCAGGTACCAAAAAGAAAAAAAGAAAAAAAAAAAAAAAAAAAACACTGTAGTGACATCTGTTGCAGGAATAAAAGAATAAAATGCAATATAAAAATATACTGAAGTATGATCAAGTGTTGATCTGCTAAAATCAATTCATTCTTTTTAAAATGTTCTTTTTAATTATACGTAACAGTGGAATGTATTTGACCTATCATGGAATATAACTTCCCTTTCTTGTGGTTGTATATGATGTGGAGTTTTACTGATTGTATATTCATTTATGAACATAGAAAAGTTATGTCCAATTCATGATGTTTTTCATATTCCCATGCTCCCTCCCTGATATCATCCACATATCAGAGAGAGCATTCAGCCTTTGATTTGGGGGGGATTGGCTTTTTTCACTTAGCATGATGGTCTTCAGTTCCATCCATTTACCAGCAAATACCATAATTTCATTCTTCTTTATGGCTGAGTAATACTCCATTGTGTAAATATACCACTCAATTCATTCTTTCAACAAATATTATGTGCCTTCTATGTCAGGCACTGTTTCAGCTGCTGACAAAATAACTCTTATCTTATGGCACTTATAATTACAGGAAATGAACAGTTGATAGGACAACAAATAAAATAGTATACAGGGATTAGCACTTTGGAAAACTTAAGATAACAAGAAAAATAAGGAAATGGGGAAATGGGAGCACACAGGGAAGAGATTCCAATGTAAATAGGGAGATTAGGTCTAAAAGAGAAAATAAATGAGTATATAAATAGATAAAATTCAATGATTTTATTTTAATGCTTTTTGAGACTAAATTTAAATTTTCAGCATTCTGCAAACAATAGGGTAAAAAATTTTCAAATTATTTTAAGTATGAAGTCTCTTTCTCCTCCTCTTTGCAGCCTCTCTCTAGTGCCCTCTATCTGTGAAACTTAAAAGTAAGCAGCTGACAGGGCAGAAATGTGACGCGCAGTCTTAGAAGCAGCATCACAAAGCAGAAAATAGAAGGGTTATGTTTGTAGGTGAGAGGAAATCGTTTAATAACTACCATGATCTTTCTAAAATCTATGAGGATTGCAGATGGGAGAACTAAGACACAAGCAGTACCATGCATTTGGATAATAATAAATTTCCAAAGTTCCAAAGACTTAAACAACAAGAGGGATGACAGTATAAAGAAAACAAATACTTTAAGACTGTTGTTACCTGTTTTAAATTATACATTAATTCTGGTGATCTTTTCCTCATCTTGGTAAGATTTTGGTAGGAACAAGTGTCAATATTAAATAAGAATAAAATTATTTATCAGGGCTGGTGGCTAAATGGTAGAGCATTTGCCCATTAAGTACAAAGCCCTGGGTTCAATCCCTAGACCATGCCCCCCCCCCAAAAAAAAAAAACAACACTGTTTTAGTCAGCTATTTCACTGCTGTGAATAAAAGATCTGACCAGAACAATTGTAGAGGAGGAAAAATTTATTTGAGGGCTCACAGTTTCAGAGGTTTTAGTCCATAGAAGGCCAGCTCCATTCCTCAGGGCTCAAGGTGAGGCAGAACATCATGATGTAAGAGTGTAGCAGAGGGAAATAGCTCACATGGTGATCAGAAAACAGAGAGAGAGGCTCCACTCGCCAGATACAAAATATATACCCCAAAGCCAAGCCCCAGTTCCCACCTCCTCCAGCCACATCCTACCTTTTCAGTTACCACTCAGTTAATCCCTATCAGGGAATTAAATCACTGATTGGGTTAAGATTCTTACAAGCCAATCATTCTCCTCTGAATCTTCTTGCATTGTCACACATGTGAGCTTTTGGGGGACATCCAACCATAACCACCACTTAAGACATAGTTAATTATTGGTGAAAGCTATGTTCTATAAATTTGCTATAAGTATTCACAAATCATAGGGAAAATATATACATAAAATGTGTATGAGTACATCTGGAGGGGCGTACACACATACACACACAGCTCACATAGGTTATAATCTTAAATACTAAAAATGATTCAATCTAATAGGTTCTTTCTTTTACAAAAGAGAAATGAAGTTCAGGAGTGACATATGACTGACCTGATGCCATCTCAATAATATATGCCAGAGTTGGGATTCAAACCTCATCCAACTGGCCCCAGGTTCTTGCTCTATACTACAGAATCCCAGAATATCTCCATCCACTGATGATCCTCTTTTGACAATTGACACAACAAGGCAAAGTGTTAACTTGCTCAACTTTAGCTGGAAAAGTGCTGAGGATACTATGATTTGAACGACCCTTCTAAAACTTATGTTTAAATTTAATTGCCATTATGAAGTGGGACCTTTAGGAGGTAATTAAGCCATGAAAGTTCCATCCTCAAGAGTAGGCTGGGGTTGTGGCTCAGTGGTAGAGCACTTGTCTAGCATGTGTGAGGCACTGGGTTTGATTCTCAGTACCACATAAAAAATAAATAAAATAAAGGCATTGTGTCCATCTGTAACTAATAAAAATATTTTTTTAAAGAAGAGTAGGATTGGCACCATTATAAAAGGCCAAGTTCATCCTTCTCTTACTCTCTTGTCCTTCCACCTTCTAGCAAGGGATAATATAAGTAGGCCCTCATTAGATGCCAGCCCCTTAATCTTAGACTTCTCAGCCTCCAGAATTATAAGAAAATTAACTTCTGTTCTTTAAATTATCTGGTCTATAATATTCTGCTATAATAGCAAAAATGTACTAATACAGAAGATACAATTTTTTCATAGCTCTAATACAATGTAAGCACTGCTAAGTATAGAGGTTAGGAAATGTGCAAATACAGATTTTGTAAATAATGAAGGTCTTTCCAAATTTCTGCAAAATATTACATAAATTCTTTTTCTAGAAAGTATTTTCATGTCATTTCCTGAATTATGCAAAAGAAATATGCTTTACAGTCTCTTTATATTCCCAAACACTATTTTAATTTTGATGTTCTGGTTATTTATTTAAAACATAAGTCATTGGTTAGTCAAGATAAATCAATAACAAAATGATGTCAGTAATAATTTAACTTTGGCTAACTGCAGTTTCCAAAATACTTTACCAATTCTCAGATCACACAGATTTCCCACTTATTTCCTACTTATTTCAGACTTACTGACTCAGCAATATGAATTTGCTGAAAGAAGCACAATTAATAGATAACCTAAGAAATACATAGATTAGTGGAGCTGGGGTTGTAGCTCCAGCACATGTGAAGTACTGGGTTCAATTCTCAGCACCACATATAAATAAATAAACTAATTTAATAAAGGTCCATCAACAACTTAAAAATATTTTAAAAAAAGAAATACATAGATTACATAGTTGAAAAAGAAAAAAAACTGAGAACATAAGAGACAGGAGATTTTTTTAATATTTAAAAATAAGACAAAGATGTACCATTTTAGAAATTAATTCAAGAAAAATCATGGTTTTTAAGTATAAGGAAATCAATTTCATTCATAATAGCATTGAAAAGAATAAAACACTTCTGAATTAATCAAAAAGATGAAAAACAAAATAAAAACAAAACACCACTAACAGAAATAAAATATAAAAAAGTATATCACATGTTGCTAAATTTTACTAAAATTTCAATAACTACCAAAGCAACCTACAAATTGCATGCAAACCCTATCAAAATTCCAACATATTTTTGCAGAAAGCTATCCTAAAATTCATATAAAATCTCAAGTGTCAGCAAATAGTGAAAATAATCTTAAGAAGAGCAAAGCTCAAGGAATCACACTTCCTAATTTCAAAACTTACCATATAGTTGAAATAATCAAAACAATGTAGTACTGGCAACAAAGACAGACATACAGAATGGAGTAGAGAGCCTAAAAGAAATCCTGGCATATATGGTCATGATTTTGACAAGGGTGTGACCATCCACTGGGGAAAGGACAGTATTTTCAACAACTCATGCCAGGAAAACTGGTATCCACATGCAAAAGAATGAATATGGACTCTAATGTCACATACAAAATATAAGCCTAAACTTCAGACCTAAAACTATAAAACTCTTTGAGGAAAACATAAGGCATAAGCTCTGGGTTTGGAAATGACTTATTGGCTGTGACGCAGGCAACAAAAGAAAAAACAAAGTAAACTTCACTAAAATTTTTAATTTTTGTACAACAAAAGAAAATTAAAAATTTTGTACAGCAAAAGAAAATAACAATGTAAAAAAGTAACCTACAGAATGAGACAAAATATTTGCAAATCAGATACCTGATAAGAATGAATATCTAGAATATAGAGAATTCTATATGGTGCTGAGAATCAAACCCAGGACCTCACACGTGCAAGGAAAGCACTCTACCTCTGAGCCACAACCCTAGTCCCAGAAAAAAAAATTTCTACATTTTTTATTGGTGTATTGTAATCATACATAATAATTGGATTTCTTTCTAGGAGTTTATCCTAAAGAAATAATAAAATTTTCACAGAACTATACCATAGACAAACATCTAATAAAGAATGAAGGCAATGCAAAGCAATTAGGAAAGGATGGTCCTTCACAGAAAATGGCATTGGGACAACTGGCTATCTACACAGAAAAATTAAAACTGGATCCCTATCTTACACTGTAAACAAAAATCAACACCAATTTAATTAAGACCTAGTATAGATGTCAACACTATAAAACTTTATACAGATACAGGAGAACATCTTCATACCCTTGGGTAGGAAAGAATTTCTCAAGACAAAAAGCATTAATCAGGGCTGGGGCTGTAGCTCAGTGGCAAAGTGCTTATCCAGCATGTGTGAGGCACTGGGTTCAATCCTTAGCACCACATAAAAAATAAATAAAGGCATTCTGTTCACCTATGACTACAAAAAAAAAATTAAGTATTAATCATGTAGAAAAAGTTAACAAATTGGGCTGGGGCTGGTGCTCAGTGGCAGAGCACCTGCCTGGCATGTGTGAGGCACTGAGTTCGATCCTCAGCACCACATATTAAAAAAAATAAAAAGGTACATCAATAACTTTTAAAAAATTTAAAAAAGAAAAGAAAAAGTTAACAAATTGGATGTCAAAATATAAAATGTCTATACCAAAAAAAAAAAACAAACCATACAGTGAGAGGACAAACCACAAGCAAAAGAAAATGTGCTCATCATACAAATAACAATGGATTAGTACGTAGAATTTATAAAGACTTCCATAAATCATTAAGAAAAAAAAAAGAGAATCCAAAAGACTTTAACAAGTACTTCAGATGAGATCGGGCCCATTCAGGGTGGTATGGCTATAGACTTTAACAAGTACTTCAGAGAACAGGAAATCTAAACAGCCAATAAATGTGAAAAAGGAGCTCAACTTCATTAGTAATCAGGAAGATATTACTTAACATACATCCAGGGTAGAGACTAGGAAAAAGAGGCAAGCAACTATAACGATTCTATTAAGATAATTTAAAGATCAAAAACTAGATGTGGTATGTTAGTTTCTTGACCATTCTTTATGAAATTTTGGCAGGATATCCTGAAATAAACTGTATAATATTAAATTGTCATTGAATGCTAATAAGCTACAACACAGATCTTTACAATTTCACGAGACTTTAAAAAGCTCACACCTAGATATAAAATAGATATGCTTAAAGTGCAAAAGTAAAACAACATATCTTGTTTTCTAGTATAGTTCTTCAAATTTGAGATGTAAAAAGACAAGGTACAAAGAAAAATGAAATTTATTAACTTTGTTTACCCTTCTGAAGTCATGATATTAAAGAAGGAAGGGAAAGAGGAAAGATTGACTCAAATACTTTTCCTCCCCACCCCAAAAAAAAGCACTCTTATTAACTAGTATTTAAGCACTAATTTATAGGAAGTAGTGTGATCAGATAAACTGGAAAAGTTAATCATCTTATAAAATAATGACAAGAATAAGAAACGACTATTCTGTTTTTATTCTCTATATATACACTCATTGATTTTATCCTTGCTAGTAAGAAACACAGGGATATAAAGCAACTATCTTGGTTTTGACATTTTTCTTTAAATAACCTTAAGATAAGATTACCCACTTAAAAACTATTTTGTGGCTGGGCATTGTGGTGCATGCCTATAATCCCAGCAGCTCAGGAGGCTGAGGCAGGATGATTACAAGTTCAAAGTCAACCTCAGCAATATAGTGAAGCCCCAAGAAACTATTGAGATCCTGTCTCAGAATAAAATTCAAAAAAAGGGCTAGGGATATGGTTCAATGGTTAAGCGCCCCTGGTTCAATCCCCGGTGGGGGAGGTGTCTTTTTAGTAGAGGGACAGGTACACTCATACAATCCCAGCAATGTGGGAGGTTGAGGCAAGAGGATTAGAAGTACAAGATCAGCCCGGACAATTTAGCAAGACTCTGTCTCAAAACATCAAATTTTAAAAAGCTGGAATATACTTCAGTGGTAAAGCATCCCAGGGAGAAAAAGGGGACGTGGAGAACACTACTTTTGAAAATGATTCATCATTAGGAAAGAAAAAGAAATTATTCACTGGGATTCAGAATAGTGTTTTCCATTAAAATCTGTTCTGAAACTCTAAAACAATTCTTATTCTCGGTACAAAAAAATAATATTTTTATTAAAAAGATCCAACATTTTCAGTAACAACAACAGCATCTTAAATTCAAAAAGCAGTATACCTTGGCATAGAGACTCCACTGTGACAAAATAAGAATAAATACTGGAAGCCAAGCATGGTGGCACACACCTCTAATCCCATTGACTTGGGAGGCTAAGGCAGAAGGATCACAAGTCTGAGGCCAGCCTCAGCAAATTAGCAAGACCTTGTCTCAATATAAACTAAATTTTTAAAAAGTGGGGCTGGTGACTTAGTAGTTAAGCGTCCCTGAGTTCAACTCTCAGTACCAAAATAAGATAATAAATAAATAATGAACTGCTTCTGTTACTAAACTGGGAAAAGATCTGGATAAACTTAAAATGGAGTTACAAAGAAAAAATGGAAATACAGTAACATTTCACTTATCTGTATATCTGTCAGCATATAAACAGTAACTCTTTAGTTAAAAACAGAAAGCTAACAATGTTTAAAGGTTTAAACTTCTGCTAAAAAAGTTTAAAAGCTGAAAATACACTATAAAATAATTCACTAAATAGCATTTCCAGTATCAGATTATTTAAAATTGTTCAGGAAAGATGAATCAACACAATTATGTAAGTGAAAGAAACAAGAAGTATAAATAATTGAAAGAGGAAAAAAACCTCAAAAGGAAAAACAGAAACAAGAAATGAGTGGATAAATGGACAGGCAGACATGTAATAAAGCAAATACAACAAATATGAAAAACTATAGAATCTAGGCACTGGAAATGTATGTGCACAACTCTTTTAAACTTTCTGTAAGACTGAAATTTTCATAAAGAATGTTGAGAGAAAAATAAATAAGATAATTCAATAAGGTGAAGAAACTACAGAAATAATAATAGCTTTCCTACATGCAAACATTAATTGCAAAATCTAATGAAAGAAATATCCCATTCAAAATGGCAACTGAAGGGGCTGGGGTTGTGGCTCAGCGGTGGAGTGCTCGCCTAGCATGCACGAGGCACTGGGTTCGATCCTCAGCACCACATAAATTTAAAAAAAAAGATATTGTGTCCACCTAAAACTTAAAAATAAATAAATATTTTTAAAAAATGGCAACTGAAAACTTAAAATATCAAGGCAAAATTTAACAAGATAATACAGAACTTACACACACACACACACACACACACACACACACACACTCACTCACTCTTACACACACACTAAAACTTTAAGAGAGAATAATTTTTAGTGAGGCTTTAGAGCAAGCACAATTAGTGTTTGTTCAATTTGTCATAAAACCTGGAAGTTCTTTTTTCGTTTTCCTTTTTTAGTTGTAGGTAGACACAATACCTTTATTTTATTTATTTATTTTTATATGGTGCTGAGGATTGAATCCAGTGCCTCACACATACCAAGCAAGCACTCTACCACTGAGCCACGACTCCAGCCCCTGGAAGTTGTTTTTTAATAAATTCATTTTCTATTTTTTAAAACCTCTAGAAGTCAGAAAATGAGTTAAATAAATGAAATCGATCCACATAACAGAAAAAGGACTTGTGTTCTACAATTCATTAATAAAAAAATATAACTAATTTTTTTAATGGGCAAAAGATGAACCCCACAAATACTGCACTCAACCAATGATGTTAAACTAGAGATGATTCTGCATTCCAGAAGACATCTGGCAAGATCTAGAGAAACTCTGGATTGTCACATGGTGCAGGGAGGGTGCTTCTGTCATCTAGCAAGTAGAGAACAAGAATGCTACTGAACATCCTACAATATACAGTTTAGGTCTCCACAAAAAAAGAATTCTCTGGTCCTAAATGTCCATAGCACCAAGATTTAAAGAAATCTGATGCTAAATGAGAAAAGTCACACATATAAGATCACATATTGGGTAGAGCATTTGCCTAGCATGCATGAGGTCCTGCATTTAGTCCTCAGTATGGTCAAAATATATATTGTATATTTCCTTTGGTCTAATATTGCTAGAAAAGGCAAAATTTCACAGTTAAAAAGCAAATCTGGTTGGTTGGTTGTCTTAGGCTGAGTACAAATAGGAACAGGGACTGACTACAAAATGGGTACAAGGAAACTTCTTGGGGGTGACTGAAGGTTCTGAAACTTGAGTATATTATACCATACTAATTTACTAAAATATACTAATTTATTAAAACTCATAAATGGGTGAATTTTGTAGTTTATAAATTATATGTCAATAAAGCTACTTTTTTCTGTCCTGGGATTTGAACCCAGGGCCTCATTACATGCCTTTGCAGGCAAGCATTCTACTACTAAGCTACACTCCCTGCCCTTTTTATGTTTATTATTTTTTTTAATTTTGACACAGGGTCTAAGTTACCCGAAGCTTGTCTCAAATTGAGATCCTCCTCCTCCTCAACCTCCCAAGTTGCTGGGATTATAGGCATGGGCCACTATACCCAGCTCAATAAAGCCACTTTTTAAAATGGGCAAATGACTCAATAAGAAATTTCACAAATATTAGAGACACTCAATTTCATGGGTCATCAGGAAATGTAAATAAAACCAACCACTTACGCTCAACATAATGGCTAATGCAAAATATTCAGTATAATATTAATAACAATAACAAATGTGAGTGAGGATATTAGGGTAACTGGGAAAAATATGTTTTGAACATGTCCCCCAAATTTCATGTTTTAGAAACTTAATCTCCAAATTCATATATTAATGGTATTTGAAGTTGGGACTTTGAAAGGTAACTGGATCATGAGGGTAAAGCCCTCCACTAATCCATTTATAGATTAAGACTTATTAAAAGAGTGGTTTTCATATAAAAGCAAATTCTCCCTGGCATGCTTGCTGTCTCACCATGTGATAATCCCTCATCATACTATGATGCAACAAGAAGGCCCTCATCAGATATTGAGCAGATGTTGGCATTATGCTCTTAGATGATTCAGGTTCCAGAACCATAAGCCAACAAAAACTTCCATTCTTTATAAGTTATCCAGTCTATGGTATACAGTTAGAGCAATAGAAAATGGATGAAAACACTCCCATATCCTACTGAAGGGAACACAAACTAGTATAACCACTTTGGGAGACAGGCAGTGTCTTCTAAAGTTGAAATACATAAACTGTATAATCTAGAAAATCCTTTTCTAGGTGTATATCCAACAGAAATGAATGCATATATGCACCAAAACAAATGTGTGAGAATATTAACAAGTCTTTCCCTCTTTTCTTCTCCCAGCACTGGGTAATAAACACAAGGGCACTTTACTACTGAGCTACATCCCTGATCCCCCTTTTTTTAATTTGAGACAAGAGTCTCATTAAATTGCCAAGGCTAGCCTCCCACTTGAATTCTCCTGCTTTAGCCTCCTGAGTCACTGGGATTACAGGTATGTACTAAGTGTCCGGCTATATTATTTTTAATACACAAAAACTAAAAAACATGCCTACCAACAGAAGAATACTACAGAATGAGGACAACCATCAAATGACTACTACATCCAACAAAATGGATGCATCTCTCTAATACAAAAGAGCTTAACTCAAAAGAACACAGGTATGATTACATTTATATCAAGCCCAATAAGAATCACAATGGTCTATGTAAGAGAGAACAGCAGTTTTGACTAGTATAGTGACAGTGAAACAAGAAAGGAGGAAAAATTAATTCTAGATTTAGATTCAGAGTTTGATTGCATTTGGTGTGTAAGGCAGTAGGAGGTATTAAAAATGATCACTGGTCTCTACCTATGCAGGTGGTAGATGGAGATGGTAATCCCTAAATGGGAACACAGGAACAAATTGGGGGCTGACCCCATGAATTGAATTAGTTCATGTTCTAGACTTGTTTAAGGTATCTATGAGACAACCAAGTGGAAATTTCTAATTGATAGCTGGATATGCGAATCTATAGTTCAAAAAGGAGGTCTTTGGGTAGAGACATAAATTATAGTTAAAGGTAATTAAAGCTATGGGAAAAGAAGGGTTCTCATAAGAAAAAAAAAAAAAAAAGCCCTATAGAATACCAACACTTAAGAAAGAAGAGAAGCTAACAAAGGAGTCCAACTAGACAGAGAAGTTGAAGGAAAATCAAGAGTACAGAGCCCTAAAAGTAAAAAGATGAGCTTTTTAAAGGGGAAAAAAAAAAAAAAAAAGCCAAGTGTCTCAAATTTAACTTTCCTAAGAGACCAAGTAAGATAGTAAGTGCTGACTGAATTTGGAAACATGGAGAATCTAAGACCATGGTGAGAGCTTTTAACTGGGGGCTGGGAGGGGCAGAAATTGTCAAATAAATAATACAGGAAAATGTCACAGAACTAAAGGACTAAGTTTTTGAGCTTAAAGGACTTACCAAGAAACCAGCAAATTAAAAAGGGGTGAGGGGAGATGTACATTAAATCATATCACCACAAACAGGGAATAAAAGAAAAAAGTTAAAAGCCATCAAGAGAAAAAGATCACAAAGAATCAGGAAACAAAATGGCATCATATTTTCAATAGCAACACTGGAAGCAAAAAAGCAAAGAATGGAACAAAGTCTTAAAAATTCTAAAAAAAGCATATTTTTGAACTAGAATCTTATATATCAAGTATGGCATTATAATAAAAACATATTCAGATAGGCAAGACCTTTAAAAGTGCACTTTTCATGGATCCTTTCTAAGCTACTAAAAGTTGCACACAATAAAAACAAGAAGGAAACTCTAATAGGAAAAACAAAGATATGAGGCTGGGGTTGTGGCTCAGTGGCAGAGCACTTGCCTCACATACGTGAGGCTCTGGGTTCAATCCCCAGCACCACATAAAAAATAAATACACAAAATAAAAGTATTTAAAAAACAAACAAAGATACCCTTGAAGTAGTTTGTGATCCCTAGATTTCCAGGGAAAAAAATTATGACCTATTATTGAGAAAGACTAAAAAGATCTAAATACTGACAAAACATATGCACAGATGGGAAGATTCAGTATCACAAAAATATTAGTTTTCCAAAATTTGATTTATAAATTCAATAAAATACTTCCAAAAAAAAAAAAAGCACACTATGTGGAACTTCACCAAGCTAAATCTAAAATGTACAATGAAGTTTGCTAAGACCCAAGAATATACTACACACTATTGAAGAATAAAAACAAGAAGTTGTCTTACTATAGCAAGAGATTTATTTTAATGCTTTCCTAATTAAGATAGTTAGATACTGGTACAGGAATACACAAATAGTCTGACAAAGAGATTAAAAATTGCAGGAACAGACAAATGTTACAGCAGAGTAGTAAGGAGAAACCCTACCCCATCCCCACTCATTATTAATTCTGGGACAATTGGGTGTGCATATGGGGTAAAAAATAAAATTGGACCCCTAACCTACACCATAAACAAAAATGTATTCTAGGTGAACAGTAGACCTACCTGATAAAGGCAAAATCAAAAAGCTTTTTGAACCAAAGGCCAAATGTTCGTTCTCTCTCTCTCTCTCTCTCTCTCTCTCTCTCTCTCTCTCTCTCTCTCGTGGATGCTAACATACAATAATGTGGGGGAAGGGAAGAATAGAAGCTCACTGGATTAGACAAAGGGAAATGAAGAGAAAGGAGGGGGAATGGGAATAGAAAAGACAATAGAATGTCAGACATAACTTTCCTGTATTCATATATGAATACACGACCAGTGTAACTCCACATCATGTACAACAACAGGAATGGGAAGTTATAGTCCATGTATGTATAACATATCAAAATATACTCTACTATCATATATACCTAAAAAGAACAAATTAAATAAAAAGCTTTCTTTTTTTAGGGCTAGAGGTACCAGGGATTGAACTCGGGGCACTGAGCCACACCCCTAGCCTTATTTCGTGTTTTATTTAGAGACAGGGTCTCACTGAATTGCTTAGTGCCTCACTTTTGCTAAGGCTGGCTTTGAACTCTTGTTCGCCTGCCTCAGCCTTCCCAACCACTAGGATTACAGGCTTGCGCCACCAAGCCCAGCTTAAATAAAAAGCTTTTTAAAGGTGAACCAGGAAATTATCTTCATGAACTTGGGTTAGGAAATAATGCCTTATATGTAACATAAAAACCACTGATAAACAGAACTACATTAAAATCAAGAATTCTATTAAAAGGAAGACACTATAATGAAAATGAGAACAAGTTACAGAATGAGAATATGTTTGCAATAACAATAACCAGCAAGTGGTCAAAACTCAAAATATACATATCTGAGTGTGTATGTATACACAAAAATAAACAAAAAAAGGTTATCAATAGAAAAATGAACAAAAAAAGAACAGAAAAGAATCTCAAGCTACCAATAAACATACAAAAAGAATTACTTATTCATTATCAGAGAAAGGTAAATAAAAACACATCATCAGATTGTCACAACTAAAAATTCCGACAATACCAAACATTGGTGAGAATGCAGAGCAAGGACATTCTCATACACTACCAGAGGGAAATAAACTTGTATAATCAGTTTGGCATCATCTAGTAAAATTAAAGCTACACTGCTCTATAAACCCAACAATTCCACTCTTGGATTATGCCTTAGTGAAGCTCAAGCATTACATGCACCATTGTGTGTAATAGCCAAAAACTGAAAACAACTAATATGCCCATAAACAGTATAATGATAAATAATTGATGATATAATCACATAATGGGATACTATGCAGCAATGAAAAGGAACTAACCATAGCTTTAAGTGATAATAAAGATGAATGTAACAAATGTAATACTGATTTTGAAAGAGACAAGACACAACCAAATACACTTAATATGATCCCATTCTTACAAAGTTCAAGTGCATACAAAACTAAATTTATAATATTTAGGGGTAGACACCTAGGTAGTAAGCAATAAAGGAAAGCAAACAAATGAATAACTTAAAGATAGGATAGTGGTTTCCTTTAGGGAGAAGGGATCAGATTCAGAAAGGAGGCAGGAGGGAATCTGGGGTGTTAGCTGAATCCCTTGACCCTAATGTCATTAATATAAAATCACAAAATTATTTGCTAAATGTACAAATGTTTCTATACTTTTCATTACAAAGATTAAATGTTTCAGCCAGGTGCAGTGGCACACTCCTGTAATCCCAGCAGCTTGAGAGGCTGATGCAGGAAGATGGCAAGTTCAAGGCCAGCCTCAACAACTTAGTGAGGCTCTATCTCAAATAAAAAATAAAAACGTCTGTGGATGTGGCTCAGTGGTAAAGAACCTCTAGGTTTAATCCCTGGTACAAAAAATTAATTAATTAATTAACTAACTATCTAACTAACTAAATAAATAAATAAATGTTTCGCTAGTTTTTAAAGGCATACACCTATTATTTGTCAAAAAGAATCATCCAGCACACAACCACATGTCAGCTTCAATTGGTTTCACAAATAAAACAGCTTTCTAGAAATGTAATTCAGTAAACAATTTTGTTATTTTGTTTTTTTTCCTGTTAATAAAACAAAAATCCATGGGGCTGGGAATGTGGCTCAGGCGACATGCGGCCCGGGTTCGATCCTCAGCACCACATACCAACAAAGATGTTGTGTCCGCCGAGAACTAAAAAATAAATATTAAAAAATTCTCTCTCTCTCTCTCTCTCTCTCTCTCTCTCTCTCTCTCTCTCCTCTCTCACTCTCTCTTTAAAAAAAAATAAAATAAAAAAATAAAAAAAAATAAAACAAAAATCCAAAGAGAAAGTATTGTAAAGAATATTATATACCTTCATTTTATATCAATAACATCTTAATAAGAGAAAATAGCCAGGTGTAACAGCCCACACCAATAATCCCAGCAGCTCAGGAGACTGAAGCAGGAGGATAACAAGTTCAAAGCCAGCCTCAGCAACCTACTGAGGCTCTAAGCAACTCTCTAAATAAGATATTAAAAAGGGTTAGGGATGTGGCTCAGTGGTTAAGCACCTTTGGGTTCAATCCCCGATACCAGAGAAAAAAATATATTTAAAATAGTGAAGATTTTTCAGGACAGGAAATAACTTTATTAGAGTTATACAAAGCTTGATATAGCTGAACTAACTATATGATGGAAAGACCATTCAGATAAACTAAACACACAACATGATTTCCAAGTTACAATTTAATATTTGTTAACAGTTACTATTTCCATAAGTAAATAATAGCTAGATCAGGTTTAGAAATCATTTTCTACTGCACTCTACTACATAAAATATTAAGGCTTGAAAATTTACAATTTCTCTCATATAAATTTACAATTTCTGGAAATCTTGAAAAACAAAAACTTTTAGGAAAAAAGGGCCGAAAAGGTCTGATAAGTTTAAATTTAAAATTTTTCTTTAAAAAAAAAAAAAAGAATATCCTGGCTCCTCAAAAACAAAGTAGTGAAATTAAAAAAAAAAAATTGCAAAGTATTTGAAGTATTGTACTAAAACATAATCAAGCCCACAGAAATTACCCTGGCCACAGTTTTACAGTTTTAGCTGCAAGGATTAAGTCACTAATTTTTCAGAAATTTTTCAACTGATGTCTCACTATAAGAAGAGACATTAACTTTGCTGAAAGTCACCTACACCTGAAACAACACAATCTGCCTGTACCATGGAAACCAAGAAAATGGCTTATAGTCTTCTTAGTCTATTTTTCTGTCCTATCCAGGTATTTTGATTTTTTGAGTTCTAAATGTAGTAACAGTAATTTGTATAATTTACTGAACCCTTTCTAGTGTTCCTCTAATCCTCACATACTGAGTAGGCCTTACTGATGAGGAAAGTCAGGTACAGAATAAGTAATTTGCCCAAGGTCATATAGACTGCTACTCAGAAAGGGAGTCGAGAAATATTCCCCTTCAGAGTCCATGCTCTTAATACTATACTGTTTATATTCAATAAAACATACTGTACACCATGAAAACTGCCTATGATCACCTAGCACCTTCTCTACAAGATTCCAGATGTCTTGAAGGTTTATTTCGGTCTTTCCTAGTTAACTGCATACTCACAGAATCTTAATAGAAGGGATCTTAAAAAAACACTTAGGAAAATCTTTGATTTTACAGCTAAGATTATGAAGTCTAAAGAAGTTAAATGCTTTTTCCAAGACCACAAAGCTAGCTTGGGACCACCAGCACCAAAACATTACTCTTAACTACCAGAAATAACCTTCCCACCACACTAGAAGTCCTTCCTTCCCATCATGCATATTATACCCTAAGCTCTTGCTATTACCATACTCTACCTCCCAAACACTGAAGTTCACTTTGCCAGCTTTCAATAGCATTCACACATAGGTTACATATTCTTTCATTTCAACAAATACAAAGTGAAATGCATGTGCTAAGGCAATGGATGCACCCAAATGTATAACTTTGACCCCTAATTTTATTATAGAAACCTGAACATATTAACTATGTGACAAGTGCTATAGTAGTCATGTTTTGAAAGCATACAGAAAGGAGTGGATATTCAGGCTGGGTAAAGAGTGAAGACTGAGGTTCTAACAAGATGTATTCAAGGCATGGCAAAGCAGAAGTCTAACAGTGCTTAGCAATAAGGAAAAGGCTATCACTTTTACCTATAGGTAATAAAGTTAAAAAAAAAAAAAACACTACAAATGACTGTGACTGTGAACAATTTCTTACTATCAGGATACTCACCCATGAAATGTGGACACTACCTGCCTACTTTCCAGGATTTGTATGGGGGCCAAATTATGTGAAACAGTTTAAAAACTGCAAAGTTCTGTATAAGTTATTTACTGTTTTCATTTCTAGGCAACCCGGTGGGTTCTTCCCCTAAACTGTGTCTCATAAAAACCTCACCCTTCAGGATGAAAATATTCCTATGACATCATTCATATGCTCCTTAGGAGACTGTAAACAGTTCACATTAATGCCTTCAGGTTGAAATGCCAAACCCCTCCACTGAAATAAATAAACACACATATGTAGAGTGCTTTTTTTTTTTTAACTTCTCAAGTGCTGGTATCAACTTCTAGTCAATGCGTATTATATTTAAAAACTAGTACCAGATGCAAATTTTATTCTGGAAATTTTTTACCAGAAACTTCATTCCATTTTATAGTATGAGGTCCAAGCAGCTAACTCAAGAACTGACTACAAGTGGCAATCACTTTGTTCTGATCCTAAGAGACGGGTTATGTTTTAGCAATAGATACTATCAAATATATGCCCTGATCTCCAAAAAAGAAACCGTTTTAGTACAGCACGCATGCACGTGCAGTTGTTACACAAACATACACTGAAAGGTGTAATGAGTTTCCGATTTTAAAATATTTGAGGGCCACAACCCGACCCCTCCCATAAATTAAAGAACATTAATCTCAAGTTTGACAGAGTAGACTGAACAACCCTGCAACCTCAGCAATCACTCTAAACTATATTCAAGCCCCACTGTGTTCAGACCAACTGTTTAAGCTACTGCTTGGATGATAAGCTAAATAAAGTTCCAACGCAAATTACAAAGCCAAAGGACGGGGCAAGAGACAGGAAAGGGACTGGGAGAGCGAGAAGTCCTCGCGCCACTCCGGGCTAGTGGCAGTTTCATCTCCCAAGTGCAACTTCCCGTTTTCTCCCTCTTACCTTGTACACTTTCCCAAAGGCTCCGTCGCCCAGTTCTCCTATAATTTCCCAAAACTCCTCGGGGTTCAGGTCCCTCTTCACATGTTCGTACTGCTTCTTCTTCTTCTCGCTCCCCAACTTGAAGATCTTACGGAAATTGAAGAAGGACATTTTTCCTCCGAACAGAGGTCCTTGCACTTAAGGACTAGAAACAACAATAAAAGGCAAAGTTTCTCCTCCCAGCTCTCCCGCGCGAGCCCGGCGGTCGGCGGCGGGCGCGGGGTCTCTGGCTGCTGGGGCCGGGCGGTCCCAAGAAGGCGGGGCGGGACTCGGCTCCCGCCCGCCGTGGGGGGGCGCGGGCAGGCGGCCGCTCCGGAGAGCCCGGCCGCGAGCCGCGCGGGTCGTCGCCTCACCCCCGCCGGCCCTCGGGGGCTGCACCTGCCCGAACGCTCGTCCCACCGCCCCGGCCCGACGGGTCGGAGCGGCCCGGACCCCCGCGGTCGCCGAGACTGAGGCCCGTGTCACGGCGAGTCTCAAGGGGCGGCGGCCACCCCGGACCAGGGAAGCGGCCGGCGCCTCCGAGACTGGCCGTCGACAAGCCGAGCTCTCCCGCCCGGGGTCAGAGTCTCCTCCACAGCGGTCAGCTCCTGCGACGCGAGGCCCGTGCGTCCCCTCAGGTCTGGGGCACAGCCGCCGCCTCGCTCTCTCTGGAGCCCACACAGCCTCGTCCTGGAGCGCGCGCGGACGCCGACGCCGACTCCGCAGCGCGCCCGCGCGCTCCCGGCCGCGCCCGCGCGCGCTCGTGAGGGGTGGGGGCGTCCCCTCTGGCCCCGCGCACGCGCGTTAGGTCCCACTGGCTTGCGGCCCCAGCGGCTTACAGACTCCCGACACTTGGTTAGTGGTGGGCGCTTAAGCTCTTCAGTCCCCGACCCTGGTTCCCAGCCAAGCCTCAAATCCAAATCAGTCCCGGCTTTGTGGAGCAGCCCCTGCGGGCATGACCCGGTTGATTGTGCTTTAGTTTGTTGCCTCCATTCAGGATCTGGGGGAAGCTGTAAAGCGAAAAAGCTAAGCTGTCCAGGTTGGGCCCAAAAGTTGACTTTTTCACTCTTTATGTCGCAAAATACTGTGAGAGGAGCAGACACGTGGTGGCTGTGAGCTTTGGCTCTGGAGCCAGGGGTCTGTAACCTTGGGCAGGTAACCTCTACACGCCTGTTTCCTCATTGTGAAATGAAGATCCTAAAAGTCCCAGGTTGTGGCGAGGGAACCCATGGTGCCTGCACCAGCAAAAGCTTCGTTCTTTCTGTTATTTCAGTGTGCAAGTAAGACAGACAAAAACTGTTTAGCACTATTGGAGAGTGATGACTGCGACACTCCCTTGAAGGTGACCTAACCTCTCAGCCACCTCCACAGCCATAAACCTGGTGCCGCCTTTGGTGACTCCATCTGAACCAAGGCCCTTGCTTCCTGATCTGCTGGGGTTGTGTGGGCGTTGACTGGAACCCGTCAGATGGTGACCTACCGTTTCCCTCCTCCACCTGATGAGAGCTCTTTCAGGGCCGGGGCCAGTCATTCATCATAGTATCAAGTACCTGGCAATATTCCTGGCATGGAATAGGAAGGCAAACCTGATGAATGAAGACTGGAGTTAACTGAAGCAAGGCAATGCTGCTATTTACATAATGTCATACTCCACCCCCAACCATTGTGTTCTCCAGCCCTAAAATGTTGACACAAAAATCCCTCTTCCAGCAAGAGGCTTAAAATTATTGGGTTTCTCAAGATCCTTCTATGTTTTAAGCAGTTTTATTGAAATATAACTTCAATAAAATATACTTATAAGCTGTACATATTTAAAGCATGCACTTTAATATATTTTGACAAAGGTATATGCTCATGATACCATAATCTGGGGCTGGGGTTGTAGCTCAGTGGTAGAACGCTTTCCTAACATGAAGCACTGGGTTCGATTCTCAGAACCGCTTGTAAATGAATAAAATAAAAGTTCATTGACAACTAAAAAATATTTTTTAAAAAATGCCATGATCTATTTTTTAATTAGTCATTTATGGAGAAAATGAGGCAGTGCACAAAGCAGAAAATAAAAAGTAGTGGAATTTCACCAGCCAAACATAACCATTGATAAGTTTATTGTATTTCAAAACATTATTTTTTGATTATGCATTAACTTTTTTTTACATGAATAAGATTACACTTCATATAAAGGTTTGCATCCAGCACTTTTCAGATTCTGGTACAATTAATCATTGTTTTTCTCCATCATAAGATATTTAGATTATGTACTATTTTTTCTATTTTAAATAAAATGTTGGTAAATATCTTTGAACACAAATCCTTTCCCACACATTTTATTTTTTTCCTAGTACAAATCACCAGCAACAGATTTGGGTCAAAGGTATAATATGTCTGTTTCCTTTTTTCTTCCTTCCTTCCTTCTGTCAGGCCTTCCTTTCTTCCTTCCTTCCTTTTTGTTATTGTTCTTTTCAAAATAGTAAAGTCTTTACTGTTTTCTCAAATTAAAAGAAAATATTTATGTCCTTGTTAAAATAATTCAAATGCAGGAATTATAAATTAGAAAGCTAAAATCTGTAATTATCATCTCCTGCCTTTCCTCCACTCAAATTCACTCCTGATTTAATTACTGTTATGAGGTAAGTCTCTTATGATGGATATATGTTCATATATAGACTTTTTTTTCCCCCAATACCAGAGATTGAACCTACGGGTGCTTAACCACTAAGCCATATTTCCAACCCTAATTTGTATTTTTATTTAAAGACAGGGTCTCACTGATCTGCTTAGGGCCTCACTAAATTGGTGAAGCTGCCTTTGAACTCACAATCCTCCGGCCTCAGCCTCCTAAACTGCTGGGATTACAGGCATGCACCACACGCCCCACTTGTAACACAGAATTTTGTTTACTAGTTCTGGTTTCATGGATTTATACTTATCTCCAAACTCATCGTATCTCCAAACTCATCAGGTCATATACATTAAATATGAACAGCTTTTGGAATGTTAATCATGCTTCAAAAAAAAAGCAAAGTTTAGAAAACTTTAATAAATATAAATATTCTCATAGTTTTTTTTTCATATTTTATGCAAAAAGAAATAAACCTCTTTAAAAAGCTTTTTTTCAAATAAGTAATAAACATGACCAAAAAAATAAAAATAAAAATAAAACCTTAAATCTATGAACATGAGAGGACTTTGAGATTTAATAAAAAGATTCTTAAACTGGATTGAGAGGATGGTTGCACAACTGTATAAATTTACTAAAAACATTGTTGGATTGTATACTACAATTGGTGACTTTCATTGTATGTAAATTATGCCCCCCTAAAACCTTTTAAGTTAGTATTACTTTCTTTCTAGGTATATACTTTTTATAGTTTTTTAAATGCAAAAATGGTATCATCCTGTACAGAACATTGACATCTTTCTATGCCCCCACAAATTAGTCTGTCTTATCCTTTTCAGTAGCTACATAGTTTCAGTGTCTAGTCATATTATAATTTATGTAAGTGTTTATTCACTGGCAGATATTTAGGTGATTTCCAATTTATCATTATAAATACTACTACAATGATCATGCATATATAAGTATCTTTGTGTATTTGTCTGTGTTTTCTTAAGGTACAATTCAAGAAGTGGAAATGTCAAGCCAAGACTATATTAGATTGTTTTTTACCTGTATTGCCAGATTGTCCTCTAAAAGGATTAATTGTACCAATTTATACGCCTATCAACACTGTATTTTCATACAGTGCCAAGTACACCACACCCTCAATAGTACCACCTTTTTAATATTTGTTCAGCTGATGGCACCCAAAATAGCCTCTCATTTTAATTTAGAATTCTCAGATTATTAGTGATGTAATAACACCTTTTCATATGTAAATTGGCCATCTTTAATTCTTATTTTCTGAACTGTCTCCTCATATCAATGAAGAGTATTAAATGATGTTGACATCCTATTAATGAGATAATCAAGTCTCATATACTTTGGTGAAATGATCGTGGAGTTAAATAATAACTTACACATTTTCATCATGAAGTTACAGCCACAGAAATTATTTAATAAAGCCGAATGAGATGTCATTTAAACAGATTCAGATTTTCCTAGTAATGGCCATGATATCTAAATGTTTGTATTATTCATAAATCATACTTTGGCTTTCCTAAATTTTTAGAACTTTAAAAGTAAAGTTTAACAAGGGGCCATGTATTCATTTAATATACAATTTTTTTAAACTTCATTTACCTTAAAAACAGTTTAAGACATTCTCACTAAACAGGTTGGTGAGGTAAGTACTATCCTCACAGTTTACCTGTTAATTAACTTTCTCTTATAACAAAAAGAATGAATATCACTTAAAATTAGGATTTAGGGGGCTGGGGCTATGGCTCAGTGACAGAGCACTTGCCTAGCATGTGCAAGGCACTGGGTTCTATCCTTAGCACCATATACAAATTTTTTAAAAAGGCCTTCTGTCCACCTACAACTATAAAAAATTTTTTTAACTTAGAATTTAGTATATAGCCAATGTACATGCCAGGCACTGTGCTAAGTGGTTTATACACAGCAACCCTATGAGGCAGTTACTATGCTAATCCCTTTGTAAAAGAGAGGAAAACTGAAGCAGAAAGTTAGATAATTTGCTTATAGTTCACAGATTGTAATGACAGATATGAACTTGAATCCAGATCTTGGTAAACCTAACTCCCTAGTATTTGACAACTCCACTAAGATTATCTCCTTAGCCTCACTGAGATTTTCTAATTGCTATCTCGCAGGATTATTGCCACTGAACGTCTTTCTCCTCCCTTTCTTAACTTAAAAACATATTCTAGAGGCTGGAGATTTCCCTCAGTGGTAGTGCACTTGCCCAGCATGGTTGAGGCCCTGGTTTGATCCTCAGGACTACCAAAAAAGAAAACCATATTCTACTCAAGCATATATGTGTGTGAGCTTTCTTTCTAGGTATATACTTTTTATATTTAGAAAACAGATGGTTACTTATGTGTATATGTGTTTACATTTAAATATATGTGAGTGTGTAGTATGTTGGTGTATGAATGTGTTTATGTATTGTATGAACAGGTACGTGTGTGTGTGTGTGTGTGTGTGTGTTTATGCGAGTGTGTATATATTCCTGTGTACCTGTGTTTGAGTCAGGTTTTTCACTGCTGTGATCAAAAGACCTGACAAGAACAACTTTAGAGGAGAAAAAGTTTATTTAGCACAATTGGGAAGCAGAGAGAGGGAACTCTGCTCACCAGGGATAAAATATAAATCTCAAAGGCCCCCAGTGATCTACCTTCTTCAGCCGCACCCTATCTGCCTACAGTTACCACCCAGTAAATGCATATCACTGGATTAACACACTGATTAGGTTAAAGCTTTCATAACCTAATCATTTCACCTTTGAACTTTCTTGCATTGTCTAACACATGAGCTTTTGGGGGATACCTTATATCTATATCATAATAACATGTGTGGGGGTATATATATGTTTCTCCCTTTATACTAAAAGTACATTGAGGACAGGGGCTGGGTTATGTTCATCTTTATAGCCCCTGAATCTAGCCCAATGTATTCCTATTCCATAAATTTTTGTTAAGTATATGAATGAAAACGAAAAATGTTTATACCCACTGAAAGTAATTACAAATTATTTCCTTTCCCCTTTCTAATATATTTGTTGGTTCTTTAAATGTCAGATGGTAGTAACTAATGTCTTTGACGTATGTGTACTCTGTGGCATAAACACATTTTTCTATCCTTGTGGAATTGTATTTTTAGACAGAATTTTTCTCAGGTATTTTAAGAAAGTAACCTGCAATTATGAAAATTGTCCTCCTGAAATAGAATTGAGTTTCAGACAGAAAATTACAAATCAGATTTTTTATCATATTTTTCCTATTTTTAAAAGAAAAAAGTAAACAAATCACCTGATTTAAGATCTTTTTTGTTTCAGAAAAAGAGTCTAAAAATATCCTCCCTTCTAATTCATCTCTCTTTCTGCGTCATAGTTATTACACATACACTCCCACCTCTCCTCATTCCTAGTTACTTTTGTTAAAATGAATCATAAACACTTAGCAGAATAATAAGAAGGCTTAACATATTCAAACCTTGGGAAATTAAAAAATAAAAACTGTGTAGACATACCTCTTCTATAAGTAATATTCAAATTTCAATTTAAAAATCTAGACACCATAACATCTTCTAAACTTTAAGTACTTGAATGCTCATTACTGAATTCATTTCATTTATAAGACACTAAATAGGAGTAATCCAGTAGCACATCATCTGGCAAACAGCCACTTGGGGTTGATTAAAAATGTTTGTGGGCCTGGGGCTGTAGCTCAGTAGTAGAGCACTTGCCTAACATTCCTTAGGCCCTGAGTTCCATCTCCAGCACCTCAACAAAACAACAAAAAAGAATGTAACGTAAGCTGGGCATGGTGGTGTACACTTGTGATCTCTGATACTTGGAATTCTAGGGCTGGAGGATCTCGAGTTCAGGGTCAGCCTAGGCATTGGACAACATAGCAAGACTCTGAAAAGAAAAAGATAAGATATTAATGAATTGAACTTCATCAAAATTTAAAATGTTTCCTCTTTAAGAAAAGAAAAACTGGGCTGGGGATGTGGCTCAAGCGGTAGCGCGCTCGCCTGGCATGCGTGCGGCCCAGGTTCGATCCTCAGCACCACATACAAACAAAGATGTTGTGTCCGCTGATAAATAAAATATTTAAAAAACTAAAAAAAAAAAAAAAAAAAAAAAAGAAAAACTGGCAAGGTATTTGTTTTTTGTTGTTGTTTTGGGTTTTTTTGGTGGGGGGGCTTTTAAATTTATTTATTTATTTATTTTTACATTTGAATCAGATGAGATATAATTTCTCATTTTTCTGAGTGTACAGTTTGCAGAATCATATTGGTCATGCAGTCACATATACCCACACAGTAATAATAATGTCTGTTTCATTCTACTATCCTTCCTATCCCTATGAAAATATGCTCATTATCATTAGCCAAAAGGAAAATGCGAATTAACACTGTAATGAGATACCTTTCCCCACCCACTAAAGTGGCCAAAATTAAAAATATTCTCCCCACCACATATTAGAAAAGATGTGGAACAACACTTACATGCTGCTGGTGGGAAGGTAACATTGTGCAACTACTTGGAAAGTTAGTTTGGTAGTTTCCTAAAAAATTAAACATATATTTGCATATGATCCAGCCATATACTCCTATGTATATACTCAGGAGAAAAGGATATATATGGCCATACAAATACTTGCCCATGGACGTTCATAGCATCTTTTTTGACCTATCTCTGTTCTAAGACCATTCTAGTCTATTGCCACTTAAAAGAAAATATCAATTTTGGTTTTGAAAGTAAGATTTAATGATATTTTAAAATCAATCATTATAACCTGGCATTTCATTGAGACAAATTAAAGGCAATCCAAATAAATGGAGAAATATACCATGTTCATGGATTAGAAGACTCAATATTGTTAATATCAGGTATAATAGCCAAAACTGAAAACAACGCAAATATCCATAAACAGGTAGATGGATCAAGAAATTATGGTATATTTATACAAAGGAATACTACTTAGCAATTAAAAGGAATGAGATACATGCAGCAATATGGATGAATTTCAAAAGAATTAGGTTGAAAGAAGCTAGACAAAAAAGATTATGTTCCATTCATACAATAAATGGAAACTAAAATATGAACTAAACTATAGTGACAAAAAGCAGATTAATGGTTGTCTGGAGATGGCAGAAGGAGGAGGGAAAGATGATACAGGAGCTAATAGAAACTTGAAGGTTGGCAATAACTATGTTCAGTGTTTGATTATGGTAATTGATTCATAAATGTCAAGACTTATTAAACTGTACATTTAAAATTTGTGCAATTTATTGTGTCAACCATAGTTCTATGAAAGTGAAAAGGCCATTTTAATGGAGATATCTAATCAACTAATGAATATAATCAATTACTATGACCTTGCATCTTATTCAAAAACAACTCACAGTTTTGTAATAATAATAATAGTAGTAGTAAACTCAGACTCACATTACATGCTGCAATTAACATTAAGCTTATACTCAGGAGCTCTAAGCAAAATGTTAAGAAATGGTCCTTCACTTGTCATTTTGTTAATTGAAACTTCATTTTTTTTCAGGACAGAAAAATAATAGCAATGATGAGGTAGAGTGTCTGACCTGAGTGGACTGTAGCACTCCCAGCACCACCATTGATAACTACCATTCTTTGAAATGGCAAATAAAATAGACAGTTTTCCTCCAAGTTAGGTAAAATGTGTGGTAAACACAAGTTAGAGAGACATCTCTTAGTCCAAACCAACAATGAGCCCTTATGCCCCTTCAACATACAATTTTGAACCACTCCTGGGGTAGCCTTCACCATTTTGTGATACCTTCTATAATTGTAAAGCACTGATAACTACACTGATTCATAAGACATTTTGCTTTTAATTGCTATGCACTCAATTTCACAAAATGTGGGTTCAGTTAGAACCCTGCAAGTTCTTTGTTCCATTAAATCTTTCTGCTTCACTCAGGAGACCATCCTAATTCCATTCTTCATCTTAGTCTTTCAAATGTTTGCCAATTCACATAACAACAAGGATTAGGGAATTATTAAGGGATAAAGACCGCTTTGAAGCCAAGTATTACTGCCATCCAGCACCGAACCAATCCTGCTAAACCAACAGACTCAGAAACCCTTGTTCACTTTCCTTTGTCTCGCCTTCAAGCCGCATGGTTTAGTTTCCCTAGGGCAGGTTCTGTTCTATTATGCTTTGATAGTATCCAGATTCTCCAGATAAACTCATTTACAGTGTGGTGCACTCCTATAAACCAGGCCAACCAAGTTATTTTCAAATTGCTCACCCCGTTATTGAGCTGGCAAAATAAGCTAGCTCAATTATGAATATAAAAGTACTGTAAAGTGGTGTGCTTCTTTGGGTTTAGTAAGACATCGTTTTTATTAACGAATGAGGGTTTCTGTGTACTAATATTACTTATTTGTGTGCTACACAGAAGGAACAATTCAGTATCCCCTTAATTCCCAAAAGCACATGGCAAATTAACCAGAGGATTTAGAATCCCTTTAGTAGGCATTTTGAAGAAGGAATAGAGGCAGGCTTAAAACTAAAAAAAAAAAAAAAAAAAAAAAAAGAGTAGTGATGTTTCTGAGATAGAAGACATTTTGTCTTTTTATGACCAGCTTGACATAAGAAGTTAAGCCTTCAAGAAGACTAGTAATTAAATGATGTTGGTTGATATTAATAGGGGAGGCCAGAGTCAAGAGCCAAGGGCCAAAATTCAGTGCTGTTCTTTGTATCAATTGTCTTTGATAACTGGGCTGAAGATATAGCTCAGTGGTAGAGCACTTGCCTAGCATGCTTGAGGCCCTAGGTTCCATCCCCAGCAGGAAAGAAGGTAGGAAGGGAAAGAAAGGGATAACCTTAAATTGCAAATTTAAATTGCAATTAGTAGGGTGAAGGTGTAGCTCAGTGGTAAAGCACTTACCTAGAGCAGTTACCTAGCATTGCACAAGGCCCTGGGTTCTTTCCTCAACACTACATACAAATTAACAAACAAATAAATAAATATTGGCCTGCAGAAAGTGCTCCTGCTACAAAAGCAATCATCAAGTATGCCACCCAGTCTCCATTTCAGGGCTTTTCAGAATTTTCTAGCTCCATCAAAGCTTTGGAGATCTCAATAGGGTTAGCTGAGACCTTGTTGAGAAAGTTTCTCAGTCTGTCTTCACCCTGCCCACTTCTGCTTCTTCCCCTCTCTTCCACCAGGGTTGAATCTAAGAGAACCCTCCAATGGATAAACTTTCAGCACACTCTTTTCTGTCCCAGATCTGTCTTCCTCAAAATGTTTTGTTTCCACCTTGTTCTTTTTTTTTTTTTTTTTTTTTTTTTAAAGAGAGTGTGAGAGAGGGAGAGAGAGGGAGAGGGAGAGAGAGAGAGAGAGAGAAAATTTTTAATATTTTATTTTTTAGTTATCTGTGGACACAACATCTTTGTTTGTATGTGGTGCTGAGGATCGAACCTGGGCCGCATGCATGCCAGGCGAGCGAGCACGCTACTGCTTGAGCCACATCCCCAGCCCTCCACCTTGTTCTCAAAAAAAAAAAAAAAAATTAAACAATAAAATGAGTATATACTGAAAGGTTAAAACCGCACACTCCTAACACCATTTCCCAGAAGAAATCACTATTGTTTACCGCTTATATGTTCTTCCAGGAATTTCCTGTAAATAAATCTACAACTATAGATACACATAACTATATTACTTATGTGCATAGATGAGTATATAACACGTAAACTGTTGTACCACTTGATCAGTTCCATTTCCATTTAAATACATTCTATATATCTTTTCATATCTGAAATACAGGTACCTCCATAAAGTTTCATATTACTCCATTGTATAGTTACCATAATTTTTAACCAGACTTTTCTATATGAATATGTGGAGTTGAATGTACTGAATTTTTTATTGAATTTTTCCCTTTTATCAAAAAAAATGTTGCAAGGAGCATCCTTGAATATTATCTCTGCCCATTTGTGTAATATATCCTCAGGATAAATTCATAGAAGTAGAATTCCTAGTTCAAATACTATGAGAATTTAAATTAAAAAGTATATATAGCACCAAATTACTTCCCACTAAAGCAGCACCAATTTAAGCTGCAAAAATCCCCCAAAATCAATGCAAGAGAATACCTTTTTAGGGGCTGGGGATGTGGCTCAAGTGGTAGCGCGCTCCCCTGGTATGCATGCGGCCGGGGTTCGATCCTCAGCACCACATACAAACAAAGATGTTGTGTCCGCCGAAAACTAAAAAATAAATATTAAAAAAAAAAAAGAATAGCTTTTTATTTGCAACTCACCAGCTGTTGACATAACAAAACTTATTTTTCAGGAACCCTGAAAATCTATAGCTGAAAAATCTTTGTGGGAATTTTTAAAAGGTCTGGGGGAATGAGCTAAAAAGTTCTCGCCTCTCCTAACTTCTGCAACCTTCTAGGTAGACAATCTAGAGGCCATGCCAGAACATGGGACTTGGTGTCCAGAATTCCATTTCCACCCAGTTTGTCCCCGTGGCTGTTCACCATGGCACAGTGCTCAAGCCAAACAAGTATACATGGTGGCCTTGGAGCCTCTTTGTTTTACATTGCTTTTCTTTAATTATAAGTCAGTCTGAATACCCATTAGTATTTTAATGGACTTTTTTTTTCTTTATGGAGAGCTGTTCTGAGTACTCCAAAAACCTGCTGAGGCAATATTTTCATGAATTTGTGCCATATCCTATTAGAAAAGGTGAATGGTAAATGTTAATATAATTTGATACGTTACTTTTTGTATTGAAACAAATTGTCTTTTCTTTGATTATGATTATCATTTATTTTTGAGCTGGGGTCTTGCTGGGTTGCCCAGACTGGTCTTGAATTCCTGGGCTCAAGCTGTCCTCCTACTCATGCCTGGCTGGAACTAGAGGCATGTACCACTGTACCCAACTGTCTGTCTTCTATACTGTGATTCCAAATAACACTTAATATGAAAAGAAAGTTTCCACTGTTTTTTGAAAATGTGGAAATTTCTCAAACCCATAAAAGGGAAATCCTGGCTTTCCAGGCCTTCCATAGTTTGGTCTTAACCTACTTTTCCAGACTTCTCTCTGTTAGTACTTAACCACAAACTTTTATTATCCTGTTCACCATGGTGACTTTTTTGCCACCTGCACTCTAGATTATTTATGCCTTGAAAGTGGGCCCTGTGTCATTATATCTTGGTATTTTCAGAGCTGGCAAAGACTCTGACACCTAGTAGCCATGAGGTAAATGTTTACTGAGTCAATAAACATATTGGTAAGCGAACCTTCTGCTTCAATTAAACTTGTGTCCAAGACGCATCTCTCAGATGGGACTTGTCCATCTCCTACCCTTTGCTCATGAAGATTCCCTTGTCTGGACAACCTCTTCCTCATCTCACCTTCACCAAACTCTTAATTCAACCTTTAAGATTAAAATCAAGTCACATGTTTGCTACTATGACATCCTAGTTGAAAGTCCTCTCACCCTCTCCATGCTTATATTGTTTTTATTATCTGTACATTCACTTTGTACTGTCGCATGCATTATTTTCTATAGTAATTGTCTGTATATTTTTTCTACCTGTCATGAAGAGCAGTAGCTGTGTCTTAAGGTCTTTTCTCCTTCACCGCTTATCCCAGTCTCATATGTCTATGTGCTCAGTAGATTTTTTAAGAAATAGAACAACAAATGAATGAATGAATGTTTGTTCCTTTGATATCCAGCCAGAGAAACGCCAGAAAATGGAGATCATATAACAGTACAGTGAGAATAAAACATAGTTTCTCAAGTTTCAAACATTGAACCCCTCCCTGGAAATGAGCACTGTCGCTTCAGGGGTTGTTGGTTGGTGGACCCTCAATTTCACATTTACCAAGAAACATCTAGGTTTACAACAGAGTAAGTTTAATTTCAAGTATAAAGCCCAGAGAAGTTTACCATCTTTGGAGAGAAATCCTTTCTTTCTTTAGCCCCCTTGAAGTAAATAAACTGTTTGGTTGGCATTTGTATCTACAAAGAACAGTATTTCCATTATCTAAGCTTACATGGCAAACCATCCCAAACGGCATTTTAAAACACCAATGTTACAGAATGTGTGTTGACAAGCTGCACTCCTCTTTTTTGATCTCATGTGGAGTCACTTAAGTGACTGTGGTCATCTGACTGCTTGCCTAGAGCTAGAGGGCAGGAGGGTGTCATTCACATGTTTAGCAGTGGGTGCTGGTCTCCAGTGGGGCCCATGCTATCCTCACATAGACTAAACAGGGATTCGGCATGTCATGGAGCTGATCTGGATGTTATGATGCTAAGGCATTAGCTGCTGATGAAGTCTAGGTTCCATAATTCTCACAACATCATCTCTGTCACACACTATTAGTCAAAGCAAGTCACAAGACTCAATTTATTGATGGATGGAGCAGCAACATCACATTGCAAAGGTATGTGGAGAAGGGAGATGGGGGCCATGGGAGGCCATTATAATGACCTATCACAGGCAGCTCCATACGTTGCCTTAATACTGCTCCACTGTCTAAACTGTGACTCCAGGGAGTGAGAACCACCTGGATACTTTTGTTGAAGGAGACTACTGTGTTTTCTTATAATAATAATAATAATAACAACAACAACAACTCATGGGAGAAAATTTAGAAACACTGTCAAAGCAAAAGAAAGAAAATCATACCCATCTATACCAATACCCAAAAATAACTAATAGATTTTAGGCATATATGCCTCCAACCTTTGTTCTAAAATATTGGCTACTGGGCTGGGAATGTAACTCAGTGATAGAGCTCTTACGTAGATACTTGAGGCCCTAGGTTTGATCCCTAACATCACAAATAGTAATAATAATTTAAAAATAGGGGCTAGGGTTGTGGCTCAGTGGTAGAGCATTTGCCTAGCATGTGTGAGGGTTCGATCCTCAGTACTACATATAAATAAGTAAAGGTCCATCAACAGCTAATAAAATATATTTTCAAAAAATAAATAAATAAAATATTGGTGATAATATGAAGTCTACAAGACTCTTTTATTGTACTTTCTTGCCACACACTGTGCTGTATCCTTTGCATAAATGATCTCATTCAATACCACAATCCTCTGATATAGATATTATTATCATCATCATTTTCTTTGTAGAAGAGGACATTGAAACTTAGAGATCTTAACTTTCTTAATTTATGTGTGTATGTGAACATTTTATTCTGTTTTATAACTACCTTTTTATATCATTCACATTTCCCTATTTGAATGCTTCTGAACAGCCTAAATCAAATCTGCAAATCAACAATGACTCTACAATATTTGGGATTTTCTGGGTCCTGGCTGTGTTTACCTCTTGAGCCTGTCAGGTGGTTGCAGATTAGAACAAAATAATGATGCATGCTTTTCATTGCAAAGAACTAGCTTTGACATTTTAATCTTTTATAAGAGCCTCAAGTCTTGAATTTGGCAAAGTGGGTTGGTAGAGAATACAGCATCTGATTTTTTTTTTTTTTTTTTTTTTTTTTACTGTTCTGACACATTTCCTAAAAGCCCAGCAGTGTGAGCACAAAGTTGGAGCACATCCACCTCCAAGGAGCCAGAGTGGTAATGACAGGCATCAACGACTGTGGTGAAACCAAAGTCTTTATAGGTATAAAGTGTCTGTGGTTCAATGTCAGATTCCACGTTTCATTGATCAACTAATTCTCAAAAATGAACACATCCTTCCCGTGACATGGGCCTTACATTTCTATCTTTAATTTCTAAATGTTGCATATTCTAAGGCAAAAAAATTGGCAGAAGTTTGGGACAAGTAGGAGGAGAGTGACAGCTGGAAATGTTTGGGAAGAGAAATACAGCAAGGTCCCTTTTATATGAAATCATAGATTAAGAACATGAAAAGATGTGAAAATAGCAAATGTAATCAGAGAAGCAATATCCGTGCTCAAAATAAAATAAGATACTTCATATTTACTTTGTAAGCTTAATGTTTATTTGCTCTTATTTATGATTCACCTCAATTTTTAACTGTCAGAAAGAAAAGATTCAGTAAGCTTTGCTGGAAAGATTTTTAGAAATAAAGCCCTTTTAATCCCCTTATTAAACTGGTACTCACAGTTCTCATTGCCAGCCAGTCATACAATAAGAAAGATAAACTTATGAATAAAACACTTTATTAATAAAGAGGAAACATTTGTATAGGCCTGATATTACTTTTTTCCTTAGATGACATTCTGTTTTCAACTTAAGACATATACAAGAAGAATAATCCTATTGGATTGAGCTTTCTTACATAATTATGATTACGTAGCCCTGTAGTAACCTTTACCTTTAGAAATAAGAAAACCTTGATTACTAAATTTCTCTTTTGTAACAACACCATATGCCTAATCAAATGGAGATTAAGTGCTGTTAAACTTTACCAAACCAGTAGTAAATTGGTAAATAAGTTATTTTTCATATGCCAACTACCATAGTTTGGCTGCCTAGAACACAGAGTTGAAATGGATTCCAAGGTCCACAGGCCAAGCTCAGAAACAGAATCCTGAGATAATACAGTGATTTTTTTTGCATCTGACAGGCAATGGCAGCATGAATGCCTTAGTGTTCACCCCTGTCAAGATGTAAGTGAATGTTACTTTTTATGAAACATCTATTTAATATTAGCAATATCTTTTAAAAATCATCTCACACATATATATTGAGTATTATGTTCCAGAAAATATTCCAGGTATTGGAGACATAAGAGAACAAATATACATGCATATCCACACGTGAACTAATACAGTAAGCTTTTTTCATATATAATATCTCATTTAAACCTCACAATGGCCTAGCAAAATAAGCAAAACAGGTGGTGATATCCACATGTTTCAGATGAGAAGTTTGAAGTGCAAAAATTTGAATATACTTTCTTAGCCTAAATACATCTCTCAAAAACAGAGCAAAACCAACCGATCAACCTTCAAACAGACAAAACACTTAAAAGCATTTTCATTACAATCAAGAATAAGACTCGCCATTTTCATTTAGTACTAAGAAATATAAGAATTGAAAAGGAAAAAAAAACAAAAACTGTTCTTATTAAAGAATATAAAAGCTCCACAAATTCCAAGGATTCTATAGACATACTTCATATGAAGGTGCAACAAGATTTCTGAGTATGAAGTCAACATATGAAATCAATATCATTTAAATGCATCATCAATCTTAAGTAGAAAATATAATGGTAAAAATATCTCATTTTCAACCATGGTAACAACAGAATGTAAAAGCAGTTTTGACACAAATCTTAGCTATTTATAGAATTTGATAATCTCAAGTTAAAATTCATACTAAAGTGCAAAGATAAGGTCAATAATAGATAAAAATAATGAAGATTAAATGGAAGAATTCTCACATTATCAGATGTCAGAATTTTTAACAATGAAGAAAGCAAGGGACAGACAAATAAACCAATGAAACAGGCTATAGAGACTATAAACAGATCCCTACATAAATGGAAACTTGGTATTGGCAAAATTGTATTTCCTACAGTGGAAAAGATGGATAAGTACCAATTTTTCTTGGGAAACTGGCTATTTTATAGAGGAAAAAAAAAGGTCCTTATATTACAACACACACACACAAACACACACACACATGTACACACTATTATAAGTGGAGTAAAGATTTTAAAATGAAAGGCGTGTTTTTTAAAACTTTAAAAAGGAAATAGAAGAAAGCTTCTTTGAGAACTTGATATAGGAAAGAACTCTTACACAAAGCATAATGGAAAAAAATGATAAATTTGAAGTTCTCTACAATCAAGATACTTTAAGCAACGTGAAAAAGTAAGCTACAGATTTGGAGAAAGTATTTACAGTAAATGTAACTAATAAAAGATTGGTTTCCAAAGTATTCTGACAAAACTCAGATAGGGTCAAGGGCATAGTTCAGAGGTAAAGTGCATGCTAAAGGTCCTGGGTTCAATTCCTGGCACTGAAACAAAGAAAAACACTAAGATAACGAACTCCTGCCACCACCACAGGTGAAGACTACAGACACTTACAGAAGAACCCAAATGACAAACATTTGAAAAGGTGCTCAGAATCGCTCAGAATCAACTTAAAAAAAATTAAAACAATAATTGCAAACCATCAAACTGGCAGAAAAGTCTTGAAAGATGACAAACTCATTGTTGAAGAAGTAGAGCAAGGAGGAGTCTCAAACACTGAACCACACAGTCATTCAGGAACAAGGCTAATGGGAACTATAGTGTCTTCTGATCCTGCCATTTTGAAAGATGGCTTCCTGGATCTCTGCAACAGAAGGCAAACTCAAAGAAGTCAGTCATTCTTTTAGGCTTGGCCTGAAAATAACCTATGCCATATCTGCTTACAGCCCTATTGGCAGAACTTATGTCATGGCACCAATCTAATCCCCAAAAGAAACTGAGAAATGCAGGCTTTTTGTGGGACTGAGGAGAGGAAATCGAAATAGAAATTAATGAAAACATGGCATTCTTTCTGCCACCTTTGACACAATATTAAAATTGTATAAAGTTGGGTGGTATATGTTAATTTTTATTAGTCTTAATAATTTGTATGCTTACGTTCTTCACAATTTTTTATAAAAGAGGGAAAGTAAATAGAGAGTAAATGGTCTATTCTGGGTTACAGATCTAACAAGTGAGAAATAAAGCTACAATTGTCTCTATAATCTCTCTTCTTTCAAGAGTAAAATCCAGCAACAGAATATAGATTATTGAGTATTAAGAAATTCTTATTAAATTCCTAGTATATTCCTGTCGTTGAGGAGGGCACAGTCTAATGGTAAAAGAGACAGACACATAAATGGGTTATCACAATACAATGGAATATGAAAATTATGAACAAAATACTGATGACCATTATAACCTGGTAACATGAAACACCAGAAACTTCTTTGTGGTGGTCCTGATTCCCAGAGTTTTTAAATGTGTCCTAGCGGTACATGAGGTCAAGTCATTTTCAACTGTGAGAGTTGAATTTCTGCAGAGAGTTATTTCAGGAAATGCCTGAAGTTAAACTTTGTCATGAACTCCACCTGAGTCATACTCAGCCTGTACAGGCTCACTGGGGAGGAGCTGCTAAAACAATACAATCTTCTTTGACCTCATGACTTGGAGTTTCTTTGCTCTCCTTTGCTGAAGCACAGTAGAGAGAACCATGTTTCCAAGGGAGAGGAGATGGCTCCACTGGTTGTTATTAAAAGTCTTGTGCCTCATGGACAGGGAACACCTAAGCTGACAATTCTCAGTATTTGTCATATTTGTAGAGGGCAGAGACTCAAAGGACCTAGAACATTTTTTAGACTGGCCTCTGTGACCAAGAATACAACTGCTTCTGATCATTTATCTCCTGTTAGTCTCCTCACTGTAATTTTAAAAAATTGCCCTTAGACTGCTGTTTTTCAAAGAGGTTCCATAGTCTAATTCATTCATTCATTCAACACAAATTTTTGAGTTGGGAATATTATGTTTTGCCAAAAATAAAAAATAAAAATTAAGACATAGTCTCTAAACTTATGAACTTCCATTCCAGTTAGGGAGATAGATATTAATCAAACAAGTACACAAATAAATGTCTTGTGTATGGATAAGTGTCATGAAGAAGAATAAAATATGTTGTGAAAGTGAACAAGGGATTCTAATTTAGAATGGAAGGATCAGGGAATGCCAGTCTAGCTGATAGTGGCTTGTTCTAGGGAAGTGGTAGAGGGAAGACAGGATGTCTGTGATATCTTTGGGAGACTAAATTAATAGAACTTGATGCTTTGTAGGTATGTGACTGGGAGGAGATAGAGTGTTTAGGATGATTCTCAGGCCTGAATCCTCAATATAAATGTTTCCCTTATGTTGTTAGGAAAAATTTTCTTAACTATTTAAAAAAAATGAACTGTGTGTTGCACATCTTGCATGGGTGTTGATCTCTAGGCATGAATATTTCCTTACCTGGTGAAGGAATCATTAGCATTCTGGCCACCTGTAGCCCTGCTGTATTCCAGGCCATTGTCACTTTTTTTTTTCTTTCTGTAGACAGGATATTGTTAAATACAGATATACAAGGCTCTCATCCAGCAACCACTCTCTAGAGCTAGTTTAAAGTCTCCCAAGGGTAATTTTCAAGTCTCCCAAAGTTACAGGTACATTAACATGATACAAATTTCACAAGGACAAAAGAATGCACAGTGAAAAGTAGGTCTCTTTCCACTCCAGAATCCAGCCATCTACCTGCTCTCTTTGAAGTCACACCGTTATAAATAAGCATCCTTCAAGAGATAACTTTTGCATGTGCAAATAAATATTTTGTAAACAGATGGAAAGATACTATACATAGTGCTCTACATCTTGCATTCTTCATTTATCTGAAAGATCTTTTGATTTCTTTTAAATAACATAGAATTTAATGTGGTTAATATAATTTATTTATCCAGCCCTTTACTGATGGACATTTATATTTTTCCTAATTGTAGGCCATTACAAATAATCCTGCAATAAATAATGTTGACATAATTCATTTTATGCATAGTAAAGCATAAAATGAGAACATTTCTGTATGTGAAAGGCAGAACCAAAGGGCACATGCACTTATAATTTTGATAGCTCTTGCCGTAATTTAAAAGGATACTCCAATTTACACTTCCACTTGCAATGTATTAACGTTTTTGCTTTCCCACATCTTTATGCACACATCATGTCATCAAACTCTTTGATCTTTGCCAATCTGAGAAGTACAAATATTATTGAATTATTCTAATTTGCATTTTTCTTACATTGAAATGGAACATCTTTTCCTATAGATGTAACAGCCACAGGATTTTACTTTTTTCTGTGAACTTTCCATACTTGCTACCTTAGGTGAAAGAAACATTTCAAAATTAAAACTAATAAAATGTCTTCTTTGGTCACCTATGAGTAATGATAGATTGTCAAATCTGGTTGCACTTTCTTCTGACTATGAAGAAGCAAAGATCAATTTTGATGAAGTCACTAACCATTTTGTAGACCTTACATCATGGAATATTATTCATTACTTAGATAAGCTAAAATTGAAATAGCCAGTCTTTTTCTTAAAACGAACAAGCTAGTCATTTATGAGAAACATGGATAAATCTTAAATGCATATTACTAAGTAAAAGAAATCAGAATGATAAAGCCATGAAAATTCTACATTCTGGAAAGGTAAAATTCATGGAGACAGAAAACAGATCTGTCCATTATTGCCAGGGGAGAGAAGAGTATTTATAAGGAAGAGCATGGAGGAATTTTAGAGCTATGAAATTATTCTGTATGCTGTTGTAATGGTGAATACATGATTCTACCCACTGTTAAAATCCAGAGAACTTAACAGAAGAGTGAGCCTTAAGGTATGCAAAGTGTTAAATAATAATCCAGGACACCGGGGAATCCCAGGATAGAATACAGAAAATGATAAAAGAATTGAACAATATTATAAATGTACCACATCTATGGGGAAAAACAGCATTGCCTATCTTTGGAAATGATTGGAAACTGCAAGACTGAAAACAAAAGGAACTGTACCTACTTGAGTTGATAAGGATATGTGTTAATGGATACAAGTTAATCATTCTGAAACTGCTACAAATATATGCTGAGACTGAACGAATAGGAAAATGGTTAGCAGATGATGAAAGACAGGCTTCTCACTGTTGGAGAGGGAGACTAGAGGTAAGCAATGGGAAGAGCCTCAAATGAGGTCTGTAATTCTGCATTAGAAGGGGAGACATATGTGAAATCACGTTTAGGTTAATATTCTGTATAGATATAGAAATAATTATAGGTAAGTGTGTATATGTAAGTTAGTATACATACACAAGATATTTCTTAGCCCTATCTATCGAAGGGGTCTAGAAGCAAAATCTACAAGCACGCCTAGTACCCAGATCTTGTTTCTAATACGATCCTCCATTAAAAAGAACAAGAGATCCTTGGAGGAATGGCTGGTTCTGGAACCTGGCCACAGAATATACAAGATGGGCTTGAACACATCATGTAGTGCCAGAAGGTAAGGCAGTACTCAAAAAATAAAACAATTTGGGTATAACAAAAGGACCCAGGTTCCCAATGACCAAAGCTGGACAAACTGGGGCAAAAATTAAAAAAAAAAAAAAAAAAAGTATTGGTATAATACTTTTTAAATAAAAAAATAAAAGTATTGGTATAAAAGTATTGGTTATAATCTAAAATAGAAAATAAATCTGCCATACTAATATAAATAAATGATTGAATAAATAAATGAGAAAAAAGACCAGGTCTGCCATACAGACGACCTCCAAATGATTTGTGTAGACATTCTCTCCTCGAGAAAGTGGAACCTACCTCCCTGCTCTGTGAGTATAGGCTTCTCAGTGACCTGCTTCCAAAGAGCGCGGTGTGGAAAGGATGGGAACAGTAACTTTACAATGAAAGAAGTGGCCAGCAAGATTTTCTCCAGGTGATCAAAATTAACATCACCAGTGCAAATCATCCCGACAGCATCATACCTTTGGCAGGATGTGCTGAGAATACACTGGCTTTCTATGGTCCTCTTCCCGACAGAAAGACCAGACTAACTATGAGAAACATCACAAGAACCCAAACTGAGGGACACTCTATCTAGCCAGTATTTCTCAAAACTGTCAAGGTTATCTAAAACAAGGAAAATCTAAGAAACTCACAGCCCAGAAGAGCCTAAGGATAAATAACAACTAGATATAACATAGAACCCTGAAGAAGATAACTAAAATAGAAAGATCATATCAGTAAACTTGATGCAAGTATGGAGCTCAGGCTGGGCATGCTAGTGCAGGCCAGTCATCTTAGCAATTCAGGCTGAGGCAGGTGGACCACAAGTTCAACGCCAGCCTCAGCAACTTTAATGAGACCCTGCCTCAGGAAAAAACTAAAAGGCTAGAGGGCTGGGGATATAGCTCAGTTAGCAGAGTGCTTGCCTTGTATGCACAAGGCCTTGGGTTCAATTCCTAGTGTCCCCCCCAAAAAAAGGATGAGATGAAGCTCAGTGGTAAAATTCCCTGGTTTCAATTCAGTCCCCAGTAACACACACACACAGGTATGGCACTCAGTAAAAATGTTATACGTATTGTTTCATTGGTGACAACAAATGAACCATATTATAACATAAATAATAGGGGAGACTAGGTGCAGGGTATATGGGAACTCTCTGAACCATCAAGATTTTTATGAACCTAACACTATCTAAAAATAAAAAAGGATAACAAATAAGATTGGTAGATGACTCAAGGGATATATAGATGGAGAGCCCTAAAATAAAATAATAAAATATTACTGGTAAGATCAAGGTGCTAAACTATATAAGTGTTTGACATAAAATTCTTCTAATTTTACTGTATGTTTGAAAATATGCATAATAAAATGTCGGGGGTTGGGGTTGTGGCTCAGCAGTAGAGTGCTCACCTAGCACATGTGAGGCACTGGGTTCAATCCTTAGCACCACATAAAAATAAATAAAATAAAGGCATTGTGTCCAACTACAACTAAAAAAAATATTTAAAAATGTTGGAAATAAAAAAAATGTTGGGGGAAAGATCATTCATGTAACTAAAGTATTAACAATGTTAATTTTTTTCTTTTTTGTACTGTAGTCTTTTTATTATTTGCTTATGCACATGATTATACATAGATATATACTTATATATACATCATATATATTCTCTTTCATTATTACTATTGAACATTATTTTGGCATAAGGAAGGTTGTTTAAAAACTATACCCCCAGAATACCCCATAACTAGACACTTCACTGCGGGATCCAATTAAGTGTCCATTACCCAGGATGTCTTGGGGACAGGCTGAGAAGATGTTTCTCTCTCTGGAGCACTGAAAAGCCAAAGAGCAGCAGCTGCAGCAGCCACTTGGAGGCTGGTGACCTGGGCTGTGTGGCAGTGGGGAATGTGCTGTAGTGTCTGCACAGGACTCTGCAAGAGCCACAGGCACTTTGGGCCCAAGCATGAGCAACCTTGGCAGCAGTGGACTCCAAGGAGCTGAAGCAGGGCAGGAGGAGGGCCATGGTGATGCCACATGGCATCTGGGAGGAAACCCAAAGGAAATGGTTTTATATCAGGGTCCCAGTTTTATCCCCATTCTAGGCTACTCAGCAAACATGGCGGAGAGAAGCATCCACAGTTACCTTTATATTTTCTGTGCAAATTGTGTGAGGGCAACTATAAAAGAGCATTACCATCTTGCCTTTTTCAAGACTTGTTTCTCATTTTTAAAAACCCCTTATCTTCTTAATTTAATGTGCAACCCTGTTGTCAGGTAGGTCCTCCCTGTCATTCCATCTTTAACTTCTCATTTTCTGGGTTTCCATTACTACATCAGCGCCTTGGTTTCACAGCCTGTGAATCTGGATGTGAAACTCCAGCACTTCTCACACCCACTCATGGAAGAGGTGCCTTTTGGCCAAGGACTTGAGGGGCACGATGGAGGAGTTTATGTGGCAATACAAACATCTTCAAATGCTTAGATCTAGCAAAGCTAGAAAAGCTAGAAAGGCCCAAGCAGCAGGGAGGCTCTTAGTGCATCCTGGACATGCTTCAAAGCCTAATCAAAAGTCTCTCCAGTTACCAGGAAAAGAGCCACAACTGTGTTCCTGAGTGGAAAATGTTGTTTCAGAATCCAACCAAGTATTGCTGGTTCCTTCTCAGTCGAAATGCAACTATTTATCTTTTACTTGGGAGGGAATTCCTCAGGATAGCTCAGTCTACATACTTTGTAGCATTACTGATGGAGATAGAGTCCCCCCCCCACCCTCTGAAGCACAAATGTCTTATCAAGGCTCTCAATATACTTGCATATCTTACTTACCTACTATGCTTAATACATATCACTGATATTGTGGACCAAGTTTGCTTATATTAACTGTAACTTCCAAGAGCTATTCTAGTAGCAGCATCATGTCCTGAGATCCTTGGCAAGGAGAACTCCTACACCAGAATAATGCTGTCCAATCATCAAATCACTCCTTATCCAATTTTATTTTCTACTCCCCTTAATTGTGGGAGACCAACCTCGCAGGTGTGACTGAGTTAACTCCCCTGCTGGGTGATGTGGCCTCAGGCACCCATGCTGCTAGACTACCCCGCTCTTCTAGGGTTCTAATGACTGTGTCTTTGTGTCTGGGTGTGGCTTCCTACAGTCCCATGGGTGGAGCTGTGCTCACCTGTTCCTTTGTAATATTAACTCCTTGCCTTGTTTAGGGTAGAATGTTCCATGGAAGTTCCTTGTGTGTGTCCCCTTCTCTTACTCTGCCCTCCAGTGTGGCCTACCCAGGTGTCAGTCAACCTGCTGACAGTGGACATCATGAACATAGACTCAGCCCCCTGAAACCTGACCCCTTGCCTCATTTGAATAGCTTTTCCTCAATAAAAGGGGTCAGCCCGTGCTCTCTCTCTGTCTTCCTGCGGACCCTTAAGGTCAGAGGAGTCATCACAGGGACCTCAAAGAAAAAGTATTTGTGCCACTTGTGTGGTTATTTTGTGCAGCCCAGTCAGCCCAATTCAACTGGAGTAACCCCTGAACATTTTAGTCGAGAGAACAGAAACCCGGCACTTAATTATACAAAGTTAGGATCTGTATATACACATGCTCCTCAATTTACAATGAGGTTATTCTGAATAAACCCATTGTAAGCTGAAATATTATAAGTCGAAATGCACTTAATATAACTAACCTGCTGTATTTCATTGCTTAGCAACACAGTACAATACTGAGCATATGTTGTTCACACTCATGATTGTATATATCTTGGCTCCCTACTATTGCCCAGCCATGTGAGAGAGTATCATAACATATATTGCTAGTCCAGGAAAAGATCAAAATTCAAAGTACATATTCTATTGAATGCATATCTCTTCCTCACCATCATAAGATTGAAGAAACCAGGGGCTGGGGATGTGGCTCAAGCAGTAACGTGCTCGCCTAGCATGCGTGGGGCGCTAGGTTCGATCCTTAGCACCACATAAAAATAAAATAAAGATGTTGTGTCCACTGAAAACTAAAAAATAAATATTAAAAATTAAAAAAAAGATTGAAGAAACCTAAATGAAACCATCCTAAATTGGGACTATCTTTACTCATTTGGTTTCTGCCAACACATGTTGTCTAGGTCCAATAGCTCTTTCCAGGAACAGTCTCTTTTCTCTCTTGGCAAGCCCATCATTTCTGTTGTGACTGAACCCTCATTATTGATTTGAAAGTAGATGGGTTAAGATTTTGTAAAGTGAGGTGTTTTATTATAAGGCAAAAATCTCTGTATTGACTTCAAAAGTGGGGTATGCCAAGGAATATTTTACTACAATAGTTCACCTGGAAAGTAGGCCCCTTTTGCCGGTCCAGAGGGGTTAGAGGAATCCTGCAGAGTCAAGATTTTAAAAACAGTGGTCCTAGCTGGCACAGCGCTACACACCTGTAATCCCAGTGACTAGAAGGCTGAGGCAGGAGGATTTCAAGTTCAAGGCCAGCCTCAGCAATTTAGTAAGTCCCTAAGCAACTTAGTGAGACCCTGTCTTAAAATAAAAAATAAAAAAGGACTGGGGATGTAGCTCAGAGATAAAGCACCTCTGGGTTTCATCCTCAGTACCTAAATAAATTAATACATAAACAGTTGTCCATAAATTCTCATTCGAGAACTGAGGATCTCATTGCTCCCCAAATAGAAAGTGACTTTGACATAGCCTATTTGCTGGGATCAAGAATTTCATCTTCACTGAAGCTTTGGTACGTTAACATTAAGTTCCAGGTCTTAAACCCAGGAGGTCTGGACTCTGATTGCAGGAGAATCTCTCTGCTCAGAAGGTCCTCTGGCTTTTACACTCAACCTTATATCAATGATTAACCATGCTCAGTCTTCATGGTCTCTCCATAATGTGCTGATAGTAGCCAATAACAGTGATCCCATTCCACTGTCCTCAAATTGCTACTTCCCTGGACCTCTGTAGGCCTGTGGCACTGCAGCCTCCAGTGCCTTCCATTCCAGCAGCATCGCATCCTCACGTTGTAGGTCAGGCTTCTCTGGACTCTCAGACCCTGACGTTGCCTGCAGGGGAATGTAACAGGAGCTGCCATTGAGAGGCAGTGAGGAAAACATCAAGGGGTTAAGGGGAGTTGGAATTGCAGGGCAGTTGTAACAGAGGCCTCAGCTAGTCCCACGGTGGGTTCTGGAGCCATGACCACCAGCAATGGCTTGAATTGGGGCTCAGGTTGCAGCCACAGTTATTACCCCAAGATGGGCCATAGGTTTGGGTGAGGTAGTTCTCTAGGGAAAGTCTCAAGTATGAACGGGGCAAATGTGTAGGTTGGCCCTGAATGGAGACAACCTACCATGACATCTATCATAGACAACATATCTGGATAACATACCATGACATCTATCATGGGTAAGGTGACCAGGAACAACCAGGACTGGGCACTAGCCTGGGACACAGGACTAACAGGGCTAAAACTGGAACAGTCCTAAACACAGAAGGACGTTTGGTCATTCCAGAAGCCCTTGTCTTAAGATACTAAAGGATGCTGTGATTTTTATCAATTAATATTTTTCTATAACAATGAATATATGTTAGTAGTCTATGGATCAATAGTTAAGTTGCTAGGGCTGGGATTGTGACTCAGTGGTAGAGTGCTCACATAGCACATGTGACACATTGGGTTTGATTTTCAGAACCACATAAAATAAATAAATAAAATAAAGGTATTGTGTCCATCTACAACTAAAAAAAAATTTAAAAGTTAAGATGCTAGGCCATTCGATGAATATTAAGGAACAATTCAATACAAAAAGTTAGTAGAATGTCTGTGACTACATTTAACTTCAGTGAGTCATTAAGCAGGAATATTAACACCTCTTCAGTCAGTTCCCTGACGTACAAAAAGTAGAAGTTGCTCAAACAAGGAAAAAAGATCAAATCAGAAAAATTAGAAACATCCTAGACATCAGATTGGCTCTAGGGATAGCATCAGAATCACCTGGAAAACTTACTGCAAATACTGTGTCCCCAGCAGAGTGCTGATTTGGCAACTCTAGAGAGGGGTAAGGGCCCAGGGGAGATGCCCTTTTCCCTAGTTCCTTGGGGGCAGGGGGTTGATGCAAGTGACTACAGATCACTCTTTAAGAGATACCATGGGATTTTTTCCATATACTTTTGATACTAGGGATTGAATCCAGGGGCACTTTGTCTTTGAGGTACATTCCCAGTACCACCCCCACCCACGCCAACCTCTTTTTGAGACAGGGCTCATTAAGTTGCCCAAACTGACCTCAAACTTGAGATCCTCCTAGATCAGCCTCCAGAGGAGCTGGGTTTATAGGCATATATCACCATGCCCAGGTATCTTTCATCCATTTTCCTTTAGCCCATCAATTAATCACCTCTTATGTTTTTAAGTTTCTAACAAGTCAGATTGCCAGATAAAATACAGAACACCCCATTAAATTTGTATTTGAGGTAATCAACAAATAACTTTAGTATGTCTCATGAGAACATATAATAATAATAATAATAATATAAACATAGAATATAATATCTAATAATATTATAATAAAATGTTATATGTACAATCATATACTGCATTACAGTGTTTCACTCAACTCATACCACATAATGATAGTGGTCCCATAAGATCATGTCACCTAGAGAAGTTGTAGCTGTTTCAATTTTTGTGAGTACGCTCTGTGACATTCACACAAGAAGCCAATCACCTAGATACATTTCTCAGAAATGTATTCCTTTGTTAGGCAATGCATCACATTAATATTGTTATAAATTGCATATTTAAATTAAATAGATATTAAATATTATAAGTGATATTATAATAAAATATGAGTTGTGTATAGTAAGAAAGTATTTGTTGTTCATTTGAAACTCAAATGTAACTGAGAACTCTGCATTTTTATTTGCTAAATCTGCCAACCCTACAATTGAGGACATTTTCAAACCTACCAAAGCAGATAGGATAATAGAAGAGACTCATATGTAACTATCCCTCTTCCTGGGCATTTATCAGCATTTTGCTCCAGTTATTTTTTATTTAGTTTTTGTGGCTATCATCTCTCATGATATGAGGAATATATATATCCTGAAGCAACTGATTGCAAAGTTGGGGGACAAGGTTCACATTCTTGACATAACTAGCAAAGAGTAAGTACTAAAGTGTGTGATGCTGTCAGTGCCACAGGCATTTAGGGAAAAGGCATCAGCCAGTATTGACTGGAGTGGTCTTGGATGAGGGAACCCAGAGCCGAGATTGTGATAGATTTGTAAAATCTGTATTAATGAAAGCAAGATGAGTAAACAAGTTTTCTAGATAGGATAGCAGCATAGTAGGTGTATTCACTCTGGCTGTGTATTCTCCCTCCATTTGATGGCATTTACCCTTCACTGCTCCCACTTTAATCATCTGGGGACCAGAGCAGCTGTTACCCATCAGGCTAATATGGATCAAGAACTGCTGCAAATTACATCATCAGAACAGATTAGCTCTTGAACTTGTCAGCATAATAGCCTTTCGATCTTCTCTGGGTGATTTGTTAATTGACCTCTGGAATGTGCTGTCTTTGATATCATTGGGGAGTTAAATTTTTCTTTGATTGGAAGTAGCCCTCGGGAGGATTATAGATTGATAAGAAAAAAACAAAATTCTATTCAGTTGGCCAGCTTTATGCTAATGCATATGAACTGGCATGGCTATTCGAGCCTGCCGGAACATGTCAAATAATAAAGATATATGAAGATGTTCTGTCTCTTATCTTGAATCACATTAACATTGAAAATGATCTACTTTCTCTGCAAGGGACAATAACACAAAATATGAGTTCTTCCCCAGACAATAAATTAACTTTTTAATTCTCTTCGACTTCAAGTGCGACTTCAAATACTAAGGATGCAAACTAAAAAAAAAAAAAAATGTTTAAGGAAATACAACATAGATTCAGGTTGAGTTGCATTAGATGACCGGGACTCACACTAGTCCCCTTCATGCTCTCTTGTGGTTCACCCAATAGAGGGTAGCCACTATTTTGATTTCCAACAACACAGAACAATTTTTTCCTGGTTTACACTTTATATAAATATAATCATACATATGCACTCTCTTATGTGTCTGGCTTCTTTCACTCAATATTACATTTGTGAGATTTGTAGATGCTAACTTCAAAGTAAATTTTGTTATTAAGTAATATATACTCAAAAATTTTAAATTGCAAAATAGCATATTTTAAATTATTTTTAAAATTGTATGTATGGCCAGGTGTAGTGGTGCACACCTGAAATCCCAGCAACTTGGCAGGCTGAGGCAGGAGGATCACATGTTCAAAGCCAGACTCAGCAACTTAGCAAGGCCTTAAGCAACTCAGTAAGACCCTGTCTCTAAATAAAATACAAAAAAAGGGTCAGGGATGTTGCTCAGTAGTTAAGTGCCCCTGTATTCAATATCTGGTACAAAAATAAAACTGTATATATGTCTGCACAAAATTCATTTGGTCAAGACCATAAACATTTACAAAAGTCTTGCCTAAAAAGAAAAGCTTTCATTTATTTTTGACACTTTGGTTAATCTTTTTATAATGGTCTATTATGATTAATAAGGATTAATTCAATTTCTCCAAAATAATCCTACCTAACTTCAAATGCCTTACAAACTGTGCAGCATCTTTATGACAAGATAAATATAAGGATAAGACAGGTATTTTCCAACAGGTGAACTCAAAAATTTTTTTCATGATGAAGTCACTCTCTGCTCTCCAGGATGAACCTTAGCCTGCCTACTACTATACCCTTTATCTTTACAAAGGTGACCATCCAATCTCTGGCTCCTTGTGGATGAAATCAGATCAGTTGTGTGGGAAAGAGGAGTTACTTGTTTGACATGTAAGGATACAGAGGGTACCTCACACTCAGTCATCTCTATCATTTCTGGTTCCTCTCTTCCTGGAAGGTGCTCTAGTGAATTGCACCCCAGTTCACACATTGTCTTTCATTGACATAGAATGAGGCAGGATGTGCTGTACCTGTTTTGTCCAACCAGGCAACTTCTGACCTTGTTCTACTCTTTAGTCCTTTGCTCCTTATTTCTGAGCCCCCTCATCCCTCCCTGTCCAGTTGATTTGCTATTAACTGAAAGCCCAACTATCAGAAATTTCTAACCACGGCTGATTAGGAAAGAAAATCACAAATCATCTCCAAAAAATGCAACTGGGGGAAAAATGACCAGAACAACTATTTTGTCACTCTGAAGATAGATCCAAGACACACAACAATCTTAAAAGCAATTGTACTTGGACAATGACTGAACTTCAGGTACGAAGAGTAAGAGTAGGAGTCTGAGGCGTTCTGTTCTGGGGCTGCTCCCATTCCCCTTGCTTGCTGCACCCAGCTTGGTCAATATGAAAGTTTTGTTGGGCAGAGCAAAGTGAGTACCAACAGCTTCTCTGTTACAGTCCAAGGGACTCATTCCATTTGGAGCGCTCATATCTGAAGGGACAGAAAAGCACCAGAAATTATAATTATAATTGATATGGTTTGGGAATGAGATATACCTCCCAAAAGTTCACGTAACAATGCAGGTATGTTCACGAGTGAAATTATTAGATTTGATAGCTGCAATCTAACTAGTTGATTAATCCATTTAATGAATTAATAATTTGAATGGATAACTGGGTGGTAACTGTAGACTGCATGGTTGGAGGAAAGTGAGTCTCTAGGGGCATACCCTTGGGGATTATATCTTTAGCTTTCCTTCATCACACCTTTCTACCATGATGCTATGCCTCATCTCAGGCCCAGAATTATGGAGCCTATTGACCTTGGACTGAATCTGAAATTATGGGCTCCAACTTCTCTTCCTCTAAGTTGTTCTCATCAGGCGTTTGGTCACAGTAACAAAAAGCTGACTGACACAAAAATCTATAGCAATTTTTCTTCTCACTTATTGTCTTCTTTCAAAGGTATGAGATCATGCAAAGCCATAATGATAACATTGTATTGTTGGGTTTATAATATATATATGAATGTGATATGTGGCAGTAATAACACAAAGAAGGAGGGAGGGAATATAAGAGTATTGAAGCGAAATTAAGTAACTAAGTTAGGGCAATCTGAAATAGATTGTTGAAAGTTAAGATGCATATTATACTTCTTAAATCCCCAAAAATAAAAATATTTTTCAAAATTAACAGAATAATTTAAATGTCACCTAAAACATTTAGTACAAAATAAAATAGTTCAGGAGGAACAGAAGAATAAAAAATACTGTTGACATGGAGAAAACAAATAGAAAAATGTAAAACATTAAGCTGATTACATTGACAATTATATTAAATATGAATAGCCTAAATACCCCAATGAAAAGGCAGAGATTATTAGACTACATAAAAAGGGAAGGGTCTACTATAGATATACTTCATTGATAATGGCAAGTTCCAGACTCCCACAATAAAGCAAATATCAAAATAAAGTCACATGAAATGTTTTGATTTTCCAGTGAATAAAAAAGTTATGTTCAAGGTTGGGACTGTAGTGATGAAGTGCTTGCCTCTCACATGTGAGGCACTGGGTTCAATCCTTAGCACCACATAAAACTAAATAAATAAAGATATTGTTTCCATCTACAACTAAAAAAAATTTTAAAGAAAAGTTATGTTCATACCATACTATAGTCTAATAAATATACAACAGCATTATGTCTAAAAAATAATGTACATATTTTAATTATAAATATATTTTTTGTACTGAGGATTGAACCCAGGGGCACTTAACCACTGAGCCACATCCCCAGCCCTTTTTATATTTTATTTAGAGATAGGGTCTCACTAAGTTGCTTAGGGCTTTTATAAGTTGCTAAGCCTGGCTTTGAACTTGAGATCCTCCTGCCTCAGCCTCCTGAACTGCTGGGATTGCAGGTGTGCATCACTGCACACAGCTAATTACAAATACCTTTAATTTGTAAAATTTACAATGCCTTCAAAGCACAGTAAAGCAAAGTGTAATAAAACTATATATGCATATATATGCCATCCATAAGAGGCTTAGATTCAGACACAAATAGATTACAATGAAAAGGATGGAAAAAGATATATCTTATACACATTAACCATTAGAGAATTGGAATGATTATAATAACACCAGGAAAAATAGACTATAAGACAAGAATTATTCTTGGAGACAAAGGAAAATGTTTCATAATGCCAAGAGTCAAAACTTCAAGAAGAGATAACAATTAGAAATACATGTGAACTTAACAGCTAATCCAAAATACATGAAATGAACTGACAGGTACCTTAGATATAACTCAGGTGAAGAAGGAGAGGCAAGGTTATTGTCTGCTGATCACTTCAACTCAGGTCTCCCACCTCATGCTGCCCAGTTACACAGCATTCATCATGATACACTGTGACCATGTGTTTACATGTTAGGTTCTTACAGAGCCTCTTTCCTTCCATATGACCAGTACATAGCACTTTTTTCTGCATTCCCAGCACATATAGAAGAGTCATTTTTGTAACTAATAAGTGAGTGGTATCCCAGGCACAAGAGGGAGAAACAAAAGACAGCCTAGCATATTCCAGTTACTAGAAGTAGTTTCACATATCTTCAGTTGCATTTCCCAAACTAACTTCATTGAAATGTTAGTTTGGTGCTCAAACTTCACCATCTCCATTTCTGTCTTAGTTATTCAAATATACATTACTGTGTTTAAATCCACTTATTGGGTTTATTTTTTAAATTTTTATTTATTCTTTTTAATTATACATGACAGTAGAATGTATTTTGACATATTATACATACATGGAGTATGATGCCCCGTTTTTGTGGTTGTACATGGGTTATACTGGTTGTGTATTCAAATATGAACATAGGAAAGTTATGTCTGACTCATTCTACTGTCTTTCCCCACTTATTGGACTTAAATCCAAACTTATTCAGCCTGACTTTCTTCAATATCTTGAGGAAGGACTCCTCAGAAAAGCACCAGGAGATGCTGGTCTGGGATGTCAGATATAAGAGGTGGTGGGAAATGAGCTTGGAAATGTACATCTTGACCAGCCCTGGAGGAACCTGATATAAGATACTAAGGAATTTGAACTTTATTCTACCTCCTACATAAAGCCACTAGATTTTAGACAAGGGATTAACACTGTCCAATTTGCATTTTATAAGGATCATCCTAGCAGAGGTGTAGATGATGAACTGGAGGGAGGCCAGGTTGAGGAACTAGTTGAAAGGTACTGTCAGCCATCCAGGTGGTAATTGTGAAAGTCTGACTAAGACTATGGCCACAGGAATGGGGAGGAGGGGCTAAATGAGAGAACATATTTAGAAAACAGAATTGACAGGTTCATGACTAATTGCATCTCAAGGTAACAGAGAGCAGGATGTCCTTGAAGCCTTCCAGTTTTCTGACCTTGATAATTGGCAGGTGATGGTGATGTTCATCCTGGCAGGGAACAGAAGGGTAGAACAGGGGAAGAGGTTTAGTTTGGGGATCCAGGGGAGTCCACTTGGAAATTGAGGTGCAGGGTTCGTGAATAGCTCTGGGCTAAATCTGAAAAGTTGAGAGTCACTGGAATACCACAGCAGTTGAATGCATAGGACTCACCGGGGTACTCAGAGGAAATGTATAAGGTGAGAAGAGAGGAAAATGAGCAGGAGGTTGAATCCTGGGAACATCAACCTGTAAGAGATAAACAGTAAACAAGAACACCAAGAAAGAGGAAAGAGAGGGAAGGAAGAACCAAGGTGGGGTAGGGAGAGAATATGATCCACTCAACATTAAATGCTAGAAAAACAGAAAAAAAATGATCCCAGAAATGATAAGGAAAATAGCCATCACGTTTGAGAATTTGAAGGTAATTATAACCTCAGGACTGCAATTTCAGTGAAGAGGTGGATTGGTGTCAGATTATGGTGGGTTGAATTAGAGAACCACCATAGGGAAATGTGGGCAGGGAATGCCCAGACTCTTCCAAGGGGTTTAGCTTTGAAAGGAGAGAGCAGGAGACTAAGCCAGAGGACAGTAATTAAAGGGCAGAGGTCTTCAGAAAGGCTATTTGCTTTAAATTGGAAGACACTTTAGAAGAGCAGGAGAGCTTATTTACGTGCCAAGGGGGAGCCAGAAAAAGGGAGAAAGAGGGAGAAACATCACAGGATTTTTAGCAAGATTGTTAAGGGGACAGGGGGACAAGGGATATAGATCAGGGCCACTGGAATAGGCCCCCAAATATTTTCTTATCCTAGTTTATTTGCCTTCAACTGGAGAATATCCCTGAGACACATTTTAAGGATAGATTCAGAAAATGGATAAAGAACACTTCTTACATATTTTTGTCCCATCACTATTTATCAGAGATGGCAGTTATCCCTACAATTTTTTAATTCATTAAATCATTCTTCTGATCAATAATCAAGACCATTAAATTGTTTGCAGGGAATAAAAATAGCAACTCATTCAAGCCATTCAGAATCTAGCCTTCACTGCAGCCATTCAGAATCTAGCTTTCACTGCAGCCATTCAGAATCTAGCTTTCACTGGCTTTCACTGCAGCTCCGTCTCCAATCAGGCTGCCATGTTGGCTTGCCTACACATGGGCCTGGCTCACCCTGGTGCCTTTGTACTGTTCCTGCCCCACCACAATATTATCCCCTTTATACAGACAGGGAGACTGAGGATAAAATTCCCATCTGTTGTGGCCTACCAGGTCTCTCACATTTGCCTTCTGCCTGTCTCTTCAATTGCATTGACAGCCAGGCTTCCCCACACTCTCTCCTGTACTTTTCTACCTCCAGACATTTGCCTGACTTTAACTGCTGAATGGAATGCTCCTTCATGAGCACTTTTTTGAGGGAGGCTGTTTCATATCCTGCAGGTCTCAGCCTACGCGTTACTTCATCTCAACTGATGTAGCCCCCAGATCCCAATAGGAGCAAGCCTAATGCACTTCTAACTTTCTTCAAAGCATTGAAAACAATCTGTATTTATTTTATTTACTTTTGTTCACCGCCCTTCCTTTTCCTTCCAACAAAATGGGAGTTCCAGGAGGGCTGGAACCCCCCGCACCTGGTTTTGCCTTCCTGGTCCCCACTTCTAGTCAACAGTGCTTGACCAGAGTTTTAAGACTATGGTTCACGAATAAAAAAGCTTTGCCAGTTTTTCAAAACACAGTTTAAATTGCAACTGTGTGGTGAAAACAAATAATAGATGGAATATATTGAGCACTTTATTTCAACATACTTTTATTCCAACATATGCTTTATTCCAACATACACAATACTATATTATTTTATTTAATAAGAACCCTCCATTTATCTCTCATAACCCATAAAATAATTATAAGCCAGGCAAACACACTCAGTATTAAGTCACAAGTTAGTCTCTTGCTTTGTTATTTAACATATCATACACACCACTCTTTTTGTACCAATGATATAATTAGTGATTCCCCCATAGTCCCATAGTCCAGTGTCAAAGTGCATAGAGTTCAAGATTTGCTGCTATTGAAGGTCCCTCCAGGGAGATAATATAATAAGAATGTCAAGTTGTCTTTATTACGTCAAGACAGACACAGCCAGACATTAGTTAAAGCAATAAAAACAGATTTTATTTAGTAACTACAGACAGGAGGGTAAAGAGCTGAGTTCATTCAGACTTCTAGAGAACTAGGTCTTTTATTAAAGAGAAAATGAGGGAGTAAGGGGAGATGAACAGTAAGGGCTTGACAAGAGTTGGTGAATTGAAAAATTACCAAAAGTAGGAAGAAGGGGTGGTCATGTGAAGCCCATCTAGGTTTGTTAACTGGTACTCATAGAAGTTGGGCTCCTACCCTCCCCCAGGTACCAGGAACTTATTTTCAAGTTAGGGCTGGAACAAGCTGTAATTCTTTTGCCAGCCTTCAGTTTTCTCAGGCAGGCATTTTAAGAGGGACTAGAATGTGTCCTTGAGTTGTTAGTGTTTATTCAGATCTTTGCAGGCCAAGGTTGAGGCCTAGTCCAAAAGAGGGCTCAAAGGATCCTGATTAGAGTTTGGTTAAGAAGAGAATATTTGTCAGTTGTAAACTTGGGATAAAAAAATCTAATTCAATTTGCAAATGGACTAACCCCATCTACCTACAAAGATGTCAAAAGTATTTACAACACAATTTAGTCTTTGAGGTTGAGATATGCAGTTCAACTCCCAGAAGAATTTACTAAAATCTTAACTTTCTAGAAAGAATCGTCTATTCTGTTAATAAATAAATAAATAAATAAATAACCTATAAAACAAGTTATTTTACACCACACTGTGAACCCATAAGAAAGGGTTCCTAGCATTAAGTGCTAGCTGTTGGGTTTGGAAATGTCTGCTTTGCAGTGTTATGGAGTATGAAGCAGGAGCCCTGCAGTGTTGATAAAGATCTCAGGAGCCCCTTCACACAAGGTCCAGGCAGTGGTTTGGGGAAGTTGGAATCTACAGAGTTGGTGACTAAAGCTACAAGGATTCTCCCAGATTCTTCTAGATGTTTCTGCTATCTGGAAATTCTCTTCCACACCTCACTGTAAGTTTCAGTTATAACCTACTCCTTTAGGTTTGTGGCTCAGATCAAAAGAAGTCCCCTGGACTCAAAGGAGTCCTCCCTTCATTATAAAAGATGACATGGGGTAATCTGTTCTGTTTATTCAACCTGGGTAGGGCCCTGCCCAAGGCTGGCAGTAAGCTTGGAGTTCCCAAGGACTCTTATCTCTAGCACTCTACCCCTCAGAGCCATGAGAGTCATTTCTAAAATCATCTCAGGCTCTGAGTCCACCTAGGAGTAATTTCCTTTTTTGGGTCCCACCCTGGAGCAGATGTGTGCATTTAGGAAAATGTCACCCAACCTGTCTCTCCCTGCCTGACAGGTGAGCTGGAAGCTCCTGTCCGACTGGGTGTTTCCTTGGGGACAGTTTCCCTTCTATGAGAGAGGGTGTTTTCTCTTAATTAGATCTTAAATTCTACAGGCCCAACTGTTCATTGCAGTAGAACCTGGGTGATGCTGTATTTTACCAAAGCCTGTTTTCAGCTTCATCTGTGCCAGAGAGGTAATTGAATGCCATGGTTCTAATGACACATTTTCCATTCCAGTTGCTTAAAGTTCCTTTTCTGATAAATAGTTTAGTAATTATCTCTTTGGGTCACCACCTGCCCCCCGGGGGACTGGTCTGCTGGGCTGACCTGTCCTGTTCATGTCATATTAGAGGCCCTGTAAATTAGGAAGAACTCCTGCCATCTCCAGTCATATTATGATGTAGCTTCATTATTTATGAAAGTGGAACGTGACTATCTTTTCTCGCTTTAAATTAGTGAGAGGACAAGGCACCAACAGGGTAGCATCAAAGTGCCAGCTTTTCAAAGTTCTTAAGTGTACAACATTCCGGACTGTAGATCAGGTAAGAGGAAATGAGACAAAATGTAGGGTAGGGTCATGACCTTCCAGGGCTGTCCACAGCAGAGACAAGGTCTGGTATTCACTCAAAGGCTCAAATTTAGATTCCAATAGTATCTCCAAGAGAGATCATTTAAAATACACCATAATGTTGTTGGGGACATAGCTCACAATAGGGAACTTGCCTAGTATGCACGAGGCCCTGGGATCAAACCCTAGTACCGCAAGCAAACAAAGAAGCCACTCGCAATCCTGACTTGGGAGCTGCTTTATTTTGTTGTTCCTTTACAACAAAAGTCTGATCCTTAAAAAAATCTCTAAGAGATGCTGGTTCCGGGTCCCGTCAGCCGCGGGAAACAGGGTGAAAGAGTGATTTGGGAAGGCAGGTTTGGACTACAGGAAATTCGGGAACCACTCCAAAGCCTCCGCCATTTGCTCCCGGCGCCGCGGCGGGAGCCGGGTCGTGGGAGGTGCTAGAGATCAGCCCGGGCAGCTGACGTCACAGCCCCTCCACTACCTGAAGCAGAGCGTGGGCAGCACGGGGGCGGGGCCGCGGCGGCTCGGGGGCGGGGCCGCGGCGGGGCGCGGGCTGCGGGAAGGAAATACGCAGGCTGGCTGACTAGGGTTGGCTCTTGCTGGAGGCGGTGTCGGGCTCCGCCGGAACTCCAGGGGTGACCTCGGCCAACTGCTCCAGCAGCGCGCGAGGGCTGTGGCTTCTTGCGGTTCCGACCACCGGAAGGACCGGCCTCTGCGCTGCTGGCATCTGCCCAAGGCCAAGCCCTTGCGGCTGCGAACGGGTCCATTTTTTGCTTCCTTTTTTTTTTTTTTTTTTCTAAATGGGATTGAACTCAGGGGCACTTGGGTACTGAGGCACATCCCAGCCCTATTTTGTATTTTATTTAGAGAAGGGTCTTACTGAGTTGCTTAGCACCTCGCCATTGCTGAGGCTGGCTTTGAACCCGTGATCCTACCGTCTCAGCTTCCCGAGCCGCTGTGATTACAACTTGCGCCACCACGACTGGTCCCCCCCTTTTTTTTTTCCCCCTTGGTTCATCCGGAAAAGCGAAAGGTGCAGAAGCAAAGCGACGGATACATGCATCTACTGTGTCCCTACACGTGCGTGGTCCCAAGGGCTTGTGTTGTTTCCTGGTACCCACCATTAAAACGTTTTCAGGGCATACCAGTGTATGTGGGGATTCTCCCCAAAGTGAAAATTAGTTTTTAAGCCATTTCCAAGCTTGTACTTTGGGGAAAAGGTCCTCATACAGTAATGTTTCTTTCCGCACCCCATGGCTTAGAGTTTGACAGAACCTGGCTCCCCTGGGTTTACACCTCCCAGAGTTCTGGATGCCTGCTGGGAACAGTTTCCAGACACTGCCAATTTCGCCTATATTGAATGCCCTGCATCCTGATTTTTGTGTCTCATAGATCCTTGACTCAGTGAGACAGTCTTTAAGGTTTAGCTGAATGCCACAGCCCGGCCTCTTGATGCAGTCTGAATCCAGCAGATGTGAAGAGGAGACCCCATCCCTCTTGTGGGGTTTGGATCCTGTATTTCTAGCCTTTGCAAAACTCTACATCAGGGATATCCTGGGCATGAAGGAATCCCGCCAAGTGCCAGGTATGTGACTGGTCAGCCAGATGGATCCCTGTGTTGCATCTGCACCCTCTTTCCCAAAAGTTGCAGAAAGCAGAGGCTTAGATGCTTTAAAGAGAATCCTCTCTGCTTAGAACATGACCTAGTTTGGACCTTGGAATGAGTTAAAGCAGTCTCAAATTAAAAAAAAAAAAAAAAAAAAAAAAAAAGATGCCCTGGGGAAGTTACCTTTGTACTAAGGAAGCTTTTTGCCTGTGTTCAAGGTCTTCCATATTTAAAAATGTTCAGTTGTCTTTCTTTGGATCTGCCCTTGGTGTCAAAAATCATCAAACCAGTTGTTCCTAGGCCTCTTGTGTCACCTGCCTTTGTGAGTGACCCACCTTCTGTAAATCTTAGATTTCTTCATTGTAAAAATGGTTATTAACCATGATTGATTTTGTGGGAGTTTGTTTTGAATTAATCAGAATCAAAGAACTATGAACTCCATAGGGTAAGGACATCATCTGTCTTGTTCACCTATGTAATCACAATGCTTTAAGCAGTGCCTGGCATAGTGAGGGAGCCCTCAAGAAAAGGCAATTGAAACAACAAATTACACATATAAAGATAAATAAAAGTTGTTCATTAGGCCAGGGGCTGTGGTGCACTCTTGTAATCCCAGCAATTTGGGAGGGTGAGGCAGAGGATTGCAAATTCAAGGGCAGCCTGGGCAATTTAGTGAGATCCTGTCACAAAATTAAAAGGGCTAAGGATGTAGTGGAGTGCCCCTGGGTTCAAGCTTCAGTACCTCAAAATAAAATTTGGTAGAGTAATGGCTACTACAAAGGCTTATCATACCTTAAAAGTAAATTTGAATAACTGGAATAGCTGTGGGTGTGTCTTCACATGTTTACTGTGCTATACTGTAACAGTGGTCTACTTTATGCTTTGAATAAAGCCCTTGCTGCTCTGCCACTGGGAATTATTTTTAAAATAAACATGTTTGTTTCCCTTTCTCTCTCCCTGCTGCTCTCTAATCTCTCTCGCTCCCTAATCTCAGGAAACTTCCCCATTTTAGGCAGATTTATCTGTCCTTGAGTACACAACCACCATCCCAAGGAAGTGAAGTAATTCAGACTTTGGGGATGGTACCAGAAGATCTCTGAATTTGTTAATCCCCAAATTAACAAATGAATTACAACTTCTACAGAGAACACATGGAATGTAACCTTTGAATCCCTTCTTTAAAAGCCCCCTATTCCTGCTGTTAAGCAGAATCACACAGCCTTTGGGACAGGAGTTGTCTGTGTTTCTTCTTTATTAGCAAAGCAATACACCTTCTCTTTCCTTTTTCTCAAAACTGTCCTTGGGGCTGGGGTTGTGTCTCAGTGGTAGAGTGCTCTCCTAGCACGCCAAAGGTGCTGGCTTCAATCCTCAGCACCATATAAAAATAAATAAAATAAAGGTATTGTGTCCAACTACAACCAAAAAAAAAAAAAAAACAAAAATTAAAAAACAAACTGTGTCCTTGTAATTGGTTTGGCATCAAGGACAAGGACCAAGCTTTGAAAACAGTATGAGAAGTTTGGTTATACACTTTTTTTTTTTTTTTGGTGCTGGGAATTGAACCCAGGGCCTTGTGCATGCCAGGCAGGCACTCTGCCAACTGAGCTATATCCCTAGCCCTCGGTTGTACTCTTTTTGCTATTTTGAGTGAAGCTTTCCAATCAGTAGCTTTTTAAATATCAAGCCATGTGCCAGAATGGTCAATGATCTTGAGTATCCACAGGTTTAAGTGGTGAACTTTTATGTGATTCCACTTATATGTACAAATATATCTGAATGGTTTTAACACTGAAGCCTTTTGTACAAATTTTTTTTCACCACACCTTTATTTCCTAATTATTGTTGGACATGGTCTGGTTTTTTCCTTGGAAGGTAGCCAGCCTCCCCCATAGTTTTCCGCTTTCCAGAACAATCTGGTATTCTTTATAGCTCATCTCTAAAGGAAGAAATTCATTCACACCAAATGCAAGCCTTGTTTAAAGATCTGTGGGTGAGCAAGCAAGTATCAGGGATATGGTAGAAGTTTCACTAGTACTGATTTTTGCTCCATTACTGGTAAGAGTGTTTCAGATGCATTTTGTTTTTGTTTTTGTGGTGCTGGTACAGAAAAAAGTGAGAGAAGGAGAACTAGAGACTTTATAAAATTTAGAAATGTTTAAACAGCAGAGAATATCTTAAAATAACAAAGGTTAACGAAGAAAATGATACAACATGAATCATATGTGTTCTGTAATAAAGAATGTGACTGGCCTTTGTCCTTGATCCTGGGAGGTAACCTTTAAATCCTTTGAATTCCCTGAGTGATGAAATGTCTTTGTTGTGGATGGTAGCCCCTTGGACCACACCTGCTGTGCTTATAGTTTCAGGATGGGGTTGTCTGTATCCAAAGAGCATCCTTACTATTAGAGGGTTGGGGTTTGGAGCCACGGCCATCAGCCTGACCCCTCAGAGGTCAAGTTCAGTCATATGTCTAATGAATCAATCATGCCTACATTATGAAAGCCCAATAAAAATTCTGGAGTTTTCCTTGGAAGGTAGCCAGCCTCCCCCGTAGTTTTGCTTTCCTGAACAATCTGGTATGCTGAGGCTTAGATGAGCTTTCCTGGCTAGTGATCTTATATTGATATGTCAGAGGATGATGTGTACTGGAGATAAAGAAGTTTCACATTTGGACCTTCCCAAACCTTACCCTTTTCTATCTCTTCATTTAACTGGTGCTGAATTGTATTCTTTATTATAAAACTGTACTCCTAATTATAACATCTTTCTAAGTTCCAGCGAATTACCAAATCTGAGGGATTCATGGGAATCCCTAGATTTATAGCCAGTTGGTCAGAATGCAGATGGTCAGAGGATTCCCTCAAAACTTGGGGCTAGTGCCTGAAGTGAGAGAGAGCAGTCCTGTAAGGGTTTGTATCCTAAACCTGTGAAATTTAACCTGGCTGGAGACTTAGTATTAGAATTGCATTGCAAAATGTCATCTCCCTTAATCTGTGAATTTAGGGTTGAACTTATAAAAACATTGTAAAGTTTCTATGGTGGTGGTAATGCTTAGGTTTGGGGGAGTTTCTGCATTAAAAAAAAAAAAACAATTAAAAATAACAGCTCATAACATGAAAAAAAGGTCTTTGTTTCAAATGTTCCTATAATGTCAAATTTCAAAGATTAGACAAATAACAGCTTTGTTTTTCTTCTGCTCTTATGTCATACACAACACAGAAGATTTCTCAGATCCCAAAAGATGTGAGGTTTTTCTCCTCATCAGAAAGCAAGCAGCAGGGGCTGGGGATGTGGCTCAAGCGGTAGCACGCTCGCCTGGCATGTGTGCGGCTGAGTTCGATCCTCAGCACCACATACCAACAAAGATGTTGTGTCCGCTGAGAACTAAAAAATAAATATTAAAAATTCTCTCTCTCTCTCTCTCTCTCTCTCCTCTCTCTCACTCTCTCTTTAAAAAAAAAAAAGAAAGCAAGTAGCAGGTTCTGCCATGGAACCAGCTGGGCATCCTATAGTCCAATTTTTTTTTTTTTTTTGGTACCATGGATTGAACTCAACGGCATTCGGCCACTGAGCCACATCCTCAGTCCTATTTTTTTGTATTTTATTTAGAACAGGATCTCACTGAGTTGCTTAGCACCTTGCTTTTGCTGAGGCTGGCTTTTAACTTGTGATTCTCTTAAGTTTTTGATGTTATCTACCTGGAGATAGTGTCAGATCCCACAGGTTGAGGGTTCTTTCCCCAAGACTTCCCCTGCACAACTTCTGATGCCAGTTGCAAGTCCTGGGATGTTTTTATCTGTTCTTCTGACAAAGTGGCTATAAATTAGTGTTTCCACAACCCCTTCTTCAGGTTCAATTAATTTGCTTGAACAGCTCTTAGGACTCAGGGAACACTTATATTTACTGGGTGACTATAAAGGACATTCTAAAGGATGGAGATGAAGAAATGCATAGTTAAGTTATGAAAGAAGTTCTGCTGAGCTTCCACGCCCTCTCCAGATGTGCTGCCCTCTAGGAATCTCCATGTTCAACTACCTGAAAGCCCTGAAAACCTTATATTATGGCATCTTATTGGAGACTTATTTGCATAGGCATAATGGGAGCATGGATAACTGGAGAAATAGGATTGGACAATAAGGATAGGATGTAATGCTAAGAGACTAGGTGGGGAGACCCAGCAAGGCCCTTCTGTTTAGATTCTTCTTGGCCTTTCTATCCAGTATCTTGCTTCCAAGGTATGTGGCAGGACCCCTTTGAAATGAGGAGGGTCTTAAGACCTACAACTGGACAAAGTAGGTCAGAGAATTCCCTTTGGCCATCTAAAGCAAGGGAAAACCAAAACCAATCCCTCATAGATAGCCAGGTATGACTGTATTTATAAGGATTATATTAAATGAATCTATATTTTAAAAGTATTTTATTAGTAATTTTATTGCTTGTCATATTTCAATAAGAGCAATTTATACATCAGTAAAATAACAGTTAAGCTGAAAATAGATCCATCAAAAGTATCTTTTAAGAGAAAAAAATAGGCAAATAAGTTGCTGTGGTCATGGATGTTCAGGGTCTGCTGTTTGAAATCTGAGTCAAATCTATTGGTAACCCCGGGTCCCTCAGTTGTCACAGCTTGACCTTTCTCCTCTCAATGGTGTGAGGCTCCAGGGATCCCCTGGTTTTTGTAGGTGTCTGTGGGCTGTATGTGGATCAGTAGGAGCAAGGGGACCCCTTGGAAAAGGCTGGAGCATGAACTTGGTGTCAGCTAGCATTTGTCTGTTGTGATCATTTTCCTAGCCTGTTGGGCTTTCTCTCACTTGACAGGGCTGTCATCCAGCTCCCTTGAGCTCTCTTCTCATAGGAGAGCTCTCACTCTGATGGAAGGAAGTGGTTCTCTAATTCTTTTTCTGTGTCCTTGGCCCTCTTCTTATAGAGGCCACGCATCTCTATTTGTGTGGTTCATGTTTCCGTGTACTTTGAGACATTTCTTCTGTCTTTGTAAGCAGTGTATTTCCTCCTCAGTGAATTTTCTCAGAGTTTTAAATGCAAACCATGTGTTATTTTCTTACACAGCTGTTGTCTTTTGTTCTGATTCTCATAAGTTTTTTTTTTTTCTTGCATCAATCCTTGGAGACGCAACATTTTTTGTTGCATCCTCAAGTGACTATATATCTTTTCAAAGGCAAGCCATTGTCAATTCACGAGGTAAAAGTAGATGGGGCCCACATCTGTCTTTTTTCAAAGAAGTCTACCGTGTCCTTAAGAAAAGAACTGTTCAGATTTTTATCAAGTGTTACCAGATACAGAGTTTGTAACATCAGAGGAGAGGCAACTTGGGGACATCTTTGGCTTGTGTCACTAGTCCAGTCACCTCACCTCCTTTTCCATAGACTTCAACCTAGGCAAAGCACCTTTTGTCTAGATCTTTCCCCCATCTTAAAGGTCTTAAAATTTCATGGTTTTTCTGTGGATCCACCTTGTTCCCATTCAATCCAAATATTCCTGGATAGGGGTGACTCTCCTTTTGGGGAGACTCAGGCTCCTTCCCTTGTGTGACTGCCATTTTCAGCTCATGGCCTCCAAAGCTGCCCTGGGGATGATCTCCCATCCACCAAGTCATTTTTAGAAGTTGCCCTTTGCAGACGGAGAGGAGTCTGCTTTGGGCTAAATTTATTCTGTTTTCTTTCTTTAGACAAATATCTCATTCTCTTAGTGCCTCTGGCAGGCTAAGGCTCAGGGGCTCCTGTCTATACCTGGGACTCTGCCATGAGTGACTCATCTCTAATCATCCTAAAGGGGAACAAGAGAACCACCCACAGGGGACAGTTTGGATTCAGGCCACAGGTCCCACTGTGGCTTGAAATCCATAGGCTCTGAACAAACTTGGTGGGAAGGGGAGGAGGTGGCCAGATGCCTGAAGTGACCATGGCTTCTTTGTTTACATTTTATGCATTTATTAAAAAAGGAAATGGCCAAAACTGGGTGCAGTGACACTTACCTATAATTCCAGTGATTCAGGAGGTGGAGGCAAGAGGATCACAAGTTGAGGGCCAGCCTGGGCAGTTTAGCAAGGCTCTAAGCAACTTAGCAAGACCCCATCTCAAAATCAACAAAAAGGCTAGCATATAGCTGAGTGTAAAGTGCTCCTGGATTCAATCCCCAGTGCCAAAAAGAAAAAAGAAAGAAAGAAATGGCCATTTAAAAGTTTATAACCTGTTTCTGAAAATAAACTATTAGCTACCAGTAAGAGAGGCCAGGGAGGAGGTCAGTCAGGACCCTTTGTGCAGGTGGCAGGAACACAGTGTTTAGGCTACAGTGGAAAGCTCAGGTAAGAATATGAGGGCCCCAGAAAGAGGTGCTGCAGAAGTCAGGAGCTTTGGGACTTCAGATCAGAGTCAGGGACTCAGGTAGAGTCCCTCTGTCTGCCTCTGTCACCAGGTCTGAAAAAGGCTGTGGGTTTAGTTGGGTGGGTTCCCCAGTCAGGTTTCTCCCTTGGCAGAACTTTGACTGACAGCATCTGTAGTTTGGGTTTTGAAAACAGAGTTTTGAAAAGAGAGGTTTTTGAATTACAATCTGCTGGCCCTGAAGAGTAGTGTTTTGTAACCTATGTGTCATCTCCTTTTTTTCTACAAAAGGAAAAAAAAAGGGGGGGGTTCTGGCCAGTTCACAGAAATGATGACTGGTTTCTTAGAAAAGCATTGGTTTAAAAAAGCCCAGAAGCCTTTCTCATGGTTTCCTTTCTCTTTCTCAAAATGCAGTCCTGTGGGTCCCATCAGATGCCGGCTGTTGGTAGGCCCTTGTGAGCCTTCTTCACGAAGGTACATTTCTTTCTTTCTTTCTTTTTAAATTTATACATAACAGCAGATTGCATTACAATTCTTATTACATATATAGAGCACAATTTTTCATATCTCTGGTTGTATACATAGTATATTCACACCACTTCGTGTCTTTATACATGTACATTTCATAGTCACAACGGGAAGCAAATTCACCAAATCTAGTTGGGCAACATCAGTTTTTTTCTGCACTACTCCAGACTTCTTTAAAGCCAAGCTTTCTGCCTCTGACCCTTGAGGAAAAGACCTTTAATTTTCTTGTAACTTGCCATTTGGCAAGGACTGTTTCTTTATCTTTTTCTTTTTATAGGGGAGGGGAGTGGCTACCAGGGATTGAACTCAGGGGCACTTGACCACTGAGCCACTTCATAAGCCCTATTTTGTATTTTATTTAGAGACAGGGTCTCACTGAGTCGCTTAGCACCTCACTTTTGCTGGGGCTGGTTTTGAACTCGTGATCCTCCTGCCTCAGCCTCCTGAGCCATTAGGAATACAGGCATGCGTGGCAACTGTTTCTTAAGATTGGAATTTCAGCAAATAGCATACCACAGTGTTTTGACATCCCCACACCCTCCCTCAACAGACATTTAATGAAGCAGAAAATGTAATCATATATTATATGAACTTTGCCTCTTTTTTAATTTTAGGTATATTTTTGTACAATGGTCATCCAATAAAACAGGTAGATATTCTGGGGACCGTCGTTGGAATGAGAGAAAAAGATGCTTTCTACAGTTATGCAGGTAAGAACAATGATGTCTGAAATCAAGTTTATGTAGAAGGTCCTCACTTAGCTAAAAATTGAATTTTAAGCAGGCGCAGCCTTTCAGAGCATCTGGGAGCTAGTTCACAAAGCCCATTCCTCTGCTGGGAGCTCTTGAAGCCCCACATGCAGACTGAGTGAAGAATGAGTTAGGAATGATACTGAGGAATACTATAAAGGGACCACTGCTGGGGAGCCAGAAGGTAGGAAAAATAATAGAGCAGTCTAGGATTACTGATTGACAGGGAGGACACTGATACCTACAGGCATAGCTAAAAATAACAAAGGACAGTTGTATGGATACAGATAAAGATGTAGATCTCTCTCTATTTTTTTTTAAGTACCAGAAATTGAACTCAGGGACACTTAACCTCTGAACCACATCCCCACCCTGCCCCCCTTTTTTTGTAAATTATTTTGAGACAGGGTCTCACTAAGTTGTTTAGGCTGGCTTTGAACTTGTGATCTTCATGCCTCAGCCTCCCAGTTGCTGGGATTATAGGCATGTGCTGTATCATGCCTGGCCAATATATGTTTATAGTGATACCTTAAAAAGAAAAAAACAGATTAAAAAGTAGACCTTTTAAGAAGACAGAGAGGTGTAAAAATAACTTCAAAAGATTTATATCCAGAACAGTACTCAAAGGGATAAACATCCACTATCAGAAAAGTTCCTTTCACTCACATGATGAAACAACCACTGTGGAAATCAGTATGGAGGTTCCTCAAAGACTAGGAATGAAACCACCACATGACCCAGCAATAGCATTCCTTGGTGTTTATTCTAAAGATTTAAAGATTTCATCACTGTAGTGATCATGCACACCCATGTTTATGGTGCACAATTCACAATAGTCAGACTATGGAACTAACCTACGTGTCTGTCAGTGGATGAATGAAAGAAGAAAATGTGGTATATATTCAAAATGCAGTCTTATTCAGCCATAAAAGAGAATGAAATTATGATATTTTCAGGCAAATGGATTGAATTGGTGAACATTGTGTTAAGTGAAATAAGCCAAACTCAGAAAGTCAAGGGTCAAATATTTTCTCTCATGTGTGGAAGTTAGAGAGGAAAAGGAAAAGAAAGGGGTTGGGGGGTGCTCATGAAAATCGAAGGGAGATTGTCAACACACGACTAAATTGGTCAGAGTCACTCCAAGTGAATTTGGGGACTAAATAAAGACACAGACACAGAAACTACCTTTTCTTTGGGTTCAGTAAATGTTCCTCAGCTGCAGCTCCACCAAGGGGGACAAGGCAGGCAAGAAAGACAAAAAGCACGCCTGGAACCTGGATTTTATTTTATTTTTTATTTATTTATTTATTTATTTATTTATTTATTTTTAATTTTTTTTTCTATTGTTGGTCGTTCAAAACATTACATCTAACTTTAAATATCATATTTCACAGTTTGATTCAAAAGGGTTATGAACTCCCATTTTACCCCGTATACAGATTGCTGAATCACATCAGTTACATCAATTACATTTCCATTGATTTACATATTGCCATTCTAGTGTCTGATGAGTTCTGCTCTCTATCCTAACCTCTACTATCCCCCCTCCCCTCCCCACCCCTCCCCTCTTCTCTCTCAACCCCCTCTACTGTAAAATGTTTCTTCCTCTTGTATTGTTCTTTCCTTACCCCTCACTTCCTCTTGTATGTAATTTTGTGTAACCCTGAGGATCACCTTCCCTTTCCATGCAATTAGGGACCTGGATTTTATTGAGGAGAAGCCATTCAAATGAAGCAAGGGGTCAGGTTTCAGGGGGTTGAGTCTAGCTTCGTACGGATGTGTGCTCTCTGAAGATTGACTGACATCTTGGAAGGTCACACCCATCTCACGTGCTGTGTGATGACCAAAGGCAGAGCAAGCAAAAGGGACAACTGCATGCACAGCCCAGACAGAGCAGCATCCTAAGTCCAGTCTGCTTCGTGCGTTCAAAATGCTCCCAGCTCACACAGCCCATGGCTGGCTCGCCACAGGAAATCAGTAGAACAGAGGAAAGGGACCAGAGGGAGGAAGGAGGAGAGAGAAAGGGGAAATACTGGGGAATGATATTAGCCAAATTATACTGTTATTTTGTGTGCGTGTACAAATATGTAACAATGAATCCTACCGTTATGTACAACTATATAGTGAACCAATAAAAAAAAGAAAAAAGGAAAAAAAAAATAAAGGGTTTTTGTATTATGGATCAGAGAATTGCTAGAATATTATTTTAGAGTAGTGGGTCTTGATTTTTTTGAGTTTTATTTGAGCATTATAATATATTGCCTTATACAACTCCAAGAGTCTCTGTAGTCGAGAGGTTTTGTTAGATATTTGGTGAGAAGCTTGACTTGAATTCCAAAACTTTGTTGTAATTGACGCCGTCACTTTTTGTGATATTATCTTGGATTTGCATTCTTCTTTTTTTTTTAAATATATATATATTTTAGTTGTAGTTGGACACAATACCTTCATTTTACTTATTTATTTTTTACATGGTGCTGAGGATTAAACCCAGCACCTTGCACATACTAGGCAAGCGCTCTACTGCTGAGCCACAACCCCAGCTTGGATTTGCATTCTTGCTGTACTTCAGGAATAATAGAAGGTAATCAAACTTTGTGACCAAGAACATTTATTGGCAGTCTATACATGATTGATCATTTGTAGATACAATGTCATTGCATTTCCTCAACATTTACTCTTTTTCCTGAAGACAATAGTCTCATGCATATTAAAATAGCACATGAGAGAGGAGATTTTGCTTGTCTTTCACTTTTTTCCCCAGCATATATAAATTTTTAAATCAGCAATAGATCATTCTGTCAGGCACAACCATACGGAACCTGTTCTCTGTTTCATTTTATCAAAGACCCTGGTTCTGGTTTTCTCCAAGACAACAAACATTTACTAAGTTCCTCAGTCCACTCAGCTGTGGACTATGATACAATAAAGTGCTTCCTCTCTTGATACCAATGAGGAAATAATAGTGTCTTTAAGTTTACAAAGCACCTTCATTCATCATTTCATGTTACTCTCTCCCTCATCTTTTGAAATAGAAAGGACAGCTTTTATTTCCATTTTGTAGTGAGAAAACTAAGGCTCAGTAACTTGTTCAAGGCTCTGCTGATGGAGGTTTGGGGTCCAATCTGCTGTGCACTGACCCCAGTGTGCTCTGCAATTTGCTTATAAGTTAGATTGCTTCTTTCTCTCATCCCCTTCCTCCTCCAAATCAGCTGGATTTGATTTTTAGTTTTCTATATTTTTAGATCAAATAAATGAGATTGTTGAGAACTTTAGTCTTGGTCTGAGAATTGGGCCCTTGACCTAAAGGGTCTTCACTTCATTCCTTTTCCCATTATTAAAAAAAAAAAAATTTAAATGATGTTTGACTCTTCCCAAGAAGCCTTTCCCTCTGAGTGGGTGTCATGAGAGCACAACACATCTGTGGGCTGTGAGAATGTGGCAAGCGTCTGGATGTGGAAGCACTTGAGAGCAGAATGCTTTTGCAACTTTGATTCTTTTTTTATGGGTTGTGTTTTGTTTGGCAACTCTAATTCTTGTGTGGCTTGTTCAAGTGGAGCAATGCTTCTCTCCCTTCTGTCCTCAGGCCCAGTTTGGCTCTCGGGCCACCTGCCAGGCCGCCACTCCCTGCTATCCTGCTGCTTGCTCTCCCTGACTCACCGCAGGCCTGTGCTGGGGGTATTTCTGCCCACACTGACTCATTCCTGGGGAGGACACTGTGCCACACTGCCAGCATGCTCCTCTTCCAGGGCATTCAGCAGCAGGCCTTGGGGACTGGCATGGAGTCTGCTAGAAGAGGTCACATGCCAGGGAAGGGAGGGTTTGTTAGCAGTGCTTGTGGTGTACAGAGCACCTGGCAGCCACTCAAGCTCAAGACAAGACCAGAATGATGTCGTATGTACTAGAATAATACTCATCTGCTAATTCTTTGACTTTTCATTATAAATCAAGATTTTTCAGTTGGCTGGAGAAGTGGTGATCCTATAGGGGTCATATTTTTTTTTTTTTCCAACTCAATGTCTCTCTTGATTTTTTTGTTTTTTGCTTCTTTTTGATATTTACTCATTAAAAAAGAAAATTTAAAATGAGAAGATTTTAATGAAGTACATAAAATTCATGTAAAATACATAAATTAAACAAAACAATGTTAGTGTTTTAGTGAACATCTTCCCTGATATTCCTAGAATGTTGCTAATGTTGAAGAATCTAGAAATGCCTTATTTCCTTAGCACTGTTACATGCATGTTTTTATCTTCTTAAAGTTTTTGAAATTAGAATTGTAATTAATGTGTATATTGAATATGGGATTCCTTCTCCATATCCAAAAGATGCTGCTCTTAGCATTTAATATCATGAAAATAATTTCTGTTAAAATACACTGTTTAATGCTTTACATAAGTTAGATTATTCATAAGATTTATAGGACATAAGATTTCTGTTTGACAGGGACGCATGTATATTTTTTAATAGCAGTGAACATAGATTTCTCATAACCTTTATTCTCTCTCTTTTTTTAAAAATATTTTTTTAGTTGTCAATGGACCTTTATTTTATTTAGTCATATGTGGTGCCGAGAATCAAACCCAGGACTTCACACATGCTAGGCAGGCATGCTACCACTTAGCTCCACCCCCAGCCCATAACTTTTTATTTTCATATACTATGTTATTCTAGTTTATTTAACCAATTGCCTATTTGTAAACATTTAGTTATTTCCAGTTTTCAGTATTACAAACCATACTGCAGTGAGCAATAGACTTATACAAGATGTATACATCCGTGTCTTTGTTCTTTTTTTCCTCTTCAGTTTACTTTTTTGGAAGTAATTGCCAAATCAATCGTGTGTGTGTGTGTGTGTGTGTGTGTGTGTGTGTGTGTGTGTGTGTACACACATACGTACACATACACATTTCAAAATTTGATGAATTTCTCCAAGCTTGCTCTTTAGAAATTTGGTACTAACAGCATATAAGAATATCAGTATTTTAATATTTGTCAATCTAGTAATTGAGAGATTATTTAAACTTGCTTTTTAAAAGATGGTAATTAGTGAGTTTAGCACACTGACATATACTTAATTGGGAAGTTTTTTTTTTTCTGGTCTTGGTCTTTTTCTTATTAATTTATATGAGCTCTTTATATATAAAGCACCAACCCAGTCATCTGGAAAATTGCCATCCATTACTGGCTTTTAGGTTAGCAAACATATCAGACTGTTTTTTCAAATGAGTTCTAATTTTTAGGTTCTGCTTTAAAAAGTGTTTCCTACCAGCCAGAAGCTCAGGGTGAAAGTGTTCACCCGTATCTTCTTATCTTAAGAAAATTTAACAAAATGAAACCCATCTGAGAAGTATTTACAGCATATTGCAACAGAGATTTAAGCTAGCAATAAAACATTTTTGCTTTATTTATATTTCTTCTATATATTACATATGCTTTTACAACAAACTACTTGATGATTTTTTTAAAAATCATGAGGTCCCCCTGAGCCCATAGTTAACAACTTCTCTTCTGAATTTGTCAAAAATTAGATAAAGAAAAATCGTCTATCTTCCCAAGCAAACATCCATATTTCTCTACAGTTACAAATCCAATACCATGGAAATTGTCTGACTCCCCCCCCAATCAGGAATAAAATAAGTCAGACCAATATGGATTTTGTGAACAAGATATAATTATTTTATCTTATGGAAATAAAAGTCTGCCCTCTGGGACATGCTTGGCTTTCCTTACACCCCCTACAGGGGTAAGGGCGGGACAGCAGCCCTTCCACAAAGAGAAACCCAGGCCAAGTGATGTGGAATGCTTTGTTTTGGGAAGTCAGCATGCTAGTCAAAGAGAAGTGGTGACAGAGGCACTGCTCTGCATGCCCCTGACCACAGACCACGTGATGCTTCTGCTTGCAGCAGGGCAAAAAAGGCTAATGTTGTGTGTGGGCAGTGATTGAGAGTTTTGCATGGGGCTTTCTAAGGATGCCACTTTTAGCAGAGAGGTGTAGACTAGACACAGCGCCCTCGAGGTAAAATAATCGAAATGTTGGATGCATCCCATTGGGCTTGTGTGTTGTGCTCACGTGCACAGGCAAGCAGTTCATGCTGGTGTATGGCGAGAGATTGTTTCTAAAGATAGAGGGAGAGTTTGATAAGGGGATTTGCCCCTGTCGGCTATTGAAAAATGTCATCTTTCAGTAAGGCTGAATGCTGTAATGACATGTGCACTCACCAGCCCTGCCCTCGTTGCTCCTCTGCCCGTTTATTCTTCTCTTGCAGTGGACGACAGCACTGGAGTAATAAACTGTATCTGCTGGAAGAAGTCGAGCCATCCCGAGTCTTCATCAGGTAATTTTATTTGTCGTGTTCCTTTGCTTTTCAGCTAAGCAGTGGATTTTACTCAAAGCACCTCACTGGAAAATGGCTACAGGGCTAAATATTCACATTGATCTTCTGTGAATTACAGGGATGGATTTGAAGCACTGTACCCAGAGCTTTTGCTGCTCTGAAAACTGGCACCTTGGTCAAGGGCATGGCTTCTCTTTCTCCCATCTTTTTGGTGCTCACTTCCTCCTAAGCTGTAGGAATACAGAACAGATCCTGGGGAATTCAGTGGTTTGTTTTTACACTGGTATCTACTATGTAAGTCAAGACCAAAGTTTTCAAGGCCCCTGCTCTTATGTGGTTGTCTCTCAATTCTATTCTACCATGATCTAGATTTTTTGAAATTTCTAACCCAGTCAAACAAATGCCAGATAGAAATTCTTGTTGTTAAGATGAGATTCCTTTGGAAGATAGCCACTAAATAATATAAACTGCAAAACAACTTTAAAATTGTGTATTGAACACATTGACTATAACTGAAATAACATTTATGGTGCTGCGGATCAAACCCAAGTCCTGTTGCATGCTAAGAGAACGCTCTGTCACTGAGCTACACCCCCAGCTCTCTGGAATAATTTTTTCCCCCATACCAGGGATTGAACCAGGGGCACTTATCCACTGAGCCACATCCCTAGCCCTTTTTTTAAAAAATATTTTATTAGAGACAGGGTCTCACTGAGTTGCTTAGGGCCTCACTAAGTTGCTAAAGCTGGTTTTGAACTCAACGATCCTCCTGCCTCAGCCTCTAAGTCACTGCGATTACAGGTGTGCGCCACTGCACCTGGCTCCCTCTGGAATAATTTTTAAAGTTAAGTTCATAATATTTAAACTGCATCATGCTTTACTCGTGATCATTTTTGGCTTTAGAGAAGGTACAGAAACTGGCCTCTTGGTTTTCCTGTTTTACAACATGATTCAGCATGGTGCCCTGCACATGGGGCTGTTTAGTGACTTGTGTTATACATGTCAAGAGCTGTGTGATGCTTGCAGTGGCTTCTTCCTTCCTCCTTGCCAATAGGTGTCAAAATCTCAACTTCCTACTTTGACTGTACCGAGCAGTGGTGTGCTCATTTGCTTAGTTTCCTGATATAAATACATTTAGAATTTGGCCATCAGTTTCACGTAACTTTGGCATTTTCATTCCTAATTTGGGAACATCTAAATCAATGAGCTCTGCAGATAAATTTAAGGAGAATAACAGGTTTTTATGCAGATTATCTTTTAGGTAAAAAATAAACTCGTAAGACAATCAAATATCTGGATTTTCATGTATGTAGGGTATTTTCTTAAGTTTGTTTTGTGCTGTTACTACTTTGTATCTGAAACTGGGTAATTTATTTAAGAAGAAAACAAGTTTATTCTTCACAGTTCTGGAAGCTGGGGAATCTAAAATTTGTGTGCTGACAGGTTTTGACATCTGGCAAAGGCTAGTCCCCACTTTGAGGTGGCACCTTGAGTACTGAGTCCTCCATGGGAGAGGAGCACGCAGTTCCTCCCATGGCAGAAGAGCAAACTAGAGAATCCTTTTGACAGTGGCATTAATCCAGTTCTGCTAATCTAACCCCATAACCTAACCCTTCCCAGGCCCTCTCCCAACACGGGTTATGTTGCTGTTGTGGTTTGGGTCAATGTCCCCCAAAGACCAATGCATAAAAGCCTGATCCTGGTGCTGTGGACCATAAGCTGTGAGGCCAGGGGGAGGTCTTTAGGTCATTGGGGACATGCCCTCAAAGGGACTATGTACCCAGGTCTCTCCCTTGCTTTGTTTTTTGACTCAATGCATGATTGCTCACTCTGACATGCACTGCTCACCAGAAGTCAATGAGGCTGCCTGATCTTGCACATAAAATTCCAGAACCATGAGCCAAAATAAACCTCTTTCCTTCATAAATGGTCTGTGTTAGGTATTTCCTCTGAGTGATGGGAAGCTGACTAATATAGTTGTAGTTTCTAACATGAGTTTGGGAAGGAATCAAAAACATTCAAATCATAGCAGTAATGATATCATTTGTAGATTTATGGATGTTGTCACAATCTTTAATCAGAAGGTATATATTACTTGATTTTGATGGAGAGTCAGCAGACTTTCTCTGTAAAGGTCCAGACAATAAATACTTCCTACTTTGTGGACCATATACTTTAGGTCAAACTACTTAATACTGCCATTTAATATAAAAGCAACCATAGATAATACATAACAATGGCACAACTGTGTCCCAATAAAACTTTATTTATAAAAGCAGATTGTAAATGGATTTGGTCTATGGATAATGGTTTTAAATATTATTTTAGTTTTTAAAATTAACTCTAATAAGAAATGGCATCATCAGGAATATTATATAATTCTTACACTTAGTAATTTTTAGATTAATAAAATGGCTAATGTAATACTAAGAATATTGAGAGTAAGTTTTTAAAAATATCTGTGAATAGCTGAATTGAGAGTAGCCTTAATTTGAAATTGCAAATAGAGAGGATAAGAGTATCCAGAGAAACCCTAAAAATGATTCTTATCATATTACCCATGAAGTGATGTTTTTAAATTGTTCCCAATTTGCCCATTCTCTCCTTTTAATTTAATTGCCCAAAGTTTAAAAGCTTTCCATTGGAAAGTGGCCAATGAAGACATTTTTTAAAACAAAATTTAGTCTAAGTCAAAATTAGTCATGTTCCACTTAATTAAAGCATAAGAATATAATGTTAGCTCCCATAAATGTCACATTGAATGTGCTTTGCTTATGAGCAAAGTTAAGAAAGCTTGGCCTTTAGTATTAGAATGTTAAAGGGGATTTATCGTTCAAGATGGAATAGACTATTTAAAATGAAATTCTGTCAGGCTCCAGCCGTCTCATTACATTCATTAAATTACACGCTGGAGCCTTCTCTTGGCACTTTGGCTCACCCTTGCAGTGAGAGCTAGGCCTCTTTTTCGCAGACCAACTGTCAGCCTGATAATTTCAGTGGTGCTATACGAAGCCTTTTTTTATTATGTCACCTATAATGTCTGTGTAATGGGCAATGAAATTTATAAATACCTCTAAAACTCAGCCCAAGAAGAAGGCGGCCTGGGGATAAAAAATAAATAAATAAATAAGGGGTGGAGCAGCCTTCTGGGAAGTTATTCTTGGATGTTTTCTGAAGAGAAACCCAGTAAGCTGAGCAACACTAATACCAAGTGTGTTTAGTTTCCTAGGTGTTGGTTACTGCGTGTGCAAAGTCCCCGCTCTCCCTTGGTTTCCCTGGGTATGGCAAATGTGTCAAAATTAATGCCTGTGCTTGTTACAAAGTCACGGGTTTCAAATTTGTTTTAGGTCAAAAAGCAGAAAAATTTGATTCAGAGACCAAAAGAGAGATTTGCTCCATTTTAGAAACACCATTAGAATAAAAACCAGAAATAATATGACAGTAGAAATAAATCAGTATTTAGCAAATGTTGTTGCCTCAGGTAGATAACAGTATTTAAAAAGAGTTCACCTTGATTGCTGTCTTGTAGCTTACACTGAACAACCCAAAGAAGACAGAGTTGTATATTTATCCCAATAAACACATTAAGCTCTCATAAGTCCCTGGCTGCTATCATGAATGACAAGAGGGATGTTCTCACAAATCAAGATCTTTTCAAGGTGTTATACAGTAGAATGAAGTCCCCTAAACATAAAAAGGAAAACAATGGAGTGAGGAGAGTGCATGTAATAAACATCACTGATAATCCTTCCCTGAGATTTAATAGGAACTAACAAAAGCTGAAGAGATAAAGGGCAGATCTATAAAGAAATACAGAGAGGAGATCATCTCACATAAAAACACGGAGCCACTCTGGTGATTTAAAAGCAAAATAAAACTTCACGGAGTCACGATGTGTTGATTAAAGCACTAGAGGCCCCAGTGACTGAAGCCAGCATCGGAGCCGTGAGGACGTGCACGTGTGTCACTGGTGACATCATGTCAAGGCAGAGTGGCTGGGGTTTGCCAGACTTTTTTCTGGCAAACATTCTGACAATATGCCATGAACTGTACATTGTTTGTACACTTTTTACCCAGTAATCCCCAACGAAAGACCCCAAAGAAAATAATTTGTCTAGAGATCTGAATTATTATCTCAAATACCACACATTAATTATTTCTGATATTCTGGCATTGTGTTAAGGGTTAAATTAGATCATACACAATACCTTGATGCATGAGGTACTCTACCATTATCCCCAGTTCATAATTGAAGAAACAAGAGATGTATGAGTGGAGAAGAAGAGACAGTGAGGTTAAGCAACCTGCCCAAGGTCACACAGGTAACAACAGGTAAACTGAGATTCAAGTCAGGTCTTTCTGACTCCAGGAGTCAAATGCTGACCTTTAGCCTATATTGTCCCCCCTCCCAATGCTAGTGATACAAAAGTAATAAAAATGAGGGGCTGAGAATGTAGCTCAGTGGTAGAGTGCTTGCCTACTGTGCATGAGGCCCTGAGTTTAATCCACATTCCACCAAAATAAGAAATATTTTTAAAGGGAGGGCCTATTTAGTGAGACTAGTAAAATAAACTAGCATATCGGCAAGATAATGCTATATTGTTCATTAAAATGCTGAGTTGAGTTCTGTAGATTGTGTGGATACACGAGACTAGAAGGAGCATTGGTACTGATTCATCTGACACTCTGCAGGACCATAGTGGCTGTCCTTGAGACTTTCAACTAAATCAGCCAGGGGGAATAATGCAGGACTGTCCTATTTGGAATTATGGTAGAAAAACAGAACATACAATCCTTTTTTTTCTTCTTTCTTTCTTTCTTTCTTTTTTTTTTTTTTTTATTGAACCCAGGGGTGCTTTAACCACTGAGCCACATCCCCAGCCCTTTTTTTGTATTTTATTTAGAGACAGGGTCTCTCTGAGTTGCTAAGTTGCTGAGGCTGGCTTTGAACTCCCAATTCTCCTGCCTCAGCCTCCCCATTTTCCAGGATTACACTACAGGTGTGCACCACCTCGCCTGGCAGAACATACAATCTTTTACACCAGTCAACTCTGACTGTGGAAAATGTAGGAACCTCTTGGGATAGCAACAGAGAATAAAGGATCAGTGAGAAGGCTCTGCAGCCAGCGACTAAGCTGCAGCTTCATTTGGGCAAAAGTTGCTTGAACTCTGTGTGATTGAGTTTCTTTCTCTGAAATAGGGCTAGTAATATGTGGGAGTAGTTGTGAGGATTGGATGTGCTGATACATTGAAAAGGTTTTAGAGTAGCACCTGTCTACCTGAACATCCGTGGCTATTCTTTTAACTAATTAACATGGTTTGGAAATAAAAAAAAATTGAAGGGTAGAGATTATTTAGGATTGAGTGTGCATTGGCTTCTTTTCACCATGACATTACCAGGGATTGAACCCAGAGGTGCTTCACCACAGCTCTGCCCTTTTTTATATTTTATTTAGAGACAGGGTCTCATGGAGTTGCTTAGGGCCTCACTGAATTGCTGAGGCTGGGTTTGAACTCAGGATCCTCCTGCCTCAGCTTCCTGAGCTGCTGGGATTACAGCCCTTAAGGATGTATTCTTGAGTTGTATGAGAATGAGTGAGTGAGTGTGTAAGAGAATGAATGAAAGGTGAGGGGTTGGGATGTGGAGCACTGAGGTAGGACAGTTGTTTGCAGGGACACCTTAGAGGGTTATTTAGAGCTATTGCCCCTGGAATCACACTCAGGACCCTGTAGAGCCCTGACTGCTGGCATTGCAGAGGTGGGAAAGAAGGCCTCAGGACTGCCCTGGAGCTTGCCTACTTGGCCTGTCCAGACTCCTTCTCTCTGCTTTTGAATAATTGCAGCTATATCTTATACCGCTACTGTTCAGTTGAGGATTTCAAAGGTTACAAGGATTTCCTATAGTATAGCAACTGATCAGAAGGAGAATAAGTGTGCTGTGTGGGTCTTGCTCTTGAACTTTGTCCGCAGTGTGGTGGAGTGATGGCGTTAAACCTCTCTCTCTCCTGCCCCCTTCACACTGCAGCTGGTCCAAGTGCAGCAAGTGAGCTGAGTCTGACCTCACGGCTTAAGAAGCTTCAAGAGACCATTGAGCAGAGAACCAAGGTAGAACTTGGGGACATTATCCGAATCAGAGGCTACATCCGCACATACAGAGAAGAGCGAGAAATTCGTGCCACTGCTTATTGTAAGCACAAGAAGTTTTTGTCAAATTGGTTGTTATTCTGGGAGTGAGTCCAGAAGACTCTTGTTTAGCTGAAAATCTAACTTTCAAAAAGTTCACAAGATTTCACTCTAATGTTATATTGTATAATATGCTTTTTTTTAGAAAAGCAGCACTTCACAATTTTATTTGGAAAAAAGTTAATAATAAATAAATTAAGAAAGAAAATAAATTATTGGCTATATATAGTTGGCAAGGTTATTTTAATAACATAGTCGTTTCCAAAGAACTTTGAAATTCAAGTGTCAATCCATTAGGGCAGAGTTCATATTCTTCAAAATGATGGAAATTTCCTGAACACCATTAAGTCCATTAACTTTTGTTTGTTTATTTGTTTATTTGGGAATTGAACACAGGAGTGAGCTACATCCTAGCCTTTTTTATTTTTTTATTTTGAGATGTTCTTACTAAGTTGCTAAGTTCCTTGGCTGAGTTGCTGAGGCTGGCTTCAAATTTGTGATCCTCCTGCTTCAACCTCCCAAGCTGCTGGGATTACATGCATGTGCCACTATGCCTGGCCAAGTCCATTGACTTTAAATGAAAACAGCTAATTAGAAATAGGACAGTCCTGCATTCTCTCCCCTGGCTGATTTTTAGCCCCTGTGGTCCTCCAGAGGGTCAGATGAATCTGTACCAATGTTCCTTGTAGTCTCCTTCTGCTCCCTGGCTGTCCCTATGATGGGACACTGCCTTCACCCTCACAGGAAGGCTGGGAGTGCATCTAGACTGCTGTCCTTGTAGTAGCGTGGACATGGGAAAGAACTGATCTCAGTGTAATTTCTGACATTTTTTTTCCTGGCCTTATTAGACAAAGTGGATGATCCAGTGTGGAAAATTCAAATTGCAAGAATGCTTGAGCTGCCCACTCTCTACAGGAGAGTTTATGACCAGCCCTTCCACAGTCCAGCTCTAGAGGAAGAAGCAGCAGGAGGGTAAGTTGGGTCTTACCACTGTCAGGGGTGAGTCAGCAGCAGTGCAACTGAGCAGTGGGAGCCAGAGGCTGGGGTGGGCCTGGGCCAGGCCTGAAGCTTCCACTTGAGCATTGTGGGGCTCTCACCTCCGTACACCTCCATTTCCTCATCTGCAGAGGGAAGTCAGGAAAATAGACGTATAATTGAAATCATTGAAGGAGTGGAGGGAAGAGCACAGAAAAAAAAAATTTGAAGAAATAATGGTTGAAATTTTCCAAGCTGTGAAAACCTATAAACTCACAGATCCAAGAAGCTCAACCAACCCCAGGGCAAGAAACATAAAGAAAACTGCTCTGAGGCATATCACAAAGTATTGTACCATAGTACATCATAACCCAAATCCTGCAAAAAAACCTACGGCAGTTGTTTTCCACCAGGGATGATTTTATTCCTTTAGGTAGGCGACAAAGCCAACCCCAGGAGGAATGAGAATATATGGATATTTGCTAGTGTATGGGAAGAAATACAGAGAACCAGGAGAGGATGCAGGCTGGGGCGGGATGGGAGAAGAAGAGAAAGGCAGACTTTTTACTATGGCCCCTTTTTCTTTTCTTTTCTTGTGATACTGGGGATTTGAACCCACAGTCTCATGCATGCTAGACAAGTACTCTTCTACCACTGTGCTACACTCAGCCCTCCTTTAATTTTTTTTTAACTTGTGAATTTCAGGAATTATGTTTTCTGAAACGTGCAAACTCTAGAATGTATAAAATAGAAATTGTCCCCTCAGTTCCGTTCCCCAGAGGTTGCCACTGATCCTGGCAGCTGTTTCCTCTTAGACTCTTTTCTTCTGTGCATGCATAAGCATAAATGCCACATATATGTTTTGTAGGTTGTCCTTTCCTTTTTTTTTTTTTACAAAAATAAAGCCATATAGGTTTCATTTCTTCTGAAGCTTGACATTTTTCTTAGTCTATCATGAATGTCTTTTTTAATTCTCATAATCTTTTTTTTTTTTTGTGGTACTGGGGTTTGAACTCAGGACCTTATATGTGCTAGGCAACTGCTCTACCACTGAGCCACATGACCAACCCTGGTTCTCATAATTTTAAGCAACCACACAGTATTCACTGTATGTACCTCTATGTCAAAAACAAGTCTCAATATAATATTGCATCTTCTACCTAATTTTCTGCCTTGTGCACACCAAAAAGGAACAAAGGTGATGGTTTTCTTCAGGGTTTTTTAAAAACTTTCCCCTGGCAGCAATCCAGAAGCCCAAGACCTTACCAGTCTCACGTGTTTGCTGAGTGAAAAAATCAAAGAGTTCCTCGTGGAGAAGAGAGTACAAACCTTTTACCAGCAGGAGCTGGAAATGGTGCCATCTTTGCTGACTCTTGCCAATCAGCCCGTGATTCACAGCACCTGCTCCAACCAAGTGAGTGCCACGTGCCCATGTGAGAATTCTGGGCCTCTGCCCCAAGTCTGCAGCTGAAGGGTGTGGGTGAACATGACTGTGATGTTAAGAATCACAGGGTGGACCCAGGGGCAGAGGTCACCCTCCCAGCACATGCCGTTTCTATTCTGGAAAGGTCACTGACCACTAAGAATTTGAAATGAGGCTAGACCTGTCCTTTACTTAATCTCATTGCCCTTAATCTTTGAGTTGAAAAAGATAATAATAGGCTCAGGTCATAGCACCTAGTTGTTAGTACTCACTGAGATGGGTATTTCATCTTAGCAGAAGCCAAATGAGAGAGAAGGAGATGAGAGGGAGGTCATTATCTTGCATCCAGAATTACTTTTTTTTTTAATATTTATTTTTTAGTTGTAGTTGGACACAATACCTTTATTTTATTTATTTTTATGTGATGCTGAGGATCAAACTTAGGGCCTTGCACTTGCAAGGTGAGCGCTCTACCACTGAGCCACAACCCCAGCCCCAGAATTACTTATCGGTCAGCAAGATGATTCTTGAACTTGAACCCGGATTTTTTGGCATGTCAAAAATAAGGTTGATCTGACATGTTTTAGGAGTTTTAAATAAAGACAAAGTTGTATTCAGTTGGTTTATAAGTAAAAATTTCAGGGAATGTTAAAGTAATGCTCTTGGAGAGATCTGTTCCTGTTTTTTCACTTCTAGTATAACAGATGAACTTGTTTGGTTGTTTGGTGTGTGTTTGAATTATTGGAGACTTGTTTTAGGCTTTCCCTTTTATTACTATTCTTAGGTTTGTTTTCATTGTGACATGACTCATATTTATTTACTTTTAAATAAATGAATGATCTCAGTTTAAATATCACCTTGGTCCCCCAGCCATCTGCCCTGACCACCACTTGTCCCACCCTGTTACATTCAGATCTGTGACATTATGATGTGACTGCATTTGTTTGCCCTCCATGGAATGAAATACCTTTTCCCTCTTAAAATTTTTCATTTTGATTTTTATCCCTAGCATTGTGTGGATGCCCTCTACCCAGGCCCTAGAACAGGGCCGGATGAAGCAGATTCTCAGTGATTATTTGTTGATACAAGGAATGAATGAATGGTTGTTAAAAAGTCAAGTGGTCTCAGAAGGTAGTAAAGTAAAAGTAGATTTCTTCCCATCCTCCCTCTCACCTTGTCCCTATCCCCAGAGACAAGCCCCAATGCCAGTCTCCTGCATGTCCTCCTAAATATAGTTGATGGATATATAAACTGTAGGTAATTGAGTCTCTCTCTCCTTTTTCCCTCATATGGCAGCATATAATTGACCTCTCTTTTCACTGAGCAGTTCTTGCAGGTCCTTTCCTAGTAGGACATCCTGATCTGCCCCTGTGTAATAATCTTGTTACCTCTCCTGGAAGATTGGTTTATGTATTTAACCAGTCTCCTCCCTTCTGGACTAACATGTTTTCCAATCCTCCCATTGCCAACAGGGCTGCTGAGAACACACTTTTGCTAAGTAACCAAAGCTTTTCTTCAGGATTCTGGTGGAATAGACACCAACCAGGTCACCATCCCGACCTCCTAGGCATGACCACTGCTTTTCGATTTTGTTCATGCACCTAATTACCTCCTCCTGCCAACATGCTTGTGTGCCCAGTGACCCAGGATTTCATGCAGAGAGATGAGGGATATCATTTCAGGAAGCACCCAGGTGGGGAGGGTCACGGCTGGGTGCTTTGTTCTTTGCCAAGGTCGCTTCTAAACAGTTGCAGCTTTCCAGCTGTCTCCTGACATCGAGATTGACCTTCTTCCCATTTAATCATTCAGAGGAGGCTCAAAGCCAAATTAACCTCCTAGGACTTTTAATGACTATCAGCATATTTGCAAGGAAACTTTAAGGCTCAGCAAAGCCCACATTCTTCACTTGAAGCTGGCTCTTCTGTGGTAGTTGTAATTAAGTAGAGACTTAAGCACTCTTTGAGGACTGAAGACTCCTCCATTCAAAATGATCTGTGGGGACATTTTCGTGTGCTATCGTTCTCAAAAAGCTTAGAGCAGAAAATCGTGCCTGCCCAACGCTGTATGTTTGAAATGGAATGGCAGTGGCATCGTATTTATTTGTCTTTGGAAGCGATTTTTTCCCATTAATTATGAATTAGTCCATCACATTGCTCTGGTTGGGAAGGTCAGTGTCATTAAATTGAATTCCATTTAATAGATCCCCAGGAGACTAAAGATGCTTACAATGATGGTGAAACCTGAGAGCTTTGGCACTTTCCCTCCTCATACAAACAAAAGCTTAACAAAAAGTCACTGTGACGGTGCCCTAGCTGAGAGGTGGGAGAGAGGTGAGAGCATTTTTCCCCTTTCTATTTTTTCCTTTGTGGCCCTTAGCAAATCCAGAAACATGACAGGCAGACCTTCCAAAACCATTTTTTACCCCGTGGCGCTGGGGATTGGGCCCAGGACCTCTGTGGACTAGGCAAGCGCTCTACCACTGAGCTACATCCTCACCTACCCCACTGTACCCCCCTTTTTTAAGCTGAGTTTCCCAGGCTGGCCTTGAACTTGGATTCCCCTGCCTCAGCCCCGAGTGGCTGGGATTACAGGTGTGCAGCACCATGTCTGGCAAACCATTGTATCTTTGACAGCCAGATGAACACTGAGTTGGTTTGGGAGTGAAGAGAAGCTAGATTTCAGGGAGCCGCCCAGTTCCTGGCTGGAGCCTGAGGCTCAGCACATGCAGCCGGCCAACTTTTGAGTCTGGGAGCCATTTCTATTTCCTGAATCGGATGAGTCTGTCATTGCTTTTTCAAAAATGACAAGAAAGACACAGATTCCTGTCCAGAAGAACTGCTGGCTGGTAGAAGGGACGAGTAGAGAGGCCTTGCCCTTGAGACTGATGTCTTCAAACCAGGATGGAAAAAAATCCCCTGGGTCAGCTGAGGCAAAGTTTTTGGAAAGGAAGCATCACATATTGTTTATATTTACCGAGAGCCATTTCAGATGAGTCCTCCTGCTTCACAGCCGAAGCTGTGCTTTTACTCTCCCAGGCCTCCGATGCTTGATTTCTGCCAGTTGGTCTTGCGGAAGGAAAGAGGCAGTGTGTATACAAAAGACCAGCCAACAGCAAGAGTATCTTCCTGGTCTTCCACTCCATATCACCGAATTAAACAAATCACAGCTGAAATATACAGCAGTTATCAAGCGTGATCCTGCCAAAGCAAACTTCTAGCCCTCCTGCTGGGCTGGTACATGCCTTGATCTTGACTCAGCAGATTAAAAACCTGTTGGGCAAATTCACAAACCAGTTGGTCTGGGAAGTTGCTTTTAGGTGCCTGAAAGTGCCTTACTTCTTTTCTTCTTCTTTTTTTTTTTTTTCCCCTATTTATACAGGTGGAGTTTAAGAATGACACCCCTTCCAAGGCAATTCATAGTGTATTTAAGAATGCTATTCAGCTGCTACAGGAACAAGGACTCGTTTTCCAGAAAAGTGGTGATTTTAATAACCTGTACCATGTAAGAGACCCACAATTTTAATTTTTTCCTTCATAGTTTCAATTACTAATATATTTATTAATTATGAATACCTGCTTATTGTTTTTTTAAAAAATCATGAAAGAGGTATATTAAGTCAGGAGTAAATGTTGATCCTTACCTTTCCCTGAGCTACCTCTTCTGGAGGTTCACCTGTACATTTACAGATGCACTAATACACTCCTGTAGCTCTTCCACTTTACCAAGAAAACAAAAAAATAGTAATCATCTTCTAAATCAGGAATTCTCACCCTCAACACCAAGTGGGTCCAGTGATTGCCATGGGGACTAGCCTGTGCATGATGGGATGGTTAGCTGCATCCCTGACCTTCCCTCACTCATTGCCAATGACACCTCCCCCATTATGACAACCAAAAATGCCTCCGGTCATTGCCAAATGTCCTCTGGGACAGTTGAGAACTACTGCTCTAATAATGCTCAGCAACTTTTTTGGTACCAAAATAGCATCTCGCAGACACCTTTCCACATTATTGGGAATCTACGTCATTCTTTCTGACACCCTGATGATATTCCATGCTTGGGTACCTGATATAAATTTTTTTGACCATACCTTTGTGAGGGAACATTTATCATGTTTCCAACTTTTGCTGTCACAGAGAGTGCTGCTGTGGCCCTTTCTGCACAGCTGTCCCTGTCATCTCATGTCTGTATTTCTGTACAATTAACTCCTGAAGGAAGAGTTCCAGGAGCAAAGGAAGTGAGCATTTAAGCTTCTGGGTGACACAATCCCATTGGCCTCCCTAAAGGCTGTGCCAGTTGACCTCCGAGGAATATACAAATGGCTGCTTCCTGGTTTCCCTCCCTGATATAAAAGGCCTCCTCTTGCTGTATCCCCTTAGTGTTGGAGGAGCCCAGCTGAAAATGGGCCTTCTGAGGGCCACTGATGTCGTCAGCATAGATGTGGCTTCCAGAAAGTGTGAGTCTCCTAGAGATAGATCAGTGTCATTACTTACGAGTGAAATTCCGGAGGGGAAGGTTTCCTCAGTAGCACGTTTCCTGATGTTGATTTATTCTACCGATTCCCCATTTCAGAGGGTTTTAAAAATCAAGACTGGTTTTCAGTGCTGCTTCTGGTAGAGTTGATCCACCTGTGGGAGAGGGTGGGCTGGGATGGGTAGGCACCGGGGAGTTGGCTGGAGGTTGTCCCACCAGGCCGGCAGCTCAGGTCAAGCCCCCTCTGAGCCACATGTTCCTGGGGCTCTGGGGCTCTGGGGCTCTGTCAGGATCTGTAGTGAGCAGCCAGTCCTGGGGAACAGCAGAGCCATAGGCCACCGCCCAGGCTGAGGTGTTGCCTGGCTGGGGCACTTCCTCCTATGAATCACTGTGAGTTAGAATGGGGCATGGAGCAAGAGCAGGTCCCTTGTCCCCTTCTCTGACACCGCCCCTCCTCTTCCACTCATTGTGTGTGGGAAGGTTTCCTTTCTCCCAGGGCCCAGCCTGAGGGAAATGGTTATCATTGTCATGTCAGTACTTCTTGTCCAGCCCAGCCCATGGGCTTACATGACCTTATTTAGCCATCACAATCACCTTGGGAACTGAGGGTCGCTAAGTCAGGCCACAGGTGCAGGGGGCTTTCTGCAGTGGAAACTTACCTCTCTGCACACTTTCTTTCTTTTTTCCCCGTCTGTTTTTTTCTCCCCTCTCCCCTCTCTCCCTCTTTCCCCATCATTTCTTCCTCTTCTGTCGTCCTTTTCTTCACCTTTTGTTGTTGTTGTTATTAGGTTTGCTGTTGAACATGAAAGTGAAGCCCTATTTGGTTGCAGCTTCCCCCTTTCCCTGGACTGGTTGAAAGAAGCCTGGAGACGTCTGCCTTTGAGCGCAGACCGTGTGTCAGTGGTAGGCTAGATTTGCTCTGTCCCTGGCAGTTGTTTTCTTCTTCTGTTTTCCCCTTTGGTTAGGAGTCCGGGCCCAGAGCAGGGAGTCCTGGGTGGAGATCAGAGACTCTGATGATGGTGCCCCCGTCAAAAATATAACAAATAAGAGAGATGCTATGAATATAAGTGTTCACTTAGTAAGTAGCCCCTTTAAAAACACAGAATTCCAGGTTTCCTTTCGGTCGTGGCCCCAGTGAACCCACTCTAAGGGCATGTTCTCTGGGCCACCTCCTGAGCAGTGAGCTGCTGAGGAACAAAACTGGTTTGACACTAGGCCAGGTACCAAAAGTCACATCATTAGTGTAGGGAAGCTGATGGGGGTGGAATCTTTAGAAACTATCTTGCATACTTATTGGGGAGTCTGGATGTCACAACTGCTGTGCTATGTAAGAACACTTTTTTTCCTGAACTATCTTTCCTATATAGGTAACTAGAGAAGACAAAGACCTGCACAAAAAAATCCACCGGATCATTCAGGAAGACTGCCAGAAACCCAGTCGTAAGTGGCATAGTGTGCAGGTGACACGCGGGTGCCCTGGAAGGGGCTGCTCCCTCCCAGAGGGCATTGGACAGAGAGTCAGAAGACTGGGATTGTTCCTAGCAGTGACTTTGAAAGGTGACAGTCAAGGCACCCACTCTCTCTGAGCCTTAGTTTCGTCCCCTCTAACGTGAGTACTGGGCTAGCACAGTTGTTCAGACCTTGGCTCCATGTAAAAAGTTTCAACCTTGGGGCTCTTTTAAAGGTGCAGTGACCAGGTCCCACCCCTGGGGATTCTCATTCTGTAGGGGAAGGGTTGAGGCTCAATAGGAGAGCGGCTCAGATGGTTTTGCGAGGTAAGCCAGGTCGACAGGACGCCAGGATTTTGTGATGTCGCGCAGGTTCTCATATTCTTTCTGAGTTGCATTTCTTGTTCCATTCATCCTCCTTGTCTTTGAATATAAACTTGACATTTTACTTACTCCTAACATCAAGCTTTTCAGTGTCGGGAGGAATGGTTCTAGACACTACAGTTTTTGTTTTTTAATTTTTTTTTTAGTTTAGAATGATGTGATTCTGTCATTCTGGAAACCAAAAGTTTGCAAAAGAAATGGTTTAGAAAATAGTTTCAGTGGAGTTAGGTCATCCCCTAGTGGTTAGACTTTCAAACTGTAACTAGTCTGACGACAAACATGATCTTTTCCTGGTTAGAGAAGGCAGCATTAGTCCTATCTTTAAATCCTGTACAAAATGGTCAGTCTTCAAGGTGACTTTTCAAAGTTCACTTGTGCAAACATATGCTAATAATGAATGTTGACCTAGTTCAACACGTGATGCTAGGAGGGAAGTGGAAAGATTTACAAGTGACCTGAGGTCCCCAGTCCTGCCTCCTTGCTTGCCATAGAAGTCCACTTCCAGGCCTTTCGTCCCAGGCATCCCTGGGCCTGGACCCGGTCCAGGCTGACTCAGCGGGTGGAGTAGGGCCAGGTCTTCCGCCCTGGTATTTAGGACCTGATGAGGTCAGACCCCAGAGTGGTATGACAACAGGTCTTAAAATAAACTGAAAGCAATCTGTGATTTTAATGCAGTCTGTGAGTTCACTTCTTTTGGAACAATAAGAACAGGTATCCTTTTGTTGAAGAGAAGCCTGTTTCTCACACCTAGGGACCATTTGAGAGCAGTGTTCTTGGGATTCCTCAACTAGGAGGAGAGGGAGGTGCCCCCAAGATTCCTTTCTTACATTAGGAACAGAATGGGTTAAAACCTGCAGCCTGGTGAAGCAAAGGAAAGAAATCCACTCTTCATCCCTTAAAAGGACCTAATGTCCTAGGTGGCCCTGAGGAACCAGCTCCCACCTCTGAACATGGGCATCAAGATGGACAGGCTCTGCTACCCAGTCTGTACCTGGGAGCCTCTAAAAGCCACAGGCCAGTCACCTGGCACTAATAAACTCTCAGAAGCTAAATTCCAGACCCTAGGTAGCAAAGCCAGTGAGAGGCCTCTTAGGACTATCTTGTATCTGCTGCAGTCACTCTTCTTCATAATATTATCACCTATGGCAGAAGAAATTATTCTGAATAATAGGGTATGTGCAACATTAAAAAATCAAGCAGTGCAAAAAATACACTCAGAAATCAGAGATCCCTCCAGCAGGGAGCCTAGGTTTTGCTTTTCCCTCCGCAAAGGCATGGTTGTTACTAATTTTTATGTATCCTAGAGATATTAGGTGCACCTACAAACATACTTGTATAGTTGATCCTCTTTTAAAAACACAAGTAAAGCTTAGCCTACAAAATACCTTGCCCCGCACCTTGTATTTTACTTCTGACATTGGCTTCTAGAGGTCCTTTGTCATCAGCAGGGCACATGTGAAAGTGCCACAGTCTTAACTGTAGTATTCCATCGTATATCTAGAGAGAGTCAGCCATTTATTTCACCATTCCTCCTGGGCCTTCATTTCACTTCTGGCCTTTCATATAAAATAAGAGCTTAGGGTTTTCCTTATCAGGGTGACTGGTAGACAGACTTGAACTCTTCAGTCACTGATGTGTTTCTCATCAAAGGATTGATGAGGTTTTTCTAAAGATGAGCAATGTTTCCCAGCAGCTTGGGAGGCTGAGGCAGGAGGATCTTGAGTTTGAGGCCGGCCTGGACAACTTAGCCAGACCCTCAGCAACTAAGCAAGACCCTTCTCAAAATAATAAGGGCCAGGGATGTAGTTCAGTGGTATAGCACTTGCCTAGCACACATGAGATCCTGGGGTTGATCATTAACCTTGCAAAAATAAATCAATAAATAAAATCAGTTCAATGCCCCCAAGACAACCATGGCCCCCAAGCAAGCACCTTGCAGAAAAGCCTGCTGTGGCTGAGGGTTGTCCCATACAGGGCTGCCTGCTGTTGTCCTAACCCCTGGGGAACTGCTTGTTGGCTTTTACTACTCATCTGTCTTCTAGTAATATCTCATATAAAGAAGAGTCTAAGCTGGGCGTAGTGGCTGTGATCCCAGTGGCTAGGGAGGCTGAGGCAGGAGGACTATGAGTTCAAAGCCAGCCTCAGCAAACTCGAGGCACTAAGCAACTCAGTGAGACCATGTCTCTAAATAAAAATACAAAATTGGGCTGGGGATATGACTCAGTGGGCAAGTGCCCCTGAGTTCAATCTCCAGTACCGAAAAAAAAAAAGAAAAGAAGAGCATAAGGCATGATCCCCATGTTACTGGAAGGTGACTTTGCGAATAGCTTACCAGACCACCCTTCCAACAGAACCACCTACTGGAGAAATGGCTTAAGGCCTACAGCTGTCAGAAGCACTGCCCAGAGCCCCATGTATGCCTGGGAATCAACTCAGCCCTGAGCCAAAGCACCTGGGCCTCAAAGTTAAGGTGAAAAGCTAAGTGCTGGTGAAATTCCTGGGTTGGGCTCTCTGCTCTGCAGCTGGTGTGCTGAGTCCCTCCACCTCCATCAGCAGCGCATCCCACCATCTTCAGTTAGCTCCATGGGAAAGGGCTGAAGCTTCTTTAGTCGGGGGCGGGCTGTGATCTCATGTTATGAAAGTGATGAAGAATCATGGTTGTTCCCTAGCTAAGAAGCACGTGGATCTCATTTTACCCCCACACCACCCTGTAAAGTAGGTGGTTTTATTCTTATGAGCCACTTTGCCCCAGTTGACATGCAGGATTTGCATTCAGGTCTGCTGGGCTCCAGGGTCAGCTCTCCATCAGCCACACTGTACTTGCTCCTCCCTGCTCAGTGCTACACACACAGTAGGTGTTCAGTTCTGTGCATGCCTGAAACTGGAGAACATTAAACCAGTTGGGAGGATTAAGGAGTAGATGCAACCACTAGAGGTCGCAATTTAGTACATCTTTGTTAGCCCAGGACCAGCCTCTGAACCTTGGGACTGGTAAGAACTTCAGAGGTGATCAGTCCCTTGTCCCCCAGCCCTAGGTGAGAAAACTGAAGCTTGGGGTGCTATGGCTTGCCTCAGGGTGCAAGGGTGCACCAAATGTCAAGCCATACTTTCCCAATACTATAATACCTTTGAGCACCTTCCAGCCTAAAGCATTTTGTCATGAAAACCACATAGAGTGGTAGAGCACTGGAGTATGCCTGGTCCTGGGTGTGTGTGGCCCTGCTGGGGTCTTCAAAGTATGAAAACTGGGGTGAGTTTACTTTTAGTGATGAAGTTTGACTTTGTCTCAGAAATACATTTTATGTCACGATCCAATACTTATATAATCTAATGCATAAGATTTTACAGATAGGACAGAGGAGGGCCTGACGGTCATAGTGAAGCTTAGCCACCTGCCTTTTGCCTGCAGACATGGAGAAGGGCTGCCACTTCCAGCATATCTTGGCCTGTGTGCACCTGAGCCTCCACCCGGGCCTGAGTGAGGCCGTGCTGCGGCAAGTGCTGGAGCTGCTGGAGGACCAGAGTGACATCATCAGCACAATGGACCGCTACTACAAGGCGTTCTGAGCAGAGGCCCTTGGAGTGACTGAGGAGCAGAAGGACAAGGTGGCATTCGCCCCAGGTTCTAATTGTAAACATCTTGCAGGGCTTATGTCTGGAAGAAGTTACCTCATAATAAACCTAACCCTACTTTAGTATGGTCACTTGGGAAATGAGATGTAGCTGCCTCCTATGTGCTGTGACTTTGGGGTACAGTGACTTTCATCTCAGCCCCTCACACAAGAAATTCCTCCCTGTTGACTTCCTGTCTGGATGGGGCATGGCTCAAGGAGCAGAATGGGGAGGAAACAGTATTGTCACCTTAATTGGTGTGTTTGTGGCTTGAGGCCCTGTCCTGGTGAAGGGACATCACAGGGTCAAAGGCACTGCACTGCACTGTAGGAACTTGGGAACCTATGGCCAGATCACCAGTTCTAAGCTTGGCAAGCCTTCAGGCTGTCACCTATGTCCCTGTGGCCACTCCCAGTGGGTAGGATCAGGCGAGGGAGGGGTTCTTCCTGGATGACAGCCCCTCACCTCTGCTTTCTGAGGCTCCAGCACCAGTGGCGGGGCCTGAGGTTTGCTGCTGTTTACCGACTCCCCCAGAGATGGAAGTAGGCAGGGGTTCGAGGTGTGGCTCTGTATTCAGCACTTATTTCCCTTCCAAATTAAAAGGTGTCACAGAACAATTCCCTGCACTCCCAGTGTTGCAGAACTAAACACATGGTCCCTCGGTGCCTCTGCAAGGGACAGAGGTGTCAGTAGCCTGGCAGGGGTAGATGTGATCTTCAAGGTTGCTGTTGAGTGTGCCAGAGGTGCTGACGCCGTCAAGATAGAGACTCCTGGTGTGTGCCCAGACAGGTGATGGAGTCATGCTTTTGCTCAGAATGACAAGGTAAAGAAAAACCATCTGAGGCATGTAGTAAGCTTGTTCTAACAGAAAACAACAAATCCAGCCAGCAAAAATAAAGCATGGAGAAACAGATTTGGAGTTAATTACAGTCATTTTGCAGAAGGCACATCTGCCTTCATCTGCTGTGTTGGCTCTTGACGTAATAGAGTCTCAGTGGCTTAGCTGGAGATACTGCAGGCCTGGAGAGCTGTTCTGCCCTCTGTGGACACGGAGTGGTTTCTACCCTCACAAGTCCGCCTCAGCTGCATTTGTCAGGCAGAGAGCTAGTACCTGCAGCTTGACCCACACTTCTGCCGACTTCTAACATTGTTGTACAGACAACTGTCCTGTTTCAACTATGCTCAGAAAGGTCTCTGAATAGGCCCTTCCTGGAATGAACTCCCAGTAGTTCTTCAATCCGTGGTATTTCCATATTGAATATATCTTCGATTAGTGGAGCCTCCCAGGAGAGTCTGGAATCAGAACAGAAAAAGGGCATATCCTGGCACAGAGCAGCCGAGGGGTTCATCTCCAGGAGATAACTACACGGTGTGAGAGGATGAATCCACAGGCGCATGTCACAGGGTAATCTAGAGTTCTATGATTAGGGGAAAGCTTTATAGAATAAAAGTTAATTACAATCCATATATACAATGAAATACTATGCAGCTGCTAAAATGTTAGAACAGATGGATACAATTGCTACAGGGTACTACTGACAGATTAGTGAGGAGGAAATCGAGTTAAAGATGTGTTTGTATAGTATAGTACCCTGGATCTAAAGCTCCCTGTGTGCGTGTCCTACATCAATGGTGTGTTTCTGCATATGTGTCATTTGTACCTATAGCACATGTACACAAAGACGTAGAGTTGATCACTCCCTCCTCCTAGAAGTACCTGCTGCACTTGGCTTTCAGGACACCACACTCCCTGGCTGCACCTTCTCAGTGGTCAGCCTCTATCTCCCTGAAGACTCAGGGCCAGTCCCAGACCTCATCTCAGTTTGGCTTATAGCACTGGGGCTCTCAGCCAGCTTCATGGGTCACACTGTCTCAGTGCTATGCATCTCCTCATGCTCAGACCTCTGTATCCAGCCTCCTGCTGACAGAGTGGAGATGACACCACAAGCTTAATCCGCACACATCCAGGCTCCCAGCTGCCCTGACTTCCCCTCTGACCCTGGTGCAGTTTTCCTGGTTTCTCAGGCTGTCTGTTGGCTTCTTTCTTTCTTACACCCCATATTCAATCTGCTGCAGATCATCTTAGCTCCACCTTCAAAATGTTTCTGGACTCCAACGGCTTCTCTTCCACCTCTGCCTCCTGGGAGTGTTGCAGTTGCCCCTCACTGTCCTCCCTGCTTCTGCCCTTGTCCCTTTTTATGGCATCCTCAGTGTAGCATCCTTGGTCCTGGGACACTCCCACTCCCATGACTTTTGGTCTCCCTCCAGGTAGGAGCCTGAGGCGTGCCAGTGACGGGAAGCCTCTTTCCCCTGGCCTCTCCTGCTGAGCCCCTGCCACTCTGCTCAGCTGTTAGGCGTGGCTGCTTTCACACCCCAGGTGCGCTCTTGCCTTAGGGCCTTGGCATTTGACATTCTGTCTGCCTAGAATGTTCTTTGCCCAGATAATCTCCCCTCTTTCAGGTCTTTGCTGGAGTGTCACCTTCACAGTGGGGCCTCCCGCAGCTTTCTTTGCTGATTGTAGCCAACTTGTTCTCCCTCCTCCCCAGCTTGTGGATGCCTCACACACTCCAGATGTTTCTTACCTGCCCAGTTTATGGTCTGCCCCTCTGGTAGAAGGAATGTTGCATGAGGGCAAGGTTCCCTTTTCGTTTCCGTCTGTCTCTAGCACTGAAAGCAGTGCCCGGCACATCTTTGAGAACTTCCAGCTGCCAGGGTCTGCCTTCCTAGTAGCTTTCTCCAGAGCTTAGAAGGCTATTTCTACTGAAGAGTGCAGAACCAACATCCCCTGGGAGCAGCCTCCTGTGTAGATGTCCCAGCTCCCTTGCCTTCAGGTGAGAGGTTGTCACAGCACATGTTCTACACTATCTTCCAGAGCTCTGCAGGATGAAGCAACATGCACCCACAGTAGCTGCCAATTTGATACCCACTAGTCTGATCCTGCCTGTCTCTCTTCCTTCTCCCAATTCCTGTTCAGTAGACCTCTCAGATGAATTTCTTGCTCTATAGAAACCTTTGCCTCAGGATCAGCTTTTGTATGAGCACACCATGCTCACTGATACATTTGGGAAATGCATGAATAATTATATACACCCAAAGAAAGATTACTAGAAATGTTTATTGAAGTATTACACCTATGACTTTTGAAAAGTAAGATGTCAGGTCTATAGCCAGGTGTAGTGGCTCATGGAAGACCCCATCTCAAACAATAGTAAAAGTAAAATAGTATTGACCAAATTATATTGTTATATCATGTACCTATATGAACATGTAACAAGAAATCACATTAATGTGTATAATTATAATGCACCAATAAAAAAATATGGAAAAAATAATAATCAACTACTAGCCTATACTTGGTATTATTACAATTAGCAAACATCGTCTGTACAAAAGTGATACAGCTATTTCCACTCCCCAACCCACTCATATAACCTGAATTATGAGTAAGCCAAGAATGAGGTGGGCCTCTCCCACAGCAATGGAAAAGCTGAGAAGATGCGGGAAGATGGGGCTAACTATGGGGGCCACTGCCTGTGTGGTGAGGCCAGCAGAGGGTCCCCCTGAAAAGGAGAGGTACTGAGTGAACCTCTAGATCTTTATGTTCATGGGTTTCGGGAGGTGTGGACTCACATATAATTGATGTAGACAAGAAGACAAATAATACTACTGTCTGGTCAAGGATTTGTTTGAAGATCCATGATTATCCCCATCTGGTAAGCCACCAGGATTCCTCATCCCTATAAGACACTTCTTTGTAATTATTTCCCTCTCTGATGGTGTGCCAGGACACTGGCCCAGAGAAAGCCAAGTGGAAAGAGGTCCATTCAGTGATGAGGAACCTAAGGATTGAAACCAAGCAAACTGGTCATTTTTTTGTTGGCGAAAACATCTACACTTTCTTACTAATGTGGTTTCTTTTCCGTAAGTGGCTTCTACAGAAGCTCTCCCAAAGAAAAGTCTCATTGTTTCTGTACTAAATTTACGTGACACCTATAGCAAACTCAAGATTGAAGCAGCTTACTGGTAGGCACTGGGGGGAGAACGGGGCCATCCTGAGGCGAGAGGGTGTCTTTGAACAAAGCTTTGTGGCTGAGCTCTCCTTTGCATGGTGTTCCACGGGTAGAGGGGCTCAGTGTGAGCCCCTACTCCCACGCCAGTGGGCTTCCGTATAATCCAGAATTGTTTTTTATATTCAGCCCATTTTTATTGAATTTGAGCAATGCATTACCAGTTAACCTCTGCTGTATTTATTAGTAAACACAACAGTGAGACAGCACAGCACAAGATTCCGTTTCACAGGAAGTGAAAATCAAACCCCAAATTCCTGAAGAGGCTCAGGGCCCTCCCTGTATTTCAAAGTAAAATGATAGGTTTTCATTTTGGAATATAAAGAGAGACATTTTGAAGACCACATGATAGCTTTAGGGTTTTTTTTATTTTTGTTTTTGGTTTGGGGTGTTTTTTATTTTGTTTTAGATAGAGACAGTAAAATGATGTCTCATTAATTCAGACTGATTTGGTAAGAAGTCTGAACTGGAAAGTCTGGGTTGGAAGTAGTGCTATTTTATTACTGTAGATCTCCCCAATGGTCCTTATTAAATTTGAATTGTAAAGGAGGACTGCTCTTAGGGAACCTGTTTTAATGAAAGAATTATTTTAAGTATGTATCATTATCATTTGAGAATACATTATTATCTGATACTTAGGTGATTTAAAAGTACTTAAAAGGGGCTGGGGTTGTAGCTCAGTGGTAGATCGATTGTCTTGCATGTATGAGGCCCTGGGTTTGATCCTCAGCACCACATAAAAATAAATAAAAAGATATTATGTCCATCTACAACTAAAAAATAAATCACAGTACTTAAAAGAGACTGGGTGTGGTGACACATGCCTGTAATCCCAGCAGTTCAGGAGGCTGAGGCAGGAGGATCACACGTTCAAAGCCAGCCTCAGTGACTTAGGCCCTACGCAACTCAATGAGATGCTGTCTCAAAATAAAAAGGGCTGGGGATGTGGCTCAGTGGCTATGCACCCCTGGGTTCAATCCCCACTGCCAAAAACAAAAGAAGAGGTAGGATATCCACACTGTGGTGTATTATTCAACCATGGAAAGGAACGAAATTGTGATACAGACAGCACGAGCAGATGGACACTGTGTGGTCATTTTGTGCATGAAGAACCTTGAAGGCATGTTAATTACAAAAAGCCAGACACAAAAGGCCATATATTCAGTGATCCCATTTATATGATAAGTCCAGGAAATGGGAAAATCCTTAAGATAAAAAATAGATTGAGTGGTTTCCAGGCATAGGGCAGAAGGGGATTCAATGGTGGAGTTGCTTTTCGGTTAATGGAAATGTCCTGAAATCAGCGGTAATGTTTGCACCAACTAAATATACTCAAATTACTGAACCATGGGCTAGCTTGGGATTCCTCACATCATCGTGGCTGGGTTTCCAGGGCAGGCATCCCAAGAGAGCATGAGGGTGGAGACTTGCCCAGCATGTGCTAGGCCCTGGGTTCAATCCCCAGCACCACAAAAAGAAAAAGACAAGGGCTGCCTATGTGAAATAATCACCCAGCATTCACTGGCACCTAACACTATGCCAGGTGCTATTCTAAGTGTCATATGTACATTACTCACTTGAGTGTCACTCAATGCATGAGAAAGCATGAGCCAGATGGAAGGTGCATGGCCATTCTGTGCATAGCCCAAAGCCATGCAGTGTCACTTCACAGCATTCAAATTGTCAAGGCTGTCACAAAGTCCCAACCAGGTCAAGAAGATGGGAGTAAATTCTACCTTCTGATGCAAAGTAACAAGGTTCTTGAAAGACATGCAGGATAGGGAATATTGCTCTGGCTATTTTTGGAAAATAGTGTCATTCAACTTTTATGCATAGACAGCTTAATTCTTTAAAGAAATAGCACATTTTTTAATACTGAAAAGTTCCAAGAAAGGGAGAAATGATCAACTACTTCCCAGGTACTAGATATTTTTCAAAGATTGTGAGTGTGTTTGTATATGCATATATATGTATATATAATTAGAAAAATAAACCATATTATTTTTCATATCCTAGGGGAAAAAGTGTCACATTTTACATGCACCTTGCTTTTTAAATACTACATCTTGGAAGTTTTCCCCATTTTATGTGCAAGAATAACCACATTCTTTTAAATGGTGACATAATTCAAATGTATGGCTGTCCCAAAGTATATTTAACTAGGCTCCTGTTGAGAAACATTAATTGTTTCTGGTTTATTGCTATTGCAACCTGTTCAGCAGGAAACATCCTTGTATATTTTTCTTTTCTTGGCATACATTTGTGAGTATATTTTGCTATTTTTGTGGGGGGTACTGAGGATTGAACTCAGGGGCACTTGACCACTGAGCCACATCCCCAGCCTTATTTTGTATTTTATTTAGTCTGAGTTGCTTAGTGCCTCACTAAGTTGCTGAGACTGGCTTTGAACTCTCTATCCTCCTGCCTCAGCCTCCTGAGCTGCTGGGATTACAGGCCTGTACCACCACTACCTGGGAGTGAGTATATTTTCTATGGTAAATTTCTAGCAATGGAACTGAAGGGAAAGAACGGAGATAGGTACAAGAGATAGGTAAGTGAAAAAATGAAAGAGGGAGACCAGGCAGAGATACACATGAGAGTTTATTTGTCAGAGCTGACAAATAAAGGCTATTTCTCTATAGGAGAGAGAGGCAACACAGGCTTGGGTTCTGGGACTTTTATAGGGAAGGCTCAGGAATCAGAGCTGGGCAGGTCTGAATGTGGGTGGTTAAGGATTGAGTTGGTATGAGGGAGTGGAGCCTTTCTCAGAAATGCCATCCAGATGCTAAGCAAGGACTTTATAGGAACTGCCTGAGGAAAGGATATGAATTTTAAAATTTTGAATAGCTGGACACAGTGGTGCACACCTGTAATCCCAGCTGCTTGGGAGGTGGAAGCAGAGGGTCACAAGCTCTAGACCATCTTAGGCAACATAACAAGACCATATCTCAAAAATTAAAAGGGCTGGGGATGTGACTCAGGGATAGAGCTCAATCTCCAGTACTAAAATAATAATAATAATAATATAAAACTTTGAATAGATGTTGAAAATTACCTATTGAAAAGACAGATCCAATGACCATTCGTGTCAATGACTGATGAGTTTACTGTTTGCCCACAAGCTCACCCACACTGTATTATCAATATGTTTCATCACTTTCCAACCAGGTAAAGAACAACTTCTGGTTTTGCTTGCCCCCCTCCCCCGTGTTTCTTTAGTGTGAGTGCTATGAGCCTGCATTCATCTTGAGAACCTTTACATTGAAAAGGTTCTACCCTGGAGAGTAGCCCCTGCTTCTAAGAGGGACAGAAGATGGCCAGTCATGTCCTGGTAGTGGCATCAGCCCTAGAACCAACCTGCCTGGCTGCTATGAGTTAACGAACAGCCAGAATAAACATCCCAAAGAGCTCAACCCTCAGAGTTCCCTACTTGCTACGACAAGCGCCTGATCATAGACCCCTGGAATATTAATATTAATATTAATATAAGGTCCTTGCTTAGCATCTGGATGGCCATCTTAAGTGACAGCCACCATTTTAAGGAAACAGTTTTGCTTTCCCACCCAAGGGCCTTCTGGAAAAGGCCCACCTCTCCCTCATACCAACCCAACCCTTAACTGTTCATATGAGGACCTCCTCCACTCTGATTCCTGAGCCTGCCCTATAAAAATCCCAGACCCCAAGCCTGTGTTGCCTCTCTCTCCTACAGAGAGATGGCCTTTATTTGTCAGCTCTGACAAATAAACTCTCGTGTGTACCTTTACCTGGTCTCTGCCTCTCACTTCTCGCTTACCCGTCTCTGGTTCCTCAATTTCCCTCCATTGACCGTGATCTGTTTAGAAACAATCACCATATTATCCACTCAGACTTATCAGACCAGACACTATTCAGTGCTGGTTCAGTGATACTGTCCCCTGTCAGTTAACTGTGAAAACCCAAGAATGTTTTTTAAGAGAATGCTAATTAAGACGAGGAGAGAGCTTTCCTTATAGAAATGGTTTTGCTACCTCCTCCATATGAATCAGGATAGCCTAATTATCCCAGCAGGCCCTTGCTTTCATTTCCATTTATGACAGGGTTTGGTGCAGTTAATTGGACCATTGGGCAGCACCCATTTTGATAATCTTGGCTAGAAATTGCTCCCTTGGGTTGGAGGGTCTTCATTTTTTATTCTGAGGACAGGGAATGGAGGAAATGGGGCCGGGTGAGGATAGAATGTCCTCCATTTTTTAGCTCTACTCTCCTGCCACACAACATGGCAGGTGTTACATAAGCTCTCCTGAACAGCACAAGCAAGCTGCTTTTGTGTTGCTGACAAGCGCTGCTTTTGTGTTGCACTGAAATTTGTAGATAATTCGTTTATTCTAATACAAATGAGGTGGCAGGATATTGTATTGAGCTATTAGCTTAGATCTGTCTGTCCTGTATTTTATTTCTTCTTTCTCAGTAGGAAGCCAGCCTTGCCTCAGGGAGGCTTGGTTTGAATTGAGAAGTTTTTGTGTAGACTGCCAGGCACATGTTTGCTGAAAGCCAGGAGCCTGGGGAGGGATTGGTTGGAGATTAGTGGACCCCAGGTCCTGCAGACTGGAATGCACTCCCTGACAGTCTTGTGGCAGGTGGCAGGATGGCAGGACTTCTGTGGAGAGGCTTTGTGGTATCTTCAGAGGGACAGAGTCTCAGCCTAGGATTCCCGTCTTCAGCCTAGAGCCCCAAGCTGAAGCTTGGGAGGGAAGGAGCCCCACGCCTCTTTCCTTGAAGGGATGCAGATGTGTAAGCTGGAATCCTGGGATGTCTGCAGAGGCCTTGGTCTCTGGAGAAGAGTGGCCCTGCCCATATTTAGTGGGTTGCACATCATCTGGGTTTTCACAGATTCCCAGAGGGAGAATCTGCCTTATCCTGCTACTACCAACATAATTTTCCTGCCAGCCCAGAAGATAAGAGCTCACACTATGGGTAACTTGAAGAAAAGAAGGAATATAACAGAAGGTTTGGAAGAAAAACTATCTACAACACAATAATTAGAATGAATTGAAGGTGAATCTTAGAAGAAGGTCATTCCCACCCACTTGCATTCCAGGATACTCTATTGAGGGGTAGAAGAAGGGGTGATGTCACAATGTGGTTCCAGGAACACTGCTTATGACCCTCCCACGGGATTGTGATTGGTGACCAAGAAAAAAAAAAAAAAAAAAAAACACTTGTCCTGTGTTGCTGCAGAAATCACTGCCTCAGAGCATGGGGGTGGTGTCTTCGGTGGTGTCCACCCTCTCTTGATCAGAAAAATCTCACCATGGCGCTTGGCCATCAGCAGGGAAGGTGTCCAGTGCACACAGGCCTGTTCTCATCTGACTGTGCAGAACAGTGAATGCAGGCAAGTGAGCAAATAGACCGAACTCAGGAGATTCCAAAATGCCTGAGCAATGAGTCTTCTCCCAACATGAAGAAGCTTGAAGTCTCTACTCAGTGAGCAACCAGCCCAGCCCAGCCCAGCCCAGCCCTGGTAGAGTCGGCAGGCTCTGCCTGTGCCTGTGGTTCTGTCACGTCCGGGCTTGTCTTGTCCTGGTAGAGGGCAAGAAATAGAAACTGTGCCCCTGGAATGACAGCTGGCTTAGGAATGCTGGTCTCAGCACTCTGTTGGAGGTTGGGTTATCAGCATGAGCAGACTATGAGATGAAGGTGATCTGCTGTTTCTGTCCATTTGCTGTGGACTTGATGGCCGTGGAAAATGAGAGGTGGGCAGGCACCGAACTTGCAGACGGATGATGAGTCTGGTGTGAGGCTCGAGACCAAACTGTTCCCTTGTTCCCCCTGAGGCTGCCTACATCCCACCTGGTTCACCTGGAAGTCTGTGACAGACTCAGCATTAGGCACAGCATTGGTACTTAATAAATATTTCCTGTGTGGGCAGTGTGCTTATGGAGTGCCAACTATATGCAAGGCATGAGGCCAAGTACGGAAAGAGATGCTGGACAAAGCTCCTTGTCTTCCGGAACTTTTAATCAAGTGGGCCATAAGGCATATGCCTATGTGGTTTATCACTCGGGTGCAAAAGGACTTTTTTTGACATCAGGGTTTTAAAATTTTATAGCAACTTTGAAAAATTGACTACCATCCATGTCCTTTAAAAAGGTAGCATGTGTGCATCAAAGCCTGTAGGAGACGTGGGTAATTGCAGTGCCTCTTATAGGGAATTGGAGGCCAAGAGTCAACGAGAGACATTGTAATGTTCTATAATTTTTTAATGTGTAAAATGTAATCACTAAGAAACAAAAAAAAATCCAAATTTCGGGCTTTTCTTAATAATGCAGAAGTCCTGGGAACATTTACTCTGGTACAGAGAGGGGAGGGTCAGCATTTGACTCTAAGCCGAGAGCTGGCATTGATTTACATTTGTCACATTTCTGTTTGGAGCATTACAGAAGAACAAGTTCTGGGGCGAGTAGACCAGAGAGCCTGTGTCTGCTGCAACAATCCAGGGAGGACCTGAGCTGTAACGGGGACGGAAACAGGCCGAGGCACTGATGCAATAGAACTGGGAGGTGGGTCACCATGTGGAGAATAGAAAAGGCCAGGTTACCTCTAGATTCTGCTCAGCAGACCACAGAAAGCGCACAGGACTTTTACGCCAAGGGAAGGGAAAGGGGATTCAGGAGATCTCTGGTGATAGCAAAAATGCTGGAAGAATAAACCCCTGAAATGCAAGGAAAAGCCCACATAGAAAATGGGCTCTGGGGTGAATGTCTCCTCTCCCCCATTCCAGGAACCCAGAGTCCCAGTGATTTACCAGAGAAAATGGCATCTTTAGAGAACACAAATGGGAGAACTGGAATTTCAGAGGGAGAAACTTAATGTTTGTGACTTAAAAGACAAAGAATTGCCAAGTGAAAAGTAGCTGATATTCTGTTCCTCTGGGGAACAAATTTTCCTGGATCTGTGATCATCCTTTACAGCTTTATTAGTCACGTCTAAAGCCCTTTTTTGGGTGGTGAGGCCACTGGCAGGGTGCTGCTCTGGGTGATTACCTTGAGCAACAAGCTCCACATAGCAACCCCAGGGGATCAACAAACCAGACTGCCAGGCAACACTGCCCCAGCGGCTTGAGGCAGAGAAGTAAACCAACCTCAGCTTCTTTTCCATTGAAGTTGGCTTTAGCAACTTGGGGCCTTTCACTGATGTTAGAAACAGGTAGGTTCCTTGGAGGCAGGAAGCAAGTTTTGACTTTCTCTGTTCTTGCAAAGAGGCCTTGACAATGTTTGATTGCCTGGGCTGCTTGAATCAGAGTTGCAGATGTTTTCCCTTTGGTGGCTAGGTATTGATCTAGTAACCCCACGGCTTCAGACTTACTCCATGATGTGAGCAGGATACTCAAGTAAAAGTGTTAATTACTTAACAATAGCTAGTGATTATTGAATAGTTATGCAGAATCATTTAAGGTAAATTTAAATCTTCATGTTAAAACCCCAAAAGGCAGAGACTCTCTTCAGTCTCATTTTACAGATGAGAAAAGTGAGATGAGAGACCAACTTGCCTAAGGACATGCAGTTAGTAAGTGGAAAACCAGGCTCCTACCAGGTGAGTTTGACCACTAGGAATTATTGTTTTCTGGGTCTGAGAAGCCCTTCTCTGGTGGGTGTAGACTGTGAGGCTGACACAGAGTGTCTTCAAACTTGGGTTGATACATAAGCTTTTCTTGACCAGAGCTGAGCTGCACTGAGAGCGCTGCTTCTGGTGGTGAATGTCCTATGGAACACTGGCTGAGTGGGTGGGGTGACATGACAACACACCAGGGCACAGAGGGAATCCGTGTTTACTGAAGATGGAGGAGACCTGGGCAAAGGCAGCCCACGTTCCTCCCTGAACAGCGTCATAGTCCAGGGGGAGCCAAGAGAATGATTCCCAGGGGTTTGGTTGGGCTCATGCCTTCACAGGCATTATTTCTTTTAATAATGCAAATGTTTGATTATGAGTTATCTCAAATGTACAAAAAAATGATAAAGCAGAACCTAGAAACCCCAGGGGTGGACCAGCTGTTAATACCTCCCCTGTGGGGCCCACCGTGCTCTCCCTCTCTAAAGAAACATATGCTAAAGGAGGCTGGGGGTGTGGCTCAGTGGTAGAGGGCTCGCCTAGTATGCTTGAGGCACTGGGTTCCATCCTCAGCAGCACATAAATGTAAAATAAAAGATATTGTATCCACCTAAAACTAAAAAAATAAATATTAAAAAAAAAAGAAACATAAGCTAGACATACTTGTAAAGCCAACCTATTCCTTCCCTGCCTTTGGCCCCACAGGTAACAAATATGATTCATATCATTGCTATGCAAATTTTTAAAAACTTTAAAAAATTGTGGCATAATTTGTAAGTAGTAAATTGTATGACTCTTAATTGTACTGTGTGATAGGTTTTTATAAAGGTGTACACCCAAGACAAGATGTAGAACACATCCAGCAGCTCAGAGGGCTCCTTTGTCTCACAACACTGCGAAATTAAGTGAATGGAGTTGCTAATATTTAACAGTTTAAAAATCCAGAGACTTAATGTAAAAAAACAAATTTCTGGCTTCTCTTGAATTTTGGAGATATCTGGCCACATGAAGCTCGCTTTCTAAGAATATGGGGACAGGGTAGCAGCCACCCACTGTAGACACCTGTCATTACCCTCTTGTTATTGTCCGTGTACTCATTTACAGAACTGGGAAGGTGCTACCATGTTTGTAATCTTCAAAAAGTGAAGAAAAGCTGGGTGCATGGTGCAGTGGCTCGGGAGGCTGAGGCAGGAGGATCTCGAGTTCAAAGCCAGTATCAGCAAAAGTGAGGTGCTAAGTAACTCAGTGAGACCCTGTCTCTAAATAAAATACACAATAGGGCTGGGGATGTGGCTCAGTGGTCAAGTGCCTCTGAGTTCAACCCCAGTACCAAAAAATAAAATGAAGAAAAACTGCCCTGGGTATATTAAGGAAGGCAGAGTTTGAAAAGAAAAATGTCCTTCTCCTCACCTGCTTAGTGACTTACAAGGCTGCTGACAGTACCATAAAATGAAAAGGAACCAGATTCTGTGTGTCTTTGCAACTCAAACTGTGGTCCTTGGACCAGCAGCATCAGCAGCACCCAGGATTTGTTAGAAATACAAAATCTCAGTTCCCTCCCCAGACATGTATTTGCTAGGGCTGCCATAACAAGCTACCTCATACTGGGTGGTTTAAAGAGCAGAAATTTCCTCAAATTCTAGAAGCTAAATCCCAGATCAAGGTGGCGGCAGGGTTAGTTTCTTTGAAGGGTCTCTCGTTGGCTTCTAATTGGTTGTCTTCTCTCCCTGTGTCTTCACGTGGTCCTTCACGTGGTCTTTCTTCTGTGTTTACCTGTGTTCTCATCTCTCCTCTTCCATATCCTTCTTCTTTTTTGTTTTTGTTTTTGTTTTTTTTTTTTTTAGTCAGGGTCTCACTCTGTTGCCCAAGCTGGTCTACGGGGCTGTACCACTGTGCCCAGCTTCCATTTCCTCTTATAAGGACATCAGTCATGTTGGATTAAGGCCACATCCTTATGATCTCATTTAATTTTAATGACCACTTTCTTTTTTTTTTTTTTTTTTTTAAGAGAGAGTGAGAGAGGGGAGAGAGAGAGAGAGAGAGAGAGAGAGAGAGAGAGAGAGAGAGAATTTTTTAATATTTATTTTTTAGTTCTCGGTGGACACAACATCTTTGTTGGTATGTGGTGCTGAGGATCGAACCCGGGTCGCACGCATACCAGGCGAGCGCGCTACCGCTTGAGCCACATCCCCAGCCCTTAATGACCACTTTCAAGATCCTCTCTCCAAATACAGTCACATTCTGAGGTATAGGGGCTAGAATTTCAATATGAATCTTGAGAGGTCCCCTTAGGCCCATAACACCTACTAAATCAGGATTAACACTCTAAGAAAATCTCTAGGGAACTTGTGTAGACCTTTTTTTTTTTCTTTTTTCTTTTAAATTTTATTTTTTTATTGGTTGTTCACAACATTACAAAGCTCTTGACATATCATATTTCATACATTAGATTGAAGTGGATTATTAACTCCCAATTTTACCCCAAATGCAGATTGCAGAATCACGTCGGTTACACATCCACAATTTTACATAATGCCCTATTAGTAATTGTTGTATTCTGCTACCTTACCTATCCCCTATTGTGTAGACCTTAATATTGGAGAAGGAAGGCAGAGTTTGTGGATAGAGCACCAATGGGTGTGAATAGGGTTCTGTAGGGAAGGAGAAGCCCACATGTTTTCTATTAATTTTCTTTTCATTCCATAGGGTGGAAATACAGTGCGACTTGCGTTCGATTCCCTTTTGGATGGGAGTTCCTGCTTCTCATGGAGGAGTGGGACCCTCTGCACCTGGGTAATGTGAACAGGTGAGGGTAAGAGGTAAGGAGTGATAAAGCAAACTGGGAGCATGAATCTGGTCCCAGGAGAGCCTCCTGAGTACAAACTAGAATGCTGGAAATGTGGCTGCTCTTTGCAAAGAGGTCATTTGCACCTGTCACCACTTGCAAGCATCCTCTTTCAAGGTACAGAGCAAATCTCTGGGATTTCCTGGAAAGAGAACTCAGAAGACATCATGCTGCATCCCTCCCCACTCTGCACAAACTCATTTACCACTCTTGTCATGGCCTGATGCTATGGTGACAGTTACCATAGAAATACTCCTATGCATGGTGGAAGCTAATCCCTGCCCATGCTGTCCACCATGTGGCTTAGACTAAAGATTTTCAAGCTGTGTCCCATAAAACTACAAGGCTTGGTTTCACAAAAATTTGATTCAAATATCAGTCTAAAATGTTTTTTAATTTATCTTTTAAATGACAAAGAATGCATATGATCATTATTTAAAAAAAAAAATCAAATGGGCCTGGCATGGTGGTACATACCTGAAATCCCAGCAAAAGTATCCAAATTCTGGTCTGAGAGTAGAATGATTGGCAGAAGGCTAGCCCCTCCTACAAACAGTAATTACGAACTTTGGGTAAAACAAAAACAAACACCTTTCTGATGCTCCTGGAGAGCAACAAACAATAAAGAAAGGGCAATGATCCTAAGAAGGAGGGACCACTCTGGACGGGATCCATACTTGTATGGTTTTTCCCCGAAGGAATCATTCTGGAACCTATGTATGTTAGAATCTTTGGAGCTTGTTAAAAGACAGATTTGGGGTTCCATCTGAGTTTCTGATTCGCTGGATCTGAGATGGGGCCTGGAACTTTGCATTTCTAACATGTTCACAGGTAATGCTGATGATGCTGGCCCAAGTATCACACTTTGAAAACCACAGCTGGAGCAGAGCAGGAGTCCTTGAAGAACTAGAACTGAAGCAGAAAGCCACAGCATATTGGCCTGACAGTTCAGAGGAGTTTGCATTTGAAGTGGAGGGAAGTTGAACAGAAACTTGGGGAAGGAGAGTCCCAGGGCCAGAAGCTACCAAATAGGTGTTTACGTTCTCCTCAAATTATTGGTGGACCCAGAAATGTACATGTGCATGTGAGACTACCAGGAGTTGAGGGGACATATGACAGTTGATAGTTGGAAGAGGTGAACAGAGGCTAGGTGTGGTGGTGCACACTAGTAATCTCAGCAGCCTGGAAGGCTGAGGCAGGAGGACCTCAAGTTCAAAGCCAGCTTTAGCAATTTAGTGAGGCCCTAAGCAACTTAGTGAGACCCTGTCTCAAAAAAAAAAAAAAAAAAAAAGAAAGAAAGAGGATGTGGCTTAGTGGTTAAGTGTCCCTGGGTTCAATCCCTGATATCTCTCAAAAAAAATAAATGCTCACTAGAAGAAGACAAGAATCCAATGTCTATAACAACATATCATTCACCCTGTTCATTATACAAAAGTTAATAGATACATGAAGAAAAAGAAATATGTGACCCATAATCAAGAGATAGGAAATGCTAGCCAAAGACAACCTAGGTGTCAAAATTGGTAGATAAGGACTCTATAATAAACTTCAATAAGTACATTAAATAGTCTTTGGAAAAGATATGTACATTGGGTGAAGAGACATTTTAAGAGAGACTTACAAATTACAAGAACAAACGAAATAGAAATCCAAGAACTAAAAAACACAATATCTGAAAAGTAAATCTCTGTTCCCATCCTCCCTCTCAACCCCCCTTTCCACCCCAGAGCTAAACATCCATAGTAGGAGTCGCTGGTTGTAATGACAAAGTTTTACTCTAACTAGCTTATGCTAAGATGCTAAGGTGTAGGGAAGACTCCATAACCAAACTGTCGGGAGAGACAGAGTGAAAGGGGTTTAGGATCAACTGGCCTAGGGATTCAAATGCCACGAAGATGTTCTTGTCATTCATCTCTCTGCCTTCCCCTGGGAATTGGTGGCATACTCTCACTGGGAACAGGATCCTCTGTGTGGTAAGTCATGGTTGGGATCAGCTTTGGGCAAATGGACCAACCACATTTGCCAGGGTTGGGATATTATTAATGACTTGAATAAGACACCCAGCCCCAACCAATCACTATGGCCAGGGAAGCAGTTCCCACTGGGTAAGGGGACAATTCTTCAAAAGGAGAGAGGTAGCATATATGTGCTAAATGGGAGAAATATTATGGGCTGAACAGCCACTTTCTTTTGCTTTGCTTTTCTTTTTTCTTTCTTTCTTTCTTTTTTTTTTTTTTTTTTTTTTGTACTAGGGACTAAACCTAGGGGTGCTTAACCACTGAGTCATATCCCCAGCCCTTTTTACTTTTTACTTTGAGACAGGGTCTCACGAAATTGCTTAGGGCCTCACTAAGTTGCTGAGGCTGGCCTTGAACTTGTGATCCTCCTGGGGAGCCACTTTAATTTGTGCTCACTGCACCCTCCACGTCCTTTATGTATGTATGAGTTATATGGTGTCTGTTAGGGTTTCAATATGATGTGGCCCACCCCAAAGCTCATGATTAGATTGGGAAAGTTGTAACCTAATCAGTGGATTAAACCATTTGATGGATTAATAATTTGAATGGATTCCTGGGTGGTAACTGTGGGGCAAGGCTGGAGGAATAGGTCCCAAGGGGCATGCCTTGTAGACTCCTCCCTCTCTGTCTGTCTCTTGCTCTGCTTCCTGGCTGTCATGAGCTGAGCAGCTTTCTCCCACCATGCCCTTCTGCCATGATGTTCTGTCTTAACTTAGGGCCAGAGCAATGGAGAAGTGAGACAGAAAAGTGGGGGGGGGCAATGGGGGGATGCTCTGACAGGGTAGCACTTGGGCAACCCATTGGGACCTTCTGAGTGACCCTTTAGAACAAACCTCAGAAGTGTCCTACCAAGGGACAAGGAAGTTGGGAAATGTACCCACCAATTCCAGCCCCTCAGTGGTTGTGGGTTGCCCCTAGGGACAGTAGCTTCTCAAGCCGACTCCTACAGCCAGAGAGAGAGAGAGAGAGAGAGAGAGAGAGAGAGAGAGAGAGAGAGAGAGAACACACGTTCCTGAGAACCGAGGCCGCCATTATGCAGGGAAGCTAACTCCGCTGAATCTGCAGGTCTCTGAGGTGGGCGGATGGGAGGGGGCAGGGCGCTGACTGTGTCCGATACACATCTGTCAATCTCCTCATATACACGGACAGGGCCCTGCTGTGCAATATTCTATAAAAAATATTTTTTCAAAACCAAATAGACATGAACTATGTTAAAACTCAAGCAATAAGTAGGCTGGGGTTGTGGCTCAGTGGTAGAGCGCTTGCCTACCATGTGTGAGGCACTGGGTTCGACCCTCAGCACCACGTAAAAATAAACAAACAAATAAATAAAACTCAAGCAACAATCCCCACATGCAAATGTGTGATCATTCCAAATGGGAGTACATTAGTGACCACCGGCAATTCAGTCCTCATCCTTCCTTAATCCCTCAAGAAACTAGTCCTGTTCCTTCTCAAGGCACTATCCTGCCACAGCTCTTAGATTTGAGTGCCAGAAGAGCCACTGTATATTAATATAATATTTTCTACAAGTGGACTTATACAGCTTCCCTTAATTAAAAATGGCTTCCACTGATGAAAAAATGGGACACTTAAGGAGAAACTTTGCTGGTGTGGTTGTGCATGCCTATCATCTTAGTAACTTGGGAGGCTGAGATGGGAGGATGGCAGGTTCAAGGCCAGCCTAGGCAATTTAGTGTCTCAAATTAAAAAATAAAGAAAAGTAGGATTGCTGGGGTGTAACTCAAATGCAGACAGCTTGTTTAGTACATGTAAGGCCCTGGGTTCAATCTCAGTATTGCAAAACAATAAAAGAAGAAGAAAATTTAATGATATATGTGAGTTTGATCGAGTCAAAGATATCAAATATCCTACCTCTGACCAAATCTTCAAAGTATCAGCCTCATTGGCAGTAGATAATGAAGCAGTGTGCCAAAAAGATGCCTGCAAAGACAAGAGAGAAAGATATTTAATTGGTTTTTTTTTGGGGGGGGTCACCTTTTATAGCAATTAAAATTACCCAAGTCCTCAATATGTTTTGTGTAGCAAACTTTGCAAATTAGTTTTGTAGAACCTGCCAAGTTGCAATGCCATTTTGAGACTAAATACAATGGAGTATGAAAACAAGGCTTTCCATTCCCATCCAGGGAAGAACAACTTAATGTTTTGAAAAGACATATCCAGGGGCTGGGGTAATAGCTCAGCGGTAGAGTGCTTGCCTTGCACATGTGAGGCACTGGGTTCTATCCTCAGCACTGCATAAAAATAAATAAAATAAATAAAGATATTGAGTCCATCTTTTAAAAAATCTTTTTTAAAAAAAGACATATGCAGGGGCTGGAGATGTGGCTCAGCGGTAGCGCGCTCGCCTGGCATGCGTGCGGCCCGGGTTCGATCCTCAGCACCACATACCAACAAAGATGTTGTGTCTGCCGAGAACTAAAAAAAAAAAAAATAATAAATATTAAAAAAAATTCTCTCTCTCTCTCTCTCTCTCTCTCTCTCTCTCTGTCTCTCCTCTCTCACTCTCTCTTTAAAAAAAAAAAAAAATATGCAAAGAAACCTGGCAATGAAAATGCACGGTCAGTGCTACACACAAATAACACATTGCCCACGAGGGAGAACCCACTGTTAAGGAAATGCTTAGGAGGCCTTAAGCTATTATTAATAGGATCTATTAGTCATGGGACAACAAGAACATTGACTGAGCAGGCTGCTGCAAAAAAGAGCCACAAGAACCACAGTCTGCTAACTCAGCCCAGAGAGGAATCTGCAAACGCACAAATCTTACTAGAAATGCAGGTCTCCTGAGGGCAGGGTTCTAGTCTACCTTAGTCACTGCAATAAGCTACTCAGTAAATGGACACAACTTACTTAACATTTGAACCCAGCTTGCTTGATGTTTGAAGAGCAAAGTTATTTCAATCTTTGCCATTTGACAGGACCAGAGAATAGGTGGTACTTATTTTAGTAAATAATAATAATGATGATGACTACTATTTCCTGGGAATTTATCATGTGTCTCAACTGTTGTTGACCATTTTACATAATTAGCTCATGTTCACGTGTCAGTGACACCATAAGATAGTCATTATTATCTCAATTTTATAGGCAAAATACTGAAGTTTCTTGTGTTTGTGCCAAGGTGACACAAAGAATAATAGTAGGGCAGAAATCCAAACCAGACATGGGAACCCAGAGCCCACACCTCTCCCCACCACTCTCTTCTGCCACATAGATGTTCAGAAAAGCTATTAGGAGGACATGGTTTTTAGACAACGTGAAACCTTGGCAAAAATATAGTGGTGATTTTCAAATGGTGAGAAAACAATGGCAAGGGGTAAAAGGGAACAATGACCATTTCAAATAAGAAAAGAAATGACTACAAGTTACAAATTACTACTAAGTTACAAATTACTACTAAGTTGTACCTACCTGCTCCAGGCAAGGTCAAGCGGCATCATAGGGCACATATCAAGAATTAGTCATAAAACTGAAATCCCAGCGGCTCAGGAGGCTGAGGCTGGAGAATTGCAAGTTTGAGGCCAGCCTCAGCAACTTAGCAAGGTCCTAAGCAATTTTAAAAGACCCAGTCTCAAAATAAAAAATAAAAAGGCTGGAGACTTAGCTGGGTGGTTAAGCACCCCTGGGTTCAATCCCCAGTACCCCCCCACACACAAAGAATTAGCCATACAAGTGGGGCTCAGTAGCACACACCTGTAATCCCATCGAATTGGGAGGCTGAGGCAGGAGAATTGCAAATTCAAGGCCAGCGTCAGCAATTTAGTGAGACCCTCAGCAATTTAATAAAACCTGTAAGGGACTGGCGAAACGTCGGAGGAAGAGACCACAAGAGACTGGCTTCATGCAATAAGCAGAAGGGGATTTTTATTAAGGATCCGATTCAGCGTGCTGAGGCTCCAGGCTCACTCAGGAAGGGAGAGTAGCCCAGAGCCCAGAGCAGGGGTTGAACAATGCTTAAGTACACTTTTGGGGGAGGGCGAGGGCTTTGCATACATCACAGTCTCCTTTAACAAATCACCATACACTGCGGGAAAATCAAACAACAACTCTTAGACTTGATTAGTACATTTATTGGCGGGAACAGGGCGGGTGGGGGTGATTGGTCACTCCTAAGCGGGGTACACATTCAAACTGATTGGTTGTGGGCCCTGGATGCCTACGTGCCAGGCTACACAGGGTCCTAGGTTATTAAACAACCAGAGGATCAGGAGGAATATTTACTGGGCAGTTTGGGTATTGTCCTAACAGCTACAGGAATTTCAGGTTTTGGGGGTAGCAGAGGAACTTAACAATACCTGGTCCTTTACTTTTTAACTCAGGCCTTGCAGCTTAGAAACTTTACAATGCCCGGTCTTTTATACTTTAACTTCAATTTCTTTTACCCTTACAAACCTTGTTTCAAAATAAAAAATAAAAAGAACTAGGTTTCAGTTCAGTGGTAAAGCATCCCTGAAATTCAATCCCCAGTACTCAAAAGAAAAATAAAATTGACCATGTGATGGCTCTTTCAATGATGTTGAGGTACTGTCTTTGCAATGCAGATTTTTTAGTGTTTTACAGCTTTTGTTATAATAGGAACTATGAAATTCAGAATTAACTTCTAACTTTTCAAGCCAAACAAAATATTAGCATGACCATTTCAAGTGAGAAAAGAAATTACTACAAGAAGTTACTCTCTTTCAAAAAATTTTCAAAAACACCCTTTGTTTGGCTAAGTACTTCTTTTATTTAAATGAGCTCAATTTAAATTGAATGCACCAGCTGCAATTTTCACCAACCCAAGCAGGTTGAAGTTGCATTGCAGTATTGGAGTTATATTGTATTTGCAACTTAAAGTGTTGGTTAAAAATTAAAATGAAGTCTGGACTCTAAATTTTAAAAATAATTATTTGGATTAGAAATTTTACAAGAAATCTGATACACTAAGGCTCTAAGATACCTGATTTTTAAAAAATGGCTTCCTTGAACATCTCATAAAGTTATAAAGTATATCTGAAAGGTTTACTCAACAATAAGGATTAAAAACTAGCAGAGGGGGCTGGGGATATAGCTCAGTAGGTAGAGTGCTTGCCTCACATGCACAAGACAATGGGTTCAATCCCCAGCACCACAGGAAAAAAAAAAAAAAAAGAGAGAGAGAGAGAAAAACTAGCAGAGGAACCTTTTGATGACTTGAAATCGATTCAAGAATGTGAGCAGTTATGAGATATTATTAGTAATGGAACTTTGAAAGAGATAATTCTTATTACCACTCTTTCAAGTTCATGGAACAGTTTCTTTTTTTCTTTTTTTTATTGGTTGTTCAAAACATTACAAAGCTCTTGACATATCATATTTCATACATTTGATTCAAGTGGGTTATGAACTCCCATTTTTACCCCGTATACAGATTGCAGAATCACATCCGTTACACATCCATGTTTTTACATATTGCCATACTAGTGACTGTTGTATTCTGCTATCTTTCCTATCCTCTACTATCCCCCCTCCACTCCCCTCCCATCTTCTGTCTCTACCCCATCTACTGTAATTCATTTCTCTCCCTTGATTTTTTTTCCCTTTCCCCTCACATCCTCTTATATGTAATTTTGTATAACAATGAGGGTCACCTTCCATTTCCATGCAATTTCCCTTCTCTCTCCCTTTCCCTCCCACCTCTCATCCCTGTTTAATGTTAATCTTTTTCTCATGCTCTTCCTCCCTGCTCTGTTTTTAGTTGCTCTCCTTATATCAAAGAAGACATTTGGCATTTGTTTTTTAGGGATTGGATATCTTCACTTAGCATAATCTGCTCTAATGCCATCCATTTCCCTGCAAATTCCATGAATTTGTCATTTTTTAGTGCTGAGTAGTACTCCATTGTGTATAAATGCCACATTTTTAATCCATTCATCTATTGAAGGGCATCTAAATTGGTTCCACAGTCTAGCTATTGTGAATTGTGCTGCTATGAACATCGATGTAGCAGTATCCCTATAGTACACTCTTTTAAGGACTTCAGGGAATAGTCCGAGAAGGGCAATAGCTGGGTCAAATGGTGGTTCCATTCCCAGCTTTCCCAAGAATCTCCATACTGCTTTCCAAATTGGCCGCACCAATTTACAGTCCCACCAGCAATGTACAAGTGTACCCTTTTCCCCACATCCTCACCAGCATTTGTTGTTGTTTGACTTCATAGTGGCTGCCAATCTTACTGGAGTGAGATGGTATCTTAGGGTGGTTTTGATTTGCATTTCTCTGACTGCTAGAGATGGTGAGCATTTTTTTTTCATGTACTTGTAGATTGATTGTGTATCCTCCTCTGAGAAGTGTCTGTTCAGGTCCTTGGCCCATTTGTTGATTGGGTTATTTGTTTTCTTATTGCTTAATTTTTTGAGTTCTTTGTATACTTGGATATTAGGGCTCTATCTGAAGTGTGAGGAGTAAAGATTTGTTCCCATGATGTAGGCTCCCTATTTACCTCTCTTATTGTTTCTCTTGCTGAGAAAAAACTTTTTAGTTTGAGTGAGTCCCATTTGTTGATCTTGTTTTTAACTCTTGTGCTATGGTTGTCCTATTAAGGAATTTGGAGCCCGACCCCACAATATGTAGATCGGAGCCAACTTTTTCTTCTATCAGATACAGAGTCTCTGGTTTGATATCAAGCTCCTTGATCCATTTTGAGTTAACTTTTGTGCATGGTGAGAGAAGGGGATTCAGTTTCATTTTGTTGCATATGGATTTCCAGTTTTCCCAACACCATTTGTTGAAGATGCTATCCTTCCTCCATTGCATGCTTTTAGCCCCTTTATTGAATATAAGATAGTTGTAATTTTGTGGATTGGTTTCTGTGTCCTCTATCCTATACCATTGGTCCACCCGCCTGTTTTGGTACCAGTACCATGCTGTTTTTGTTATTATTGCTCTGTAGTACAGTTTGAAATCTGGTATCGCTATACCACCTGATTCACACTTCCTGCTTAGAATTGCTTTTGCTATTCTGGGTCTTTTATTTTTCCATATGAATTTCATGATTGCTTTATCTATTTCTACAAGAAATGCCGTTGGGATTTTGATTGGCATTGCATTGAACCTATAGAGAACTTTTGGTAATATCGCCATTTTGATGATGTTAGTTCTGCCTATCCATGAACAGGGTATATTTTTCCATCTTCTAAGATCTTCTTCTATTTCTCTCTTTAGGGTTCTGTAGTTTTCATTGTATAAATCTTTAACCTCTTTTGTTAGGTTGATTCCCAAGTATTTTATTTTTTTTGAGGATATTGTGAATGGGGTGGTTTTCCTCATTTCATGGAACAGTTTCATTAAAGAATGTCAGAAGTCTGCAAAATGAATTGCTTATAGACATTATTTGCAAAGGCTTCTTCATGGGAATTGAGTTACTCTGCTGTGCATCTATTATAAAACATGAAAATAGATAGCTGGCACTAATATAACACTGAAACTGAAGTCCATAACCACCAACTTCTGATTTCTACGCTTTCTAAGCACACTCATTGTCCTCACTGATTGATTTTATATTTTCATTTATAATGAAGTATTTAAAAATCATGAATATTTTAAACACTTCACAGTACAGGAAGCAATATAGAAAGGCAAGTTCTTACCAACCACCACTTAGAACAAATATTAACAGTTTCCTGCATTGAATTGCTTTTTTTTTTTTTCCTTTCCTTTCTTTCTTTTTTGGCTTCCAAGAATTGAATCCAGAGGAGCTTAACCACTGAGCCACATCCCCAGTCCTTTTATTTTTTTATCTGGAGACAGATTTTTGCTAAGTTGCTTGCAGTCTTGCTAAGTTGTTGAGACTGGTTTTGAACTCCCGATCTTCCTGCCTCAGCCTTCCAAGTCACTGGGATTACAGGCATGCTCCATCACACCTGGCTTTTAATTCCTTTTAAAAAGGCACATAAATAACTACAACTGCAGAATTCTCCACTTCCTCTCTCTCATCAGGGTAACCACTGTCTTAAAATTGGTGAGTGTTCTTCCTGTCCAGCTTAATTTTATTGCAGATATGTGTGTGTGTATGTATACATATCTATAGTATCTATAATATTTTTGTGTTTGACCTTTGTAACTATACATATCTTTCTGCACCTGCTTTGACTCACTAGTTAGAAGATTCATCCAGGCTAATTCATTTTGCTTAATTTCAGTCCCTCTCCTCTTTTTTATTAAGGTGAAGTATCCACACAGTGAACGCATGTCTCCAGCGCACATCTCAAAACCTTCACTTAGATTGAGAGGGGGACATTTCCAGTGTCCCAGTCTTTGTGTCCCCTCCCAGTTCATACCTCTCAGAGGCAACCATTCTTCTGACTTCTATCACTATAAATTAATTTTGCCTGTTTCAAACTTTGTGTAAAAGGAATTATCCAGCATGTCCTCTTTGCGTCTGTATTATCATTGTCATTATTGCTTAATATCGTATTTGTGAGCTTCATCCACGTCATTGTCTGTAGCAATAGGTTTTCTCCTTATCATTGGCATACAGTATTCTGTTGTATGAACAGAACATTATTTATGGATGCGTTCAACATTGATGGATATTAGCGTGGTTTTTGGTGTGAGACTATTATGAATAATACTCCTATAAATACTTCTGTTTATTTTTGTGAATATGTACTAACTTCTCTTGGATCTCTTCTGAGGAGTGAGCTTGCTGGGTTGTAGCATAGCCATCCTACAGAGGAGTGAGTAGTCTCAGCAGAGATCACATGGCCCTCAAAATAAAAAATATTTACAGTCCTCCTCTGACACATGTGCTATTGCTATGGGTATTTCATCTACTTAGGTTATTAACCACATAGTTCAGTGTTATAATTTTTGCTTTAAGTAGTCCTGTATCTTTTAAAGAATGAAGAGAATAAAAGGAAAATTGCACAGTGTCTTTTGTACTCATGTCTTAATGCAGGTACCCTGAGCCTAATTACATCTCAGGGGAGGTCAGACTTCCCTGGCCTCCTAATCAGGTTCTGGAGCACAGGTGACCAGCTGAGTTGGCTCTCTGGTACTCGTGGGTTTGGCATCCACAAATTCAACCAACCACAGATGGGAAATATTCAGAAAAAAAAATTGTGTCTGCATTTAACATATACTTATTTTCTGATCACCATCCCCTCAATAGTACAGTGGAACAACTATTTAATAACATTTATATTGTATTAGGTTTTATAAGTAATCTACAGATGATTTAAATTTTAAGGGAGGATTGTATAGTTTATATGCAAACATGAAGCCATTTTATGTAAGGGCTTAAGCATCTGAGTGGGGTCCTGGAACCAGGACCTTGCAGACAGCAAGGGACAACCACAGTCCTTTCAACTGTGCAAATGTGTGTGTATAGTGGGTGGGTTGGGATCAGCTTTTCCTGCTGACACAGGTTAGCATTTCAAGATGTTAGAGATCATCTCCTTAAGGCCTCTCAGTGCCTCTCTGGACCACTCCATATTTCTTTTTAATTAATTAATTAATTTGTTCTAATTTGTTATAGAATGCATTTCCAGTTCATAGTACAACAAATGGAGCACAATTTTTTGTGTCTCTGGTTGTACACAAAGTGAGTCACACCATTTGTGTCTTCATATATGTACCAGGGGAATGATGTCCATCTCATTCCACCACCTTTCCTACCCCCATACTTCCTCCCTTTTCCTCCCTCCCCTTTACCCTTCTTCCAATGCTCTCTCTCACACCCCTGATGGATAAGCATCCACTTACCAGAGAAAACAATTGGCCTTTAGTTTTTGGGGACTGGCTTACTTCACTTAGCAAGATATTCTCCAGTTCCATCCATTTACCTGCAAATGTCGTGATTTTATTCTTTTAATGCTGAGTAATATTCCATTGTGTATATATACCAGAGTTTCTTTATCCATTTATCTATTGAAGGGCATCTAGTTTGGTTCCACAATTTAGCTATTGTGAATTGTGCTGCAATAAACATTGATGTGGCTGTGTCCCTGTAGTATGCTGTTTTTAAGTCCTTTGGGTATAGACTGAGGAGTGGGATAGCTGGGTCAAATGGTGGTTCCATTCCAAGTTTTCTAAGGAATATCCACATTGCTTTCCAGATTGATTGTACCAATTTGCAGTCCCACTAGCAATGTAAGAGTGTGCTTTTCCCCCCACATCCTTGCCAACACTTATTTTTGCTTGTATTCTTAATAACTGCCTTTCTGACTGGAGTGAGATGAAATCTTAGAGTAGTTTTGGTTCACATTTATCTAATTGCTAGGGATGTTGAGTCTTTTTTTCATATATTTGATTGATTGTATATTTTCTGAGAAGTGTCTGTTCAGTTCCTCAGCCCAGTTTACTCATACTAGTCAAAGGTGCCAAAAACAGATATCGGAGAAAAGTAGCCTCTTCGAAAAATGGTGCTGGGAAAACTGGAAATCCATATGTAGCAAAATTAAATTAAATCCCTTCTCTCACCATGCACAAAACTCGACTCAAAGTGGATCAAGAACCTAGGAATTAGACCAGAGACCCTGCACCTAATAGAAGAAAAATTAGGCCCTGATCTTCATCATGTTGGATTAGACCCTGACTTCCTTAACAAGACTCCTAAAGTGCAAGAAATAAAATCAAGAATCAATAAATGGGAAGGTTTCGAACTGAAAAGCTTCTTCTCGGCAAGAGAAATAATCAGTGAGGTGAAGAGAGAGCCTACAGAAAGGGAGCAAATTTTTACCACACGCACATCAGATAGAGCACTAATCTCCAGGATATATAAAGAACTCAAAAAACGTAACACACACACACACACACACACACACACACACACACACGACAAGTCCATATTTCTCATCATGGCTCTTTCTCATGTCTCCAGCTTCTCTGTTACTCCTCCCAGCCCTGCAGAGGTTCTGCTGAACTGCTCTCAACATCCACAGACCTAGGCTCCCTTTCTTTGCACATTCTTCTTCCTCTGCCTGAAACTTACGTACTCTAGCTTCTTTCCAAGGGGTGAACTGCTGCTCATCCCCCATGCTTAACTGAACATCTCCTGGGTGGTTTTCCTGATCTTGGATGGAGATGGGGACTCTTGTATTTCCTCTGGAGCAGTGATCACCAGAGCTGGATTAATGTAGGTCAGCCACCTGGAGTACTAATCCACAGGCATGTAAAAACATCACTGCAATAAATAAACGAAATATGCTAGGAGGTGGCTGCATCCACCCATGTGCCTTTATGTAACTGCTGAAAAGTACAGGGGTGCTTCAGAGATTTGGGAAAAGATTAGGAGAAATTCGTCTTACAGAAGCTAAAAGTAATTAATTAGCTCTTTAGCCAAGGCTGGGGGTGTGGCTCAATAGTAGAGTGCTTGCCTAACCTGCACAGGCTCCAAGTTTGATCCCCAGTGCCTCAATAAGTAAATAAATATTTTTAAAAAATTTTAATGGGCAATGAGAGAAAAAAATTGGAATTCTAAGAGTTAGGCTTCAGTTGAAAAGTTTTTTTTCAATCACCCACTTTCTGTTCTATTTAAGAGTTACTTGTTCATTTAATGCATGTTTAGTGAAAACTTGCAAACTTAGAGTTCACCTTCTAATATTTTAGTCATATCATGAATTAATAATCAGATATGGTCTTCATGGTCTCTTGGCTTTCCATCGGTGAGGCCTTTCTATCTTGTTTCTTAAAGTCTGAGCAGTGGTCACCCTCCTACTGTTGGGCAACGTAGACAAATGGCCAAGAGTCTTGGCCTGAAAGAGTGGGATTTTCCAAGGGTCAACTGGCACAAGTGGTCCAGTTCCTACCAGAGTAGAACACATCCTTGAGTGGATACAGATAAAGAGGTATGTCCTTAACAGGAAATTTATTTCTTCCTGCCTTAATTAAGTAAATGCTGAACAAATATTTAGAGAATAGTGATTTGAAGGGGCCCAAATGTCTTGGTTTTCCTTTGCTTCATCCATTGTCACCTATACTGTGATTTCCACAATGGAGTGATATTCTGGTTTGTGACTCAATTCCTGTTTGTAGAACAAATGAGCATAGTGCTTACTCAGCGCAATTCCCGGCACAGGACACAGGAGGCTTAAGAAGCAACAAAATCCCCTCTGGCAAGCCCCTCACATCTCCAGGGAACATTTGTACAGTGTGTGTGTGTGTGTGTGTGTGTGTGTGTGTGTGTGTGTGTGTGAGATGCTTTCCACTTTTAGAGTGAGCTGGCTCATCAGCTCTGACCCCGGCCAGCAGATGGCCCTTTGAGTCAGCAGGGCAAGGCTGCAGTATGCGGGATCGCATGGCCTATTGCTGTTTCCTTGGAAGCAATCATTTATCGGGACATTCAAATGGATTAATATGCCTCCAAAGAAATTAACTCTCCAAAAACAGTGATCTCCCCGCCCAAAAATAAAGAACAAACAAGAAAGAACTCCAGAAAACTAGCAAACATCTGATTTCCACGAAAGTACAAAGAAAAAACTATAGCAGAATCCTTTAAGACTTTGAAGCTACATTCCCTTAAGCTATTTTTACCTGTGGCAAGCATGTAACATTATTCAGGTATGAAAAACCATGAAATAAAAGATGATTCAGAAAACATTGTGATCAGTTCATATTATAAATGCCTCACTTTACATGTAGAAAAAGAGGTATAGTCTTAGAAAATTTATTTCTTCTATATTAAATAAATGCTGAATGGGCTGGGGCTGTAGCTCAGTGGTAGAGCCCTTGCCTTGCTTGTGGGAGGCCCTGGGTTTCATCCTCAGCGCTGCAAGGATGTGGAGAAATTGGAACCCTTGTGGATGGTTGGGAAAAATAAATTAATTAATGCTGAACAAATATTTAAAGCATAGAGATTTGAAGGGGCCCCAATGTTTTGCTTTTCTCATGTGTAATTCGTTGTCACCAAGACAGTGATTTCCACAAGGGATTGATGTTATTGTTTGTGGCTAAATTCCCATTTGTGTAAGAGATGTACAAGTGTAGTGCTTATTCAGCACAATTCCTGGTACAGCACGTAATAGGGGCTTAATAAACAATTGCTGATATTACATTGTTGTTACTGTTATTATCATTATTATTATTATTATATTTAGAGAGAACTTTTGACATGGGTTAGATCAGTCACCTTATTTTACAGATTAAAGAAAAAGTTAGAAAATGCAATAGCACCACATCCCTCCAGTTACATAGGGCAGGAACTACAATTGTCCTTAGCACCTCTATTTCCCTCATCTCTGGCAAACAATATCACCAAACAGGCTGTCACCAGACAGAGGTCCAAGGAGGTCCCTCCATGGAGCAGTGGGACCTCAACTCAGCCTGGGGAGGTTCTTCACTTAAGCTGCTGAAAAGAATTTCATGATGCATTAAAAGCAAGGCACAAGTGAAGATTTATTTAAGGACAGTGAAGGCATTCACACACCAAAAGTAGGGGGTGGGCACCCCTGGCCTCTCAAAGAAGATGGGTAATGCACCCAGGTTGGGCTCTCGGATCATATATATGATTTTCCTGGGAAGAAATGTGCGGGCTCTCAGGAAAGCTTCTTTGAAAATCAAATTCCATGACAATCATTTGATATTTGGGGTTTGGTATGTTTCTTTTTGGTTAAGCAGTTTAGCCTTAAATCAGCTGTGGGCACATTATATAATTCTTTGAATCCGGTGACATTTAAATTGATTATGGTTTTGTTCCAGTTGATCTGGTACAAGCCTATGCAGGAGGTTTTGTTCATTTAACTAAAGGGACAGTGGCTGGTCATGCCTGTACATCCCGTCTCCATCTCCTAAGGGTCTCTTTCTCTCTCTCCCTGAGAGCCCACTTATCTCAAAACTACTCTACCTCTAAAGCTCACCTGTATCCCATCCCAACACCACTATCCTAGTCCAAGCTGTCTTCATCTCTCAGATGTTACTTTAAAACTTCTGTTCCCCTCCCCTACTAGGCCCCTCCACTGACTACAGTGAACCTTCCCAAATTCAAATTTAAAAAACCAAAACTAACTCTCTCTCTCTCTCTCTCTCTCTCTCTCTCTCTCTCTCTCTCTCTCTCTCTCTCTGATCCAGGAGGCTAAGGCAGGGGATCTCAAGTTCAAGGCCAGCCTGGGCAGCTTAATGAGACCCTGTCTCAAAATAAAAATAAAAAGATCTGGGCATGTAACTCAATGGCCCAGTACCCCTGGATTCAATCCCCAATGCCATAGAAAAACAAACAAACAAAAATAAAGTTTATCTTCTCCAAAGACTATGTAAACCTCCATAAGAACAAAGGCCTTGTCTGGTTTGCCTCCAACTGAAGCTGGTACTCCTAGCATAGCAGGTGAGACATGTTGGGAACTTAACAAATACTTATTTAGTAGATAAATAAATTAATGAAGTCCTTGAAAAAGAAAACAATAATTTAGTAACTATATACATTTTGTTTATTTGCTTGCTAGTTTTGGATACCAAGGATTGAACTCAGGGGTCAAGTCTCCAGCCCTTTTTTGGGGGGGGGGGGTACTAGAGATTGAACTCAGGGGCACTCGACCACTGAGCCACATCCCCAGCCCTATATATATTATATTTTATTTAGAGACAGGGTCTGCTGAGTTTCTTAGTGCCTCACCATTGCTGAGGCTGGCTTTGAACTTGTGATCCTCCTCTCTCAGCCTCCTGAGCCGCTGGGATTACAGGCATGTGCCACCACACCCCAGTTTAGTAGCTATATTTTGATGTATGCAACCTGCCTATAACAGCCCTCTCTCTTAGAACTAATCTCCTAACCAAACAAGTTAGCTTATGATTAAGTTTGTACTACATGACTCCACCCCATGATAATTGATTCGATTGAGACAGACACTTGAGCCAACCTGGGCCAATCTTTTTCAATCCCCAGTACTCCCCCCCAAAAAAAAAACCCAAACAACAAACAAACAAAGGGCTGGAGATGTCTCAGTGGTTAAATCAATCTTCTTTCCACAGCAAACCAGGGACTAAGCTCCAGAGGCAGCCAGTGAGTCTTAGGTGTCTGGACTGAGGCTCTTGCTATGTTCATAGAGAAGGAGAAAAAAGTCTGGAGTCAGAAGAATAAAACACACGATGCTAAACAGAGATAAGAGATGAAGAAACCTATTGCTCATATTCTCAAAGTTTGCTACTTCTAGGTTCTACTGAAGTCCAAATATCTATAGATTCTACAAGGAACTACGTATGTTGAAAATAAAGGCCAGCCTTTATTTCCTTTTTCTTTTTAGCTAGCTCAGCTCACTGTCTAGTACTTATAAACTGAAGAGTCTAAATAAGACATGTACTCTGCATATATTAGGAAAGAAAATGAACTAAGTTGATAACAACCCAGACAGATTCACCTTTATGGGAACCAGCTTTCTGACGGCTGCCTTTTCTCACCTATTGAGTAGGAAATAAACCATCTATTGGTTGTTTCTGCTTTATACAGAAAGGGCAAGTCTGGAACTGGAGCCAGACTTGACCTTGAGAGTCTTGCATCTTTCACCTGAAAGAGACATGGATTCAAATAGGAAAACACACACACACACACACAGAGAGAGAGAGAGAGAGAGAGAGAGAGAGAGAGAGAGTAATTTCTATGACATTTCTGAATAGAGAACTAGAAAAAAAGAGGCGGCGGTGTGGGGGTGGGGCGGGACACCCAGGTCAAACCAAAACCAGACTTACATTTTTGGTTATTTAAGCCTCTGGCTATTTTAAAATAAACTGCCTTTGAATTTCCCCAAGGGATTTTCTTTTTCCCTTGTTCTTTTTGTCATCCAGTGGCCAACCCAGGGTTTGCTGGCTTCTGGAAAATCCAGGGTATTTTGAAAAAGAAAATATGTGTTGGTTTATGGTTAAAATGGAACTATACAGACTGATATTTTATACCAAGATGGTGCTGGTAACCCCCTACCAGATAGAAATACCCTCCAGGTGTGTTCAGTAGCTGAGATCAGATGATATGAAACTATCCACGCTAGTTTCTGAAGGTCTTAAGACACGGTATACAGTATACTAGTCTGGGGACCAGATGTCTGGGCAGGATTCTGGGTGCAGCCTGGAGTTATAGAAGCATATTTTTTTCATCTGTGAATTCAGTTGTGTCCTTGGCCTCTGGCTGTGTGAGTTACCAGATTTCCTTCTGGTATTCCAGGAGCATGGTCATTTGCTAAGGCTGGAATCTCAAGTGGGTCTATCACAAAAGTCTGTCATATAAGGTCCCTCACCAGAGTGAAGGCTAAGATGGGAGGCTGAGACCCTCAACAGCATTTTGTAAAGAAGTACATGGAGATTTTGCTGTGTTGGGCATCAGAGAAAAATTGGCAGGGTCTTATTATGGCTGGAATTAGTGAGTTGTGGGCAGTTCTAGGGCCCAAACCTGGACCTATTGTCCAGCAAGAAAAACCTGACCAGCAATTTCCTTCCTGGGAAGTTGGCGTCAGAGAGGACCATCTTCAAAGCATGCCCCAAACATAAGTCATATGTTACTGCCAAATTTGAGAGAGAAGGGGAAGAAGAAAGAGGGGAGAAAGGAGAGGAAACAGAGAGAGATGCATGAGCCCAGGAGTATGTATGCTCTTTGTAGAATGTCAGGCTTTTCATGCCAGGCCCTCCTGTTTGTCCCCACCAGAGTGTAGCCAGAGGGATGCTGCCTGGGCCAGCTGCTGGAGTTAACCACTTTGGCCAGGAGGGGGCCCCAAATTTCACTCCAACTTGAACATCTCTAGGTAACAATCTAGTGAGACTTCACTTCACAGAATAGTTTATCCACCACGGAAGAGTGTGGAAGGAAGGGCCCAGAAAGATCACCAGAGACCCAGAGAAGGGAATTCACTTCAAGGTCACAAGGCTGGACTGTGGCTGAGCTAGGACTAGAACCCAGGTTAGATAAGCCCTGCTCTGAGATTCTATCTTCCAACTCTTCTGAGGCATCCCTTAGAATAAGCCACCTCTACAAATATCTGCTGAGGTCCCAGTAATTTAAAAATGCAATCATTTGTTGAACACAAATGAAAGCCCTGTGATGAGTGGGGTGTGCATGGCAAGCGGCAGATGGCAAGCGGCAGAAGTGGTTTATGGGATGGGGGTGGGGAGGAAGAGGGTTGTGTCAAAGTCTAAGTTCATGGTCCTTAAGGCCCTCACAGACTTCTTATTGGCTTAGAAGTTACAACTTAAGCTCATGAAAGTTAAATAAAATAAAAAGTGTAAATACGGTTCAATACAGTAGAGTCTGAGCCATCCCAGTTCTAATATTGACTAATAACCAAGTGAATGGTTAACAATTGCCATAAAATTTCTTTCTTTTCTTTTTTTTTAGCAGCGCTGGGGATTGAGCCCAGGGGAATTTTACCACCAAGCCACATCCCCAGTCCTTTATTATTTTTTTGTTTTGAGATAGGATCTCACTAAGTTGCTTAGAGCCTTGACAGGTTGTTGAGGCTGGCCTCGAACTTGTGATCTTCCTACCTCAGCCTCCCTAGTTGCTGGGATCACAGGTGTGCACCTCCACTCTTGGCAATTGCCATAAAAGGAGGAAGAAAGGATTAGACTGTGCCTTTGCTTAGTGCTCAATAGTTTTCAGTGTTTTCCTGTATGTTGTCTTTGGAGTGGCCACAAAGACCATCCATGGGAGAGGAGGTGGGGTAGGCTGTGCATACAGGGAGCAGGTGGGATTTGCACATGCACAGACCCTAACCTGGAGGACTATCCAGTCTTCCTTGGGGACAGGGATCCAGGCAATGTGATTCATGTGTGAGGAACAATTCTTGGTTGCATGCCAGGGTTCAAGAGCATGCAGCATTCTGAATCTATAGGTGGTAATACATGTGCTAAGTGTGATCTAATTAACTTTTTTTTTTTTTTAGAGAGAGAGAGAGAGAGAGAGAGAGAGAGAGAATTTTTTTTTAATATTTACTTTGTTTTCGGCGGACACAACATCTTTATTTTTATGTGGTGCTGAGGATCAAACCCAGTGCCTCACGCATGTTAGGCAAGCGCTCTACCATTGAGCCACAACCCCAGCCCGCTAAGTGTGCTCTTTTTTTTTTTAATATTTATTTTTTAGGGGTAGATAGACACAACACAATGCCTTTATTTTTATATGGTGCTGAGGATCAAACCCAGGTCCCACCCATGCTAGGGGAGCGCTCTACAGCTGAGCCACAATCTCAGCCCCTAAGTGTGCTTTTTAAATGAACTTTTCTTGCCTGTGAATAGGCACATAGCATGATGGAGGGAAAATATGGTGGATCTGGGCCTAACTAGCTATGTGGCATCCAGCAACTTGCTTAGATTCTTTTGGTCCCAGTTTTCTCTCTGTAAAATTAAAGGAATGAATAACCTCTCTGGTTCCTTCCAGCTGGAAAATTCTTAGATTCTAAACATTCTATAATTGCTTGTTTAGGAAAAATCTGATTTTCAGTTATTGGTTTGCATCTTTATCTTGAGTTCTTTTTCCTTCATTTATCCCAAACTTTTTTTTTTTCAGTTTGTGTTTTGTCACTTGAACTCACACAGTATCCTTGAATTGGAGTTATCCCAGCTTATTCATAGATGGAGGTGGCAAAATAGGAGTTTATCTGATCCCCTCCAGCACTGGCTCTTCAAGCCATTGTCTCCAACAGAGGCCGTCCTGAGGCACTAAGCACATAGTAGGTACCTAATTATGCACAGGCCCCATCTCCAACCTGACTTTTGCTAATTTCCATCTTTTAGGGAAGAACCAGGCACCTGGGAGGCTCTCAGTAAACAAGTGTTGAATGGAAGGGAATACCTAAAGCAATGGTGGAAAAGAAGTTTGCATGAGGTTGACATGTCCCTAGGGAAGGGCACCTGCCTGCACCATTTCATTCATAAATACCTTTTCTCCCACCATATAAATAACCTCTGTTCTCCAGAGCTCTTGGTACAATGGGGTTGGGATTAAGTGGTAGCACTCGGGTACTCCCTCCAATGGAGACTGTTCAGGAGCATGGGGGAAGTTGGAAGTATGTTGAGGTTGTGCTTAAAGAATTGAATTTGGGGCTAGGATACAGCTCTGTTGATAGAGTGCTTGCCTAGCATGCACAGGCCCTGGGTTCAATCCCTGGTCCCACCAAAAAAAAAAAAAAAAAAAAAAAAAACAGAAAAAAGAATTGAATTTAAGCTGGGAACAGTAGCATACTCCTGGAACCTCAGAGCTTGAGAGGCTTGAAGCAGCAAGTTCAAGGCCAGCCTCAGCAACTTAGCGAAGCTCTAAGCAACTTGGCAAGAGCCTGTCTCAAAAAAAAAAAAAAAAAGTGGGGGGGTGCTGGGTATGTGTTTTAGTGGCTAAGCACCCCTGGGTTCAATCCTTGGTACAAAAAGCACCACAAACAAACAAACTGAATTTAAGAGATGTCAGATTTTCTGGAATTTCTTAAGTGGGAAAAGGATCAATACAAGTTAGGTGAACACCATATTGCCAGGGCAGCGGGGGAGCATGGGACCCTCTCTCCACAGACTTCTTGTGTTTGGTGTCATATTCAGTGTGGATCGGCGCCCAGGAGTAGGAGAGTGAGCAGGAGAGCCGTGGTGCCCTCTTGCCTGAGCCTACTGCTCTGATTCCCAAGGGGGACCCATGGTGAACTGGGTCCCCTCCTCTTTTTTCCCTGCAACAGACAAACATCAGCTCCCCTCCCCAGGGGATTGTTAGAGTATTAGAATGCTTTCCCTTCTGTAGAGGAAGGGCTGCTAGTGCTATTATGAATCCTTTTAACTGAACTCACAGACTTCCTTGACTCATCACCAGAGAAGACTGGGAGCTGGATTGGAAGTTCAATACTGACAGCCGTTTCTCCCACCCACCCCTTCAAGGAACAAACTTTGCTTGAGAGAGGGGGCCCTACTCTCCCTGTTTCCCCATCAATTGAACTTCACTTCCAGATCACCTTCTCCTAGTATTCTTGCTGCAATACCCAAAAGCATTTTTTAGCATCTCAGACAAGATGCCTAGTCTTTCTCTCTCTCTTTGTCTCTCTCTCCTTTCTTTCTTTTTGGCATTGGAATTGGCAAGTAGCTGCCCTTGTCTGATACAACTGTGAAGTCTTCAGTGCATCAAGTCTGGACCCCTATGCTCTTCTGTATTTCCTTCTCATGTGCCATCATTTGGTGTCCCTGCACCCTTCCCCAAAATGGTTGGAACAGAGTGGGGTACTCTGCCCCAAGCAAATGTGGGAATGCAGTCTTCGATTGGTACAAGGGTTCTGATAGTGCAAAGAAGAAAATAAGATCACAAAACTCTTCGCCCCCATTTCAGATGTTTCCATTGGTCAACAGTCACAAAACTTCATTGTGATTGTGAAACAGTTGGATTAGTTGTGAAAGCTCTCCCCCTTTAAATGTTTGAAAGTAGAATGGGAAAAAAATGTTGAAATAGTTGGGGAAAAAGCTAAATCAAATTAAGTAAAATTGTGCTCCAAGTCCAGAGATGGACAAGTGGCTTGGATAGTTGATTTTCCAGAACAGAGGGAGGGTGGTGAGAAAGTCAGAGCCTGGAGCTAATGAAGAGCTGGCCCCCGACCCAGTGGATTTTCCCACCATTGTGTGTTCCCCTCCCTGGTAGCTAGCCCCGGGAGGGTCCCAGGGGAGCCCTGGGCTTAAGGCAGCCTTGTTATGTAGTATGTAACCTTGTCTTTGGTAAATGATGTCACAGGATAGTTACACAAGCCCAGATCGATGAACGACTCATGCAGCGAATCCATCGATCCCATTTCCGGGGAGAATTCACCCTTTGTGACCCGATGGGGGCGGGGGCAGGTGTTTCCGAAGAGGCTCTGATTGAAGGATTTAATGCAGGCCCTTTCCATTCCTTTCTCTTTCTGAGTCCCTGGGCAGTAACAGCCGGGTAATAAACTACTTTTCATTAAAGAGCTATGTGGGACAGGAGAGGTAGGGGGACATAAAGGTGGCGACAAGAAGGCACAAATCCTTTCAGAGACAGAAAGCCAGGATGGGGGGGCGCGGCGTTCACTTTCCCCAAGCCTCCGCCCTCCAAAGCCACCCCGAGTTTTTGTGCCCAGCGGGCTAGCCCAGTGCCGCGCCAGGCCTCTGGCTGCTCTCTTGGCTCTGGCGGGGGCGCGCCGACCCGCCCCTACCCCTCGGGCCGCCTGCAGCCCCCTCCTCGTCTTCCCGAGCCCCTCCCCCGTCCCGGAGCCCCTCCCCGCGCGCTTCCCCTCTCCCCTCCCCTCCCCTCCCCTCCCTTCCCTTCCCTTCGCTGCCTGCCGGGCCCTGCCTCCGCCTCCTGCGCCCACAACCTCCGCCTGCTCCGAGCCCCCCGGAGCCGGAGCGCCGCGAAGGGGCGCCGCCGGCCCCTCCCCGGCGCGCTGACAGCAGGATCTGGTCCCCCGCCCGGTGCCCTCGCTGGCGGGACACACCCCCGGCCCTCCTCTGCTCCGCCAGTTCCCGCCGGACCCACCGGGCGGCGGAGAGAGCAGGCGGGCGGGCGAGCAGGAGCCGGGCGGCTGCAGCGGCGACGCGGGAGGGAAGGGGCGCAAGGCAGGCCCACGGGGAGCCTCCCGAGACGCACGGAGCCCTCGTGCCCTCCGGGACCGTCGCCTGACCCGGGCCGTGCCCGTGGGCACAGGAAGCCCGGGCAGCGATCGGCTCGCCGGGCCGGTGTGGCGGGTGGCGGCGGGGACCCGGGCTGCAGGAGCCGGAGCAGGGCCGGGATGAGAAGGTGACGCCGCCGGGGGGCGCCACTCGCTTTGTGGGGAAGATGCTCGCCTACTGCGTGCAAGATGCCACCGTGGTGGACGTGGAGAAGCGGAGGAACCCCTCCAAGCATTATGTGAGTACTGTCCGCTCCCCCCACACCCAGATATCCCAGCGGGGGGCTGGCCAGGGCGCGGGGTGGCCCCCAGCTCCTCCTCGCAAGTAAGTCCCGGAGCTGCGTGCCCTCAGGGCAGCCTGTGGCTCTAGAGTTTCTTTGCAGGGCTGTGATCTTCAGGGAAACCTTTTCTGTCCTTTCTCCACTCCCCTCTCTCCGGTTTCTTTTTTTGGCATTGGAATTGGCAAGTGGCTGCCCTTGTCTGTTACAACGGTGAAGTCATCTGTCCGCCTGAGCTTTGATGGATTGGGGCGGGGAGGGGGGCGCTTTCGTCAGCCCCCAGTTGAGCGACTCCACTGGGAAAGAGCATCTTCCCGGCGCTCCCTGGGGGCTCGGGTCCTCGCGCTCGCTCAGCCCGGGATGCTTTCAGAGGCTTGCCCGGAGACCCACGCCTCGCACTCTGCAGCCCGCGTTTGCTGTCTGCCTGCCTAGGCCTGGGTCTGGGGGCAGAAGGAAGCGCCGTGTCCCCTGCCCCCTCCACTCTCAGCGCCCAGCTTTGATTTCCTTCTTAAAGCCATTGTGTCCCGTGGTGTGAGGAGAATTGTGGCTTTTCCTTTTATCCCTCCTCTGGACATGACCCTTAACCGGGGTCATTTCCTCTTAAGTGATGCTCCATCTCCAGACACGAGAAGGCAAATGTTGGCTGTGGTCTCCAAGGAATGGCCAACCTCCCCACCCCCTACCTTCCCCAAACTTAATGAGAAGGGGCTGAGGTTGACCGGGGGCCGGGCTCCAGGCTCTGTGTGACAGTCCCCTTTTCATCTAAGCCAGTCCTATCTTCCCATCCTTCACACCTTAGGAAGTAAACAGTGTCTTTGACATCTGAAGAAGCCTATCTTAGCACCGTGCTCCTGTCCTAGAGAGAAAGGGGATCCACAACCCAGTTTGCGAAGTACAGAGGACATGGTGACAGCAGGGCTGCATCTTATTTGCAAATTAAGCATTTAAAGGAGCATTCAGAATGCTCAAAGCATTAATTTTAACAATTAAAACAGGCTGTTGGTTGCTGCGCTAGATTGCACATTGATCTCTGAAGTGCCTGTTATTTCCCTGCTGGAGGGGAACTGGGGTTTGTGGTACTGCCAGCCTCAGGCTCTTTCTCTGGAATCACCAGGAGCTCTGAAGAGGGAGTTCTTTACATTTGAGAAAGTGTGACTAGGCTCAGGTTGGAGAGAAGGTTAAAGTGATCAGGCAGGGAGGTAGGTGCCTGTGGGGGATATTTCCTGACACACGATCAGGGAGTCAATCCATTTGTGTCATCTGGCTTTGCAAGCTTCTTCTACTGCCATTACAAGAAAACTTTTGGAGCGCTTGGATCACCAGTTGATCACCCTGCTCCCAGGACAGATGCCCATTTGCACATACCAGGATTTAGAATCAAAACGGTTTTCCTAACCTCTTTTCTCAAGTTTTGCAGGCTAAGTTTAAGGGTTCTGTTTTCTAGTCCTTGGCAGAGATTGGCACTGCTTTCAACAGATGGCACTCTGCTCCAAGACCCAGGCAGGTGCTTTTTTAGCTCTGGAATTTAGACATTTTAAATCTTGCCTTTTAGCTCTGACCAACAATGCCCAAGATTACAAATGCAAAATCTGTTGGCAACAAACCAGGAGTGTTTCCACCAGGACCAGGGAGGGTCTTTCTGGGGGCTCTGAAGTTAGGAGGTCTTATTCAATGCCTAGGTTGGCCACTAACTAGCTGTACAACCTTAGGCAAGTTCTTTAACCTCCGTGGGCCTCAGTTTCCTCGCTTTAAAAGTGCGGATAATAATAGTATGTACTTCAGAGGGCTGTGGGGAAAATTAAATGAGATCATCCATGTAAAGCACTTAGCCCAGTCCCTGGCACATAACAAGCACTCATTAAATGGTAACTGACTGTTGGTGAGATTCTGACTAAGAAAGTGTTTCTGAAAAGCAGCTATTAATGGTCTGGCAAAAAGGAAGAAAGTCTTTGGGTCTTAAGATTGATAATAACGTGTGCTGTATGGGCAACACAAAAGAAGTCCTGTCCAGTTCTCTTGAAATGATCATTTCCTCCCTTTTTACAGACAAAGTGTTTCCTGGGACAGCTCTGCTTCCCGTGTAAGAAGCAATCACATAGTGTTTGGGACAGGGAGTGATGTCACTGAGCCATACAGATTTCTGAACTGAAGTCCTGGAAAACAATAAGAGGAGAAAGTGTTGTATGTGGTGGGATTGTGGAGCTGGCAGGGATCAAGGACTCATCTGGTAGATGAGGAAACTGAGAACCGGATGGAGTAATATGCATCACAGCTGTCTCAGCCTCTGAGTTGAACTGGCCTTTTGCCTGTGGTATGGGTTTTGTTCATCAATGGTACCTTAAGTCTGGCTGAGGTTGACTAGAAAGACAAATATCTGTTGGTGGAGAGATTCCTCTACATTCGGGGCATAAGGCATAAAATAGGGTGTCCAATAATAGGAAGCAGGGGCAACAGGGACAGGAGGAGCCAGTTGAGGAGGCTGTGACCCCTGAGGCTTGGAATTCCCTCCTCTCTTGGCCCTTGGGGTGTGGACCTCCTGCACAAGGTTAAGTGTTCTGGGTAAAGTACTCTGGTGTGGTTAGCTGGCAGAATGTGCTGTGTCCAAGTTGTGTGTGTTCTAGAAACCTCTACACTGGAGAAGCATGCCTCCTTCTAGTCTGCCCTCCACCTATGGTGAATGCTGAGTCTGTGGTTTGGTAAATTGCAGAGGAAAGAGGTTTTATGGGATGTGCACATTAGCCAGAACTCGCTGATGAGAGAGGCCTGGGGCCCAAGCAGGAGGAGCTCCACTGGCTCCCAAACTCCAGGAACACATGCAAAGGTTCTCTCAGGACATCCAGCCAGGGGCGTGCTCATCTCCATGAGGAGGGAGAGCTGCCTGGGGTCCTGTGCTTTGGGTCTGTTTATGCAAGACAGGCCAGTAGCCTCCTTCAGTTTGCATGGTGCCGCCAGCCCTTGGCTTCCTTTCTCTCTGCCAGCCCCTGCTAGGGGTGGGGCTGGGAAGGGCGAGCAGCTGCTGCTTAGGTCCGGCTCCTGGCCGGGAGCTGGGCCCCTTTCCTAGTCTTCATGAGCTGCCCACAGGAGACTGTAGGAAAACTGGCCACCACTTGTCCTTAAAAGGGTCCTGCTAATGCTGGATGCAAACTGCAAATTAATCCCATTTGGAAGCTTTCTGATAGGGATTGAGTTCAGATTCACATAATTCTTTGTGTTCACATGAGTATAGGTGTATGTTGAGCTGTAAGAGAAGCTCATTTATCTAAAGCAAACGATGGATTATGTCTGTTTGGATTTGGACCATCATTTTCTTTCCTGAGTGTTTATTTCAGACAAATACCAATCATGTACATTCTGATATCCACAGAACTCTTTAGGGAAAACAAGTAGTAGCCAGTGTTAACAGCTACCATCCATGGTGCCTAACACTCAACATGCATGTTCTCATGGGATTGCTACAGTTCATCCAATGTACTCCTGTGTGGGGGAGGTTCTTTGATTTCTTTTTACAGATGGGTTAACAGGCTAAGAGAGGTTAACCAGATTGCATGGGGTCTCTCAGGCAGATCTTGGGAAATGCATGTCAGTTTACGTCCAAAGGAGGAGAGATTCTAAGATGGGCCCTCTCTTCAGTTGGAACATGAGTGGGGAGGCCAGGCTCAGGCCTGTATAATGGGGGGTGGTATCAGAGGGCTGTCTCACTGTATGGGCCTTCCACCAGGAGGCAGGTAGGTGAGTTTGATGGGCAATGATGGGAGGTCCCTGGGGATTGGGAGGAGTGGAGCAAATTCAGAATGGTTTCTGTACTCAGTGATGCGCAGAGTGAGGAATGAAGGGTGGACCCTGTGGAAATAATACATTCTCCCTGTGTTTAGATCATCACAGCTTTTGGTGTGGGTCCTTGGAACCACATTTTTAGGAATTGACCCCAAACTCATTCATTTCTGAGCCCTTAGACTGTGGCTCCAGCCCACAAGGAGTGAGGATGTACAGCTGCAGTCTGAAAAGGCCTTCTCCAGGGCCAGTTCCGTTATGGAAGGAATGGCGTTGGGCCGATTGGGTTGGCCTCTGGTTCTTCCTAGCTGTGCAACCTTGAACCAGTCACTCTGGGGCTCTGTTTCCTCCTGTAATTTCACAGGGCTTTGACCTGTCATAATTCAGGGGAAAGCTTCTACCCAGAACCTGGCACCCATCATGGGTGCTCACTGCATACTGGTTTCCATGTGGTGTTCCTCCTCACCAAAGCACTGAAGCACATCTGGGACCTTATAGGTGAAATGGAGAGCAAAGGAAAGACTGGGCAGAAAGGAAGGCCCAGCTGTTCATAGTCTGATGTGAAATTGGGCTACTTGCCCCATGGAAAACACCCAGTCCTGGAGAAACAGATAAACATGGGACAGCTGTTCAGACCTGGAGGGGATCCTGAGCTAAGCTTGGAACCTACTGATGGCTTCCTGATAGCTGAGAAGGGAAGGAATATGGGTTGGGAGAGAGGAAGAAGGTGCTCCAGTTAAAAGCAAGGTCAGTAGTCAGTGCCATACAGGGGTGAGCACTCTTGCCTGCTCCCCATCTCTCTCTCTCTCTCTCTCTCTCTCTCTCTCTCTCTCTCTCTCTCTCTCTTTCTCTGTATATTCTCATGCACAGGAACAGGAATTGTTTCTTCTCTGGAGAGGGAAGTGATTGAGGGGTGATTCACAGGGCTGACGAGGCTCCTTGCTCATGGAACAACCAACCACATCCTTCAAGACCGTTGGAACAGGGATCACAGCCAGCCATTTATCCTGGCCTTGCTCAGAGCTCAGTGAGGGTTTTCTGGGGGGCAAACTGGGGTTGGGATCACCATGTGTGGTGGCAGGCAGAGGGGAAGGGAAGGGAAAAATAAACCTTTTTGATGTCAGAGGAGACTTTTTCCAGCTCCAGAAATATAAGCACCAGCTGCTGCATTTTCCGGAGAGATATTCTGGGGCCAGCGGAGTTAACGGGCAGTGGAGGCCAAATTAGGGAGCGTTTGGGGGGACTTCTGACTTGGGGTTTGCAAAGCAGCTCCCTGGAAATTACCTTCTAATTTCCTCAGCTTGAGTCACTGACCAGACTATTTCTTGGCCAGAAAAAGTCTAACAGGCAACTCTGTTCTCTTTTGCCTCCAAAATAAAACAAATGAAGTTATACATACAGTAGTCACACTTACTCCTCTTGAGTTCTGAGAATCCAGGAAAGGGATAATGGATTGGGACCAAGACCCAAATGACAGGAAGGACAAGGGGTGTGTGTGTGGGAAATGAGGTGGAGATTCTGGCTTTGGAAATGAGTCCTGAGCGAGGGCCAGAGGTGTCCTCTGCCATGACAATTGCCAAAAATAATGGACGCTCCCACTAGAGTGGTCAGCGTTCAACAGGCCAATTCCCAGAGTTGCTTCCTGCCTGGCAGGGCTGCTGCCGCCTGCAGGGAATCAGTTGCAGGCAGGCAGGTTAATGGGATGTGAAGCTGACCCCTCTCCTGGCCCAGATAACCTCCAGGCAAATCACTACATCAGCCATGGGGACTGAGCCCCTGCTGCAGGCACAGAACTGACCAGAGTCCAGTCAGGATGGCAAGAACTAACATGAGACCTTCTGGGATGCCAGGCACTGTGGAAGATGCCATTAGAGGGCATTTTGTGTGAACTCTGTTTTACGTGACTCTGGTTATCTCTCCTGGACTCGGCTCTCAGGGGGAAGACAATGGCAGCTCACGGATTTGGGAATCAGAGATGGGGAGTCACCACATCCTGAGGGCAGGAGAGGTGCCTCTGGGGATGCTGTGTGTCCTTGAGTACCTACCGACTCTGGTATCCCTGGCTGGAATTCCATCTCCTCCTTATACTGCCTCAGTTTCCTCATCTGGAAAAAAATGTGGGAGATCGGACCTGGTTCACAGGCTCGAGTCCTCCATGTGAAGAGCTTAGAACGACACCTGACACATCCAAGGTGCAGCATACATATCTGCCATGTGAATCATTAAGTCTCTAAGCTGCTCAGAGGAGGGAGAGCTCCCGGTGACCCAGAGTTTTCAGGGAAGGAGGATGGCTGAAGACAGGCTTCGTGGTGGGCCTTGGGGAGTCATTAGGATTGGCTAGGAAAGAGTAGGATTGAGATGGGAAAATCAGGAAAAGGGATTCCCAAAAAGGGAAAAGCAAAAGTGCAGAGGTGGAAGGGGTCAGGAAAATCCAGGCAGAACCTAAATGTGGGGAAGAAGAATGAGGAGAAGGTCATAGCCAGATCCTGAGGGCCTGGGGTGGCAGCTCAGGGAATTCAGAGTTTATTGAATAGATCCCTAGGAATCTCTGTTTTCTCACCAAGGCTGGGGGACAGTGACAATGGCTTCTTGGTACCAGACCTTGGGTGGGCTCCAGAACGGACTCTAGGGTTGCTCTTGCTGCCGTGGCTGGAACAGGGCTAGGTCAGGACTGGAACCTTTTTCTAGTTCTGCTTTGGGGACGCTTGACTTGGCCAGATCCCAGACCCTCCTGTTTATAGCTCTTATTTCTAGGGGTCAGGCTGCTCCATAAAAGTTGATTGCACCCAGGCTCTTGGGAGGGTGGGCTGTGGAGGAGGAGAGGGGGGAGCAGCCAGGGGTGAGGTGTTGGCTGCTGTGGGTTTGGCTGGCAGGCCTATCCTTAGATGGCCTGGGGGCTAATACCAAACAGCTCCACGGGACCCAGGGTAGCTTCGAAGTCTCTCTCAGTGTCATCTGAAACACTCACACTAAGGTTGCCTTCAACTCCAAGAGCTTTCTGAACTCATTTTGAGTATTTTAAGTACAACTACTTCTTCATTTATTTGACCCCCACCACTCCTAGATGTTCTAGCAAGTCTTATTCTTCAGGTGAAACGTCATAATAAAAATAACAGCGCACGTTCTGAAATGCTTTCTATGTGCTAAGAGTTGTCTGTGGATATTGTCAAACAGCCCCTCCAGCTTGCTGGCATCCACATCACCCAGGGGAGGGCATCCAGGCTCAGGAGCCCAAGTGAATGGCCAGACCCTGTGCAGCCCATGAGTTGCACTTGTCGTGGAGCTGTGGGCTCCAAAGCCTGCCGTGTCCCCTCAGAGATCCTGAACTCCCTTAATGACATGGTCTGAACCTAGGGGACTGGGCCCCCAGGGGGTTCAACCTGAGACCTTACTGGTTAGTCTCTCCAGCCATGAGCTCTTCCACACCTCACTTTCCTCTTTCTGGAACTCCATTTGCCCATAAAGAAAAGGAGGTGAATACTTCCTCTCCGGCCTGCCTTGCAGAAGCCATGATGACTGCTTTGCAAAGCACTGAGCCCAGAGAAAATCACTGTCGGAGGCTCCAGAGCCCTTAGGCTGGTTTCTTAATCCCGTGGGGCAGAGGACACTTTAGGAAAAGAGCTCTTCTGGACTCCCAGAGAATCTCAGCAAGGCTCACCTGCCCAGCCTCCTCTTGAGAAGGTGTAGCCAGGCTGACTCAGGACACCTCAGACCCTCACCCTGAAGACCTTTCTAGAATACCACCTCTGGCAATGACACTTTGCTTCTTTCCAAACCTGTCATTTTGGGGAATGGGAAGAGAGATGCCCATCTCTCCTCCTCCTTACCTGAGGGGAGGAAGCATCTCCCAGGCGGCTGAGTTAACAAAGAGGAAACAGCTGTGCTTTCTGCCCAGCCACCCTGAGGCATTCTCTGACCTTTTGCTGTCATTTCCCTCTGGCTGGTGAGGAAGCCACCCTCCCAAGCCTGGGTGGAGGCACAAGCAAAGCGGGATGGGGCAGAAGCCCTTCCTCCGAGTGCGTCAACACAGCAGAAATAATGTAGTAGGGGCCAGTGTGAGGGGCCATCCAATCTGTCTCTGGGATCCCGGGAGTGTGAACTTCAGACCTGGGGCTGTTGATCACTCTTATCAGATCTGACGGAAATTCCTAGTAACAGGGGGTGGGGTTGCTGTCCCACTCTGATGGTGAACCTGCGGGGGGCACCAGGTGGGGTATGGGCTCAGGAGGCTGTGGGCTGGTTTGCTTTGCCCATCACAGCACCCTCCCTGGTAGAGGCCCCCGCATTTTCTTTTCTCAAGGAATATTCTTACTTGGTAATAGTTGAAGCAGAACTTGACCTGTTTTATGTCACCTCCATTGTCACGCAGCCACCACACATTTTGTGCCAGGCACTGCCAGCCCTCTGATTTATAATCTCCGGCCCCAACACAGACCTGAAGGGGCTGCATTTTTAACCCCATTTGACTTGAGCCTGCAGTTCAGAAAGGCAAGGTTGCTTGTCAGTCAAGCGCAGGATCAGGAGTGTTTGCCCCTCCCCCAGCTGCTGTCCCTGTGCCTGACACACTCCAGGGTTGCCCAGGGTCTCACGCCCAACATGCTGTTCTCCTGTGGAATGGCATCCCCGTTCTTGTTTGGGAAGCCTGCCTTGCCACTGTTGCCCACCCTGAGTGTATAGGGGCTGTTCCTGACATTTGAAGTGGCTGCTTTATAAACTTTCATGGTAGGCCCGATTCTGATCCAGCTTTATTCTGTTTCCTGATGGCCCAGACCCAAAAAGCTATTTTAAGGGACTTGCCTGTGTGGGAGAATTTCTCTTTGTGACAACAGAGGAGGAGGCCCAACTGCCTGGCATGGTGCTAGCAGGGCAGCTCTCAGAGGGAAACTCCTGAATTCTGCCTTCTGGGCCGGAAGGGATTAATTGAGCTCTCAGCACAGTGCCTGGCACCCAGGAGGGACATAAGTACTTGTTGATGAGGACCAGGTTCCTGGAGGTGGCTGCCAGGGATTGATGCTGGCCTAAGCCCCAGGGGGTTGGCAAACTGATCCTTCTCTTACAGAGTTGAGGTCTGTCCTAGAATGGATGTCTGAGCTTTGGTTTCAAGCGGGATTCGTTATTTAGTCATCGCTCATTGGCAACTTGAGAAGAGCAGTCTCATATTCCCCATGATTTCAGAGCTGATCAAGGCACCCTTCCAGGTGGGGAAGTGGAGAGTTGAGTTATTGGAGCCCCTTTTAGGTGCAGGCACTGGGCTAGGGCTCCTTGTTTGTTGTCTCATTTGACCCAAGGCAGGCCCTGGTCATCATCTGTGTCATATACATAAGAAAATGGACTCAGAGAGGCCCCACATCTTGCCTCTGGTATTTATTGGTGGTAAATGGTGGGCGGCAGGGTTTGAGCCCAGATCTCTGCAGCAACAAAACCTGTGATGTTTCTACTGGGTTCCCAGAGGTGGGGTTGCAGGGTGGGTGTCCTTTTTTCCCCCTGCCCAGGCCGGAGACACCCGCTCATGTCAAAAGTAGCTGCACATGCGTGGCCTTTGTCACCCTCTCGACTCTCCCTCAGACTTTGGGCTCTGTGGCTGTTCCATGCTCTCCGGGGGGCCCTCACCCTGCTTTGTGGCTCTGGAGGTGGGGGATCGGAACACTTAGCACTGCCCTGGGCTCAGAAGAAAGGGAGTTCACCAAAGGGGAGTGTGTTGCAGTGGGTTTCCCACAGAAGGCTGGATATCCAGGGTCGTCCAGATGCCTTTTCTGACAGCTCCCTCAGAGGCCAGGGACTTAGGAGCTCATGGGTCCCAGATAAAGCATCAAGGATCTGGATTAAACCCCAGGTCACCTGCTCACTCTGACCTCCTCTGAGCCCCTCTATCTTATAGGTCTGCAGCTGCTGGTCGAGATAAGATAACAACTTGCTACAAGCCTATGGGGAGGTATTGTCTCTGTTTTGGGTTCGAATTTTTCTTCCCCTTCAACTCTTGTCCAGGATCACTTTTGAAGGCCTGGTCCTTCAGAGGTCCCAGCTGCAGGGGTTCTGTCCTCTCCTTAAGGATGGTGGACAGCACAGCTCTGTGGTTGGAGCAGGAGGCAATTTAATCTCCTGTCTTCTAGCTGATGCGCAAAAACTCCAGCCTCAGGCAAAAAACAGGCTCTGGAAACTGGAATAAATCCCTGGGGAGAGACTGAGGTGCCAGCGGTTGGAAGTTGAGGGCAAGAGGATAGGGACAGGGCATTGATAGCCTCCGCCCATTGTCCCAGGTGGGTTATGAGAGTCTCAGCCCTGCCTCTTAACCTCCATGGGTCTCTGTTTCTTAATCTGTAAAATGGGAATAATAATAATACCTACCCCATATGGCTGTGACTCTGTGTAGCGCTCGGCATATAATAGCTGTTCAATAAATGGCAGCTGTTGTCATTAACATCATTATCATCCATGATTTTGATCCATTTCTTCCACCTTCCGGAAGCTTCCCTGACCTCTCATCCTAAAATATTTCCTGTCTGTGCATTTTAAAAATGATTACCGTTTTACTTCTCATTTAACACCAAGAATGGCCTTGGGTTTCCAGCTTTTGGCAAGCTGTTACTTACTCATATTCATTCTTCACTACTCGATGTTCCCAAGCACTGAGAACACAGCAGGACGGATGAAAACCCCTGCCCTTTTGGAGTTTACATTCTGATGGGAGAAGGGGAACAGTAAACAGACACATGGGTAAAACCATCCTGTGTTAGATGGGGGACAAATGCTGTAGAGAGAACTAAGGGAGGGTGAGGGACCAAGGGAGGGCTGGTGATGTGGGGGTTGCTGTGCTTTTTGTGGAGGGTATTCAAGGACAGCCCCAGTCTGTGGGTGACTTTCAATAAGACTTGAGGAAGGCAAGGAAGTGAGGCTTGTGTCTATTTGGGGAAAGTAGTTGAGGGAGGAGGGAACAGCAAGTGCTAAGGGCCTGAGGTAGGGCCATGCCTGACCTCTCTAGGCAAGAGCAAGGAGGCCACTGTGGACTGATGAGGGAAGAGCAGCGGGTAGTGGGGGCAGGGAAGGGGGTCAACCTGAGCCCCATATCCCTCCCCGACCTGGGTGGCATGCTCTGCTCAGGGATGGGCCTCGAAGATGGAAACTGGCCAAAATGCTGCTGGAAAAGTGACTGGGGACTCTTTGGGGTTTGACCCTGAGGAGATGCAGTTGTGGTCAGCAGTGATGGAGATAGGAGCTCCAGGGTCCCGGACTGTGTGCACATTAGGGAGTTTTGGAGGCTGAACATAGTCTTGTACCCACCATGTGTGAGGCACTGTGCAGAAAGCCGGGAGCCAGAAGTGGGGAGCCCTGTGAGAGCAGCGTCCTGCCTCTTCCACACCCTCCTCAGGCCAGCAGAGCGTCTGCATCATGGTAGGTCCCTGATCAGGGTGATAAACCCAGACTGAGGCTTTGTTCTAGCAAAGCCCCTTCCTCCCACCCCACTCCTATTTTTACCACAGCTTCTAACTTACAGTTGTAGGAATTGGTTGGTGGAAACTCAAAACACATGTTTCTATCAATATAATCTTATAAATGGTGCTAAGAGTCTCAGGTCAGCCCACCAAAACTCTTCTCTTTCTCCCGGTCGACAGAATTACATCTCAAAAACCAGAGGTCTTCAATTCACCTCCTTTATGGGCTAACCTGGGAACCTAAATGCTCGGTGTATTGATCCAGGAAAACTATCTTCCGTATTCACAGCGAGAAGGAAACCCCAAGGCCAAGTCATACAGCAGTGGCAGCACTGTTGATATGCCAGGCACGCTTCTAAGCACCTTTAATCCTCAGAACAACCCTATGAGGAAAGCACTAGGGTGCACCTCTCTTTGCTGATGAGAAAACAGGGGCACAGAGAGATTCATTTACCAGCTGGGGCTCCGAGCCAGGCAGGGGGACTCAAAGTCCTTTGGGAAAACTTGCTCCGTAGCCTCTCAGGGAATCCAACCAGCCAGTCTCACAGCAGCCCAGGTTGGCCCCCTGTGGGCCTTGCCTGCGACACTTGTTAACTGGTGTCAGAGTGAGGGGATCCAAAGCCTTGGGAGGCCGGCAGAAGCGGTCTCTCTTCCCCAGACAGGAAAAACCATTTGCTCCTGGAACTCGACACTGCAGGGGGTGGGTTTGCTCTGGGAAGTTGTCTTCCTGGGCCATTTGCAAGTCCAGCCCAGGGGGCTGGGGGTGTTTGTTGGTGAAGGCCAGATTAGGGTGTCTGGCAAGAGAGTTTTTGACACCTAGACCATTCAGCTCTCGGCAAAGCCCAGCAGGTGGTGGGGCATTGATTTGCTGGGGTCTGGCAGCCTCCCCACCCGGCCCTGCTCAGCTTATTGTTGGATGGAGGCGGGTCCTACCCAGTCCTTCCCTTTTTTCCCCAGCCCCAAAATAAACAGCAGCTGTCCTTGGCTCCATTGTCTGCTGGCCCCAGGCTCTTGTTGGCCCTGCACCCTTGGGTTCCATGGCATCAGGCATTGGGGCCCTTTGGCTCTATGCTATGGAGCCTGCCTTGGGCCAGCTAGTGTGCCCTGGCTTGCCCTCTCCCAGGCCTGTTGCCTCCCCTCTGGCACTGTCCCCTCCTGTCCCGGAGCGAGGCAAGTGTGAGTGGTACCCCTGAATTTGACCTCAGCTGGGCTCCCGGCTCTGCCCCTTACTCAGCTCATGGCCTTGGGCAGGTAGCTCAGCACCAGTCCTTAGTATCCTTGTCTGTAAAAGCAGCTCATAGTAACTCTGTGGCAGGGTGTTGTGAGAACTAAGTGCAGTGCTGTTGAGGTAGCTGGGCAGTCATTGAGGGCAGGCCACCTGACTTGAGATCCAGCTTTGCCACTCAAGAGCTGCAGGGCCTTCAGGGAGGAGGAAGTTCTCTGCACCTCAGTTTTCTCATCCGAAAAATGGGATGATCAAAGCATCTCCATGCTGGTAGTGAGGATTAAATGGGCTAACGTATGTAAAACATTCAAACCTGTGCCAGGCCCACATAGGAGCCCAGGGAATGGGAATTTGCGTGCTCCTCCCAGGAGCTTGGTCCTTTAAGACAGGTGGCTGGGGGTGCTGTTTTACCACCCCAAAGAACCAACCTGCCCATGCAGAGCAGAGAGCCCGCAGAGTTACTGCCCCCTAACCTGACTTTGAACCTGGGCTGCTCAGCTCTTTAGCTTGGCTTTGTTTTGCCCTGTGGTCAGAAATCCCACCTTGGGACTGACAGGTGGTGGCAGAAGTGCTTATGAGTCAGGGTGGAGGCACGAGAAAGGAGGCTGGGATCACTCTTCCACTTGGTTCTGCTGATGATAGAATGTGGGAAGTGGGAAGAAGATGGCGGGCGTGCCTGAGGTCTTCAGCTGCTGAGCCGATGCCCCCGCAGTGCAAGCCTCCCTAGCCCTCGTCAGTTCTCACTCAAGGAGAAAGGCAATGGCGGCTCCATTCCCATCATCTGGGGATGTGGCCTACTCATGGATAGGGGAGGAAAATGTGGCTGCACCCCAGAGAGGAAGGGACTCAGCAGATCAGAGCCCCTGCCTGAGTTCATATGTCAGTCTACCTTTTCTTGCTGTGTGGCCTTGGGCAAGTGACTCACCCACTCGGAGTTTCAGTGCCCTCTTCTGTAAAATGGGGCTATTCCGTCCCCATGGCATCATGGGGAGGTTTACCTGGGCTGAGGAAGAGGAGAGCACTCGGAGGCTGGTGCCCAGCTAGTGCTGTTAGTGGAGCCCACATGGCAGGAGAATCGCTTCCCAGAACTTTAGAGGGCTGCATGGCACCTGTGACAGAGGCAACGTGGACGGAGCCTGTGGCATCTGCTAGAGAGAGGCTCTATGAGGGTCATACCAGCAGGCGGGTGAAGGTGACCCTGCCATTTCCTAGCCGTGTGCCATGAGCCAGTCACTTAACCCTGCCAGGTGTTTTCTCAGCTGGCCCTGGCCATGGCCATGCCTCCTGGGGGGTTGTGAGAGCCGGGGACAGCATGGAACTGCCAGTGGGCTCTTCCCTTCAGGTGACCAGACCGCCACAGGGCTTGGCAAGGGGAGGTGGAGGATGGTTGGGGGCTGCCGCCTAGAATTGCCTTCTTTGCACACCTCTGCCCTCAGAAGCTTTCCGGTGTTCACTGCTGCAGGTCCGCAGGTGCCGAGGGCGATGGCGCCTGCTGGTCCCCACAGCACCCCAGTTTGCTCGCATAACCCACACTTCCTCCAAGGGACCCTGCCAGGAAGCAGAACAGGTCTCCTGTCCGTCTCACAGACGAGGAACGATTCTGAGAAGGCCCTGATTCTGGAAGTGTGCTGGACTCTGCTGACGCCCTCCCCCTCCTGCCCTGGGCCCCCCGAGTCTACCTGCCGTGCTGCAGTGTGTCCAGCACCCTGGCGGTGCCCATCCTCAGGCTTTTGACCCTTCCCTTTTCCCCTCCTCACCTCTCTGTATGAGGGCCCTTTCCAATTTTGTGGCATAAATGAGGCTTGCTGTGCTCCAGCAGATGCACCTGAGGAAGGTCAGGGGAAGGTGACGTAATCGTCATCCTGCGGGGGCCACCCATGGGCAGCTCAGGTTGGGGTCAGCAGCCTGCACCCAAGGCTGTCTTCAGGTCTGCTTCAGGAAGAACCCAACCAGGAGCACATCTCTGCTAGCAATGATGGAGAGAGGACTAATATCACTGTGGCCCGGGTCCCCAGGCCATGTGTCTTTCTGAGGTTCTCCTACAGGAAGTGAACCTTTTTTGATGCAGGTTTTTTTGTTGCAATAGGAGGGCGGTTTCTGGAGTGAGTCAGAGTGTACTGGGTGGAGGATGCTTGATAAACACAACAGCTTCTAGGGGCTCATGGGGCCTAGGTTTAGCCAATGCAGACATGATGGAGGGACGCTGGCCTTGGGAACGTGGACTCTGACCTTATAGAGACTTGCCCCAGAGAGAAAGAAACGAACAAAGGACTCAGGGACACTAGAAATCTGATGTCTTCATCTATCACAGATCAGGCTGGGAGAGCAGCGTTAGTTAATAAGGGCCTGGAGGTCAGGGTTGCTGGCCCGTGGGCTCAGGTACATGGAGACATAGATGAGGAGACACTGTATGTGTTTGTCATGAAATTCCTGTCTGTAAAATCTGGCTAGTTGGCAGGGAGTTGGACATTATAAACATTAAAGCTTCTTGTGACAGTGTTTGAAGTTGTGGAGAAACTGGGTATTTTACCACCCCAAAGAACCAACCTGCCCATGCATAGCCCTGAAACGATAGGACTCACTCAGGCAGCACAATTATTCAAAAACCATCCTCTAATAAGGTCCCAGGCCCAGTACTATTAATGTAAGTGCTCAATCCATACAGTATTGACCTCATGTTGGCTCTTCTGGTACTGACTTGGGTTAGGATGTGGTGATATAGCGCTGTGGTTCCAAGTGGCAGGGCTTCTGGAGCGATTGTCTCCACCGGTCATGAGACTTGGGGCACATTGCTTAATCTCCCGGAGTCTCAGTATGCCCTCTGTATCATGGGGCTCACAACGTGGCACAAACTCGTAGAGTTGGTGGCTGCACAGAAACAATATGTTTCCTGGTGAAAACACAGGAAACAGTGGACACTGGCACCCTCACTGAGCTGCCCCAGGGATGACAGCTGCTAGCCCCTGCCTTTGGGAACAGCTTTATTGGAATACAATTCCCGTACTGCACAATTGGTGCATGTGAAGTACCCAATCCAATCGCTTTTATTATACAGAGCAGTCACAGAGTTGGGCATCTACAACTGTAATAGTCCATTTTAGAATAGTTTCATTACACCAAAAAACCTGTACCCTTTAGCCATCACCCCATGAGTCCCTCACGAGTCCCCAGTCCCTAGCCACCACTCTCCATCTGTGGATTGGCCTGCCCTGGACATTTCATGTAAAGGGAGTCTTGCACACTATGTTTGTGATTGGCTTCTTTCACTAGCATAGCATGTTTATGTAGCTCAGCCCTTTCTATGGCTTGTAGGGTGAGCTAGGTGGGTTCTCTGGGTACAGACCCTCATCATGGCTCTGGCAGGGTAGGGGCCAGCGGTCCTGGGCGCAGGTTCCACGGAGCACACCCCTCCTTAATCATATCAGCGCATGGACTTCCCCCACCCCAGGACCTTGAAGCTGGCCAAGGCTGGGTCTTTCAGGAAGCCCTGATCTGGCCTGTGCTTTCTTCCCCATACTTCCTCTGGCCTGGTCAGAGACCTGGGGGAGGGGTGGAAACTGCACAAAGCCTTTACTGATCTGTCCCCCAGGGACTCTCTTTCCGGGATGGGGTGGGGAGAGAGACAGAAAAGCATCTTTATTTGTTTTTAATGTTGATGAACTCCCCAGCCCCGCTACCAAGTTCTGGTGAAAGTTTCTGCTCTCTTCCCTGGAGACACAGGGTCATGGGACTTCTCTCTTGGGGGCAGCTGATGGGGAAGTCGCCAAGTGCTTTGGAGTCCTCCAAGTGTGGAGTTGGGTTGAGTTTGTTTTTCCTCTAGCTAGAGCCAAGCCAGTGCAAAACTGGTGCAGCCGTGAGGAGGCATTCGGCTGCAAGTAACAAAATCCCAGCAGACCTGACTTCAGCATGTGGCGATGATCATCTCACTTTTGAGGCTATTCCTAAGTACATAGCAAGGAATATAACCTAAAAACAAACCAACAAACAAAAATTATCCCTCTATTAATGAAAATTTGGATATTGTTTCCAACTTCCCTCCCCCACACTGCAAACCATACAGCCCTAAACATTTATCCATATATATCTTTGGGAACTTAGGTCCTGTTTTTGTAGGATAAATTAATGAGTGACATTGATGGATAAGAGAGTTTGGAATCTGTGTCGGGTAGGTCAGGTCACATTCAAGCAATTCTGCTTTACCATCTTTATCTAGACCCATAAAATAGGAAGTGAGATTTGCGCTGAAATGCTGGATCCTTGAAATCTGTGGAAGCAATTCAGGAATATTGCGTTATTTTGCATTTTCTTCCCATTTGTGACTGGGCAGCAGGCTAAAATAACATTCAGAGACAAAAGATGCAACACAAGGGAATTCCTGGTTAACCCCAGATATTTGGAATCTTCTATACTTCTGATTGTCCTAGTTAGCAGCTTTGTTCAAGAGATTGTGTGATTCCTTGTGGGAAAGCAAAGGAAAAAAAGTTTAATATATTTAGTCTTCATGAGAATATGGGGAGGAATGGTTCAACCACTTTGGGAAATAGTTTGGCAATATCTACCTTTGAAAGTGTGTCTTTCTTGTGGCCTTGTGGTTTCCCTTCTAGAGAAACTCCCCCTGGTGCACATGAGAAGACACCTGAAAGGATGTTTATTACTGTATTTTCTTTCTCTTTTTTAAAAATATTTATTTTTTAGTTGTACACAGTACCTTTATTTTGTTTATTTATTTTTATGTGGTACTGAGGATCCAACCCAGGGCCTCGCATGTGGTAGGCGAGCACTCTACTGCTGAGCCACAACCCCAGCCCCAATTACTGCAGTTTCATAAAAAAGTAAGAAATTGGTCTGTCAGTCAGAATGAGATGAATTATAGCACAAGTCCTAACAGCCCCCAAATTTTATTTCTTGCTCACACTCCATGTCTATTGGAGTCGACAGAGACCTCTGCTCTTGTAAGCATTAAAGGATGGAGACTGGTAAAGGCACCAGAGAGCTCCCAGTCCCTGGGGCAGAGGACAGACAGCAGCAGTGTCTGGCAGTGGTAATTTTGCTTCTGTTCCTGGAATATTATTTGGTCATACAAAGGAAGGAAGACTGGTTCATGCTACAACATGGATGAACTTTGAAAACATGCTAAGTGAAAGAAGCCAGTCACATAAAGCCACATATTGTCTGATTCCATTGACATGCAATGTCCAGAACAAGTAAATTTTTAGAAACAGAAAGTAGATTAGCAGTTTCCATGGGCTGGCGGTACAGGATGATGAGGGCAATTGCTCACTGGTAGGTAGTTTGTTTTTGTGGGTGATGGAAATGTTCTAGAGTTAGTTCTAGCATTGCTGTAGTAGTTGTGTAACTCTAGAAATGTACTGAAAATACTGAATTGTATATTTTAAAATAGTGAAATTAAGGGTGTGTGAGTTATACATTAGATTTTTAAAATAATGCTTTTGTCTGCAATGGACACATGTCACTGGTCAAAGAAATCATGCAGACCCCACATCAAGTTGCTGGGGAAGCACAGTCCTGCCATGTACCTGGCAGGACATGGAGAGCTGAAACAGTCACTGACCAGCCCTATTGACTGTCACTTGGGACAGGGCAAATGCTCATGAGAACAAGGATAGGTAAATAAGATATGGCATAGTCACGTGGTAGAATTGCTGTACAGCTGACATGAATAAGATTTACACCTATTCACATGGAAAGTCCCCACAAAAATAGGGTAAAAAAAGCAGGAAGTAGAATATTATCTGTTATCTTAAGTAAATTTTATTTATGCAAATATCATACCATTTATGTAAATTTTAAATATTCACAAAGCATTAGTGTGTTATTTATAGTTTCATGTGTTTTTAGTGGAAGTATGAAAACAGAGCAGAAGAATATAACCAAAAAAACTATGGCTGCTCTGGGTGGGAAGGGAGAAATAGGACTGGGGAGGGCAGAGGGGATCTGAAGCTTTGTTCAAAGGTTCCAGGAGACCGTGTGCTAGAGCTACTCTCCAGGACCTGCTTCTGCCCCGCCTCACATGCTCCTTAGCTCTCAGTTTCCATTTTGCACCCCTCTCCTTGTTGCCCCAATTCTGGACCACCTGGCAGCCTGCTGAGGCTGACAAGAACCGTCACCTTGACGCCACCCTGCATCTCTGTATCTTTGCCCAAACTGCTTCCACAGCCTGGAGTGTGCCCTTCACCTGTTGGAATCTTTTAAGGCACCGCTCAGATGCCTCCTTAACAGGGTCTTCCAGATTTCCCCGAGGCACAGGGGCTTCCTCCATGCCTGTCTTGTAGTCTAACTTAGTTACTTAAGGAAAAGGGTGTGAGGAGAGGGCAGCCTGAATCCTGCCCTGGGGGTCCTTACTAAGGCATCAAGCTCCCCTAGGACAAGGGCTTTCCTGGACCTCGAGTGGAATGCTTGTCAATATTTGCTGATCCTGCCTTGTTTGGGACCTTTCACACCTAACGCACAGGTTACGTGTGACTTCAGGTGCAGCTAGCTAAATTAATCCTATTTTTCAGTTCACTGCATATTATCGCTCTTGCAAAGCCCTTGTACTGTTTTTTCCCCCTTTAGCCCTAATCTTTATTCCTGTCCCCTTCTCCCTTAGGTATCCACTCTCTTTTTTTTTCTATTTTTTAAAAATTTTAATTAATTTTTAAATTTAGATATGACAGTGGAATGTATTAAAATTCTTATAACATACAGAGCACAATTTTTCTTCTCTCTGGTTGTATACAAAGTATTTTCAAATTCATGACTTCATACATGTATCTTGGAAAATAATGTCCATCACATTCCACCATCATTTCTAACCCCATGCCCCCTCTCTTCCCCTCCAACCCCTCTGCCCTCTCTAGAGTTCCTCTATTCCTCCCTTGTTCCCTCTCCCTACCCCACTATGAATCAGCCTCTTTATATCAGAGGAAATATTTGGCATTTGGTATTTTGGGATTAGCTAACTTCACTTGGCATTATCTTCTCTAACTCCATCCACTTACCTGCAAATGCCATGGTTTTATTTTCTTTTATTGCTGATTAACATTCCATTGTGTATCTGTGCCACATTTTTTTAATCCATTCATCTATTGAAGGGCATCTAGGTTGGTTCCACAACCTAGCTATCATTTAGCTATTATTTTTAGCTATTATTTAACCTAAGCCAGTGTATCCTCAGAAAAGAGGTTGTGCTATTTCCATGTGTCTGGTTTGTAATCTAGGTGGTATTATGCTATCAGTTTTGTTTGGCAAACCCCTTTTTCTCGATATGATGTCTAGAAGCCCTGTTTGCATTGTGGGTGTCTAGGTTATTGCTTCTACTGCTGCGTAGCTTTCCAGACCCGTGACTGCTGCATGCCACTGATCCACTTCCCTCTTGACGGGAACTGAAGGTTGCCTCTACTGCAAACTCTACTGTGGCAAACACCCCCACACACTGCAGCCCTTACAAACTGCACAGGTACTTCTCCCACTTGTGTACCTAGCAGTGGGATTGCTGCAGCGTGGGGCGTACACAGACTTAGTTTAGTAAACCCCTCCATATTGCTTTTCAGAATGGCAGCACCAGTGTATATACCTCCTGCAGCAGACCTAGGTTCCCACCTTCCTGCGCCCTTGCCAACACTTGGCACTACCGGAAGACCTTCCAGGCTGTTGGCACTCCTCCCTTGGACCAAACCAACCTTCACCGGAAGATAGAGTGAATTTTAATCTCTTTATATCATTCCTTCCTTGCCTGTCCCCCTGGCCTGGAGTGAAAATTCTTTTTATAATTTTCTACCCGGTTCTTACTAATGCAACCAGAAACCTAAAACCTTCCTCCATTATCTTAAGAACTCAGCCAGCTTTTCAAAAACTAAACCTCCTTTGTTTTTCCACTCCTCCCAAACAAACTCCTCTTATCTTGTGTTCTCCCCCTTGCTCAGTGGGTGAAGCCTTGCTGTCCATTTTTGTGGATTGCCCCCTTAGGAGCCCCCCACCCAGAGGTGCTTCTTCACCTGCATTTGCCCATGGTGGGTGGGGCTCCAGGCCTCCCTGGGATGTCACTCCAATCCCAGAAGACTGGTTTGGGATTTAGCTCTGTTTAAATTGTGGGCCTCTTTGCAAACGGAAGTAAATTGAGCTTATTTGTTGGGGATAATTAGAGGAAAAAGAATCCTACCTAATCCTACTCAACTATTGGCTTGAGCCATTCTCCCGACAATTAGTCGTAACTGTTCTGTGACATCCTACGCTGCTGGAATGGACTATTGTTGAAGTCTTATCTTTTTCGTCTTTGTTTTTGCTTTGCCCTGTTCCAGTGAGGCTTAAACATGGCTTATGTCCTGTGTTATGTACATAGTATGTGTTTGTCTGGCTTCTCCCATTATGTTCTGAGCTGTGGGTAGGGAGCATTAGGGTCTCTCTTCTCCTGGGACCTGCCCCCCTCTGCCCCCATCTGCCTTGCTCCACAGATCTTTTCACTTAGCAGGTGCTCAGTAAATACTTGGTGGGCGGTTGACACAGGATTACATGTTAATCCATCATCTTCAAAGGCTAGAACCAGACCATTTTAAAAAAAACAAACAAAATCCTTCCTTTTAAAAATGGCATTACCTCCTGAACCTCACAAATGTTCATTTTAGTCTCATTTATTGCTTTTTGGGGGTAGGGGGTCTTTGGGAGTGACTTGGAGAGTCCCCTTAACTTACAGAGGCATCATAAATTATACTCTTCAGAGAGGAGTGGATGCCTGCATGTGTCCCAGAAGTGGGTCAGGAGCACACACACTGGATGGCTCATGGGCCCGCCCACCCCACATCTGCAGGGCTGGCCTCCCCTAGCAGTGTGTGGTATCCTACTGACCGCTCTTAAATAAATAGTCCCTTGAAAACACAACAGGAAAAAAAGTGCTGTGTGTGTATTGTATCGGGAGAGCTAAATATTGTGCAAAAGGCAAAATATTTCGACTGTGTTAAGAAAATAAGAACCCGGCAGCATGGAACTTCCCACTCAGTGGGCAAAAGATGTGGTGGAGACTTCAAAAGGAAGAAGGGCTACAAAGCAGCATGATCGGCAACGGGTGACTGGTCCATTAAAAGCATAAAGTGTGTGTGTGTGTGTGTGTGTGTGTGTGTGTTCCATACGCAAAAGTTGCAACTTGGCCTCTCACCTGGGAAGTGAATCAAGGCACCCATGTATGTATCTCAGCTCCCCCAAGCCATCGTCCACCTGTGAGTCAAGCTGGGGTGAGGTTAGAAGGAAGGGACAGGAAGTGCAGATCAGAAGTGCTCTTTGTTCTCCCAAGACTCAAAGCAGAGTCATAGGGAAAGACTCTCATCCTGGTCAAAACGAAGATGGACACAGCTACAGGGCTGCTGGCTCTAACAGAGGTCCTACCCTTGGGATCCAGGCAGCAACTGAGCCAGGAGAATCCCTGACTCTGCAAATGGAAGATCTGAGCAATGAGGCTCTGCTGGCTTCTGCTGCCCACCGCCCACTGCCAGGGTGAGTTTGTGAGGGCAGCCTGACTTTAATTGGAAAGAGACCCAGGAATCATCTTGCTTTTATTAAAAGTTAGGCCAGGTTATCTCAGGGTCGCCCCCAGGGAGGGCGATGCTTCAAAGCTGACCAGGTTCTGAGCTGCTGGCCTTCTGCTTTAATGGGCTGGGGGAAGCTTGTTTGAGGAGTGGCTGTAAAATCACTCGCCAGACTTGAAACATGAGAAGGTTGCCCATGAATCATCGGGAAGAACAACCAGGTGTGGAGAATGGACTCTTGTTCTGATTTGTGACCTGGCACCAGCTCCCTAACTCCAGCTCCTTAGCACCGGGATCCCTCTCGTGTCAGCTCTTGTGGGGTGTGTATCAGCTCTGTTACCCGAGACGCAGAAGCGGAGAACCATAGCCTCTCATTGCAAAGACTTCCTCTCGTTCCCCAAAAATGTGCCATTGCCCCTGCATACTGTGCCAGCCCTGCAGGGATAATGGTTATGTCTTCAGCGTGGACTGAGCTGCAGTTTTACACCAGGAACCGGGCAAGCCGGACACCTGTAACTTCACAAAGCCTCCCATCAGCCTCTGGCAGGGCAGGACTGTTACCACGCACTCTCCTTATTCCCATTTTATAGACGGGAAGCAGAGACTCTGGCCCATGCTCATACATGTGCTGTGTAGCTGGAATGCAAACCTAGGCCTTGGGAATTTTCAACACTGTGCTTGCTCTGGACTGGGTAAGATGGCCAGAATACAGCCCCGCCATCCAAAACCTCCCTGTCTGGTTATGGAGAGAGCACCTCCTTTCAGTAACAGTTCTCTGCACCTAGTAGAATCATCTGGAACCACAAAGTCCAAGGGAATTCTAGGGAGGAGTTGGCGGAACTCATGGTGCATTGAGCATACCATCTATCAGTCTGAGCTATTTCCCTTGTATCCATGACCTCTTAATTCTCGCAGCACCCTATGAAATTCATTTTATAAATACAGGACGAAGGCTCAGAGAGGTTATATAGTTACCATGCACTGCATAGCTCATGGGTGGTAGACCCGGTCCTGGACTCACATGCATTCTAATTCCAAAACACATTCTCTTGGTCTGAGACTTTTATAGAATTGCCTTGATGGGTGGATAGAGGAGAGAAGGGAGCTAGGAAGGAGGGTGAGCATTTCAGGCCAAGGGAAGAGAAAGAGGAGGGTGCTGGGAGAGGCACTCCCACGATGGCCCAGTCCTCATAGCCATCACAAATACATCAGCTCAGGGTTACAGCTGATGACACGTATTGGCTGCTGAATGCCAACTTTCCTTGGCTCCCTGGAGGTGACATCTCTGTCCACCCTTCTTCCACCCCAGCTCCCTGGGTAACTGATTAGACAGGGTTATGTGCAATGGGTGTAGCCACGTCAAGATGACAGATTAGCCAGGAGACATCCTTGTGTGGAAGGAACTGGATTCATTCCTTGATTACTGCCCTCTGCTTCTCTACCTTGTGCCCACTCTGAAAAAGGCTCTTTGTGGGTCCTAGAGTCCTCTCCAAGCAGTATTTCCTAATTACCTCATGGCAACCTCGCCAACCTTTGCCAACCTTGTGAAAAGCATGCCCAGGTATCTTTTTTTTAAAAAAAAAAAAAAAGAGAATTTTTTTTTTTAAAGAGAGAGTGAGAGAGGAGAGAGAGAGAGAGAGAGAGAGAGAGAGAGAGAGAGAGAGAGAGAGAATTTTTAATATTTATTTTCTAGTTCTCGGCGGACACAACATCTTTGTTGGTATGTGGTGCTGAGGATCGAACCCGGGCCGCACACATGCCAGGGGAGCGCGCTACCGCTTGAGCCACATCCCCAGCCCCAAAAAAGAGAATTTTTTAATATTTTATTTTTCAGTTCTTGGCGGATACAACATCTTTGTTTGTATGTGGTGCTGAGGATCGAACCCGGGCCGCACACATGCCAGGGGAGCGCGCTACCGCTTGAGCCACATCCCCAGCCCCCCATGTATCTTATTTGATGTTCATCCAAGAAGCATTTATGAAGTGCCTGTGGTGTACCAGGCACTGTGTCAGACACTGTGGATCTCCAGATGAACTGACAGAGGGACTGAACAAGCACTAACCAAAGTGTCACAGGAGTGCTTGTGCCATGGTGAACCGAGATCTGGAATTAACTGGAAAAAGGACAGGATGCTCTGAATATGAACAGAGGCAGCTCTGCAAACTTGGAAGGAAGGGTATGAGCATTCTGAGCCGAGACAATGACATTTGGCAGGGGCCCTGTGGTGGGGAGGGGGAAGGTGTTTTGGGATCTGTGAAGTCAGTTTCTTATCACTGCTGTGATACCCTTTTAATGGGTAATTAAGGCAGAGCCCAGCCACTTCCCTTTTTCTTGAACTTCGGTAGGACTTGCTTTTTTGGTAGACCCTGAGCAGAAGAGGGTCAAAGTTGTTGCTAAGATCTGAAGTGTGCTCAGAATAACGTAAGGAATTATGTTCACTAGGGAACAAAAATTCTAGCGTCAGGAGCCAGTTACACTCTAATCCTGGGCCCCCCGTGTTTCCCAGGGCTTACCGTGGTCCTAGCCAGTCTGAAGCTGTCTGATTGCAGGCAGGAGTTGCAAAGCATGCTGGGGGTCTACGATGGGTTCTGGGCTAAGACCAGAGAATGGATGTAAGAAGATGGGACCTTCTTTAAACAAAGCAGAAAGAACAGGTACGGAGTCCAATAGACCTGGATGTGTGTTCTTTACATATTTGTGACTTTAGGCAAGTCATGGAATTTCTCTTGAGTCCAAGTGTCCTTGCTTGCAAAATGGAGGTGACAATATTAATGATGTGCCTTCATGCCTGAAGCACTGAGCTGAATGAAGCCTACCACATGAGCATTTTTTTTTTTCTGTTTTGTACTGGGGATTGAACCCTTGACCACTTTACTACTGTTCTACATTCCCCAAACCCAGCCTTTTTTTTTTTTTTTTTTTAATTATTTTGAGAAAGGTTCTTGCTAGGCTGCCCAACCTGACCTTGAACTTGTGATTCTCCTGCCTCAGTCTGACAGGTAGCTGGGGTTATAAGTATGCACCCCTACACTCAGCCTGACAATTCTTTTATAAAGAGAGTTTCCTTTATGGTTTGAAAAACGATTTGTTATATAAGACCATGTTTTACTCAGCAGCAACCCTGTTCTTAGCTTCATACAGAACTAAACTATGTCAATGGTGACCCGAGGGACAGTCTCTAGGATTCTGTTCTTTGTCTCTGACCCAGAATGTTTGAAAATGACTGGGATGGGATTTTCATGTCATCCTACTTACATTTATTGGTTACACGGGGTGGGGGGGAGAGAGAGAGAGAGAGAGCGCTAAATAATAGGCCAGCTTCAAAACTACTTTGAAGAAGGAAGCTTGGAATTAAATAGGCATAAATGCAATGTTTGTTTTTTTGTGTGGGGGGAGGGGTACCAGGGATTGAACTCAGGGGCACCCACCTAGCCACATCCCCAGCCCTATTTTGTATTTTATTTAGAGTCAGGGTCTCACTAAGTTGCTTAGAGCCATGCTGTTGCTGAGGCTGGCTTTGAACTCGAGATCCTCTTGCCTCAGCCTCCAGAGCAGCGGGGATTACAGGGATATGCCACCACACCTGGCTTTACAATGGGTTTTAAATGAATAAATTGAAGAGGAAATTTTTAAAAATCGCTTTATCTTAGCATCACGGAAAAAAAAATATCCATGTCTTTCCTGTGTTTTGCAAAATTGAAGCTAGAGAGCTTCCATGAACAGTAACTCTCCATTTTCTTACCTTCAACCCAGCATCTGCTCTTGAGTAGCTTCTCAATAAATAGCACTGTCCTGAAAATATATGTCACAGGTCCTGATCTATGAAATCAGTGGCCCAAGTGCAGGTAGCAGGAGGTTTGGAAGCAGGTGTGTGTGGAGCCAGGGTTTGGTTTGCCCAGGAGCTCAGCAGATGCCAGAAGCAAGCAAAGCTCTCCAGGGCCTGGGGGTACAGTTACAGATGCACAGATCTTAGAATGCATTTAAAGTTTAGGGTTTAGACAGGTGAGGGGGAGCAGGGAGGAGGACAGCACTATCAGGCAGCCCTGATAGTGGAGGACACAGCACTGGCCACAAGAAGTAACAGGAGGAAGTGGGAAGTGAGCTCCGGGCAGAGGAGATGCTAGAGGGGGCCTACAAGATGCTCTTTTAGGATAGGAGGCTGATTCGCTGCCTGTGGCCACAGGGCAGAGCATGGAGGTCCAGGCAGGAGCTAGCAGGAGGAGATTCCCATCAATATAAGGGGGAACGACCTGATAGTCTCATGCCCAGAGATGGAATGGGCCACCTTCCCTGTGACTTCCCCATCAACACTAGACACAAACACTGAGCCAGGATCAGGGACTTTTCAGGTTCCTTTCCGGTTGTGAGAGCCTGATTCTCTTTTCGTCTCTTGGTCAGTTCTGGCTCTTTCTGTCATTAGAAACTCAGGGGACCTGGCTCTTGCTTCCCGGATTCCTCACTTGAGACTCCTATTTGTGTCTGTGAGGGGAATGATGTCAGGGCCTAGAGGTGGGGACAAGTGGGCAGTTGTCCCCCACACGGGCTCGCTGAGTGTTTATTTGATACCCACAGCCTCCTTTTGGGCTCCTAGTCTCAGAGCCTGTGGGGATGGAGCTGCACTCAAACCCCAGGCTCTGACCCCAAATCCCCTTTTTCTCTACTTGTCCCAGCCTGGTCCCTGCTGTAGCATTCCTTCAAATAACCTCCCCACCCAGCCACAGAAAAGCCCAGAGAAGAAAGTGTTAAAAGCAGCAGGGACACTGGCAGTCATTTCCCGACTCGGCCTTTTCCCTTGTCTTCCCATGTTAAAGGCAGGGACTCTGCGGCCAAGGGATGAAGTGATGGCGAAAGTCACTGGGGAAACGAATGCTGTCCGTGGCCCGTCTCCTCTCGGGTCCACAGGCCTCTACCCTGTCCCCTGGAGGGAAGGACATCTGGTCCTGGAGAGCCAGTGCATATGAAGTCACTGGGGAAATGCCATATAGGGCACATGCCACTTCCAGTTTTTAAAATGGCCCTGCCGACCCAGGAACTTCCTCTTGGGGGCCAGGGAGTGGCTTCCAGTTGGCAGGCACAGCCTGAGGGAGCACCTGGTAGATGTAGGGTGCGGGTGCTGAGATGTCTCTCTTCATCACTCTGCAGGCATGAGTGAGGCAAGTCCACTGGCCTGGGCTGGCTGTCCCTGCTGAGACCAGCCCCTGCCCACTCCCCCTCCTTCCCTTAGCCACCTCTGAGGGTTCCTCCCTGCCTCTCCTTCCCTGGGCTCACCAAGCCCTCTCAGCTTTCTAAGAGTCCTTGAGTCATAGCATGAGAATTTTCCAGAAGGTGGGAAAGAACCCAGCCTTTGGAATCGGGCTCACTGGGATTAGAATCTAAGCACTGCTACGTTCTGGCCCTGTGACGGTGGGTCAGTCACATACCCACTTGGAACTTCAGCATCATCTTCTGTTAGATGGAGAGACTACTTCTAAGCATTTGTGTGTGGATCACGTGAGCTGGGTTATGTAGGCCTGTTTCCAGAAGAGAGCCTAGCTTTGTTCCTTCCTTAAGTCCCATGAAATTGTAGTGCTTTTTGACTTGGCTGATCAGAACGATGCTCCCAACTCCGAAAGGGCACTGACACTGGTGAAGTTATGGGTTGAAGCTCTGTGCTGAGTCAAGAACGTCGCTTTCTTAGAAAAAGCCAGAACTGCCTTGAAGTGTATAGTATGCCAAAGGGATTGATCTTGCACCTGGTTCTTCTCCCGTCACCCGTGGAGTACTGTCCCTATCAGCCAGCCTGGACTATCTGGTTTTGGGGATATGCCAAGTATTTATTCTGAAGATTCCCAGAGCAACTTGATGGAGGCTGCCCACAATGCCTATAAACCTAATCAGGCACACTTTTGTGAGTTTATTCCCCAAGAGAGATTTCTGGCCAGGGAATTGCTGGGTCAAAGAGTCTGCATTTTTCATTTTGATGTATGTTGGCAAATGGCCTTCCTAAAAGAATCCACCACCTTCCCACAAAGCATGAGACGCATCTATTTCCTCGTAACTTCATCAGGACTGGGTTTTACTGAACTTGAACATCTTTGCCGTTCCGATAGAAGCACTGTTTTGCAGTTCTGGTTTAGCCTTCTTCAGTCATGAGGTTGAGTATCTTTTTGTGTATAGATTTTACATGGAATGCCTATTCACATCATTGGCTTATTAAAAAAAAAAATTAGGTGGTTTAGCTCATTACCTTACTCTTAGAGGACTGTTCCCTGGGAAGAGTTGGTGTTGGTGTTCTTCGGGGGTGCTTGGTGCTGTTGACATCAGTTTCCTTGGGGGCTGTGAACTGGAAGTGTCTTTGCCTTCCCTGGGCTTTCTGAGCTTCCTGGGCCTGTCCTTGTTAACAGGCATCAGAGAATTACTTCCGTTGTATTTGGAGCCAACTGATAGAGATTGTGAAGGTACAGACGAAGCCTTCCCTGGCACTGCTATCAGTGCAGGAATTCCCAGGGAAACCAGGAAATGAAAAGAAGGAATTGCCACTTTGATTATTTATTTATGTATTTTTTAACTTGTGGTACTTGGGATTGAACCCGGGGCCTCGCATGTGCTAGGAAAGTGTCCCACCAGCGAGCCACGTCTCCAGTCCCACTGAGTGTTCTGGTAGGCACGCTGTAGACACTTTGCACGCATTATCCCCTCTACTCCCCCACTCAAACCATCCAAAGCATGTCCTCGTTACTCTCGTTTCAGAGATGGATAGAAATGAAGGTGCAAAAAATCAGGTCGTTTTTTCCAAGATCCTACACTAAGTAAGAGGCAAAGCTAGGATTTAATATGGGAATCTGACGCCACACATTGGGCTTCCCTGTCTTTTCTCCCCAGCCCTGACCCCTTGGTGAAAGCTGCGGAGAGACTCCACTTAGCGGTGTTCTGGGGCTCTGGCCGAGTGCCCCAGCCCCCTGTGCCCCCCTGCAGCCCAGCTGGCATCTCTGCAGCCAGGGCTGGGAGGGGCAAGCCCTTATTTGGGGCTCGGTGTGCGGCCTGGGAGGGCTGGAATCTATAACTCAGGCCTTCGCCTGCATGGGCCTGGGCGTGAGCGAGTGTGGGGAAGGGGCTGGCTCCCTAGGGGTGAGCTGTGGCCAAGTGAAACAGGCTGAGGTCAGAGGGAGGGGGCCGCATCCCCTGGGGAAGCTTGGATGACGTGACTTTGAGGGGGCGCCGGCGGGAGGAGGGCCGGCTGCTTCCCTGCTCACCTCTGAGCCTCGGCCTGATGAGGAATCAGAACGAGGGAGGCCCGCCAGATGCAGCGCCTGGCAGGCTTCCCTGGCCGACCGTGCAGGGCTCTCCTCCAGCTGGCTTGGCAGGTCCCTCCTCCCCCTCCCTGAAGGGACCTAGGAGCAAATGACGTCCTGGAGTTGGCTGTGGCAGAGAGGAGGGTCCCCTTTAGCCCCATGGCAGGAAGGAGCAGGGAGAAGCAGGTCGGGGGCTGGAAAGACGTGACCTGGTGTTCCCTATCCTCCGTCCCCTGCTCTGTGTTTTGAGCCAAGTTTGGGCCAGGGAGTGGGGATTTAAAGGTTTACCTCAGAGCCAGCCAGTGCCTGAGAGGGAACGGAGCATAACTCAGAGCTCTGACTTTCAGCACGTTGTTCCTGTCTTTTTCCAAAGTTGCTGATGCTCTGCATTGACTGCCCCGAGGTCCTAGTCATTGACTGCCCAAAAATAGCAGGTGAAATGCCTTGTGCTCTGCCGGGCACTGGGGTCCCCCAGCCCCACTCTGCTCCTACCAATCAATTGCCTCCTGACCCATCTATCTGGTGTCCCAGAAGCCTTTGGAGTGGGATTTCTCCATCTCCAAACATCCTATCATGGGCTCCGATCTCCCCTCCCTTCCTCAGGGACCCCGTCCGTTCTGCTGCCCAAATTCTCCCATGACCAAACCTGACCTCACCGACGTGCCAGCGGCTCCCTGGGCTCCTTCAGGGCTCCTTCCTCCCATTTGTCCCCCGCCGTGGTCCTTAGATGTCCCCATACCTGTTCTTCTCTCCACTCCCAACCATGCCAGATTTTCCACCCAAGAAGCACCATGGCTGCCTTTGAACCTCTGCTTCTTTGTCATCCTCCCCTTCCTTTCTCTCCTGTCCCCAAGGTTCCCTCAAGCCTCAGAGCCAGGATAGATCACCTTCTGCCAGGGTCATCTCCTGCCACTGGCTGCCTTGGGTTCCAGGCTGCGGCTCCCCCAGCTGCCCCTGGCTGTCACACCTTGGGGTCCCTTTCATGGCGTCCCCCACCCCAGCCCACAGCTGCCTTTGCACCCTCTTCTGCCTGGGGCACCTGCTGCCACTGCTGCTTGCCTCACTTTTGGCCCCACCCGCTCTGGGCGTCCTCTGCTATGGTTTGATCATGGCTTGACTCCTCTGGAACTCGTGTTGAAATTTGATTGCCACTGACTGCTCATAAAGTGAGGCTGCCCCTCCAGTACCTGCTTGCCTTCCGCTTTCCCACCATGTTATGATGGATTCCAGAAGCTGCTGCCATGCTCTTGGACTTCCTAGCCTCCAGAGCCCTGAGCCAGTGTAAATATCTTTCCTTTATAAATCACCCTATCTCAATTATTCTCTTATAGCAACAGAAATTGGACTGAGACACCTTCACAACTTGGTGTCTCTCGCTTGGGTTTCCCTGGAACCATGCGCAACTCTCCATCTGAACTCACGGGACCATTATCCATTGGTCCTACTCTTTCTCATCAGCTAGGAGCTCCCTGGGATCAGAATTGCATAATATTAGATAAATTTTGAGTTTCCAGTGTCTGGTGCAGAGCCTAGCACATGGCAAACACTCAATACTTCTTTCCTGAACTGAACTGGACTTTATCAGGCAAGCAACATGGCTTTATTGAGAATGTACTTACCATATTCTCAATGTCATTAGATATTGTAGGACAAACAAGGGAAGTCAGGAATAAAATACTGTTTCCAAGGGCCTCATAAGCAGTTGAGGACAGTTCTGGGAATGGACTGAGGGAATGGACAGACATGACATTGGCAATGGAGCCTCTAGTAATGAATTGTGTGTTGTGGTGCCAGGGGCTCATAGGGCTTTGGAAAAGGGGGAGAAGACCATGGGCAGAAAGGGGTCCCATGAGGCCTGGGCTGGAGCAAAGGACAAAGATTTCACCTCGTCCTAGAATCTTCCGGAATTGGAACAGGGTGAATGGATTTGAAGTGCAGTTTCCCTTTCCTGGAAGCCAAACGGGAGCTGATAGCATTCCAGTTTTGCTTCTTGATTGGGCAACTTTTATTGCACGCCAGGGTCTGCGGGCCAGCAAACTCTCCGGGCAAAGAGCTTTGGGCACCTGTTCCTTTAGTCTCAGTGATGGAAGACCCGGCTTCTTCCTTGCCAAACCTGGGAAATCAGGTGCATTCTCTTGAAGTCAGGTTTCCTGCTTTATCTGCCATGGACACCTAGTGGGTACCAGTGTTGGTGACCAGTGATGTGGGATGGCAGAGGTCCAGCAATACCCTCCAAACCTGATGGTGCTCATGACCCCTGCTTGCACAAGTACTCTATGCGCCAGATGAGGGCAGAAGGAGCACCAGGGCTGGGGCAACCAGGGAGGTGTCTAGGACACTGCAGGTCCTGATAGGTATTTGGAGGTATTAGGTTGAGAGGATATAGAAATGGAGTCGAGGATCCCTTAACGAAGAGTGACATCTCTTCTGATTTTTAACTATAGCTTTATTGAGATAATAAATGCATACACCATATAGCTCACACCTTTAAAGAATGCAATTCATCGGTTTTTAGAATAGTCACAGAGTTATGCAGCCATCTCCACAGTCTGTTTTGGAACATTTTTGTCTTCTAGAAAAGAAATCCCAGTAGTGGTCCCTTCGGTTTTCCCCAAGCCACCCCTGAGCCACCCCTCTCCACTGCCCAAGCCCTATGCAACCACTTCCCACTTTCTGACTATAGATTTGCCTATTTTGGATGATTCATGTGCAGACGGTCCCTGACTTATGAAGGTCTGACTTATGAGCTTTTGACTTTACAGTGAGTGGTACAAAAGCATGCACACACACTCACATACACATCACAGTTTCAGAGTGTTATCTGTATGTTCTAGATACAAGTCGTTATTAATAGGTGGCCATCAATCTAAAGTCGTGTCTTCCTTGCAGTCAGTGTCTGCCAGTGCACTCTGGGCCTTCAGTCATGGCCCCTGTGTTTTCTGTTGGCCTCAGTGTACTCTCGAAGACAAGAGACTCTGGCTGGCCCACTGCCGGGATTTCCAGCACCTACCACAGTGCCTGGCCCTCATCTGGTGCACAGACTATTCATTAAGAGCAGGAGATTCTTTTTCAAAGGAGCTGCATTCCCAGTGGATTTTGCTAAAAACTGACCTGATAGAGTTGGAAGTTGGAAACTGAGTGGGAAGGGGTCTTCCAGCCACATCCTGTACCCCAGCAATCCCAACATGACTGCCTCTTCCATCTTGGCCAGTTTCGCTGGTTAGAAAGTTCTTCTTGACCAGACAAAGTCCTGCTTGGCTATAACTTGCACACATTATCCAGCACCTTCCTTTATCTACAGCTGCATTCGAGCCCCACATTTTGATCATCCTTTAAATATTTGAAACCATGTGTCTCTTAAATATTTTCTCTGGGCTGAGTACCTCTAGGTCTTTCAGCTGTTCCTCCTGAGCCAGGAAAGGCCCAACTCCGACCCCTGGGTCACTAACTTAGACCACCATGTGGGGGTGGCACAGGCTGCCAAATAAAGCTCAGGCACAGCCACACCCAGAACTAATGGACCTGGCTCCTTGTTTTCTTTTCCCATTTGAACTGATGAATTTCACACCTGGAAGCAGGATTTTGAGTAGAAGTTCTGAGTACAAACTCTCTAGGTGACTTTTTTTTTAATTTTTTTTTTTTAGTTATAGATGGACACAATACCTTTATTTTATTTTTATGTGGTGCTGAGGATCAAACCCAGTGCCTTCCACATGTGAGGTGAGCACTCTACCACTGAGCTACAAACCCAGCCCATCTAGCTGACTTTTGATAGAAAAAATTCCACTATGATATTACTTTCCATTTAAAGAAGTATCTTTGTTTGTTTGTTTGTTTATTCAGCCAGTCCAGTGTCTTTAGGGTTTTGCTTGAACTTAATGATTCTCAACTTTCAACACCAGTAGACCTGCCTGGGGAGCTCTTAAAACTACAAAGCCCACCCCACCGTCCAAGGCTCTGATTTAGCTGGAATGGGCGGGTCCTGGGAAGGAGTATTTTTAAAGCACCCCAGGTAATTATAATGTACAGCCAGGGTTGTAGACCTTGGCTTTAAGAACTCAGCATTGAACCACAAGAATGAGCAAGTGCTGGAAGTCCCCACAGCATTCTGCAGCTGGCAGGAGCCAGAGGCCAGGTTAGGAGGACACAATTGTTTTCTAAAATAGAAATCTTGTGTTACATTATGGAAGCCATACGTATCAGAGTAAAGTGATAAAAAGTGATCTGATGTGTATACAAAGTGATACACATCAGAAAGAACTGTACAAAGTAGAAAGCAAAACTGTTCTGTTTCTCCTCTCTATTCTTCTTCCCTAAATAACCACCATGACCAGTTTGTCGTATTTTTTCTTTTTTCATGTGCATCTACATACACGTGTATCCCCGTGCACGTACATCCCAAGACAATGTATTGTGTTAGATAGTTGCTGTTTTGCAATCCACTTTACATTTTCTTTTCTCAGTGTATTGTGGACATTTTTCATAACAATAAAGAAAGTTCCACTTTATCCTTAACAGGTAGAGGAACCATACTTTATATAACTTTTCAAAAAAAATGTGTGGGGGGGGGCAAAAAATAAAGTAAAATCAATAAACATTGAATATTCTTTATTTTTTGTTGCGGTGACGTCTTTATGTACATACACAACGCACACATGTACTTTCAAACTTGTGTGAGTAAATTCTTCTAGGTCCAATTGTGAAGTCAAAGAGAATACGTTTGGGGATAGAGATTGCCAAATTGCCCTGCAAAAAGATTGTTCCAGTCTATCCCAGGCAACAATTTCCTAACAAGAGCTATTTGCCATGTGTCAAAAGTTGAACTTTGCTGAGCACAGCAGAGAGGAAGGTGTGAGTGTGCCGGCTGGTGGGGAGGGAGCGCCGGGTCGCTTCCCCTGCGGGCTGTGTGTGGAGGAGCCGCTGGCCTCTGGCCTTCCCAGGCTGCTGCGTGTTGCCCAGGGAAGAGGAAACCAAGCTGTGTGTGTTGACCTTTGCCTTGCTCTCAGGGTGTGACAACGGAGTGGGGCACGTTCACAGGATGTGTGTACCCTGTGTGCCGAGGGCAGTGGGCCAGGGTCAGTCATTGATTTGGGAGTGTGTGGAACAAGAATCCCCCTTTCTAACTCTCCTAGATCCACAGGGTTATATCCAAGCCCTTGGAATGCCCAGGACATAATTATCTGGATGGTTCAGGAGAGGATACATTTGTTTAAAGATTCCAGGGCTCCAGCTCCTCCTCCTGTTAATGTGCATGTAGAGTCCCTGCCTCCCCCCACCCCCCATTTTCATCTGAGGTTGAACCTCATTCCCCCAGCCTGGGCACACTGCCACCTTCTCTGGGCACTTGGGCATCACCCAAGAGCGCCATTACCCATTGTTGTCCTCTCCATTGGGACACCTGCTGGTTCAACAGTATGATAAGCTGGCTTGGGGCCAGAGGGTGGTGGCAGGGTTGGTGGAAGGAAGGTCCAAAGGTCAACCACATATCCTCAGGCGCTCTGGAAAATGTCCCAGTGGGGATCATGCCCAGAACTCTGAAATCCCAAAGGGGATTTCTTTTTAGGCCCCATATTAATTGGTACCCTTAGAATTTTCTAGGGAAAATAATAAAATTCTTAGAAGGCAGAAGACCGTGCCAGTGTTTCAGTCGACTTTTTCAGTGCTGTGGCCAAAAGACCTGATAAGAACAATTTTAGAGAAGTTGGGGCTCCTAATTGCCAACATCTTAGTTCATAGGCAGTCAGCTCCATTTCTTTGGGCAGAAAACATCAAGGTGGAAAGAGTGTGGTGGAGGAGAGCAATTCAGGACATGACAATCAGGAAGGAGAGAGAGATCGAGAGATTGAGAGAGAGAGAGAGAGAGCGAGAGAGCTCTGCTCAACAAGAGCAAAATATTAACTCCCAGGCACACTCCCAGTGACACTCCTCCTCCAATCACACTCCACCTGCCTACAGGTGCCACCCAGTTAATCCCTACCAGGGGATTAGTGCACTGATTAGGTTAACACTCTCATAACCTAAGGATTTCACCTCTACACTTTCTTGCATTGTCTCACACTTGAGCTTTTGGGGGACACTGAATATCTAAACCATAACGTCCAGACACTTTGAAGGGAAAGAATGGGAAAGGGGAGTCCCACTTCACTGGGGAGCCCCCAGATCTGGTCTTGTTCTTTGCTTTTGTGTTCTCAGTTTTTATAGTGAGGCAGGAATTACGGATGTGGAATGAAGGCTTAGGGAGAGTGCTGACTTTTGTGGAGCTGCCGCGATGGTTCCAGAACCATATAAAATGAAGCTCTGATCCTAGCACAGGACTCCCTGCCATCTGCCTCCAAGGCCACCTCGGTACTGAGTGGTTGATCACCCACACAGCAGAGGAGAAGACTGGACCACAAGTCCAGGTCTTGCTCCAGGCAGTGTGGTCTGTTCAAGAAGCTAACGTGGTCCAGCTGTGGAGGGCTGGCCGTGTTTAGTCCCAGGAGCGGTGTTCCCCTGAACCCAGTTGTTTGCCCACGTAGGAAGAAGGTCTGAAGAGCAGCTCCTTACGCTGCTTTTCCGGGGATGCTGAGATAGGGCTTTGGCCGCTGATCTTTTCTTTGAGGTCTCTGTAGGGTCTGTGAGTCCTGGGAGCTCCCAGCTTACACGCTCACTTTCCCTCCAGGAAACATGGAAAAAAGAAATAAAAAAGCCTCTGTCCCTGGAGGCCCCCAGAGCACGCCTGTCCCTTCAGCAAACACTCCTGGGGGTGGCATTGTTTTCCTGGCCCTGGGCGATACAGTTATTTTTTGCTCTTCTACTTTCCCAGGCTGGGCGCATGGTTAGTAGTGGTTCCACCATTGCTGTGTGTGTGCATGTGTTCACACGTGTGTGTTCATGTGTCCCCCTTTTCACCTTCTCCCCTCCTTTTTCTATTCGTGGGTCACAATTCAAGGCTCGTGGCAAGTGGGAAGAAATCAGCTGCCTGCCTCCTCCTTCCTGCTGTCTAAACACCTAACATTTCATCGTGCCAGCACTCCATGCACAGCCTCACATTTCATAGAAAGCTCCATTATAAATTATATTATAGCTAGGGAAACCCTGACTCAGAGAGGCTAAGATATTCACCCAAGCCCACACAGCAGGGAAGTGTAAGGTCTGAAATTACAATCGAACGAGTGCTTTCAAAGCCACTTTCCTCTGTTCCTTTTTGGCACTGTTCCATCTCACACTTTTCCCTGCTTGATTCCTCAGTGTAAGTGTTGCTGCTTCTGCTGAGCTGTAAGGGCCTGGAGTTTGGGACTTTGCTGTACTTTCTATTTAGTTTAGCACAAAACCAGGTACCAGGTAAGCACTCGGGCAGTATTTGCTGACTGCTTTGCTCTTTCACATCTTTAGGGAACATTAAGTGGGCCAAATGTCGTGATGGGCATTAGAACCAGGATGTCTTCAGAGAGCCTCTAGGGTTAACTCACTGAATCATCATGACAATCCCCAAAGTGAGGGACCCACTGTCATTGTGTGGGGTCCTTCAGACCCTCCTGCCTTCACATTATCCCTCAAGTCTAGTAACTCAGGCCCACGATCCCTGCATACACAGGTGATGCACTCTCAAGTGGCATTTGATATGGTATTGGAGTCTGCAGACTGTCCCCGCCTGAGTTCCTTTTAAAAGCCCCTTGTTTATCCCAGAAAAGGCCCAGGTGGCTGGGTCTGCAGGACTCCTGTTTTGGCAGTGATGGGTGGATGTGTGGTTCTGGGAGGAGCCCTCTCTTGGCACACACCCCACCACTCTTTTTGGGGTGCGCTCTGCTGCCTTCCCTCTCACTGCTCCCTGACAACCTGTAGTCTGGGGACTGAGGACCCAAAAGAACCTGCCACCTGATCATTAACCCTGTGGTCAGCCTGTGAGTGTTTGTGTGTGTTGGAGTGGACGTCACTCTGCAAGTCCAGGCTTCTAAGTGGTGGGTGTTCCCCAAATCTGCACCACCACCACCCCCAGGAACAAGCCACCACCCAGAGGATTTGGAATTTTAATAGGGCCACACCCTGAGGTTCTCAGTGTTCCCAGGCTGAGCCCAAAAACTTCAGCCAAGTGGCCTCGGGCTGTTGAATTTGCTTTTGCTGGCCAGGCCTCAGATTGGCAAAGACCCTCGCATCCAGTCAGATATATTTGTATTTTACCCCTTGGCCTCTGGGGCTTACCTCTGGGTTGGAGAGCAGTCTCCAAGGATGTCACCAGCCACCTCTTGGTTGCTCCAGACTCTGTAGGTTTTCTCTCATTAGATTAGTCAGTCATTACCAAGATGTGCCCAGTGGACTGGCAGGCCAAGAGAAGAGGAAGACGCTTTCTGCTGGGAGGGACCCCTGGGAGGGAGATGGACTCACCCGTGTTAAATAGAGACCAGCACAGCACTGTCAAGCACTGGCTCATTCTGCACCAACAATTAGCAGACAAAGGCAGATATAATAATTGGCTAATTGTGAACACAGACCATGAGCACTGCAAGAGATGGACATAGGCTTTTGAGGCTAATGGGGGCCCAGGTCAGACGTTGGCACCCAGGGGGGCTCTGTCTCTGGATGCAGCTGGTGATGTAACACCAGGGAGGCTCAGCAGGCACAGCAGGGAGGAGACAGGGAATTGGCCTTGTTTGGTGTAGCTGCTTGCACCGGAAGCAGTCCGGGGTCCTCTGCCATGCTGGGTGGTCTGGATCTACAGAACAAGGCCTGGCTGAATTTGGGACTTATTGCCACTCTTCCCCCAATCTGCCAGATAAGAACTTAGTACATGGAACAGTGTGAATGGAAAGGTAGAATTTATTAGCACCTTGCGGTGGGGAGGGGCGGCATTAATTTCTTGGGGGAAGAACTTGACATGATGAATTTCAGCAGGAGGCTGTAGCAATGATCATGTCGCCAGATGTAAAGTCCCTTTTATTGACTGCAGGATTGTGTTTGTTCTGACTTCGGGGGGCCATGGTCTTTAGCAGTTAATCCCAAGTGTTGGGCCTCTCTCCATCCATAGACTTGGGGAGTTGAGGAACTGAGCCTGAGGTGATCCTGTGACCTCAAGGACCCTAGAAAATAGTGACAGCCCACACAGCGGAACAAGGTGTCCCTTTCTCTGCATGGATGTAGAGTCTGGGAACTAGAGAATAGGTTGGATTTCACCTCTGCTTGTCCCTTGACTAGCAACTTTGGGCAGTGGACAACTTATCCAATTGTATGCCATGGCCCTAGTCCTAGCCAGCTAGCTGATCCCAGCCCCATGGTGGGGACAGCAGGTATAAGAAGCTGGTCATTGAGTTTCCATTTGACCAAGGGCAGGGTCAGCTGGCCAGGGTCCAGGAAAAATAAGATCTTCCTCAGTAAATGGAGCAGCGGTGCCATGGAGATGTGCAGTGGCCACCACCACTTCTAGCTCTTGCCTCTTGCTGTACTGTGTCAGCAGATGGGGCACAGGTACTTACCAGAGCTTTCTGATTGAGCATGGGTGGGTCCTAGGCCTTCTAGCAATGGTTGGGCCATCTATTTTCGGGTGTTGATCCATCAGCCCAGATCCCATCACGGGCACCCATCCCTCCACAGAACCAGACTGGGCCTCATCCTCTGTGCTCTAGGGTTGAGCTGCAAGTCTGATTTGCATCCAGGTCACGGTCTTGTTGGAGCACAGTTAATGGAGGAGAGAAGTACCCACTGGGAAGACAAGTTTGGAAAGTTTGGACTTGGCTGGCCACCTGAGCTGGGGGACCGAGGGCAGCCTCACATGGGTCATATGAGAGCGCCACACTTGTGCCTGCAGCGGGGGGATTCTCCTCCACACAGGTAAGCCAGCAGGGGACTGTGACCGTCTGGCCTCCTGCGCCTGGGCTGACCCAGGGGAAGCTGCACACAGTTGCTGGTCTCTAGTGAGGCTTCATAGCCGCCCACCATCTGCCCGAAATGGCCGGAGACGGGGAAATAGAATCCGTGCATTTTAAAATCCAGAAGGAAGGGAAACTCCACCCGGGAAACATAACCCCAAGTACTGTGCTTGGAAGCAGGATGTTTAATTGCCAAACCTTTCTTGAGACCCAGCTGCCGGGTAATGTTATCTTGGCTGCTCCTGAGACCAGAGGGGATTTATCTGGGCCCCTGACGCAGGCTCGGTAAACAGAGCTGGCTTTCTCGGGTGACCTCCGCCCTGTCCCCCTTCCCAGCACCTGCTCTTTCTCTGCAGTTTATCTCTAAAGTTTCCTGCGCCAGCAGGGAGACCTAAGAAACTCCGGTGTCAGGGTAGGGCTGCTAGGAATAGGCCAGGCTGGAATTTTGTGTCCCCATCACTCATTTGGAGGGATAATCTAGGATATTCAAGGTTTGGAAGAAAGCAGACAGGCCGATGAGAGAACAGGCTCTGGAGACTGTCCTCGTGTCCTGGGCTTATCTCTAGAGAGGACTTTGACTATTTCCTCAATGCAGGGAGCCTCTCGCACATCCCAGAAACTTCAGAGAAACTGAGAGTCTACCCCCTGCCATTGTGTCATGCTTGTGCCACCTGGGGCATGGGAAGGGAGGAGCAAGGTGTCAACAGGAGCAGTTCTTTGCCAAACAAGGGAATAAGTTTGTTTGTTTTTTTGTTTTTCTGGGGGAGGGGGTATGGCCCTGTCCTGGCTATGTGGCTATAACTGATAAGGGTCATAGGGACAGTTTTCGGTCACCCCTTTCCTCTGACCAATTCTCCACAGCATGCATTTTTGGTGTGGGTCCAGGTCAATGGACCCACAGAACAGAAATGGTTCCTATAAGTTTTCAAAAGACAAAGGACTTTTCCAAGGGGAGGGGGCATGTTTAGTCACGTGCCAACTAGTCCTAGGCTAGGAATTGGGGGGGTCTGTGTCCCCATCCCAGCTTTTCTACTAAGAGTGAGCACCCTACAGTGATAACTGTGCATGCATCAGGCCTGGCAGCCCTGAAGGTGGTGACCACTGTATGGAGGAGTCTGAAGGTCTGGGAGGCCGAGCTGAGGTCTCCCAGCCTCTAACAAGGTGGTGGTGGGAGTGAAACCTGGCTGTGGCTGTCTCCAGAATTCACTCCTTACCTGACCATCCCCATTGGCAAGTCACCGTGCTGGGCCCTAGGTTCCTCTTCTGCCAAAGAAGAGGCCATTTAGCATGTAACACACACACACACACGCCTCCCCAGATCCCAGCTGCCAGGGACTGTGAGCCTGTGATTAATTCTCTCTGGGAGGTGAAGGGAAGCCCCTAATTGCTCCACAGGGTGGAGGGTGGGTGTTAAGCCCCAGTTAAGCCCTTCCTCTGGGCTTCGCTTGGTTGGCCCCGGAGAAAGGCTGCTGTCTGTGTCCTGCAGGGGCATTCAAGTGCTTTCTCTCCAGGCTGGCAAGGCCACTCGGGGCCTCCTTAGGTTCAGCAGGCAACACCTGGCAGGTGCACACAGCTGCTCCCCGCCTGGGGACCTGTGGGAAGGGGAAGTGCAGATGGAAGTGGGGCCCGGGAGAGATGGAGCCGGAGGTCAGCAGCGGGAATGGGGTGGGTTCTAACGTGTGGAAATCCCAGTGCCTCCTGCCTCATCGTGAAGCCTTTGGAGCACACGGTTCCTCGGTGGTGGTCTGGGTTCATAGCAGTCCTAACCGCCGGCTTCTGTCTGGGCCCCAAGTTCTGTCTCTTCTTGGTGTTGAGCTCTCACGGTTGTCTGTACTACACCCTGTCTCCACCGTGTTCCTCTTGGCCACCCCCCCGAGCATGTGCTGGCTCACACTTTCCAGGTCACCTGCAGCTTTATTTTAAAAGATGTCTTTCAGGCCTGATCAAGTAGTTTGATTAAAATATTCACACTCCCACATTTTCATATAGGGAGATAGTCCAGAGGCTCTGGTTTGAATGTCCCCTCCAAGCTCAAGTTGACATTTAATTTCCAGGTAACAGTGTTAAGAGGCTGGTCCTTTAAGAGGTGAAGTGGTCATGTGGGCTCTGCTCTCCTAAATGGATTAATGCTGCCATCGTGGGAGTGGGTTCCTGATAGAAGGATGAGTTCAGCCCTGATTCCTTTCTGTCTCTTGCATTCACTTGCCTTTCCACCTTATGCCATGGAATGACCCTTGCCATATGCCAGCACCATGGTCTTGGATTTCCTAGAGTCCAGAACCATAGCAACTTCTATTGTTTATAATTTACCCAGTCTCAGGTAATGTGTTGAAACAGCAGAAAATGAACTAAGATACCCAGTATGGTCAAGAACATGGGGTGTGGACTCAGCTAGATTGGGTTCAAGTTTATTGTTTAATATGTTACTGGTTATGGAGCTCAGTCAAGTGACTAACTTCTTTGAGCCTCCCCTTTTTCCTGTGCCATGTGAAGATACCATTGGTTGCTACTTTGTGGGGCTGAAGATTAAATGAGCTAATAGGTATAAAAACTTTACACTGTACTAGCGTGTCGTCACATTTGGTTACCGAAACATAAGCTAACGCTTTGTTAGCTAAGTGGTTTTACAATTTATTGTATGAGACATACATTTACATATGATATAAAGCAAAGCATATCCATGTCTATTTATTATAATAAGTCAATAATTTATTGTGAGCTTGTGAAGGTAGGGATGGCCTTTTATTTAATGTTCTTCCTTATCAGAATCTCATGTCATAAATCTCTGATGGCCATGTCCAGTCCTAGTTGCCTGGCGTTATGGCTCTTTCCTCAGCTGCATTTGGGAACAAATTTTCCCCCCAGCATGAAACTGGCTCCGTGACTTAGCGATGTTAGGGGAGCAAGCACAGTTACCTGAATGCCAGTCATGCAACCTGGGCATTCATGGGCAAGCCCTGGTCCAGGCAGCAAGGGAGGGCAGCAAGTGTGTGCCCAGGGTCTAAATGCTGCTCTTCGCTCACATTCTCTCTCCTCACCATGGCCTGGACCCTAGCCTTCTCTGGCTACATTGGCCTCCTCACTGGTAGTGCCCCTCCAGACTTCTGTAATCAGAATCACTAGGCAAAGGCCTGGCAATGTGCATTTTTGCAGGTCTCCCAGGGAGACCTGGTGTGGGAACCACCACTGGGGACCTACAGCTTCTGCCTCTCTCCTGAGGTCTCACCTGGGTCACATCTGGCCCAGGCACCAAGGGAGTTCAGCACAAGAGCCCTGTGGTTATGGGAGATGGCCCAGCTCTCTAACTAAGGCCTCTCCCAGGAGGAACAAAAATATTGGGAACAGCAGGCAGGATTGTGGGCAGGAGCTCTCTCTTCTTCTCCAGCAACCTAGTGGCCCAGATACCTTCCAGAATGGTTTGAGGCAGTAGCCTTGCGGAGCCTGAGGGGGCCTTGGGAACTGGGGTGCCATTCTGGCTCTGAAACACCTTCATTGCCAGAAACCCGCAGAGAAAAGCTCGCAAATGAGCTAACGTCTCTTCTGTGAATCTGCTTCTTATTTTACAATCCTGTTTGATTGTTCAATGTAGCAAGATATTTCTGAGTACCTGCTCTGTGCCAGGCACCAAGCTAAGACTTAGGGACACTTAGGTGACTTGCAGCTCTCTGAAGGGCTTATGGTCTCTGAAGCATTGTTCAGAGTGAGTGCTGAGGATGAACGCAGCGGAATAACTTGGGCTTATTGAAAGTGTGGATGTCTGAGTCCCCATGCCCTGGTCTGCCTATGCAGAATTTTAGCCAGTGACCTAGGCACACATAATTTTGGAAGATCCCTCATGGAATCTTCTAAAATCACTCTAAAGTTTGAGAACCAGTAGATTAACCACCTTAAAAACAAACAAGCAAAAAAGGTAATGACCCCAATTTTATGTTCATTGTATATACATATATAAGAAAGGAAATTAGGGGCTGGGATTGTAGCTCAGTAGTAGAGCGCTCACCTAGCGCACACAGGGCCTTGGGTTCGATCCTTAGCACCACATAAAAATAAATGAATGGAATAAAGGTATTGTGTCCAACTACAACTAAAAAATAAATATTTTTTAAAAAGAAGGAAATTAAAATCACTTGTTTTAATCTTACCCTTCTAAGAAAATCATCATTAACATTTTATTGAATGTCCCTCTAGATGTGTGCAGGTCTGCAAGTGGGTGCAGTATATTCAGATGTATATTGTAGCATCCACATGGTACCTGACATTCATTTCTAGGGGGACAGATGGGACAAGAAGCATGGCCCTGACCCTGGTGCACCTACACATGTAAAAGATGTCCAGCACGGCTTGAAGGCTTGCCTTGGTCACCTGCTCACCTGTTCTTCCCTTTTCCCACAGGTATACATTATCAACGTGACCTGGTCCGACTCTACCTCCCAGACCATCTACCGGAGGTACAGCAAGTTCTTTGATCTGCAGGTGAGTTGGCTGGAGCCCAAGTCTTTCTGATGGACTGGCCTCTCATGACCCCCATCAGAGCCGTCATGGTTGGAATTGAGGTTGGTGCAGAGGGACAGATGAGGGAAGCTGTGCTTGTCCATCTGGGATATGGCACGCAGACACTCAGGGCATTATTGACTTGCTCAACAAAGAGGCAGGAGGATGGCTGTGGGTGCTAAGGCCTGAGCAGACATGTCTGTAAACATTCAGGATGAGACACAAGCCGCCACATCATTTCAGGCAAAGAAAAGCAAACATGAGGAGAAGACCGAAACAGAAAATAAGCAACTTTTTGAACTCCAGACGCAAACGGTGCATACCACTGTGTCTGCCTAACCAAATAAGGCACTTGCCACCCATTTTGTACATGTGGATGGTCGGTGTGTGTCTCTAATTCACACAGGCATGTTCTCACAGGGGGGTGGTATTACAGAGCCTGCAGTTACCACTGCAGACACCCCTTGGTGCCAACCAGTTTCGTTAGTCTTCTTTTAAGTGACAAGTGACACTTTTACATTTATGCTGGTTGAGACAAAAAATATATCTGGGAAGCTTATGCAGCCTACCAGATGGAGAGAAGAGCAGTGACTTTGGGCAGACCTAAGCCCCAGATCAGCTTTCCCTCTGTCTTTTCTTTGTTTCCCTCTGACACTGTCCTCAGCTTCTATTCCCTCACACCCTGAGGTGCTTGACTGTGAAGAGTTCTTGAATTTCTTATCTGTGGTTCCCAACAGCAGACACACTGACTCTCTCCCAGTTCCAAGTTGACAAACACAAGGGAAGACTCTGATTGGCCTAACTTGGGTCAGGTGCTCTTTCTCGACCAATCAGAATGGCCAGGGATAGAGGGCCTTATAGAACAGACAAGGCCACCAGGGAGTCTACTCCTGTGTGTCAGAGGCAAATGTCAGAGAAGGGAGAGAGTCATTGCAAGTTGACTGAGGTATTCTAGATTCTTCCTCAGGGTGTGAACTTGGTTACACTGGGGTATTCTGGATTCTTCCTCAGGGTGTGAACCTGGTTACACAGACCAGAGACACCCACTCCTAGCCCTCAGGACAAGAGTTCCCTCCTTTGCTTGCTTGCAGGCCTTTGATGGTGGGTTGTCTGAGAGGCAAGACTGAATGTTTGCCCCCTAATACCTGATTTTATCTCCTGTCCTTATTGTGCTTCCTCTGAGACAAACCAAAGGTAATTCAGCTGCCTGTATTACCTTCCTTTATTCCCTGGTCATTCTGACGGAATGTCCCATTGCATATGGGATTGAAAGCCATTCCTTATCCTCTGCCTTCCTTCTCTTCCTCTTTCAGTTCCTGTCCAGTCTCCTTGGGTCCTTCCAGCATAAACTGGTGGGATTTGCTGACACCCCATCAATGAGTACAGTGTGCCGGACAGGAAATGATAACTCAGTTGGGGAGAGGCAACCTGAAAGGGCTCATTGATGAGTGGGATGAGGTCTGAAAGCCAGTGGAAACTTCCAAATCAGGACTTTTCTTCTCCCCCCTTTCCATTCTGGCCCCCTACTCCCTCCCTAGAATCTCACAAGAAAGGAATTTGCTTCCCCTCTTCTCCCTTGCCCAGAGGGCTCATTTCCTGCATGTTGGGAGGGGACACAAGCATGGAACAGCTTGTCGTGATGGCCAGGCTTGTCCTTGTGGGTCCTTACCATCAGTGTGCCATTATCTGTGGTTCCCACATCTGCAGATTCAACCAACTGCAGATCAAAAATGTTTGGGAAAAAGGTTTCTCTGAACATGTACAGACTTTATTCCTTGTCATTATTCCCTAAACAGTGCCGTAGAATAGTTGTTTCCAAGAAATCTAGAGATTTAAAGTATGGGAGGATCTGCACAGGTTATATGCAAATACTGTGCCATTTTATATAAGGGACTTGAGCACCAGAGATTTTGATATTGGTCCTGGAACCAATTTTCTGTGGACCCTGAGAAATAACTGCAGATACAGCTGGAGGGGGTTGAGCTGCACCTTTGGAATTTGGCTTTGGAACCCAACATAGCATCTTTGTGAGCCCCTTCACACACCATGTGCCTTCTCCCATTCATTTTCACTTTCCATAGTGTTCATTCACTTATTTTCATGACTTTCTTATTTATCAGGATTGCTGGTTTTAATATGGTAGCTCCTATAGAGGAAGAGAAAACGGAATGCGTAACTCTGGTTTTCTAAGAGGCTGTGTAGAGAGACATGTTGCCTGAGACTGGTTCCTGACTATCATCATGTAACTCTGGAAAGGTTCTTTAACTGCTCCAGACTCAGTTCTCTGCTCTGCAGAATGAAAGCCTGAATGGTATTCACTTGGCAGGGTTGTCCTGAGGATTTGATGAGGTATCACAAGTGATGAGATGTTGGGCTGTGCTGTCCAAGGGGCTGGGGCTTTGGATCTATCCCATGTGTGCTTCACCCTGCAGATGTCCTGCTGTGTGCTGGAGTATTCAGAGTATGCAGGCACAGCCTCTGTCTGGAAGGAGCCTCTGGGGTAGGCAGGAGAAGGAGTAGCAAAAATGGCACAGGCTGAGAAGCAGACTTGAGCAAGACAAGGTCTCTTCCTCCCGGGTGGCCCACAGGCCTGGTCTCAGAACCATCTTGCCCCTCCCCTTTCTGGCTGAGCCCCACCTCCCCCTGACCATAAAGGCCAGGCTCAAGAAGCCAGCCCAAGGAAAACTGCATGTGGTTCTGGGCCTTCTTGGGGCTACAGACCCATTGGTGAATCTGGTAGAAACCTTTTCCCCAGAAAAAGCGCATATACGTACAATTTTATTTACAGCAGCAAGTTTTCACGGACCCCCAGTGGGCCTCTAACAAAGAGCCACCGAGCCAAACTAGTTTAGATCATGAATTTTGCATTCCTTTCTGGTGCTGCTTGGACACCATTTGGGGATTTATATATGGCATTCTGAGGATCGCATGTGGCCTGGATACCCCTTTGATGGTACCCTGGGCCACACTCCCCCCCAGCACAAGTTGGTTACTCTGTCCCCAGTGTGGGTGTCCTTATGTATTCCCCCTGATTTCTCCCCTGCCACATGGTGTCTTTTGCCTCTGGAGGAGGTCAGGTTACCCCAAGAAGGCCTTGGGTTCCCACCTCTAATGTAACTCAGGAATCGTGTGCAAGGTGATACCAAATGAACCTGACCCTCCTCTGACAGTGAGTTGAGGGCCATGGGGTACATTCAGATCCAATCTCATCCAGAGAAGCACACTTCCATTTTTCCCTCTAGGGGGCCAGCAGGGAGTTGCACAGCCATGCCCTGCCCTGCATGTCCCAAGCCATGAGGTCAGAGAGCAATTAAAAGGTGCTGTATTGCAGACCTGACCAGAACCCCCAGACTGGGCTTTTCATTTCTCTCTGCTGCAGAGTCCAGGCCAGCACCATCCCCCACCCCACTCTATGCACACTGAGATTCGGGACGTCACTCTGGGTTCCCATCTTCCTCTGCCGGGACCTGACTGCTCTGTACATGGAGAAAAATCCCTGGGCATGGACAGGTTCAGGCACACAACATAGCAGCCAGCCCTGAGGGGCAGCAAGAGGGAGCCAGCGCCAGAGGGCTTGCACTTGTGACCTCTTTGAGGTGACCCATGGCATTACTGAGCCCGCTACAGGGCACTTAGACCTCTGATGGTACACAGGTACAGAGAAGGTGTGCAGAGAAGGTGGTTCTTCATAGGCCATAGGGGAAATTGCAGGGCTAGGGGAGAGAAGGCAGAGAAGTCAGAGATGGCAGGTAAGTGCTCCTGCAGCGCTTACCCAAGCCTTAGCCTGGGCAGGGCAGATCCTGTTATCTCGCTGCTCCCTTCCCACCCTGCCACACACCTTCCTCACTGCTGGCTAACTGCTTCTGGCAAAGCCCCCAGTTAAGGTTGTCAGATAAGTACCAAATGTCCTATAAGCTGAATTTCAGATAAACAACAAATCCTTTTTTTTTTTATATGTGTATTCCAAATATTACATTGGAAGTACTCACACTAAAAAAGCAATTTGTTCTTTATGTGAAATTCAGAAGTTTACTGTGTGTTCTGCATTTTTATTTGCTCAATCTGACAGTCCCACCCTGGCTATGTGAGTGGTGAGAGTGGAAGCACAAAGAGAATGAGACACATAAGCCTGCACAGAGCTTGCCAAGGCATTTGTGCTTTGCAGAGCAAAAATGGCACAGGCCGAGAAGCAGACTTAAGCAGGACAAGGTCTCTTCCTGCCGGGAGTCTATATCTAGTGGGGAGAGAAGACTTTTATTTATTTATTTATTGGTACTAGGGATTTAACCCAGGGGCACTCGACCACTGAGCTACATCCCCAGCCTTTTTCATTCTTTGTTTTTGAGACAGGGTCTTGCTAAATTGCTTGGGACCTTGCTAAGTTGCTGAGGTTAGTCTTGAACTTGCAATCCTCCCTCAGCCTCCCGAGCTGCTGGGATTACAGGCATGCATCGCCACGCCCGGTGGAGAAAAGATTTTTTGATAATTAGTTCACTGTAGATGAGATAAATACTAGATTGGGGTACAAAAAACATGCTCTGCGGGATTGGAGTTGTGGCTCAGAGGCAGAGCACTTGCCTAGCACATGCGAGGCACTGGGTTTGATCCTCAGCACCACATAAAATAAGTAAAATAAAGGTATTGTGTCCAACTACGGTTAAAAAAAAACTTTAAAAAAATGCTCTGTGATAAAGAGGAAGGAAAGTGCATTTTTCCTGGGAGGTAGACAGAGTACACCCATATGGTCTCAATTGGTGGTGGTAGCCTGGAGTGATAGACATATGCCCCCATCCCTCCTTTGGGGGGATTTGGTTGGGTTTTGAGAACCACAGTTATTGGAGTGAAGTGTGTCCCTAATTTATTTGTTAGCTTGTTCACCCATTTATTTCTGCTTCTTCCCTCCCTCCCTCCTTCCCTCCATCCATTCAACAGGTAGGTAGTGTCTGCCCTCCTCATCCCCGGTGGTGTGCTAGGCTCTGGGGGCACACTGATCTGGTTCCTGATTCCATGGGACTCACAGTTTAGTGGGCAAAGTCAGATTCTGCTTTTAAAAAGGCAAATAATACTTTACACTCTTCCAGATGTGCAGAGAAGGTGCCACAGACATATGACAAGGAAACTTTATACTCTGGGCTTGTAGCAGGCTTCCTTGAGGAAGTGAGTTTTATCTCACAGATTGATGAGGTATTTTATCTAATTTTACTTTTGAGATCTGGAATTCTTTTGTGCTTCTAAGAAGATTCTTTCCCCAGACAAATGCATGAGCACACACGTGCCCCAGGCGCGAAAGCTTTGAGACTCGTGTTAAGGCTATAGCCACTAGCCACGTGTGGCTCTTTAAATTTACATTAATTTTAAAATTTAAGAATGAAATTAAAATTTTAGTCCCTTGGCTGTACTTGCCACACTATGAGTGCTTAGTAGCCACAGTGGCTAGTGGCTCTGTGTTGAGCAGATGGGATGTTCCTATCATCACAGAAAGTTCTGTAGGGCTGTGCTGCATTAGCAGGCTCTGTCTGGCTTCATGCCTATCCCAGAGTGCTCAGCAGCCCTGCCAGGCCTTCCTCATATTACCTGCTAAAATCTTCTAGGGCTCCAGCAAGAAGAGGGTGACTATGTCCTGCATGATTTTCCCCATCAATAGAGCATTTCAGCAATTCCAAACACCTCAGTTTCCAAGGAACCAGGTCAGTTTCCAGAGAGGGCTTCAAGAGCATTTCAGATGTCAAGTTGAAAACAGGGAAGAGGTGAAGCTCTTGATTTCTAAAAATAACTCCCCACTTCACCCTGTGGGACCAGGAAAAGGAGCTGTCCCAGAGGGAGCTAGGCAGGACAGGGCCTAACCTTGAGGCCTGTTTGGTTATAAGGGGACTGTCTTGCATTAAGGGGAGGAGGAGGAGGGCGAGGGGCCACAGATGCCCTTTAAGTTGCCTTCTCATTGGCAGCTGAACCACATTTCCCCTCTCCCTCAATTTCCTTGTACAGGTCCTTCACTTTAAGTGGCTTCCCCATGACCTGCTCTGAGGGAGGACCGGAAGGCTCTCTGAAGCCCTGGCTCTATCGGGGGTTGTTTCACAGCCTGACCTACAAGGCACTGGGCTGCAGTAATTTCTCTGCAAACATTGGCTCCATGGTGCTGCTGGTCCTTTAGTCTGAACCCTGGCCAGCAAGTGCACTGGGTCAATATTTGATCAGAGCTGGGAGAGGCCCTCAGCTTTCCCTGCACCACTTGGAAGACAGAGTCAAGAGAGCTGTTCAGGTCTGCTCGTTTGCTCTGAAGGACTTAACCTATTTTGAAGAGCTTTTATCTCTCTTCCTTATTCCTTGCTCCAGACGCTGCCCACGTAGCCACCCCAGGGTGAGACTCACTTTCCAGCTCTTGAATAGCCTGACTAATGATGAGTGAGCAAAGCTATATTCCCTGAATTGCTAATACCCAGCATTGGATGGATGTGGGTTTGGATGTGGGTGTGGGTGTGACATAACTTATGGATATTTATGGGATCGTTGCATTTTTAGAATCAGAAGAATTCTTATTCTAAATCTTTCTCTTTACAGGTAAAGAACTTTATTGATTTTTTTATTTATGAAATTTATGAATTTTATTTCAGTTTGTGGTCCAGAGTGGATCTCAGCTGATTTCCAACTGGGTGATCCTGGTGTGTGGCAGGAATCAACCTGAGAGCAAGAAGGCTTCTCCTTTCCTGCAGATCTCTGCCTTTTAGGGAACATGTTCTAGATCATTGACCCTAGATGAGAGGCAAGAGGTCAAATCCTGGGGAGGTAACTTAGCCAGTTCCAAAAATGATTTTATGCCAAAGAGGTTCTGACACCCTTTGTACAGATATGGTAGCTCCAACCCAGCATTGGGGTATGCTGTGGCCCATTGTGATTGCTTACACAGAAGAGAACATTGACCTTGACTGAGGTCAGTCCCAGTCCCAGGAGGGCTCAGAGAGCCTCCTGTTCTTTGACATGATGACAATGGGAAACAAATGACGATCCACAGAGGAAACAAATGACCATCCAAAAGCCAACTGTGGTATTCTCATACGGCTTAGTTCCATGGTCAAAACAAATGTGATTGATCTCAGTTCCATGGAAGAATCCCCAAGAAATGTCAACGAACGAACAATTGAAAGTTTCAAGACAATATTTACAGGATGATGACAATTATTCAAACAACAATAACAGTAAGACATATCTTTTGCAGATACATATACAACACATGTATGTAGAGATTCTTAAGAGATCTAGAAGGTTGGTCACCATTATCTCTAGACAGGGGTTAGGGTACATGAGTTGAGGGAGAGATTGTTTTTGTTTTTTTTTTTTTAAATATTTATTTATTAGTTATTGGCGGACACATCATCTTTGTTTGTATGTGGTGCTGGAGGATCGAACCCGGGCTGCACGCATGCCAGGCGAGCGCGCTACATCCCCAGCCCCCGAGGGAGAGATTGTTTAAAGGAGAACCTTAGCCTCATATGGAAGGTTTTGCTGTTTCAAAAAAGAAAACTGTACTCATGTGTTATTTGTAACATTAATATTTAATAACTAAAGAGTTAACTATTGGCATGGTGGTGCACACCTATCATCCTGGGGCAGCTACTCAGGAGGCTAAGGCAAGAGGAGCCCAAGTTTGAGGCCAGCCTGGAAAACTTTGTGAGACTCTCTCAAAATAAAATAAAAAGGACTAGAATGCTTACCTAGCATGTTATAAGTCCTGGGTTAAATCTCCTGTGCCACAAGGGAAAAAAAAAGTTACCTTTGAGGCAAGGCAAGGAAAGTGGGAAATCTAAAATAAAATATATCACTTGTGGGGCTAGGGTTGTGGCTCAGTGGTAGAGTGCTTGCCTTGCATGCATGAGGCCATGGGTTTGATCCTCAGCACCACATACAAATAAATAAATAAATAAAATTAAAGATATTGTGTCCATCTACAGCTAAAAAAAATATTAAAAAAAAATATATCACTTGTGGTCATTACAATAAAATAGGACATAAAATACAGGTTAAAAAGTAGACATTAAAAGGATATCTAGTAAGAGAAAGAAAATGGAATTAATTATTAAAAGCATATTGCCTTACTTTTCCTGGATTATCATTCTGGATCATTTCAGTAGAATATAACTGGTTAGATCTCATTAGAACCAACCCCTCAGACTTGTCCAAATTATCTTGTCAAACTAGAATCTTGTCTTGAAGTATTGCTTAAAATCCCTGAGCTAAATATAGAGCAAGAAGCCCTTTGGCAACAGTTCTTGTGTCAGGACGAAACCACAGTGAATCAGGTAATGGTAGAGAGCCCAGTGGTTAGGGCATGTGCTCTAGGACCAGGGTGTCTGGATTCCAAGACCAGCTCCAGCCCTTACTGACTGTATAACCTTTGATGAGTTATTTAACCTCTCTGTGCCTCAGTTTTCCCATGCTTATAATGGGTCCAATAAAAATACCTGCCTCATAGGGTGTAATAGAAAGAATGAAATGAAATGATCCGTGTGGAATAAGCCCTTAGAAAAGTGAGGGAAGCTGAAACATTCCTGGTTAGGACCTCAGAAACTTAATTCTAAGGGGAAACAGCCAGAGAGTCTCCACGCCATCTGGAGACAAAGGTTTCTTCCTGTGCTCCATTAACATAGACTTCACTTTCGCCAGATAGCGTGGTCTGCCTCTATACTGTAATCTCCATCCCATTTCCTCCCAGCAGTGTTATTAAGAAAACACTATTTTTTAAAAAGTAATTATTGGCTGGCAGCTTTTCTTGCTCTTGGAAAGAGGGAGGCATCTTTCAAATGCCTGATGACACAGAGGGATTCCAGGGGAGCCCTTTGGGGCTTCTGTTGGTGCCCAGGAATTCCATCACTGGCTTTCCTCCCCCGGGGGGCGGGTGGCTCCTCTTCCAGGCACTCCCTTTCCTCTCACCCCTGGGACCGAAGGTGAACCCTAGTTTCTTTCCTGCTATGTACCCCTTGGGCAGGTCTTCTCTGGGGGACAGCATGCCAGGGCTGGGAAGGGCTGTGGCATGATAGGAGGAGAGGGCCTGAGTCACCTGGTCCCTGGAGGTAGGCTCAGGATGGGAAAGTTGCTTACCACCCAGTTTTCGTCTTGGGGTTTCATAATGTTCAGCTGGAGGCATTGGGAAAAGTTGGGTTTACTTTTCCCCCCTCTAAGCACATGGCATTTGCACCCTCTTGTGTAGTTTTGCAGCTCTGTGAGTTTGGAAAGACCCTTTTTTACAGGTGGGGCCTCTCAAATCTAGAGCAATTCAGGGACTGGCTCTGAACAGATGGAGAAGGGGAGGGGACAGAGGCAGCAGGCACGAGTATCTGGGGGGCTCTGCACATCTGTGCAGAAGGGAAACAAGCAGTAGGTGAGCTCAGGCCCTAAGAACCTCTATACAGGGCCAGCCACGCAGAGCCTGTGGGTACAAAGAGCACAGAGGGGCTTGTCCAGCCCTCTCACAGTCCAGAGTTGTGGCATTCCCCCGGTCCTGCAGGCATGCTCAGGAATCAGGCTGTTCCATACATGATCTGTGAGCTCCTTTTGGGTACCTGTGTGCATCAGATCCAGGTGCACACTTCTTAAGGCTCAGCAGTTCAGCTGTGTCTGTTCCTAACAGATGTAAAGCCCTGTCAGAGAAGTCCCTCTGGTGTGCGCTGGGAAGTCAGAAGCCTTCTCTTCCCTTTGCCACCTCTCAACATCTCTCTGAGGTCAGACTGGGATTTTTTCCTTCCTTGCAAAGGGAAGCTCCTTCACAGACAGGGGAAGTCAGAAGAGCAGCTGGAGTATCCTGCAGGTATTAAGCCATGGCACTGGTCATTGTCTCTAAATTTTTGGAAGTCTTTTGAATGAGGGCTATGTGCAAATACCACAGTTATGAAAGGTACATGCTTGTCACAAAACAATGTTAACCATGTCCATTGGGGAATCATGTAGAACTGTGAGTTTTACAACCAGAGGCCCTTAGAGGTCAGCTACCAGCATTTGTGTCACCATGATCGTCATGCCCACCGCAGACATCTTTCATTGCTCATGGTAAATCTCCCAACCTGTGCCCATGGCAGACATTATTAATCCACCTTGAGCCCACACATCATCTCAGAATCTTTCTAAAACACAAAACCAAGCTGGGAGTGGTGGCGTATGCCTGTAATCCCAGCGACTCAGGTGGTTGAGGCAGGAGAATTACGAATTCGAGGCCAGCCTGAACAATTTAGGGAGGCTCTAAGCAACTTAGTGAGGCTCTAAGCAACTTAGTGAGACCCTGTCTCAAAAAATAAAAAACAAAAAGGGCTGGGGATATAGCTTAGAAAAGCACCCCTGGGTTCAATCTCTAGTGCTAAAAAAGGAAAAGAGAAAAAAAAAATCTTCAGGGAGTCACCACTTGTCAGTTGGCAATGGCCTTTTGGGGTGAGATTGATTGACTACCCTCAGAGCTAGCTCCTTTCTATTATTGGACAAATGAAAAAATGAGACCCCAAGAGAGAAGTGATGTGTCCAAACTGATGGGACCAGCATGTGACAGCTGAGTGCTCCAGGTGCTAGTTCATTTCTGTCTGAGTTTCTAGCCCACCCAGAAGTCTTTCTGGTTTTGGGGTGAGGAGGGCAGGAAGCTCCTGCTGCATCACAGAGAGAGCTCCTGGTGAGGGGTGAGGCACCGTTCTCCCTCCCCAGAGAGAAGTTGCCTGTGCCAAGAACAGAAGAACTGTCTAGCTCCCAGAAAGGTCCACACAGCTCCCTCAGGCATGGGCGCTGCCTGGAGCGCAGCCCCTCTGCCTGTCCCCCGCCATAGACTCCTTCCTTGTCGGACAGTAAAACCTCAGCCCCGCCAGGGGCAGCGTGAGTCAGCCGCACCACCCTGTGACTCCTGGGAGTTGCGCACCTTGTTTTCCTGGTAGAAGGTGTCATACCAGGGCGTGTTTGGGTGTCACATCAGGAAGGCTGTGGAATGCAGTTGCTGCCTTGGTCACCTCCTCCTGCTCTGGTCTTGGCCCAAAGGCCCGACCTAGAAAGCTCAGCTCTGTCCTCACCGCGTCTTCATCCACCCCTCTTTGGATAACCAAAGGGAAGTTGGATGGAAAGTGCTTAGGGGGACAGTGCGCCTTCTCCAAACTGGAGAATGACGGGAAGGAATGTCTTTGGTGGCCAGGTGAGTGACGCGTGTGTGTGTATGTATGTGTGTGTGTGTGTGTGTGTGTGTTGCACACCCCAAAGCTTTAGCTGATCAAGTCGGTCCCTTCCTGCCAGGAGGAATTTCGTGTCCATCCTGGCACCTGTGGAGGCGTGACAGCTAAGTGCCTGGCACTGTGCTTGTACTGGGGACCTCAAGAGGAAGAGGCAGGCCGGTGGCCCTGGTCTGGACAGGAGCTGTCAGCTGGTAGAAGAGTCTGGGCAGGCTGAATGCCCAATGGGTGTTGCCCCAGAGAGGATCGAGCCCTAGTGTAGACCACGCCATCAGGCCTGCGTGCTGTGGCAGATAGCATGCTGTGTGACATGGGCCTTGGCATCCTGGACTGCCCACCTCCCGCTGGCTATGGCACCAGTCAGCTTGCTTTTGCTTTGATTTCTATGGCAATGGGCATGTGGGCCAGCCAGAGTGAGCTGCAGGAGCCTGAGGTGTGGGCCCTTCTGAGGGAAGACAGAGTTTGTTCATCCCTCTGGGAGGTGATCTACCACCAGCAGGGCCCCTGGGGAATGGGAGCTGCATTGATTCCCCTCATCAGCCACCCACCACTCCACACTGGACCCCGGCCCCCGGGTGAATTTAAGGTCTGCAATCACCAGGTCTCAGGAAGGCTTGTTTAAATCAGACCACGGTGGGAGTCGCTGGAGAATTCGAGGTGCTTTCTTTATGTGATCAGTTTAGCTGCAGCCAAAGAAAAGATTTCAGATCTCCAGAGACCTCCACTGTAACTCTTCAAAAGGGCTTGTGAGTTCCTGGTGCCTAATCCCCAACTTCCCAAGTGGGGCAGTCCCTTGCAAAGGGAAAACTCAGGCGGTGCCATTTGGGCCTTATTCCCACCTCTTACCAGTTTTGTGACTGAGGGATTATCTAACTTCCAGGAGTTTCCACCATTTTACCTGCTAAATGGCTGTCATTACAGAATCTGCCTCAGAATGGTTGTGATTTTAAAGAGACAAGGCACAGGAAACCTTTGCCACCTGCCCCGAGCAGTTGTGAAGCATCAGTGTGAGTTGTGTGGGGGGTCTTAGCCTTTCTGAAGAAGGAAAGGGCTCCAGGTTCCCCCTGTGAACAGTGTCTACCCAGCCTGGACCAGAGGAACATGTCCCCAGTCACCAGAGGTTCCTGGGCACCTTCAACCTGCAGTAAAAGTATGCTTGGAGACAGGCCTCCACGCCAGCCAGGGACTGACTTTATCTGAAAATTTTAGGAAGCCTTTATCTGGTACCCAGCCTTTATCTGGTAGCTCAGTGCTGGCTGGAGGGCTGGGGAGGAGGCTAGGATTGGGCAATGGAGTCCATGAGACTAATGGACCACATTCAGATATACTTCAAAAAGAAAACCCAAACCAAACAGGAAGCGTGGGGCTGGTGCATGGGCTGGAGAAGTCTGCAGAGTGTGGCTCAGCATGTGACAAACTGGCCATTCTTCCCACTGTGTCCCCTGTGGGCAGCTCTGTGAAGGCTGGCTGGCTCACTCCCCAAGGAGACAGGCTTGTTTTGTCCTGAGATTCCCAGGGCCTCCCTCCCGACTGGAGCAGTTTGAGGAGGAATCCCCAGTGGAAGGGTAGAGGGAAGTCCTCTGCGTGTGCCCCTGGGGGGTGCTGGCTGGGCCTGTTCCTCCCTTCATTCAGCAGTACAAAGGGGCGGGCGGGGACCAAAGCAGAGAGTCTGGGCCAGAATGCCCAAGTTTTAAGAAGATTGTGTAGGAGGCTCAAAAATGTCTATCCTGCTGCAGCTTGCTAGGTCTACCTGACGGCACAGACTATGACCCTTCCCAGGTTCTGCGACAGCCCAACTGCTCTTGTGTCCTGGTTAGGTGGGGTGCTGGGAAGGTTGGTACTGACCTCCGGCTCCAAGGCTACTCCCAAGCTGGCTCCAATAGCTACTCCAAGGCTCTTCCCAAGCTCCCAAGCAAGCTCTTGGGCTCCATACTGACAGCACAAGAGCAGAGAGAAGAGCAGGGCTCTGCTCACTTTAATCCCTGATCTCTACCTTCTTCAGCATTTTTTTTTTTTTCCTGAAGTGGGGATTGAACCCAGGGCTACTTTATCACTGAGATACATCTCCAGTCCTTTTTATTTTGAAACAGGGCCTACTTTTTTTTTTTTCCTTTTTCAGGAGGAGGGAGGGAACTTTGTGGGGAGGGAGCTTGAAAGCCTGGAAGTACCTCAGCCAGGCATGGTGGCACTCATCCATAGTCCTAGCTATTCCTGAGCTATAGACTGAGGCAGGAGGATTGCTTGAGCCCAGGAGTTGGAGACCAGTCTGGGCAACATAGTGAGATACTGTCTCAAAGACAAAAAAAGTCTGCAAGTACCTTGACCCATTTGAGAATAAAAATCATAGGGAATGGAAATGCTTGGACATGGGAGGCAGGGAGGCTTGTCATTCAGATGCCACCTGCTTGGCCTCTCTTCCCATCAGGAAGGCACATGGAGGATCAGGCCTGAAATCTCACCGCCTTGAACAGCAGCCTCAGCCTGAGGAGACCACCAAGGGTCGGTTTTGGCCTCATTTCTGCCCCAAATGTGCCATTTCTTTATTCAAAACTGATTTAGAACTAACTTTGATCCCATGAAGGCCAGGGCAATTTGGGGACCCCATTTCTGGGCCATTTGGAGAGTGAGCAGAGTGGAGCAAAACTGAGGCCAAGCATATGGTTTGGCTGGAAGGAGGCTCAAGCCTGTTCTCTTCCTTTCCTCGTCCCCCTTCTTCAGGGCCTCCCCCCTTTTTTGGCCCTTGGGATTCGTGTGGGAGGGAGAAATGTCAGGCAGCCCTGGGAGGTAGTCTAGGAACCTTGGGAGGGGTCTCCAGGCAGGGTTAGGGAATAGCTGTAGACCCCGAGGAAGAAACTGGGCGACCCAGCCAGGACCCTGACAGAACAATAATGCCTGTCCAGGCAGAGCTCATTTCCACCGGGGGAGTGTCACCACCCACACTCTGGCCTGGCACCAATGTTCCTCTGGCCGTCTGTCCCAGATGTCTCTTTCACCACTCTTTAGCCTGTGTGCTGGCCGGATGTGTCTTTCTAGAATTCTACTTTCACACTGTTCCTCCTCTGCTCAGCAGCCTCCAGAGGCTCCCTGTTTCCCAGAGCAGGAAGTCCAAGTCCTTCCCCTCAGTCTGAGATGATCCCTGCAGCCCTCCCCTCTCACCGCCCAGTACACCCCCACCCTGCTGTAGCACCTAGCTCCTGAGGCCCTGAGCACCCTCCAGGGTGAAAGGAAGAGGAGCAGCAAGTAGCCAGGCCACACACTGGGGTGCTAGGAGGAGGTGGGGTGCATTTCTGATTCCGTAGTAGGAAACTGCATCTCAGGTGTGTGTGTGTCCTGGGGAAGCTCTACTCGTTCATCCCAGAGCAGGCTCAGAGCTGACTGGCCGGAGCCCCTGGCCTGGCACTCTTGGTTACTAGCTCTCCAGATGATTGGCTGCCCTGGCATCGTGCCCTTTCCTCTTGGCCAAGGGGAGCTGAGGTTACACAAGGGCTGTCACCTTGGGTCAAAACTCAAGAGCCATAGGAAGGGAAGGGCTGTGAAGTCACAGGTGAAGGATCCTAGGGAAGGAGTGGTGGGCCTGGCCAATAGCTCTGGGCAGCTCCTTGAAAGCAGAAACGGGTAATGCCAGCATCAGAAATGAGATGATACCATGGGATTTCTTCATTTTAAAACTCCTGTTTTAAATTTATCAAGCATTGTCCCCATTTATCAAGCATTGAGAGTAAGCCAGGTGCACCTGATCACCTGTACTACTTCACGTAATCCACACACCATTATGTGGTGCTGTTTTTACTCACCTTTTTACAGATGAGAAAAAGGTGACATGGCCACAATCATGTAGCAAAGGAATAAGCTGGAATTCTGACCTCAGAGCTCCAGCGTTATAAGACTAGCTAGGATACTAATAATGGTAGAGTAGTGCTAAGAGATTTTGCAGATGAGTGGACTGAGGCTCAAAGAATAAGTAGGAATAATCACACTTGGCATTTGGCAGCACTTTCTCTAGTGTCTTCTCCTTGGATCTTCACTATGCCCATGGATACAGGCAGAACAAGTATTTCACAGGTGGGGCTTCTGTCACCCAGAGAGGCCAAGTCACTTGCCTCAGTTGCCCAGTACGTCCTTGGCAGGCTGGAACTGAAGCCCTCCTTTCGTGACTTCAATCCAGTGCTCTTTTTCCTGCACAAAGGCTATTGGTCAGCAGGTGGAATGGACACACTGTGGTGATTTAAGGGAGGCAAGGGAAGCCAGCCTGTTTGGGCATATTCTGGGTATCAGGGAGGGGCATCCTCAGGTTTGAGGAGGTGCCCCAGAATAGAGGTATTGGTTTCTTCTCTCCGTGTGCGTCTCCCTGCCGGTGGCAGGCTGTTAGCCCAGGCTGCACCATGTTGAATGTTAAACATCCTGGCCTCCCCCACCCCTGACAAGCCACTGGAAAAGCCAGAGGCCTCCGCCCCATGCCTGGCCCACGCACACCAGCTGGGCAGCTCCCCCAGGGCCTCTAGATGTTCAGAGCCAGCCTGGGCTTGGCCAAGACCCCTCCCAAGCCTATTTGTCCCTCTCGGTCTCCCTGTTGCCTCCCTCATCACATGGTTATAGCCTCCTAAGCACTTTCCCTGGGACACAATTAGGGACACAATCTGGTATAACAAGAGTGACAATGACACAAGAGTGACAATAATAGCTGATGTGTACAGAGCACTTAGTGCCAGGCTCTGCGCCAAGCACTTTACACACATCATCTCGCTTCATCCTCCCTCCCACCCTCCCAGGCGTGTTCTCTCACTGTCCCCATTCTACAGATGAGGTGTCTGGTTGGCCCGGATCTGCCTAGCTCTGCACTATTTACTGTTCTTCACATTTTCTAAAATGTTGTGCAAGCATCACTGTGAGTGCAGGAAGAGACTTTGGAAGAATATGGGTAGAAGCATTCCCTTTTAGAAGTGATGTCCTGGGCTGACTTCCTTCCTTCCTCTCTTCCTTCCTTCTTCCCTCCCTCCCTTCCTTTCTTGTTTTTTCTTTTACTGGGAATTGAACCCAGGACCTTAAACATGCTGGACACATGGTCTACTACTGAGCTTCATCTCCAACCCTTTTTACATTTTATTTTGAGACAAGCTTGCCCTAAGTTCCCCAGGCTGGCCTGAAACTTAGGATTCTCCAGCCTCAGCCTCCCAGATGGCTGGGACCACAGTCATGCCTCATTGAAGCCCAGCAGTTATATGTCATTTAAGAAGTGTGTTAGCGTTGGGGACTGAAGGGTTATATGCCCTCCGCCAAATTCACATATTGAAATCCTAAGCCCCCAGAACCTTGGGATGTGATCTTATTTGGAAACAGAGTCTTTGCAGATGTAATTAGTTGAGATGAGGTCATCTTGGAGTAGGGTGGACCCCTAATGTGCTATGGCGGTGTCCCTATTAAAAAGGGACATTCAGACACAGTCAGGCACCCATAGAGATCTCCATGTGAAGACAAAGGCAGAGATCAGGGTGATGCTTCTACAAGCCCACGATGCAGCAGAGAGGTTACCGGCAACTACCAGAAACTCGTGGGGAGTCCTGGACCAGAGTCTCCCTCACAGCTCTGAGAGGAGCTCTGCAAATCTCCTGGTCTCTGATTTCCAGCCTCCAGAACTGTGAGACAATAAACTTGCATCATTTAAACCACTTATTTTGTGGTACTTTGTTATCATGACCCTGGCAAACTAATATGGTCAGACCACACACACCCTGATACACATATGATTTGAAGACAGCGGAAGGGGCCACAAGTCAAGGAACATGGTGGCCTCTGGAAGCTAAAATATGCAAGGGAATGGATCAGATTCTCAACTGGTCTTGGGAAGGAGGCAGCTCTGCGTCCCCAGACCCTACTCTGTCAGGCTGGGGCGTCTCACCTGCTCATCCCCCACCCCAAAGACTCCAACCACATGCAACACCATCCTCCAACTGACTTCTATAAAGGACTTTTTTCTCCATACATTCTCATTTCCAGTGCTGCTTCAGGATGCCCTCCCCACAACCTCTGTGAGCGGCATGCCAGGCAGCTGCCCTTACCCAGCACTGGTGCCAACTGTGTGCTCATCTCCAAATCTCTGGAATAAATGATCTGGAGCCTCCACCCTGGATCCCACTTCTTTCCCTGACCCATGGCAGCACTTTGTGGAATTCATGAATGAGTCTGTTTAATCCCATCTGACTGCTTGCTGCAGCAGCTCTGGTATTCCCACAGTCTTTATGCTTGCCATTCCTCCCTCTGGGGTGCCCTCCTCTCTTCTTGCCAGTTCCCCTTTATTCAGGGCCTACCTCTGTTTTCTCTTTCACTTTGTTCACCTGGCTGCATTGATCCCCCGCCTCCCCATAGCTTGTCAGCAGCTGGACACTCATCTAATACCAGGTAAATGCCTTATTGCACATGTGGGTATCCCAGCTCCCAATCAGATCCTGGACCAGGATTCATACTCCTGAATTCTGCTGGTGCAGTACATGGAACATCCTAGGTAAAGGCTAATAGGGGAGGGATTTGAAGTGGTGAAGGCTTGCATGTTTTCCAGAAATGGGTGTTAGTCAGCATTTGTCACTGTAACCAGAATGCCTGACAGGAACAACTTAAGGAAGACAATGTTATTTTGGGCTCACAGTTTCATGGGTTCAGTCCATAGTTGGCTGGCTCTATTGCCAGAGATGAGGCAGAACAAGATGGTGGAAGAGTGTGATTGAAGAAAGCTTCTCAGTCCATGGCAGCCAAGGAGCAGAGAGAGTGAGGAACCAGGGACAAAATATGATCCCCAAGGGCATGCCCCCACTGATCTACTTCCTCCAGCCATACCCCACTTGCCTACAGTTCCCACTCAGTAATCTATTCAAATTATTAATCCATCAAATGGATTAATCCACTGATCCAGTTACAGCTCTCACAATCTATAATCATTTCATCTCTAAACATTTCTATATTGTCTAACATGCATTTTTCAGGAAACATCTCATGTCCAAACCGTAACAATGGCCAAGGGAGACTTCTTTAACTTATTAAGGACTTTGGAGTCTGGATTGGGTCCCCTCTCAATTTCAGTGCCTGAGACTTGAGGGGGGAATGACCAAATTGATTTTGAAAAAGTAGCAGAAGTAGTTTGATCTCGATACTTATTAAAAGTATTGACATAACAGCTGTAGACATACTTACTAGAATCTACAGGATCAAGAAAGAATGGTGTGGTGTCAAGATATATATTTTTCCATATGATTGATTATACCAATATCTATCTATATATCTGTAGGTAGATATCCTTCTCAGCCCATGGCAGCCAAGGAGCAGATAGATATATCTAGATAGATAGATATGTCAGTCATTGGCCTCTACCTGTAAAGTGTTCATTTATATAATATATATGTTATATATAAATATATATGTCTATACATATATATGTATATATGTATATATATGTATAATAGCATAAAGTTCAGAAATAGAACCTCATATATGTATTTATTTTTGACAAAGACATTAAGGTAATTAATTCAATGGGAAACAGATTCTTTTCAGCAAATTGTTCTGAAGTGATAGGATATCTATACCCAAAGAAATTAGGCATTGAGGTTTGATGTTAGATTTAATTTGAACAGAGAATTCCACTCAACTCACTCTTCCCCAAAATTAGGATTTGCTGATATGGCTGTGGAGGTGTTCATCGGTCCCTTACAGATCTGGTATTTCTATATCTTCATATCAGCTTGGCTCAACAAGGGAGCCAAGACCATGAAGGGTGAAGGAGGGTGCTTCCTCTTGAGCAATGGGGTGAACTTGTACTAAGGAGCAAATCCCAGGAGACCACCCGATGTGGTGAGGTAGGGTGTGAAAAGCACAAGGGCTGCTGGGATTCAAAAAGGAAGACTTCTTGAAGTCACTTGTAAGGTCAAAACAGAAGAGAACAGGGAAGTGCATTTAAGCCTCAGGGGGTGAGCACTTTAAGAAAAGCTGCTCTGATTATTGCTGTCGCCTGCCTCTGTGATGCTCACTGAGGTGTCCCCAGTATCGAACACAGGGACTGCTGAGTGCTCAGTGAGTGGACAGATGAATTCTGAGGTTTTCCTAGATCTCTCTTGGTTCCTCGGAGATGGGGTGGCCTTGTCCTTTTTTTTTTTTTTAGTTCTTGGCGGACACAACATCTTTGTTGGTATGTGGTGCTGAGGATCGAACCCGGGCCGCACGCATGCCAGGCGAGCGCGCTACTGCTGAGCCACATCCCCAGCCCCTGGCCTTGTCCTTTTTAAGGGGAATTTTTAGGTCAGGGAACCCACCATCTTCTTGTAATGTTCCCTTGTTCCTGATGTAGAGGGTCCCAGGGATTAAGGTTGGAGACTGGGGCACCAAGGCTGAAGTCTCTGGGAACTCCACCTTCTCTGCAGGCTAGGAGTGGGCCTCTTGGGTTACAGATGTGCCTCAGCTGGGCCGGGGCCCACCCTCCTCTCCCGGTGTTTATTGCTGTAGAGCCCTGCCGTGGAGAGCTGCCGAATCAGCTTTCTCTGGCTGGAACCAGCTCCTGGAGCCGCACTGTCCTGTATCTCTCACACCATCCACCCCTTAGGTAAACAGCCGGCCTCCTCCCCACTCTGAGAAGTTGCAAGGGGCTCCATTAGCCAGACGCCTCACTCCAAAAAGGATCCTGGCAATGGGATCTGTTTTTCTTCCAGCCTGAGTAAGGGCCTTGCTGGGAGACTCTACTTCCTGCCTGAAAAGGTGGCCGCAGAGCTCCCTGCTGGGCGGAGTCTTCCTTCCTCACGGCCCACGCACCCAGGCTTCCTCACGGAAGGCCCAGTCAGAAGGCCCAGTCGGGGGCCTCCAGCAGACAGCCCCCTCAACTCAGCCTTTCGTGCAGTTGTTTTATCTGTGGAACCTAACCCTGCACATCAGCCACCGACCAGGTCAAAGAACCCACTGTGCTGTCTTCCTGGTCACCCAGAAGGGGCAACATTTGCATTGTGTGTCAAGCATGGTCCCACTGCCCACCATCCGCCATCTTGTGGGCCAAGAGGCTGCATGGCGCAGCTCTGCTGTGGCTACACAGAAGCAGCTTGGCTGGGTGCTTCTGTTTGGTTTGTTGTGGAATCAGAGCCAGGGAATTTGCTTTCTTTTTCAAGGTGACCTGTGGGCAGAGAAACTGTCACTGGCAGCTGGTTAGCTGGACTTCCTTCTCCCATGGCCCGCGGGCTCCAGGGAAGACTGATGGGGAGGGCCAACACCAAGGTCCTGCTGGCTTAGCCGTGATGGTAGGAATAGGTGACAGGGCTGGAGTGGGCTCCTGAGGACTAGAGGTAGGAAGCAGGCCAGCTAGGGGCTCACAGCCCTGGAGTGGACTGGTTGATCCAGGAGTCTCAGTGGATGGGCTTATGTTGGCCTGGGAGTAGGAGGCGAGGGGAAGGCTAGATGGAACCAGAGGTGCAGGACGAGGAAAATCTGCCGTTGAAAGAAAAGGTAGGTGAGAGGCTGCTGCCAAGCACCCCTCAGGAGGCCTTGTGGAGGAAAATCGAATCTGCCTACTTATTTGCCAGACTGTCACATGACCCTTCCTTCCAGGAGGCACAGGAACCCAGTGAGGGAATTCAGACTGCCCTTTGACTAGGGAGACACAGGTTGTGACTGTCACTTGCCTCCTCCAGAAGCCTCCCCTGACCTCTCCCTTCAGCTCCCATGGGCTCCTATTCTATATCTTTTCCATTCTCCATCACTCTGGACTTTCCTTGTCTGTCTCTAGCACCAGATCAAAGTTTCACATGCTTCCATGTGGGGCCCAGGAACTTGCATTTTTAACCAACGGGCCCCCATGCAAATCAGGTGAGCAGAGACATCACCGCACATTCCGAGAGCCATCACGCTCTAGAGCAGCACTGTCCAACAGAAAGAGCCACGTACGTAATTTAAACATTTCTAGTAGCTGCTTAAAGACATAAAAAGGAAATAGGTGAAATGAATTATTTAAATAATTTTATTGATATCCTGATCTAAAATATCATCATGCAATCAGCACAGAATTCTTTCACATTTCACATTTTTTCGATGCTAAGCCTTGGAAATCCAGTGTATGGTTGACACATGCAAAACATCTCATTTTGGACCAGTCTCGTTTTAAGTGCTCAGTGCCACATGTAACCAGGGGCTGCCATGTGGACTGTAGCGCTGTAGAGCTTTCCTGCTTAGAGTGTGGCCCACAGACCAGCAGCTTCAACAGCACCTGCAGGCTGGGGAGAAACGAGGCCCAGGGCCCTGCCCAGGCCCCAGAACCAGCCTTCTCACTGATACCAGTGCTTTGCATGCATGTCCCATAGCCCTGGGCTGCAGGAGCCCCTTGATGCCAGCGCTGGGATTGGACTTATTTCTAACAGAGGGCCTGGCACCTACAAGGCAAATGTCAGTATATGTCAGTGTTTGGGGAGGAAAGACATGATTCATGAATGTCACCTGCCCCGCCCACCCCTTTCAGCACCATATTTTCAGTGACAATGTATTGAGTCTGAAAGCAAAACGCAGGAGTCAGAGAAAATGTATATAGCAGAGCTGGAGGGAAATTTAAGTTTCTGTACTTTACCTCCTGTAAACTCTAGAGAGAGACAGCCACTTGGGCAAGGTTCCACAGCTTGTTGTGGTGCAGCTGGTCACCCTGTTTGGGGAGAGAAGTGGTACAGGTAAGGGCAGATCACTTCATACCTGGGCATGCCCCTGGGCCTACATTACTCCTCAGATGTCTCTGTCTCCTCCTCAGAGACCTTATGGAATTGTTGCTTGAAGGCCTCAGGCCTGGCCCACGCATAATAGTTATCCATCTATTTATTCTTAGTGGTCTGGAAAACATTTAAGGCACTTATAAAATACGCATAGAATACAAGATAAAACAAAAAAAAATTTTTTTTCAAAAAAAATATGTTGGTCTAAAGGAAGTGTGCAGAGATCCACGGACAAGTTGTTCAATCTAATGTTGTATACAGTTAGCAGAAAGTCGGAAACAACCTAAATATCCAACAGTAGGGGAGTAGGTAAATAAACAATGGCCCATGCAAACATTGAAATTCCATGTCATGATTGAGAATGCTGATATGGAAATGTACATTGACATGGAAAAAATGTTCATTGTGTAATGTAAAAGCATCGACATGTTCATTTCATAAATTACATGCATGGAAGAATGCCTGGAAAGAATATACGTAGCCCTCGATATTAATGCTGCCTTTTCAGGGAGAGAGATTATAAGTGATTCTCTTTCCTTTTTTTGACCACCCGATGCTTCTGTAATTTCTAGTTTTTTCCCTCAGTGAGCATGAATTTCTTATGTAATACAGAAATGAAATGTATAAAAATAGAATATGAGCAAGGCAAACAGGAAAGAGAAAATTGGAGTTCTAGTTAGCAGAATTTGTTTGAAAATGTATTAATTAAGGAAAAAAAACCTAAGTATAGTGTATAGAGTTATAGCCCAATGGCTATATTTACATGTAGCAGGAGATTATTAAATGTTTGAGATTTGAAGTTACAACATGAAAAACTCATGAGCTTGCTTTTGCTAAATAGCCATCTGTATTCAGGGAAGTGAAAGTTAATCATGGTGCAGTCTCTGTCTTGTTTTGAATGGAATCCACCAATTCTCCCACCCCCTTTCATCCAAGGGCTTTATGCATATCACGTAATGATTGTGCAAGAGAAAATCCTGAAATCTTGTGTGGAGCTGGATACATAAATGGACAGATGGACAGAGGTGCACACACATACAACCTAGCCTAGGACCTCCTTCACCTGCAGTGCTAACACCTTGAAGTGGTGTCCTCGCTGGTGTCAGTAGGCTCCTAATTGGTCTTCTGGCTTCCGCCCGCTGGCCTGTTCTTTACACTGGGGCTGGAGCTACCTTTTCAAAACATGGATCAGCTTGTGTCTCTCTTCTGCACAAAAACTTCAGGACTTCCCCTTGCATCAGGATGAACTCTTGAGTCTTCATAGCCTGCAAGGCCTTCTACATTCTAGCCCATCCTGCCTCTGGTTGCTTGTCCCTCTGCCCTGGTCACGCCACACTAGCCACATTGGTGTTTTCCGGCTCTTTGCCTTCCTGTTCTTTTTCCTGAAACATCCTCCCCCTCCAGAGTGGCTTGCTTCCTCTGCTCCTGTGGGTCTCTGCTGAATTACTTCTGGATTCATAAGGACTTCTCACCACTGCAGATGAAGTGACAACCCTGATCTTGCTCCAGTGCCTTACCCTACTTCACTTTTTTCATTGCATGTATCTCTCCTGACATGACCTATTTCCTTTCCATTTGTCCTTTTCCACTAGAATGTAAACTCCCTGTGGGCAAACTTTGGCTTTTTTCTTTTTTCAGTACTGGGGATGCCACCCAGGTCCTCATCTGTGCTTGGCCAGCATTCTGCCACCGAGCTACATCCCTGGCCCCTAGCTTCTTTCTTTGGTGCCTAGTACTCTACATATGGGCTCAGTAAAGATGTGAAGGAATGGAAGAATGAATGGACTTTAGATACCATGTGACTGATCCTCTCATTCTACCAAGGATGGTACCCAGGGCTCAGCTGAGGAAGGAAGGTTCCCTGCCTTGCTTAGGGTCACACAGACTAGATTCTGGCTGCATTTCCCGCCTGTGCCTTAGAACTGAGATCAACTGCACACAGAGGAGCCCTGACTCCTGTGTGTTTTTCCAGTTTACACAGAATTTCAGCCCAGAATAGCTAAAGAAAAAAACAGTGTTTCTCCTGGAAACTCTTCCAGTGGGTATGTCCCTAGAAAAACGGTAGCAATCTCAGGGTAGGAGGGGACGAAGCAGAGGAAGGGGTCTTCCAGCAGTGGAGACAATGAGATAGATTTGGTTTTGCAATTAAAATAACATCTGGGTCTGTTTCTGCAGAGCAGTTCTAGAGGGTGGGTGGTCTGTCTGAAGTACCAGGTGGGGCCTTCCTCCATCCTGGCCCAGGAGAGTTTGGGATGGCCAGTGGCTAAAGGATTCACCCGCAGATGAAGAAAGAAAGAACTGAGCCCAAAGAAGCATCTGGCAACCCCAGTCTGGCCTGAAGGCCTGCTGGTCCCTGGCCCAGCCTCGCTACTCTGGGTGTCTCCAGACACCTCCCCCTTCCCGAGACTATTCAGACACCCTCTTTGATGCACGGAGAGCCCTGGCCTCATCCCTCTCATGCCCCATGTGGTTTGTTAATCGTCTGTGAAATGAGGGATTTCAGGCGTCACTCATCCGTGTGAGCACCGTGGGCAGTGGAGTGGGGTGGGGAAGGGGCGCTGAGGACAATCTAGTCTTCTGAATCCTGTCTCTCTGTCTGTCTGCCTCCTTAGATGCAGCTTCTGGATAAATTCCCCATAGAAGGTGGCCAGAAGGACCCCAAGCAAAGGATCATACCCTTCCTCCCAGGTAAGCTCAGGTGGCCCCCCAAGGGGCTGAAGGTGACTTTGAGAAGGACACTTATAGGTCAAGAGGTCAGCTGCTAAGCCAGAAAGACCATGTGGGTTTGGCCTATAAATCTGCACACTAATCATCCCCAGGGGATCCGGAAGCCCCTGATTTTTGAAGGCCACTGTCTTCCAAGTGGCTTCTCCAGCCATTCTAGTCCTATGTCTGCTGACCTCCGGCTTGTAGCCTCTGAGGAGTTTCTCAGGCTCTTGGAGTTTAGCTTCCTTTTCATAACAGGCACGGAGAGGCCAAGTTCTAGGAAAGGAAGAGGAACTGTAGGCAGAACTGTTCTTACTGCCTCCCAGTCCAGTTGTAAGTCACCTCAAACTGAGCACACTCCTCAGATCTGAGCTCCGGAAGGCCTCACAAGTCATTACACACTCAGGTAACATCCCTGTATTCTGAGAGAGACAGGATTTGAACCCAACTCTCGTCTGGCCATAAAGGCCAGGACATTAACCACAACATCAATTTGGACTGTTTCAGACAACGGATTATGTCGTGTAATTTAGAGGAAGACGTCTCAGGTGTGCCTGGCCTGCTATTACTATGATGCCTTAGGTTTGTGCAGACCTGCAGCATAATTACAGAGTGCTTCTCTATTTGTTTTCATGTACAGATCTTCCCACCAAGGTGGGTATTATCATTTCCCCAAAGAGAGGAAGATTTGAGGGTTCAGAGGGGTTAAGTAACTGCCCGTAGAGGTGGCAGAACTGAGGCGTGAACTCAGGTCCCTTATCCCACACCTGTCTCTGCCAGTGGATAATACTGCCTTATGGCTCCCCTGGGCTTCTACCTGTCCCCAGGCCACTAGGCTTGGGTTTCCTGGGAAGCTTCCCTCCCTTTGGGTTAATGCTGGCCATCGACTCCCCCCATTAAGCCAGCCACCAGGACAATCCTTAGCCCTAGACACACTCCCAGCCCACAGTCAGTACCTACTTGTTGACTTGAAAACAGACTTGGGAGCCACAGAGTGGCCCCCCTGTGAAGGATGTCCTACTCACCCCCCATCTTCCAAAGCATCAAAAGGCCAGAGCATGTACCACTGCCTGTCCTCAGAGACTTGTGCTAGAGCTGGAGAGAATTAGCTATAAAGGAGGAACATCTAAACCCCATAGTTTCTGAAGACCAGAAATAAGTATGTAGGGATCTCACCCCTTGCCGCAGTCCGGCTGCAGCAAAATAACCGGGGGGTGATGAGCAACTTGTGTACATTGATACAGCAGGAGTGGGAGCCGTTTATTGTAGGACAGGAGAGGTATATATACATTCCACACAGCTTATCTTAATTAACATAAACTAGATACAGCAGTCAACCAATAAGGAATCTCCACACTTAATGGCTGGCTGGCGTTACTTCACAAACCACTCCCTCTGGCAAAATGCCAGGCGCCATCTTGACTTGTTTACAGACCCTAACAACCCCTGGCCTCCTCCTTCCACAGAGGCAGAATATGGCTTCTCTGTTCCTAACCTCCAAGTTGCTATAGGCTGACTTTCTTGCTTCATTTGGCTTCATACTGAATCCCAAGGGAATTTGGAATAGCCAACATCTAGGTCCACAACAACTTTAGATGCTCCTCCAGCACAGTCTGCATGCTCTGTTCACCTGGAAGTGGGAGCCCTGCTGGGGTGCTGTGGGCATAAGTATCCTAGAGGTAACAGGAGGATAGGGTGGTTCCCTGTTGCAGTGCGGTGGTGAACCTGGCCTTGGGCCATGAAGGCTACCCTTTTGCTCAAAAATGGGCTGTTTCTTCCACTTCTTTCTTGGCAGTAGCTCCAAGGGAAAAAGCTCCTTGCTGTCAGCCAGTGAGCTGTTTAGGAGGGGCAGGGCTGGCCTGGCCAGTAAGGGGAGATCTTCATCTAAGGAACCCTCCATATGGTGCAAGATAAGACCATCTCCAAAATCAGAGAACCATATAATGCAGGATGTGGCCCTCTCCCATCATGCAATTGTGAATGTGAAAGGACTGGAGCTCAGAGAACTCACTGTGAGCTGAGGAGGTCAGCAAAGGCCTCCCTGAAAGGGGTTCCCAGATCTGACCCCTGGAGGCTAGTGAAGTTGGAGCGTGGGGCAAAGGGCACAGCTTTGTACAGCTGCCACCCAGTCCCATGTATAGGGGTCAGCCCTGGACCCCTGGCTGTGGCAGTTACTTGTTGTATTAAACTCTCTATGCCTCAGTTTCCTCATTTGAGAAATGGGGATGATACCAATATCTACTTTGTGACACTGTTGTATAAGATGAAATGAATCAGTGCATCTCAAGTGCTTAGAACTGTGGCTGACCCAAGTAGGTGCCAAATGAATGCTGGCCCTTATTACCAATGCCTCACACACCTGGCGTTTCATACCACACAGTCATGTATAATCTTATTTGATCCTCCCAGTAAGGTTACTGTCCCATTTTGCCAGAAAATCGAGGCCAAGGGATGCTAATAGACTTGCACAAAGCACAAAGCCAGGAGGCATAGCCAACACCAGAACTCTTAGGCCTGACATTGGGACCAAGGCTCCTTCCACGCAGGCTGCCTGGGGGGACAATAACCCAATGGCTGCTGTGAGACTCGGGCTCTATTCAAAGTTCAGTTTGCTCTAAAGGACTGGAGTATGGATTAAGAGAATTCACGTGAAGCACTTGGCACAGTCCCATAGTCAACGCTCAACAAATGGCAGCTGTTGGTAAAGTCACCTGCCCTCACCTCATCCCACCTGCTGAGAAAAGTCAAGCATGGAACACCTTCCAGCCCCCAAATACAGGTGACTGTGAATAGTGGGAGTATTGTCAAGGGGAGTGAGGTTGACTCCACTTCTCCAAAAGAAAAGTCTCCCTTGTCCTGGCTTGGCTCCCTCTCAGCCCTCCCACACTAGTGTTCTCCCTTGAACTCCTGTCCTTTGCTCTTTCACTCTCCAGGGCTTCAGAATGCCATTGCTGGCCATTTGGAACCCATCCCAGAGCTCCCAAGCCCCATCCCAGGTCCCGGGACTTCCTCCTGCTCATGGGAATCCACCTTACCCCCTTCCTACTGTACTCACTCCTCACATTGAATGTGAAGGGAAAGGACTGGGGCAAAAGAGCCCAACACAATCAGAACCAGGCTGGGAACCATGAGGATTCCCACCCACCCCACCTGCTATATCAAAGGGGGTCCTCAGAGGAGAGGATATAAGTGAAGGTCAGTGAGGAACATGGATCTGCAAGTGATTTTGGAGAGTGTGCTCTTGCCTGTGAGTTTCCCACAGCAGGGAGGCAAGCAGGACAGAGAAGGGGAAGAAGTGAGGCAGAGAGATAGCGGCAGCTAAGTCCAGACTCCTTCTGATCTCACTGGGGTCAGGGTGAATGGCACTAGAGTTGACCTATCTGAAGGACATATTGGTCATCTCTTGTCTGCCCTGGAGGATATGAAGTGTAGGTACGGTGGCTCCCAATGACCGAGGATACACCTCTGAGAAACTGAGGCAGCTATGTGACTAGCAGTGACACTCTCTGGTAATCTCTTAGCATCTGCTGTGTCACCTGACACCCCTTTGAGGCTCTGTTTCCACCTCCCTGCCTTGGGGGATGGTGTCTGAGGTCACCTGCCAATTCCCCTAGGCTCACCTCTGGCAGCAGGGACTCAGCAGAACCCCAGCGAATGCAAACTCTCTTGCCACCCTAGGGAAGCTTAGCAGGAAGCTCTGGGGACAGCTCTGTCAGCCCTTTGCCTCAGCTGGAATTTCAGGGGATGGAAAATCCAAGCAGAGGAAACAGAGCATGCATTCTTTCCCAGAGGGTCTCAGTTTGGGCTCTAGAGGTGCTGGGATGTGATGAGCATTTCTGCTTCCTGGGAGGGGTCTGTAGGTGTTTGGAGTCTCAGTCCAACTGCTCTGTTCTGAGCCACCTGAACAAAGACATGATGAGGCCCATTAGCTCTTGGGTGTTGTGCAGTGACACCGGTAGAGGTAGGGCTTGGAGCCTACAGGGGGTCCAGGGGCCAGTCCAATTATTGACATTTTCATGTCAGTCAGATCTGACATAAGAGTTGTAGGGGGACTTCCCTTGGAAGGACCCTCAATTATTTTCACCAGTGCTAGAAGTGCTTTTCTGACTGGCTGAAGACTGTATTGGAATTTCCAGTCTGCAGTGCCCGTGGGAAGGCCAAGGCGAGTTAGGGTGCCCACGTGGGACAGGCAGTTCTCCAGCAAGGCTTACTCAGGGGGAAAACTTGTGGGTTTTGTGGTAGGAAGAGTGACCCCAGGATGTGCCCACCTTGGGAGTGACAGTGGATGCCAGAGATGGAAGGAACCCCTCCGAGCCTGGCCTCCAAACCTGTTTTATGTGACACCTATCTCTCTGGCTGACCTTTGTGGCCTCCTTTGAGACAAGGCCCTTGTCTACTTCTTTCACACTTCGGTCACGGGCTAGACACATGGTAGGTGCTGTTCTTGCCATGTCCTGGGTCTTTCCTTGGCCAGGGGGGAATTGTCACAGCCAGCCTCCACTAAGTTCTGCCTTTACCTTTCCCTCTGGCCTCCACACCTCCCAGTTTAGGGACCTGAGACATTGTACCCAGCAGTCCCTCCCCCAGCTGTCATTGCCATCATGAGCATCAGGAGTGCCCTGTGTGAGGCAAGGAAGTAGCCTGAACCTCAGGTGGCCTTAGGTGACCTGTAAGGGCTTTCTCATTCATTGAGTAGTTGAGATCACTAACACGAAGTAATTGATTTTTTTCTTAAAACTTAGAGTATTATTATTTTAATATGATTACAAATAAGGCCTTCAGAGCACTATCTCCATTTAACTATCAATCTAACAAGATTGGCTATTTGGTTTCCTAAATCATAGGCATTTTTAACTTTTTATTTTGAAATAATCCTAGAAACCAAATGTTGCAAAAACGCTAGGCACACTACATTCCACCTCCATACTATAGGGCAGATGGCATTGTTCCCATTTTAAAGAGAGATCGAGCTGGGCATGGTGGTGCACACCTGTAATCCTAGCAACTTGGGAGGCTGGGGCAGAAGATTGCAAGTTTGATGCCAACCTGGGCAACTTAGCAAGGGTCTGTCCAAATAAAAACTAAAAAGGATGAGAGGGGAAAAGGGCTGGAGTATAACTCAGTGATCGAGTATCCCTGGGTTCAATCTCCAGTACCACAAAAAAGAAACACAAGAAAGCAAGAGACGGGGAGAGGTCAACTCACTTTCCACCATCGCATCCCTCCTGCCAGTGGTAACATCTTACGTAACTACAGTATGTTATCAAAACCAGGAAATTGATATTGGCACAACTCAATTAGCTGGACCACAGAGCTGAGTGACTGACTTTTATGTTAAGGAGGTGGAGTGCCTTTAAACAAGCATGCCATCTGGCCTTGAGGAAGGAGGCCATTGCCTGAGACTACCCCGCAAGAAGCTTCACTCTTAGGCCATACTGCTTGGCTTTCCCACCTCCAACAAAAATAACAACAACAACAACAAAAGATGCACATAAAATTTGTTTTCCATGAGAGCATATTCCTGAATTCTTCTATATAAATTCATCTCTTTGGGACAAATCACATCATCTTGTAGGTGTCCTCAGTGGTATTCTATTAAAAGAGGCCTGTGAGAAATCCACTTTCTTTTTTTAAATTTTATTATTTATTTATTTTTTATTAGCTACACCTGACATTACAATGATCTTGGCAATTCATACATTTGAATCATTGGGATATAATTTCTCATTTTTCTATTTGTACAGATTGCAGAATCACACTGGTCATAGAGTCACCTATATACATACAGCAATCATAAAGTCTATTATATTCTGCTGCCCTTCCTATCCCCCCTTACAACCTTTCTTTGGATTGTCATTTTTAAAAAATATTTTTTTCTTATTTGCCAATGGACCTTTATTTACTTACTTACTTTTTTATTTACTTATTTATACATACGCAGTGCTGAGGAATGAACCCAGGGCTTCTATACATATTAGGCAAGCGCTCTATCACAAAAAACCACTTTCTTTTTTATAAGTAATTCTTTTTTTTTTTTTTCAAATCTGGTTTACATTCATTTTTAGAATTGGAACTTCTCCAGATTTTTCTGGAAACAGGGCAGACCTAGAGTTTAGAGACTGGACAGTCACTTTGACCTCAATCATTAGATAAAAGAACAGCACTGTCAAACACTGTGAAAAGTCTGAGATTTTTACCAATTTGTAAGCCAATTAAGTTAGCTTGAAATGATTTCACAGGTGCCACAGAAAACAAAAGACCCCCAGGGTCAGAAACGAAAGACTTTATCCCAGGACAATAACCAGCATGAACATCCTCACATGTGCCTCAGTCCCCAATGCCTTCAGGTTCCACAGGTGTGACACAGTGGGCTCAGATCAATGCCTTTTTCATACGGTGGGTTACATTATAAGCAAGAAACCCAGATCTTAGGGACCCCATATCTCTTATAGTGGGCAGGAAGCAAACCTGCTGTTTGCTCTAGGGTAAGACACCTCCTTTGCAAACACCTTTGAAAAGATAATGTAAAGCCAAGGCCTTTCTTGCCTTGTTTACAAGAAACCCAAGAATTCTCTGAAAGTTATCTGGTGCTCTCTGGGACCTCCTGCCTTGGGGATGGGTGGGCAGAAATGAAGTTCTTTTTTATATTGGGCCAAGCTTGTTGGGGTCAGCAGACTCTGAGGACAGCCTACTGTTTACATGGAACTTTCTGCCTTGCTTTAAAAGACTATTGTGGAAAATCCATCTCCTGTTGCCCATCCTGGGATTGGAGTAGATTTCCTGTGTATCCCGAGCTTGCTGGCCAGAGGAGGCTCCCTGGGAGGAAATGGTCATTACAGAGTGAAGTAGAGTGTGTAGCTGCTGATGTAAAAAGCAAACAACTCCAACCAGGGACCAAGGGACTTCAGAAGTCAGGCAGTGGTGCAGAAAGAGCAGAACTCACTCTACAAAGGCAATGCGAGGTTCCCCTCCCTTGCAAGCCACATGTGTGTCTGTGCTGGCTACCAGGTCCCTGGGTTTCACAAAGCCCCACGTCCTAATAGCAGAGCCAGCCCCATCCATAACTGTACCTATTCCTGGACCCATGAGTCAGGAAGAAGCAGGATTGCTCAGGGAGAAAAGTGAACCTCTAACCATGATCAAGGTGGGAACTGCCAGCCTGAGACAGCCTGGTGACCTTTCGCACCTCGAGGGGTGTATTTTTAGACAGCGGGCATGCTTGGTTCTTTTGTACCAGCTTGCCTGTTTCCTTTCTGGCCCCTTAACGAAGAGGCAGTGGGGAGCCCCCATGTGGGAGTGCTCTGGGTGAACTGCAGACACACGCTCCCACTCCCTGGCCTTCCTCCTCCCTGCCTTCTGAGCCCTGCACAGCAGATCCGGTGTTTGTTTGGCACAAAAGGAAGCTGGGGGAGGGATGGCCTTAGCCAGAGCTGGTCCATAGTTTGGGGAGGGCTGACCCTCTTGCTGGGCTTAGGTGTTTCTGGGTGCCTCCCCCAGGCACCAGCCTAGGAAAACCCTCGCCCAAGGGCCTGGAAGCTGTTGCAGAGACAACAGGTCAGAGATGCTGGCAGGCGCCGCAGCCCCTTAAGGAGAGGGACTGGGAAGCTTCTGGGCCCCACTGGTAACCTGGGATGGCAGGAAAAGATAAAGCTACATGATGGAGAAGGTCTGCTGGTAATGCTGGGGTTTTAAAAAGGTCAACATGATTATAGGTCTGCATGGCACCCCTCCGTCCTCCCCTGGAGGTGCCGGGTCTTCTTGTGCTATAATTATAGCTCCCCACCCCACCCCCAAACTCATTCTCTCACTCTGTAATCTGAGACTGGCAACTCTCAGGGCCTGCTGTCAGCATCCTTCTCTGAACACTACATGAAAGAGCTGTGTTCATTCATTCCTACTGCAGGTATTTATTGAGCACCTACTGAGTGCCAACCCAGCTGTAAGCGCTGGCAATATGGCTGAGAACAGGAGGCCAGGTCACTGTTCTCAGGAAGTTTGCATTCCACTGGGAAAGTCAGAAAACAAAGAAATGAGCAATTTCTAATAGCAATAAGTGTCAGAAAGAAAAAAAAATAGGTCATATAGCAGGTAAGGTAAATCAGGACATCTGAGATTCAGTGGCCGAAAAGGGCCTCTTATGAAGGTGACATCTGAACTTGGCCAGGCAGGGGAAGATCAGGGTCCCAAGGGTGCCAGGCTGAGGGGACAACAAGGACAGTGACCTAAGTGGGGGACCAAGAATGTGTATGAGTAACATCAAGAGCTGGTGGAGTGAGGTGGGAGGGCTGGGTGACCACAGAGAGTTGAGCAGGCAGGAGTTAGAACCAGGAAGCTCTGAGACAGGCTCCTGTGGCAAAGCTACCCTTGAAGGGAGGGAGCAGGCTCCGTGCATGTGTGCACGAACTGGGTTATCTGGTCCAGTCACATGCACACAGCTTCCAGCGTCCCTTGCTCATCTGTCAAATGGATTAAGCATGGTCCAGGGAGACGTTCCAAGCAGTTAATGTATAGAAAGTGTGTGCACACTGCAAAGAGGGCTGATGCTTCAAGGTTGCTTCTCTTGGTGACTTTGCCGCAGGACACAAACACAGGCTCCACCTCCTCCGTGCTGATTCAGCTCTCGCAGTGCCTTCTGCCTGGCACTTGCAGCTGCTCCTGCACCTATGCCAACTTGAAGCAGCAGAGAGCTTGTTTCTTAAAAATCGACAGCCCAGTCAAGCAAATGCCTGTAATCCCAGTGACTCAGGAGGCTGAGGCAGGAGGATCACAAGTTCAAAGCCAGCCTCAGCAACATAGCGAAGCCCTAAGCAACTTCGTGAGACCCTGTCTCAAAATAAAAATAAATAAATAAAAAGAGCTGGAGATGTGGCTCAGTGGTAAAATGCCCTTGGATTCAATCCCCAATACAAAAAAAAAAAACAAAAAACCTGACATCACAGCTCATTGACCTGGGCTGAAAGGTGGGTAGGCAGCCAAGCCCTGGACTCACATCATTGTCCCAACAGCCTGTCTCCAGATTCACAGGCTCTGGCCCCAGAGCTACCAGGTCTGGCTGACAGTGAAGTTTTGCAGGAGGCAGCCATACAGGGGACCTTCCTATTCTTGAAAGTAAATGTGGATCTGACCTCAGACCCTTCCTTCATGTCATCTCTGCATTTCAGAAACACCCCATTATAGCTTGCTCTGTGTCTTCCTTGTCTAGAGATAGTTCTAGAAGGGAATCAACCTCCTGAACGCCTGCCCCAAACGCCCATTCCTGAATGGAGTGTGTCTGAGGCATCTTCCCCAAGATCTGAGCAGAAGGGTGCATCTTTCCCTGGTCTCAGTCAGCTGGTGTCATTCACCCTGCCAGAAATGCACCCCGGCTCGGGACTTCAGCACACTGGATTCCAGTGCAACTCCTGCTGGTCTCTGTTGCACACAATTGAAGTCAAACTAGAGCAACCAGAATCACCTTGCTTGTTGGCAAAGTGACCAGAAAGTGACGGGAGTGATTTCAGGTCTCTGTAATGCTCATGACCTTCCCTTCCCACCCCTTCCCCTGGAAATAAATGGTTTCCTTACCCGATGTCCAATGTCCTTTTACAAGGTCAGATCCCTTCACTTCATCCCCTGGTGTCCCTGGGACTGGTGCTGTCAGCAAGTTTACACTCGAGTGTCAATAGCTGACAGGACAGTACTGAGCCCAGGTTTGGTAGAGGTGAGAGAGCTAAAGGGCAGCTGAGGCAGAAGGAAGAGAAGGAAGAAGGAATGATGGATGCAGCAGTGAGCACCTGTAATCCCAGCCTCCCGGGAGGCTGAGGTGGGAGGATCACAAGTTCAAGGCCAACCTCGGCAATTTAGGGAAACCCTATCTCAAAATTAAAAAAAAAAAAAAAATTAAAAGTGCTAGGGATGCAGCACATGTGTAGCCTGCAGGAAGCCCTGGGTTCAATCTTTAGTTCTTTTAAATAAATTTCAAAAGCCTAGAAAAAAGAAAGTTCTAGGCTTTGTAGGGCCTGCGAGAAACCCAGGAGACAGGACGTGTGTGAGCTGCAGGGTGGAACCTTATGAGTGCAGGCTGGGACAGGGGGCTGGCAATCTCCACAGGGCCAGGCCGTGCAGGTTCTCTGGGGCCACACTAAGGGTGACCTCTGTGTGCAGTGAGATGGTTTGGACTGAGAGGCCACTTGATCCAATTTCTGTTTTGGAAGGATTCCTTAGGCTGGCCTGCCTCAGATGGAGGTGGCAAGCCAGCTGGAGGCTAGGAGAGGCAGGTGGGAGATAAAGGTGGCTTGGCCTAGGCCGGCCGTGGTGTGAGAGAAGTAAGTAGATCCGCCATGTGTCTTCGAGGAACGTCCAAGGGGTTGTGCTGGTGGATTGGAGGTGGGGTGAGGGAGGGGTCAAGAACGGTGATGCCCACAGACCTGTCGGGGCAGCTGTGGCCAAGATGCAGAACTAACGTCTCCACGCAGCACCCATCCCCTGTGGACTTCATCCCTAGGGCAAAAGGAAATGGCTTCCTTCCTCTTGCCTGAGATAACTAAGGCCTTTAGAGCATTTGAAAGGTGCCCTGTGGTGGGCAGCCTCCCTCCGAGGCGCTCTAGTTTCTGGATCCAGGTCTTGGTGGGGGCAAGGAAGGACACAGGGGTGGTGGGTGGTGGTAAAGGGAACACTGAGGCCCATTGAGAGGGAGCTCATCCCACACACACTGATGACAAATCTCCACAGGGTTCCTGGCCAGACCCCCCACTGCTCTCCGAGGTCACCCTGACTGGACCCAGGCCCCAGGATAGAGCTCTAGCCAGAACTCTTCCCTGGCAGGGCCTGAGCTGACTCTCAGAGTCTCCCAGAGCATAGGAGCTCATGCAGCATTCATCCAGGGTGTCCAGCAGTCCTTCTGTCCAGCAGTCCATCCATCTCCGGCCCAGATAACACCTCCTCCTCCTCCTGTACCCCTGCGGTGCCCAGGACCGAGTCCACTAAAGAGGCTCCCAGTGCCAGGCTGCTAGACGCCAGACCACAGGTGGCCTGAGGAGACTGGCATGGCCTGAAGATGGAGTCTCTTCACCTGAATGCACCCTAAGGAGGCAGAGGAGGAAGCAAAGGGGAGGGCGAGGGCGCCTGGCAAGTCTGCCCTGGGTAGGGGCCGCACCCCACAGGCCTCAGCAGCCAAGGGAAGGGGAGGAGGCCATGTTTGTTCCTCCCCAGGCCCGTACACCAGGAGCCAGATTTCACCTCAGTGAGAGTGGATTTGGGAAGAGCTTGGGGAGACGAGCAGGTTCGGTGAGTTTCCAGAGTTGTGTTGCCTAAGAGCTAGTGCAGCTCTGGGCTTTTCGAGCCATGGAGGGGGACTGTGCTGGCTCTGGGCTCAGACAGATCTGGTTCTTCTTCCTGGTGGTCCTCGTCTGACTCCAACACTACTTTTCCTGGGGTGGAAATGGGAAGTACTTTCTGGTATTTCAGCACTAGAGGCCTAAAAGCAAGACAGACTTGGGTTCAAATCGCAACTTGGCTTCTTCCTCTTCCGAGCTGTGTGACACTGGGCCAGTTCTCAGCATCCTTGTACCTCTATCATAAGCCTCATCTAGGAAACACTTCCCAGGGCGACTGAGATCTCATGAAATGTCACCTGTGAAACACTCAGTAAGTGCTCACTACATGGTGGTGATTGTGATTATTAATATTGGATTCCACCAAAGTGGTGAGCTGTCTCTCAGGGATAGTTGAAAGGCAGCCTCCTGGAATCCTTTCCAGGAACAAGGGCTCTCTGCAGAAACAAGGATTCACAGGCTTGGGTGTTTGAAGGTTTGTAGCTCCAAATGTGTTCTGCGAGCTGGGTGGTGGCGCACTCCTGTAGGCTGAGCTAGGAGGATTGCAAGTTCAAGGCCAGACTGGGCAATTTAGCAATCTGTAGCAAAATAACCTGGATTCAATCCCTAGTCTGTCTTTCTCCTTTCTCTCTCTCTCTGTCCCCCCCCCCCCCCCAACACACACACAACAGAGGTCTGCAGATCTGCAGCTCAAGCAACATCTGGGAGCTTGTTAGAAATGCAGTCTTGGCCCCACCCCAGACCTGCTGAGTCACAGTCTGCATTTTAACAAGAGCCCAGTCATTTGAGAAGCACTGTTTTAAGGTTCATCGGAGCCCTCCAGTAGGCTGTCTGCCCTGTCTTTAGGAAGTTCTTGGTGTTTGGTTTTGTTCAGTTCATTCACATAATATAAACCACTGAACCTGGGATGACAGCTTCATTTCCGACTTGAAATAGAGGGGCACTGGGAGACGGACGAGGCTTCATGCAGTTGGTGAGCGTGGCGCCGGGGCCACATATCTTTTTACAGCTGCCCAATTGTTTCTGGGGTCCTATATCCTGTGGTATGAGGCCATAAGCAACAGCACGATCCTGGATTCCCATCACTAGACTAAGCAGGAGGATGCTCAGGCCCAGCTACACACTTTCATCAGATGCGAGTCAGAACATTGTCTCTCCCTTCCCTTCCAATACTGTGACGTTTGGGGCCAAGGAGATTGCTGATTTCATTTTAGAAATCTCTTTTGGAGATGGGAGTGACTGGCCTCTGGTTTTGAAGATAACATGGCATGAGAATATCTACAACCTATATAGCTACTTATGCTGGACTGTTAGGAAAGAGGGGGTCTCTTCTGAGGAGACTTGGTCAGAGAGATTAAGACAGAAAAGTAAGATTTTATTTTATTTATTTTTAATAAGGGATGCTGACTCTTTTGTTGTTTGTTTTTTAGAAGGAGACTTTTTAAAGGAAGACTCTTTTGCTTATCTAGATAAAATAATTATTGCAAACCTGAACTTTAGAATAAGAGAGTCACAGAACTGGGAACAGTGGGTGCACTCCTATAATCCCAGTGATTCGGGAGGCCGAGGCATGAGGATTTCTGGTTTGAGGTCAATCTCAGCAATTTAGTGAGCAACTTAGCAAGACAGACCTTTTCTCAAAATAAAAAGTAAGGGCTGGGGCTATAGTTTAGTGGCAGAGTGCTTACCTAGCCTGTTTGAGGCACTGGGTTTGATCCTCAGCACCATATAAAAATAAATAAAATAAAGACATTCTGTCTATCTACAACTACAAAAAAAAATAAAATAAAAAAGAAAAAGGCTGGAGATATATTTCAGTGGTAAAGCACCCCTGAGTTCAATCCCTAGTACCAAAAAAATAAAAGTAAAAATAAAGAATGAATGAGTGAATTAAAAAGGGAGTTACAGGAAAAGAGCTGAGTCTAGGGAGTGACTAGTGGTGGCCAGGTCACACTCCTGGCCTCTGGCTTGTGTTCTGAAAGATGGATTTACAAGTTTAATGCGTGGGAATTGGTGAGGATGGCTTACATGAGACCTAGTGGCTGGCAGGGCTGTTCTTGCCTATTGGAAAGGCTTGTTCCCGCAGAGGGAGAATAGAACAACTGTTCTCAACAGGAGCCCAGTGGCCCCAGAGGTAACATTTGGTGGAACTGGTGGTAGGAGAGAAGTTACAGAGCCTCCTGAGGAAATGCAGATAAGGCCTGGAAATTGAGACAGGTTAAATGATTGTAAATGGGAGAATTTTCTGCCAGAGGATGGTGGCTACTATTTACTAAACATATATGTTTCCCAGAGATCGTGCAAAGTAATCCGTGTGCTTCTATTATCTAATTGAATGACAACAAATCTGCTTGACTTACTCAAGGCTACTCAGTCAGTAAGAGGTGGAGCTGGCTTCAAACTCAGGCCCCTCCACTTCCAAGATCAAGCTTTTGACCACTGCTTTGTGTGCCCTGGAAGTCCTTGGAGTGGGACAGACAGACCTGAGATGTACTACTTGGAAACTATCAGTTGAAGTTTGGTGTAAAATGATGGGAGTGTTCCCTATACGAAGGTGTTTGCAGTTCTTTAATCTTTGTGTTTCAAGTTTTGTATTTTAAAAATATGTCAGTTCGAGGATGATCAATGTTGTTTTTTTCTTAATAGAGTCACATTCCAACAGTGAAAGTCTCGTCTAGTTTACAATATTTTCTGTTACCTTTCATTCAGTCTACCTGATCCCACCACCTAGTGGCCAACTCTGGAATTGCAGGCATAATGCCCAGAAGGAAATAGACATCTGGCCAGCTAGCTTTGGAAAGCAGCCAAGCAGTGACAAACCTTGATTCAACAGAGACTAAAAATGAGGAAGATAGAAACCCTACTTTTGATTTTCTGTGTGATACAAACCTAAAAGTTTCAATTTGGGGTGCCAATAGAACTATGTCCCATAGCTGTACTTATTTATTCCTAAAACTTGGTGAGGGAGGATTTCTGGGCCTGCTTTGCTCTCCCCAGTTACTTTTGCTGTGCCCAACAGCACTTCCTCCAACAACACTGAGATGGTCTCCTGCACAGTGTAATAGAATTCCATTTATTGGTTCAGATTCTCCCGTAAGGAGGACAGATCACAGCCTGAGTTTCCCCATCTGTGAAATACAATGGACTTGATACTATCTGGGTTTTCTTATAGTGCCAATATTTTTGTGATTTAAAAGCTATGAAGAACAAAGGATCATCACTGCCTAGTGATGGAATATTATGCAAAAGGGAAAAAACATTTCAGGGAAGCAGAGTTCTTCTAAGCCTGCCTCAAATCCCTCCATATAGGCAGAATGTGGCTGCCTCTGTATAAGGCCAGCATTGTGCCCTTCCCCACCCCACCCCCATTTCCTTTGGAAGGCGTAGAAAGCCCCCTTGTCTTGAATGTTTCCCTGTGAAGGGCTCCTGCTGAAAGAGTGCACACATAGCCAAGACTTTGACCTTCACCTTTGCCCTTCACTTACTTGGTGAAAAAAAGAGTTCTTATCCTCCACTCTCTAATTTTTATGGTGGGGGGAAGCAGCTAGGGTTAGCAGGAATTCAGTGAAAATATAAATAGAAACTTGGTCTATAAATACTAATGCCCCCAAATGTCTGGAGGCATGAATCGTGGCAGGGCAGCAGGCAGTCACAAATCAGGAAGGTCTGGACATGCGTGAGCATTAGTCAGTTGCTTTGGTGTCTCTTGGGATGCTTCTAACTTGCCAGTGGGGCCTGGAAAAACCCTCTGTCTTTCTGGGCTCTAGCAGCACACTCCTTGTCTGCTGCCCTTGTACCCTTCTCTTGTTAAGCCTTCTTGGTGAGCAGACACATGTAGTGGAGCTAGGTAATGCTGCCTGCACTCAGACCTGGTATTCAGACCAGCAGTGTGTGACTTGGGGACATCCACAACATATCTATTTATCCCCTGTGCCTAGAATACTACCTGGCACATTACAGATGCTCAACCAGTATGTAGCAAGCATGACTGAATGGGTACCAGACTTCCCTGTCTTGCAGTCTGCAAAGGTAATTCAATTGGCCATGCATGGATTCTCTTAAGCCACAAATACTATGCAAATGAAAGTGGGATTATTCTTACCTACCAGGGTGAAGGTTTGGCAGGCGTTGACATAGACTCCCTCATTATCCTCATTCCTCACCTCTGCTTTGCAGACGCTGCATTTTCTTGGTCTGAGAGAAAGGCTGGAACTGAGACATCTTGGGAGGTAGAACAAGTACCTTCTGGAGCTTTGCCCCACAGCAGCACCCACCTCTCTACGAGACGCAGCACCCATCCTTCTTAGTAGGAGGCCACATGGGTAGTGTTGACAAAGTTGTTCCCAGGCAAATATTTAAAACATAAATAAGAGAAACAAAGACAAGAAAGCCCTTACCTCTCAAACAAGCAATACGAGTGAGCAAGGTAGATGGAGCACCGAGCCAGGAGTCAGAAGTGGATTCCAGGGCCAGGCTGCCTCAGTTTCTGTAGGGTCATCCCAGAGAGCACTCCGGGCCTCTCTAGATCTTGAGTGGGGTTTAGATGAGGGTAGTAATTCTTGGCCTCAAAGTATGTGAGAATTTGTAGTGGCCTTGTTAAAAATGAAGACTCTCACCCTGCCCATGTTTCCTTCTATTCTAATTTAGGGAATCTGGGCAAATCCAAGGATCTGTATTTGCAGCCAACTCTCTAAAATATCTCTGATTAAGGCCAACCAGGGGCCCTCACCTTCCCGTGAGCACTGCTAGGCCCTGCATTTTAGTTACCTATATAAAATTACTCTCTTGAATTTCTCATAGTTTCTATAGGCAGGAACTCAGGCACTGCTTCACCTGGTGGGTTTGACTGAATCTCTCATGAGGTGTAGTCCAAGCGTTTGCTTGACTGGAGTTGGTGGCTCTCTTATAGGATGGTTTGCTTGTGTGGCTGGCAGGTTGGTGCTGTGTCAGCAGAAGGCTCGGTTCCTTGCCACATAGTCCTCTCCTCAGGGCCGCTTGAGTGTCCTTCTAACACAGTTCATCTTCCCTTGTGGTCTTTTAGAAGTCATGCCATCATTGTTTACACAGGTGAGCCTTTTCAGGCTAGGAGGGAAATGGTCACCAGGGGCCATCTTGGATGCAATCTCCATAAGTTCCTCAGTTATCTAATGATGCCAATAGGTGGCAACTCTTGTCCTTGGGTTTGGATTGGGGTAGAATCTGGAGGCAATAAAGATAGCCAAGTTGGAGACCCTAGGCAGCATGACCTATAAGTGCAGAAGCTGCAGTGTCCACCCCAGAACTGGGCTGCCAGCCCAAATGGCCTTCTGAGTTCAAGCTGACCACTAACTTGCTATGTCCAGTGGGGCAAGGCATGGCCTTGTCTGAGCTCAGCTTTGACCTCAGGAATAAGGGCCTGGATGTGATTGCCTGTGGAGTCTCCTGGTTTTCACCTCCACCATCCACCTGGGCTGTATAGACATTGGCGAGACCACAGGCTGGGTTGTGTTGTGTGACCCCAGCCAATGACCAGGCGGGAGCTGCTCCCCCAGCTCCTGACCCCCAAGCTTAAGACATGAGAAAGAAGGACATGGGTTGGGTCTGAGGGTGCTTGTGTCCTTTTAGGTAGAAATTGTGGTCCTTGGCCTTGAAGGTCCAGGAGCTTGGGTATTTCTGAATACGCAGTTTTAGTGGCTTCATGTTGCTCTGTGTGGCTTCTGTGGTCAAATCCTGTCACCTGCTCAGTCTCTTCTTGCACCACTCCTGACCCACACCCTGTAACACCGCAGCATCCCCCCACATGCACCCCTCTCTCCAACCATACCAAACTTCATCTTCTCACATGCACCTGGTTTCTGACCTTTGCTAAGGCTCCTCCCCTTCCTGGAATATTCTTCCCGTGTCTCTTTGGCTGTCTCCTGCCACTTCTTCAGAACTGTCACCCTCCTGCGTGTCCCCATGATAACTCATACATTGCAGCTCAGTGCCCACACATTCTGTGTCCTCTGTGACAGCAGGGACTGTGTCAATATTGATCGCCATCATATCCAAGTCTCTGTGTAATACCTGGCATTTGAGAGGGACAGAATAAATGATGCCTGCTGACCCTATGCATGGGGTCCAGGTGGGTTGAGATGTGCCTCCTGAGGAAGGTGGACCAAGGGGATACACAGCCCTTGGGACAAGGAAAAGAGAAACATAGCAAAAGAATTAAGAATGTAGGCACCTTCAGTCTACATTAAAAAAAAAAGACACCACGGCTCTTCAAATCCCAGCTCTACCACTTAACAGCTGTGTGACCTTCAGCAGGTCACTCAGCTTTCCTGACCTTCAGTTTACCCGTCTGTAAAGTGGAAATAACAACAACACCTCGTAGCCAGATCAAAGGTTGTTATGAAGATCCAATACTGTAATAAATATGAAGTTCATGCACAGCGCTTACTGCAAGGTCAAGTGCTCAGTGCACATTCCTGCTTTCTTAATATTATCATCACATCCTTGCAGGGGTAGGGGATAGGGTTGTTGAATAGGGTCATCTGTCTGAGCTCAATTCTGCCCACAGAGCCAAGGCTCAAGGCGTCCATCTCAAGCAAGCCAGGCAAACCCCTCTACTGGCACGGTCAAGCCTGTGGCTATAGGGCCTTTTATCCAGTGAGCCTCTGCACGCTAGGGATTTTCCTGTGCTTTCAAGCATCCAAGTGAACAAGCATCGCTGGGCCTGGAGTCTAGTCTGGCTGCCCCATGGCGTCTCATTCAGAAGGCTGGGCCTATCACATCTCCATGCTCAGGCCCAGCCCCACCCTCCCCACTGTGGGCCATGCCACAGGGAGAGGCTGCCAGGGAGCTCTGCCCAGCATCCCACCGTCCTCTTTCCTGAGGGCAGCTCCCCTGCAGGGGAGGAGCTGAGGCTGCCAGGCTGAATGGGCCCTTTATTCCTGGGTATAAAGGGTACTGAGCCTCTGCCCACCACGCCCGCTACACCCACGCCCGTACGGAGCAGGGACAGCTTGGCCCTGGTGCCGGCCTCGGCCTCGCAGCTAACCACACTCTCTGGCCCCACTCTGTCTGGGTCCTGGAGGGCGAGTCCACCCCTCACCACAGCCCCAGCCCAGCTCTAAAGGGCAGCCCGTGTGGGGGGTGTGGGGGTGAGCCACATTTGCTGGTACCCTCAGATTGTGTGTGTGCACACTCATGAATAAACGAGCTGGCTCAGAGGGAGATGGCCAGACACACTCTCCTTGGCCTGTTCAGCACATGCCAGTTGCCTGCTGTGCACAGGGCCTTGTGCTGGGCTCTAAGGGTATGAGCACCACTGTCTGCATGAGCTTGTGCTCTGTACTGAGGGAATCACATGAAGAGCGCATCAGTCAGATCATCACAAATGGTGGCTACTCTGAGAAGGATACCGTCCGGGCCTGGAGAAGTGGGGAGTGGCCTCTTGTGTTCTGAGTGGCCTGCCAAGGCCTTCCTGATGAGGTGACATTTATAATGCCATCTGAAGGCTGGAAGGCATTAGTGCACAAAGGGCAGTGGAGCAGGGTTCTGGGAAAGGGACGGTGTGCACACAGGCTTGGGGTGGGGTGGGGAGGTGGTGGCATGGACACACCGGGGTGCAGTGAGGGGAGACGACTTGGAGGGGCAGCGCGAGCCTGACTGCACAGCCTCACAGGCCGTGGGAAGGAGTCTAGGTTTTCTCCCCGTGCCCTGTGCAGTGGCTGGAAGCTTTAGGCCGGGGTTACCTTTGAAGAATCTAATTCTGGCTGCCGGATGAACGTGGATTGGGAGTGAGGCCAGAGACAGGATCAAGATTCAAGACTGACAGAAGGTCACCGAAGGACTCACGGGCTACTGACCTGATATCCAGTGACTTGACCCCACATTTCTGTGCATCGACAGTCCTGTGTGCCTGGCGCTGTGTGCCATGTGCTGGTTCTAAGCCATAATCCAGCCCCGAAATCCCTTGGGAATGAGAGAAGATTGATGCTCGGGATGGACATGTGCCAGGGACGCGGTGGTGTCCAGCCTGTGCCTATCAGCACCACACTCCATACTGGCTCTGCTGCCTCCAACTGCATGGCCCTGGATTTCAGTTTTATTGAACGTTCCCACTGGATGGAGAGTAGAGAAGCACATGGGATGGGGTGGCAGAATCAGTCCAGGGTGGCGGGACACTGGCACCCAGGCGCTCAGCCCTGGCTGAGGGAAAGAAGATTTGTTCCCCATAGCCTGGCTCTGGGCGCTGAGTATGGGAACCCCAGGCCAGAATTCGGGGGCTCCTTTTCCCCTCCTGGACGTGCTGGTGTTTGCTGTCAAGCACACAGAGGTGAGGAAGTTATGGTTTCCCTCCGTGGGGAATCCCAGGGGATTTTTGCCATTTCTGTTTCCTTGAGTGTGTGGGAGAGCGGGAGTGCTGGAGGGGGGACACTCACCTGTGTGAGTCACCCAGGGCCATCCCAAGGTGGGGCGTGAAGTGAATCACTGCTGTCATTGTTATGTTCTCTGCTGCTTGAACTGGGCCCTGGAGAAGCATCCCTCAGAGGAGCAGGGGAGCTGGCGGGGGAGACGTCCTGCATTGATAGGGGAAGAAGACTCAGGACAGGCTGCTGCAGGGGTGTATGGGAGGGGTCTGGCCTTGGGAGAGTGAGCCAGGTGGACAGACTGGGTGCCTGGGAAATGCTTACAGTGCTTGGCTTCCATGTGCCAGCAAAGAGACAGGCAGAGCCAGGTTGTACCCACACCCTCCCACGCCCCACCTCTTTGACCTGGAATCATTGACTGTAAGATCCCATGTGTTCAGCATTTATCATGGACTGGGATCTGTGGTAAATGTGTTTATATACTAGTTCACTGATTGCTGACAATAATCCTTTAGGCATAGGGTCAGGCATAGGGTCCCCATTTTGCAGCTTGATGAAACTGAGGTTCAAGTAGGTTTTAACTTGTCCCATGTCATACAATAGTAAGAGGCCGAGTACTCATCAGGATTCTCCTGGTAACAAGAAATAGACCCATCTCACTGTGCCTTTAAAAAAAGGGAGGGATGTATTGGTTCACATAATGAAAAATCAGGAGTAATGTCATCAGGCATGGCTGGATCTAGGTGGCCAAATATCATGTCTCTCAAGCTCTCAGCTTTACTTTCTTTTCTGTTGACTTTATTCTCGGGTGGATATCCCCCAGCCTGTGACAAGAGATACAAAAAAAAAAAAAAAAAGATGCTCCCTAGAAGCCTGGGGCTTACAGTTAATGGGTGAGTAGCTGCTGTAGAAGGGGAGCAGAGGCTGGCAGGCAGAACCCAGGGATGCTTGATACTTCAAGCCAGAAGCCAGGTCTTGACGTGATTCTAGAAGACGGAGAATCATGGGTCAGAACTCAGCATGGAGTCGGGGCCTGGGGCTGCTGACAGAATCACCTCCTTCCAGAACCTGCGACTGCTTCAAGGCCTCACCCCAGGCCAAGTGAAGGGCAAGCCAGGCTGGCACTGCAGGAGAGAAGCAGGATTAGGGGTGCAGCCTGAGCCAGGTGTGAGGCTGCAGGTGGGGGTACGCCAGCTCAGCTGCACCAGGGCTGACAGCAGCCTTCCAGGGAGCACAGGGCCTGTGGTCCCCGCTGCAGAAGGTCAGAGGTGGCAGCATCAACAAGATAAGCCTGGACCTGCCCACCTGCCACTCAGACCGCAGCAAGGCAGGGCTAACCCAGGTGAATACGGGGAGGCCACACAACCAGGAAGTAGCAGAAGCACCTTGCAGGAAGACCAGGAAGCCAGCCAAGGCCGACTCCACCTTCTCCAGTCTTCTGCTTCCCATGCACCTCAGTCAAGGTCTCTGTGCTGTGTCCTCTCCCCTAACTAAACCTGTTGGTCCAGTGAGAAACTGATGCTTATTCATACTCAGGTGTGACTGGTTGCTAGAGGCTCACTATGCCATTCTCCACGGAGAGGTTTATATATTGTAACCAAAATCTTAAACCAAAGAAAATAAATTCTAATTCTGTAATCTCAGGTATCCAAAAGGTAGGCTGTGGGTAGGGCCCACAGCAAACCCTACTTTTGGCTGCTTGCTTTAAACCATCACAAGTGCCAAGATAAGGGGCTGGGGGTCGTGTCTCAGCGGTAGAGCACTTGCCTAGCACATGTGAGGCACTGGGTTCGATCCTCAGCACCACATAAAAATAAATAAATAAAATTAAGTTATTGTGTCCATCTACGACTTAAAAAAAGGTATTTAAAAAAAAAAAGTCCTAGGATGATTCCGAATTGTACCAACTGGGTTTCCTTGTGGACTGGGGGCTAATACCAGCCTCTCTGAAATCAAACAGAATGGAGGGCTTGTTTGTTTTGTTTTTCACAGTGAAGGAGGAACCATCAGCAGATTCTTGCAATATATTCTCTTTGCCCTCCTCTGCCCTAGGGTCCTTCCTATGTCAGAGCGCCACTCCAGCAGTTGGTCAGCAAACGCGTGGTCAGAGGCACCCTCTGAGGGCAACTGGACACAAGCTCATGGCTGTCCTGGCCCACTTCCCACAGGGACCCAGGTCACGTCTTTAGTCTGCAGAGTTGGGGGGGGGGGGCAGGATACTGAACTACCCGCCCCTGCCCATGCATTGCCTGTGTTCTCCCTTAAAGAGAGGATCCCTCTATGACCATCACGTCTTTCTTATACTTTGTCTGGGAAATGTGTCTTTTGTCTCTTGGGTGCCACATTGGCCAGCACAGCCAGAGAGGGCACCCCCGTCCGCTTCACTCAGCCACTTAGCACTAGACCCTCCCAGCTTACCTCACCCCTCTTGGGCCCCAGGGAGCCTGGTGCACTCTGTCCCTGACCCAGAAACTTCTCTGTCTTCCTGAAGACATCAGGCAGCTCCTATGTTCATGGTACCCAGGACCAGGCCAGGTATCACCAGGGGCACAAGGAGGATGGAAGATTGTACCTGCCCTCAGGCGATGGCGGTCAGCTCAGTCAGCTAGGGATAGAGAACGGCAGGCAACCAGATGGCTCTATGTTCTCTCCCATAACCTCCTGCAGTGGGTCGAATGATGACCCCAAAGAAATGTCCAAGTCCTGACCCCAGGAACGTGTGACTAGGACCTTCTTTGGTAATAGAGTCTTTGCAGATGTGATTAAGTCAAGGGTCTCAAGGTGAGATCATCCTAGATTTAGGATCACAATGACCAGTGTCAAAATGAGGAAAGGCAGATGGAGATTTGAGACAGAGAAAGGAAAGGCCAGGTGTGGGTAGAGGCAGACTGGAGTGATGCACCACAAGCCAAGGAATGTTGGCACCACCAAAAAGCCAAAGAGCCAGGCCTCTGTAGCCTTCAGAGGGACCTTGGCCCTGTTGACCCTGGACTTCAGATCTCAGGCCTCCAGAACTCAGAGAGAATAAATCCCTATTGTTTTAAGGCACTAAGTTGGTGACAGTTTGTTACAACAGCCCTAGGAGGCCTATATGCTCCCCTTTCCTTTGTCCTCAGACACCATGAGAAGGGCAGGAATGCCGTTCCTGGACTCTGCAGCTGTGGGCCTCTGGGCCTTTCTGTGGTCTCCTCTGATTCTGACCCTCCAGGTTCTCAGGGCAGCCCTGAGGAGAGAGGATTGAGAGGCACCTGAGAGAGCTGGCCCTCCCCAAGTCTGGGGACTGCTGACACTGCGGCTATAAACCAGAGGGACCTCTTAATAGGATATTCCTCTGGAGAGATATTCCTGACATTCTCCAGGATAGCAAAGGAGAGAGGACAACATGGGTGATTGCGAGGGACTGGGAGGTTGGCACAGAGGTAATGGGCATTCAAGGAAGCTTTGCAGAGCAGGTAGCATAGAACCCGAGCCTTAACCAAGGATGGGAAGGGTTCCCAGGGCACTTGGAATAGAACCGCTCCCTTTTTTGTGGCTCACAGGCTACTCTCTAGATTCTTTTATTTCTTCCAACATATTCAGTTCTTCCTGCCTCAGGGACTTTGCTGTTGTGACCTCCTCTGACCAAGTCCTCTTGCCCCAGAGCTTTGCACAAATGTCTCCTCCTTGAAGTTTTCACTGACCAGGTATGGCAGTACTCACCTGTAATCCCAACTACTTAGGAGATTAAGGCAGGCGGATTGCAAGTTCAAGGCCAGCCTGGGCAACTTAGCAAAGCCCTCTCTTAAAATAAAAAATAAAAAGGACTGGGAAGATAGCCCAAGGGTAGAGCACACCTGTATTCAATCCCTTGTACCCAAAAGAATTTCCATTGAACCTCTGAGACACTTCCCTACCAATCTGAATTCTCCCTCAGACACCTATTTTTATTCCCTCTGTAAAGGCTGGGGGGAGACCTATACATCTTACCAAACTACTTACTTGGTATGAAAAATATATATTGCCTCTCCTTCCCAAACAGCATGTGAGGTTCTTGAGAGCAAGGCCTCGTCCGTCTGTCTGTCACGTTCACTGCAGGGCTTTGAGCAAGCCCAGCACAGCAGGCCCCACCAAGACAGTGCTGGGTGGATGGATGGACAGGTGGATGTCTTTGAATAATGATTCCAGATGATTATAAAATAAATTTTTTTAAAAAGCAGGGAAGAGGGAGTTAAACATGCTGGCATAGACAGATATATCTCCTTCCTTCCTCCCTCTTTCCCAACCTTCCTTCCCTTTTTCCCTTTCTTTCTTTAGTTCTTGAGATAGGGTCTTGCTATGTTGACCAGCCTAGCCTAGAATGTCTGGGCTCCAGCCATCCTCCTGCCTCAGTTCCTGAGCAGCTGGGACTACAGGTGTGCACCACCACGCCTGGCTGACACTGTGTATCTTGACGAGGAGAGGCTGCCGGGAATAGATCAGCCTCTTCAGACCACAAGGGGTTCTCTCATCACCCCTGCAGCCAGTGTGCCCCATGGCCCCTGCACACCTGGGTGCTAGCTTGTTTGTAGAACATGCACCTAGTCCGTGGAGGTGGCTTCAGAACTCTTCGTGGCTGGAGTGGGCCTTCCTGTGCTGTGCTTCTGCTCTTCCAGGGCCTTGACCCCCAGATTCTCATGGAGGACCATAGATTTCACTTGGTACCTGGAGGCTGTGTTTGGCCCAGTGGGTTAACTGCTCTCATCTTCCCTCACACACGGGTGAAACCCAGAGTCCTCACATCATGGCTCGAAAGAGCCCATAGAACCCTCTGGATTCATTGCCAACACTCTCACCCTCATTCTTCAAGCTCAAAACCCCAAGGTGAAATCCCAATTCAGCCACCTCTCTGAGCTGCCATCTCCTCCTGTACAAGATGGACCTAGTAAAAGTACCAGACAGCCACACAGCCACGGGAGGCTGCACCCCTGGGTGCCAGCTTATCGGTGGAACATGCACAGGCAGGACTTGGACCCAGGCCCCTCGCCCAGGGCCGCCTGTTCCATCCACGCCTGGCCCTGAGTGGCAGGCATGCCTGCAGACTGCAGGCTCCAGCTTTCTTTCTCTACTTTCAGGAGCGAGTTAAGTCTATTTAAGGCTGAGCCGGGTCTGTTTCAGGCCACGTGTGATCTGCCTTATGATTCTTATCAGATTTCTGGGGCAGCATCCGCAGGGCTTTGAAGACTCTGGCAGAAGCAGAGCGCCGCCATAAAGAGGCTGAATTACATTTACAAGAGGCCTTTACTGCCCTGTGGTCTCGGTTTCCTTAATGGGGATTTTCCTCCACCCCCTTTTTCTCTCTCCCTTTTAATATGGTCACCCGTTCGGCTTTCAGAGTGTGGTTTGGATTCCTCGCAGAGAAGTCAAGACCGTGGAATCCCTCCCCCTCCCTCCCTCCCTCGTTCCCCACTGGCTGACTGTGCCAAAGCCCCAAGAGAAGGAAGTGTTGTTGCTCCTGTCAGGGTTTCGGCCGCAAAGAGGGCAGTCCAGTGGGGACCTGAAACACACATGGGGATTTGTCTTGTGCAAAAATTCTCCTCCGACTTCACACCCAAGCAGCAGACCATGAGCTTGTTGAGGGGACTGGACATGCAGGTGGCATGGTGGCCTTGCTTGCATGAGTAGATGCCAGGGGCAAAGGGGGTCCCGTGCTCCAGGGCCAGCGTGGCGAGGAGTCAAGGGAGCCTCCTGCCTCCTGCCCACCTTGCCCATCCCTCTCTTCTGGAGGCCTGAGTGTTCCTTCCCTGTTTTTTGGATCTGTCTCTGCTGTAAGATAAAGAGCAGCATCTACTTCTTCAGGATACAAGCTCATCTAGGGGTGCGACCAGCTTTGGGGTGGGGGCTGGGAGGGGGTCCCAGTGTGTCTCCCCATCTTCCTCCTTTCCTTTTCGTCTTTGGGTGGGATGAGAAAGAGCAGGCGCGCCATTTTCAGAGGCTGAGGCCTCCTCCCCTGTGGTTTCCTCCAGTCCTCAGATGCTCCTTCATACCCCTTGATGACTGGTGTCAACTGGGTCTCGGCCACGGCCAGCTCCTGACGGACAGCTGACTCGGGTGGAAGGCTAGTCCTGGCTGCCTGTCATTTTGTCAGTCCAGAGAGCAGGTCCGCTCATGCCACGTGCTTCTGTTCACAGAGTCCCCGCAGCTGCACACACCGGCTCTGCGGCACGTGGGCAGTAAAGCAACAGGCAACCAAAAAAGAGCAGGAGGCAAAGAGGCAAGGAATACCAGATCTGTGACATCTTCCCCTATGAAAAGCAGCCATCACCAGTGTCTTGAGACATCACCTTTTATCTCCTTTCCAAAGGAGCATGTGGCAGAGTGCTTTGTCTTGGTGACATGGTGCCATCTACACAGATAATCTGTGCACTGACTCTAGAGAGCCCAGAGGAAGGAGAGCTTGGGAAGAGGCCCAAGCAGGAAGTGAGCCAGTGTGCACTTACTGAGCATCGGCTGTATTCCAAGGCCCCTGCCAGGTGGAACATGTGGGGCAGACAGAGCCTGAGCTGGAGGCCAGGCTTTGTATGGAAAACCAAAGGCTTCAAGCAGGAAGCAAGTCACACATGCTGTGACATGCTTATGGGTTCCACTGTCTGACCTACGCAAGGCTTGTTACCAGTACTGTGGAAACCAGAGTTTCTCTGCTTCTTCAGGCAGGTGGGGTCTGCATAAGCTACAGGCCTCTACAGCTGAGAAGGCCCGTTAGCCCATTTATTTTCCACTACCATTGAGTGATGTGTTACAGTTCTTTATGGCAGGGTAGGCCTTCCAGTGATGCAGCAGGCCCTAGCAGCTCACCACCAACTTCTTTCTGGGTTCTTGTCTGGCCAGGATGAGTGCATGTAGGAGCAGGATTTATTCAAGTGTGAATAGAAACAGAGCTCCCACAAGGTGAGAGGGGATCTGATAGCAGGTTGCCACTTGCGTGTGCTAGTCTAGAGGTTTATATAGCACTTGGGTCAATGCTATTGGTCCAAATTTATGCTAATCAGGGTTTGGGAAAGTATCAAAGCTGTTGGTTAGCACTGCAGTCTCCATTCTGGTCTGCCCCACTTGGGTTTTCCACTGCTTGTTTGGAAGTGGGAGGTTGAGGTTGTCTGATGGTAGATGCTTGGGGGTTCTGGGCTGCATACTGGATGGAGTAGGCCTCTGCACCAGGCCCAGTCTGGCTGCTGCAGGGTGACCCGTCAGTGTGCCCTGGTTTGCCTCAGCCCTGGCTCACCATACCTCAGGCCCATGGTGGCGTGGCAGGCTCCTAGTGGCCAGGTCCTGTGCTGGTAGCCCACGCTCTAGCCCTTCTAGGCTGCTGCTCCACTGCCACTTCCCAGCAGGATTAGCAGGTTGGTTGTGCTGCTCAGTGGTCAAGGAGCCATGTCATTGTGGTGACAGGGGAATCAGGGATGGTTGCAGCAATTGCTTCATGTCCCCATGTCCTATCTGTTCCCTTCTGCCTACCACAGACTCCTTATAGGAAGTGCCAGCACCCATGGGAGCACACTTAGCCAGAGGTGCTAGAATTAATGTCCTCAAAAGAAGCCCTCAGTGACAAGCAGGAAGTTAGTGGCTGGTTACCCCAGCCTCCCCAGCCTCCCTAGCCTCCACAGACTCCCCAGCCTCTGCAGGGATGCCCCTAAGGTGTGTCCCCTGGAGTTGCCCAACAGAACGGAGCTCCAGCCCTTGGAGATAACTCTTGATCTCTCTACCTTCTGCCTTATTCTCCCTCTCCCCTAAGGATGCCTCCGCGGATGGCCTCCCACATAATTCACTGGGATTCAAATTCTTATTTCTAGGGCTGCTTCCATGCGAACAGCCTGAACTAAGGTCATTGCCTTTCTTAGTACTTCACTTGGTCCTTGGCAGAAGAAGCTTGAGTGGAACTTGCAGTGGAATATTTGCTCACATGCAGTGGAAATTATCTTAATTAGGAGCCCTTCAAATGCAAGTGATGAAACTTTATCTCCAACTAGATTAAATAAAAAAGTTGTTTTTTTTTTTTTTTCTTTACACAAGTGACAAGTAGCAGGATGATCCAGGTCCAGGAACAGCTATATCCAGCTGCTGAAATGATATCAAAGGAATCTGGCCCTGGTCATTTCTTGCCTTTGATTTTTCAATCATTCAAGAAGCAATTATTGAGCACCTACCTGTGACAGGCACAATTCCTTTCTCTCATTTTGTTTTCTTCTCAGGAAATAATAAACTCGGCCACTAGAGGCACTAGCCTTTCATTCAGGGGCTTAGCAACTGTGGAAGAAGGAAGTCTCAGGGCTTACCCTCATTGGCCCATATCAGGGGTGCCCATTCCTGAGCCAATCACTGGTTGACTAAGCTGAGTCACATGCACCGTTTGCCATTGGCATGTGGTTAGCTCCATTGGCATCCCAAGGGCTAAGAATGGAAGCGGCCTTGCCCAGATTGGGACAACAGACGCATGTTGTAGCTCCAGGTCAGCACTTCCACCACGTGCTGGGCTTGCTGGACCTCCCATGGGTCACCAGTGCTATAAAATACAGTACAGTATGGCCAGTGCCCCAGGAATGGGCGTATTGTGGATGTTCTGGAAAGAGAAAGCTCGACCATCAAGGAAGCTTTTCTGAAAAGGGACGTTGGCCCTAGCCCACTGGGCCGCTGGGCACAGAAGTGTCAGTTGTATAAGACCTTGACTGTCAGAGTGAAGGTTCTGAATTTAACAGTCTAGAAAAGGATTGTGCACCAATGTATTTATCATGATTGAATGTGGCCAGGGCAGAAGGACCTGCTGGAAAGGTCTGACGAGTGGCACTTCCTGTCAGCCTTGTCCATACCTGTAGAAAGATGTACCAACACAGCTGGCAGCAGCCCGAATGGCTGGAGGCTGTGTGTACAGAAAGCCCAGGCAACAGTCACACTGGGGCAGCCATGATCCTTGGCGTTGGCTTGTGCCCGCCCTGGAAATAGCCACCCACCTACACTAAGAATAGAAATTCCTGCCCAGTTGGCAGAAATGTATGTCGATTTCTCAAGGAGGGATGGGTCTGAAAACAAAACATAGCGTGTGGGTTGGGCCATACTTTATATTTATTTGTGAGGTCATTTAGAAGCCACACCCATGTCAGGCATTGATCCTGCCATTAGACCCAGTCAAGGTGACTTGACCAAGTGGTTTGTTGAAGCCCAAGATGGCAGCCTCCAGGGAGAGGCCCTGGGCTCTCGGCCTTGATCGCCTCCTGCCCCCCAGGAGAGGTGACCACTCCTCTTGTTTCCTCGACAAGGGGGAGGGAAATGAAAAGATCCTATGATGGCCTTAGCCAGAATGTCTGGCTCACGAGCGTCTCTCTTCCAGGCAAGATCCTCTTCCGGAGAAGCCACATCCGGGATGTAGCTGTGAAGAGGCTAAAGCCCATCGACGAATACTGCCGGGTAAGGGTGTATCTGGGAGTGGGGGTGGACCCTCTGCCTGAGGGGCTGTCTGTCTGTCTGTGAAGGAGGCTGTCTGTACAAACACTTCTGAGGCCTGGCTTTGCTTGGCCAGTAGGATGGAAGTGGGTGGCCCAGCAGGAGGGGTTACTATCCTTTCAGAACACAGCCATGTTTACAAAGTGCTCTTTTAAGTCACTTCCACTGGCTTGGGACCTACATGAGAGGCCTCCTGCTGGAGGGATTTGCATGTGGCATTTTGCTGGACATGGACAATTGTTTCTTTGAATTCCTTTTGGGATGTTGTTGGAGTCAGCTCTGAGTTTGGTGGCATCTGGAATACACATTTGTTTATTCACATAAGCTTTATAGATGCCAGTGTTCATATACACATCTTTATACATGCAAATGCTCTCTCTCTCTCTCTCTCTCTTTCTCTGTCTCACACACTCACACAACTGGTAGCAGCCAGCTTGCATACACACACTTGTGCATAACTAGAGCAACCAATACCAAAGAGTAGACAGGAAAATGACAGCAATGTCATGAGCCAGAGCCCATTTGTCCTTCTGCTTTGATTAGAGCCTAGGACCCCTGCAGTGAGGATGGGAGGCTACTTCATGTCCTTGGCACATGACCTCTGGATGGCCAAACTGCCTGGGTTCAAACATCTGGCTAGCTTTATGAACTTGGGCAATTTACTTAACTTCTTGAGCCTCAGTTTCCATGTCAGTAGGAAGGAGAATTGTCCCTCTTGCAGAGAGGGTGACCATGAAGATGGAATGAGCTGGCAATCATCAGGCCTACTATTTAGCTCAGAGGAAGCTTTTAGTAGATGATTTTGTTGTTACAAGGCATTTTGTTTGCAAATTTTTAAAAAAAACTTTTTTAAAAGCATATAAAGGGCTGGGCATGGTGGAACACACCTGTAATCCTTGCAATTGGGGAGGCTAAAGCAGGAAGATCACAAGTTCAAGGCCAGCCTGAGCAATTTAGTGAGAACCTGACTCAAATAAAAAGGGCTGAGGACATAGCTCAGTACCCCTGGGTTCAATCCCTAGCACTGCAAAAGGAAAAAAAAAAAAAAAAAAAAAGTAAATACAGGGCTGGGGTTTAGTTCAGTGGTAGAACACTTGACCAGCATATGTAAGACCTTGGATTTGAGCCCCAGCAGTGAAAAAAAAATAATAATAAAGAAAACAAAAGCAAATAAAAACAAACCAATAAAAGCCAGCATTAAATAATGTTACTTCTGTATACCACTGGCTTTAACAGAAACAATTTTGTCTTGTGGAATTTGACTTAAAAATATTAGGGAAGCAAGTGTGGCATAATGTTTTGTTCCAAATGTGGTCATTAACATGAGAAGAGCTGCAGTTGGATCCCAGGGCCCCACTCAGGAGCTGTGTGTCCTGGTACAGTTGCTTTATCTCTTTTAGCCCCAATTTCCTCATCTGAAAAATGAGGATAGAGATCCTGTCTCACAGGGTTGAGGGGGAGGAGGCACAGCACACCGTTTCGACTCCTGAAATGCCCTGTCCTTACACAGAACTGTTACCTGTAAGGTCCCCTTCTACTCTGACATTTTATAATTCTGAATCATTATGCCTGGCAATAAATGTTTAAATAAGAACCAAGTTGCTAAATTTATTAACTGTCGTTCCCAAGCCTCTAGAAAGACAAGTGCTCCCAAACAATTTCATTAAACCAGAATTTGAATTTTGTGCAGATTAAACTTGGATCACATGTTCTGCCTTGTCCTAAAAGGATGCCCAGAGGGTGAATTCCCCTGAGCTAGATTCCCTCTTCTTCAGATCAATATTCATTTTTTTTCTTTAAAGAGCATGCACTGTTTCTGGTTAATTGATGCCTCAGCCTGAGCTTTCATTTCTCTTTATTCCTTTCCCGGGAAGTTAAATAGATGGGCAGAGCTAATGGAGGAGGGGGCAAAGGGCGGGAGGAAGCCTCTTCCAGCTGGGATTTATGGCTCAAATCAGTCTCAGCCTCTCTGAGCTGGGGAGCCAGAGGCCTCTGTAGTTGGGCTCTGTGGAAATGTGTCTCCTGGATCAGCCAGAGGAGGAAACTGATAGCATCTTATCTCTTAGGATCAGGCTTTGAATGGGACTCCTGATTCAGAGGGTGTCTGCTGCTGGTGGCTGGGGGAGTCAACCGAGTGGGTCTGCAAGAGGGGGTCCTCCCCACCCGACTAGCACAGTTGAGAACTGCTCTGAGCCAGATCATGAACAGTGTCAGGGGTTTGCCAGGCAGACGGCCTCTCACAGGCAGGAATTCCCTCTTGAATGCAGTGGAGAGGGGACAAGGCAGACTGACCTTTAATTCTGCTGAACTGAGAAGCTGGGATCTGTGGTCTGATTGTCTGAGAAACCCCTGACCCAGGAACAGTCAGTGGGGGGAAGCCAGCAGCGGTCCATGGCCACTGCCACCCAGTGTTGCATATTTCACAGCTCTGCCCCCAGATGGTCCAATCTATGACCACTGAGTTTTACTGCCCACCACAGCCAACTTCATGGCCAGTGCCACGTGCAGCGTATTCTATGCCAGCCCTTCCTTTGTCCTTAGATGCATGCTGCCTGGAGTCTCTAGAGTCCTTATTTCCAGCTCCCTGCATATCCAGCTCTGCGTGGCTAGCAAGCATCTTCTTCCTTGGGCCTGTGAGACAGCGTGGGCTCTCAGAGTCTGGGATTTGGTGGGAATTCAAATGCACCCAAAATTATGAGCCCTGCTCTACATAAGGAGCATGCAGATGTGAAAAGTCTGACCACACAGAAAAACTCCCCAGACTTTGGGATCTCTGCCCTCATCAGCCAGCTAGTCCCTCCTCTAAGGGTGGTTTCATAAACCCACATCTCAGTGTTGATTTTGAACGTATATGGAGCAGATTGGATGAGCATCATGGAAAATTTACCAAGCTCCAGCCTGACGATTGTTTTATGTGGCACTTAAGGGCCAGATGTCTAACAAGAGGGGTTCCAAAGGCATTTCTTTAACTCTGTAAATTAATTTAATGGGCAACATGGTTGTGCGGTTACTATTTAATGGTTCTGGTGATAACAACAAGGGGAAGACTTTCATTTAACTAAACAAGCATGAGCTATATAGAAGCTCAGACTACCAATTTTGACTGTGACTCCATTTACACTGTTCCTTCCGGGGACATACATGTTTGTAGTGTTTTTCCATGGAATAAAATGAGTATCCCAGTGGAAAGTATGTGTGTGAGGGAGAATGGTCAACTCACCTTTGACATATTGGTGCCATTTATGCAAATCTGAATTTTCGGGTATGTGTGACTATGACTTTTTTGCTGCCCCAGTAGCTGGGCTTATTTCTCTGATTCTTCTGTCCACAACACACTTGATTTCAGGGATGAAGGAATGGGGGACAGAAAGTACGAACCCACCAAGAGGTCAGCACTGAAGGCCACAGATCCCCTGACCCTCCCCTGCGTCTCCCAGACTCACTTTATCCCCACTTCCCAGATTGGAAACTGAGATTGTTATATACCCGTGAATCCTAATCCCAAGTATTATTCCTGGCCCATCATTGGCTGTTCCCTTGGGGAGAGTAATCTTGATCTTGTGGTCTTTGTTCTGAGGGAGGACCTGGGCCAGGAGTGCTGCTGGTGGGAGAGACTGAGGCATGGTAGGCTGAGGATTTCTAAGTTGGGCAGACTGATAAAGAGAGAAAATTCCTGAGGATGACACATCTTCCGTGAAGTGACCATTCATACCTCCTGAGTGGTCTTGTCCTTGGGGGACCTTGATGAGTAGATTTTCTCCATCTCCCCGACAGACCCAGGAAAGGTGTTTTTAGCCTAGGAGAAAGCTAATCCAGTTCCTGTTCTCCCTAGAGGTCCTTGGAGGAGTCCCACTGCCACCGAGAATGGCTAAGTGTCTCAGCCAGGCCCTCTGGGAGCAGCCTCCAAGAACTGCTCCAGCCCCCACTCCTGCCTCTCCCCCACACGCTGCAGTCCAGTCAGCCAGACCTGAGCAGGCTGTTTCCAGCTAGCCAGGGCTCTGCCCCTTGGCCTGAGCTAATTTGCTTCCTAGGGACACATGCAGCTTCCATAATGGCCCCTCAGAGATGCCTCGTGTCTCCCAGGGAAGCTGAGCACTCTGCATGCCTCTGCTCTGCACATCTGTCCTCTGCAGGACGGTAACTTCCCCTTGACCTCTTTCCAAATAAGAAGCTCCTGGGGTGGGGGGGCACATCTGTTATCCTCCTGTCTTCACTAGCAAGCAGGAAGTGTGGCCCCCAGTGACAGCATCTGCTGACAAGATGAAAAGGTCCCAGGAGAGAAAATTCCTCAGAGGATGACACCTCTTCCAGGCCCCAGTGTCCTGGGATCCCTTGAGAAACAGCTTAAACTGCCACCAAGAAATAGATATGATTGACATTTGAAAAGGAAGGGCTGCTAGGTCCTCGAAAGAGACTCTTGCATTTGAAATACTGTGGCTTACAGAAGTTCCATGAGACCCCAGCTTTCCAGGTAGTGATCTGGGAAGAACAGCCTGGGCAGGTCAGAGGCAGCCCCAAGGCCCGGAGTGCAGTCTGCCTTTTACCTGTAAGATTTCTGTTGATCGGCAACTGGCACTTCTAGAAAGAGGGTAATGCCTGATCTTGTGTAAAGAGCAGGACACCCATGGTTGTTTTGCCCTGGGACAGACATTACCTAGAGAGCTGAGCTTCAAGGGAGCCAAGGACTGAGCCGTGAGCTAGGCCCTTTCCCATGCCGCTTGCATTTCTAAAGACTAGACTTTTGCTTCATGTATCTGCGCAGAGGTCTCAGAGACATCACGCAGCCCCTGCTCCCCACCCTCCAAACCTGCACCATGATGGGCCTGATGATACTTGCTGCTAAGAAAATGGTTTTGAGGGGCAGGAACCGGAGACTTTAGGGCAGTTCAGGTTTGGAAAGGGGGGCTCTGGCAGCAGAAGTAGCTGACAGCAAACCTGGATGGCTCTCTTGTGCCTCTTTATCAGTCTGCCCAAACTAGGCACCCGCCACCCACATCCCTTCCCCGTTTCTCCTGACCTGGTATTAGCCACCTCCCCGGCCCAGATCTCAGAATGGCAGGACTGGAAAGGACTGGGGTTAGCTTAGCCAGCATCCTGCAGGGACACACATGCTTTCAAGCCCCACAGGGCCCTGCTCCCTACCCAGGAGCTGAGGGTGTGAGGTCAGGTTCATTCTGGCCCTTCTGCAACCCAGGGCCTTTGGGACCCTCTGACCTCACCTGAGTCAGAGCCCTGTTAGAAAGGTTCAATCAGATTGATTGACAGATCATGCAGTTGAACTCACTGATAATGGGGCTGAGCATAGCCTTAGTGCCACAGCCTGTTAACGCTAGGAGGACCTTCAGGATGTGTCTGATCTGGGTTGGTCCCAGCTGTGTTCCATGAGGTGTCACCAGGAGCAGTTCCAGCTCCACAGTCAAATCCCTGTGAGTAATGTTGAGGCAGTAGAGAGCATGTGTCAGCTGGGCACTGTGGTGCATGCCTGGAATCCCAGAGGCTTGGGAGGCTGACGTAGGAGGATTGTGAGTTCAAAGCCAGCCTCAGCAACTAAGTGAGGCCCTAAGCACTTAGAGAGATCCTGTCTCAAAATAAAAAAGGCTGGGGATGTGGCTCAGGGGTTAAACCCCTCTGGGTTCAATTTCCTGTACCAGAGGGAGAGAGAATGAGAGGAGGAGAGAGAGGGAAAGAGAGCAGGTGTGAGCAGCGTATGAGTAGAACAGGGGGCCTGGATTCAGACACCTGAAGCAAAATTTTGATACTTAGAGTATAGCCTTGAGGAACTAAACTCTTTGGGCCTGAGTTTCTTCTATAGATTTGAAATTATCCCCAGACTATTTAAAAAAAAAAAAAAAGAAAGAAAGAAAGCACTGGGTACAGGGGCGGGGTCGACCTTCAAGGCCCCCACATTTCACATATGCCCATGGAACTCATTATACCCATCAAGCAAATTGTTCCATGAGATGTACTTTGGAATTCCAGAGCTACCGAATTTAACCTGCAAGAAATGACAACCCGAGAGGTGAGGCGAGCTGCCCAGGGTCTCATAGCAAATCCATAGCTGGAGAATTGGAACAAGAATTAGGTCTCTGACTCCCATTCCCATGCACAACACTCTTTTCACCCAACGAATGGTGGTGACAATAATGTCATAACAACTAACATTTACTGAGTGTTTACTTAGTGCCAGGCATGGTGCTGAGCTCTTCCTATTCCTCATCTCACTTAACCTCTTAACAGCTAGGTGCCTTGTTGAATCCATTATGCTGAGCTCCGAGAAGGCAAGTAATACATCTGGCACCACACAGCCCGTGAATGGTAGAGCCAGGCCCCAAAACCTGGTCTGCCAGCAAAACCCCCACACGGTATACCTCCTGAATGTCTCGGGCAGAACCTTACCCTACACCAGGGGTGGTACTCCCGAAAATACCCATGTAGCCAGCCCCGTCACCGTGCGTTTCTCAGGATGTCTGAGTTTGCGGTTTCCCGGCCTCGGCTGTGGGTGCTGGCACAGCCCCTGATAGACTGCTCAGCACCAGTCTCTCCTGCCAAATGGTCTTGGCCAGAACTGGCTTTGACGGCAGCTCTGAAGGAAGCTGCTGTGGCCCAAGGGCCTCTTGTCAGCCTGAGATCAGGACAGGCCCTTAAGTGCTCCGTGCAGGGCTCCCTCTTAAAGAAAGATGCCACGGTCGGTCCACCCAAAGGCTCCTTTGTCTGAGGCCCTCACAGCCCACACGCTCGTCCTCTGCCCCCGAACGCTGCTCTCTGCAGGCATGAAGAGCTCCTCTGTTCATGACCACGCCGGGCTGTGAGGCTGGGTGGCAGCACTGGGCTGGCTGGCACCCTGGGCCAGCCGAAGCCTGCCCTCCCCTGCCCTGCGTCTCTCCCTTTGCCTTTGGGAGCTGTGGTCCTGCCCTGTACACAGCCCAGTTTGCCGGCAATGGGTTCCCCACTGCTCCCCAGTCCCAGCCCTTAGGTCCCCCCTGGGGCCTCCTGCCCTCTGTCCGGAGCCCTTACGCCTCATGTGCCTGACGTCCTTCTCTGACACGTTCTCTTTGTCCCTCCCTCTCTATGTCTGTCTGTCTGTCTCCCTCAAGTTTTCTGTTCCTTTTCTTTCTACCCTTCCTGGTGGAGAAAACAGGAAATAGCCTGGGCATTAAATGCTCCCTTTGGGGACAAGGTCCACGCATCCTACATTCCGAGCAAGGGACTTGACTCTGACACTTAACTCATTTATAACTTCACTCTCCCGACAGCTTCGGTGTTCCCATCCTGACATCTCCACATCCACATCCATCTCCAGGACAAGATGTGGTGACACATCTTTAGCCATGCTATCTGGAGAGCAGGACTAGCCCTCCCCTCCCTATAATAGCAGGGACAGCCCCGTGTCCCACATACACCAAAAGCCCTCACTGCGGTCGGATGAGTGGAACGTGGCACATGGGAGTTCCTTGGCATGATGGGATCTGGAGACCCTTGGAAAGCCAGGGCTCTAGAAGGAAAATCTAGGGAGTCGCAGAGTGGCCTTGCCCCGTCCTGCCCCGTCTTGCCTGGCTGGGAGTTTGGCCCTGAGAAGGGCCTCCTGATAGACTGGGTGGCTTTAGGTGACAGACTGGAGAAGAGCAGCTCTGCCAAGAGTCAAGCCACGGCTTCCCCTCCCCTGGGTTCTGCCCGTGCCACCCAAGGCCACACGTGTTTTATTTATTTATTTATTTCTGCCTCCTCATCCTGTCCCACTGCTATTGGGCTTCCCACACCAAAGCCCTGATCATTCATCCATCGTTCATTCACTCATTCATTAGACAATGTCCACTGAGTGCTTGCTGGGCTGCAGACACCCTGCTAGGGCCTGGTGAAAATCAACAGAACAGACTAAAATCCCCGCTGCGTGGAGTTTAACCCTGTGTGCTCTTTCCACTCTCCCTGAGAGCCTGCGGACAGGCCTCGTGGCCCTCTGAGCCTCTGTTTCCTTGTCTATAACACAGGGATGGGAATCTTGCTCCCAGGGAGCCATCATGAGGTGGCCACATAGAGAGGCCCACCGTGCTTAGCACAGGAGCCACCAGAGAAGGACATTACATCTGAAGGCCCTCCAGGGAGGTGTGGGGTCCCGGGAGGCAGAGACCTGTGACGGAGTCCTTCCATATGGACCTGGAGACTCCTTATCACACTCCTATGTTCCTGGATTCCAGTTCCAGGTTTTTCTCTTTCTTTTACTGTCTCCAGCCCTGGGTTCCCTTGAACACACCCCTCAGGGCTGCTTTGGCAGTGATCTCTTCTGTCCCTTTGGCCCAAGGGACCCTTCCTTGCCCCAGTATTTCTCCCCACACTGAATGGAGGAAGGGGCCCAGGAAACAAGGCTACGCCTGGCCTCCCCCCCACACCCTGCTTTTGGGTTGGCGGGGCTGCTGCAGGTGTGCAGCACCTGCGGGAGGACAGTACCACCTGAGACCACAGCCCCGCCCCTCACCACAGAAGGCTCATCCTCTCAGTCCTCCTGGATGACTGGCCCACACTGGCCACACCCTTGCCTTCACTGTCACTCCCCATGGGGTACCCACTCCTCTCCTCTCTACTTCTCCAAATCCCTCCAGCCAAGGCCAGGCCCACTGTGGTGGAAGCGTTTCACCCCATCGCGGGGCAGTGTTCCCCAGGCATGCTCAGTGTGGCCAGGGAGCCCTGCTAGGTCAGGCGCCCCACACCCTCTCTCCTTCGCTCTGTGTGCCCAGGCCACATCAACCTTCCTCCAGCTCCTGGAGCCCCCACACTTGAACTCTGCCCACCTTGAGCAGTTCAATTTTTCCCAGGCTTTAGAATTCAGCTACAGAGTCCTTCCTGAAAGGCCCCATCATCTTAGGTCCTGTCAAACTCCATCATAGCTTCCTGTTGTCTTCAGTAGCAGCCAATAAATAATTAATTGCACCAACAGTATTCAGAGAACATGGCTATCTAGTGCAGCTGGAGAGGGGCTAATGGGAGGTCAGCCTGGTAAGACGAGGCCTCACATTGCTGGATTCAGGAGCTCAGGTTTATCCTATGAGCAGGAGAAAATTCCTCCAGGGTTCATGAAGAAGGACCAGTCCCTGAGGGCCCTGAGACCTAGGGTTCAACGTCAATGTGTTTTGCTTGGTTGGCTGCTTAATTGCTCAGCTGGTTGGATGGTCGATTGAATTATTGGCTGGATAGTTGATTGGTTAACTGATTATCTTTTTTATTGTCCAGTTGGTTCGTGGAGTATTGGGGTGTTTGTTTAGTTGATTAATTAGTTGGCTGGTTTGTTGGATTTTTAGTTGAGATGGATGGATGGATGGATGGATGGATGGATGGATAAATAATAGCTTCAGTAGTCAGCTAGTTAAGTCATTGATTGACTGGGAGGCTGGTGACTGGCCGGGTGACTGTGCCTTCCCATCACTGTTGGCTCACGCCGGCACTCTGGTTTTCCTGTCCCAAGCTCATGGTGCCATTGCTTTCTGTCTTTCCACAGGCACTGGTCCGGCTCCCTCCCCACATTTCACAGTGTGATGAAGTCTTTCGTTTCTTCGAGGCCCGACCTGAGGATGTCAACCCCCCAAAAGAGTGAGTGGAAGCTCAGGCCTTTCCTATGCGCTTGGGAGTTTGAGCCAAAGCCAGGGAGGCTGAGGGTGTGGGAACACAATTGAGGGGGAGCTAGCAATGCCAACCCGGCTAAGGAATGACATGTCAAAGGAACAAGGGACGGTTTATTGCTCAGGCTCCTTTTTGCCCAAGATTGTTCCTAATTTCTCTTTGCCCTTGTGCTGGAAAGTGCTCCCTAAGAGTGCTTGCTGTGCAGGAGCCCGGCCTGTCCATGACCCTGGGTAGACAGGCTGACCATATATCAGCCAAGTGCCCGCCTGCCTCCCTCCCAGAGATGCTTGCACCTTCCCGGGCCACTGTGCAGCCCCCGCTCTATCCTGAAATGTAAACACGGATCTGGTAACAGCATATTTTGACTCCAGGGCGACTGCAGAGTGGCTTATCAAATTATCAAAGCCTGTGGATTTAATTGGAATTTTGCAGATAACCTCGGTCTCTTTCAAGTGTGCTACTCTCAGGGAGCCTCGGGATTTCATGGGGCTGAGGTGGGGGATGTCTTCTTCCTTTTCCATCTTACAGGGAAGACAAAGTCTGCGACAGCACAGGCTTGGTGGGGGAGGTGAGCAGCAGCCCCTGGGCTTTGATCCCTTTTCTGGCTTCTGTTTGGAGAGCCAGGCCCCTGGGTGGCAGCCAGCGGTTGATCTTCAAGATCATTGGCTCAGCGCAGAAAGGATGCTCTACACAGACGCCTCTGATGGGCTTGGCACAGAGCCATGGTGGTCCTGCCTCTTCATGTGGCGACCCCAGGAAGGTTGCTGTGGAGTCCCATGTCCCCTCCTCTCACTGTGAACAGTGGCTGCCACATATCACTGCAGTGTGCAGAGCAGTGCTGAGCCTGGTCAGGACCCCTGGCTCAGACCCCAAGCCCCAGCATTCTTGTAGACTAATTTCTGTGCATCACATCCACCACCCAATGTGTCAGCCAACCCTGGGGGCACTCTCTTCAGAACACATCCGTGCTGGACCCAAGTCTCGCCATCTTCCCTGCCTGATCCCCCCTGCTTCTGCCTGGCTGCCTGTGATCAGATCATGTCCCTCTCCTGCTCCAAATCCCTCTGTCATTCAGAATCCAGTCTGCCTGCACCTGCCCTCTGAGCACACCTGTGGCCAACCCCAGGCTACGCAGTTGCGAAGTGTGGGCAGCAAGACCTGGCCTGGCACGCTGAGCCCCCAGGAGAGCCCCTCAGCCTGCTCCACTCTGCCTTCCAGTCTTTACCTATTAGCTTCTTGGTGCAGCTGGCCCTGGCCTCCCTGCTTGAACTCCCCAGCACTTACTTGCCCCTCCCCAGCCTCCTCTTTCTTTATAGAAGCAACTGTCTCACTTGTGACCTGTTCTCTGACTGCTGTGGTCTGAATGTGGGAGCCCCGCCAAATTCAGTGTTGGAACCTAATACTCAATGCAACAGTATTAGGGTGAAAGGCCACTAGGGGGTAAGTCACAAGGGCTCTACCCTCACAAATGGGATTAGTGCCCTCATGAAAGAGGTTCAAGTGAACCTCCTTGCTCTTTCTACCATGTGAGGACACAACTGGAATGTCCTACCTATGAGGTATGGGCCTGCACTAGACACCAAATTTGCTGGTACCTACCTTCATATTGGCTTTCCATCTTCCAGTGATAAGCAGTGAATTTCTGTTGTTCATCAATTACCTGATGTAAGATATTTTGTTATAGCAGCCTGAGCAGACTGACACTATCTGTGTTTGTTTGTTATTTGTCCCTCCCGCTAGAAGGCATGCTCCAGGTGAGTAGGAACTTGGACCTCCCCTACTCACTGCTACATGCCCAGTGCCCTGGGTAGTCCTGGTCCAGAGCAGATCATCAGGAAGAATCTGTCGAATGAGTGACTGATGTCATTCAGTTTTTATTATAGTCTTACATGGTAGTTATGACTATGATGTGATTTTACACATCATGACTTTTTTGGTACTGAGAATTGAACCTAGGGATGCTCTACCATTGAGTTACATCCCCAGCCTTTTTTATTTTTATTTTGAGACAAGGACTTGCTATGTTACTGAGGCTGGCCTCAAACTTGCAATCCTCTTGCCTTAGCCCCCCCCAGTAACTGAAATTATAGACCTGCACCACCAAGCCTGGCTCAGACTTACTCTTTTAACCATGCCCTAACCCAACTCCCGGTTTATGTCTCCAAAGGTTTTGCAGCACCTCAGCTGCACCCCTCCTGAGCCAGGGCTGGTGGAGCCTCCTCAGTCCCTTAGTCCATGTGAGCTGCTGTAACAGAACTCCCTAGACCAAGTGGCTTACAAGCAACAGAAATTCATTCCTCACAGTCTGGAGTCTGGAAGTCCTAGATCAAGCCACCTACAGATCCAGTGTCTGGTGAGGACCTGCCTCTGGCTTCATAGGTGGCTATCTTTACCATCTCCCATGGTGGATGAGCAAACAAGTCATCTGGGCGCTCTCTCTCTCTCTCTCTCGCTCTCTCTCTCTCTCTCTCTCTCTCTCTCTTTAATATTTTTTTAGTTGTGGATGGACACAATATCTTCATTTTATTTATTTATTCTTATGTGGTGCTGAGGATCCATCCCAATGTCTCATGCATGCAAGGCAAGTGCTCTACAGCTGAGCCACAACCTAGCCCCTCTGGGGTCTCTTTTATAAGGCACTGATCCCTTCCATGAGCACTCCTCCATCATGAGCTAATCCCCTCCTAATGCCATCACTCTGGCATTAGGATTTCATACATGAATTTAAGGGGGACACAGGAAGTGTTCTCATTCTTGGAAGATGAGTAGGAGTGTAAGTGTGTGCATGGGTGTGGGTGTACACATGCACACTGGTGTGAGCCTCCTGACAGGGAGGGAGGAGCAGAAGGGGAAGGGACGAGTCTGCCTCCTTGCTCTTTCCCTCTGTCCCCTGCACAATATTATTTCATTTAAATCTCAGAGTACCCCATGGAGGCGGAATTATTGTCCCCATTAGACCAATGGGGAAATGGAGGTGGTGGCAGTTACAGGGCCACCCAGGCTACACAGTCGAGAAGTGTGGGGAGCAAGACCTTGAACCCAGGCTGCCTTCCTGGGGAGCCTGGCCACCATCCTGTCAGCCCATGAAGCTGGCGGGAATGCAGCCTGGGTGGACTAGCATTTTTTCTGACAATGAGGGTGAACCTGACCAGGTGAGGTGGCATACCTCATGTACCCCAACCCCGTCGTCACCCCTGTGCATGGTCTCCCTGCCCAGCAAAGCATCCTGGGGCCAACACCGCCATAACCCAGCCCCCGAGGTTTGCTCTGTTTGAGCTCCGGAGTTTCTCTCCTTGGCTCCTGGACAGAGGGGCCTGTCATCTGGCCTGGCTTCTGCAGCCCAAGGGGTACCCCTCAAACAGGGAGCCCCTCTGCTCTGATCTCCCTAGATGCTGCTGGACATGTGGTGCCCTTATGGCCAATGAGTGACCAGTCTGGCAGGACCTACACCATGGTCAACCAGCTGACCCAGAAATCACCCCTTTGTGTTCCACTTTAAATCCTCATCCGATGCAAACGATGAATCTAGAAGGTTCTCAGAGGGAACTCAGAGCCAGGTCTGAGGATGCAGCTTCCTGTTGGAGAAGGATCAGGGCAGGTGCCCCACCCCCTAGGCCTGTGACCTGCCTTCGAATCTCTGCAGTGCCCTGGCCCCCTGCCACTCCCTGGCTCTTAGCTTGCCAGCTGCTGGCTCCACCCCCATGCTGTGCCCGGCTCCCCCTCCCCGGAGCAGCCGCCCTCCCCAGCCACCTGGGCCTGAGCCTGCTCTGTCCTCAGCCTCCAGCTGCCAGTCCAGGGAAACCCCCCTAAAACCAGCTTCCTCAGGCTGGCACCAGCCACCCCAACTCTGCTTGTGGGTCTCTCCCCACCACGTGGAGTCCAGTCTCTGCGCCCCAAGGGCCCGATATCTCATAAGTGTTGTTTGGTTGCCGATCTGTGCCCAAGCAAAACTAGGCCATTGAGCTGTTATACACTGGACTGCCCTCCACCCTGCTGATGGTCAGAACTCTGGTTCAGAGGCCAGCTCTGTTCCTTGCCCCAGGTGAGTGGCACAGCCCATCCATGCCTCAGTTTCCTTATCTGTAGAGTAGGATAACAGTTCCTGCTTCAGCCTGAAAAATGTGACAAGACCCCGTCTCAAAATAGAAAAAACTGAGGTATAGCTTGGCAGTGGAGCACTTGCCCAGCATGTGTCAGGCCCAGGTCCCCAGTACTGCAACAAGAAAGAGGAAGGAAGGAAGGGAGAGAGGAAGGGAGGGAGGAAGGAAGGAAGGAAGGAAGGAAGGAAGGAAGGAAGGAAGGAAGGAAGGAAGGAAGGAAGGAAGGAAGGAAGGAGCCTGAACAACACAGGTACAAGGCAGCACCGCCAGCACCCAGGGTCTGCTATCATTACAGCAGCAAGGGCATCTGTCTACATCCCCAACCCCCTATACCTTTATCCACCACTGAAGCCACATACTTGCCATCTGTCCCCACAGAGCTGTTGCTCCAGCCTCCCGTCACCACTGCTGGCCTCTGCTTTTGGGCCAAACCCATGGGTAGGGGTGCACCAGGACTTAGTACCCCCACATTGCAGACAGGATATGGAGGCTGAGCTGGCATGCCTCCCTCTTGTCACCCAGTGTCTGCTTGTCCAGCTGGCTGTCAGCTCACAACTAGTGACCTCCTCTGTGACAGCCCCTGTGGCATAGAAGGTGGTCCGGAGGGTGTCCTGCTTCCTCCTGCCCCCTCTCAGCCCCAGGCCCAGGCCTGTCCCTCAGCTCATGTCTTCCTGTCCAAGCTAGCCAGGATTCTGATTAAATTCTTGAAATTGCATGAGGAGCAGAGCCTTGCTAAACTGGTTTTTGTTCCTCAGCCTCAGAGCCACAGAGCCACCCTCTGTTGTGGCCTGGAACAATGCCCCAATGTTCAGAGGGACCCGGGGTGAGAGGCGATGGGCCCTGGCCAGATCAGGATCACTCCTGTCCCAGCCTGGCAGAGGCCAGCTTCCATCAGGGCCAAGGGCGCTGCTGGGAAAGCCCCTGCCCAGCCCTCACGCCCTGAGGCAGAGTCCACCCCAACATTCTTGCCACCTGCCCTGCCCTTGGGACACAGGGACAGGCAGAAGATAGGGGGCATCCCATGAGGAGGTCTGATGCGGCCAGAGTGCTGGGGTGGAAGCTGGGCCAGAGCTGGTTAAGGAGGCCGAGGGGCTGGCCTGGAGGTGCCAAGCAGGCGCTGAGCACCTGTGGTGGCTGAAGAGGCCAGACTCCAGGAGCTTCACCTCTTTGCAGACGTGTCACCCCCTCCCCGGCCCCTACCTTGACTTTTCGGGGGGATTGTGAGGACAGACTCCAGGAGAGGAGAAGGGAGGGCAAGCCTGGCCTTAGAGGCCCAGCAGGAAGACCCAGCTCGAAGGCAGGTGTGGCAGCACAGCCAGGCAGCACTGGTCCCAGAGGGTTTTCAGGTCTGTCCTGCTCAGAAGGCTGTTGGTTGCTGGGCTTGTGTCTGACTGCTGACATCTGGGGTTAGAGTCCAGCCTGCCCCAGTGAGCAGCACCGATGACATGGCCTTTCCTAAGTCACAAAGTCATAGCTCAAATGCAGCTAAGGATGACCTGAGGTGACAAGTGTGGAGCACACAGCAAGGTGCTGAGTCAGGTCCTCCTCCTCCTCCCTTCCTCTTGGGGGCTGGGGGTGGGCAATGGAAAGTCATAGGGAGAGCCCTGGAGGGAGGGAATCTCTGCTGCAGCCTTCCCTCACTCAGCAGGTATTTATTGAGCACCTACTGTGTGCCAGGGACTGCGAAGGCCAATGAACTCAAAGCTTAAGGCCGTCATTCAGTTAAAATCTTAAAACTGAGTTGAATTAATGGCTGTCAACACCCAGCTCTGCCTGTGGCCTTGAATGAATTACTTCTCTTCAGGTCTCAGTTCCCGCATCTGTGCACAGGGCCAACCGCACCACTGGGCAAGGCCGCTGTGGGCTCCAAGGGATATGTATAAAATGCCTCTGGCATCCCTGGCCCGTCCAGATGCTCAGTCAGCAGGCCTGGGCTTTCTTCCCCCTCTACCCACCCAGGCCAGGGTCCAGAGGAGCTGCTCATCAAAGGCATGAATGGAAGTGGGTGGGGCTGAAGAAGAGAGCAGGACAAGCCCACTGAGACCTTGGCCTCAGGAGCGCCCCCTGTGCCCCCCATGCCCCCCCCTGTGCTGACTGTCGTGGGTGAGGCTGCTCCCTTCACCCCTGTCCTACCAGGCACCCTGCTGGCACTGGGAACTCTTGGCATCCCACATTCCTGTCCTGGATTGGGGATTTGGGTAGAGAACCAGCCCACCCCATGCTTGCCTGAGCTCTGGCCAGACCCTCATGAGCAGGACGGTTCAATGCACCCTGCTCATCTGGTGAGGGATATGAGCCAACCTGTCCTTGCAGCTACCCCGTCACCTCCTCCCTCGCCTCTGGCCACTGCACAAATAGCTTCTTTATGCTGATGATTGAGAGAGCCAGCTGGATCTAGAGGCTGTGGGTCCGAGGGAGGCTGGAAGAAGAGGGGCATGGAATTTTATGTAAGTAAGTCCTTCATCCTGGGTGGCCAGGTGGCAAGAAGGTGCCCACAGGAAACCATCTACCCAACTTGAAAGGGACATTAGCTCTGTGGAGCAAGGACTTCCATGGGTCTGCTGCTGTGCTGGGCAGACAAGCTGGAGAGGAGTGGATTCAAAACTGTCTGGGCTCAGCTCCTACAGCTAAAGCCCACGAGGACCACCTCCACGGACAGCTCTGGGGACCGCCTCCGGGTTTTCAGTTCTCCCACGCAAGGGCAGAAGAGAACTATCAGGGAAGGGTCCTGTTATGGAGGAGTAGCTGGGTCCCCCATTACTTTCTCAGTCTCATGCTTTCTGTGTTTCCCTGAATCCTCAGCCCTGGGTGGGTGGTCCTGGTGTGCAGGTGCTCAAGGTCCCCACATGCCCACTCCTCACTCCCAAGGCCCACAGTGTCCTCTGAAGCCTCTCAGAGCCCTAAACCTGCTCTGCTATTGACTCGTTCCTGGTGGCCTCACTTCCCCTGAACTCGTCAGGGCTGCCCTCTGAGTAACTGTTCCCTGGGCAGAGCTGGAGCTATAGCCTGGGTCGTGGGCTACTTGGAACAGGGATCTCTGTTGCCACCCAGGCAGGAAGCACTGAGTCAGTCAAGCACTTTTTGAGTATCATTGTGAGCTGTGGGGACTGGACACAGCTGAGTCCCCACCTATGGGAAACAAAGGGTAAGGACAGCATTTGCAGGAACCCCTGTGGGAGGAATCATAGGTGCCGGCCAGAACCCTGGCTCCTCCAGCTCCCTCTGAGTGGCCGGGGAATTATTGAAACTCCCAAAGCCAGAGTTCCCGCACATTTTTAAATGGGGCTGAGCACAGCGGCTGATCCAGTGGGGAAGACAGAAAAGAAACAAGTGGTTATGAAGGTACAGGGCCATCTGCATCAACAAGCCAGCCTGGGCAGGTGGGCAGGGGGCTTCCTGAGGAGGTGGCATCCAAGCTGAGACTGAGGACAGAACCAGCTCCTCAAGAGGGGGTGGCGGAGGAGGGCCTCCAGGCTACAGGGAGTCCCAGAGGCTGCAGCGGCTTCCAGGATTGGAAGAAATTCCGTCTCCCTGGAGGATGAATAAGGGGATTTTCTGAGAAGAGATGGGCCTGAGGCGTTCATTAACCATTTCCACACTTCAGCATCAGGTGAGAGTGCAGAATCTGGGGATCTCCAGGGTCCCCCCTGCCGCTGACGTTCTATGTCTTTCTGGACTAGTTGGCTATTGTAGTGGTCCAAAGAGGCAGCAGGCTGTGGGAATGGGAAGCATTCATAGACAACTGTACCCATTTTGGCAGGCACCTTCCCTGCCTATTGAGTCCAGCAGCCAGGTTGGATGGTCACCTTGAGCATCATGGAGGTCATGCAGCCCCTTCCCCATCACAGGTTCTGTAACTTGGGTCTTGAGCTTGCCTGGGGTTCCCACACCATTCTAACTTTGCATCCCAAGCCACTCAGTTTGAGACATTTGTGTGTGTGTGTGGCTCCACCTGGTGGCAATAGTGGATGTTACAGCTACAGAACCTGCAGATCCAGAGGATTGTCTGGCAAAGGTGTGTGCCACAGCTTGAGCGTGATTTGCCTTGTTTAACCAGCAGTGCTCTTCTGTGAGGCTCATGATCTTTTTTAAAAGTGAGAATTAGTTGCTCAGATTGGTTCCATAACCTCTCAGCTAGTAAGTGGCAGAGGCTGCATTCAGAACCTAAGACACCCAACACCAAGTCTGTACCCCAGACCACCACACAGGGCTGCAGGAAAGAGAAGCCCTTGAACCACACCAGGGTGATGAGCTCTAAATTTCAAAATGAGACCTTTCACCTGACAAAAAGGGCTCCCTGCTTGCTGTGGTGACCGGGAGCTGCTATGCTGAAGGTCGAGTGGAAGGGACATTCTATGGATAAGGATCTCTTAACGAAGATCCAGTCTCTTGCCCAGCCACAGCCCTGAAAAGATTCAAAGCTCAGGGCATTCCCAGGGCCAGCCCAGGCTCCCCACAGCAGCTGGTTGAGACTCTTCCCTTAGCTCAGGGGGCTCTCTGCTCTGGAGCCAGACCTCTACAGAGCTTCCTGGTGGGTACAGGCTCCCCTGATAGAACGGACAGGGAAGCTGGTTCTGGAAGCATCCAGAAAAGCCAATCCCCCTCCCACAAATCACAGGCTGAGCCCTTAATCCCCCTCCTGCCCTCTAACACGAGGCCCATTTGCCACCCAGAGAATTGTGACTCACAAGGGCCTGCAGATGGCCTTAGGCAACATAGCCCAGAGCTCCCACGAGAGGCTGTTTTGGTGGAGCCTGGCTCAGTGATAGGGCCAGAGGGAGATTTTTTTTCCTAAACAGCCTTATTAATGTATAATTTACATACTATCCACTTTACTTGTGTTAAGATTCCCTTATGATTATGCATTTCTAGTTGTGTGGCCATCACCACAGTCTAATTTCAGAACATTTCCATCACCCCCAAAAGGATCCCAGAGGGAGGTTTTCAATTCATTCAAAATGCCAGTGTTTGGGAGCTCCAGTAGCGTCCTTCCCTCTGCTTCTACCTGAGAAGACAAAGTGCTGTGTGCAGGTACTGAGCCTGCCCCACCCACTCTGGCTGCTAGACCTCCAGGAATTCTAGCCACTGCTCTGTCCCTTGCACAAACCGCTCCAAAGCCCAGGGACTAGGCCAATCAGATTACTGGTACAGCCCTAAGGTGGGCTGACCTTTGAGTGGAGGCCCAGGGTGGAGGGGTTATGTACCCATTTTGGCGGGCACCTTCCCTGCCTATTGAGTCTAGCAGCCCAGTTGGGTGCTCAACTTGAACTTTATACACAGCCCCAGGTAGTTAGGCTCCCAGGACGGCAGAAAAACACCTCAAATGCAATGCTTAGTCTCACCAAACTTCTCAGAAGGCCGGTAGGCACAGGCAGCAGACTCACAGGCCAAGCCACAAAGATGCCCAACTTGTACCCAAGTGGCAGGGGTCCTGGCAGCCCAGTTATTTAGCAAAAAATGAGAAGCCGATTGTCAGTTTGGTTTCTTATGATCATTTTTCCCTCTTAAGATGCTCCCAGGAAAGAAATGGCAGAGTGGTTAAGAGGAGTGGGGCCTTGGAGTTACTGGTCTAAGCTCAGATCCTGCTTAGGTCCCTTGCCAGCTGTGTATCAGGTGTGGCAACCTTTAATCCCCACCTAAACTCCGCTCACTCACCCCCATGTAGGCTGCCTGCCCCACTGTTGCCCCCGCCTCCAACACTAGGCCTCAGTGTGGCCCATACCAAGGATGTAATTCAACAGCTCAGCATCCAGCTTCCCTGAGAAGCTGTGGTTCCCTGAAGACCAGGACCACCTCTGTCTGGGCCTCACTGTATTCCTCCAGACAGCTGAAGGCTGAGCACAGTAGGTGTCCAGTAAATAGAGGTGGATGACTCTGAGCCTCATTATCCCCAGGAATATGACAGGGACAATAGGAGTTATTGTAAGGTCTAGAAGGGTAAGGAGAGCTATTTTTTGAATGCTCACACGGGCCAGCACTTTTCTGAGCAATATACCTGTTTTAACTCTTACGTTTACACCTATCCTATGAAGGGGAGCAGTTATTTCCCCCAGTTTATTCATAAAGCCACTAAGGCAGAGAGGTCACATGACTTGCAGAGCTGGTAAGTGGCCACGATGATCTGGCTTTTTGCCACTGGCTCTTTCTGGCTCTTCCCCATCCTGCCATGAAGTTCAGCAAGTGCTTGGCACAGGGTGGCACATGGTGGCATGGGGTCATAATGACCGGGACCTGCTGGTACTAATGCTATTGTTGAAGAGCAAAGCCAGAGACACAGATAAACAAGGCAGCTGTGTGGCTGGGCGTTTCTGGAGCCATTGGAGCAGGATGTCCTCGCATCTCTAGGGTGCTGTCCCAGTGAGAAGCAGGAGTGGGAGGTCACCTCCAGTCCCAGTATTGAGAGCATAAAGTTCCTCAGACATCATCCATCCAGCCCTGGCTGGTTACACGGCCCAGACAGGGGGACAGATTGGCCTGAGGTCAGAGACGCTGCACCAGCCTCAGGCATTTTAGCTCAAAGTCCAGGGCTCTTCCTGGCTCTTGGAGCATCTCCACGGCTGGTGTGTTGCAGGCTGCCCACGGGCCCAAGGTGAGCTCATAAGGAGACTTGAACGGGAGACAGATAGGAGGGCCACTGATCTGCCTGGCCCAGAGCAGGAGCTACGCCATGCTGGGGTCTGACTCCATTAGGCAGAGGCAGATTCCAATTAGAGAAGCTGGATCCGCAGACTGAAGAATGGAAATTCTAGGGGCACCTCGGCCTGGGCAGGAAAGGTCACTTGTGGACCTATCTACCTGGTCAGGGACCTCAGAGACCTGCATGGCTGCAGGCAGCTGCTTTGGGAGCTCAAGGACAAAGGACATATCTTCCCCATGTCAGCTCCCACCCTGCACTATGCCCAGCCCTACCAACCATGAGGACTTATTGGTCAGGTAGGGGACAGTTCATGTCCCCTGAGACACAAAATAATTCCTGGAGAGGTAGGTGTCTTGGTATGGAATCCTCCAGAAGCTGATCTCAGGATGAGGATTCAAGTTTGTCTGGGAGGTGAGAGCAGGAGCCCACAGTTCGGTGTAAGACAGGAAGGGAAGCAGCGGGCGCCAGTCACCAGCTTTCTCCTGCAGGGCCACCGCAAGGGCAGGGGGCAGGGCATCCACACACCCGTTTCCAGCCCTTCCACACAGCAGCCAGGGGGACTTGCCAAAGAGCCTTGGTGAGATCAACTCTGGTGGCTTTCCAATGTGCTTCGGGTAACTTTCAAGAGCCCTTGGTGTCCTGTGACTGGGGAGCCTGGTCCCCAACCCCCACCTCCCTAGCTCCCAACCTTCCCACCTCTGCCATCTGCCGCTCATGTTCTCCTTTGCCCCTCACCTCCTCACACCTTGCCTTTCCTCATTCAGCTGCCTTTCCTCTTCGTTCTCTGCATGGCTCCTGTGGCACCGCATCAGTTTGCTGACTTGGTCGCCTCTGCTCCCCAGGGGCAGGAGTGAGGCCGATTTCTTCTAACCTGTGACCCTGAGGCATGGCACCCAATAGGTGCTCAGCACATCCCTGTGAACTGGGAGAGTACCAGTGAAGCAGCTGGTGAAGCAGCTGGCTGGTGCTACAGGGAGGGGCCCACCCACACCCACACCCACACCCCCACCCAGGGCCCACTCCCATCAGCTAAGGCTCCAGGCTGAGACCTTTGTCACTCGCTGACTGTGGAAACCAGCCTGTGATCCCCTGAGGTCGTTGCTGGCCAAGGTCATCAGGAAGCCCCTCCTGGAGGAGGCCAGGCCCTGCATCTCTCTTCCCAAGAGGGCAGCACCAGGGACAGTGGCTGAACATGAGGCCATCAAGCAGGTCCCTTAGAGATGCTCCAGCGGGGGGCAGAGGGGACCTGGGAGAGGGTGTGGGACCTGTCGGGGTCATGTGCATGGGAAAGGCTGTCTAAAAGAGCAGCCTCCCAGGGGACTTCTGTCAAACGGGGATAAGGGAAGCTGCCACATAGGCACATTGTGAGGACACAGACTAAAGTGTGTCCGGGACTCAGTTTGGTGCTTGGCAGAGGGAGAAGGCTCCAGAAACGTAGAGCTCTCGTCATAACAGCCAGGGAATAAGAACACCACCACCAGACGGACTCCCCACCCGCCTTTGGGAGGGCCACGCAGGTGGGGCGAGCCACTCCGTGGTGGCTCCATCCTAGATCTAGCCCATGGCTTCCCTCCCCTCGTGTCCACTCTGGAGTCACTCTGGGGCTCAGGCCTGCTCCTTGGCAGCAGAAGCTCCGAGGACGTTACTTGGCGGAGGATAGAGGCAGAGGGCCAGGGCTGGCCTGCTGGCCTCTGGGATGGTGTCCCGGTCAGCAGCGACTTCTCTATAGTTGCCGTCGTGCCCACCCAGAGAAGAGGGTGCAGCGTGGACGGGACACAGGTGGAGGAGGACAGGGACAAGAAGGGTCACCAGGGCTCCCTGGTCACCCCTCCCGCCACAAGAGGGACACAGGCCTGTGTGTGGCAGGGAGCTGGTGACGTTGCAGGAGCCCTCAGCCAGAGGCCTCACCTTGGGGATCCAACAAATCAGGTGCAGCGTTCACCCCACAGCCAAACAGAAAGGGTGACCATGGAGAGCAACAGGGACTTTCATCAGCGTGGTTCTCCCTGACGGCAGAGGGGACCCCCACCCTCGCCCTGCTTTAAGGGGCTGACAGTGACTTTGGGGTTTTACAGAAAGGGGGGCTGCCTAGCTGGAGGCTTTTCACAGTCTCCAGAGCTGGGAACCTCATCAGGTGAGGCCTGCCCATCTGCACCAGGATCCGTCCAGTGAGGCCCTGTGGGCATAGGAAGGTCCCTGTTGCCCGGGGGTGGGGGTGGGGTAACCTCCACTCATGGTAAGGTGCTGTCAGTCAGACCTGTTATTCCTGGATCCAGGGCGACTCCGGGCAAAGGAGACAGAAGCAAAATGGAGGCAGAGATGCCAAGTTTTTTTTTTTTTTTTTTTTTTTTATTAGTTGCTCAACACATGACAATGATTACCTATCATACATTTGATTCAAGTGGGGTATGAATTCTTTTTTTTCCACGTGTACAGATTGCAGTATGAGATGCCAAGTTTTTAATCCCGCGTTTAGTCGCCCATCAAACGTTTGTAGGTGAAAGTGAAGTGTCTGAGTCCGGGTTAAGGTGGGACCCAGTCCAATGACCTTATTTTTACAGTCAGGGAGAGTGAGGCACAGAGAGGGCTGCCCCTGCCCAGGCCACACTGCCTGTTCAGGCAGGGCCAGGCCTGGAACTCAGGTCTCGTGGCCCCCGGGCGGGGCTGGCCTGGTGCAGGGTCCCTCAGGGCTCCCCGGGAGAGCCCTCTCCTCCACACGCCAGGAGGCAGTCCCCAGGCGATTGGGAAGCCCCCAGTCTGGCTCTGGAGCATCCCCAAGTTCCATGGGTACCCAGGCCCTTGGCTGAGAGCCCCTTTGTCCTGCATTTGGAGCGCCCGCTGCTCGGAGTGTGGCAGCCGCCTGCTCTTTGTGGAGCAGCCTCATTAAGTCCGCCTCTTGGCCCAGCAGAGAGGGTGTCAGGGCTTGGCCGGTCATTCCTGTTGCCTGGATGAATCAGTGAGGGCCCAGGCCCTTGAGAGGACCATCAGCCTGGCTTGGGCTTCAGTCCCCAGCTCGCCACACCCAGTTCTGCCACCAACCAGCCCTGTGGCCTTGGGCTTCTTCATCTATACAGACACCCCAAGCTTTGTCCCCCCCATACCAGGGCCCGTGAGGCTAATCTCCCCAGGGCCTTCCCTCCCCCAGCAGCCCTGCCCACCTTCCTGGCCTCTCCCTTGTGCCTCTAAATGGGAAGCAGAGAGCCCTTGGCCCAGCTCCCATGTCCCAGCTCAAAGTTAGACCAGGACTCGGGGGTCAAAGGCCAGCAGCCCAGGAACAAGCCCCAGGCCTGTGCTCAGCAGCGGGGCCTGGCTGTCTGTCTGTCAGTCACGCAGACCCGGCACACACACAGATGAGGCTGTGAAGCTCAAGAGCAAAGCAGTCCTCTGTCTCCCCTGAACAATCCCCACGTTGCCACCCCAGCAGGGAAACCAGGTCCAGACTCTGATTATCAGTCATGGAGGTGATGCCATCGCTCTCCATGGGAAATCTCACCCTACAAACATCGCCATGGGTTCTCCCCACAAGTTCCTTCTGAAGTCTGAGCCAGCTCCCCACACTGTAGTCCAGCCCCAGCTGCATGTCCTGCTCCCCCTGGTGCCTGCTTCCCTGAGCTGTCCAGGCCCTGTGTTCCTTGGGTGACCCCACATCCATTCCTGCCTCTGAACCTTTGCTCACACTATCCCTTCCACCTCCAGTCTCCTCCCCACCTCTGCTCTAACCTTCTAAATACGCCCATCTTCCAGGGGCTGGCTCTAGTCCTCCATTCTCTAGGCAGTCTTCCCCAACCACTCCGGACCACTGGGATGTCCCCGTCCTGAGAATTCCTACACACGCACTCTTTGACCAAGTTTTGGGACAGCTAATCACCTTTGTTTCCTGCATGTTTTTCTTGTATCTTCAATGTGCTTTTTAAAGCAAAACTGTTGTCTTCTGCTTCAAGGACAAGAATGCATCCACAGCAACCTATAGATGAGTGATGGATGGTGGATGGATGGTGATTGATGGATGGATGGGTAATGGAAAATGGATGGATGGAGCATGGATGGTGAATGAAGGAAAGATGTATGATGGATGAAGGATGGCTGCTGGATAAATGGAGGGACAAACAAATGAACTTGAAAAAAGACAAGGAGGACCTCCAAACATGGAGGGCCCTTGATGTCCTTATCTCTTGGAACTTCATAGTTGAAACCAATTACCACATTTTGTTGCCAGTCCTTCACTGGGTCTGGCATGCAGCCCCCCAGAATCCAAGGAGCGGAGGCTGGCAAAATTTGAAGTAGGATCTCAGGTAGCCTTGCAAGAGACCCACAGCCCTCCAAGGCAATGGGATGAATGATCAGTCTCCGCCCTGTTTTCCCTCTAGGAAATCATCTGTCTGTTTCTGCCACTCCTGCTTCCTAGCTCTTCTCCCTTGGACTGCATGTCAGAGTCCCCTTCTGGGTGGGACTCCTTGGAATGTGCATGGATAGGAATCCAGGCCTATCTGTTCTCAGGGTCCTAATGTGGCACCCTGAGATTGCAGCCAGGGTCTTACACAGTCCATACCCACGAAGGTGAGCTGCTCAGCACCTGCCATATTTTGGCAACCATCCACCCTCCAAATCTAGCCCTTCTTATGAACCCAGGCTGTTGGCTGAGGTCCTCTCCATGTGCCCAATGGTGTCCTAAAGTTTTGCCCGTTATCCCTCTTAATCCCCATAACAACGCTGTCAGATAGGAATGACTTATCCCCCTTTACAACTGAAAGTACAAAGAGGTTAAGTAACTTTTCTGCATCATGGAGTCATAGGTGACCGACTAAACCAGGGTTTGAACCCACCCCTCTCCCTCTTAGTTCTCTGCTCTGAGGTCCAGACAAGGTAGAGTCCATCCCTGGGCTGGAGACATTCAGGGCCTTTGCTTATAATGGTGGGACAAGTCAGTGGAGACAGACAGACAGACAGTGCTTTGTCCTTTCACTGTGGATGGAGAAGTGGTAGCAACCCTCTTGGATGTTCAGGACACAAGCTAAACTCCCAGGGGGTTTCTGGGGTCTGGGATAGCCATAGCATTCAGACTGTCTAGGACACAGATTGGGGGACCCAAGACCCCTTCCCTCCCCAGGAATTCAGCATTTTCACCCAGGCCAGGAATCTGGCCTCTCTGGGCTAGCCGCAGGGTCACAATGGGGCCCATTCTCAGAAGCCAGGAAAACACAGGCCCTGCAGAGAAAGGATGGATTCTTGTTAAACACAAGAGCCCTCAGTGCAACAATTTAGACCAGGGCACAAATGGGGGCAAAGAACGGCATTCATGCCCCTCTTCTGTCTTGCCTGGAGGTCGCTGCCTCTCCAGACCATTCCGTGAAAAGGCCCTCAAAAACCAGAACAAAAGCCTGGCTTGGGGTTAAGAGGAGCGGAAAAAATCCCCTGGCTCTCTCCAGACCCCCAGCTGACCTGAAGCCCCTTCACTCAGACCCTCCTAACTTGGCTTTGGAAGAACATGCTGGTCTTGCTGTATGGGTCTCCCAGAGGATTAGAATCCTTACAACAGCTCCATGGGTCACTGGGAGTCACGTCTTTTAGGAGTGGACAATCTGAAACCCAGAGGATTTGTTGGTATTTTTTAAACTTTTCTGCCACACACAATAAGAAATAAATTTCACATCACAACCCAATACAGAAAGATAGGTAGGTAGTCAGACACCTGAAACCAGAGCTTTACAATACAGCCTGCCCATGAGGGACTCCTTGATTATTTCTTATCTATTCTGTTTTTAAAATGCTTGTTGGAAGCTGGGCATGTAATTCTTGCACCTTAGGAGGTTGAGGCAGGAGGATTTAAGTTCAAAGCCAGCCTCAGCAATTTAATGAGGCCCTAAGCAATTCAGCGAAATATAAAAAGAATTGGAGATGTGGCTCAGTGGTTACGCTGGGTTCAATCCCCAGTACCAAAAAAAAAAAGGAAAAGGCTTGGCAGTTGGCAGTGCACCCTGTAATCCAGCAACTCGGCATGAAGGAGGAGAATTGCAAGTCTGAGGCCAGCCTTGGCAACTTAGTGAGGCCCTATCTCAAAACTAAAAAGGGCAGGGGGCATAGCTCAGTGATAAAGTGCCCCTGGGTTCAACATCCCCACCTACAAAAGGAGCTCAAAAAGTGGTCAAAATCATGAGGATGTATCTCCTTCAGGTTAACCTCTGGCCAAGGTTGTGAGCTTTCTCTCCCAGCCCTCCTACTCCAGTGCCCATGTCTCCAGCCACCGTGTGGCTCTCAAGGTCACCCCAAGTCAGCTATCTGGCACCCAGCCAGTCTCTCGAGCAGTTCCCAGCAGCAGCAGGCCCTGCAGACGGGCATCCCAGGCCGAGTGGCCAATGTCAGCCAGCAGACAGCAGGGACAGAACACGGGACTGGAAGTCTGTGTGTCCTCCTCTGCCAAGGCGCTTGCTGTGGAGGGAGAACGGGGCGGGAGCCCCAGGCTGTGGGGCTCAGTCAGAATGGCACTGGCAGGGACTCCGCCCCCTTCCCAGAGCTGGGGACACTGGAGTGGGCTTTCCTCTTCCCCCCCTTGCCTTAGCTCCCGCCTTTGCCTCTCACTCTGGGAACCTTGACCACAGGATGGCACCTCCTTTCCCCAGGGACAGCCCACTGCCTGCTGCTAGGGCATCCCCTCCTGCAGCCCAGTCCCTGGCCGGCAGGCCTATCGGGAACATTCTGGGTCATGGAGAACATTCTGGGTCAGGACTGTCCATCTAGCCTCAGGAGCCTGGGAAAGCCACTTAAACCCTCAGATTTGAGTCTCCTCATTCATAAAATGGATTAATACTTGCTCTGCCTACTTTAGAGCACTGAAGGCCAAATACTGGATACTGGGAATTTATTCTTTCTTTCTTCTTTTTTTTTTTTTTTTAACTCTCTGGGGATGGAACCCAGCGTCTTACACATGCTAGGCCAGCAAGCTGCTACTGAGCTACATTCCTAGCAGAATTTTCCAGGGGAGGGTGAAAGAGGAGAGTCAGTGCAAAAGCAGGTGGACAGAGGGCAGGAATTAAATACCCTTCACTCTCCCACACCAACTGCTGCACTTGAATGCCTGGAGAAGGAGCCCATCATGTCTCAGCAAGAGAAATGAGAGGACAAAAAAAAAAAGAAAGAAAGCAAAGGAAGAAAGCCGCTCCTTCCAGGTGTGTGCTAGCACGAAGATGCAGGGCCTGCTCCTGGGAAGGGTCCATGTGTTCTGTTAGCCCAGCACAGTGCCAATAATCCCAGCTACTCTAGAGGCTGAGGCAAGAGAATCACTTAAGCCCTGGGGTTTAAGATTGGCCTGAGCAATATAGCAAGACCCTATCTTTCTCTTTCTTATGGTGCTGGGGATTGAGTCCAGGGCCTTGTGCATTGGAGGCAAGCACTCTACCAATTAAGGTGTATCCCCAGCCCCAAGACCCCATCTCAACAACAAAAACACTAGGCTCTCCCAGTGTTTGGTAATGGACAGAGACCAATGATTGTCTTGGTGTCCGTGAAAACTCTGAAAGCAGGACTAGGATCACCCAGCTCCACCAATCTCTTACCAATATCCAGAGAGTTTCAGGGATCCGCAAGGTCCAAGTTTTGATTTGTTTTGCTTTGTTGGTACTGGGGATGGAACCCAGGGGCATTCTACCACCAAGCTACATCCCAGGTCTTTTATAGATAATGCCAGGGGAAATTGCTAAGGCTGACTTTGAACTTATGATCTTCCTGCGGCAGAATCCCAAGTTGCTGGGATTACAGGCATGAGCCACTATGCCCTTGTAGTAGCCAAGTTTCAATAGGCCTTTGCCATCTGGGTAGCAACTAAGGCTGGACACAGCATCCAGGTATGAAAGAAGAATGAATGCTATCAGAGGTGATTCCTACAGTGTGTGTCCAGCCAGGCTGCCCTGTTCTGCATGCTGCACACTTTCTCCTCCCCAAAGCTCAAGGTTCTGTGACTGTCCTCATCCTGCATTTGGAGAAATAGAGGCTCAGGGATGAAAGAAGTACCTCAATAGCCCGGATTAGAACTGCAGACTGGCTGTCCTCATGCAGAGCTGACGCATCTCCCAGGAGGAAGGGCCTAGGAATGAATGCTGTCACGTGGGGTTGGGGAGTAGGGTTCTAGGCGACCTTGGATAGATTCGAATAGGGTGCTGGGTTGGAGGGATTTCACCGCCTCTCTTCCCTAACCCACCAGACCTGTGGACCATCAGTCACAGTTTGTCCAGTATAAGCCCTGTAAGTTCCATGTTCCTGTTTTTCTGGTTCCATTGGTCACTATGCCTATGGTCTCAGTCTGTCCCTGGACCAGCTGGGGAGAAGGCCAAATGGCCTTCAAGACACAGGCTGGGAGGCCTTTTCAATTACATTAGCTTCTAGCATCGCTAGAGGGAGACGCTAGCCCTACCCTTCCCTCCTCTCTTCCTATGGCTCAGTGGGAGATGGTGATTCAGCAGCAAGTCGGAAGGAGGCTAGACTGTGACCTCCTGGGAGGGGAGTCACTGGTGGGATTGGGGCTGTCAGCATGGCTCACGGCAAGCCTTGGAGCAAAGAAGGGTTGTGGGAGGGGGTCTTGAGCTATGAGGGAACTGGACCCCAACAGAGGGCCTGGTCCTCCTGCCCAGGCCAGGACTGGTTGCAAGACCCTTGGGGGTGGGTGTGCCAGGGGTGGGGGCCCTGGTATGTGAGGGTTGGGGGGATTCCCAGCCACTGGATACCTAAGCTGCTTCTCAGCATATTCAGCAGCTAAAAATACAAAATGGCTTTGCTAAAAGGTGCCCAACCGGAAACCTCTAAGAGGTTTCCTATTAGGGCAGCGCCTGCTTGGGCTGGAGGCCAGATACCGGGTGAAGGATTCCTGGGCCTGCCATCCTGCCATTCAGTCTCAGCCTGGCTGCCCCCACCACAAGCGCTCAGCCTCACTCATTAACCCCACGTGCTTGTCAGGCCCAGGGCTCTGCCTTCCACTCTGGCACCCACTGCTGCGGGGAGGGGTGTTCACTGGGGGTTTGCCCAACCCAGCCCTCCCTGACCTTGACCCAGTTCCCCAGCGTCTCTAAACCTTGTTTTTCTCACCTGCAAGAAGAAGAGACTGCTCCACTTGCAGGGGGCGAGAGAGAAGCCCTTGGTGGGGTGGGCTCCCCACTCTGGTTGAAGGCCAGGCAGGCCAAGGGATTTGTCTGGAAGCTTCTTTGGCTTGCCAAGCACACTGTTCTTACTTAGTGTGGATGTGTCTTAGGGGTGGCTGGGGCCCAGTGGAGATTATGCAATACTGACGAGCCTCAGAATCCCCAGGGAAGCTTTCTGGAGATGAAGGTAATGGGGGTGGGGGTTAGCCAGCTTTCTAGATGATTACATTGAGTGGCCAGGCTGAGACTTACCGATGTGGTACTTGGCACAAAGCCACTCAAGGCATATGAGTTATGTCCCTTCTGCACTCCGGAGCCTCAGTGTACTCCCCTGTCACAAGGGAATAGCCTCCCTACCTCCCTACTGGGAGCTAGAAGAGAATCCTGAACAGCCCACAGCTGCACGAACAATGGGGAGAAGGGGGCATCACTGTGAGGAAGTGACCCCCTGTCTGGATTGCTGATATCCCCGGGAATATCGGGTGGCTGTGGAGTCCCAAGCCCAGGAGTCTTCTCCCAGCAGGTCCAGCAGGAAAATGGCGGGACAGAGAATAGCTCCTCATTGCCAGTCATTCCCTGCCCTTCCCTGGTGGCCCAGCCTTGCTCAGCAAAAAAATCCTGAAAAGCTAATTCCCTCCTTGGGCACAGAGAGCCCCCTGGGTGGATGCAGCCACCTGATTGTCATCTCCTCCCCATGCTTGAGCTCCAAGATAGCATTGCCAGGCAGACCTGGACAGTGTCTGCCCAGCCTCCCTTCTGGCTCAGAAAGAGGAACATGTTGGTTGGAAGTTGGGGGATTCCCCCTCCCCCTTTCCTGATGCCTTTTGGAGAAACAGTTTCAACAGATTCTCATCCAGCATTTTTTATTCCTGCTGGTAGGTTTATAAATAACAGCCTTTCCCCCATTGGGTGACCTTGGGCACTGCTAAACCTGTTTCTTCATCTGAAAAATGGGGATGATAACCCCTTCCTCTTAGTGTGGCTGGAGGGTTGACATACCAAGGGGGTTCTCAGACAGGATGAGGGGGAAGAATAGGGATTAGAAATGAAACTTTTTAGGGTTGGGGTTAGCTCAGTGGTAGAGCACTAGCCTTGTATGTGTGAGGCCCTGGGTTCGATCCTCAGCACCACATAAAAATAAATAAATAAAAATATTGTGTCCATCTACAACTAACAAAAAAAATAAAAATAAAAAAAGAAATGAAAAACTTCCTAGACTTTGTCCTAGCATTCCAGTGTAACGGGCTCAGAGCCCAGACTTTGGGAAATATAGGAGATTGTGTATGGGAGTGTCATCCCTGGCTGTACAGGTGGATTACCTTGCAGTTTAACAAGCACCCAGTGGCCTAGGTCATCCCTAGGCCTCTAGAATGGGAACTCAGAGTCTTCATGAGGTTGATGTTGCCTGTGATCTGTCCCTTCTCCAAGAGACTTCCTTTCCAGCAGGCAGATCTAGCTGACTAGTTTGGACCAAAGATGGACAGCAAGGAGGTATTTCCTCCAGTCTCCAGATAGACCCCATGGCAGCCTGCCAGTGTCTGCGTGCTAACACAACTTCAGCACTGTAAACCAGGGCACAATGGCACTTGTCTGTAATCCCATCGACTCTTGAAGCTGAGACAGAAGGATCTCAAATTCAAGGCCAGCCTGGGCAATTTAGCAAGACCCTGTCTCAAATAAAAAGGGCTCAGTGATAGAGCACCCACCCCTGGGTTCAATTCCCAGTACTGCAAAACAAAAACCCAAAGCATCTCAGGGGTCCAGAAGTTCAGTTTAGGAAAGCCACTCTCCTTCCTGGGTCCCTTGAAGATTGGGGAAGGTGTGGGGGCAGGATTTGGGAAACCTGCCTGATCCTGAATCTGGGTTAATCTCTCCCTGGAGGGCATGGGAGCCTCCAAGACAGGAGTGGAGGTTGGGAGGGGTGAGAGTCTAAGGTCATCTAACAGTTATTGTCAGTGATAGATTTTCAATCCAGTACTCCTTCAGAAACTCAACCCCCATCCCTACCACTCCTGGCCTCCCAGTTACCCCTGTAGTGTGTTTATACCCACTAACTGCCCAGATTGCCCAGCCTTAGCCTTTAAGAAGAAAGGCTGAGTTCAACATTGACCCCACAGCCAGTGTTTATCCTTCACCTTTGCTGGGCCCAGGAGAAGGTGGGGGGTGGGGGAGGAAAGGAGCCATAGTGTGCCCTAAGGCACACTTTAATCTAAGGGTCAAGGGGGTGAGACGTCCCTGTAAATTCCAGCAACTCTGGAAGGCTGAGGCAGGAGGATCACAAGTTCAAGGCCAATCTCAGCAATTTAGCGAGACCCTATCTCAAATATAAATAGCTCAAAAATAAATAGCCAGGAAGGTAACTCAGAAGTGGACTGCCCCTGGGTTCAATACCCAGTACCAGAAGAAAAATAAAAATAACAAGGTTACACAAATCTGTTAAGGGGCTGGGGGTGTTGAGGAAAACGCATCCAGCAGATGACATTTCAGTCGTGACAAGGAGGCTGAGTGGGATGGGGCAAGTGATGGAAAGAACTGGGAGGCAGAACGCTCCAGGGGTGGGGAGCCGCATCACAGCGCAGGTCCGGGTCTAGGTTTTAGCAACCTGCTTCTTGGAGCCTCAGTTTCCCTGCTCACCAAGTGCTAGGGCAGCGGCTTGCACTCCTCGGTCCTCCGAGGATGGGGGAAGGTGAACCCTCGTTGGCGGGCCGGGCTGGGGCGTGGCGGTCAGGGGTGCAGGCTGCGGGGCGGGGCGGGGCGGGGCGGGGCGATCGCTCCCGGAGGCCGGGCTGGCGGGGCCACCCGCGGGCAGCGCCGCGCGCAGTGCGTGCAGCTGCGGAGCGCTCGGCTTGCTGAGCCGCGGGCATCACATGAGCAGAGGCGCCGGGACCGACCGCAGCCCGCTCGTGGGTGCCCCGGCAGCCTGAGACCCGCAGCCCTAAAAATCTAACCCTCCGAAATCTAACCATGTCTGTCTGTTGTTGCTTCTTTTTCAGAGATTATGGCAGTTCCAAGAGGAAGTCAGGTAAGGGAGCCTCCAGGCGTTTTTCTCTCCAACCTCTCTGCCTCTTGCATGTGCCCGTTTGATCCTGCGGAGGACTTTCTGGGGGGTTGTCCTTGTCCGCTGGCGCTTTGGTCCTGAGAAGCCAGGGATATTCCAGGTGCCCCCTCCTGAGCCCTTGCCCCCTGAGATCTCTCCCACCGGGTCCCCTGGGCTCCTGGGTGGGAGCGGGGGTGGATGCATGGGGAGTGTGGGGTTGTCTCGTGACGGGCCCAAGCCCCCACAACGATGGCAGGCAGATCCCTCCCCCTTGCCCCGGGCTGCGGTGGCCACTGCTGGGCAGCTCCTTCCCGTGGTGCAGCGGTGATGGAAGGGTTAATATAGAGACGGGCCTTTTTCCCTGGAGAAGGGACATGAGGACTGGAAAGGGGTCATCCTTGAGTGACTTGAGTTTTTAGCGCCTGTATGGTGGACCTTCCCCTCCCCCAGATGCGAGCGCGTTTTCCTTGCTGCAAGCTGGGGGCTCGGCTTGTTGGCGGGCGAGACGCGTGGGAGGGGGCAGCCGGTTCTGCACAGGCCTGACAGGTGCCTAGGCCCTCCCAGAGTTTGCGAAGTGGGCGGAGACTAGGAGAGCGAGGTGGGGCAAGTCCACTGGCGGACGCTGCGTGCTGTGCGCTGACCGCTGGGGTCAAGAGTTCTCTAGGGGTGCGCGAGACTCTTCTTTCAAATGGCAAATGCAGGGGTGTGGGGTGTGGTCCCCAGGAATTAGGGCTCTGTGTTCTGGGGGTGGGGCAGGGACAGGCTGGAGCAATCTATGTTACCCGTGTGTGGCCCATTATTTGTGAGATGGTGCATCCTTGGGCAGCCATCTGAGGGGTCTGGCCCTTGAGAATGTAGGCAGTGACTTGCGGCAACGGCTCTTGTGCCCAGGTGCCTTGGTCTGGGTACAAGAAGAGGTTCGTGTGCCTCGAATGATAGCACACAGCTGCGATGTGAATTGGGATAGATGTAACTGCTGTTTTGTGAGTGTGGGTACCGTTTTTATGTGTTACGCATACAAGTGCTTGCTTACCTGCTCCCTGGGAGGAGGAAAGTTGTGCAGTGATGTGTGTGTTGGGGGTGGACATGTGTCATCCAGATAATTGTGTGCTCCAGGGGTACATTTACTTGTCTGGGTGTGAAGGCTAGGAGTGTGTGCCAGTGAGCTGGGCTAGATCTGGTGGTGGGGGCTGGAGTCTGTATTCAAGTGTATTTGTGTACCTGTTTGAGACCCATCCGGTTGTGAGGAGGGGTGTGTCCATGACTGTCAGGTAGGTGTCTGAGTTCAGGTTTGCCCGCCCACTGGGGCAGAAGGGCATTTCCTCTTATGAAGAGGAGGGTGAGGAGCTGAGGGACTTTGGTCTCATCTCAGCTGTCATTTCCAGGCAGAGCCCATTTGGGAGAGCTGAGAGGGAGGTACAAGACTGGGATTGTGTAGTGTCATGACCCCCCCCCCCCCCAAGAAACCTGTCCTGGGCCTCAGAGGTATAGTATACTGCTTGAGCCTGAGTTCAGATTCTTCCTGTGTGTGACCTTAGGCAAATTTCTTAACCTCTCTGTGCTGCAGTTTCCTCATTCTCTTTAAAACAAAGATGATAATAGAATACATGTCACATGCAAAATATTAAAGAAGTTAATGTGAAATAACCCCTAGCAAAGGGTTTGTGGATTTAGCTCCCCGGCAGAGTGTTAGCTTAGCCTGTGTGAGGCCCTGTGTTCAATTCTTAGCCCTGGGAGGGGGACTGAGGAGTAGTCCCTAGCACAAAACTAACTACCTAAGTTACCAGGTAGACACCATCGTTGTCATCATCACCTTCTGAAGCCCTGGGACCTACTCCTGGCTCAACTGTCATCTTAGACAAATCCATTTTCCACTCTGAACCTGTTTCCCCCTGTCCCTACTCCACACCCCAGGCTCTTACAGCTTAGCTTTTGAGTGGCTTCCTAAGCAATCCAGGGCCCCACCCAAGCTGCCTCCCCCAGGAAAATCCTCCTCCAGTTTCTGTGCCTTCTGCCTTCAGGCCAGGAAAAGGATGGATGGAGAAATTTAATTTACATTTGGTATGCTTATGATAATGGCCACTTAGTGTCGTGGTAGAAAGTGCCAGTGCTGGAGCCAAGCAGGAGAGTCTGACTGCTTTTGTCTGTGACCTTGTGCAGATTTCTTACCCTCCTGTACCTGTTTTCTTAATTGTAAATTAGGATAACAGTTATGCCTACCTCTTGATGGTTAACTTTGTGTGTGTGTGTGTGTGTGTGTGTGTGTGTGTGTGTGTCTGTGGTTTACATGCTAACTTGAATGGACCATTGTCCCCAGATATTTGGTCAAGCTTTATTTTCAATGTTCTGTGAGGCTGGATATATCCTGTGAGTATGTCTCTGGGTGAGATTAACGTTTAAATCAGTGGATTTTGAGTAAAGCAGATTACCCTCCCTAATGTGGGTGGGTCTTATCCAATCAGTTGAAGATCTTACTAGAACAAAGACACCCTACTCCCACCCCCAGCAAGGAGTTCTGCCAGCAACTTACATTTGAACTCTGCTGAAGCTCTTTTTCAGGCTCCTACCTACCAAACCCCACCTTCAGTGTTCAAATTCACCAACACTCCATACCTAAAATAAATCTCTTTTTCTCTATGCCCCCATGATATTGGTTCTGTTTCTTTGAAGAACACTAGGTAAATTTCACCTCTTGGTAATAGTGAAGGCCAGCTCCATTAATATCCATAAGTATGCCTAGAACATTGCCTGCTTCCTAGGAAGCTCTCCCAAGGTGCTAGCTGTTATGATTTAATAAGCATCTACTATGTGCTAGGAACTTTACATGTTTCCTCACTTGCTACTCTGAGTGATATCACATGGTGGGGGGGGGTTCCCATTTTGTAAATGAAACCTGAGGTTCAGAGGGGGTAACTGCCCAGAGTCCTGGGGAAGTATAGAATTGAGTGCATGTGTAGGGCTCTGTCCTGCTCTGTAATGAAGCTTCCTAGAGTCATTGCTGGGGTGAGTGCTGGGACCACAGACGCTCCCACCATGCCCTGCTCAAGCATAGAGCCTCTGAAGCAAGGGTCAGACAGGGTGGACTCCACTGAGGAGGCAGTTTGCAGCCTCATGGAGGAGAGGGAATGTGCCCTTGAAAACTGGAAGGCAGCGAGCGTGGTCCCACAGTCACCTGTGCTCCTCCCTGCCATGAGCCTGATTGCTCCCTGTACCTTCCCCCTCTCAGGAGCTGCTACCATTCACCTGTTGTTTAAGTCCATCATATAGGGCTCCTGTGCTTCTCTGACCTGCCAGTTTGACCTCCAGAGCCACCAGCTTCTCCCACCTCCACCATCGCTAACCCTCTTTCCCTAGAAGGCCCCAGCTTCCTACCTGGTCTCTGCTTTCACCTTTACCTGTTCCTGTCCTTCTCCACATCACAGCTAGGGGGCGCTCATACCAAATAATGCACTTGACTGCTTGAATTCCCCCAGGGACTGCCCTAATGATTTGGCCCTTGCCCGCCATCCTAACCTGGCTTCTACCCTCTTGTGCCCTCATCCTCACCCCGCACACAAAACCCCACTGAGTCCATCCTGCTCAGACGCATGGTCACCCTCTGTGCCTTAAACACATCAAGCTCATTCCTCTGTGACATCTTGAACTTCCTGTTCCCTCTGTCTGGGACGCTCTTCTTCCATCTTTCACATGGCTGATCCCTTCTTAGGATTTCTGCTTTATCATCACCTTTCAGCAAAGCCACGCCAATCCTCCACTGTCTGGCTGCTGTCTCAGGTCACTGCCTCCTTCTATATCACTGACCACCCATCAGTTGTCTTGTGGGTTTTCTTGCTTACTGTCGCCTGTCACCTCAAGAGCAAAGACCTGGGCTGCAGGGCTTTCACCAGCACCATGGCCACTGGCTTGTTGAGCAGGGGAGTTAACAGAAAAATGAAGGTGTGCCTGAATGAACCCGCCAGGGTCAGGAAAGAGGCGTCAGTCTGCCTCAAATTGGGGACATTAGACAAAAGAGGAGTTTTTCTGATGTGGCGCAGAGTGCTGCACACTTTGACAATCCAGAGAGAGCACATGCAAAGAGGTGGCCGAGGAGGACTAAGTGTGGCTTGTGTGCAGCCCAGATAGCCCAGATACTTTAGTTCACACGGAGCGCCAGCTGTCTGCCAGGCACTCTGCGAGGTGTTGAGGTTATAAAGATATATCTGGGGCTGGGGCTGGGGCTCCGTGGTAGAGCACTTGCCTAGCATGCACAAGGCACTGGGTTTGATCCTCAGCACTGCATAAAAATAAGTAAATAAGTTTAAAAATTAAAATATATATCTTTCTGAAGCCACATGGTCACCTAGCCAGGGGCACAGCAGGTGCAAGGACCCAGGGTGGGTCTGCTGGCTGCTCATAGGGCTTGTAACCAGAGTGGAGAATCGGGGATGGCAGGGTGATAGGAGTGAGAGCAGAGATGTGACTAAGGGGGGTGAGATGGAGCAGCACCCACTGAAAGGGCTGAAGGCCATTTTAGGAATTTTGACTTTCCCTGAGTAAAATGAGCCACCAAAGTGTCCTGAATTGAGGGGTAAATGTGATCATCTGACTTTCTTCTTCTTTCTTTCTGGTACTGGGGATTGAATCCAGGGGCACTTTACCACTGAGCTACTTCTCCAGCCCTTTTTATTTTGAGACAGGGTCTCACTAAGTTACTGGGGCTTACCTTGTACTTGCAATCCTCCTGCCTCAGCCTCCTGAGTCACTGGGACTACCGGAATGCACCACCTCACCTGGTGTGATCTGACTTTGATTATAGAATGATTTTTCTGGTTGGTAAGTGGAGAGCAACAGGGAGGAGACCAGTAGGGATGGCAGAGGAGTTCAGTGGAGGGTAAGACCGGTGGTATTGGGTGGACCTCACTGATGGGATGCGTGGAAGTTGGGAGGCATCTGAGCCACTTGCCTGAGTTCCTATTCTCAGGTCCCCAGGGTGCCAGTCACATAACCCTGGACAACTCTTTCACTTCTGAGCTTACCTGTTCTGGGAGAAGTGGAACCAGCAGGGCAGAGATTTTAAGGCCTTTATTGTAATGGCTGGCGTGAAGAAGGGCAGGCTGGAGTGCAGGTGCAAGCTGGAGATGCTGTCCCCAGGGAGATGTCCTCAGGGGAGCCTCAGCCCCGTCCTAGAGGCCTCTCACCTTACTGGCTCAGCCCACCCATTTATTAAGATAATTTTCCTCACTCAAAGTCAACTGATTTAATCACAACTTCAAAACTACCTTCCTCAGCATCACCTGGATTAGTGGTAGCACACCTGGGACTGTGGCTTGGCCAGCTTGACACCTAACACTGACCATCACACCTGTAAAATGGATAGCCGTAGAAACAGTGACCTGGCAGGGACATTCACGTTCCGAGCTCAGTGAGGCAATGCACTTAGAGGGTTTTGTGCCATGCCAGGCAGCAGGGGGGACCTAGTGTTATTATCTATGAGTGTTCCCCAACTTGAGCAGCTCTCCAGGAGCCCAGAGAGGCCAGAGCAGGTCCAAAGCAGAGCTTCTGCAGACCTGTGAAGAGAGGACCCCCCACCCATCGCACAGCCTTGCAGAAAGCTGTGTGGAGTTCCGAGACCGGCCACAAGGGGGCGCAGATGGTGGCCAATGAGCCTCTCAGATCATCGTGGCCCTGCGACAGCAGCCAGGCAGAGGGCCAGGTGCTCCATCCCACCAAGGAAGCTGTGAGGAGCTCCAGCTCGTTTAAATGCAAATGAGGTTGGTTGCTCAAGAGTGTTGCAAGTCTGTTCTTTTAGGCAAGCGTCGATGTTCCTCGTGAAGTCCTGTTTACTTTATGTTTCTCCTTGGAAAAGCAGTGAGCTCAGCCCCGCTGCCAGGCAGCATCATTAAATGGTGTTATTGGGCTGAGGTGATGAGATCAGCGTTGATGCTGTTCCATTGCGAAGGAGCAGAGTTGCTGGGGTTGAGTGTTTAGGTTTTGGCATCAGTCAAACCAAGCAGGGTTTAAACCTCACTCTGCCCTGAGTTAGCTTTATTATCGTCTTATTATTGATGGGTTATGAAAGAAGGGGAGAAGTTGACCGTATTTTAGACTGGAGAGTCAAAAGATTCATCTGGGGGCTGAGAGTGTGGCTCAGTGGTGAAGCATGCTCCAGGCCCTGCGTTCAATCCCCAGCACCATCCAAAATAAAATAAAGTGCTATAGAAGAGAATGTATGTTTAAAAAAAAAATTCAACTAGCATTTATTTCCATTCTCTGAGCCCCAGAGGAGACAAAACTTCCATGCAGTCATTGCTGAGTGGTCTGTCAAGTTAAGAATACAGGGTTTGCCAGACACAGGGAGCATGCCTGTAATCCCAGCAGATCACAAGTTCAAAGCCAGCCTCAGCAGCAGTGAGGCTTTAAGCAACTCAGTGAGACCCTGTCTCTAAATAAACTACACAAACGGTTTGGGATGTGGCTCAGTGGTTGAGTGCCCCTGAGTTCCATCCCCAGTAACCCCCCCAAAAAAAAAAAATGCAAACTGAAGCAGGAATGCCTAGTTTCATATCCCATCCCTGCCTGCTGTGTGACCTTGGCAAGTCCTTAACTTCCCTGTGCCTGGGTTTTTTATCTGTTAAAATGGAGGTCATGGGAGCACTTTATCAGGCCATGTGTTTGAGGCTGGAAATGAAAGTAACAAACAAGAAGTGCCTGCACTGAGGAAGCCTTCACCCGGTTACATGGTTTTTACAGGGCCTTAAGCAGGCTAGGCAGCAGGAGAGGTTAGCTTCCATCTGCAGAGCTCCACCTTTGGTTCTTGTCCCAGCAGCAACTCAGACAGGAGAGGGCTGAGCAAACCTCCTCTCCTAACTGCCCTGAACCAGGGGAGTTTAACCACTGAGCCACATGCTCAGCCCATTAATGATAATAATAATCTTATTATTATTTTGAGATAGAGTCTCACTAAGTTGCTTAGGGCCTCGCTGTTACCAGAATCTCTGCCCTTGTCACCACTGCCAATGAATGGGGACAAGAACATGGTTTTAAGAAAAAGGAAAAAGTTTTATTGCTTTGCTAGCAAAGGAGAAGCACAGGAGACTCCTGTCCCAGAGGCTATGATTCTGCCCATCAGAGGGAACAGAGGGCTTTTAAAGAGGTGATTCAAAGGCTACATTCTGCGAGTTCTCTGTCGAGTTGTAATTCACTTATTTATTTAGGAGACAGTCATTCCCAAGATCTTCTGGTGCCATCCCCAAAGTCTGGATTACTGTGGTGGGTGTGTACTTAAGGACAGGTTAATCTGCCTAGGATGGGGAACAAAAGTAATCCTGTTTCTCTTGAGATTAGAGTGGAGGAGATTAGGGAAGAGCAGGGAGAGAGAAAGAGAAAGGAACATGTCCTTTTAAAAATAAGTCTCAGTGGCAGAGCAGCAAGGGGTATGTATATATAGGCATAAAGTGGGCCACTGTTACAACAGATAAGTTGCTGAGGCTGCCCTTGAACTTGTGATCCTGCTGCCTCACCCTCCTGAGTCACTGGGATTACAAGCGTGTGTGCCACCACGCCTAGTTTGTCCCCATTTTAGCCAGAAAAGGGAGGTTAAGGAGCTTGCCCAAGGTCAGCTGGCCAGGCAGACCCAGGGTTCACATCTGGCCCTTCTGACCCACTGATGTGTCAGCCCTCCTATTCCAGGGCCCAGGGGTCCACTGGTGTCCAGCACTGGAAGTTCTTTAGACTGGGAGGGGCCTGCCTCAAGAGCGCACCTCCCCTGCCAGGTTTCTAGAAAGAACTCATGGGTCACAAGGAAATTCTTAATAGGGTAAAGGGTCTCTATACAAGGCATGACTAATAGCCCCATAATCAATCAATCTCTCTCTCTTTCTCCCTCTCTCTCTCTCTCTCTCTCTCTCTCTCTCTTTTATTGGTTTGGCTTTTAATAAAGTGGATTTTCTTAGAATAAGACCAGCCCATAGTACTGGCTACTATAAAAAATTCCTCTGTCTCAAGAAGTTAGTCCCGCCCTCCTCTTACAGATACAAATGAGAGGGGGGCTGCTACTAGCCTGGGGTACAGGCTGGGCAGAACCTGGTCCCACCAGCTGCTGGATCTAGGGCCACTGTGACTAAGAGCAAGAAGGCCTGGAGGGAAGAAATGAGGCCCATCTTGGGGAAGAAATGAGGTCCAGAAGGGCACAGGACAGAACCAGCTCTCTGTCTCCTTCTGGACCTGCCCTGCTCACCAGCCACAGAGGAGCTGGATAGGGACCAGCTGCCAGCAGCAGCCTGCCTTCCCCTGGAGTAGGGGTCCTGAGGTCTTCCTTTCACTTAGGTGTTTCTTGGGCGGGTGCCATGGAGTACACCTGAGAGGGCGGGACATTGCCTGGGATTCCCCAGCTCACACCAGGCAGGAGGACCATGATCCACAAGGAGTAGGGGAAGACTGGAGATGGTGCAGGAGATTGGAATGAACCTCCAGGGTCCCCCCACAGGGTCCCCCCGTGGGAGAGACTGCCAGGATCACAGATGTGGGTCTAGGCGGAGAATTTGTTTGTTTGTTTCAGTGGTGCTGGGGCTAAAGGCAAGTGCTAGGCAAGTGCTGTACCCCTGCACCAGCTCCCCAGGCTGAGTTTGAGAAGTTTGAAGAAAGGAAAAGTGTTCATCTGGCAGAGGTAAAGAGGCTGCTGGGGAAGGGGATGACAGGAGATCATTCTAGAAAGAAAGCCTTGAAGGAAGTGCAGCAGAACCTTTCAGAGCAATCTCCAGGGCTTCCTCGTCTGCCCGAGCCACCCAGCCTCAGCAAGAAAGGCCCAGGCTGCTTCATGAACATGGCCAAGATCTTCCTGGAACCCTCCCACAGCCCATCCCCAAAGTAAGCGTGTCTTGTAAAGGCCCGGGCTTCTGGCACCTCTCACCCGGGGTGGTGTTTTTAAACAGTTTTTATTTTCATGGCACTGGGTCCTTTGCCTGATGTCAACCCTGGAGTTCAAAGTCATCTAATTGGAAATGAAAGGAGGCTGATTGGTTTGGCAACTCCACGGCCAGCCCATGTGGCAGTGATGCGATGGAGAAAGTGATGCTGCTCACGTGTGCGCGCGCCACGACACCCAGCTGAGGCAGCAGCCCCTCTGCCCGACTGGCTTGGACCCAGAGCCTGGGCAGGGAAGGGCGAGGCAGGACAGGGGAGTGCTTCCCCATCCTGGAATCCCAGGAAGGAGACTGCTAGCCCGGAGCCTTGATTCCCTCTGACCTGCTTGCTTCGCTCTCTGCCCACTCCCGTACCTATCACTGCTGGGAAAATAGGAAGTTGTTCTAGAAGGGAAGGAGTGGGCAGAGGCCTGTACGGTGAAATGCAGGTCCCAGGCGCTGCCCAGGCCCACCGAATCAGCACCTCGGGGGTGACCTCTGCATTTTGTCAGGCTCCTCACAACGTCCAAAACCAAACCAGGGTTATATGCTGGATGTGGGCCAATCACCATGATCAGGGAAGACGGGCAGCGAGGTGGCAGGAGTGCTGGTGTCCCCAAGATGGAGTGTGACTGGACAGACAGGGCTGCTCTTGGGAAGTGCTTTCAGTGTCTCCTGAGTCAGGAGTGGCCTGGAGGAGCAGGAATGGGGGACCTGTCAGAGGACAGAGTTCTAAGCCTCTTCTCCCTGAAATGCCAGGCCAGCATTTGGAGATGGGCCCTGTGAGGGGCCTTCCCATCTGGCCTCATCAGGAGGCCGTGATGAGTCTCCGTCTGCCTTTTATTTAAAACTCACAAGGTTTGTTCCCGTGGGGAGGAGACACCCAAATTGTGGTCCAGCAAAGACATGCTTCCCACCACGGCCCCCAGCCAGAAGGCAACTTGTTCCTGCCTTCAGCATTCTGGTTCAGAGACATGTGACAACGGGCAACATTTCCAGTAATGGAGCCAACGGAAAAACAAGGATTTGGGGAAAATGTGCATTACTTATTGTTGTAGCACCTTTTTCTGATCTAAAGTTACTTTGTTTAGAAACAGAAATGTGGCGTGAATAACTTGGTTGGCCCAGGGCCTGTCTAGAATTGGTCAGTTTTGAAATGTGAAGGCTTTTGCCTTCACATTTAAAAAAAAAAAAATTTCCAAAGTTTTAGGAAAACTTAGAAGTTTGCAAGGAAAAATAAAAAAATGCCTTTCCCTGACTGCCTTTGCCTTGCCCTCTGGATCTTGTTTCAAAGTGTGACCCAAGCATCTGGCAGGGAGATGGATTTAGTTCACATTGGAGCTGGAGTCTTGCACCGGGGCAGCAGTGCCTTCGGGTCCCCGGGCTTGGAAATAGAGTTGGCGCCTCTAGCACAGCTCCTGCTCATGGGTTGGAGCCCTTCTCCACCTTTCCCCAAGACTTGGGCTGTGCTCTCTTTTCTAGGTCTGTGGCCAGTGGACACTAATGGCAGCCTGCCTTGGGGGTGAGACAGGGATGGTACCTTTGGAAGCTGATTGGATAGGAAGCAAGTTTCTGATCAAATGTTGGTATTAGACTTTTCCGTAGTTGGTGGGAGTGGTGGGCGTGTCAACAATGGTGTGAATACAGTGTTACCAGTGCCACACAGAGCTGGAGTGGAGTGATCTGGAGTCTTTGTGCAAGACACACAGATCTGCTGGGGAAGCTCGGGGCCTCTCGCAGCTGGTTCACCAAAGGTTTTAAATCAGCCAGCGGGGCACAGGGAAGGAGCAACTGTGCAGAAGACATCTGGCCAGTCGCAGCAATAGGTGTCCTGGTGTGTCCCGGAGTACCTACCGTGTGGTGTGTTTCAGGGGTGCTGGCTCCATAGAGTTGCAGCACCTAGGCTGGAAAGAACAAGAACGCGCCCCAAGAGCCACCACCAACCTCCTTATCGTTAGGATCCTCTAAGGGTCTCCTGAGATGCTTATCCTCACCTGTGAAAGGACGGCGTGAATCCTGACTGTGATTATAGGACAGTGGCCCCACGCCCAGGCAGGTGCCTGGCACTAGGAGGTACTCACTGGATAGCCGACTGTGGCCTCCCTTGGGGAAGGAGTATCCATCCAGAAGAACCCCCGGTGGTTGATGGTGGACCAGGACTGACAGGACAAAGAATAGCCTTTTCACATCCCCGGGGAAGACCAAGCAGACCCAGAGAAATGACCTGACCTTGCTCGGCTTGTGCAATGAACCAGGAACAGGACCATCTGAGCATCTAAGCACAGGCCTCCTCCAGGCTCCTCCCTGGAATGGAGCTTAGCATCAGCCAGAGCCCCTGCACTGAGGTGCCAAAGGGTTAACTCGGTCCTCCCCTGTCCTGCGGCTTTCTGGGCATAGCTCAGTCACGTGAGAGCCAGATGTGGGGATTTCCCAAGCAGTGGTGTGTGTGTGTGTGTGTGTGTGTGTGTGTGTGTGTGTGCACCCTCACACCCGCGCATGCACAGCTCTGTTTACGTGGCATCTGCAAGCTCAGGGGATTGGTGCAGACCCACACAGAGCAGGGGAGGAACGGGATAAGGAGAAGCCCAGGGCTCCCAGCAAACACTGTGGGGGGTTGCGCTGAGTCCTGCTCCCGGCAGATGTCATAGACGAGGAAGTTGTTCCTGCGCAGACTCCCATTTCCTGCAACATTCATCTTGCTACGAGACCATATTGGTTATGGATAATTTCTTTTTAATCTCTTTGAAAGGCTTTGAAGCAGATGCTGCAAGCCAGCAGCATGTCTAGGGTGTTCTGCCAGGCTAGGGGTCTTCCCGTGAGTCTCTGTGCCAAGCATAAGCTAAACACAGAAGGCAAAGGCTGGACAAAGGCGAGTTCAGGGCTGCATCTACCAAGAAGGCCCTGGGCAGTGGGTCAGTCTCATTTTCCCATGATAATCCACAAGACTAAGATCAACAAGTGTCCATCCTCCCATCAGCCACTGAGGATTAATTGTGCAGCTCCTGTGTTCAGGGTGTTATAGAGGTGTGGGCAGGGTTAAGACCCTGAAGGAACTTTAGTTCTACCTGGAGAGATTCAACAAATTTTTGTTAAGCACCTACTATGTGCCAGATAGTTGCTAGGACTCTAGTCCTAACCAGTCATTCTGCAGCCAGCTGAAACAGTCAGCGAATCGTACCAGGCAAGATGAGAGAGACGGGCAGACTTTGCAGAGTGGGTGTCCTCAACCTCTGCTCAGGGACGAGTTCTGTGCCCAACCCCCGACCCTCATCTGCATTCCTGTCCTGGTCTAGTTCATGGCAGCATCCAGCCAGGTGTCTGCTACAGCCTTGTGAGCTTTGCCCCAAAGGCAGCCCAGTTACACAGGCTCAGCCTCCAAGGCTTGGCCTTGGACTCCCAAGAGCACCCTGCCTCCCGTTGGGTCTGGGCAGTCTTGGGAAGGAAGGAATCACTTTTGTGATGGCCCTAATAGTATCAGGCAGGTGGCTGAGGAGCCAGGCTCTCTCCCCAAGCCAACAAGTCTCCTGAAATAGACAGGACTGCATGGGAAAGATGTGTGTACCCCTGTCCCCACTGTCATGCTGTATCTACAGTCAGGTGGTCCAAAGCAAGGCCCCCAGGTGTGCGCGGGGCTGATGCTCATCAAATAGCTGGAATTGATCCATTGATAGGTTGATCACAGAGGCTCTTCTGCAGACCCTCTGCTTTTCAGCTTGGGTGGGAATGTGTCCCAAGGGTACCACCCTAGCTCCATTGCTCCCTCCCAGCTCCCTCCCATGGAGACTGAGCTGGGAGCAGCAGGCAGGCCTGTGGAGCTGGGGCCCAGCGCTTTGGGCTTCGGCCTGCCTCTTTCTCCTGACACGCGTACTGGGCTGGGGCTTGGGCTTCTCAGGGAGCTGGTGGGTGGGGTCATGGGGGGACATCCCACTAAGTGGGGGAGGACCACCAAGGTGGACCACCCCAGGGAGGCGGGTGGCTGGGATCCTGGAACTCTGCACAGTGTTGAGTTTGTCTTTTCCACACACACACACACACACACACACACATCCTGGCGGAGCGGGGCGAGGTGAGAACCTGAGAACTGAGGGGGAGGCTGCCACCCCAGGGGCCGCCATGGGGTCATGCAGCAGCTGCGGGAGTAGAGGCTCAGACCCGCCCCCCCACACAGCATCCCACCATCCACCCACCACGGTGCCTCCGGCCAACCACAGCACCTGTCTCCACTGGGAAGCTTCAGCTCTCCTTGGCACCTTGGCCAACCTGTCTGCTGCCCCCCCAGGGCGGCCCCCTAGGCAGCTGCAGCGCTCCCAGGGGCCGATCAGGCCTCCCACCTTCTGGTCCAGCCTTGGCCTAGGCAGGCGCCCTTGAACTTAGTCCCCAGGGGCTGTGGGTGGCTCCGGGCCCAGCCCCTCTCCGCACCCCATTCCCCACCTGAGCAGGGAGACTGACTGTTCCCTGATTGCATAGTTGAGCGGCCAGAGGGTCGGGGGGCGCATTCCTGTCCCGGGTTGGGCTGCCCCACGTGTACCCTGGATTCTGGGAGAGGCAGGACTCTGGGGAAGGGGCAGGCCCTCTCTTGCCAAGTGCACAGAGAGTGGGAACACGGCTGCATGGACAAAGAGAGGCACAGCCGAAATGAATGGGCCTTGGCCAGTGACTGCGGAGGATCCAGAAAACAATATCCTCCAGGAGGGCCCCTGGGTCCCAGTTCCCAGCCAGCCTGCCTTGTTCCAAGGCTGACACCATCACTTCCTTGCTGTGGAGCCTTAAGAACCTTGATTTCCCCTGGGCTTCACATCCCTCACCTGCCAAATTCAGATTGTTGTAAGAATTAAAGAAGGTAATGCCCAGAAAATGTTGAACCCCATGCATGGCATGAACGTTAAGTGAGTGGGGTATAGTCTATCCCCAGCCTTACTACTTACTTGCTGCGTGACTTAGGACAGTGTCTTCCTGTTTCTGGTCCTAAATCCTTACGTGGTCTTCCTAGCCTTAAGGTACCACCAAGAAGCCAGAAGGGGGTCTGCATTGAGGATTTGCTTTTTGTCTTGCAGAAGAAACTCAGGAGATGGGCTGGGGCTGTAGCTCAGTGGTGGAGCACTTGGCTTCGCGTGCATGAGGCACTGGGTTGGATTCTCAGCACCCCATTAAAAATATATAAATAAAACAAAGGCACTGTGTCCATCTACAATTAAAAAAAGTTTTTTTTTTTTAAAGAAGAAAGAAAAGAAGAAGATACCTAGCAGAAATCTAGCCTACTAACACTCCTCTTAAGTACTCTATTTATTTAGCTCAAAAGTCTGTGGAACAGGACCCTCAGGCCTTGGGCATAACCAGCTACATAATTGGAGCTCAATGCAAAATGAAAACACAGGGCCTCTTTGTTCATAAATTATGAATGATTTCAGCCCCGTGACAGAGGAGCATTAAACAGCCCAAGGCCCTTCAGCATGAGGCCATAGGTGACAGCCCAGCACACCTCCATGAAACCAGCCACCTGCAAGGTTTGGAGTAGGAGGCGGGGCCTGGGCGGAGCTGCTGCTCTGGCAGCATGAACCCCTCCCCTCTGGTACAAGGGCATTATGTCTTCCTGCTATAAGTACTTATGGCCAGATGGCAGCTGCCGCTCATGCTGAAATAACCTTCACAGAGATTCCCCTGTGAGAAGCAGCTCACACATGCCATCTTAGTCCATTTCTGTTGCTATATCAGGATACCCGAGACTGGATAATTTATAAAGAAAAGAGGTTTATTGGGTTCTTAAGGCTGGGAAGTCTCACATCAGGCAGCCACATCTGCAGCTTCAACTTAGGATGGAAAGCAGAAGGGCAAGAGGGCATGTGCCAGAGAGAAAAGGGGCAGAACTCTGACAGTAGCTAACCCATTCCTAGGGGAAAGGCATTGTCTCATCCGGGGACTCCAGCCCCACAACCCAGACCCCTTCCCTAGACCCCACCTCCCAACACTGTTACAATGGCGATGACCCCACAAACCATAGCACACACCAAACAAGTGAACCACTCACTCCAGGCTTACAGTCAGGTGAGTCTGGATGGGAAGACATGTTCGCACAATGGTTTTGTTTTCTGGCTTGGCAACTACGATCGGGTAGTAAGGCCAGCCGCCGCTAGGCCCTCCGTAGTGGATGGCCTGAAAGCAGTGGCCGGATTCCGGGTGGCCTAGTTACAAAGAAAAAGAAGCAGGTGTGGCCTACAGGAAACAAGAATTCCAGCCTTGTGCAGGGTCAGGTACCACATCGAGGAAAGGACCAGGGTCCAGCAGTTCTTGGGAGACCAGTTCAAGGTGGTGGGGAAGAACAACAGAATTCCCAGGAGTGGGGCGGTCCTGCAGGTCAGGGGAGGTGTCTGCTTCCACAGGGCCCTGCAGGGTCTCTGCTGTCCCTCCCCTCCAGGACCTCAGGGCAGGGGCTGTGGAAGCTGATAAGGGGTGGCCCTGCCTGGTCCCCTGAGCCTTCAGTTGGCTTTCTTTCTCCACGGGGTTTGAGCCTTGGGCCTTGGCAGTGCTCTGCCCTGTCTCTCCCACCTGGGCTCCCGGCCCACTCTGGATTTATTAGTTTGGTGGTGGAACTTGCCTTACACCAGGGAAGCATTCCCAGGAACGTGGCTGAGGACTAGATCTGGGTAGATTGCACTCAGTTCCCAGTGCTCTGCAGTTGCACGAGGTTAAAGGAAGACTTAATAGGCAAATGGAGGGTTCCCCCAGACTGGGTCTGGCCAGGCAGGGTCGTCCTGGGAGCCCCCATAAAGTCAGGCCCCTGTCATGCAGTCCTTGGCTTCGTCATCACCTGGACCTGGCGAGAACCGGGGTCAGCATCGAAGCACCCTCAGGTCCCTGAGTTTGGCTGTGACCTGCACACACCTGGGCTTCCCTGGGCCTGCAGTGTGGCTGGCCGCCCCAGCCAGGAGGAACACTGTGGCCGGAGCCTCATTACCATGGTTAGCTGTAGGGAGCGGCACATCCACATGCCTTTACTGCCAGGAGCCCACAGCTTTTGCCCCCAGCTTTAGCCCTGTCCCCACTCCCCTTCATGTCCCAGAAAGCTCATTCCTTCCACTCGGCTTCTCACAGGCAGTGGGTCACTTCAGGCTTCTTTTCCCCCAGTACTGGCCACTGAGCCCAGGGATGCTCTACCACTGAGCCACATGCCTGGCCCTTCTTACTTTTTACTTTGAGACAGGGTCTTGCTAAATTGCCCAGGCTGGCCTCTAACTCGGGATCCTCCTTCCTCAGCCTCCTACAGGCCTGCACCACCACCCCTGCCTTCATTTCAGTCTTAAAGTATCCACGTGAAGGAAGCAGAGTAGGTCATTTCAAGCCCACGTTATGGAAGGAAAAGAAGCTCGGAGACTTGCTAAATGCTCCCCAAGTTAGTGAGCAACAGCAGCAGGGTGAGATGAGCACAAGAACTAGGCTTCTCTGAGTCTGGTCCCCAATTTCTGCTCAGTGCCGGAGAGATCCCTTTCGAACTTGAGTTTCCTTATCTTGAGACCACGTTCGAGCGTTTTTCTTGGGAAAGGTGATCTCTTTCTTTGAAAAGATTATTTTCAGCTATGGTACACTCGTGTTGTGGAGACTACCAGGTTTCTGCTAGAAAGTCTACAACATCAGACAACGACCTTAGAGATCAGTACGCCCACATGCTTAATTTTACAGTATGAGCATTGAGGCTCAGAGGAGTCAAGCCACTTGCCCAAAGTAACACAGCTGGTTATGGGCAAGACCCCCTCATGCAGATTCCCAGTCCAGTGCCCCTTGCTTCCCAGCAGGCCCGTGACCCTGTTCCGTAGGGCCTTTGGTTCTGTGTCACCAAGAGAGGGAGGTGGAGACAGGGGGGAGGACAGAAAGCAGTTGGTTTGTGTCTGTCACAGCTGCTCCTTCGGCTGCACCCTCTGGCCCCCCTCACCCCACCTCGCTGTCTCTCCATCTCCATTTCCCCAGCCCTGCGCCAGCAGCCTCCTCTGCCTCCTGGCCAGACAGTCAGGGTTCGGGAGCCAGGGCTGTCCTCTGTTCATTGTAAGGAGCGGAAGGGCGCCTTCCCACCCGGGGAGAGGGCTTGCTCGGGTGGCCTGGGGGAAGGGACTACGGCGCGGGCGCTGGGTGGGAGCAGTGGCATGGAGTGACTCTGCGCCTCCGCGGGACTGGGGGAGAGGTCATCTTTCTTTTCTTTGAGAAGGACAGGCTCGTTTCTGTCTGCTTCCCATTTTCTCTTGGGGGCCGGGGAAGGAAGGCCAGGGGACAGGCTTGAGCTCAGGTGGGCTGCCCATCCTCCAGGCCCAGCCCCCCGAGTGGTTCTGTAAGTGACACCTGGGAGCAGCCTGCTCCTGGTTTCCCATCCTGTCCACGGCTGCACGTGCCCTGCCACAGCAGGGTCTCCACGGAGGCCCCTTGTCGACCCCCATGCTAGTGGACAGGTCCTCCTGGGTTCTCCGGGCTGGGGAAGACGCCTGGGTCCACTGAAAGAGGTCAGCCTTTCCCAGAGCATTTCCTCCCGAGGAACCCCAAAAGGGAGGAATGGAGCACGAACGCCGTCAGAGGTGGAGAGGGTTGTGGGTGACCTCTTAGCAGGGACAGATGGGGCGGGCTGGGCCTGGCACTAGCCTACCCGGGGGCGTGGCTGGGCCTGGCACTAGCCTACCCGGGGGCATGGCTGGGCACTGCTGGTTGGGCAGCCCACGGAGCCACATCTCTGGGTTGGGCAGTCGGAAGTTGGAGGCTTAGCAAGATGTGGGCACCCAACGGGAGCTCGGGCCTGCTGGGCCACACAGCGTAGCCCTGGGGGGGCTTCGGCGCATTGTCCGTATCCAGGCCACGCCAGGGCTGGAAGTCCTGCTGCCAAGGCGCCTGCTGACTACTAGGCCTAGGGACAGGCTCTGGCTGCAGATTGAACCCTGTTCATCCCTTGACCCCAATTCGGCTGACCTGGTGTCTGAGAGTGACTGCGGGGAAATATTTGGGCGCAGGTGCCAGTGTGTTCTTGGTACGTACAGTAGCAAATGCCATCGAGTTTCCATCCTGGCAACCCTGGGAGCATGATTTTCCTGCAGCACTCAGAGGGAACTGAACCCAGGGAATCCAGTGTGTGCGAACACACTCGAGATAGATATGGCCAATGGCCGCTCACCCTACTGAGCCGCACCATGCAGGGCACTGTGATGTATTACCTCATTTAATCCTCACAGCAACCGGAGGTAAGTATGTCAATTCATCCTGAGTTTAACAAGATCAGGAACAGGATCAGAGAGGTTAAGTAACTTCCTCAAAGGGACAGAGCTTGGATTTGAGCCCAGGCAGACTCCATAGGCCTCCCTAAACCTCTCCACAGAGCCCCCAGTTGGAAGTCTGTGGGCTTCCAATGCAATCTGGAAGGGCCATCTTCCCATTTCTCTGTGGAAAGTCAGCCTGCAATTGGAAGGTGGCTTGCTCAGCAAGGGAGAGGGTGAGGTGCTTTAAATGGTAAGTGGCATCCAGCTCTGATCACCTGAGGTCTGTGTCCCTAAAGAGATGGACACTACTAGCTTGCAGCTTTGGGCAAGTAACTTAACCTCTCTGGTTTGGTTTCTTCATCTGCAAAAGGGAGGGAATAATAGTATCTACCACTGTAAACTGTTGTGAAAAAATAAGTATGTTACTCTATGGAAAGTATTGGTACAAAGCTTGGCAGACAGTAAGTGCTATATAAATGTATGCTGCTGTTTATTGTTACTATCTGTGAAGGGATCAGGCAGCTTTCCTGGACAGCCTGGTGGACAGTGCAAGGGTTTGCTCTCAGACTTACATCTCCATGTTTTCCTATAATTATCCCCACAGCAGCCAGCTCTCTGCTCCTTGGAGGTGATGAACAGCCCAGCAGAGAAAGTATTCGACTTGGGGTGCCGCCAGGCCTGGTTCCATTTCTGGCTCCTGGAAACTTGGGCCAGTTACTTCCCCTGTCTGAATAGCTCCTGTCTGCAAGATGGGTCCACAGATGCGTACCCACCTCTTGGGGTTGTGTGGGAAGTAAATGAGTCTGTACTGGCAGCCAGCACCCGGGCTGCATGTGTTATAGCTCTGATGTTCTAAAAATGTTCACACCTGTGATTAGGCCAAGAGCTTTCTGCCTCAGGACGTTAGTGGCACCACATCTCATAATCAGATGTTCTTCTATGGTGCTTTGATTTTTTTGCTCCTCCTCCACAGGATAACTTAACCCCATTTTACAGGTGAGAAACTGAGGCCCAGATGGAACACCATTGTCTGAGCATGGAACAGAGCGGTCATGTCCTGGTCACTAGAGGTCCCTCTTGCCTAGAGCCAGGAGTGAGGCTCTATCAGGGAGACTCCCTTCCACTCTCACTGGGTGGGACTGTGGCAAGAGCTGAGCAAGGGTACCTAGTAGATTGGCACCCCAAAACCTGGAGCCTGGCCTGGAGTGCCTCAGCCCTTACATTTGAGCTTCTGGGTCCAGGCTGCTCAGCCTGTTAGCTCACCAGAATCCCGGGAGCTCTGTGGGGCCAGCCACCCACATGGCCACAGAGAAGAGAGGGCCGCCTGCTGCAGGGCCCTGGAACCAGAGGGTCCCACTGCAGGGAGGCTTTGCGTAGGATTCTCTGCGCTCCAGAGGATTCCTGCGTTTCGACAGACACCTCATTATCCCGGTCCCAGCCTCTGTAATCACACAGGCCCACGCCCAGCAGCCATCCCAGGGCCAGGAAATCACTCCCCTCCCCTCCCCTCCCCCGCCTTCCGCCCACGGCTGCTGATCCAGCGGCGCCTGCAGCACTCGGGTGGACCTCCTGCCTGCCTAACGGTTCTCTCTCCTCTGGTTCTCCTCTCCTGCTGCTTGCTCTCTCGGGGGACTCTGAAGTGTGGCTGTCCAGCTGGGCTGAGTCTCCCAAGAAGGACGTGACAGGTACTGCCCGGTGTGCATGTGCCTGCGTGCATGCGAACATGTGGGTCCCAGCGCGCATGCTCCGGAGCCGGTGCCCGCGGGCTCCTTTCCGCTTGTTTCCCTGTGACTTGCGGCAGCCCTTTGTCGGCATGCAGGGCATCTGGCACTCTCCGTGCCCTCGGCCTGCCAGGCTACCCCTTTTTCATTCTCAGATCCAGCCTTGAAGCCCTTTGTGGGGTGCTGACCACGCAGCACAGCTGTGAGCAGATGTGCTCTGGCCACAGGGTGTGTGGGTTTGAAGCCCGGCTCTGCCACGTCCTGGCTGAGCCGCCTGGAGCGGCTTGCGCAACCCCTCTAGGGGGCTGTAATGCTACCTTGGGGATCCTGACACACAGAAAGCGCTTGGGCGGTGGTGTGGTGGTGGGCTACCATTCTCTTTGGCATTATCTTATTGGCTGTCCCTGTGAGTGTGGGGCAGGCCAGGCAAAGGTGACTGGTCTCACTTAAGGTGGTTAAACCAAGGCAGGGAGCTGAGGTCCTTGTGCCAAGCCTGGTTTCCAGAGATCTCAGTGGGGAACTGGTGATTTGGGGTGGGGGTGGAGCTGTCTTGTGACTGTGACGGAGGGTGGGTCACAGCTCCCAGGACCCAGCAATACAGATATTGAAGCTGCCGCTAGCCTGGGGGTTTTCAAGGCTTTGGCCCGCTGGCCCACATGGCCCTCAGGGACAGGGGCCTTGGCCTGTGTCTGGGCAGAACTGGGCCATGGGTCAGGGACTTGACTTTAGCCTTTGGTCTTGCTAGACAATGTCAAGAAAAAAAACAAAACAAAACCCTGAACATCGGGATTTTCAGTGCCTGGACAGAGATGATCAAGGGAAGGATGGGATTTCCAGAATGGTCTTCCATTGGGCCCCTTCATTTCTAAGAGCAGAGATGCAGGCTGGGGGCTTGGAGGAAAAGCAGAAGGGTCGAGGGTCAGAGGGGGCTGGGCTGGCTCCAGGGCTTAAAGCCCAGGCCCCAGCCCTCCCTACCACAGCTGTTGGCAGGGAATGGGAGGCCGACGTCCTGGGAGAGGGGCCAGGAGAAGAGGAGGCAGTGGGGGGGGAGGGCCTGCTTCCCTTGCAATCATCCTTCTGGTGTTCCCTGTGACGAGGGGCTGGGGCCTGAGCTAATCACTGGGCGCCTGTCCCTTTTTCCCCTCTGCATGAGCCAGTGAGCCACTTGGCCCACAGCGATACATTTTATTCACCAAACGTATAGCTGAGAGACCAGCAGCCCCAGTGCAGCCTGGGAGGGGCTTGTGAGGGGCTGGAGGGGCCGTGGTGGCATGCCCAGGATTGGGAGAGTGATAGGGATCCTGGGGCAGAGGCCACCACATAACCTGTCTTCTCAGGAGGAGCCCCGCTGCTTGGAGCCAGAGACCCAGGAGAGGCAGTTTGGCTGAGGGGAGTCCAGAGTTGGGGTCTCAGGCAAGTCACCAGGTTTCTCTGGGCTTTGGTGTCTCAAAAGTCTTGAGAAGTTGTTGGAGAAGTCTTGAGACAGGAAACTCAGAGGTGACTGGTTGGTGCTAAAGATGCTAATAGATAAGGGTCTGGGGGCTGCTTAGTCTGGCATCCACCCCGGAGTGGGCCCAGGGAGCTCTGGTCTGGCTCTTTCCCTCTGGCAAGTGCTGGCTGCCTGCCTGGAGGTGGGTATGGGAGAGGCATGTTGCAGAGACACAGCCCTACAGTTTACATCGGACTTTAACCCCTGTAACTTCACTCCATGCTCAGAACAGCTATGAGGTTCTGCTTTTTTTTCTGTGTGCAGATGAGGAAGCTACATCTCAGAGAGGTTAAGTGTCCTCCCCAGGATAGAGCAAGTAAAGGTAAAGCAGAACTGGACCTGACCCTCAGATCCTAAGCTTTTGCATGGATGAATCTCATAATGATTTTTGTCCCATCCTATGGCACCTGTCCTGAGTTGTCACCACTTATCATGGAGACTGTGGAATGAAGCACACAGTCTGGTTGGGCATCCATGCCCAATAAAAAAAGTCCAGGAGAGAACAGGAGGGGGCACCATGGCTAGGGTGATGGGGGAGCCTTCTGCAGGGGCAGAAATGTTAGGGGAGAATTGGGTTTGGCAAAGAGAAGGGAAGGCATTCCAGGCAGGGGCAGGGGCTGCAGCAAAGGCTAAGAAAGTCAGATCTTGCATAAAATTTTGTCATTGGCACGCAGTAGGTGCTCAATGCATGTGTTTTGAATCATGAATATTTCATGAAAGCGTGCAGGGCGTCAAGGAACTTGAGCTTAGATTGCAAGAAAGATCGGGCTTGAATTCAGCCTTTATTCTGTAGGTAACAGGGAGCCACTGAAGATGCCGGAGCACGGGACTGACTTGGCAGAAGCCTAGTTTAGAAGTTTTAAGTTGGCAGTCAGGATTGACCAGGAGCCAGGGTTCCATCCAGGTGGGTGTTGGAGAAACACAGGTGTGAGGCAAGGGAAGGGCAGGGATTCCAGGGACCCCCGGAGCCCCAGCAGATCCAGCACAAGGTCTGCCTCTGAATGAGGCTCTGCGAAGTCCCCTTCCAACCTGGGGGAGGCTCTGCTCTCTACCAGGGGTCCAGCCCTCCTCCTTGCTTCTGCCAAACCCTTTTCATCTGAACACCAGAGGCTCCCTCCTCTACCCCTCCCCTCCCTTCTCTCGGGCAGACTCCTCCAGCCCCCAATTTTCCAAGCTTTGGCTGGGAGGGGATCCAGAGCCGCCTCTGGGATGACATCACTGCCCACCAGCTGCCTGGCCCACCGAGCTGCAGTTTCTCATCTGGATACCTGGTCCTGGCACTTCCCAGCACACCCACCACCCTGGCCCCAGGGCAGTGCCGCATAGTGACGCCCAAAGAGGCAGTGCCTGTGTTGGGGGAGGGGTGGGCAGCAGGAAGGACAAGTTGTCTTTCTGTGTGTCTGTCCCACAACCTAAGGAGTGGCCTCCAGGAAAAGCTACAGCCCGTCTGAGTTCTGTAGCGCTGGCCCTGCATTCTCTTCACCTCCCTACCTGTGTCCCAGAGTGTGGGCCTTCAGAAGACTCCAGACCAATTTTCCAGAGGCTGGGGGGAGGGGCCAGGGAGTAGATTTTCCTCCACTTTGGAAATCTTGCCTCAAATTTTTCTTGGCGTGGATCAAAACGAGCTGATGGGATCCACTTGCCAGCACCTCCTCTTTGCTCCAGCATTCTCTGGCCACAAATCAGGAGCTCCTCTTTGCCTCAGTTTCCCCAGCTCCCACTCTTCTCTTCCAGTTCTATTGTCTAGTTTTCCCCTGTTCAGCATGTAAGGCCGGGATCTGCTCAACAACACCAGATCCCTCTGTCCTGTGTCTTGCCAGATCATTCACTTCACACAGAGTGTCCACCACCTAATGGGTCCTGGGGTCTGCCCAACAGAGGCAGCAAGAATCCCACACTACAGTCTTTCTTAGACACCACCTGTATGCCAGGGTGTCTGGGGATAGAGTGAGACGGGACTCTTCCCTGGAGACCAGGTACCTGGCACCCCATTGGCCGTATAAGGTGCCGAAGAAGTAAAGATCATATGTGAAGGTCAGCTGGACTTGGGTGCAGCCATGGGACTTTAGGAAAATCACTTCCCTTCCTGAGACTCGGTTTGCCCATATGTAAAGTGGGGCTACAGCAGGGCTTACTGCATAAGGCTGTCACGGAGATTAAATGAGACAGAACCGGACTTTACGGAGGACTTGACCTTGAGGAAGCCTCAACTGAGGTCTGCTGTTACTGGTAGAATTGGGGCGCCCCCAGGACTTGGAAGCTGATGTCCCTTGGGGACACACTGGGGGACATCTGTTCGCCTAGTGCTGCTGCTGTCCTGCTGGCAGGGCAGGCACAGAAGCTGGCAGCATCTGAGTGCAGGGGCGGAGCCGGCCTGCTGCCCAGCTGTTGGTTGCATTTCTGCCTGAAATACAATCCGCCTGTGGAGGGGCTGCCTGGGGCTGCATGTACACACTCATGTGGCACACCTCAGCAGGGGCGGGGTCCCTTCTGGGTCTCCAAAGAGTCCTGCTGGGGCCGCAGGGCCCACACTATGTTAGAAAGCCACCAGGGCAGTGGGTTTCTATCTCCCCCCAGGAGGGCCTCCCTTGGGGTTTCCCAGAGCAATGTGGCCGGTGCCCCCTGCCTAGGCTGCCCAACAAAGATCTAACCAGTGCTTCTCATTCCTGGCTGCACCCCAGAACATGGGGCATTATGGGGTGTCTACAAAATACTTGTTCCTGGGTTCTGACCACCTGAACCTGGACCTCTGAAGCTGGTGTTTTTAAACAGCTCCTCAGGTGAGTCAGTGTCACCAAGCTGAGGACCACTGTAGTCAAAGAGTGACATGTGTGGAAACAGACATCAGGTGGTTCTGTCATGGAAAGAGAGATGGACTTGATCCTAAAAACACTGGGGAATCCTGGTTCTCTCCATGCCAGCAGTGGGAACTGGGGGAGTCTCTTGCTCTCTCTGAGCCTCTGATTAGTTTGTAAAATGGGGAAAGAGGGCTGTTGTGAGGTGCTGGCACATAAGTCAGGCCCAGGAGTGTAGGGCCTGTGGGCCGTGGGTTGAGGCACCGAGGGGCTGAGAGGAGATCCTCAGCTGTTTCTGCAGCCAGGACAGTTCTGTGGCACCCCAGCCTCCAGGGAGATTGGCAGGCATGCTGTTTTGTTTTTGAGACAGGGTCTCACTACGTTTCCCAGGCTGGCCTCAAAGCCCTGGGCTCTAGTGATCCCCCTGCCTCAGCCTCCCAGGTTCTGGGGTTACAGGGCACTACCCCAACTGACCGGCAGGCGTACAGTTTAAGAAGTGTGCTTAGGAATTTTATTTGGGCTGGGAGTGGGCTGGGAAGGTTTTCCCGAAGGAGGGCTCTAGCCAGTCTTTGGCTTGTGGGTTTTTTTTCACTCCTATCAGGGCACGTGACATCCTGGGTGTTGGAGAGTGTAATAGTTGAAATGCAAAGAGGTTTGCACAGGATGTCACATCTGCACAGCCAGGGAGCTGAGATGGGCACCCAGGCTGCCCACCTTCCAGTGGGGTGCTTGATGAATGTCCCACTGGTACAGTGGCCAAGGAGGACAGAGAATTTGCTCTTGGGAGCCTGGGCCCCACCTGCCCTCCCTGTGCTACGTCCCCTCAGGCTCCTGAAACTGCTGGTGAGGGTGGCAGGAGGGTGGTAGAGGATGAGCACCCTCAAGGCCCGCACTTCAGGGCACAGGGAGACTGAGTCCACCCCTGGGTGGGGGGAGGACGGCAGCCAGGTCCACTGGGGGCCTTCTGGACGCGAGCAGGGCAAGCTGCCTGGGGCTGGCCGTCTGTGCCCGTCCCTTGGCGAGCCAGAGGGGCAGGAATGGAGCCGAACTTGAGGAAAAGTTGGCGGGGGGTGGGCTGGGCTCTCCAGCGCTGGCGCTGGGACTTTCTTCTTGGGTTTCAAGTAAACAGTCTGAGCCCTCCTCCTCCCCTGCCTCCACCCCCAGCTCCTCATTCGATGGGTCTCATGTGTTTCTATTTAAGGGTTGCAAGTAAACCCCACTGATTGGCGGCCTCAAACCCTCTGGACTCCTCGCTGGGCCTGGACTGTGGAGAAGTCTCTCCCGCTCTCTCCCTCTCCCGCCCGAGGGGAGCCGGGCTGCCTTTTCTCTCTGGGTTTACAGGGCTTGGGGCAGAGGCAGGGCCTCCTCCTCCCTCTCCTCTTTCTCCCTCCTGCGCTCTGGCCTCAGCCCTCATGGGCCGCCCACCCGCCCCCTGGGGCCCTCCACACACCCCTGCTGGCCCCAGCGTCTGGACAGACCACTTGGGCCCCAGGCCGCTCCCTCAGCTCCCCAATGCTGGGCTGTGACTTAACTCTTCTCCGCAGAAGCCCTTTTCCTCCACATCCTTGGCCTCCGTCTCTGTCTGCCTCTGTCGCTGTCCTCCCCGTCTTCCTCCCCCTGTCCCCTGGCTCCCCATGTCCCCCGGTCCCCGCAGGGTAGCGGGCCGGTGTGGAGCCTTGCTATATGGCCTGTCCTTGGGGCCCGGAGAGCTGCGAGCCCTGGCTGCGGGCAGCCCCTCGGAGCAGCACTGGCGACCGAGCAGCCTCCCCCGAGGCTGATGGACAGGGGGCGCCCCGGCCGCGGGGCCATGGCCGGCCGCTGGCTCACCGCGTGCTTTCTGCCCTCGCCAGGTGCCGACACCAACGCCGAGCCCATGATCCTGGAACAGTACGTGGTGGTGTCCAACTATAAGAAGCAAGAGAACTCAGAGCTGAGCCTCCAGGCCGGGGAGGTGGTGGATGTCATCGAGAAGAACGAGAGCGGTGAGTGCCCGGCCATCCGGCTGTCCACTCGGGGCCCCGGCCTGGCTCCCCGGCCTGGCTGGGTTTTGTTCCCCTCCTCCTCCCCCACCTCTGCAGCTATACGTTATTTCCATCTGGCAGGGAGAGGCCAAGGAGTCTGAAGTTCCCCCTGTTGGTTTGGGCTGCAGGCCAGCAGCTTGCCTGGTGGTGGAAGAATGTCTCCCTGGCTCCGGGGTAATTAGCCGGCTTGTGTGAATGCAAGGCCAGGGTGGCAGCCGTGGGCATAACTGTTCAGCCCCTGCCCACGGACCCCATGCCATCGAGGCCCCTGGGGATGGTGGCTTCAGGCTCAGCAGTGTCCAGCCGTGGCTTTCCCTGTTGGGGCCATATTCTAAGCCGGGGTCCTGGAAGGAGCAGGAGAACTCAGCCAGCTGGTTGGGAAAGCAGGCCGTGACTTCACTGTGGGGTCCAGAGTCCCTAAGGAAGGCCCGGGCCTGTGGGAGTTGGCTGGAGTCTGGTTGGTGAACTGACTGCCCGCTGTGGAGCTAGAGGCTGGGGACCTGGGAAGAGAGCCTTGAGGGCGGCAGCCAGGTCCTACAGCACTCTGTCTTTGGAAGCTGACGTAGGGGCCGTATCTGGGCAGTCTGGGGACTGCTGGTTCCAAGGTTCTTGTAGAGTGGACCAAAGTCCCTTGGTGTCTTTGGTAGCGGGTGGAAAAAGGGAGATCCTGAGTGTGTCAGTTTCGAGTTGTGGGCCCGTGGGCCCCTGCAGGGACCGGGATGGGCCTTAGACCCAATGCTTCTACTGGCAGAGCCCCACAGCCTGCTGGGGGGCGATGGGCTGGTTGCTGGGCATCTTGTTTCAGTTTCATTTTGCACCGGGGAGGCCCCTGTGTGCAGGAGCTTCCCTGGACTGTATTTCATGGACACTCCCAGAGGGGAGGGGCCTGTTCTCTCTTCCCTGTCTCTTTCCGGGTCCCAAAAGGAACACAAACCAACTTTTTTTTTTTTTTTCCTTTTGGTGCTGGGATTGAACCCAGGGCCTCATGCCTGCCAGGCAAGTCATCTATCACTGAGCCACATCCCAGCCCAAGGAAGCCAAAGGACTATTAGTCCATTCTGTAGACAGAGTGACTGAGGCACAGAGAGGGAAGGGAAGGAAGTCTTCTGAGATCCAAAGTAAAACTAGGATGATCCTGCGCCCCTGATTCCTGTGCCTCTGGGTGGCAGGTAGCTGCAGAGAGGCTGGGGAAATCCAGCAGGCCTCCTGGGGGAGGCAGGCCCAGGCTCCTGTGCAGGAGGCACTTTTAACTCCTGCCTCAGAATGTGCTCCCCGAGAACAGACCTCCAAAGCTTGGGCCTTTCACAGACTGTTCCTCTCTCAGAGAGGTTGGGCTCTGTCCTCATGCCTGGAGCCATGGCCAGGGTGGTTGGCAGTGACACTGCACACCTGGCAGAACCACGTTTCTAATGCAAGGTTTGACCCTTCACTTCCAGGAACCACCACAGTGGTCCCTTCCTCAACAGCTTTGCCCTCAGCCTCTGTCCCATCGCCAACCCCACCATCCTGCTCCCTAGGGAAGCTGGCATTGCCGTGGGGTCTCTGGAATGGGAGGGTCTCTGGAATGGGAGATGCCAGGAGAAGGGTGTTTGCTTGTTTGGGGGCTTTCACCTCAAAAAGACGGGCCCGTTTCTCTACAAGGTCAGTTCTTCCTAGAGGTTCTCACCTCACCTGCGCATCTCACCCACAGCCATGTAACCCTGCAGCAGCAGGAGTTGAGGAGCTCCTGGGTCTTTGGGGTCAGCCACTGGCCAGGATAGCGGAAGAGGAAGCTCCGTATGAAAGGAAGTCTGTTCTACTCTAAGATGCGTAGGGGTGTTTGTGTCTTTTCCCTTCCTGTCCCACCTCCCGGAGCCTAGGAACACTTGGGAATCCTACCTGGAGGAAAGATGAATGTCTGTGTTAGACTTGGAAATGGTGCAGAGATATCTGTTCCCCATGACTCCCTATCTCCCCCTCACCCTGAGTGGCTGGAGGAACCTGATCTGGCTCCCTCCCAGGGAGGGAGCCGCTATCCCTGGAAATAGGATTCTACCTATCACTTGCTGTCTGCTTGACATCAGGTACTTCTGATTCTCTGGGCCTCAGTTATCCCTTCTGTAAAATGGAGGTAGCCTTGCAGCTTCTTGAGAACAGGGGCTGGAGTAGACGACTTCCTTGAGCCCTCTCCTGGGGTGAACTTGGCTGGGGAACTCAGTAGGGCCCTGATGTTAAGTAGAGAAAGCCTTGCTGTGCATAGCTTTCCTGCTTCTCTGGAAGTTTAGTGACTTTCCCCTGGATAGAGACAGCTGCTCAGCTGCAGATGTTTGCACAGAGAACTGGAGTGCTGTGGCCACCCATACAAACCCACCCTCTCTGTCACCATCAGAAGCCAGGAGGCCTGGAATTTACAACCAGAGGAACTAAGTGGGTGGAAGGGAGAAAGGAAGAAGGCCAAACTGCAGATCCTGGGAGGTGGTTCCTCTGGTAGGGAAGCTGGAGGCCTGGGGTGGGGGTGGGGGAAGCCTGTTGTGCATCCTGGGAGCTAGCTTTGGAAGGAGTGGTGAGTGAGGCTTTTGAACTCTGGAACAAAGACCCAATTGTGATGCCTTTGACCTGGGACACGGTGGGCGAGTTGAGGCATTTCCACCAGCCATGTTGGGGCAGCAGCTCAGTCAGCACCATCCCTGCCTCCCTGGACCTCCTGCTGGGTGCCAGGTTCTGCCTGGGTGCCTTCTCACCTAGCTGGCAGTAAAATAGAGGTTCCATAGAGGCGACCTCTGGTCCTCTGGCTGGGACCTTAGCCAGGAAGTGCTGGGCAGGTGAGGACGTGCCAGCGCCCTGTGCTCTCATCTGTCTCAGCCCATGTGCCTGGAAGGTAATTTCAAGTCCACAAACAATGAACAATAGGTGCCAGGCCCTGCCCTTCACGGAATCATTCTACCAGAACCATGGAACAAGTCTATGTGGCCGCAGGAGGCACTTTTAACTGTTTGGGGGCTGAAGTAACAAAGAGTCCAAGAGTTAAGATCTCTCCCTTCTACAGATCTCATGGGAGAGACTAAGAATGGGCTGAGCCCAGATGGCAAGTGGGCTGTGGGCTGGGGAGAGACATAAGCTAAAAGAGCCAATGCAGAACTCCCAGGACCATCCTTGCCAGACGATGTCTCTGAGACCCTCTGCCAGCATGGTGCTCATAGATAGTAGAAATTCATATTGCTTATTGCTAGTTGATTCTTTGAACTTGGAGGCAGGTGACAGCTGAGAAAATCTCAGAAGGAGGATGTTTTCCCAACACTAAAGATAAACCCATTCCTTGGACATAGATAATCAGAAGTTACAGGTTCCCAAGAATGGAACCTGAGTAGCTTTTGGAAGCATTTTTGATCAAACAGAACTTGGGGGGGGTCCCTGCCAAGAAAGAACAATTTTGTCTCCGTCCATCAACAGGGTGACATAGAGCAGAAAGATTCAACAACTTTGGTAGCTTTACCACCCTGCAGGCCAAGCAGGGCATACGGCAGCCGTTGTTGCTTTGTGGAAACCCTTCTACCCTAGACGTGAGCCGCAGTGCCTGAGATGACTCCTTTGTAGAACATTCTTGTGCCTCAAAGACCACATTGGCTTCACCCTCTAGCAGGCAGCAGCCCTAACATCTGGCAGTGTGAAGGTGCCAGGGTCCTGATTTCTCTGAGTCCTGTGTTGAGCAAAACTGCTTCCAACTTTCCAGAATTGTTTTTTCCTTCTCGGGAATACAGGCCAGCACAGGAAGTGGGGAGATGAGTCAACAGAATTTTTCCTGCCTCAGCTTTCTTCCTCTGAGTCTCTTTATTTCCTGGCACTGGCACCATATTCTGGGGGTTCTTGTACTTCCTTGGAAGCAAGACATTTTGAGCTTCTCTGGTCCCTCCACTTATTTTTACCAGTAAGAAAACAACCTTGAAAATCTTCGGTTCCTCCAAAGTCAGCGCTTTGGTCCCAACTGAGTTGTGAGCAAGGGATAGAAATGGGCTGTCTTGCTCAACAGATTATTGAAAGGTTGCAGGAAAATCTCACTGAACCCAAGGATGAGAAGTAAATCCCAGCCTCAGGAGGCTGAAATTAGGAACCAGAAAGTCTGTGCAAGCCAAAAGAAGCTACTCTTGGCTCTGTCTTGGGTTCCAAATGGATTGAAAGCATAGCTGTGCTCTTCTAAGTGTAGACCAGCCTTCTTTTCTTCAGATAGCAGCTGGTTTACATGGTGTTAGCTTGTTAGCATCAGAAGCTCTATGATAGCTACCAGTTCCTGACAATAGCGTCTGCTTCTCTGAGCTCAAAATTTTATGCTGGAGCTGGGCAGTGTCTACACCCATAGTCTCAGCTACTTGGGAGGCAGAGGCAAGTGGATTGCTGGAGCCCATGATTTCAACATCAGCTTGGGCAACATGGTTTGACTCCATTTCTTTTCTTTTCTTTTTTAACCCGGGATTGCACTCGGGTACTCAACCACTGAGCCACATCCCCAGCCCTATTTTGTGTTTTATTTAGAGACAGGGTCTCACTGAGTTGCTTAGCGCCTTGCCTTTGCTGAGGCTGGCTTTGAACCCGCAATCCTCCTGCCTCAGCCTCTGGAGCCCCTGTGATTACAGGAGTGCGCCTCCATTCCAGCTTTGAGACTCCATTTCTTAAAAAGAAAAAAAAAAAATGAAGTTCGGATCTGATTGGTTCCCAGTCAGCCAATGAAATGGCAGACCGTAGAACACACGTCCACCATGGTCCAATCAGCTATGTTTAGGAGAAGCTACCAAGAGCGTAAGCCTGGCTACCTCTTCAACAACGGTTCTTAAGGGCAGGAGAAATATTGGGGAGGAGGGTAAGGAATAAAAAAATGGTGGTTTCCACCATTTACTTGTTTAGCAGCTGTGTATGGTGGAAAGAGCAAAGAAACCTAAATTCAAATACTGAATTTAAGACCGAAAGCAATGGGGTGTGGATATAGCTTACCTAACATGCTCAAAACTCTGAGTTGGAACCCTAGCACCTTAAGAAAAAAAAATCTAAAATATCTAATGCTAACTATGTGATTTAAATAGGAGTTCATTTGTTTTTGCCTAGAAAAAAGGGACAGTGATATGTACCACCTGAGCTTTTTATAAGAGTGAAATATAATGGATATAGAATTCATTAGTTTGTTCATTTATTTCATAATTTTTGAAAACTTCCTTTGTCCCCAGCCCTGTGCTGATTGGATACATACCCATAAGGTTCCTGCCTTTATGGATATTGAATACTAATTGATTTGAACATTCTGGCACTTACTCACTAAAGAACCACTTAATTGCCAATTCAAGCTTCCAGGCTACACTGTTCTTAGAAAATGGGTGTCCCAACAAAGATAAGTATAGGCTGTTTCTAGAAAGGTAGGTTTATTGCAGTCTGCATTGCAGATACGTGAACTAGCATTCTTATCTCTGGAAGAGGCTTGAAGTAGTTTGGTTCCCATGACCAGTCTCCATTTGGAGGTCCTGTCCAAGCCATTAGACCTGTTTTCTGATAGCTCTTCTCTTCCTAAGTGCACCACATGTTTCCCTGCTATATCTACCTAATCTCAGCAATTCCCAGGTCCATTCTGGTCTGAGATCATCTCTGGTATGCCCCTTATCCACTTCACAAAGCTGGCTGGAGAGGAGACCGTCTGGGGGCATAAATCCCAGAGCAGAGGTGGACATCCTAATTGAGGCTTCAGTCTAGTTTTATTCACCTCAGGGTAGAGATTGTTTTGAGAATAAGACTGCAGGATAGCCTAGAAATTAAGAACATGGATTTCAAGTTAGATAAGCCAGTTTTTATTGTTGTTGTTGTTTGTTTGCTTGTTTGGTACTGGGGTTGAACACAGGGGTGCTTTACCACTGAGCGGCATCCATAGCCCTTTCTGTTTTTTACATTGAGACAGGGTCTTGGTAAGTTACTGAGGCAGGCCTCAAATTTGCAATCCTGCTGTACCTCCTGAGTAGCTGGGTTACAGGCATGTGCCCCCCACACCCAGTGATAAGCCTGGTTTTAATCTTGATTTGATGACTCTAGGACAAAGTTTCCTGGGTCTCCTAAGCATCAGTTTCCTTGACTGTAAAAGGGAAATAATTGCTCCCACAACTATAGGGTTGTATATGCTGATTCAAAAGGAATTCAGTGCTTAGGGCCTGGGACACAGTAAGTACTCAATGTATGAGAGCCCTGATAAGGCCACTGGATGGGGACAGCTCTGACACAATTTCCCCAACTACTTGAGAACTGATTGTACCCAGTGGTTCTGAGGATGCTGTCAGCCCTGAGAGCCAGTCAGGTGTGTATAACAGCAGAAAGTTTACTCTAAGGTAGTGAGGCCAAGGACAAACCTGCTGGGGTCTGGCCACAGCCACCACCCTGGAGCTCAAGTTTCTTTGAGGACTCAAGAGCAATCTTGGGTATCAGGGGGCTTCATGCAAGGCTGGAAGAGGAGAGGCCCACCAGTGACATCCCCTGCTAGCTGTGGCTTTGTCACATGACACAGAGCTAAAATGCCAAGGAAGAAGATTAGCATAGTGGGGAAGGCTTTCAGAGGAGGAGGTGGGCCTTAGTGAGTGAAAAGGTTCTGGTAGGCTAAGAGGGACATGCAGGACAGTGGAACAGGGACAGCAAAGCAGGCATGTGAGTGCCCGGGGCAGAAGAAAAGTGGCTGCTGGGAAGCTGTGGGTAAATTAGCCACCAAAGCCTGTGAGCAGCAGAGCCACCTGAAGAACAGTGTTTGGAGCAGGCTATCCTGGTTGTGGCTGGAAAGCACAGGGACAGGTTTGGTGGCAACAGGGAGACTCTGGAAATAACTCTTTCCTTGGCCAGATCTGCTGGGGCTATTGTCAGCACTGAGCACTGCCAGCCACCTGCCCAGAGCCAGCTGCCAGGTGCCCTGGCTGGTCAGCAGGCAGGGGAGGCTCTGGCTGCTGGGCTTCCACCTGCTCAGCTGGGCAGGTGGATCAGCCGGTCACCCTGTCCTGCTGTTGGCTCTGTGGACACTCCCCCTACCCAGATCTACCTTTGCACAGATGTCTAGTACACCAGCAGCACTAGAGACCCTCTGGCCACCCCAACACATGTGTGCACACTCCCTTTGTCCCCAGTACAAATGACAGGCCTCATCTGAAGTATAGGGAAAACATCTCCCCTGATTTCCTCTATTCTTACATAAAACACTTTAGCAGACTGTAGTGCAGACACTTTCTGGGGAGTATAATTTGTCAGGACCTCAGGGAATTTGGGCTCACAAATTGCCCTTTCCTCGTTCTTTCCCCAATGTATCCTGTGGCCGCTCGATATTATACCCTTCAGCATTGGGGTTTTCGGTAATCACGCTGGTGGTAGTTGGGGGTGACCCAGGGTAACCACCCTCACCCCTATCAGCATCTTTTCAGATTCCATAACCTCATCCTCTGGGTCCCAGTGCTGATCTAGAATCCTGGCCTTATGGCAGGAAACAAGCAGGCGACCCAGTTAGCTCAGGCGCCTGAGGAGTCTGTGGGGAGCCAGCGTTTCTCCGTAGGGACACTGAAGCTGAGCTCCTGAGCCCCAGAAAATGGAGGGAAGTTTTTGGTTCGTGTATCCCCACGGCGATTTCTACCTCTGTTTGAAATGTGCTATTTGAAGCTCTTATTTTGGTCTCATGGAATTGTCTCAGTCCAGCTCCATGTTTCCCTGTCAGCTGGGCATGGCTTGGTCTCATGCTAAAGTTCGTTTGCCTCCCCTAAGCTTTTATTGGATGGGACTGTGGGGAAGTGGCCCAGGAGAACAGAGGAAGTCTGCCAAGGACTGGCGGTAAAGTGGCCCTCTGCATGTGGGGGCCTGAGACCAGCGTGATAGCAGAGCCCTCTCTCCTCTAAGGATCTGACCCATTGGCATCGCCACAGGCGATGTCCTGGAACCTCAGCACAGTGGCCAGAAGCCTGCATGTCTGTTCTCTTAGAATCCCACTAGGAAGGCCAGCTGGGAGGTCAAGGCCACCTGGGGAAATGCCTGCTCCTGCCAACTAATAGAGGATTTTGGATTTTTCTCAAGGTGATCTCTTTCTGAATCACAATATTTTATGTTTTATAAGATATAAAGTCATGCAGATTTTAAAACATCTTGGGAAGAAGCAGGGTGGAGATTGGCATTCTGTCTTTCCAAGGAGGATACTGAAGCCCAGAGGGGTGACGTGACTTGCCCCAAGGTTGCACAGCTGGGAAGGGAGGCACGGGCTTCAAACAGTGTGCTCTGTCTAGTGGTGGGAGGCTGGAGCGCTTACACTATGGATTTTACTTCTTTGTAAAGCCAAACCCCCAAGCGCTTTGCAGTGTGAGTTCCCTAGACCTCTGAGAGCCAGAAACAGAGGTCAATCCTGCAAAAGCCCTCACTGGAGTAGGAAAAAGGCCAAGGGGCAGCAGGTCAGAGGGGATCTGAAAGAAAAGCACGTTGACTCAGTGTCTAGCAAGAAAGTTTCACAGTTGTCCCACTTTGGACTCACAGGGTCCTTGGGGAGGGGGCCTAGTCTGCATGGCTGGGTGGGACTGCTCATCAGGTCCTTGACGGGCAAGGCTGAGGACATGAGGTGGCATTGGGCTATGTCTCTCTGGTGCTGGTCAGGGCTCCACCCCATGTTGCCTTCCCCTCATCTAACCAAGCACACCCATCCTGGCCCCATTGCCCACCTCACCCCACCCAGAAGAGACCTGCCGTCTAGCCCCTTTTCCTCCCCTCACCCCAGCATCCAGACCTCAGTGAAATCCTACACCCAGGGACAGCTTCCTCGGGATGCAGCTTGCTCAGTCAGTCAAGAAACAGCTCCTACTGTGTGCCCTATGGGACACCCTGCATTGGGGCACAGCGGTGGACAAGATGCAGCTGCCTGTCTTCCCATTGCCAAAGCAGACAGCATTCTAGGGCTCTTTCTCTTCTTGCAGAGGAAAATCCAGATGCAATGAGTCCTCTATGTCCCCTGCATCCCTACAGTGCACAAGGCAGAAAGCACAGGGTTGCTACCATGGAGGGTGGGACTCCAAAGCAGGTTTCATGACTGCTGTGGGCTGTGCCTGGTCTGCCAAGAGGGGAAGGCTTCTGGAGAAGGCGAGGCCTGAATGGGGTGAGGCCCACGTGACCAGCAGGGCCGAAGAAGGCAAGAGTGACCTGGTTGAGGGATGGTTGCTGTCAACAAGAAAATGGTTGGAGGGGCCTCAGATGTCAGGTACAGGGAACACCCCCGCTGTCCTTCCATGAAATAGAAAAAGAGGCCTGGGAATAGGATGTCATGGCCCAAGGCCAGCGTCACAGCCAGTTTATGCCAGGGTTGGCTCTGGGCCCTTGGTGTCACAGGGGCTACTGAGGCCCCCGGGAGAGGTGCAGCATATGCCACGAAGGGCAGAAGGTACTCAGAGCACCTGGGCCACCCTCCCTACTGAGCTGAGCTCCCCACGTTGGGCCCTGCAGCCCTTGGCTGAGGCTGGATCCCTCAGCACCTCCCCGTGCGTTCCAAGACTCATTTTTCTATCTTCTTGGTGAGATGAGCTTCCGATGCCCTGGCTGGAGAACACAAACTCACCCAGTTAGCAATGCCACTTCTCAGGGTTGGGGTCAAGATGAGGGAGAAGTGCCATCCAGGGAGGGAGCCGTCCTGTGGCTGGCTGGGAGCCCCCCTCAGACACAAGGCTCTGCGGCCTCAGCCTCTTTCGTTCTCTCTCCCCCAGGAAGGGGGTGTGGTTGCTGTTGAGGTTGGCCAGGCGTCCAGTCCTGGTGTTTCTGGACACTCTGTCTTTCTTGTCTGTTTTCTGTACTTCTAATCAGTGCTCACACAAGGCCCCAGACTTCTCTAGGCTCAGCACGTTCACTATCTTTTGATTGCGACAGAATTTTAAGCTGCTGTGATAGGGGCTGTGAGGGCAGGTAGCAAGCAGGTGTGACAAGGACACAGGGCCTGGGGTCCCTTTACCAGCACCTTCAGTGTTAACTACAGGCTTCTCTTTTCCCTGGCTTGACCAACTGACCTCCCTGTGACTTGGTGGAGCTTTTTGGCAGTTCTGGACACCCACTTCTTGCTGGAGGCCTTGGGTCAAGGGATTGCACTTGGCAAAGTGCTGAGGGTGTCATGTTAATAGGCGGAGTAGCTGGTGTCCCATCATGGAAGGAACACCAGGCTTTGCATAAGAGGATCTTGGTCAATCTAGGCTCCGATCTCAGCCACCAACCAGTCAGGAGACCTCAGGCAAGCCACTTTGCTCTCTGAGCATCTGCTGTCATTATCTGAGGAACAGAAGTGTGATAAGGAGTGACAGCAGTGACCATGGTTGCTTTCTAGTGACCTAGCTTCCCAGTCCCCTGATTGTGTCTTTACCAAGCTGAGCAAGAAGCAGCCCCTTCATCTTCATGGTCTGGAGCTCCTAAGATTCCCTCTTACCCCTGGGGCTCTGGAAACAAGCCAGTCAGCACAGAGGGAGCAGGCGAGGGGAATTTGACCATGTTGGGCAGCCTTCAGCCTGTCTCCCCAGCTGCCAAATGGGTCAGTGGCTGCAAATGTCCCTGGGTTTGTAATGATGATCACAGGATTGTGGATTCCTGGACACCTTTGGTATGGGCTTTGTGAGGCCAAATGCTTTGCAGATTAAATTTCTGGAGAAAGAACAGCTGAGCAGTAGTCTTGAGCCACTTCTGTACTGTTGCAGCAGAAAGGTGCTGGTGTGTGTGTGTTTCCCCCTAATTAAAAGGCGGGGTGGGGGCACTTTAGGCAAAGCAGGAAGATGGTCCAGTCTCCTCTTTCCTTCAGTTTGCATCAGCCAGTGTGGTGGCTCAGGCTTCTTATGTTTTCCAGTGCTGGGAACAGAAAGAATATGATGAGTGTCATGGAATGTCATGCTGGAGCTTTTGGGTGGCTTTCCCTGCACTACCCCCCTTAAAATAATGTTTTGAAGGGTTGCCCTGGAGAACTGCTGAAAGCAGAGGGGCTGATGGCTGTCTTTGGCCATGTCACATGAGGACAAGATTATCTGAGTGAGGGAAAGTATCTCTCCATAGCAGGGCTGCGGGGATCCAGGGCTGCCCAGCCAGAAAGCCAGCGCAGGATCTGATCACAAGCAGGCCCGCATAAGTTACAACCAGAAGTGTTACTTTAGACTCTTGGCTTTGATGGGGAAGAATGTGGTTTTGCCCAGCCCCTCCCCCAACCACCTCAAGTTCAATAAGATCTGAAAGCCATACTCTGGGGCTTAGAGAGGCCAGTATTCAATCTGGAGAGGGTCGCAAAGACACAGTGATGGAGGGCTCCACTGACCCCCGCTGGTATTGGGCTGCAATTTGCCTGACCTACCTGCTGCCCCATTCCTACTTGAGGTGAACCGGGGAATCTTTTTTTTTTTTTTTTAATACTGGGGACTGGTGAGTTTGTGTTCTCCAGCCAGAGCATCCGAAGCTCATCTCATTCAACCACTGAGCCACATCCCCAGGCATTTTTTGTATCACATTTAGAGACAGGTCAGGTCTCACCAAAGTTGCTTAGTGCCTTGCTAAGTTGCTGAGGCTGGCTTTGAACTCTCAATCCTCCTGCCTTAGCCTCCTGAGGCCCTTGGCTGACAGGCCTGCACCACTGCACCCAGCATTCCCCAGTCTTTTTTGTCTCCCAGGGGTCTCTCCTCTCTGGCTTGCCCACCAAGCAAGTGTCCTGGTGTCTTCTGTGTGTGCCATGCACTTTGACTGCATGGGAAAGCGGGTGGGGACGAGGTCAGGTGAGAATATCAAAGAAAATGGCTCAGCACATTGGAATTTGGGGGCTTCATTCCTTGTGGCTCCAGTCTTCCCCATTCCTCACCCAGTGCCCCAGGCAAGCCTCTGATCAGCTCTACTGTGTTGGATATCATTAATGCCGCTCCCCGGAGGCTTGGTCTTGTGTGGAACATGCTTCCCCTGGCATTGAACAGATCCAGGGGTAGCATGGACCTTGTTCCCCCACAGTGGAATTGTAACTGGTTGTTCCTTAGAGGAGAGAAAAGTTTACCTCATCATCCAGCTTTGCATTAGGAGAATGAGCGTCCGAGATCCTGCCTCACTGAACCCCTTAGGAGTTTATACCCTCATCCTTCTGCTGCACAGCCAGACATAGACTCACCTTGAATCTAAAGGGCCTTGACTTTCAGAGGGCCAGAGCGACTTGTCAATACTAATGTGTCAGCTGGAAGGAGGATTCTTGATCTCAGCCCTAAACTACCCTCCATGCCCCCATCTCTCAGCCCCCATGGGATCATCTTACCTCCCTGGGGCCCTTGGAGAAAAAAAAAACTTCATTCTAGAAGTGACTCCCAGTGGGAGGTTAGAAGGAGTCTGAGGCAGGTTGGGCAGGTACCCTGATCCAGAGGCCTGGATGTGGAGACTGGGGGAAGGAGACAGCCATGCTCCAGTTTAATGGACAGGTCAGAGCTGGGAGCTGTGATTGATGTACTTTTGCCTACTTCCTGGGGAATGAAGTTGCAGTGTGCCCGGCTGAGGGCCTGGGACTCCATGAAGGCATCTCGAGCCTGCCACTGCCAAGACACATTTAAAGGGGAGAGGTGCTCATGGCCCTCCCACTTTCTGTCTTCAGCTCTTCTAGGCCTGCCACCCTAGAGCCACTTCTAGAATGTAGTCTGTCTTCCCAGGGCTCAGTGGTGGTAGGATGCGGATGAGAGGCTGTATGAAGCACAGGTGAGGACAGTGACTTCCCCCAGCTGCCTGCCCTGTCTCTGTCCTTGGGTAGGGTGTGATTAATCTGAGATTTATTCAGGATGGAGAAATCCAGAACCAAGCAAGTAAGTGAGCATGTAGTCAGAAGCCAGAGATCAGACCTGCATACGCTGATTCATTCCCCAACCTTTATGTCCTGCTGTGTTCAGAATGAGTGAACAAGGAAGATTGATCCCCACCTTCATCAAGCAGATGGGCTGAAGGTGAAGCAGACAGTTACCTGCTCTGACTCATCCCAGGGAAATTTTTTTTTTTTTTTTTTGGTACTAGGGATTAAACCAAGGGGCACTTATTCATTCATATATATATAGTTATGTGTGTGTATACACATTTTTAAAAATTTTGTTCTAATTATACATGGCAATAGAATGAATTTTGACACATTGATCACAAATGGAGCACAACTTCTCCTTCCTTTGGTTGTACACGGTGCAGAGTCACACTGCAGACATGCATATAGAGTAATAATGTCCATCTTATATCACCATCCTTTCCATGTGCACACCCCGCTCCCCGCCTCCCCTCACTCCCCTCTGCACTGAGACAGGGTCTCACTAAGTTGCTTAGAGCCTTGCTAAATTGCTGAGGCTGGCTTTGAACTTGCAACCCTCCCACCTAAAGGCCACTTCCTAGGAAAAGCTGCATTCGTTATTGATCCTCATGAGTGTTCATCAACACTGCCTGACCAATCACTGTGGCAGGCCTCTAGAATGAACTGGGTAGACTCCAGGGCATGTGAATTAAGGGAGTTTCTGGGTTGAAGTGGCCTTTTCTGCATGGGTTAGAGTAGGATCTATACTAGATCCATTCTTGGGAATCAGGAAACAAGCTAGTGCCTAGAAGTAAGAGAGATGGGAAGGAAAATAGGGCAGAAAGAAGCTCAGAGAACCCATTCCTAGATCACCACAGACAACCCCACTGAGGCTAGTCACCTGGGGACAAGGGCTGAAGTTAAACTCATTTGCTATTTTCTGAAATCTCTGGGAAAGGCAGATAAGGGATCATGGAGGAAAAGTCCCTCCTCCGTGTCAGGCAGGGAGCCAGATCTCTTTTGTCCTATAATTCTCACCATAGCCCTACACGGTACAGTAACATGACCTCTGTTATACAGATCAGAAACTAAGGGCCAGAGATTTGGGGTCATTTGCCAGGTCTTCCCCATACACCCTGCTGCTCTTGGTAACTCCCGTGGCTCTCCAGGCTCTCCACAGAATAGGGCATCATGATGAGGAAGCTGGTTTTGGTGTAGCTGTCTCCCCACCACCCTCTGCAGGGGTGACAGGACAGGTCCCTGGGGCAGCCCAGAGCATCCAGCAAGGAGGAGGGCCCTGTAGGAGAAACCAAGGCACCCTGCTTCCCTGTGGAAGCCTGTAGCTGCCTCAAATGGTCTTGGGAGAAGTTGCTATTCCTGTCTCTGCATTCTTCCAGGAGCCTCACCCAAAAGTAGGCTTGTCCGAGGGGAGAGGCCCAGGAGGAAATGGCCCATTTGGGGATGGCAGACTGCAGGAGCAGGAGCTCTCGTGAGGACTGGGAGTATCTGCCTCCTGGGTGATCTGGGGCCAGACAAGCAAAAGCAACAACAGTCTCCCTGCCTCAGGTCCCTGAGGGGAGATTCCCCTGGATGACCTGGGGCGCTGGAAGTCAGTTATTTCCCCCAAATTGAGGACCTGGAGGAGGGAACAGTGCCCAGGGAGTAGCTGCACTGGATTCTAGCAGGGCAGAAGGCCCCCCAGGGCCAAAGGGATGAGAGCTGGGGAGAAGATTCCCAGAACTGGCCCAGCACTGGCCCCAGGAGCTGGCTTGAGAGATTCTGAGGACAAGGAGGCAGGAAGACCTGGAGTGAGGGGAGAAGACAGAGAAGGAGCAAGCCTGGGCCAATCTGTCATTGCATTTCATTCCCAACAACTACCTACTGGGCCCCTTCTTTGTCCAAAACACCAAGCCAGGCAGAGTCATGACTGGCTGCCAAGATGAGCAGGACCCGGACTTTGTCCTCAGAGAGCTCTTGGAGACATTACCAACTCAAACCTCAGTCAGGGTGTTGGGGCAGCTCAGGGTAAGAAATCAGAGGCCAGCTGGCAGGGAGTGACTGGAACTTTGCAGAAGTGGTAGCTTGAAGGATGGGCCTGAATACAATGATGAATCAGAGAGCTCAGTACATCTGGGGGCTTCTCAAACCTGCTGGGTCAAGAAGAGAAGGATAGAGATCATTTCCCCCAGACCTCATGAAAGGCACATGTCAGACCCCACTATCACTGAGTTGCCACCCTGTGGCTAGCATGTGGCCATTCTGCTCCTCAGTTTCCCTGTCTATAAAATGCGAATAATATCCAAAACCACGTAGCTGTCACCATGAAGGAAAATTGTCAAGTGATGTATTCATTTTCTTTTCCTTTTCTCTAAATGGCAGGGATGGGCTACTACCCAGTCCAGGCAGTAAGTTATATCTGGGGGAAAGTTAGAGGTCCATTGGATTCCTGAAATTACATGGAATAATAACGCTTTTACTCCCATTTGCCATCAACCTGGAGATTTTTCAAGCATTTTTCCATCTGTCTTTGAGTAACTCTGAGGATAAGTAGGACAGGTAGCTTTGATTTTGTTTTTCAAAAGGAGAAAAGGTAAGCAGTTTGCACAAGAACTCCAAGCTTGCTGCTGGTGGCCAAGGTGGGGTGTCAACTAAGGGGCTGCATATCCTTACTCAGTGCTCCTTCCAGAGCAACATCAGTGTTTCCCTGAGAGTGGGTCAGGCAGGTAGATGCACATGACGTAGGCTTCCATCACTGTTCCCTTTCACTACACATTGGGTCAAGGGAAAAGTCTCCATTTGGGCTCCTGTGTTGTCAGTGCCTTTGTAACAATGACCAATGTCCCTTTTTTGGTTGTTTAAGATAAAATCTGGTCCAGGCTTAGTATCTTGTTAGAACTTGCCTTAATATCTTGCTGAACTTAATGACATCATCGTTTCATTTCATTGTATGCATTTTTCCAGTTATATTCTATTTATGCCAAGGGATCCTGGTTTTCCATTCTGTGTAGCATAGGAGAATGTCTTCCTGAAAAGCATATTTACATTGTTAAAGTTGGTTTAAATAAACACACCAAGGAAACACCAGTACAGGTGTTACTCAGGCTAATGTGTTAGTTTCCTGGGAGTTTGGGAAATGCAGAGTTAAAGGACCCTAAGTGGGACATTTTCTCCTGGGCACTCTCCATGTCCCACAGTCTCCTAGGGTGACACCAGTGGTTCCCAAGTTCCAAATGGGAAAGGAGCCTGGAAAAGCATTGGCATTCGTGGTGGCTGCTCCCCACACCATGCAGAGGAATCCACGTTGTCAGAGAGCTGTTGACGTCAGGCGGTACAGAGTTTTTGCAAGCCCTCTATTTAAAATTCCCCAGAAATTAAATAAGGAGGGTTTGGAAGGAGGAATGCCCTCAACAAATTGTGGAGCGGGTTTGTTTTGTTTATGGGGATGGTCTTTAAAGTTGCAATTGCCCCCGTTTTATTTTTGTCCAATTGAAGAGGGGCTGAACTCAGCTGGGAGGGTGGGGAGGTTGTCAGCCTCCAGCTTTTAGTTGAAACCAACTCAGTGCTGGGGCCAGGAAGCTTCCATTTTTAGCAAAGAGAGGAAAGAGAAGAAATGGACAAACTTGTCCATGTGTACTTCTTAGACCCTGGAGAGAGCTCACTCAAAGAATAGGGCTAGCCCTTTAGTTGTCCAATGAGCAGTGACAACAGCAGGGCCTCCCGGTAGCCTCTTCTCTACACCACCTGTCAAACATGACGTCATACAGGCGCAGTGCTAGGTAGGCAGTTTCCAGGATTGCTGTTTTCTCCCGGTACCCCTGGGCAACCATGGGACTTCAGACTCCTGCTCCCCAGTGAGGCAATGAGCCTCTTCAGCCTCTTCCTCGGGCAGTTTTGAATAAGCAGGCATCATTCTGGTGCCATGGTTGTTTCCTGAAATCCCTTCCCCATGGTGGTCCCTGTGATGGCCTCAGGCTGTGTGTTGGGTGGCGGCAGATATGCAATGCTTCTGCCTCACAGTGAGAACAGTAGGTAGGTCCGTTTTTGTTCTCTTCCAAGCCTTGGGGTTTATCTCAGCTTGATGCTCCCCAATTGTTAACCCAATAGACAAACCTCCCTGGGCAGCAGGCGGCCTCTGGCTTGTAGCAGCTCCAGTCTCCTGTGCTTTCTGCCCACTGGTGTGCTTCATGGTTGGGGCCAGTGGTCCTGTGTGTTAATTCATAGCAGAGACATGACATCTCCTTAACAAATTACTCTCTCTTTTTTTAAAAAAAATATTTAGTTGTAGATGGACACCATATCTTTATTTTTATGCAATGCTGAGGATCAAACCCAATGCCTCACACTTGCTAGGCAAGCGCTCTACCACTGAGCTACAACCCCAGCTCACAAATTACTTTCTTGAAGTTGAAAATAAAAAGGTGAGTTCCTTTAAACAGGTACATACCTCATAAGACGGCCATGTGTACCAGAATAGTCTCATAGGATTCTAATGGAGCGGAAACTTCCTATGTCCTAGTGATGTTGGAGCTGTAAAAATGTCATGGCCCAACACGTTATGGTGTTTGTGGTGCTGCTGGTATAAACAAACATGAGCTGCCAGTTGTATAAAAATACATCACATACAATTATGTGTAATACATAATATTTGATAACAAATGACTGTCTTATTGGTCCTCTCTACATATATATTATATATTATATTATTATATATACACATTATATATTTTATATATATAACTCAGGGCCTCTCACATGTTAGACAAGCAGTTTAGCGTTGAGTTACATCCCCAAACCTTCATAAAAAAATTTTACAGGTGTGTGCACCATGCCCAGTTTATGCAATACTTTTTAATTGTTATTTTAGAGGGTACTCATTCTGCCTACATATTTTTAAAAGTTTACTGTAATGCAGCATGTCATGTTATGCTGGGCGGCAGCCTCATACTTCTCATGTCTACTGCATCTTCTGCTTGCATGAGGCAGCCATCTTGATTGACCTGTACCATCTAGGTGTAGGGAAGTGTACCCTAAGATGTTTGCACAGCAGTAAAGTTGTCTCAACACATTTCTTAGGACTCAGCCCCATGATTAAGCAACACATAGCGATCATATATGTATAATATATATCAATCATGTGAGCCATGGAATATGTGGTTCAAAGATGCGGCAAAGGGGGCTTCTGAGGGAGGATATCTGAGGTTTAAGAAATGCTGATCCCAATTTACTCTTGCCTGGTAAAACTCTTGGATGAGATTTTATGTCAAAAAGCTCCTTCAGCCTGCGTGTCCCTGCTTTACCTTACCATATGGGCTCAGAGGAGAGGTGACTTAGAAGTGGGCCTGAAACCCACCTGTCAGCCAGAGGTAGAAATGCCATGCCTTTGACTTGCCTGAGACGTGGGCTGCTTGGTAGACACTGGTCGATTGAGTGGAGGAGAGCCAGTGAGGGGACTGATTTCCTTGGCTCATCTAGGAAATAGGGATTTAAGGAACTAATAGAATAAGCAGGTGATGCTGGTCTCTTTCTGCAGAGGAATGAATGGCTAGAGAGGTTTTTAAGGGTAACCAAATGAAAGCTCTGCTAGGTGTCAGACCTGGGTGCTACCTAACCTTGTTCCTAGTCACTGGAGCCTAAGGTTTAACAAACTCAGGGGGAGGCAGGCAGACTTTTCCCTCCAGGCATATTGGATTTAAGATCCTCAGAAGTCCTTGCTCATCCTCATTGTCAAGTGGGCGAGCCACACAAGTCAACAACTTGGCTTGCCCTGGGTGCTCCCCATTTGCACCACCTAAAATTTTGGCATAATTATTAATAGCACTCCTTCATTTGCTCAGAGTTTGGATAGTAAACTGTAACCAGTTTACTAATTAGACTAACCAGGCATAGTGGCACACACCTGTAATCCCAGCTACTCAAGAGACTGAGTCAGGAGGATTGCAAATTTAAGGCCAGCCTGGGCATTTTACCTTCTCAAAGAAAGAAATTTAAAAAGGGTTGGGGACCTAGCTCAGGGATAGGACACTTGCCTTAGCATGCATGGGCCCTGGGTTCAATTCCCAGCACTGCAAACGCCAAGTCATGTCCTTTCCATTTAATACTTAGCATCTTGTCAGGTTTGACCTGTTATCACCATCTGCTCTTACCCCTTTGGCTCCTGATCCTGGCACAGCTTTTGCTAAATGAGATGGCACCACCCACACAGCATCTCAGTCTTCATCCTGGGTTGATTAAAACATCCATCAGGACAGGTTCCCTGGTGATATGCCAGCCGGCGGCTGTGAATCTGTCCATGCAGCTCTGCGGGGCCCCCAGGTGCTGGGGCATCATATAGACCCACAGGCCTGGAAGCTCTGCTCTGGCAAATCGTGGACCCATCAGGCCAGCAGTTCACTGGCTGGTAGAAATTAGGGTGATTGAATGGTTGGCCCCTCACTTCCTGCGACTCCCCCTGGCCCGCGCTATCTTTCTTTGGTGGGGGGATGCTGGGGATTGAACTCAGGGGCACTTGACCACTGAGCTACATCCCCAGCCCTATTTTGCATTTTATTTAGAAACAGGGTCTCACTGAGTTGCTTAGCACCTCACTTTTGATGAGGCTGGCTTTGAACTCATGATCCTCCTGCCTCAGCCTCCCAAGCTACTGGGATTATAGGCGTGTTCCACCGCCCCCGGCAGAACTATTTTGATTAGTGCACAGAGACCCTTTCTGGCTTCTCCAAGCATTGCTCAGGGAATCCCTGTTCATTAGGACCATAGCCAGCATTGAGGTTGCTGATCTCTGCTCTGGAGTTGACCTTCACCTTTCTTGAAAGGCCTGACCATTTTGTGTCCTCTGGCCTTGCTCCCATCTCTGTCTTAAAGATCCCCAGTGGTGACTGGTAGGTGTTTGACAAGTGCTCTCAGGACCCTTGCCCACGCCAGCTGATGGGATCACATGGAGGACATCTGCCAGCACCGTCCCTGTCTCTGCCTTCCATCCACCTGCCCTCCTGCCCTCAGCAAGCCCCGCCCCCCAGTGTAGGCACCCACTTCTGAGGGTGGACAAGAGTGCCTCACCGTGGGACCTCCCTCCATCTGCCTCTTGTGGCTGTGCCCTTCTCAGAAGAGAAACGTCACTCTCCTTCCTCTCTGGCCTGGAACCCTTTTTGTTACCCTCGGCAGTTTCCCAGGCCTCCTCTTTTGGGAACCTAACCTTCCTGCCCTCGTTCTCAGAGGCTCCTACCTCCCTGTTGGCTTTTTGCAATTCCCGCTCCGCCGTTATCTTTGAAATCTCCCCCTTTGTGGCCACTCCTCTCCCACTGTTCATCTCATTTATGATCACAGAGTTTGCCTCCTGTGTCCTCTACCCTCCGGAGCCACTTTGTGTTCAGGAACCTGGCCACAGGTCATACCCCTGTGCTCTGCTTTCTGAAGGGGTGGATGGCAGTGACTTCCAAGTTGCTTGCCTCTTCCAGTTCTTTCCACCGGGAACAGCCTCCCACACAGCACCCTGAGCATCTAGGCTGGGCCACTCTGCCCTTGCCGTGCTTCCCCCTGGACTGCCCTGCCCGCTCCCCTCCAGATTTTACCTTTAGTTACCTTCATCTCTTCTCTATGATTCTTGCCTGACTCCTTGATCTTGTCTCTGGCTGTCTGCAGTTCCTTCAGCAAGCATTACATCGGCTACCACCAGGTCCTCTTCATGGGCTGTCTGGTCACCCTCGCAGTCTCATGCTGTAACTCACCCTGTGCCCCTGGTCCTTCTGCTGTCCTATAGCCCCTACAGGGTCCTCATGCCACCTTGCATTCTCTCTGCGACCCCAGCCCCTTCTGGTGCCAGGCCAAGAACCAAGCCCACACGTTTTCAACAGGGACCTTCCCATGTCAAGGCTAAATGATAACAAAACCAAGTCTTTCTCCCCTGAGACCAGACACCTAAGACCCATGTGTCTAGCTGTGGGTGGCATTAGTTACTGGGGGCCTTCTTGCACTTCCTTGTGCTTTGCATTTAAATTAATGTTAGCATCTTGCAACTCACCAGGACTCAGGTGCTGTTCTTCACGCTTTTGAAGGACTCCTCTTCTAGTCATGACAACACTGTGGGTACCACTCTAGGTCCATTGCACAAATGAGGAAACTGAGGCAAACTGAGTTTGGCCTCACTCAGGCCAAACTTATTAGCTAGGAGGTGGCCGAGCTGGGATTTAATGCCAGGCAGCCTGACTCTAGAGCCCTGAAGATCATGTCCTTCACCTGTCGTCTGTCATGTGTCCCTGTCTGTAAGTGCTCATTACCCGGCCACCTTCTGAGTGCCTTGCCCATGACCTCCGCTTGCCCAGACCCGCCAGAGCCCTGCAGGTTTGTCTGGGCTCCAGCCCAGCTCTGGGCTTCCGGGCTGGTCCAGTGAGGTGGGCAGGCTGGAGCCGAGGTGGGGAGAAGTGGCAGAGGCCCAGCTCTTGCTGTCTTCCTGCCATGGGCTGCATGGAGCCTTCCAAATGGTGACGTAGCAGCTTGGCTAATGGTCTTGGAATCCAGGCACCCAGGGAAGGTTCTGGGGCCCTGGTGGCCTCAGAGCCCCATCTGAGGGGGAGGGAAGGCCTGGACAGTAGAGCAGGGCGGGCGCCAGGGTTCAGACCAGTTGAGTAGGCCTGGAAGACAGGAGTTGGGAGGTGCACCCAGGAGGGGCTGGGGGAGCCTCTCCCCCGCTCCAAAGCCACTCCTGTTTTCTTTGGACCATAGAGGCTGCATGCTGAGAGCTGGAGTGTGTCTTGGCAAAAGGCTGCAGTGACAGAGCCTTCGGACCAGGGAGGCCTGGCCGGGAAGGGTGGCCTTTCACTGTTCTTAAAGGCACAGCATGCATCAGCGGCCTGCATTTCCAGTTCCCTGGTCTCTCACCAGAAGCCTAAGATCTGGCTTAGGTTATAGGAAGGGGGCCAGGCTGGGCCCAGGGCAGAAGCAGCCCCCTGGAGCCTAGCCTTTTACCAGGTGTGGCTTGGCCTGTCCACTTTAGAGCTCTTCCTCTTTTCAGTCTCTCTCTCCTCACTCTCGATGTTTGGTGCTCACCGACACCTACCCTGCTCCCTTCTGCAAGCCCGCTCCAAGCAAAGAACATGGGAGCACCTATGCATGTCCCCCTTCCAAGAGGACAAGGCCCAAGCCAGGACATGCAGGCAGCAGCCCAGGGTGCTAGTTGAGGTTCTGGAAAGAGGGACTTCAGCTCCCCCAGAACCCAAACCAGCAAGACCCTAAGATGCTTGAGGTCTGGGGCTGTGTCCTCTCCATTCCCTGGCTCCGTGGACTGCCCTTCCCACCTGCCTCCTGAACCTTTAGGGAGGCCTGGGTCAGAGGCAGTGCTCCAAGCCTGCTCAACTGTGAATCAATAGGTGGGAAGGACAGGCAGGGCCTGGATAGCAACTCAAGTCTGCTGGGTCTCCCAAACTCCAAAATCGGAGTCTCATCCTGCCTCAGAATCCTCTGGTGTGCGCCTAGGATCTGAAGGCGGGCTGCAGTGGAGAAGCCAGAGCTCGCCTGCTGGCCTCAGCTGCCAGTACACGATTGAGTCCCCACTGTGTGCCATGCCCGGGGTGATGGGGCAACAGAGTCTGAGCCCCGAATGCGTGCCGTTCACAGTGCTGGTGTTGCTATGTGTGGAGCTGCGCCTGGCACATGCCAGGTGCTCAGGAAATACTCGCTTGTGCAAAGTTCCTGGATGTTAACTACGTCACATGTCCCTGATACAGGACAACCCTGGGAGTAGTTTTTATTGTTCAGGTATGCCAGCGAAGCTCAGAGAGGACTAGTGGTTTGCCCCATGTCACCTAGGTCATCTAGGAAGTGGTGAAGTGAGGCTCCAACTGAAGCCTGTCCTGGGAAGGAGGCTAAGTTGCATCCCACAGACCCCTGGGTGAGCAGGGACAGTAAGGAGCACTGGGGCTTTATGGAGAACACATCCTGACATCTGGAAGGACTGGGAGGATTTCAGAGGGAGAGGAAGGCGCAGGGGTCTCCCCTCCCCCACCATCTGCTTTGTCCTAGGCTGAGCTGTGACCTCGGAGGACTTTATTAACATCCTAATTGTGTGCAGCTGGCCTCACTCTGGCCCTAATGAGCTCATTATCCTGCCTCCTTAAGGAGGCCATTGTGGCCTGGTCACCCTGGGGACAGCAGTGGCCTGAGAGTGGCCATCACTTCCTGCCACCCCCAACCAGGCTCAGCCCCTCCTGCAGAGGCTGAGGCCCCCAGCCCACCCTCTGTCCCTCAGTCCCCCTTGCCTCACTGTCCGCCTCAGTCTGTGTCACTCTTAAAGTCTCTGTTCTTTCTCTCTTCTGCGACCCCTGCCAGCACTGGGAGTCCCCAGTTAGAGTCCATTTGTGAGGTCTTTGAAATTGGCCAAACAGATGAGCCCAGACCAAATGGCTGGGCCAGCGCCCTGAAGATTATGGCAGCTGGGAAAGCTGGGCACTGGCCTGGGATTGGGGGTCTCCCTTCCTGCCACCCTGAGCTGGAGATGCTGCTAGACCTCCTGATGTGTCTTTCCCCTCCTTGGCCCCTGGACCCACCACCACTGAGAAGAGGGTTGTTCCTGGGGCCTACTGGCAGAACTGGCTCTGGATGACAGGAACGTTGCTGTTCTGGGTCTTTGTCTGCTGTAAAGGGCTGGGTCCTGGCCCCTGGCACCACAGAAACACAGCCCTGACTGAAAGAAAGGCCAGAGGGAGGGAGCTCTCAAGGAATTGGCCAGGTCATTGTTCTCCGTGGTGACTAGCCCAGGGTGGGGCCTAGCCCTGGAGACTGGGTTTCTCCTGCATGTCAGGTGTCTACAGTGTCCACTTAAAGGGTTCCTCTGGATCAGTCTGCAGTTTCCCGATAGAGGTACTGGGTGTGGGATTCCCGCTGCCTGCCCCCATCTGGGAGGGGTCACCTCAGCATAAAGCTACTCCAGGTGGGAAAACCTTCCTAAGTCAGGCCCTGGCAGGTGTCACAGGGCAGGGCTTCCAGGCTAGGCCTGGAGGAACATGCCAAAGGGTCTCTACCATCTCCTGCTTCCACCACGCTCACTGCCTCACTCCCTGAAAGAGCCTGCTGCCCTTTCACCAGGTGACTGTAAGAAGAGGCCAGGTGTGGCTGCCAGCCCCAAAACAGCGGCCCCACGTGGGCACAGGTGCAGCCACTTCCTTAGTTCAAGGCCAGGTAACTTAGTGAAACTTACTGAGTCTTTCTCCAAAGAGAGGCCAGGAGGATGGAAGAACAAGGCTAGCAGAGGTCAGCTTGGGAGTCTAGAATCATCTTCCTGGAGGCTGGAAGAAGAAGTGGCTGCTCTGGTCCGGGTGGCTGTAGTCATTAATGAAGAGCTTAATAATGCCCATAGCTGCCATTTGTATTCTTAGTTTCACAGATGAGGAAACTGAGAAAGGTTAAGGCAGTTTCCTGAGGTCACAGAGCAGAGAAGTGGCAGTAGTAGAATTCAGACTCAGCTCTTTGGCTCCTATACATTGCTCTGCCAGTTTCCTCATCGGCCAGGCTGCTTGCTGCAAGCTCAGTTCTGCCCTGGATACAAACTGGACCTGGTGCCTATAGTGCTGACAAGATAATTCTCAGAGAGCAAAGCAGCTGTGGTGATGCCCTGGACCTGTTGGCACCTGGACATTTGTCAAGGAAGGCTTCCTGGAGGAGGTGGGCTGCAGCCAGGACTTTATAGGATGAGCTGGATACGGAGAGGAGAGAGGAGACGGCAGGAGTTTTGTGCTGGGGAACCAAGTGAGCCAGAGGACAGAAGCCAGACTGAGAGTGGTCCCAGGGCCTCAAGGGAACCCCCCAGGATGTATACCCCCAACCCCGTTGCCCTCCATGATTTGCTGACATGAAGTACAACTGCTGGAAACAGCAAGCCGTGCTGGGGGATAGACCCCCATTCTTCCAAAACCCCAAGAGAAGCCTGGAAGCTCTGCAGAGCAAGGTACCTGCAGATGGGACAAGTCAGGGCACCCTAATTATTCCCTTTTACTGCTAGAAGACCCTCACTGCTTCTGTGGGGCTGGGAATCCAGATCTCTATCTGGCCCCTGGATTTTACAACACAAGCTTCCTCATGTAAGGCGGAGGGCTGATCACAGTAACATTATTCCATGAGAACCTTGAAGAGTAAAGGGATGTATGTCAAGTTTAGCACCTGACACAGAGTGCCCTCCCCTGTGTTTGGTTGTAATACACAGACACAGACCTGGCTTTGTTCCCATATTCCTATACGCCCCCCAACAGGTGTGCACATGTACATCACTCACCTCCATAGACTCAAATACGAGCCCTGGTCCACACCCACACCCAGCACACAGAGACTAGAAAAGACAGCTAGGCCCCTACACATATTGGGGGTGATCCTGGGAACCCCACAGGCCTGTAGCTAGTACTTGAGCCCTCTCGGATAGTTGATCCACACCCAGGAGTTCAGGTTGTCGTGAGGTTCCTCACTGGAGCAGCAGTGACTTTGGTGCAGTGATGAACGTCTGAGCTGCTGGCATGTGGGAGAGGCTTGTCAGCAGCCGTGGGTGGGCGTGGGTGGGAGCCGGCCCAGGGAGTCTTTCCAGGAAGCCCAGCCATGTGACTCATGCCCAGAATCCCAGAAGGTCTTTGTGGAACCAGGGTGGGCACCATGTTCACCCACCTAGGCCATGTTTAAGCCTGTCCGTCTTGGCTCAGCAGAGATGCCCACAGCCAAGCCCACGGCTGTCTCTTTTCTATAGCCATTGTCTCCTCCTCAGAGCCTGATTCAGGAGGAGCCTGAGTCAGAAGCCACCCAGCACACTCTGCAAGTGTTGGGCTAGAGTGGAACCTAGGCCAGTGTTCTCAGGCAAGATTGTCTGGGGCATCAGGCTGGGGGGGGTGACAGTGTTAGCCCCAGGTCCTAGGGCCACAGCAGAATAGGATCCTAAGTTACTGTCCTGGGGAGAGATGTTCATAGTCAACAGGCAATGTGCCTAGTTGTCCCAGAAGCTTCTAGAACAACAGAGATGTTAGAAAGGCTAGGATTCAGACAGCAGAGCACATCCATGGGGCATCCAGAGACAGTGTCAAGTACCAATTGTGGTGATGCTTTGCCCACTGGGCACCTCTGCATCCATTCAGCCCCTCATAAGTCCTTATCCAGTCCTCCCATGTGCTGAGGCCTACGCAGCAGAGGTAGAAGGAGGAACTGGCCTGCTCTGCCTTGCCCTGTCCTGCCCTGCCCTGCCCTGCCCTGGGAGTGCCCCTGGTGCTCATAGGTGCAGATCAACCCTCCACCCGCTCCTGCCCTGTCCCTGGCTCCTGGGAATGGGAAAGAGCAGCATGTATATGGAAGGGCTCCCAGGAATGGAATAAGGGGTAGAAGACATGATGCTTCCAACAGAGAAAAGACCTGAGTCCCAGGATCATAGGGCACTTGAGACAAAGAGAAAGGCCCATGTGAGAGGGCAGCAGCTCTGGGACTTGCTTCCCAACTTTTCAGGATACAGACCAGTTGGATGAGACTGATGAAGAAAATCCCCCCAGGAAAGCAGAGGTTCCAGCACTCACAGTCACAGGCAGAGGGAATGTGGTCTCCCTTCTGCATCCATGGAAGGGGGGTTGCCTCCTTCTGCTGAGGATTACTTTGGGTCCCAAATTCTAGAAGCAGAGAGAAGGTTTAGAAGACAGCCAGCCACGAGACCACCAAGACACCTGCTTATCTGGGACCTTAGATTCACCCAAGAAAAGGGAAGAAATAGTCTCCCAGTGTGGATGAAGAGGGAGAAGGGGGGTTGTTTGAGAGCATGGTATTGGCAGGGACACCTTGGTGTAGAAAAAGAGGTTGGTCATGAAGTGATCTTGGCAAGTCCCTAACCAGAGGCGTGCTCCTGAGCTATGCTATTCCTCAAAGCACATCTCATTTCATCCAATGACAATAAAATCCCTGGCCCCTGCCCAAGTCTGTTCTGGGGAAACCTTCTCTCTGGAAGAAGGGCTCCCATCTGAAGCCAGGCCTTCCAGGCACTTCCTTGGCTACTGGACACGGCTTGGCTTAGAGGGTAGGCCTTTGGAGGTCTGCTTGGAAGGATCTGGATGAGATGGGAGAGCCACAACTGTGCTCTTGGAATTAGACCCTGGTCCTGGGAAGTCATGTGTAAGCCTTGGCTTTCAAGAGCCTCTGAAAGTGACCAAAGTTGGTGACTGCTCTTTGGGGGTCTTGGGGATCATCCTGGTGAGCAGGATTTGGGGCAGTGGCACCTTGCCTGGAGTGGCTTGGAGGATTCAGTGCCCACCTGCTGAGGTCCGTGGTGACAGATGACTTTTGTTCTTCAGACTGGGCTCATGTGATGCTTGGAGATTGTGATGGTGATTAGTGAGGGCTTTCTCTGTTCAAATGACTGAGACCCAGCTCCAGGTCAACTCATCAATTGCCCTCTTCCGTGGACCTCCAGGTCAATGAACAGTTCCTTGGCTTATTGAATGAGGAAGTCCAGCAGGCTGGTCTAGTTTTGGTACACCAGACTCCCAGGTAGAAGATGTCCTCAGGACTAGCTTGTCCTCCTTCTCATGACAAACCTGCTGCTTTATTGACTTGGCTCTCTGGCCTTCTCTTCCTACGTGCCCCTGTGATTCCTGCTTGTGTGGGACTCGGGATTCAGATCATCAAAGCGCCATTGTCAGCTCTTAGAACAGCCCCTGAATAGCCCTGCTTGGGTCACAGATCTACCCCTGAACTATCACAGTGTTTGGAGAGACGACAAACCAATCGAGATGGCTGGCCAGCTGGGTGGGATGGCACATGCCTGTAATTCCAGCAGCTCAGGAGGCTGAGGCAGGAGGATCATTTGTTCAAAGCCAGCCTCAGTAAAAGTGAAGAACTCTTTCTCTAAATAAAATATAAAAAAGAGCTGGGGATATGGCTCAGTGGTTGAGCGCCCCTTGGTTCAAGCTATGGAAAAAAGAGAGACAGACCCGGTTGGCCAGCTGCGCCCACTTCAGTGGTTAAGGAGGCAAGGTCAAGTGATGCCAACCCAGTGAGATGGAGGAACCTTGCTCCATGACCTTCAGCCAGGGTTGTAGAGGAACTGCTGGGACTGGGGCTTCCTGGCAGAGACTGATGGAATTCCTGAGAGTGCTACCCTAGAGACTGAGAGGCAGATATCCCACCCAGGGTCCCCTGAAAAGGCAACACCCTCTGGCTGCTTTGGGGCCCAATCAGCCACAGCTTCTGAGCATCCAAGCCATTGTGGCCTGGGCTTCCAGAGGATGGGTGGTGCTGCTCCAAGCAGCCCTCCCTCGCCTAATAGGGTCAAAATGTGCAGATGGCTGTGGGTAAGACAAAGGTGGCCACTCCCATCCCATTCAAGCAAGACACAGCTCTTTACCAACCTGAATTGTGCCAAGAGGGGAGTTCCACGTGCACCCAAAGCCTTGGGTCAGAGTGCCTAAAGTGCCCCCCCCCAATCTGGCTGCTCCTGCTTTCCTCTGCCTCCTGCTGCCCAACACTGCAAAGAGGGGACAAAGACCTCCTTGGACATCATTCTAGAGACAGATCCTCTAGCACTTCTTGAGCAGCTTGTGGGACTCAAGGTCTTCCTGGTTCAAAAGACGTGGACAATAAAACCCTTCCCACCATGTCAATGAATGGTGGTCCTGTCAGCCTTCCTCCCTCAGAGTGTCAGATTGGCCTCTTTTGTTAACCTATATGTTGGTCAGGGGCTCCCCAGGGCCAAGGACCACCTCTTCTAGCGTGTTCTGGACCCCAAAGTGAGCATCCATCTCCCTTTAGCAGGTTCTGAGGGTGCTTAACACACAATCTGAGCTATCAGCTCCCAGGAGTATCAGCTTCCTGGAACCAGTCACTTCACCAGAAGTTGATTGAGTGCAAGTGTCTGGTACCCTTATAACCATCCTCAGACCCAAAGTTGGGAAATGCCAGTGGATGTCAGTGGAGTGTTCCACTAGACTCTGAACTGCCTTGTGGCTGCTGCCCTGGCCCCAAGAGTAGATGCCAGTACCTGCCTGTCCCCACAATTTGCTCAATGACTTCAGCTGTTCCCTCTTAAGAAGTTAAGCCTCACCAGGCACAATAGCACACATCTGTAATCCCAGTGACTGGAGGCTGGGGCAGGAGGATTGCAGGCTTAAGGCCAGCCTGAACAACTTACAAAGACCCTGTTTCAGAATTAAAAATGAGGGCTGGGAATATAGCTCAGTGGTAAAGCATCTCAGTGGTAAATCTCCAATACAGTTTAAAAAAGAAAAGTCAAGCCTCCTTTTTCCCTTGAACCAGAAAACCATCAGCCTGCAGATCACATCCTCTTCTGGATCCTGTTGATAGGCCTGGTGCAGGAAGTCTCAGGGTCTGTGGGGCAGTGTTTAAATGAAATGCCCTCCCCCTGGTCCTGCAGCAGTGGCACAGAATAGGGTTTAGGGCCCACATGCTCAGGGACCAGTCAAGGCTCACAGTCTCTCTGCCACAGTTCCTCATCACCTACGTACCTGTTTGCAAAGTGAGCATAGCAAGAGGTGGCTTGGGCATGGGCAGTCCAAGTGAGCCATCTTGGGAGATGGGAGTTTGGAGCCAGAGCAAGAAGGAAAGGAAGTTAGACCTATGGTTTCAGTTCTTCCAGCAGCAGGAGTGTGTCCCCAGTTCTTCCTGACTGAAGGTTTGTGACTTGGTGGGCCAGGCTGCTTTTCTCAGGCTTATATGGATTATGTCAAGGGAAGGCCTTGGTCACTGGGGTTGGCCAGGCCTGAGGTGGAAGATGGGCCCAGGGAACAGAGGGCAGGACCTGGGTTTTTTAGGTAGGTACCCTACTGCTCCCTGTCTTTCACCCCAGGCAGAGATAGACTCTCTGTGGCTCATGCTAGGTGGCCATCAGGGGCCCTGGGTCATAGTATTTGACCCAGCTGAGGCCTCTGAACCAAATAGGCCTAGGCTCAAATGCCCTCTGCTGCCCGCCCTTTCTGGAGAGTTCTGTACTCTGCTTGCAGCTCTGCAAAGCCCATTGAGGCCCAGGTCTATTTGGCTCAGAGGCCCTTCTGGGGTCTCAGTTTCATCCTCTGTAGAGAGGGCTGGTTTAGTTCTCTGAGCTGTTGGCTCCTTAGGACCAGGATGCCAGAAATAACCCGCCCAGCCTTCATGTGTGGCTGCCGTTGTCAGGGGTCACCTGAGGCTATAACACTCATTTACTGTGATTGAAATGGCCACACCACCCAAGAGCAGCTGGGAGTGGCACTGAGGTGACAATACTGCTGACCTGTGCTAGAAAGGTGTGAGGCGGTCTGCCTCGCTGCCTCTGAAAGCAGAGGAGGCACCAACCTCCACCCTTCTCATGGTCATGGTGGGTTGAAAGACCCAGAGTCTTCTGTGCAGGGACAGAGCGCACTTGGCCTTTCCTGCAAGGTGCATTTCTCATGTAGGACATCATTATTTCTATTTGGTCTTTGGATTTTTTTTTTCTTCATCAAATGTATAGAAATGGATGGCAGTTTGTTTGGTCATCTCAGGGAGTGTGTAGGTCTTTTCTGCCTTAGATGGAACCCAGGCCCCTCAAGGCTGGCCAAGGGAAAGGCCTTTGCCTGGTGCCCAGGCCATCTGGCCCTGTGCCCTGCCCTCTGGCCACTCCTTCCCTCTGCATCCCTGCCCTCAACCCACCTCCACCACCCTGAGAAGGTTCTCAAGGCCTGTTCTTTCTTGTCCCCTCTACAGGATGGTGGTTTGTTAGCACCTCGGAGGAGCAGGGCTGGGTCCCTGCCACCTACCTAGAGGCCCAGAATGGGACCCGGGATGACTCAGACATCAACACCTCCAAGACCGGGGAAGGTAAGGGCTTGCAGGTTCTTGGGAGGGAGCATAGAGGTTGGCACACGTGGCCAGCTGCCTCTGGAGTCAGCCCCTACCGGAGACGGGAGGCTCTTCTCCCTAAAACCACCTGAACCACTGAAGTAAGTGGGGCCACACCCAAGCCCCTTCCACTGTATAGAAACCAGCCCACAGGTGCACCTCCCCGGGCCTGTTCTGGCTGGCCCCACATGGGGCAGAGAACACAGGGGAAATCCCCTTGGTGTGTGGACCCCAGGCTTTGGCAACTTTGGGACAGAGACTGGGAAGAATAGTCTTAGAGCTAGAAACCCCCAGAAAACTCCCTGTCTATATAAGCCCTGGACACCTCTCAAGGACCCCACAAAGACTTGGCCTATGGTCCCAGCCCCACGCTGGGCTTCCTGCAACAAGGATGACCACAAGAGACTGGGTGTGTATGTGTGTGTCCTGCCTGGGTGGCCACCAGCCTGGCCTATGGCACAGGCTCAGGCAGGTCCGTGAACCATTTCCCAGATCCCAGAGGAGGCTCAGGCCTCTCACTCGGCCTCTCTGATTAGCTCTGGCTCCTTGAGGTTTTTCTGGGTCTTTCTCCTTGCATTTCAAGGAGCCTGCCTCTGCCCCCAGGCCATCGCTGGCCTTGGCAGCCTGACTGTGGACTCGGTATTCCCCAGAGCGGGCTGCCTGCCGAAGCCCAGGGCTTTTGAGCCATCCCCCACTTCCCTGCTGCCTGCTCCTAGAGCCTTCCAAACCTCCCGTGGCCTGGAAACGGCCAGTCTTTCCTTAACCAACTGTGGGAATGATCCAGAAGGATGTGTCTGAGAGCCAGAGGGATTAGGCCTGCCACCCGTGGCTCAGCCACCTCTAGGCCTGCTCCTCCCGCGCCCACCTCCCTGCTGCCCAGGCCAAAATAAGCAGCTCCCCCAGCACCAGCCCCTTGTCCCTCCCATCCCTAAATGTCAGTTAGTCGGTTGGCGGTTGGGCCCCACCCTTCTTCCTGTGTCACACTGATCAGAGCTTGGCCTTTTCAATGCACAGCCACCTTGGACAGGTCTCAGGGAATAGGCCCATCAGGGAGGGTGCGAGTTTCAGGCTGAGCTACTCCCTGAGCCGAGGGACTGAGCCTGCATCCTCCCCCACTGGTCCTCTGGAGCAGTGGAACGCCTTGGCCTTGAGGTGGTCTGTCTAGTTTGTGCTCCGCAGTCCCCACTTCCTACCTAGTTCTGCATCCTGGGAGGCATGCCACTGCCTCTCGGTGACAATGGCTCACAGGGGCCCAGGTGGTAGATCAGAGGCTTTCGTTGCCCTTGCCACCACCCTGGGAGGACACTGTTGCTGTTCTGCATCTCTTCAGGTTTGGGCCCTCTTGGGCCTCACCGTTGTGCCACATGCCTCTCAGTGAACCATCTGCTCCCTGGCAGGGAGGCTACTCTAGGCCCAACTCCAGGAGAGTGTGTGGTTAAGAAGGCTGCACCAGCAAGGGCAGAGTCTGGGTGTATATGGTGGAGTGAGCAAAAGCCCAGGTGGGAAGGAGCCTGGCGGGCCTGGGAGCATGATGCCAGCCTGGCCGGAATAAGGCACAGGTGCTTCGCATAGAATAGGTGGTGGCAGTTTGTTGAGGATTTTGATCTTGATAGAGTAAGAATCAGACAGCAATCAGTGCAAGTTCTGCGTTCAGGGGTGTGTATGTGTACATGTGCACCCAGAGTGCCCCTTTTCTACTTGCTTCTGGTAGGACCTGTGTGCCAACACTTGGCCACACATAGACAGCTATGGATTCCACCATCACATCTCAGGCATACCTTGCCGGAACCACAGAAGGGCTCAGGGCTGGGTATTCCAAGCCCCAGGCCCAGCCACTGTGGTGTGTCCACAGCTCTGCAGCTGGGTGGTAGACGTGTAACTTAGCACCCCTGGACCTTTGCTTCCCCACTTGTGTGATGGGGCTTGTGCTGACCACACAAGGCTTCTGTGAGGCTTGAGTGAGATGATCTGTGAGTAGTTTAGACTGGGCCTGGCTTGCCGGGAGTAAATGTCAGCTACCATAAAAGTGGCCCCAGGTCCAGACATCAGCTAAGCCCCTTTGCCACCCAGAGAGGCCCCACTCCCTCTGCCACCCAGAGAGGCCCCACTCCCTCACGCCATCCCATCTGAAAAACCTTACACAGGACCTGATTAATGTCCCCAGAGCTCCTTAAGACCTTGCTTGGCCCCTGCCAGACCAGGAGGTATCACCCTATGACAGGTGAGGAAACAGAGGCTTAGAGAGGGATGGAAGGCCTCATAGAGTGTCACAGGTGGTGGAGTCTGAATTGGAATCCACACCTCCTCGCCTTTTCCCCAGACCTCTACTTATACAAGGCAGGTCAGATTCCTCCCAGGGAGAGCAAATGCATCCCAGAAGGCCTTGCAGGGGTTTGGGCAGTTTTTCTTTCATTCTAACCACTGGCTTCCCTCCCTCCCTCCCCTGGCCCCAGGCAACCTGACAGCCTCCTTCTGCAGTGCAGGAGGTAGGGCCAGCTAGCACCCAGGAGTCCTGGTTCAGTGTCCATTCCCCTTGGGAGTACCATAGGAAGGTAGGGGCATCTAGAACTTGGACCTGAGCACAGGGGTGCATGGGGGCTCAAAACCCAGCCATAATAACTAGAGGACCGGTGCACAGTCTGCGCAGAGAGCAGCCCTGGCAGAGGGATCTCAAGCAGTGAGAAACTGGGGAAACTCAGTCTCTGTTGTCAAAGACCCAAATGGATGACATGAAGGAGCAGAGCCAGGGCTGCGGCATTTGTCCCTGTGCATTTCATTCAGCAAACTTTTCCTAGGCCAGAGGCGCTGTGCTAGGCTCTGGGAATGCAGAGACAATAGGCAAAGTCCTGTCTGGTGCTCTAGCACACTCCTGTAATCCCAGCAGCTCTGAAGGCTGAGGCAGGAGGATACAAGTTCAAACCAGCTTCAGCAGCTTGGCAAGGCCCTAAGCAACTTGACGGGACCCTGTCTCAAAGTAAAAAAATGAAAAGAGCTGGGGCTGTAGCTCAGTGGTTGAATGCCCCTGGGTTCAATCCCTAGTACCAAAAAAAAAAAAAAAAAAGGCAAAGTTGTCATCCTCAGTAGACACCATCTAATGGGACAAGTGCGAAAGCAGCGACATAAGCCGGAAAGTGCGAAGCCTGCCAGGAAGGGACCCCAGGTCTCTCCTAGGCACACTCATCCCTCTCAACATGCTGCGGGGCCCATGATGGCAAGTTCACAATCATACTTGTTGATGTCAACCCAGGTGCTTTGGGACACAAGCCCTCTGAATCAGCCTTCCCAGGAAACAGCGATCCATCGATGCATCTGAGGGGCTGCCTCTCAAGGACTGGTGTAAGGGACTCTTTTTGGTACTGAGTTTGGACCCACGGGCACTTTGCCACTGAGTTACATCCCAGCTCTTCTGCTTTTTAAATTTTTTTTTTTTAAGACATAGTTTGCTAAAGTTGCTGAGGTCCTCCTGTCTCAGCCTTCCCAGTCACTGGGATTCCAGACATGCACCACCATGCCTGGCCAGGATCCTAAAATCTGTAGTTCTCTCCATGGCTCTGGGGCATAAGCTGAGAGGTTTGGGTTTGGTTGCATTTTTTCCCCACATGCCAACAATATCATCTGTCAGATCTACCCTCATCCAGCTAGGTTTGACCCTGGGCTCAGACTAGGTAATGATGACCTGGAAGCGTGCTTGGACCTCCCTCCCTCTGTCCCCTCCTCCTCCCCTCCCCCATCCCATCTCATCCTCATCTCCATTCTCTCCATTGGTTCGTGTTGGCCGCATGCTCCATCACCATCTCCCACACCAGTGTCCAAGAGACGCAAGGCCCATCTGCGGCGCCTGGATCGCCGGTGGACCCTGGGCGGGATGGTCAACAGGCAGCACAGCCGAGGTGACTGCGGGCACACGCCTCTCTTCCCCCCACTGCTGCTGTCTCTCACTAACGCCTGCTCCTTCCCACCCTCTGCCCTCTGACCTCTGCCTGTGGCCTCCTGACTTACCATATGTACAGGACAGACTTTCCTCTCACTTGCTGCAACTGGGAGTGGGGAAGGGGCCATGCTTGGGAATTGGGGTGGCACTAAGGGTGGTGCTGGTTTGCTGGTGACCTGGGAATGGGGGTCCTGGGACTTCAGACACGGTTATAGGTCCCCAAGAAAGAACAAGTCTTGAGGGACCAGGGGGATCTCAATCCCTATAAGGCACCCCACTTCTCCATCCTTCATTGTCTCCTGCTGAGAAAGGCTCCATTGGCTAAGCCGTCCTTGTGGCTGCTTGGAAACTGAGTGCAAAGAAGGGCCAGCCCACAAGCCTCCCCCTTCGTCCAGCTCCACTAGAAAGGTGCGGAAGGCAGGCACAGCCTGGAACCAGGGCACAGCCCCGACCAGTGGGGTACGGGGTTAGACCCCACCAACAGCAGCAGACTGGGGTTTTAGGAGGGGCTAAAGCAAGAGGATTCCAGGGAGGCTGCTCACCTGGCCGTGGGCTGATGAGGAGGGGAGACATTTGCTCTGTCGGAGTTTTCCCAACCCCAGGAGCTGGGGAGGTGAGGGAAGAAGGTACACGCCTTTGGACACCCCCTAACCATCTGCAGAGCCTCCGACTGGTGGAGGGCCAGTTTCTCCTGCCCCACGGAGAGCAGAGAGTGTGCTCCTCAGGGTGAGCACACAGCTGAGAGCAGCTTGTCACCCCTGAGAGGGGCATATAATGACCACTGGCCTTTGGGGAACACAGGGATGCCCCAGCTCATACTCCCACCCTCAAAGCTTGTTTCCAGAAGACAGTGGGAGCATGTTTTGGTATCTGCCCCAAGCCTGAGGCAGCAGGAAGTCTGGACTCTTGGGTGGCCACAGCCTGTGGTTGGCTCAGCATCAGGCTCAGAACACTGGTCATGAGGAACCCAGCTTGTCCCCAGGGAGGAACATGGGCTGGAGCCTGGGGGCAAATGTAGGACAGGGGGCTGAGTTGTAAAAACAACACCAGGCTAAATGTAAAGCAAAGGCCACCTTCAACCTGGAGGGAGGAACAGCAGTGCAGGGAAGCAGCCCCAGCCACGGTGGCAAAAGAGAGTGGAATGGGGACCTGGAATCATAGGGACGAAGGTTTGGCCTGCCCCACACTCCACACACTAAGCCCCAAACATGACTGACTCCACGGACACACAGCTGGAGCAGTACACACCCTGCACGGCTCCCATGGCCACAGTATGGCTGCAGTGCCTTTCACATCTAACCCTTCCTTCCCGTCACAGCTCCCCATCGACAGTCCATCACAGGGCACAAATATAATTCCAATTATGCAGCCACACATAGACCATGCCACAAGTACATTATTTAGTCATCAAGGCTTTGTACACACAACTAACAGTCAATCACATCATCACATTCAGCAACACCCACAAGTCCACATACACATAACCTCCATACCAAGGGTACACAGGCAGTGTAGTCACAGCTATTCACAGGATGATGCACGTGGACACAATTACACAACCAAATGAATACTTCCGCATCACCCATACATAGCAAATACCCAACCCCCCATAAGAGGCCAAGAGACCTAGCCAGCATGATTTCAGCCTTGCTCTGTTAAAGCAGGCAGCCAAGAGAGGCCTGCAGAGAGCTGGCTGGGGACAGCACTGCAAACAGCAGAGTGGGTGGGAGCAGGGTGGAGAGGGGGACATCGAAGAACTAGACAAGAGAAAGCAGTGCTTCCCCGGGGCCCCGCTCCACTCCCCGTCCCCACAGCCAGCCAGGCCGTTGGAATCAAAGGCCTCTCTCTCACAGAGGGGTGAGGGAGTTGTGGGGGCCGGGAGGGGAGCTGGAGAGACTGCTGACAGAGGGGAAAGTGTTTGGAAAGAGGAGGCCTCTGTGGTTTGGAAACTGCAGGACTTCCAGCCCCTGCCTCCCAAACCAGAACAGTCTGTCCACCTCCCCCTGCCCATTCACCCTGCCAGCTGCCTGGCCAGCCCTTACCAGGACAGGAGTGCCCCCGTCCCTACATGGCACAATCCCAGTGCCCAGGTTCTGGCACTTCCCAGAGCCCTGAGAGGTCCCTGAGCTCACAGTCTCCCACCCCTCAGCTGCTTCCTAGGGACCAGCTCTTCCTGGCCTGCCGAACCACTCGGGACCCACTGAGGCCGATTCTGTCCATCTGTGTATTCTGTTGTCTGGACATCCCCAAGGTGGGGTTTGTGGCCAGGTCCATAAGAGTATCTGTCTCCACTTGTCCCTCAAGTCACCTGTGAGTTGGGAGGACTGTGTGACACATATCCACATGGAGGCAGTCCATGCCTCTTCCATCTGAGCCAACCAGGACAGAAAGCCATTCCCCATGGAGACAAGTGGGAAGAGTTGGTCTGACTGCCTGGCCCCTCCAGGGACAAGGAACCTGAATTCTCCCTCAGTGTCCTGCCCAGCGACCAGGGCAGGGTGAGCCTCACTGGTAGCCAGTGGTCTTACAAGGAGCACATAAACTCCGGGGGGACATGTCACAGCCCAGAACCCCTAAGAACAGGGCCTTTTGCAGGACCCACTCAGTTTTGCCTGCAGAACTGATATCTGGTTCTGTCCCCCTTCCTATCCCAGGAGGTCAGAGAAGACAGGAGCTTCCATGGCCTGCGGACACTTGTCTGCCACAGGCACTCTAAGAGGTTGCAGCAGCGGGGCCTGGCTGCTCCGGAAGGCAAGCCCACACGACATGGTCAAGGCCCTGTACTTGGTGGTAGGGCAGGGCAAGGCTTCTCTGATCTTCCCCACAAGAACTGTCATTTTTCTCTGCAAAAAGTTACCTTGCCTAGGAAAACTTTAATGATGGCTTCCTGCTCAAACCACAGGCTTTTAAAAATAGCCCTGCCGAACAAAGACAAAATATGAAGCGCAGGCCTCACCTCCCTCAGACCTCAGACCCTGGATTCCCTGGCCTGGTGCTGCCCCTCAGGCCGCTGCCTGAGCCAGGGTTTACCGTGCCCCACTGGAAAATGGATCAGGACCAGAAGCAGGCAGGAGAGCGAAGGTTGGCCCAGAGAGTGGGGAGCTGCTCCAAGGCCCGAGTCAGAGTCTGTCTGGGCAGGTTCTCAGGCGGGCTTGGCAGCAGTTCATGGGGGGAGGGTCTGGGGTGGAATCTGAAGCCCCCTGGAGCAGGGCCCTCCCTGAGTCGGGTGAAGAAGATCTACAGTTGTGAAGAGCATGCTGAGGAGTGGCACAGCCTCCCGTGGGTTGTCACCCACCCTTCGCTTTTTGGCAGGCTTTCAGATTAGGCCAGTGGCCCATCGGTTCCATCCTTCAGCCTGGCAGGACAGCCGCCTCCACCCCAAAGGGAGTCACTATCTTGGCCCAGCACAGGGCTGCAGACAGGAACCCTGATAATCCAGGGGAGAATGAACAGATGGCCCTCCTGCAGCAGGGAGCTGGGGTGGCAGCTGTCCCCCTCCCCCACAGCCGCTAGAGGCCCAGGCAGGCTGCCTGAGGGTCCAGCCAAGGAGTCCAGGGGGTGGTTGTCACAGCTGGGAGCCAGGAGGGGCAGGCTCTTAGAGGCCAGCTCCTGCTATTTCGAGCTCTCTGCAGACTGCCCACTCAAGCCACTGCCCCGCCCAGCCTGGCCTTCCTCCTCAGGGAGCGGCCCACAGCCCCCTGCTCCTGCTGCACCAGCACAGTTCCACCTCTGGAGCACCTAGGCCCCCGAGAACTTTCCAAGGGCATTGCCAGATCGTCATTTTTTCTCCTCTCTGTCCCTTGTTCTCCCAGTGAGGCTGGGTGGGAAGTGTGAGCCTTGAGCTGTCTGTCCTCTAGGCAGAATCTCACCTAGGAGGCTGGGTGTCCTCCCTAGCCAACTATGAGTCTACCTGGTCTTGCCAGGGACAGGAGAAGTGGACCCAGCAGACCTGGAGCAACACCTCCCTGGAAACCTGAACAAAGGCCGTAGAGGGAGCATGGGGCCTCCGCAGGAGGGAGACTGAAGGGGGCCAAGGGGATGCCTGGCACCCCAGCCTCCCCACACCTGTCCCCTCAAGCTCTTCCTGAGGTTCTCCAAGGTGCCTTTCTGTTGCCTTGGGAAAACCTTGAGCAAGACCCTGAAGTCACACCCATGAGAGTAGCGTAGACGTGAATGAGCAGTGATCTTGCGGACGGCCGGGGCCACACAAACCCAGGAACTGTGGAGAATGTGGGGCACCTGGCAGCTCCACACCTGCCACAGGACCTTTATCTTAACAAAACACAGCCACTCCCATAGGACTTGCATTCCATGGAACTCTCCTGGGGACATTACATGACCTGCTGTCAGTCGAGGGCTAGGTGCTTAGTGAAGGCTTCATCAAGGAGGTGCCCCTGGAGCTGTCTGAGGCTTAGAATGAGGAAGGATTTAAGGGACTGAGGTGGGAGCAGGGCCAGGAGAGGGCATTTGGGACACAGATGGAAACTGGCACATTTGTGGAAGGGGTATCCTGAGGGTCCTGAAGGCACCAGGGGACATCCAGCATTGGTCTGGAGACTTTCTGACAAACAGTTTCCTTCTAACTCTGCCTTTAACCCAGGGAGCTTCTGGGGCCCTCTTAACTCCAGGCTCAGCATCCTGCTTGCCATGATTAGGCTGGGAGAGCTGGCCTTGCTGAACAACCTGGGACGTGGCTGGCTTTGGCACACACTGGGTGCGGCAGTAACCCCCGCCCCCGTGACCTTTCCACTGCTACTCCTGAGGCCTGGTCCCTCCCTTCCCTGGAGAAGCCAGAGCTGACCCAGAGCACCTTGGCAAGCAGCTAAGCAAGGCCAGGCCTGGGCAGGAGGGGACAAGAAGCAGGGCCTGCACCTCAACCTCAAATAATCTTGCTCTCTTACTCCCACTGCCCACTCACAGAAGAGAAGTATGTCACCGTTCAACCTTATGTCAGCCAAAGCAAGGACGAGATTGGCTTTGAGAAGGGTGTCACCGTGGAGGTGATCCGGAAGAATTTGGAGGGCTGGTGGTATATCAGGTAGGACCCTTGACAGAGCCACAAGATGCCTCTGGCCCATCTGGCCCCTCCCAGATGCTTCTGGCCCATCTGTCCTGGGCCCACAGAACTGGGTGCAAAGTAGCTATGGCCATCTGCTGGTGGATACGTACTGACAGCAGCCCCGTACCAACTGTGCACATCTGGAAAGCTCAACCAGGGAGCGCTGGTCTTGCAGAGTGTCTCCGGGGGCAGGAAAGCAAGGCTGAGCACAGCCAGCACAGTGCAGGGCCCACAGGCCATGGTGCAGTTCCTTGCCGCTCATCTGCCAAGCGTTCAGCACATCTGAATTTGGTTTTCTGCGTCCAGCCTTGGCTGCCTGGTCTGATCCACAGTTAGAGCAGTTTGGAGCACTGGTGTCCCCAGGCCCTACTGAAGTCCCATCAGAAGCCTCTGCTGCCATGGCTCACCACCCAGGGCTCCAGATGTGAGCCTGTGACGTCCATGTCCCTGGCCTGTGAGGGCTGTTCCACTTTGCAGGACTGTCATGAGACTAGAGTGGAAGAAAGGTCTGAGCCCAAGCCCAGTTTGGGCTATCAGAGGTTCCTCCTTCCCCTGCCCCCTCCCTCTCCCAGAACCTAATCCCACTTCTCAGTTGAGAAATCCATTTGGGGTATGGGTCAGGGAGTGGGGGGAAGGCAGTCTCCTGACCCACTGGAAGTAAACAGAACCCTGTGGCTTCACTCAGCATTACCAGACCAAGACCTGCCCTTTAGCCCCCTCTGCCCTCCAAGGCACTTGCTCTCAGGAGACACTGTTGATTCCTTTGGAGAAGTTCAGCCATGGGGACTTGACCCAGCTTTTCCTCTGCTGCCACCTGGCTGGGGGAGACTGCCCCCTATCTGTGGGCTCTGGGAATTGCCGCTTCAACCCAGCACACCCAGCAACCCCAGACCCTGCACCAGCAGGATGTGTACCGAGTCGTCTCTCCCAGAGAGGCTAGGGTTGTGCTATGGCACCCCTGTGACCAGGGCAATGTGAGCACTCACAGGACAATTGCTCAGAACATGGCAGGACATGGTGGTGTTAAAAGTTAGTCTATGCTGAGCTGAAGGACAGGATGAAGGCCACTGGCTACACAGAATCCAAACCTTAGTGTGACTTGGTAGGAGGTTCTCTCCCCTCATGGTCCTTGCCCTGTTGTATATCAGTCAGGAGTAACGAAATGTCCCTTTTTGTCCTGCTTGGTGGGATGAACAGTACCTGGGTGTGTGTTGCCCATGGTCATTGCCCCTGGCTTTTATGTTTAGGAGCAGAAACTAAAGCCAAGCCAAAGACTTAGCAGCCAGGAGCCTGAAGTAGAAAGGCCAGCAGATGTCTTAGCAGGCTGGTGGCCTCATTCACTTGCCTGGAAGTGACCTACAAGGCTGCTTTCTATTTTGCTTTGTTTTGCTTCATTTTTTGGTTTTCTAAAATGACCAGCAAAGTTACTCTGAGCTACTTCTAATCAACTCTTGTTCCCATGGCCTAGTCCTTGTCCCCATTAGCCAGTGGGAGTTCCAGCTGAGAACACCGTGCCATAACAGTTCCACCTTAAGAAAGCTGCCAGACACCCCCTTAAGTATGCCATTTCCCAGCATTCCAGGCTCTGTGTTGATCCTCATTTCCTGTCTTTTTTTCTCCTCCCCCACCTACACACACACACACACACACACACACACACACCCCTCTGCTGCCTGCCCTGCTCAGAGCCGGGAAATGGCTGTGAGAGAAAGGGGCTCAGACCCAGCCACTCCTGGTGCCCTTGCATTTCCCTGCCTGGAACCTGGATTTATCTAAATAACATACAAACTCTGAAATGGGGGCACTTGGGGCTGTAAGCAGGCCTTGCTTTGCTTTTCTTTGCCTTGGCCTTTGGCTAATAGGAAGCTTAGGCACTTTCACTAGTTGCTTCTCTCCACGTTTGAAAGTCACCATTACACCTGAGAGCCATCACAGCCCCAACTTCCATCCTTCATTCATTGATGTCTGCTTTCCAAGCCCAGACAGACAAGCTTGGGACAACCTGTGCACATTACTGTTATGGAAGGAAGGAGCCTCCGCCTTCCTGTGTTCTCCAGCAAATCTCCATGTTCCTTCTCCCACCTAATGAGTTCCTAAGAAAAGAGGGTGAGAGGAGGGCTGTTAGACATCTGGCCTGGAAGAACTATTCCAAAGAGCCAGATGTGTCCCAGGGAGCAGACAGGGACATTGCAACTCAGGCTTGGGGGCACTGGCCAGCAATTGCCAGTCCAGGAAGCGAGTCCCCAGTGGATTTGGGTGAAGACTCAACACCACGGGGAAAAGGGAAAAAGCTTGTTTTTAAGAAGTCATCAAATCACCAGAATGAAGTCAGCCTTGTCATTTGTCTTTTGCTTTTGTTTATGAGCTTTTGGGTTTGTTTGGCTTTGTTTTTGTTTTGCCATACCAATGGTTTTAATTTTACCAGTCATGTGCTTTATTCTTGTCATTTATGGTTTCTACTTTTGGAGCCCCATTTAGAAAGTCTTTCTCAAACCTCCAAATTATGTAAATATTTTTTATTTTTGCCCCCTGTATGGCCAGATTCTTTCTTACTTATTTTTCCTAATTGAATAATGCATTGTCCTCAAATCACTTATTGAATAATCCATCCTACCCCACTGATTTGAAATGTTGCCGTTAGCCTGTTCACGGACTTACTCTGTGAACTTCACCCATGTGCTATCCCTGCGTAGTACCCACACCCTCCCCAGTCAGTCAGTCTTCTTTACACACCTCTTCAGTATGTCTATCCTTATAGATACACTTTAACAGCTACTCTGATCCTACATCTTGCAGAAAAGTAAAATTGAGCTCCAGAAAACAGACTTTTCCAAGGTCCCATAGACCAGAACTCTTACCCTGTGATACCTCTTTCCTCTTTAATAATCCTTTTCTTTCCTAGGGGCGTTTAACTCCATACACCACTTTCTCATCCCTTATCTTTCATTTCTTATCTCAAGGATTACCCTCAAATGATTGTGGAATAACATTCTCAATTGTGAATAGCTATTGTGAAGTCCACCTTTGGGCACCCACCACTGGAGAACTCTAATCTCAAGGTCCCATGTTTATTTTACCTGACACTTTGCAGGGAATGAGAGCCCATGCCAAGAGGGACCAGGTAAAGCAAAGGGAGTTAGAGGAAAGAAGCTGTTCTCTGAGCATCTTTCCCAGCAAGTCTCAGCTCTGGTTCTCTTGGAGCAGTGGGATTACCAAGTCTCTAGCAACGCATGGTAGAAAAGTCTCAGCTGGGCAAGGCCAGGTGGATACTAGGGCCTGAGCCTAAAAGAGATGTAATGATGGTGTGGCCCACTCCTCTCCACAGATACCTGGGCAAAGAGGGCTGGGCACCGGCATCCTACCTAAAGAAGGCCAAAGATGACCTGCCAACCCGGAAAAAGAATCTGGCGGGCCCGGTGGAGATCATTGGGAACATCATGGAGATCAGCAACCTGTTAAACAAGAAGACGTCTGGGGACAAGGAGACTCCACCAACTGAAGGCGAAGGCTCTGAGGCCCCCATTGCCAAGAAGGAGATAAGCTTGCCCATCCTGTGCAATGCTTCCAATGGCAGTGCCCTCGGTGTCCCTGAGAGGACCGTCTCCAAACTGGCCCAGGGCTCTCCAGCTGTGGCCAGGATTGCCCCTCAGAGGGCCCAGATCAGTAAGCACATCACTGACCTTCAGGTCCTGGCCACAGAGCTCTTTATAGTGGGGGCAGAGAGTACAAGGAAGGCCAGAAGAGAGAGTGGGACCTAAGCTACAGACTGAGGGATCCTGGGCCCTTAGGCTGTCAGCTCAGGTCATTCTCATCACCAGTGGAGAAGGCAGAGGAGTGTGTGGCTGTGCCTCTTCCAGCCGTCTCTCTGAAAGTGATTCACATGAGTGCAGGCTGTTAGCATTGCCCCAACCCTAGAGACCAGAAACAGCCACTCTTCAGAGGAGTGTAGTCCAAGAGAAAGAAGTGGTTTCTTCACACTATAATAAAGATTTTAGGAATCTAGTAGTTGATGTGTAGATGATTTAAAAATAAAGCCCTCAGTTCCCTGCTTTGTCAAGCACCTGCAGGGCTTCTGTTTGGAGTGAGAGATGGTAGGACATCTTCCTGGGACTTAACCAGGAAGTACTGGGTTGGAACCAGGGGTGTGCAACCACTGAGCTACATCCCTAGCCCTTTTTATTATTTATTTTGAGACAGGACCTTGCTGGATTGCAACTTGCAGTCCTCCTACCCCAGCCTCCTGAGTCTCCAGGATTACAGCTCTTCCACCAGTTTCTAGAAACCTGAAAGAATGAGCTGAGACTTTAGCACTCTCCACAAAGTGGTTTCAACAGAGTTTATGCCAAGGATCTCCTTTAGCTGGGCATGGTGGTGCACACCTATAATCCCAGCTGCTGGAGGAAAGCTGTTTTTTCACTTGAGCTCTGACTTTGGTTCTGTTGGCCCTTGTGCATGAAACCTTTTAGATATCAGCTGGGAAGTTGTCATTAGGTGTCCCTTCTTGCCTAGCTCTGTGCTAGCCTCTAAGGATTTAGAGTGAGCAAAAAATAGACATGCTGTTGCTCATTGCCTGAATGGAATTACTAAAGCCATGTCTCTTCTTCTAGGCTCCCCAAACCTAAGGACAAGACCTCCACCACGCCGAGAATCCAGCTTGGTATGTGTGCTGAATTTCTACTCCCTTTTTGTTCCTTTTCTGGGGCTGCTCTCTAGCAGCTCTGATTAAGAGGCTGTCTTGCTGCAGAGCCTACTGCCTAAAGGTTTTCCAGGGCTCTTCTGGGGCTTCCAGCTTTGGGGGGCTGGAGGCACGGAGGGAAGCCTGTAGATCCCGGCCTTTCTGGGGGCCTGGCTGGACTGTTTATAATCGGAAATGCACTGCGCTCCACGGCTAAATAAATCCATCCCAGCCACTGCACTGGCAGACATAAACATTTAGACTGGCCGGCAGCAATGTCCAACCAGGGCATTGCCAGGAGCTGGAAATGGGGCTGCTGTCCATGTTGCCTGGAAGACTTTCAGCTTTGCCTTGCTCAGGAATGCCTGGTGGATGTGGTGGATGACAGAGTCTGGGAGGGCAGAGGGCAGATCTGTGAGTGGGGAGTTGCAAGGACAGGCTCACACCAAAGTTTATAGAGTGTCCCCACTGCTAGGTTCCTGGCTCTTATGGGTAGGGTTTCCTGGTGACCAGCATCTCAAGCAGGTAGATGTGCAGTCGGTCTAGGTCTTGGGGGACCCAAATGGTGGTGGCAAGCTGAGAGTCCTGGAACAAAGAACTGTCATCAGGGCTGTGGACAGATTGGAGCTTCAATCTGCCAGGCATGGCTGTGCGTTCTACTTCCAACATGTTGATGCAGAGACCCTAGGCAAGTCACTTATCCTCCTCAGGCTTCAATTTCCTTATAAGATAGGTACAGTCCTAGCTATCTCTTAGGGCTATCCTAAGGATAAGAAGCGATGCATAGGGCTGGCAGGCAATTTCTATTTCCCATATCAACTTGACTACGGGGTAGAATCTTCTGGTTTACGGGAAAAGATGCTAAGGTCACACCTGGGCTTAGCAGCAAATCACTGTGATCAGTGACATCTGCCCTTAGAGAGGGGATAGCATCAGTCCATGGAAGAGGAGACCTCTGTACATATAGGGCTTGGAAGATTTTGTTCCTTCCTTGCCCTAGCTATTGGCTTTCTTTTCCCCATGGGCTTACAACTGAACAATGGATTCTGCTTCCCTCCCATCTCTTTTAACGCAAGCTAATTATTTTCAGGCAGACTTAATTTGTGTGAGAATGGGCTAATTCCTTCCACACACCAAATTCCGGGTTGCTGAGACAGGGCCACCGTCCAGGTAGGTTCTGAATCTAACCTGGCCAGGAAGCACAGGATCACAGAGCCAGGCACTGGGCAAGGAGGGTTGACTGATTCACACCCAGTCCCTGAAAACCAGCTCCCTCCCACCCTCATTCACTGTGCTCCAAGACAGCTCTGTTTTGTTTTGTTTTTTGGTTTGGTTTTGATTTTGGTACTGAATTCAGAAGCACTCAGCCACTGAGCCACATCCCCAGCCCTATTTTGTATTTTATTTAGAGACAGGGTCTCAAGGAGTTGCTTAATGCCTCACTTTTGCTGAGCCTGGCTTTGAACTCACAATCCTCCTGCTTTAGCCTCACGAGCTGCTGGGATTACAGGCTTGCTCCACCGCACTCAGCTAACAGATCTGTTTTGATTGACAGGATTGGGATTAGGACATGAGGGTTTCAGGGGTGTTGACCTTTGGTCTTTGAGCTCTTCCTATGTCCCTTGCTGGACTGAAAGTTATCTACATATCTCAGTAAGTCTCTTAATGACCCTGTTATTAGTTCCATTTTGTAGATGAGGAAACTGAGGCTCAGAGAGTTGACATCAAGGGCCTCACACACAGCTGGTAAAATACTGGGACTGGAGCCCAGCAGTCTTCTAGGTCTTCCAATCACAGAAAAAGGGGGAGGGAGTGAGGGAGTGAGGGAGGCGGTGGTGGGGATCTACCCTGAGACTGAAAACAGTTGCCTCCTGCCACAGCACAGCTGCTTCCCCCTCCTCATCTCTTCCCTCCTCCCCCCTCCAGTTGGTTTGCTTTAACCCCTTCTGTATGAAGTAGGTCACACACACCCAAAGCCCATTCTAATCAGTAGAGGCTAACTGAAGCTAGGATCCACAAGGGCATGTTGTCCATTGGGGTTACTGTTGGATGCCCGGCATCTCAGATCAGCTTCTGGCACCTGGGAGCCACTAGCAAATGGTAGTAGCATGAACAAATGAGGCCCACGTTAGCCTGGAACCATGAGCTGGGGCAAAAAAAAAAAAAACCAAAAAGTGTCCTTGACTGTGGAGTTTAGATGTTGCTGTACAGGGGTCTAAAAGGCACTTGGGACCTCAGTGTGTTCTGTCTGCCTTGGAGACAGTGTCCTGAGTTCTCATCGGGGCTTCCCTAACCTTTTGGCACTATCAGGATGAACAGCTGAAGACTTCTCCCCAACTCCACTGCCCCTTGCACTCCCACCTCAGCCTCCTAGAGATGGTGAGCTCCCAGGCCCCGCCTGACTGCCAGGCACCCCACCTGCAGCCCCTTACCTTTCAGCTCAGGAGGGAGTCGCTCCTCTCCGGGGGGCAGTGCATGCATTTTGTCAGAGAATTTCTCTGCTTTATCGTTTTCATTTTGGGATCCAACTATTGAGGCATCTGAAAACTGGCCCTCCAGAGATGGAAGCATAGAAACTCTAATATTAAGAGTAAGCATCTGCCAGCTCAGACCAGTCTCAAGTGAACCCTAGGTACCGCTGGAATCTCCTCAGGAGCGCAGCCTCTTGGGGATCAGCCCTGCAAGCGAGGACAGATGCCTGCGGGGCCAGCTGCTGTCCAGCTGGTCCAAACAGCCACACGCACATCCCCCAGCTGGAACGGGCACCGGTCCTTGGCCTTGTCGCCTCCCTGGTTAGCGGGATTTTGCTCAGTGTTCTCTTTGCACTTCAGGGGTTCCAGCTGCCGAAGCCACCAGAGCCCCCTTCTGTCGAGGTGGAGTACTACACCATTGCCGAGTTCCAATCGTGCATCTCTGACGGGATCAGCTTCCGTGGTGGACAGAAGGCAGAGGTGAGCCTTGGCCAGGGTTTCACTCATTGTGGACAAGGCCTGCATTTCCCATTTTATGTCTTGCTAGCAAGGTTCCTGGGACAAGAAGGGATGGTACAGAAACATGCCCCACAGTGAAGAGCACTTGCCTAAAGCTGGTCAGGGCCACAGTAGGGACTAGAAACACGGATGTGTGCCTCCACCTGTGCGCACTCATGGTGCCAGAGCGTGGGTGGGAGCTGAGAATGGATGCCTCAAAACAAAAGGCTGCTATGAGCACACAAGCTCCGAGGACAGGGATTAAATAAGATCCAACTCATTTTGTTTTTATGATGGCAGGGCTTCTCGGAGCCTAGGATAGGGTGGCACCCAGTCTATCATAGTGGTATTGCTGGGCCTGCTGTTTGTCCCTACAGCCTTTTCCTCCCAGGAGCACTGCAGGGGCCTGCACCCCACAGAACCCACATCGCGAAGTGCTGTTGTTGGGAGACTGTGGTCCAGGCCGGTACAGTAACAACATACTGAAGCCCCAGTGTGGTCACATCTGCACCACAGGACCTCTGGCCTTTGATGCAGTCACTTCTTTCCCCCCAGGTTTTGAGTAATTGTCTCTAAAAGGGGTACGAGACCCTGATATGTACCCCACCACCACCACAACTGGCCTCCTAGCATTAAACAATTCTACACACACACACACACACCACACACACACTTGGGAAACCTTACAAGACTCCAGTGGATGGCTGCAACCATGGACAGTATCAAACCAAACATATACCGTTTTTTCCTGTATAGTCACAGTCGTGATAAAGCTGAACATATAAATTAGGCAGAGTAAGAGATCAACAATACCAACTAATAAAATACGACAATTACAACAATATACCATAATAAAAGTTACTTAAAACTTATGAATTGTATATTTCTGGAATTTTCCAGTTAATGGACCACAGGTAATGGCATCCTTGGAACACAAAACCTTGGCTAAGGGAAAACGACTGTACTTCATGTTTTATTGCTGAGCATGGTGTTCCAGGGGACAGAGAAGATTGTGACTGGTTCGTTTCTCTGGAGTAGCTTTGTATGGCCATGCAGTTAAATCCGAGAGACATGTGTGAAGCTGTCAGATTCACTGGGCTTCCTCTGCCGGCTGCAGAGCAGACACCCCAGCATGAATGTTTTCAACCCCGTGTCTGGAACTTGGAACTATTTTCAAGAGAAATCATTCTCTCTAGTTCTAGGGTTTCCAGAAAAGCCTACAAACTTAGAATGTAGGTTTGGTGGGGCTGCAGAGGCATGGTCTCCAAAGAGCTCAATTTGTCGTTCTCCACTCTCCCTCTCTTCTTTCCTTCCCCCCACTCCATGGTGCCAGTGTTTTCATGCTCCCCAGCCCCAGAAGTCTTCCTTGGGACCTTTCCCTCCACAAGTGTCCCACAATCCCAACTTATCTTCCCTTTACATTCCCCAGTTCAAATGAACCCCAGCACAACCAGCAGCTCATTCTGGTCATTAGCCCATCTTAGAAGTCAAGGAGGAAGCTCCTTGAACTAGTTTATAATAACATGGAAATGATTGAATAAAAGCCCCTCACCCTTTCTACAGGAAGGCATTCAACCCAAAGAAGTCTCAGGTCATGGAATCTCAGTAGGATTCTACAGTGAGATGACAGTAGTCAGGGGACACTGGGAGATGTTTTGCCAAGAGGCTCTGGCTGAGGCCTGTATGTCCCATCTCAATCTATCTGTGACTTCCCTGAGACACCCTTTCAAGGGCCTCCCAGGGAGGACCTAGGAATATTGGGGGTGGGAGGAGGACTGGGTAGTGGAATGGTGGTGATTCTTTGTACATCTGGTTCCTTGGCAAGTAGGGCTTTGTAGGGACTGGGAACAGCGTGATAGCTTAGGGGAAGTGGAGGAGGTCTCTTAGAGGAGGCCAGCTCAATACAGACTTGGAAGGTTAGGGGACAGTAGAAACCCCTCAACCAGGAGATGTTAGAGGCAGGGTTTAAATTCTGATCTGTCATTTACTGCAGTGGGTCTTGGGCCACTTTCTCAAGGGCTCAGTTTCCCATCTGCAAAGCGGAGGTGATGGAGCCCAGTGTGAGGCCCCTCACCCGGGACACCACAAGGTTCCAGAGACCCTCTCAGCTCACTGGCCTGCCACCTCTTCCTCCCAGGTCATCGACAAGAACTCAGGCGGCTGGTGGTACGTGCAGATCGGTGAGAAGGAGGGCTGGGCCCCCGCGTCCTACATCGATAAGCGCAAGAAGCCCAACCTGAGCCGCCGCACGAGCACATTGACACGGCCCAAGGTCCCGCCGCCAGCACCCCCCAGCAAGCCCAAGGAGACCGAGGAGGGTCCCGTGGGTACCAACGAGAGCCAGGATTCCCCACTGAAGCTCAAGTACGAGGAGCCCGAGTATGACATCCCCGCCTTTGGCTTTGACTCCGAGCCGGAGCTGAATGAGGAGCCCACAGAGGACAGAGGCTCCGGAGACCGGAAGCCTGCCCAGCCCCGTAGACCCTCACCTGCCTCCTCCCTGCAGCGGGCCCGCTTCAAGGTGGGCGAGTCTTCAGAAGATGTGGCCCTGGAAGAGGAGACCATCTATGAGAATGAGGGCTTCCGGCCATATGCAGAGGACACCCTGTCGACCAGAGGCTCCTCTGGGGACAGTGACTCCCCAGGTGGCTCCTCACTGTCCCTTGCCAGGAAAAACTCGCCCAAGTCGGGCTCCCCAAAGTCATCGTCGCTCCTAAAGCTCAAGGCAGAGAAGAACGCCCAGGCAGAACTGGGGAAGAACCACTCCTCGGCCTCTTTTTCCTCGTCCATCACCATCAACACCACCTGCTCCTCCTCTTCCTCCTCTTCCTCCTCCCTGTCAAAGAACAGTGGTGACCTGAAGCCCCGCTCTGCCTCGGACGCAGGCATCCGTGGCACTCCCAAGGTCGGGGCCAAGAAGGACACTGATACGAGGGCTGGGCTGACCTCCTGTGCCCGGGCCAAGCCATCTGTCCGGCCTAAGCCCTTCCTGAACCGGGCAGAGTCACAGAGTCAAGAGAAGATGGACATCAGCACTTTACGACGCCAACTGAGACCCACAGGCCAGCTCCGGGGGGGCCTCAAGGGCTCAAGGAGTGAGGATTCAGAGCTGCCCCCACACACAGCCTCCGAGGGGCCCAGTGAGGGGGCCAGGAGAGGCTCAGCCGACATCATCACCCTCCCGGCCACTGCTCTCCCGTGTACCCCCAAGAAGGAGTGGGAAGGGCCAGCCACCTCCTACGTGACATGTAGCGCCTACCAGAAGGTCCAGGACTCGGAGATCAGTTTCCCTGCCGGCGTGGAGGTGCAGGTGCTGGAGAAGCAGGAGAGTGGCTGGTGGTATGTGAGGTTTGGGGAGCTGGAGGGCTGGGCCCCTTCCCACTACCTGGTGCCCGATGAGAACGAGCAGCCCAACACCCCTGGCAAAGAGCAGGATGTGCTAAAGAGCAAGCAGAATGAGGGCAAGTCAGACAGCCTGGAGAAGATCGAGAGGCGGGTGCAGGCGCTCAACACCGTCAACCAGAGCAAGAGGGCCACACCGCCTATCCCCTCTAAGCCCCCTGGAGGCTTTGGCAAGACATCAGGTGCTGTGGCGGTGAAGATGAGAAATGGTGTGCGACAGGTAGCAGTCAGGCCCCAGTCGGTGTTTGTGTCCCCACCACCCAAAGACAACAACCTATCCTGCGCCCTGCGGAGGAACGAGTCACTCACAGCCACCGACAGCCTGAGAGGCATCCGCAGGAACTCCTCCTTCAGCACAGCACGCCCAGCGGCCGCGGAGGCCAAGGGTCGCCTGGTGGAGCGGGCTGCCAGCCAGGGCTCCGACTCACCCCTGCTGCCCACACAGCGCAATGGCATCCCTGTGTCCCCTGTGCGCCCCAAGCCCATCGAGAGGTCCCAGTTCATCCACAATAACCTCAAAGATGTGTACATCTCTATTGCAGACTATGAGGGGGACGAGGAGACCGCAGGCTTCCAGGAGGGGGTGTCCATGGAGGTACTGGAGAGGAACCCCAATGGCTGGTGGTACTGCCAGATCCTGGATGACGTGAAGCCCTTCAAAGGCTGGGTGCCCTCCAACTACCTGGAGAAAAAGAACTAACCGAGATTGTGCAGTCACTCCAGCCTCTGTGCCACTGTACCCGCCACTGGATGAGCAGTGACATGCAGACCAAAGGGGAAGGACAAAATGGGAGGGGGTGGGGGAAGAACGACATTAAGCCCTGCAGATGTGGGACCTGAAAGATGGCCCACCTCCCAGCTGTTGCCTGGAAGGGAGGATACATTGAATAGGGGAGGGAATGACCTGGAACCCAGAGATGAAAAAGCTGGGACCTACGTGTGCACTTTGGTGACTTCATTGATGGACTACATGTCATTTGGGACAGGCCATGTGGGAAACCCCAATTGTGCCTTTGCTGCAAATCTGGAAAAGATGTGGTCATAGGGGGGCCTCCAGCATCCTGCCCGTTGGGCTGTTTTGGTGGCTACCATGTTGCCACCAGAGGTAGCCTTTGTGTTGTCATTATCCGTGTTTGTGGATTGTGCTGTTTCCCAGGGATTGCCACCACCCACCATGGCTGGGTGCATATGAAGACCCCACAGGCCCTGGGACTTGGAGTTGTCTCCTGAGCTCACGTCTCTCTCGGGGCCAGGCCACTATCAGTGTCTGGGAGTTAAAGAAAACACAGTTCCCATGTGCCACAAGAACTACCTTCTTAGCTGTCATTGCCCTGGCCTTGAGAAGAGAGTCCGCCCTCCTTGGGGTACCCCATGGAGGACACAGTGCTGGAGTTTAGAGAGGGTAGGGGAAGCCATCAGGCTCTCCGTCATCAGCACAGACTACTTGGGTATTTTTGGGTGAGCAGTTCCTTTGCATGTTTCGGGAGAGGTTTGTTGACTTGGGGTTTATATGTCAGGCCTTTGGTTTGGGTCTTATTTTAGGGGTTGTTTGGGCACCTTGGGGGGTCAGCCTCAAATGGGAACAGAAGGGGTGGAGGGTGGGCTTTTCTGTTGTACTCTGTGGAGGGGTGTTTTGTTTCGTATTTGGCTTCCCATTCTCCCCTCCATAAGCCACGTCGTTTCGTTTGGTTTCCACTGTGTGGACTTTGCCTGCGCGGCACTTGCCGGAGGGATTTGGGGCTGGGTAAGCCCAGGTCCCAGTCTTGGCAAAACAGAGAAACTGTCCTTCTGGTTCCTGCCCAACCTCGGTGGGGCAAAAACCCTCCCCGGGAGGGAGGAAGGTGTTGTTAGGAGCCAGACCTTTGGAGAGAAGGCAGCGCCCAGGCTGCTGGGTGGCTGCCATTCTGTGTATGTTCTCCCACCGGGGCAGGGCCGAAAGCCTTACAGAGACTGCGGAGAAGCAGCCGTGGCCCCCACCCTGGGTGGAGGGGACCCCAGCTGGGCCTCCTGGGTCAGACTGGAGCAGACACCACCAGCCACTCCTCTGGCCTACTGGCAATGCCACAGTTGCTCGCGAAGAAGGAGGACCCTGTGCCTGGAGCCAGTCTGGTCTTCCCGGGGGCAGTGCCCCAGTGAAGAGAGAAGCAAGAGAGTGACATTTGCTGCAGTCTTCTGTCAACTTTGGGTTGTTTTTCCGTTGTTGATATCTCAGAGGGACTCTCCAGAAAGAAGCCCAGCCAGCTTCTCCAAGGACTCACCCTTTGTTGGGAGTGGATTTCCGCACGTGCCTTTGATTTCAGACAGACCAGGCTTCACAGCCACTGAATGAGCTGCCAGAATCACCAGACTAAGGGCTGTGGTTTCCTACAGAGGAGGGAAGCCCTGCCCTCACCTGCTCCCCCGAGCAGGCCTTCACCCTCTCCCCCCACCTCCAGGATCCCCGAGGCCTTGCCTGGGATCCCCGAGCCCTCGCCCCTCGCCACACACTGATCCTGGCAGCTGTAGCCAACTGCTCGCGTTCTTTGTCAGAGGGCCGCGGTGAGACTGTTTTGTTTCCTTTTGTTTTGTTCGTGAGTTTGTTTAAAATCAAAATTAGATATTTTCTTCTGCTGGACAGTATTAAATCGAGCAGGATGTTGAGTTAATCTGCTAGATTGCAGTACTAATGGTAGTGGATTAGTGTCTTCATATTAATATTATTTTTACTTATTTGAACAATAATGATAAAGAAGTGGTTCATTATTTTTTAATTAATGCACTTTAAGGTGGAATGGAAAGAAACCCAGAGAGCAAAGTGCATTACTTAAAGATGCAGTATATACTTTTCTCATTTTTAAACAGCACATATTTATTAAAAGAAAAAAAAGTAATTTATGATTATTTAAAATAAAATTTAAAAGTAGAGTGTCTGTCGGGTTAAAGGACCTTCCACATAGCTGCCTTCCTGGGGAGGGCCCGTGGCCTCGCTCCACAGATGTCCGCTCTGAGCCAGTTGAATCACTAGCACACCACCGGCCAGGCCCGGAGGGAGCACAGCACATGGTGGCTGCCAAGTACAGAGCATCTCAGTTGGACTGGACCAACCACAGTGCTCCCCAGAGCCTGCCTCCCCTGCCCCACGTGTGCATCTGCCCCGTCAGGCTCTCTACCACCCACCAGTCCCCCAGCCCCTCAAGGACCCCCTCTCCTTGATTGCCAGTGCCCTGAAGCCAGAGAGTCATTAAAAAGCAGGGCTGGAAGGGACCCTGGAGGTCGCTCCATCCCACCCCTTCCTGTTACTGCAGCCCAAGGACAGGAAGTGACTTTCTCAAAATCACACAGCTAGTTAATGGCAGACGCCCCACTGCATTAATCCTGTGTCCTTCCCGCCCCCATTATAGCTTATTCTGTGGTCGTCATGTTTACATTGTGACATCCAGCCCCAAGGATGGCTGGGAGTTGCTCAGGCATCCAGGAAAAGTGGGAAATGCTGCCACCTGGTGACATCACGTAGATTTGGGCAGTGAACAGGGATCGCCACGCCCTCGTCTAGACCCCACTCCTGACCCCTCCCCTTCAGCCCCTGCCTCCCAGCACAGCAGAAGCCCTGCAACCCAAAGGATATTAATACTTGAAGTAAGAAGGGTGCATGCCAGTCCTTCTCAGATATGGCCAGGGGGTGCCAAGCCTTGTGCCCCTGGACTCTTAGCCCTACCCTGGGCAAGAGGGCCTTTCCCTAGAGCTACTGAGCTGCTTTGTGACATTGGAGGAAACTGCCAGCAGCAGCGGAGGAGGGAGGGGGCCTGGGGTTCTGACCCACCAGGAGGAAAACCAGATCGGACTAAAAGGAAAGAAAAATGAAATCTCAGCAGTGTCCAAACCTAGTTTTCCATTAGTTGCAATTGAAAATGTGAAATGACATTGTATTGCTGTATACTGCAACTTTAACCATAATGAGCCCTTCTGCGGTCATTATTGAGGTTTATATAATGCCCGAAGTTGCATCCTTTGGTGCTTTGTTTTTCTATTCAGTTTAAAGACCTTTTTCTTTTATTACAAGGGAAAAAAAAATACGTCTTCATCTCTCTCCCACCTTGTCCTTCTTTGTCTCGGCAGGCCTGGCATGTTGCCTGGCTCCTCTGTGCTCAAGAGGAAGCTGGAAAGGGGCACCCCTGAGCAGCAGGTGTGCGGTCTGCCTTGGGGTTCCTCTCCACCCAGCGGGCTTTGTTTGCCAGGCTTCAGCCTGTCCAATCCCCGCCTGGCTCCAAAGATTTCTCTCTTCCTCTCTTCTCCATCTTGACGAAGGCATTATATAGAATCGTTGTAATCACTTTCAGATGTTAGAGCAGCATATTTTACTGGCATTTGTATCCATCGCTTTCCTCAGTAAGGCATGTTACTACTTTCATCATCTTAAGGAAAAAAGACAAGGGAATTTCGATCCAACGTTATTTTCATATTACTAGTACTTGCAGAGTAGGCGTAGAACTATTTAAGTTTAGATTTTGGTTTGGTAGTTTTGTTTTTAAGGGGAAAAAATGAAATAGCCCCTACTTTTCCTGTTTTTGTATTTAACTAATATATTATTTCTTTAAGGTTACTCACTTCCCCTACCCCTTTCAAATACTTTGCATTCTCAATTGAAATGAAAACAATCTGAGAGACAGGAAAAGTGCAATATTACCAAGAGGGTTGCCAGGGCTTATTGGCATGGTGGAGAAAGACCCCATGGTCCAGTCTGCAGAAAGTTGGAGGGGGACTGCTGGGAGGAATCGGAACTGTGGAACTGACAGGTGGGCTTTGGGGTTTGATGTTTTAGCCCTCTCCCTCTCCTGCTTCCCTGGCAAGATGGTAGGGGGTCCCCACCAGAGGGCAACCCCTGTTACTATTGGGTATCATCCACCCGGAAGAAAGGGATTCAGGGAAGAGGCGTGGGGGCTCTTGACCTCCTGGGCCCAGTCTCCAGAGCAGAGTGAGGACATCCAGGGACTGTTCCTTGTTTTCATTTCCATTGTTTCCAGCCAGCTGCTCAGAGAGACCTGTCCTAAAAATGCCTCCCAGCAGCCCTCTACCCCATTCCCCCTGCCCCCAGTCTCCTGATGTTTGGGCTGTGATCCTTTTGATGTATGTCTGAATCTTTCTAAAACTATGAAACCTCAGTTCAGTTTATGGGCAGGAAACCTAGATGTAACCAAACCCATCTGGAGGGTGTGGGCACCGAGGCCTACCCCAGGGAGATGGAATTCCCGCAGACCTGCAGCAGGGCCCAGCACTGAGCCCAGCTGCCCATTCATCTCAGCGACTTCAGCCTGAGCAGCAAGCCCTGCCTGTGCTCCATACCCAGACAGTCTGCGGGAGTTCTCGGAGAAGACTCAGAGGGGTCTACTTAGGTCTCTGCAGACAGATGCCCCCACAACAGGCACCAAGCCAGATGCCTCCTTTCTTGGTGCTGATAGAGAAAGTGGCAGGCTGGGAAGTCTCCTGGGGTCCAGACCAGGAACTCTGCCCCTCAGGGCAGCAGGCATGCCCTTGCTGGTTTGTCCCCTCCACCTCCAGTACTGTACGTTTGCTGCTCCAACCCCATATTTGGTGAATTTCTGTACAGACATGGATCTCTGTGCCCAGAGTAGGACTCAAGCCCCTGTGTGAGTCTCCCTTGGAATGACACATCCACATAGCCAATCATCTTTGAGAATCTTGATGCAGAGCTCTCTAGAAAGAGAACTGTCCACATCGCTAAAAAATTACGATTCCCTCACTTTTTTGAGGGTTGTGAGTTGAGTGTGTGTGCACACATGTGTGCATGCATGTGTGCGTGTGCGTGTTGGTAATTTCCCGCTTGAACTAATAACATGGGGTTAGAGAAAAAGAAAGAAAGAAAGAAAAAAAAAAAACACCGGGCAAGCTGTCTCCACTGAAAAGTCCTTGGCATTGGGCAGGTCCCAAGGGACTCGCAGCTTCTGGCATCAAGTCTGTGTGTCATTCATACACACAATTTTTGGCTGGAGAGTGCAATGTGTCTTTTTTTTTTTTTTTGTAATAATATTATTATTTAGTTGGAAACTTCACACTGGCGTTATCAGGTCTAGCAGAAGCAGCCTAGGCCATCGTCCCAGGCTCCAAATGAAGATGTGGAAAAGAGATACCACTGGGTGTGGAAGTGTTGAGGTGGTTCCATTAGGTCACCGACCTGCAGACGAGAGTCACCTTACAGGCTCCCACCTCTCACCCTGTGAGTCATCAGTCTGAGATTCCCTGAGACAAGCACTGCTGACCCTTTGGTTCTCATTTCTGAGGGCAGGCAGAGTGGGCGGGGTGAGAACTGATTCTCAGTGTGCACAGCAAGACCTGCGCATGCGGACACCGGCTGAATATGCCAGGAAAGTAGCGTGGAGGGCTCCCCTGGACCTGACCGAGCTTTTTGGCTAAATCTCCTCACTGAGGCTGTGCCATATTTCTCTGTGGTTCCCAAGCTCCACGATCAGAGCCAGTGAGAGGACAGGGTCAGTAACTTACAGCCTTAGGGGAAAGAGCCCCAAGTTTTAACTTCTCTCCAGCTTTGTCCTACATGCCTGGAATCCCCAGGCCACAAGGCCCAGGATGGTGCTTATAGACTGGGTCAAGGGCTTCACCTTCCAAGGCCTTGATCCCAACCTACCTGTAAGGCCAGGATTCGCATGCAGTCCTCGCTCCCCTATTCCATCTAAATCTCATGTTTGCACTTGACAATCAGCACCCTCTCCCTTCCCAGTCCTAAAACTGAGTGGCCTTTGAGAGTGGGGTCCCCTGTGCTGGAGGCCCCTGCCTTGCTCCCAGATCCACCCTGGCCCATGGGCTAGGCCTCAAGAGGTGTGTGTGAGAGAAAAGTGATTCAGGGCAAAAGGGTTGATTGAGCACGTTGAAGCCAGTGAGAGGCACGTTGGCAAGAGTGTGTGCACGTTTGGGGTGGCTGGGACTTCCCGTCCCTTCACCAGGAAGGAAGCTTCCAAAAGAGGATATCTTCCAGACAGAAGAAGGTGTAGGAGGGCTGAAAGAGGGCTCGGAGGTTTGTTTTCGTCTTTATTTATTAGAAATGAGGAAGAGGTGGATGGTGAGTGTTTCAGGAAGAAAAGAGAAAGCAGGTAGACAGGAAGCTTCATGATCCAACACACAAGGGTCCAGTCAGAGCTGGAGGTGGGACAGTCTTCGAAACCTAGCCATAGAAGAAGCTGGCCAAAGGAAACTACCATTCACTGGGTCACAAGCTGGGTCTCAGGGAATGGTTACTGATCGACTTCATGGGGAAGGGGTGCTGCAAGCTGTTTCCAGGAGAGTTACTTTCATTTCCCAGGTTCCCTTCTGAGTCTGTCCACTACCCTTTGCCTATTCCAGAGCCAGTCTCAAACTTTACAAATCAGAACAGTGACCATGACAGGCCATGCAATAGGGATCTGCCATCCCAAACTGGACTCCACCTGGGAGGAAGGTGGCCTCACTCATCTTTCTGTTGATACCAGTTGTTCCAAAGGCACTCTGTTGGACACCGGGGGTGGTTCCATTTGCAGAGTTGGCCTCCCTGGTATGAAGTAGACCAGGTGAGATACACACCCACCCGTGGATATGTGCTCTTCCATTTTTTAGTGGCTTCTAACTAGGGCACACTGTTCTTAGAGTTTATTCCATTCTTGCATTTACAGCTGTTCTCTGCAGTAGGTTTTCTTTAAATGCAGGCTGCCAGATGGGGAATGGGTATCCCTGCCAGGTACCGACAGGTCTACAGGAAGGTGACTTCTCAGCATGACAGAGTGGCCATCCCGGAACCAGGGTCTGAAGTGAAATGGTGGGTGTCACTGGGCTCCAGAATTGCAAGGAACTCCTAGTGGTGTCTACTCACCCCACCCAGCCCTTAGTGGGCTCTTAGTGGGAGAAGCCCGTCCTCTGGGTTTTTCCCTCTTCCGCCTCAGCAGAGAAGCTGGAGAGAAGGGCAGTAAGTGCAGTGCCGTCAGGGTGGGTGCAGATCATCCCAGGATCCATGGTGGTGCTAAACTATCTCCATGTTTCTGATATTTTTAATAGTGAAGTTTTTTTTTTATCTCATCACAAAAATGCAGTGTCCTTGGGGAAGGGACTCAGCCCCTTGGCCTGCCACTTTCCAGGTGTCCTTTATCACTTTGACGGGACTCTTCGGTCTGCAGAGATGCTGTCTTGGCATGCTTCTAGACTGTAAGATTTGGGTTGTTTTGTTTTGTATTTTGTTTATGTTTACATGCATCTTGTATTTCCCTAAAAACTAAATAAAGTTTTTTGACCTTTTTAACTGTACATAAATCACCTAATTCTCCCTCACTCAGCCGGATAGCAGAGGTCCCTCTATCCCAAACTCAGCACAGACTCCAGAATCCCAGGCCTCTGAGAGGACTCAGGAGGGGGATGTATGTCCCTACTATGAGAATCAGACAAATTTCCCCAGCCCCATCCATGCCTCAGGGGTGGCCAAGCTTGGGCCTCAGCTTGAACCCCTGAACCCACCTATCTGTACTGAACTGCAGTAAGCAGAGCGGCATGGTCCTGGGTTCAAGACCAGGCTGATCCTGGGAGGCCAGGATACAGGGTGGGTAGGCAGATATCCCATGTGCCTCTGAGGCCTGGCCCTGCCAAATAAGTGCAATTTCAAGGTGGTGTGCCCACACCTTGGGGTCAGTTTGGCTGTCTTCCTACCGCCCCTGGCTCTTCCAGCTACTCAGATGTGCTTAGCATATCTTAGAAAGTTCCTCCAGGGGTCCCTGTCCAGTGACTTTCCTTTTCTCCCCAGCTGTACCACCAGTGTGGTGTAGGCCTCTGCACCCACCAATAAGAAAATAGTTGAGCTTCAGCCACTGGAGAGGCCTGAGCTTAGGGAGGACACAGCCAGCCCTGCTCACCTGGAAGGAGGACCTGTCATTCCCTCACTTTCCCCTAGGTGGTGCCACCACCCCACAGGCTCCTATCCAGGTTGGGCCTGCTCAGCCTTGAGAAGCCCAGCATCCTCCTGGGCTCCCACTGCATGGACCACACCCTGCTCCCACAGACCCAGGCTTCTGAGGCCACCAGGAGAACCAGGGCTTCTCGCTTCCAACTTACAGGGCTCACCAGGTACCATGGCCCCTGCTGAACAAGCCACAGGTATTGTTCTGGCCCCACAACTCCTGGGAGCCTGGCCTGATTGTCTCAGCCACCTTGGGGCCTCAGAGGCCCACTGTTTTCTCCCAGAGCCACACTTTGGGTAACCCCACCCACACATGTGTATGCCCACATACACACGGGCCCTCCCTCTCAGCCTCCACAGCACAGCAGAGCCCTCGGGCTGGTAGAAATCACCTTTATTCACAATCACAGCGACCCCATGGGGGAGTTCACAAAGGTGTGAGGCAGCAGCTACCCCTGCACTAACAGTGGATGATGGCTTCTCCCCAGCCCCCAGCGGGGCAGCCCCTGCATGCACTTGGCCCTTTCACCTCTGGGACCTGTGCCTGTCTGACTGACGCCCCAGCCCACTCCTGCCGCAGGTCTGAGAGGCAGGGTCCCGGAAGGCAAGACCCAGAGTGGTCCAGGGACTTCCCCAAGGTGCCTGTAAGTCCAGCGCAGGTGCCTGTCTGGCCAAGAGTCCTGTCCCATGCTTCCACCACACCACCTCTTGGCAATACCCCACAGAGAACTCCCAAGAGCCATCCAGAAAGTCTGCCCCCCCAAACAGCCACCTCACACAGGAAGCTGAGGCTCAGGGCAGCCGCCTGGCCAGGGCTAGAGCCCCAGGCTCTGCCGGTCAAGGGAGAGGCTGTCTCTGAGGGTACACTAGAGTCACCTGATGACGGAGGCTGGGAAGCAGGGGGGCTAGGCCAAGACTGCACTGGCCTAGCCCAGAACAGGTGGCCAGGGCTGAGGTGACCACAACCTCAGAACAGGTAGGGCAGGAGCCAGGACCTTGCTCCAGGGTGGAGAGCCTTTCCCAGAGCAGGTTCCCTGCCCTCCTATGACAAGGGTCCCCCGGTCCTTCGCTGGCCCATGCTGGGCTCCCTGCCTGCGCCCTCTTGGAGCACTTGATGTCCTTATGGAAAGGAGACTCCTGGGCCATTTGCGATTCCAGAACCAACCATGATAACCCAGCTTCTGCTCGGGAAGGAAGAGCACTTCATGGTGCTGGGTGACCTACCAGCCCCAGGGCACTGTGGAGGTTCAGTGTGCCTCTCTACAAAATGGACACCGTTGGCCAGGAAGTGGCCCCATTTGGCCCTTTTAGATGGAGTTCCAACTTAGGCTGGCCGTGAGCTTCCCAGACGGGGCCTGGGGAAGATCTGAGTGATGATGACCACTACTGTCCCCGCGCCAGCACCCATATACAGGATGGCATTTCTAGGGGCTCAGGAGATGGGAACTCACCCACAAACCAATAAAACCCACCAACCAAATAAATAAATAAATTAAAGTAAGGGAAAAGGCTGGTCTTCGTTGGGGACCCCCCACCTTCACCAGGAGCCACGGCCCTTCCTTGGCACAGTACAGCCTCTGAGATCGTCCTGGGCCCAGGCCAGCACTGAGATGCGGGAGGACAGGTGGGGGTGGGGGCAGCTGAAGACCTGTGCTTAGAGACCTTCACCAAAGACAAACCTGTCCCCACCCCATACCAAAGGGCACTCCTGCGCAAGGGCAAGGGCGAGATGAATGGGACAGAACCATGGCTGGAAAGGAGTCCTTTCAGCCCAGAAGGGCCAGGGATCCAGAACCTAGAGCCCTCCACAGCCTGGGGTAAGAAGAGTTAACTGGCCTTCTTGTCCCCTGCTGCCAGTCCCAATCAGCAGGGAAGAGGGGAAAGAGAAGGTGGGTCCAGATCAGAGTGAGCAACTCAGGAGCCGCCCACTGTGGGCTGCTGTTGAGCAGGTTGTGCATTGCTCAAGAGTCACTGGCTAAAGGAGAAAATGGAGGCTAAAATCCAGTCCCTACTCCACTGACCCAGCCACATGCCCTGGCTTAGGGCAGCATCTGTCCATTAGAAGATCCACACTTTTTAATTCTCACCAAGGTGCCACATGGGCTACAGGGACCTCCTAGAATCTGCCCCAGACTGGGAAGGTGTAGGACAGGCTGACCTCAGTTTAGCCCCTCGTCATGCAGGGAAGAACTGATGCAAAGAAGGGAAAGACTGGGGAGTGTGGCCTTCTCCCCTCTCTGCCCAGTGATGTGCTTCTGCCCCCGCCTTCCTGCCTCGGACCTGCTCCGTGCCCAAGCCTTCAGGAGCCTCGGGTTCCTGCGTCTAATGGAGGAGGATGAGGAAGAGAAGCGGCCCTGGGCTTGGCCCTCAGCAGCAGCCGGCTGATGTCTACAGAGGGGCCCGCAGGGCTAGGCGCTGCGGTAGGTCTTGATGATGTCCTTGATGGGGCGGCGGCAGATGGGGCAGCAGGCGTGCAGGGCCTTCTTGAGGCGCAGGCCGCAGGCGTAGCAGAGGCACATGTGACCGCACGTGTAGATGACCGTGTCCACCGCGTGCTCATAGCAGATCGTGCACTCGTCACTCCACTGGCCCACGCCCGGGGTCACTGGAGACTCGGGCAGGCTCACCGGTGAGTTGGGGGCTGTCCCTGGACACAAAGGGCACCGGTCAGGAGCAGATGTGGCTGGGTCCCCTGATTTCCCAGGCTCTCCACTCCTGCAGTCCCCAACAGCAGCACACACACAACCATGCACGCATTCAGTTACTCACACGGCCTCCACCCAGTATCCCTGGCACAGGGTTCACGGGAAGGGGGCCCCTGGCCTCTTGCACCCCAATCCATTTACGGAGACCTGCCTGTTCACCCCAACAACGCAACTCCCTGCACAAGGGATGACACTGAACGCAGGGCAGCCCCACTTCTGAACCACTCAGCCCCCAGATCAGGGGCCAGGGAAGCATGAGCAGCAGAGAGGGAAAGAAGGAGGCATGGTGAAGGGAAGGGGCCCCAAATCTAAGGCAGATCCCTCCTGAGCTACCCTTTGGCATTCTCTGTGTACTTTAAAAAAAAATTTTTTTTTTAAAAAACTGCCCACTGGGGACAGGAGAGAGACACCCCGGAAGTCACCACCCCACAGTCCAGCTCCTCTTCACTCCCAGCCTGACAGCAGCTGCACCCCTGCCTCGGCAGGAGCCCTCAGGGGTGACAGTCTGACACAGCACATGGGACTCTACTTACCACCAGCAGAGCTGCCCTGAGGGCCAGAGCTGCACGCGCTGAGCAGGGGATCAGACAGGCGGCTGCCCAGGACACTGGGTGAGGTTGGTGTGGAGGCCGGGGAGCAGGGGAGCGATGGGATGCCTCTGTCGGCCAGGATGGTGGAGCCTGCAGTGAGGGCGGCAGGGAGAGGGGGCTGCACTCACCACCTGGCCTGAAGCGAGAAGGCTGGGGCCTGCCCCAGCGTGGGCTCCCAGGTCTCCGTGGAGTCCCACCTCAGCCCAAGGACTCCAGTCCAAACAATGAAGTCCCACCTTCCTTGCCCCTTGCCGCACCTCCTGTTTAGAGCCCTGTCCTCTTCCCACCATTCCCAGATGTCACCTCTTCGGCACTGATGCAGCCAACACCTCACCTCCTCCCATGTGTCCTACTCTTGCATTCTCCCCCCCTTATCTCCCCTTGTCCTCTCTCCTATCCCCTTGTCCTCTCTCCTATCCCCTTCTTCCCCTCCTTCCCTCCCTCCTTCCTTCAACTAATCCTTTCTGAGGGCCTACAGGGACCAGGCATTGTCTACACAAGCTGCAGACAGAGCCCTTGTCCTTAAAGAGCTAACTGCCCAAGCAGCCTAGTGGAGCTGCCTTCAATCCCCTTTTCTCTGGACAGCCTCAACTCCCCAAAACCACACTGGTCCATCCAGCCATGACCAACCCCACACCCACTACAGATACAGACCGAACCACCACAGGCCAGGGATATTATCCATTCTTTGCCAGGAATCCAGCTCTATTTCTCCAGTTGAACCACAAGCTTTCTTAGAACAAGAACCATCATTCACCTGTGGCTCTCCCAAGACCCTAACAGAATCCCTGCACACAGTCAGGGGCTCAAGGGGGCTTTTTATTATTAGCTCTAACTCAATAGTGTTATTATTCCTAAGCAAATTCAATAAATGTCCAGAGCGCTTCTCTTACTGTGTTGATATCTTTTTAAGACCATCGTCATGTCCCATCAGAAACACACACCTATTTACTTTCCTTGTCTTATCACACTGGCTAGCATTTCTGGAACAGTGTTTCTAAGGCATCTCTACTTATATTCCTATTATTATTTTTTATACTAGGGAGTGAACGCAGGGGATGCTTAACCACAGGTTCTGAATTGCTTAGGGCTTTGCTAAGTTGCTGAGGCTGGCTTTGAACTTGTGATCCTCTTCCCTCAGCCTCCCAAGCCACTGGGATTACAGGCGGGCACCACCATGCCTGGCTATATTCCTATGTTTAATGAGAATATTTCTAATGTTCTGACGATAAGTATGAAATTGGCTGCAGGTCTGGCGGTGCTCATGAGTGAAGGAAAAAGTCTTCCATTCTTAAGTTTACAGAGGCCTTCCACAAAGCCAAACTTTCCTCTGTAAGATCAACAGTGACCCTTCCTACATGGCCACGGATTGGGTTTTCCTTTGGAGTCAAGTGAGTGTCTCACACCACCAATTTGCTGGATGGGATGTCCAATTCTCCAAACAGCTTGGAGCACTCTGTTTAACAGACGGTGAATTCTGGATGGTTACTCTTCTACATCCACTTCGGCTCGCTTATCATTGGCACAGGAAAGTCCTCATTTTATTGTTTTTACTTCCCCTTTGCTCCAGTCTCGTAAGCCTCTTTGGGCAGCACAGCCTTACTGGAAAGCTACTTATCTATTATTAGATGGTACTGACGCAAGAGAGTACCTTGCCCTTATGTAATTTTATTTCTCTGAGAAGCAGTGTCTCCTGGTGAGTGCAGCTCAGTATCTCTTCATCTCAGCTTGAAGGTTTTTTTCTCCCCTATCCATTTCTTTTTATTCCATCCTGAATTCCCATCCTAGCCTGATTCATCTTCCTTCTATCTGGTTTCTTTTCATCTAATCTTTCATTCCTTCCTGATTTATATCTTCCCGCAGCTCTAACTTCTTAGCACCCTAGCCTCTTTTCATTCATTATTCATTTATTTTTCATTTCCTCTTTATTTGCTCTTTCCAGAGTTGGGAGGCCCACTGACTTTATCTGATTTCACAGGCTCTCCACTCTTGCAATCACCAACAGCAGCACACACACAACCATGCACGCATTTAGTTACTCACACGACCTCGACCCAGTATGCCATGCTCAGAGCAGCTCGGACTCACACATTTACACACACAATTCAAACTATCAAGCCTGCTGGGGCTGTGAGGCCCAGAGGGCTCCAAACTTGGCAAAGCCTACTTTGCTTTGTGGAGGGGAGGCAGGGTTGGAGATCAGGGCTGGGGATGTAGCTCAGTGGTAAAGTGCTTGCCTAGCATGTGCCAGGCTGGAGTTCCATCCCCAGCACTGAACAAAAAAAAAAAGAAAGAAAGAAAGCAGATGCCAGGAACCTATCCAAGATCTACAGAATAGCAATCTCTGGAGGAGGGATCCAAGAATCTTCCCTTTACTAGGCTCTCCAGGTGAGGCTAATGAAACAGCGCAGTGTAATGGAAAGCTGGTTAGCAGACCAGAACTGCTCCCTCTGGGGTAACAGAGGTCCAAGGAGACGCTTTGTGGAGAAAAAGGAAAAAATTTCTGATCAAATTAGTTTGGAAAAACTGTACACTATAACCATCATCAACTTAAGATTCTCACCATGTATTAAAGGCTCCGAGAAGTCCTGCAAGAAACACTCATCCCACTCCCCTTTTTAACTCCATGTTTCCCAAACCTTTTAACCACAAGGACCCCTTTTCAAAGAGTACCTATTAACACCTTATAGAACTATCTGGGAAACATGGCTTACACAAATTCACATTCTGCAGTCCATTCAAACTGTGTCCCTCCCCCCAGAAAAGGCAAACCTAAAGCTCTGCAACCCCATTTTCCCCAAGGCCACCTGCTCAGGTGTTCCTCTAACCCCTCAACCCAGGCACCACCCTGCTGAGACACCTGGCTACTGACATACCAAACTTTCATTTAGACCCATGACCATCCTTAAAGGCAGGGATCTTTAGTCCCATATCGCCCCCACACCAAGGAGGACCCACGCCCCAGCACTCACCGAGGATGCGGACCTGCGTGATGGCCCCATGCAGGCCAAAGAGCATCCAGAGAGGCTGCGAGGCGTCCACGCACAGCTGCATGCCAGCGGCCACACCATTGTGGCTGAGGTGCAGCTCTCCGTCGGCATTCACCACCAGCCCCAGGATGTCGCCGCTGTGCAGTGGCCCTGGCACGCGGCATACGGCCCAGAACTCCTTGCGGTCCACCAGGGCCTCGGGGCTGAAGGGCAAGTCGGCTGGCCGCAGTGTGCTAGGGTCGCACGTGGTGACACCAACCGAGAGCGCGCCGGGCCGCGCGCCGCCCGAGCGCGTGACCTTGATGAAGATGGTCTCGGACACGCGCACCGGCCGGCTGGTGAAGACAAGCGCGCGCTCGTCGCGCCCGTGCTCCAGGCGCGCCACCGTCTGCTCGTCCAGAATGCGGACGTGAGCTCCGGCGCGCAGCGGGTGGAAGCGCAGGTCGCCGTCGAGCTGCGCGGGGAGCGCGCGGCTGTGCTGCGAGTTGAGCGAGTTCTGCGGGATCGGGCAACCAGCGGCCGGCGTGCCGTCGTCGCCGTCGCCGCCCGGCACGTTGAGGTCACACAGGCTCACCGAGAGGCGCGCCTCGTCGGTCTCGCGCCGCAGTGACGGCCGCCGCAGGGCGGTGAAGGAGCGCGGCCGCAGGCAATCAGGCAGCACCAGCTCGCTGTCTGCAGCGGAGAGAGCGGGAGACCGGGCGACCGTCACCCCAGACCCGGGCGGCCCGCGGGGGAGGCCCCCGCGGCCTGATTCTTGCTGTGTTTCAAGTCTGCACCACTGAAACACTTACCGAATGCTTAATGGGATGGAAAATACTTATGACATAAATTAGTGAGCAAAATCAGGGAGCAAGGTTGCACAGGAATCTGTCTAGCCAAAGGAGGCTGGAAGGGAAGACACCAACGTCAGGACCCTATGGTTGCTTCTAAATGCTTAAAATTGCTGGTTGCGCTCTTGGTGATGTGTGTATTTTCCTTATTGCCTACAGTCAGCGGGTAGGACCCTTTTCGTAAATGTATCCCTTCTGTATCCCAGCATCTAGAGCTGAGCGCAGCACTTAGTAGGCAAACATAAATATTTGTCTTACTGAATGCACTGATGACATTCTAACACACTGGGGGGCCAGAGGGACCCTCTCCCCGACTCCTTTGCAGAAATTGAATCATCTGATCATAACACTTGTCTTTTGAGATTACCATGCCACATAAGGACACCAAGACTGAAGAAAAAGTTGAGTCCATTCATCCAAGAAAGCCTTTTGAGAATGATTTAACTGGGAGTCAAACCCTTTCTCTTTAATCAGACAAGTCATACAAATTATTTTATAGAAATAAGGTTTGTAGAAAATACAGTTCAGCAGAAAGAAAAATAACCATCTGCTGGCCCTCCACCCAGAGAAGAGCACTTTAAACATCTGGATCATGCTCTCCCAGCCTTTAAAAAAAAATGGGGAGTAGAGCACAGTCATGCCTGTAATTCCCTTAGCTTGGGAGGCTGAGGCAGGAGGATCGAGAGTTCAAACCAACCTCAGTAAAAACCAGGCACTAAACAATTCAGTGAGACCCTGTCTCTAAATAAAATACAAAATAGGGCTGGGGATGTGGCTCAGTGGTTGAGTGCACCTGAGTTCAATCCCTAGTATAAGCAATTTAAAAAAAAATTTTTTTTTTGGTTACTGTCCTAATGCAAAAATTTGAGTTATGCTATATAAACACTAGAAGTTTTCAACCTTTTCTGGTTAGCAAATCACTTTGAAAATGTTATCATAACTTTGACCTATCTCCCCAGAAAAATACACACATTTTCACTAAATTCTATGGAAAACTTCAGGACACCTGTGAATATCCTGAAGGCTAAGAACCCTGCACTATGAATTTTCTTTTTCACAACTGTAACTGTTTCCAACACTATAGTCTTTTCTTTTCTTTTTCTTTTTTCCCTCCAATACTGGGGACTAAGCCCAGGGGTGTTTTACCACTGGGCTACAGGCTCATCCCTTTTTATTTTGAGACAGAATCTTGCTCAATTGCCCAGGCTTACCTCAAACCCATGATCCTCCTGCCTGTCTCACAAGTTGCTGGGATCACAGGCATGCACCACCAGTGCCCAGATCCAATGCCATATTCTTTTAATGGCTTTTAATAGCCTGCTTTATGGAGTCATAAACTTACAAGGAAAGTAATCACTATGTGCCATGAATCCATTTCACTTTAAAGCAGCCCATGGAGGAGGGCCCACTTTACAGATAAAGCTCAGGGATGTTGTATGACAGCCACCAAGCGGTTGATCCAAGATTAAAGCCAGCTCTGCCCAACTCCCACCCCACGCCATACTCGTCACTTCCTAGGCCTCCTGACTGAACTCTTTCAATGGAGTTGATGTCCCCAAATTTGGTTGGTGCCACTGGAAGCCACACCATGGATCAATGCCTCTCTGTGCTTTCTCTTCAAGAACTGGACGAGGGCAGCTGTGTGCTCTGCCATGACAGGGAAGCTTGGGGGACTGATGTGGTAGGGACAGCAGAGACCAGAGTTCAGCTCCAGCTGAGCACAGAGCCAGTCTCCAAAGCCTCCGTGGCTTTGTTCTCCTGCCTCCGCGGCCCTTCCAGGAACCATGTTATCTGGGGCCTGTGAGGTTGGGGTGCTGCTCCCACCCCCAAGTCTCCTGCCACTCTGCAGAGGCCTCCTGGGGCCTGGCTGGTTAGGGTTTCCCAGCATCGTGTTGGCGAGAAGGAGGGAGCCAACTGGAAAACGCGATTATTCCGGGGAATTGACTCTGTGACAGCAACGGCACAGAGGCTGGGGGCTGCGTGGAGACTGGAGGGCCTGCACAGGAGGGGAGGCCTGGGGGACAGAGGCGGGAAGCAGGGAAGGCTAGTGGCTGACCTGTTCCTGGGAACAGTCCCTGCTCCCTGGCCTCCCAGGGGTTCCAGGAACTGGCCCTTGGGGACTCCAGAGAAATGGAGAAGGGGAAGGGAGGGAGCAGTAGGGAGAAGGGGAATTTAGTCTTTCAAAATGCCCAGCCAGAGCCTTCAGGAACTAAGCTGTCCGCTGGGCCCAAATGCATGTGGACCCCTGCACTACCCAGCCTATCCCCCAAGAGCAAGCTGGGAAGACCCTAGTGTGGCTTCTTGTGACACCAGCCAAATTTGGGGACATTGCCTCTGCAGAAGGGGTTAAATAAACAAGACAGGCCTTGTATTCTGACAGGGCTGGGCGTGAGCTATCCTGGTCTCTGTCCCCTCAGGAGTCCTTACTTGAAATCACCTATTACCAGATTTCCTCAACCTCACAGGCAATCTGTTCTCACCTGAGCTAATCTGCCTTTAAGAATGTGTTTCCTTCTCTTAAACAAAATCTACCTCTTGGTATCTAATCCAGTACCTCCAGGCCTGTCAGACACCCCTCCTCAAGGAATACACAGACTGCCCACTCATCTTCCACCTCTGTTCATTAGACAATGAACAGACTCAGAATTCCATATGCACATGGACCATTTCAAGGGACAGTTTGGCCATCACCTCCAATGATACATCTATTAATGTAACCTTAGAGTATTTTGGGCTTTCTCAGTACTAAAATCCATATGCTGGTAGGCAGAATAGGGACACAGTCAAGTGCAGTGAGTTTGAAATCATCACCCTGGGTTCAAATCCTGACTGCCACTGCCTTATGACATTGCCACATGACCTTGGAAAAGCAGCTTAACTTCATGGGGCCCCTTTTCTTGGGCAGTCATATCTGAGTCTACTGATTCACACAAAATCTGTTACTCTCATCCCGCCCTTAGGAAGGACGATGTGAAGATGAAATGGAATAAGGTCCTTGGGCACCTAGTAGAAACCCTGGCACGTAAGAGTCATTAGGTCAATACGAGCCACTGTTACCATTGTTTACATGCCAAGTGGTTCAGAAGCCAGTGCACGGGTTCTGGGGTATTCCAGGCCTGGGTTTAAATGCCCAATCTAGCACTTGGCTGGTAGCTTGGAGTGAGCAACTTCCCGCAGCCCCCAGGGCTCACTGGAGAGCAGGAGTGCAGCTGCCTCCCTTGTGACATTTGCAGGATCAGGATCCAGTGGAGCCCCTGACACCCACAAGGTCCCTGAGAACTTCAGATATTCGGGTGGGTTTGTTAGCCAAGGTCAGCCACCTGTACTCAGACCATCAACTTTTTGAACCCTAATGTAGGATTTTACATCCATCCTGATGGGCACTGGGAAAATATTCATTTGAATGAAATCACTGACTCAAGGCCCAGAGGAAGCGCACATGTGGAGGCCAGAGGGCAAAGAAGAGAAAGAAGGAAGGAGGAGCATTAGGGGATGGAGGAGATAGGGAAGTGGCCCGTCTGGCCTTGCTCAAAATACTGCTGAAGCTGGAAGCCAGGTCCTGGGAGCTGTTGGGAAACTGCTAAACACGGCACCAGTCCCCAGGGTCGGTGCCCAGCCAAATATGTCCTCTCCCCTTCCCCTCCACCCCGTGGGCCAGGAGCAGCTGCAGGCAGCCAGCAAACTCCAAAATAACCATCCCACCAGCGGGCCCAGCTGTGTGAGTCCCTGAAATAGATGAAACTTGAGCTGGAAGAGTGCCCTCCTGAAGAGGGACAGCAGAGGTCCAGCTGAATGAGATGACATCGGGATGAGCATCAGGGCCGGGTCCGGCTCCAAGCCCCTAGAAGACACCCCTGGGCCCCACCTGACCTCTGGACTGCCCGCTGGGATACAGCTGGGATAAACCAGGGGCAACCTGGAGCCAGAAGCAATAGGGCGGCCCCACGTTTACCTTGGCTGTTTGTGATGGAGTCAGGAACAGACAAGGCTATGAGAGAGCTGCTCAGCTGCCCAGCAGCATGTCCCCTCTTTCAGGAAGAAACTCGTCATCCAGCCACCCGCTCCTGCCTACCTGGTGCCTCCTGAGAGCCAGAGCAGAACTAACCAGGCCTGGCCAGGTTGGGGAGGCCAGGGCCGGGCGCCCCACTTGCTGACCTCCTGGGTGCCCAGGCCTGCACAGGGGCACAGGAGAGGAATAAGCCAGGACCTAGATCCTAGGGGGCTATCAGACAGTGGAGGGTCAAGGCTTCGAGGCGTGAAGTTATATACAATTCAGTTACTTAGCATCTCCCATTAGAAGGAGCTTAGAGGAACTGAGGAGCTAAGGCATTACGAGATCTGTTTATCCCTGCCAAGTTCCAACTCAACCTTTGCTATGATGTCCCTGGGAACAGGAAGCTCATCACCTCTCAAGGCTCCCTATGCCCTGTCTCTGAATGACTGTTAGAAAATCTCTCCTGGTATGGATCCAGGGATCCTAGTCCACCCATGGGGCTCCCTCTGATCTTCCCCCTCTTCGGATAAATACCCCCTTTGGAATAAAGATCTCCAACTGAGGCCCAAGTCCTTGTCCCCTGTTTCAGAGGAAGTCAGAGAAAGAGTTTGGGAGAAGCAGGATTCGACCTGGGCTGGAGGCCAGGGTTTAGATTCATCTAGAATGAGAGACTTGCAGGACGGAAGACTGTTGGCAAATGGAGAACAATCAGAGAGGCCAGGCGAGGAGGGCCTTGGGACCAGCTCTGGCCCAGAGAATCACCCAGCTCTGTCGCACTGGGCCAGCAGTGCAGGGTAACCAGGGCAGGGCCTTGGCACTGGCACAGGGGCCTCCTTTGAAGCAGGGCCCACCATCAGGCCTGAGTCTTGTTTGTTTGGATTCTCACATCCGGAGCGCTGGATAATCTTTAACCACGGGTCAGCCTACAGGCGCTTGGCCGCCTGGCCAATATCTGCCAGCCCCTGTTTGGAAGGCGCTGCCAGGCCATTTACTGTCTCCATAAACATCCTCCTGCCGGTCTGCATCTGGCACGGGCAGGGGAAGGAGCCCAGGAGGGCGGGTGTGTGGCTTGGACGGACGAGGGGTTTCTCCACTCCTCCGAGCAGTACCCTGGGACCCACACCCACCTCCACCCTCTCCCTTTAAACTCACCCACGGGAAAGCAAGGAGAAACAAACAAGCTTCCTGAGGTTCATTGAGGGAAGGGTGGAATGTTCCGGAATCGCTCAGAGTCACAGACTCTTAGATTTATGGAATCTTCATGCCAGAGCATCTTATAGATTCTCAGAATCATTCAGTCTAGTGGTTCTCAAATTTTCTTCTTTTTTTCTTTTTTTTTTTCAAGAAGGGAATCTTTTTTGTCCAAAGGAACCAAAGGCTCCAATTGAAGTCTAGGAGGTGGGTGCAGAGCCCTGCCTCACCCTCCTTCTGCACTTCTCAGGTGCCCCAGAGACGCCTCTGTGCAACCCAGTGTTCCAAGGAACCCAGATGGAGAACCAGAGATCGTATTCCAAGAGACAATTTCGACCACACAGTTTTCCTCCTGGCTGGAGGACTGGCTCAGGAGTCTGTCTCTCTTTGGTGGAGGTGGGTGAAGAGGTTAGATTAGATATTCCTTTTTAAACCAAAGACAAGAATGCTTCCCACTTTGTAAATACTTCTGAATCCATGACATCTGTGAGTTAAGTGGGGCGTGTATAATTATGCCCAAATACTCCACAGAAGGCTGAGGCACAGGGAAGCAGAGAACTGCCCGCAGCCAGTGAGCGGCCACGTCAAATCTTGATTCAGTCTCTCTCTGCTTCTGAAACAAGGGCTTTGTCCCCAATACTGCGAGGCCCAGTTCTTCCCTATGAGCACGTCCTAGAGCCCTCCAGACCTCTCCAAGGTCACCAGAACTACATCTTGGGCCAGAGATACTAGGTAGAAATATGAAATTGCCGTTTCAGTAGGTGAGAAGCAGGCCAAGGTGGACACAAATGGCTCCATTGTGCCTGTGCCTCTGGACAAGGGCCACACTGCATCCACACCAGGGGCCAGGTAAAGCCCTCGGGAACCTTCAGGGAATACAAGGCAGGCAGATGCACCCTTGTCACCAAATAAGGCATTCTGGGACCCCACCTCCTCGTGCCAGCACTGCTGGGGCCCCATTGCCTCTCTGTGTCCAACATGTGCAGCTGATCCTTCCTGCCTTGAGCTCTCTCACACCTTGTTCTGGAAGTCCCAGGAGGGCCGCGGACTTAATAAGGAGCTCAGATGGACTCACATCTGGAGTGTTAGGAGGGAAAGCGGCCCAGGCTATTGGGTTCAAATTCATCTCCACCAACCTTTGGTTGTGTGGTCTCAGGCAAGTTATCAGGTCTCTCTGTTTCCTTGTCTACAAAATGGGTCCAATAATAACTTTTTTTGTGTGTGGGGGGGGTCATGTACCAGGGTTTGAACTCAGGGGCACTCATCCACTAAGCCACATCCCCAGCCTTATTTTGTATTTTATTTAGAGACAGGGACTCACTGAGTTGCTTAGCACCTGGCTTTTGCTGAGGTTGGCTTTGAACTCGAAGTTCCTGCCTCAGCCTCTCAAGCTGTTGGGATTACAGGTGTGCACCACCATACCTGGCAATAATAATTTTCTTTATAAAGAGAGGGAAGGACAATACATAATGCAAAACTGCTTAGATAACTTAGACCTCCACAAGCTCTGGGTGGTCAAGAGGAGGAAGGATCATCTGGAACAGGGGAGATCAGAGAAGGCTTCCTGAAGGAGGGGAAGATTTGGTACGGGGCCTTGATACAATTGGCAGAATTTGGGGTGAGCAGAAAGGAAGGCTCTAGAAGAGTCTCTGAAACAGAAGAAACAGCAAGATTTTTTTTTTCAGTGCTGGGATAGAACCGAGGGCCTCGAGCATACTAGGCAAGCCCTCTACCACTCTACCACTCTGCTATGTCCCAAGCCCTTTTTGTCCCCAGCCCTTTTAATTTTATTTTGAGACAAGGTCTCACTGAGTTGCTGAGGCTGGCTTTGAACTTGCAATCCTCCTGCCTCAGCCTCTCAAATTGCTGGAATTACAGGCATGCACTACTATGCTTAGTTGAGATTATTATTATTTTTTAACGGGGGAAAAAAAGGGAAATTTTCAAAGGAGAAGAAACAGTGATGGACATATCAGCATCCTAGCTGTCCACCATTATAGCACAGGCACCTTAAACTAATATTTGTCTATTGGCCCCTGGCAGCCAAGGTTGAGGGTAAATATTGGTTTAGCCTAAGAAGCAGAAGCCCCAGATGGCAGAGGGCATTGCTCACACTCTCAATGCCACCAAGCTGAGACACACTCTGGGTGGAGCCTGACCTTGTTTTATCTCCAGGGTTGAGGCAGGGGGGTCTTGTTGCAGGACAGACCTAGCCCGCCCCAGCAGCCCAGCAGCAGCCTCCATACACTGAGAGTCCCCCTACATCGCCCTCCTCAGTGGCAGGTGGGGGTCCCTCTCCAAGACCTGGGAATGAAGCGGAATGCCACAAGCCCTGGCAGCCCCCACCTAACACCCTCCTGGGCTCCACCATTTGGATGTGCCAACAGCTCCCCTCACGTGACCTTATGTCCAGATCATCCTGGGAGATCTGAATTCCAGGCCTGTCCTGGCGTCTGTCCATCTGGGAGAATTCCCCCACATCTGGGTCCCGTCCTCCTCTACTGTCAACCGCAGTTCCTCCTATGGAACAACTTGACAGCGCAGAAGCTGTGGGAACATTCCAATCTCCCCGTGCACACCCTCACCCATGAGTTGCCCCTACCTTTCTACTTCAGCCTCCCCGCAAGCATCCGCTCCCCTCCTGCGGCTCCTTCCCACCCCTGCGCCTGTGCACAGCCTCCTGAATCACCTTAGCTGTTCCTCCCCAGCCAACCCATTGTTTTCTGCTCCTTGAGATCCTGACTTGAAGCTCATCTCCTACGGGAAGTCCTTCTGGATCACTCCCCAGCTGCACCCCTACAGTTTTGCTCTTCAGGTCACTCTGAATTGAAAAACTGGATTTAGGCCACCTCACTGCATGTCCCCAGTGTAAGAACTCCCCAAGGAGGGGTCCCGGTTTTCAGTTCTTGTCTCTCCGACCCCTGCATAGTGCTCAAGCTGTAATGGGCACGGGGGATGCTCAGAGCACCCATGGGTGGATCCGAGCTCACCAGCCCTTTGCCAGGACCACAGCTGCTCTTCCACAGTTAACATTTTGGAGAGGAGCAAGGAGCCCTCAGGAAGCTGGGATAAGAGGTTATCTGCCCTAGTATTAATCACCCCATAAAACTTGTGTTTGTTTAGTTGCTGGCAGGTCCCTCTTCCTGGAGGTAGGAAGCTGTTATTCTTGGAGATACCAGCCTGGATCAGGGAGCCTGGAGAAAAGAGGACGATCTGCTGAGCCCAGCATGATGGCCGGCGGCCTGGGCGCCTGAAGCTGGCCTGCTGGGCCATGGCATGGCACCAGCAGGGGCCTGGGTCACCATCAAGGCAGGGAAGGGTATGACACCAGCCTCTGCCTCCACTCTGCTCCTGGACATCTCATCTATCCATGGCCCAGCTTGCAAACCTACTGTGTGCATACCTACCTATGTGCACTATGTGCCAGGCACCCAGGACACTTCCGAACCGAGGATAAGACACAGGCCAGGTGAGGTGTAAAGGGCAGGAGGGGACAGGTGCAGGTGCAGGACATCCCTAAAGATCAGACACTGGTTTGGGGGATCATCACCCCAGGAAAGGCTGGCCTGTCCTCAAAGCCACCAATATAGGGCACAACTTTTTTCATGAAAGAGACAGCTGTGGGGCTGGGGATGTGGCTCAAGCGGTAGCACGCTCGCCTGGCATGCGTGCAGCCCGGGTTCGATCCTCAGCACCACATACAAACAAAGATGTTGTGTCTGCTGAAAAAAACTGAAAAATAAATATTAAAATTCTAAAAAAAAAAAAAAAGAGAGAGACAGCTGCTAAGAAGGGAGCCCAGGAAAAGCAAGAAGAGCTCATGGAATCAGAGTTGAAGGAGAGAGAGACAGACCCTGAAAGACACAGATGTAGTGACAGGGTTGGCAATAGAGAGGGGACAAGAGAAGAAAGAAAATTGACTCTGAGTCTCTACAGGGCCACTGGCATGTCTGAGTGGGGACACGGAGGGAAGGAAGAGAGCCTGCTGCGGCCACCTCAGCTCTCCTGGACGGCTCGCTGCCCCTCCGCCCCGCCCACTTCACTTCTTTTTTCCCCCCATCTTTTTTAGCTGCAGATGGACACAATATCTTTATTTACTTATTTTTATGTGGCGCTGAGGATCGACCCAGTGCTTCACACATGCCAGGCGAGTGCTCTACCGCTGCGCTCCAGCTCCTGCCCCTGCTCTCTGCCTTTTTTACATACACACAAAAAATCAATTTAGGAGGAACAAATGAAGAGATATTTTAATCTGCTAATTGAATTTAGGGGCCATAATCAGAGTTTGAAAATGCCTAGGGATTATGGTGATTTATGGCCAGGATGGGAATCAGCTGGGGTTATCTGGGTGCAGAGCAGCCTGCCTGCCAGGAGACGCAGAGGCAACCGCGATACCCCCACCCACCACTGATAGTCAAAGAAGGGGAGTGGGGCCTGGCCAGGTTCCTCTGCATGGGCTGTGTCCCCAAGGCAGGGACCTGCGTACTATTCCCCAGGCCCCCCTCAGCCCTTGGAGGTCGGAACATGTCACCTGGCATGTTCCCCTTCATTCCCACCTGTCCAGAGCCTCTTGGAACAGGCAGGCCCAGACCAAATCTTCTCCCCTGAGAAGCCTCCGGGACTCACAGACCTCAGCCTCCTCTGGCCTCAGCCTCCTCTGACTTCCTGCCTCCTTTTATGTTGAAACCTCCTGGAGGACCGGCCCTTCCACATCCTCACATGAGCAAGCCAGGTCCTCATGGGCCTCAGTTTTCTGCCTACCAAAGGGGGAGAAAAAAGACTCCCTCCTGGGTCTGCTGCTGAGAGGTTAAAGCAGCTGCCCGGATGGAAAGCATTACTGTAGATGGAAGGGATCTAGGTCCATAGCGCTTAACGATTTACTACCCCCTTGGTCCTGCCTTGGTTGTGTCTGCAGTGTCTGTCTCCCAAACTGACAAGCAAGCCCAGGGCTGTCTGAGGGCCAGGCTACTCTGTCTCTGCCCCCATCCACCCACTCTGTTCCTTAGCTAGCCAGTCCCTCATCCTCCCATCCATCCACCTCCCCACTCTCCCCTTCCTGCAAGCATTACTGCCTCCCTCAGCGCCCTCTCTATTGTGGGGGAAGAGACACGTAGCTGGACCCTGGTTCAGCAGAGGCCTCAGTACTGCAAAAAGCACAGCCCCCATGTGGTAGGACGCAGGATGGAGAAGAATGTTCCTGGGGAAGGCTTCAGAGAGGAGCAGCTCTTGGGCTGGGCCTCCAAGCCAGAGTCGGGGCTGTGAGGAAGAGCATTCTTTGCTCAGGGGAAAGCAGGAACGTTGCCACTACATCCTACACCTTCCCCGCCAAAAGACTGTGACTCTCAAGAGCAGAGACATGCTCCATCTTCCACAATGTGGCAGAACTCAGGGCTGAGTCACAGAATTCACAACCGCTTTACAGAGGAGCCCGAGCCTCAGACAGCAGTGGCCAGGCCGGAGCTTAAGAATCGAGCTTTGGATGTGTGCTGTCTTGAGGACACCAGATCACCAAGAAGATGCTCAATTAACCCTGGGTCAAGCACTGCCTTCCCCAGGGTGGGTGAGAATGTCTGACACCTACTGTGTGTCAGCTGTTCCTCATCAGTCCGCTCTGCAAAAGAACCCCAGGGTCTATGACCCCATTGCACGATGAGGAAACTGAGTCCCACCCCTGGCACAAAGTGAGACCAGGACCCAACCCGGTCTATCTCTAGCTCAGGCACACCTCTCTGCCCTCCTGCCAGAGGGTGTCTCGTAGGTGCATCCAGGTCCCATCAGAAGTGGGGAGCAGACTGCTGTCGATCAGTCAGGGCATCCTCCTTCAGCTGACACCTGGAACAGCCCGTTTCAGGCTTTCAGTGTGTCAGCGTGAATGCTGAAACACTTTTATTGACTTGAGAAACAGAAAGTTCCCAAACTGGGAGTTAATAAAAACAACCTTCTGATGTTCAGGACTCCACAAACAGGCTTCTGGCCATTACTCATGTCTTTGTTGTTGTTTTAATTTTGGCTGTTTGAACCCAGGGACACACTACTCACTGAGTTATATCCCTAGCCCTTTTTATTTATTTGTTACTTACTTTGTTTTTACTTTCACTCTCTTTACTCAAGAAAAAAGTGTTTTTGAAAAGTTTCACTGTTTCTATGCTTTGAATTCAGAAAGGGGGCGGAGGTACTGAACCACCGTCACTGCATTTCTCCCTGCGAGGAGAAGGGGTGTGGATGGGAGATGGAAGCAGAAGCAAACACTGGCTGGGCAAACACTTGGTACCCAGGACTGCTGGACACTCGCTCACAGGGACTCTTCCCACCAACCCATTTCACAATGAGGAAGCTGTGTCAGGCTCCGGCAGGCTCTGCCCAGGGACAAAGACAGTTCGCTAACGTGCTGATCTGTACCCAAAGTCTACCACACACAGGAGTGTTGCGGCAGGAAGTCTGTACCTTAGTGCTCCAGGCCACCTCTGATGATCCCTCTCCTAGCCACCCACCACCCCTACAGTATGTCAGTCCTCCCTCTGCAAGAGGATAACTTGGAGCCTGGAGGTACCTGGAAGTCTTGGCCATTCCTGGCCCCCCAGTGCCTTCTGCTTCCTGCCCCATCTCTTACCCAACCTCCCTGTGAAAAGCACTTAGGAAGGTATGGAGCCCAGGCTCTGGGGAGGCTGCAGACCCAGGACTAAGAGCCTCACTTTGGAGCTGGACAAACTCAGGGCAGAGCATTGATTCCACACTCACAGGCCTCATGACTCCACCTCCCTGAACTTGAGTCTCTGCCTCTACAGGCCCAATATTTCCCAGGCTGTGATGAGAACAGGCAATCATGAAGTGTCTGGCACCCAGTAAGACCTCTGTAAACTAGGGCTACGACGATGAACACTGATGACTTCTGCAGGGCGGATCTCAAGGCTATTGCTGATGGCAAAGGTTGTACACTGCTCAGAGGTACCACCTGAGGGGCTGCAGCGGGGGGGGGGTCTCACCTGGGTTCCACCTGCCGAAGCTGTGGCTGAGAGGAAGCGAGCTCTCTGCAGCACAATGGCCCCAGAGCTGCCCTGGGGCTGCTGCCAAGTTGGGGAGGAGAAGTCCCCTGCCTGATGGCATGGAGCAGTGTCAAGGTGCAGCACCTGGAGACTGAGGGATGTGCCGTGCCCCTCAGGGACCAGAGGGAGTGGTCACTCACCTAGCAGTTGGACGCCCCGCGTCAGGCCGTAGACATCCACCAGGGCCCAGAGTGGGTCGGCCGTGCGGACCCCATTGAAGAAGAGCATGGCGGCCGAGTCGTTGATGCGGTAGAAGACACGGCCCTTCTTGTCCACCCAGAAGGCAATGATGTTGCCCTCGTTGGCAAACTCCTCAGGCAGCGCCTTGGCCCAGAAGCCACTCTGGGACACCAGGTCGGGGCAGGCGTACTTGGGAAGCGAGTCCGGGTGGATGCGCGACGGGTCCTTGCTCGTGAAGCCCAGTCGCAGGGCCCCGCTCCAGCAGCACTGCTTCTTGGTGATCTGGTGGCAGGGGGTGGCCTCAGCCCAGCCACTCCCCCTTCAGACAGACCAGGGGAAGGGGGGCACCCTTCTCTGCAAACCACCCTCAGCAGACCTCCAGGGATGTCCTGCAGCCTGTCCTTTCCCTCCCCCAGGGAGCCTTCTCATGGGCTGGGGAGAGCCAGCGGTTCCCATGGCCACTCCCAGCCCCCTTCCTCTTTGTCACCAAGGAAGGCTGGGGGAAAGTAAGGAAGAGAGGGAAGGGTGGCAGTGGAAAGGAAAGAGACGGGACAGGGGGCTAATGGCATTAACAGCAGACCCTGGCTGTGGGGAGAGGGTCAGAGGCACAAGGGGACATAGGGCGGGCCCACCTTTAGCCTGACTTGCTCATAGATGAGCACCGGGCGGTTACTGAAGGTGATGGCGTTGCAGAAGCTGGCCTGCCTCTTGACGGCCTTGTGGCTGAGGTCCATGAGGATCTGGGAGCCCTTGGTGTGTGGGTGGAAGAGCAGCGGCGTGGCCGGGAGCCCCCCGCCGGGTAGCACTGGTGGGCAGTGCTTCTGCTTGTGGTGGCATCTGTGAGAATTGACGGGGAAGGGGCCCCCGATGGAGTCTGCAAAGGAACAGGCCACAGTGTCAGAGAACTTAGCGGGTCTGAGAACCAGACTAGGTCCCCCAGGGAAGAGCCCAAGGCTAGGGCATAAGCAGACAGCACCTGTCTGTCACCCAGTATTTCCACCATCACTGCCACCCGGCACCATGGCCACTTTACCACTGTCCTCTCTTGCTGCCATGTGCCACAATCTCCCAGGTCACCTTCTCCCATCATCCTTTATTGGTTTGTTATCCACTTCCATCCACCCTCTCATCCTCCTCATTTGTCTTAACGCCATCCACCAGCTACCCACCCACCCACCCAGCCATGAGCACCGCCATTCACTATCACCACCGCCACCACTGAATTACAGCCTTTGCATCTACTGAATACCAGGCTCTGACCTAGGCACTGCAGCTACAGACACAAAACATGGATAGATCCTGTCCTCCTGAAGCCACAAGTCCAGAAAAGGAGACAGACATGGACATTCTGTTATCACAGCACACAGTGACAAACACCAAAAGGACCAACAGGCAGGTCACTTCTCGGGAAGGCCTCCTGGGGGAGAGTTGAATCGAGGTGACACTGGAGCTGGGCAGGCTTGAGGTCCATGAGGGACCACTACAGGAAGGAAGAGAGAGTCTCTGCAGCATCAGCCCCAGAACTGTGTCCACCATCATGTCCCTCCCTCAGGGTCACCTCTGTCCCACATCAGGTTTAGACAGTTCTAGAAAATGGGGTAGAGAATGGGGCAGGGCTTGGCTGAGGAGCAGACACTTTACAAACCATTGTGGTTGGCATGAGATGGGGCAGGGAGAGGAAGGAGCGCAGAGCTAGGTGTTAGGTGTCTGAGTCTGTCACTTGCTGGCTGTGTGACTCTGGAGAAGACGCTTCCCTCTGGCCCAGGGGGTGGCCTCTGTCCCTTGCTCTAAGACACAAATCAGGGCTGGGGGCTAGGGGCTTGGGGCCCTCAGTTCCTGCTCAGGAGCTGTCCTCACCAGTCCTTCAGGAATTGGAGTACCTGTCCATTCTGTCCTCTTAAGGAAAGAGAGCCACTGCGGACAGGGAAGAAGGAGGTGGAGGGATTCCAAGCCTCAAAAGGTGACTGGGGTTTTCTGGGATGTTGCAAATTTTTAGTTCCTCCAAGACAGGAATTTAGTAATGCGGAGAAGAGCCGCCTCAGGTCTGCCCAGACCCTGCCACTGCCGAGGAGGGGGAGGAAAAAAGGAAGCTGGGAGGCGGCGGGCAGAGACCTCGGTCCAGGCTGCCGGCTTTGGTTTCATCTCTTGGCATCTCTGCTCCCTCCTTCTCGGAGGGCCCCGAGCACCAGCTCCCACAGCCCAGGACCAGCCATGCCCTGGGGAACAGTCCTTGAGGCCTGTCTGGAGCAGCTTCCTGTATGCCAGGCCTGAGAGGTGGGGGTGCATGAGGAAGGCTGGCCTTGCTCTCACCGAGGAGACAAGACGTTCTGGAACTGCCAAACCTTTGAGAGCCACCAGGCTGCCAGGGCTGGAGTTGCTCGGAGAGCCCCAGACAGCCCGGGAAGCTTCCTGGGAGAAGTCAAATGAACTCTGGAGAGGGCAGGGGAAGGGGAGTCACTCCAGGAAGGAGACGGTTGGGGTGAAGGGCAGAGGGTGTGCTGCCTGGAAAAGGTGCCCACTGGGCTCCGGCCGCCTCAGACACAGCTTGACTCTCAGTTTCAAATAAGACCTGCTGGGGAAAGGAAGCATTGCACGCTGTTTAGGGACTATCCACACTAGAAAGAAACTATAAAGGGGAGAAAACCCCTGCTGCGTGAATGGAAAAGCTCAGAGCATCTGTGCGGGGACTAGTACTCAGTGGGCAAAAGCAACGAACTGCTGACACAGGTGATGACACAGATGACTGCAAAATAATCAGGCTGGGTGACACGAGCCAGCCTAAAAACCCAGCACGGTCCACGGAGCCACCGCAGAACCCCTGTTCCTCTCTCAAGCCTTCCTCTCCTTCCACTCTGCCCCATTTTTACCAAATTCCAGGAAGGACAAACCAAGCTACAGCAATCAAAAGCAGGAAAGTAGGTGCCCAGGGCAGCAGGGGGATGGGGAGGGATCACCAAGGAGCAGGCGGCAGCATTTGGAGGTACATGCTGATGGTGGTGGTGGTGATTTTATAGGTGTAAACATGTTAAAACGCCTCACGGCATACACTTCAAGGACGCATGGTTTATTGAATGGCAAATATACCTCAAAAAGGCAAGTTGAGGGTTTTTTGTGGCGGAGGGGTTCTAGGGACTAAACCCAGGGGCACTTTGCCACTGAGATACATCCCCAGCCTTATTATTTTTTTAAAATATTTATTTTTTAATTGTAGTTGGACACAATACCTCTATTCCATTCATTTATCTTTATTTGGTGCTGAGGATCGAACCCAGGGCCTCGCTCATGCTAGGTGAGTGTTCTATCACTGAGCCACAATCCCAGCCCCAGCCTTCTTATTTTTCATTTTGAGACTAGGTCTTGCTAAGTTGCATAGGGCCTTGTTAAGTTGCTGAGGCTGGCCTTGAACTTGAGATCCTCCTGTTTCAGCCACCCAAGTTCCAGGGGCTGCAGACCTATGTCACCTGGCCCAGCCAATAGTTAGTTTTCCAAGCCCGCTGAGCCCAGCTACCTACTGGAGCTTCTCCTTTAGAGTCCTCACTCCCCATTCCTCCAACCAGAGCCCATAGACCTCAGCTAAAGCAGGGCCTCAGCTTCTTTCAAGATGTCTCCTCTCCTTCCCACCCATCCCTGTTAGGGTTCTGGGGCTCTAGGTAAAAGTCCAGAAAACAGGGACTGGGGTGGTGGCTTAGCAGTAGAGCACTCACATGAGGCCCTGGGTTTGATCCTCAGCACCACATAAAAATAAATAAATAAAGGTATTGTTGTCCAACTACAGCTAAAAAATAAATACCTAAAAAAAAAAGTCCAGAAAACACTGGCTCTAGGCAAATATGGTGGAGATGCCCAGAACCCAGAGATCCAGGACCTGGAAGGACATTCCCCAAGGCTTCCCTTCCATGGGGAGGACCCAAGGGTACAGATTCCAGGGTTGGGTGGAGAGTGGGGAAGGGACAGCACAGAGTCTACAGGCTGAGTGACAGTAGAACAATTGGAGAAGGTGTACGTACATAGGATACCCTTGTCCTGGGGACCCAACATGCACTCAGACATGTGACCTCTAAAAGCCCTACTCGTGCACACACACCTGTGAGAACACAAAGGCCATCCCAACCCTAAGGCACACCAGAGGGAGAAGGGCTCATCCCTCTTCCTTATCCTGAGACCAGGAATCCCACATTGACATATGCATGTCTTCGTGTACATGTGGTTGTACAAAACAACACACAGAAAACATGTGCCCGTCACACAGAGGCCATACATTTTTAATAATCATGGCAGTCCTGTGCCAAGCTCTGGGAGGGTTTTTTCTTTGGTGGTGGGGGGGGGGGTAACCAGGAATTGAATTAAGGGGCACTCAACCACTGTGCCACATCCCCAGCCCTATTTTGTATTTTACTTAGAGACAGGGTCTCACTGAGTTGCTTAGCACCTCACTATTGCTGAGGCTGGCTTTGAACTTATGGTCCTTCTGCCTCGGCCTCCTGAGCTGCTGGGATTACAGGTGTGTGCCACCGCGCCCAGCTTGAACTGGGAGTTTTACATATCCTCACACCAAATTTATGAAGTAGGAAGGGTCCTTATCAACCCATTTTATCAATGACACAGGAGGTAAAAAATGGAAGTCAAACCCACAATCTAACTCCAGGACTGTCATTTAGCTATTAAGCTTTGAATAACCGGGAAATCATGGTTTTAGCATTCTGGGTACATTTTTAAAAAGCACTTTAAAATACAATTATAACTTACAAATGTGAAAAAAAAAAAAAAAGCTCATCCAGGTACCACCTAAAATCATGCCATCGAACGCTTTTATCAAACTGCCTTCACGAGACACATAGAGCCACCAAAACACAGAAATACAAACCACTGGCTGGGAATATAGCTCAGCTGGTAGAGTGCTTGCCTCGCATGCACCACGCCCTGGGTTCAATCCCCAGCACCAGGAAAAAAAAAAGAAATCCAAACCATGTTCTCAGCCCTTGTCCACGGCCTGCAGGATGCAGCCGGAGACAGCCAGTGTGGCAAACAGGTTGGCAGTTTCTAATAAAGCCACATACCTCCCACACAACAAAGCACTCGCACTTCTGGGCATTTTCCCAAGAGAAATGAAAACACATCCAGACAATGACCTGTGCATAATGTATAGCTGCTTTATTCATAATGATCCCCAACTGGAAACAATTCAAAAAAACCTTCCACTGTGGACAGATAAAGAAAATGTGGTACGTGCATAGGATTACCGTTCTGCAAGAAAAACAGCAATGACAACAGAGACGCACACAACAAGGACAAACTCAAACACATGCCAAGGATAGAAGCCAGATACACAAGGCTACCTACTGTGGGACACCATCCGTGTGACATTCAGGAAAAGGCAGAAGCAGGGAGGTAGAGATCAGTGGGTATCAGCATTTGGGGGAAGATATGACCACACCAGGGCATGAAGGAAGTTTTCTCAGTGACAGAATTGCTCTCTATCTTGCTGCTGTAGTGGTTACACAACTCACACATTTGTCAAAAAAAAAAAAAAATGAATGAACATTATGCCTCAATTAAAAAGCAACAACTAATAAGCCAGGTCTTCATGAAGATGGAGGGAGGAGAGGCTGGTGCTCCAGACTCCCAAGGCACCCCATCGCTCTGCCCCAGGAAGTGCTAGGATTTGGATCATCTCACAGGAGACCTCCCAAAGCTGAGTTGGGCCTGCCACTCTAACTCTTAATTGTAAGTCCCTTCCACATCTCTGAAATGAAATGGGTGCTGTTCCCTGTCCCTCATGGGTGTGGAGAGAGAGCACTCTAACAGTTGCAAAGCACCATGTCCCGATTCCTGGGGTCTGAGAAATTCCGAGCACCTTCTTCCTACAGGGAGGTCTCCCAGGCCATCAAGATAGCCAGAGGCCAGGCTGCCAGGAGGAGCTGGTCCCAACCCCTTCTCTCAGAGCTCAAGCTGTCTGAGTGATGTCTACTGGGCACCTCTTGCCCCTGGACCATGGGCTCCTGCAATTGGCAGGTGCTAGACACACCCCTGACCCGACCCTCCCATACCTCTGGACACCTGAAATCCCGAATACTCCAAATCTCAAGTCCTGCCTCAGAAATCAGCATCCCTGGATCAGCTCTTTCCTGTCCACTCTGTTGTTACAACCATAGTTCAGGCCATGTCACTTCTCTTTTGAATCAGGACCAGGCCCACTATGTCCAGCCACATAGGCTGTGTCCCGAACACTCCCAGGATGTGCTGTTCTCATGGATGACCATGTGAATTGGGGGCCAAAAGCGGAGGCCCTGGCCAGGGTGGCCACCACCTTGAGTCTCTGCTTCTGCTATCTCCCTCTCCCATCTCAGCTGGCCTGAAAATCCCTGGGGGCAGGAGACAGAAAGCAAAGTGGGAATTAACCTGAGCACAGCTCTGGTATCAAGGGTCCAGAGAGGGCCGCTGGAGACAGGGCTCCTTCCCTACACCATCCAACTTCCTCCCCGCACTTTGACATGCACCACAACCCCGTCAGGTCTCCATTCTAAGATGAGTAAATTACAATCTAGACTAGTGAAGCAACTTGTTTGAGGCCACCCAGCAATTCTGTGGCAAAACTAGGACCTCAGCACTGGTCTTCCAATGCCATGTCCACAGTCCTTTACCCTCTGCAGCACCTAAAACTGGAATTCATTTCCCTAGAGTCCAAGATGGTAGGCCGTGGGGGCTCAAGGTGGTGGGCATGTGGGGGGCACAACTAGCCTACCAGGGGCCAGGGACCCTGAGTGGACCCCCCCATCATGACACCTGACTCCCACAGAGCCCCCAGAGAGGGCTTCCTTAGTGACAGCTTTACAAGCTTCTTGGGAGCCCCGGGGGGCCCTGCTCTGGCAAAGCTGCAACTGACACATGGAAACTCACCCCCATGCCCCAGTCCTCCAGGGCATTCATGAGCTGCCAGACACAAGCCTGGCCAGCCCTCGGGCTGACCCTCGCCAGCTCTGGATCACATTCTTGCCCCTGGCAGGGTCCCAGGGGAGAAGCCTGAACACATAGTCTCCAGAATGAGCTGCCCATGGCCCACACCAAGCTCTGCCCCAGAACCACTGTGGAGCCCCCATGTCCAGCCTAGCCATCAAGGAGAGACAGGGAGCAGGAGGTCACCACTCAACCAGAGCAGTGGCCCTAACCCTGATGATGGTGCCCAACCCCCACGTGGCTCAACAGGCAGTGTCTTGACTTTTTCCCATTGTCACTCTGACACAGCCCTCAGATCTAAGTTTCATGTCAAGGTCACCCGGTCAGAGTGAAGAGCCCAGGGCCTAGTCCCAGGCCTGACTGCCTCCCAGCCCAGCAGCTCCATCTCCAACTGGGAGGCCTCTGGGAGCTTTGCTCTTCTCATCAATAAAATGGAATCACAGCGGACCTTCTTCGTGGGATTCTTGTGAGGATTAAATGAGATGCTGTATGTAAAACTCAGGAAGTGGCTGCTGTTATTATGATTATTACCATAAGTTTCATTGTTCCATCCCTTCCTACCTCCACATGTTGACTCAGACCATTCTCCCTGCCCCAACTCAGCCTCTGCAAGTCCTGCCTATCTTAAGGCCCAGCTGAGTTCCACTGCTTTTGAGATCACCTTGCCCTTAATCCATGGCTCTGAATCCCAATGCAAGCCTTGTCATTTCCATCTCCTATGAAGGAGGCTTGTCTCCCTTTCTGGATAATGGGGCGTGGTCACAATCCCAAGCGTTGGAGGCAGGAGGCCCTGGTTCAAACCCTCACCGGCCACAGATTTGCTACATGACTTTGGGCAAGTTGCTTCACCTTTCTGGACCTTGAGTTCTTTTTCTGGCTCATCATAACTGCTCTGCCCCCTCTCCAGGTGGTTGTGCAGGTTCAGCGAGTTCATGGATGTGAAAGAATTTTGCAAATTTTAATACCTGACCTCAACATGTCTTACTTTTTTTAAATAAATGCAACAACTACCACCATAGGAAAAGATCAGCTTGTTTCAGCCCAGTGGGAGGCCAGACAACTGTAGTCTTATTTTATTCCAAACGCTCTAATCTCAGATTGCCAGGACAGTCCCCATGTGGACTAGCTTGCACACACTAACTGAACAGGGCTCCCTCTGGGGTAAAAAAATTGAGAGAAAGGATGGAGACCCCTGACTGGAGGCAGGAGGGCCATTGGGAGGGGACTTGGGTGACAGGGATGATTGCAAACCTGGGCAGAAGTGAGCCTCCTGGTCTCCTTGGAGGGGCCCTTTGACTGCTCTTCCCTCCAGGTGTGGCCAAAGCCCATTTCTCAGCTGCAAACCTTTCCATCCCCTTCCCACCACGTACCTGCCTTTCTCTCAGTTATCAAGCGGACCTCAATTCCTTTCCAACCCCTAAACTTGGTTAGGGGCACTGCTCTGGATCTGTGGGGACTTCCATGCCCCCAAGCTGAGCATCCATCACCAAGCAGACTTTCCCAATCCTGGTTCCTCTCAATCCCCCAAGGGCCTCGGTGTGCACACTGCCTTGACTTGGCTCTTCTGTATCCAGAACACCATCCTTGTGAGACTGAGAAAGACAACTCAGACCAGTTTCCATATTCTGCAAAGCAGTTTCCTGGCTGGGAAAGGCTGCAGGGTTCTTTGTGCCTATCTGTCCCCTGATGGACCATGAGCCTCCTGAAGGCAGAGAACATCATCTCTTTTTTTAAACTGCTATCTCCCTAGTGCCTAGCTCTGAGCACATAGCAGGTATTCAACAAAAGCTGTTGCCAGTTTGATTCTTCCATCTGTTTTGCAACTAGCAGGTGTTCAGGTAGGACTCACTTTGTGCCTTGCCCTTTCTAGTGGCCAGTGGACACATTGCAAAACAGAGGGAATAAATGGGGTAGCTTCCTCCTCTGCCCAGCACCAAGATCCCAGTCTACACCCCTGACTAGAGCTGTGCATGCTCAAGAACCTTCAGCCAGATGTGGTAGCTCACGTCTGTAATCCCGTAGCTGGGTAAGCTGAGATAGGAGGATTCCAAGTTCAAGACCAGCCTCGGCAATTTAGTGAGGCCCTAAGCAACTTAGCAAAATCCTGTCTCAAAAAATAAAAAGGACTGGGGATGTGGTGGTGGGGGGAGGCCCTTCAATAGCTATCCACTTGCTGGCAGGGAAAAAGGAAGAGAAAGGAAGTCTTTGTGTGTTGATCTTTCTTGTATACCAGACACTGCACCCGCCCTTCATATCCAAACTTGACTTGCCCTCCCAATCCCGATCTGTGGGAAGCCACCCGTACTGTGGTGATTCCCATCCTCCTCATGGCCTTCCTGCCCTTATGTGGCCTCCTTCTCCCCCAAGCGTGGACTGGACGGACCCAAAGTTCACTTTTAGAGTAGAATACAGCCGAAGTTATGCATGTCACTCCCAAGACCAAGTTATCAAAAACACCATCATTTCCATCTTGGTCACTCTCCCTGGCCTCTCTGGAGCTGCTCCCTCTGGGAAGGCCAACTGCCATATCACAGGAGGCCCCATGGAGACTCCCATGTTGTGGGGGACCAAGAATGCCAACAACTGAGTAAGCATGGAAATGGCTGCCCTCCAGGTGAGCCTTCGGATGAGGCTATAGCCCCAGCCAATATGACCACATCCTCGCGAGAGCACCCAGTGAACCACACCAGATTCCTGACCACAGAAGGTGAGACAGTTGAATGTTTGTTGTTTTAAACTGCTAAGGTTTGTACAGCAATAGATAATTAATGCAGTACTGATAATTTCGTTTGGTAGATAAGGAAACAGAGGCTCTGAGAACTAGTGACTCGTCAAGGTCACATAGCTGTAAGGGGGTGGGGCTCAGCCCTGAACTCTGATCTGTCACACCAGTGTGCTCAGCACTCTCTCCCCTGCCTGAGCCTTCCACTCCACCCAAGACAGTTTCTCCTTGACCTCTCAGCCCTCGTGCACACACCTTCAACCCAGAGTGAGGAGCCACGTTAGCACCCTATCGTCTCCCCAGAGCACCTGACTGCCTATTGCCTGGAAGAATGAACAGAACATGATGCCCAGGTGGGGAGTGTGTCCAGAAACAGATGACTGCCACCTCCATAGCCAAGTGCATCTCCAAACCAAGCCTCTCTCACACACTAGGACACCCAATCTGCCATTCCCAGCAGCCAGATGTGCAGGCAGCTGTGCCTCTGAAAATCCTCACTGCTGGGAGGCAGACCAGTCCTCCTCCTCTTCCCTTTTCCTACCTCAAGGTTCCAGAAGGGGATTCTGGATGATTCAGCTTCCTGTCCCTGTCTTCCCAGTACCTCTCCAAAGTCCACCAGGCCAGGCCTGAGACAATGAGGGGAGGCATGACTCACATCAAAACACCCTGCCACACAGACCTCCACCCTGAGCTCTCCCGCCTGTGTGCATGCATACACACAGATGGTGGGAGTGCCTAACAGGGGACATGAGCACTCCGGGAACACTGTCCTGGGGCCTGCCACAGCTGCAGGTGCAGGGGCAACCACACCCAGGCCTGAGGCACCTCCACAAAACCTTCATGAAAGCCTGACCCCATTTACCACAGGCCAGTGCCCTGCTATGGAGCCTGTTAGTCCACTGGATCCTTGCTACACCTCTGCAGGAAGACCTTGCCATCCCCAGTCCATGCACGAGGATGCTGAGACTTGGGCAGACGAAGGGACTGACCCTAAGACACACAGCCAGCAAGAGCAGAGCAGCCGACTCTCACCCAGAACAACTGCCCCAACTCCCCTTCCTCTCTGCACTCAGCTGCCCAGCTCAATCTCACCTCTTCTCCCTGACACCCACCTTCAGCTCCAGCAGGCAGCAGTACCCCACACGCTTCCCACTTCCCCACTGACTGAGCACCTGCTGGTGTCCACTGAGCACCGAGCACTGGGCTGAGTTAAGGGAACATGGAGTTGGGTCAGCCTACCACCTGCCCTTCTAGAGCCCGCAGGCCCAGTGGGATGCAGGTGTGCCTGTGCACAGAAGGTCACCGGCACGCCCCCAAGCTCCAGGGAGCTCACCTTGGCCTAAGCCCCCACCACTGCTGCTGGGAAACTGGTGGCTCCCTCCGCACTAATCTCAGGGCTCATAAGACCATGGGATGCCTCCTCCCCCGCTGCTGGCTTGGGGACTAAGGAACCCAAGAAGGAGAAGTAGGGAGTCAGCCTGATAGGACAAGGCCTGGCATCCCCTCTGAGTCACCAGCCGCATGACTTTAGCTAGCCATTTCCTTTTCCAGAGCACAGTATCCCCTTTTGTGAAAGGAGGGAGTAGGAACCAATATCTCAGGTCCCTGAACCCTGGCACCCCCAGCACTCAGGTTTGTGAAACCCAGAGACAAAGCTGGGAGTGACATGTCTGAGTGTGCATCAGGTGTTATCCAAGTGTCAGTCCCTCAGCAGCGGTCCGCCCCTTGCCCTGGGAGGGAGTGCCTAAGGGAGGTGGCCTAGGAAGAATAGAAAGTGAAGAGAAAAGAAGAGGGGGTCAGGGAGAGGAGAGGGGGTTCTCAGAACCACTGCTGCCTCCCTCTGTGAGCCCCTGCTCCACCCCCACCAGCCTGCCCACAAGACCAGGAGCAGCTCTGGGAACCTGCCGGATTAAAGAGATCAAGCCTGCCACTGCCCAAACCATTTCCAACTGGGAATTCATTTCCCCCGTGAGTCCCCTGCCAGGCTGGTCCCAGAGGAGCCTGATTTCTCACCAGCAGCCTCACCACACATACGCACGCATGCACGCGCACGCGCGCACACACACACACACACACACACACACACAGAGGCATGTCATAGGCACAGAATATACCACAAATGTGGCTGCTCACATGGAAACACAGAACAATACACAATCCCTTCAACATACAGACAAGAGACACATAACAGAGGTATACAAAGACAGACCCAAAACACACTCTGTGGACACCAAACACACAGAGACCCAAAACACATCCTCATGCACAAAACTAGATCATGCCACCACAACCCTAGAGTCCCGAGTCAGTCTCTGCCACTTCCCCTTCATCCACCATAGCCCAGCAATCCAAAATTTGGGGGCTTTAGGCAAACCAAAAGCCCAAGGCCACAGAGGAAATACAAACTAGGACCACGTCAACGTGTCTTTGGGGAGTCTGTGCAGACTGAAAGCACCACTAAGAAGGAGCCAAGCCCTGAACCTCACACTGGCCCCACGCCCCTCCCAGGAGGCAAAACCACCAAGTAGCTGGTGTGTGCATACAGGGTGGGCACGAGTGCAGAAGCGTAGGACGTGCAGGCAGGGGTTCTGGCCGGGGCTGTGTGGGCACAGGCACACACCCACACCCCCTAGACTGATGTGGATGGCAGTGGTGGCAGTGGCTGGGGCCAGTTTAGGGACACCCAGCCTGAGACAGAGGCAGGCAGATAGGGCATCTGATTAACACTCACCAAGGGCCACCCAGCCTGGATGCCCACCTAAGCCATCCTCCTGTCCCCAGGGAAATGGGGCGTATGGAAGGCAGGACTGTGACTCCTGGGCTCAGAAGGCAAGCCCTCCTGATTTTCCCCAAGTTCCCTGCTCGCATCCATCCACGTGATCCTCAGGCTCCCCTGATGGGGCTACCCCACAGACACAGGAGAACACGGAAGCGCAGGAAGACCCTTGCCCTCATCACAACCCCTGCCCTCTTTCGTCTACTCCAGATCATGTGCTCGGGAGCTCTCGGGGTCCTCTGGCCCCTGTGATGCTGTGCTTGGAAGCAGCTGGAGGGCCATGTACTGCGTCCAGAGCCTGCACTGAGTGCCTCTCTGTCCTTCCCAGGCCACGAGATTGCCCAAGTCTGACTCCAGTGGAAAATGTCAGGCGGCTCCAGACCCTCTGCCAACAGCGAGCCCTGAAAAGAACCCCCACCCCACAGACGGATAGGCCAGGCCCAGGTCAGCCCAACCCAAGTCTCGGGCCAAGGCCCAGGCCAATGGCACTGGCCCTGGCTGACTCCGGATTATGTGTCTTCCAGGGCCTTCCATCTGTCACTTGGCCCTCCGTGCCCAGGACAAAATAAATTTCCTTTTAAGAGAGCCAATGATTTGCATTTCCCATGTCTTTCTCTGCCTTTTCTTTTTAAATTAAAATTTATAGTCCCAAAGTTCAGAGCCTAGAAGGGGGATGCCAACTGGTCACCAGGCTCGGCTTCCCAATGGCTTCTGCTACCACCCTTCTTCCTGCCTGGGCCTTTCCCAGGTCCCTGGATGCCCAGCAGACTCAGCAGATGGAGTTGTGGAGTCCAAGGGAAGGAGCTCAGGGGAGTGTGGCAAGGACTTCCCACCGTCAGCGTGCTTTCTGTCACCAGCCACTTTGTAGAGGAACCCCAGTTCCTAGACCTGAGGAAGCCTTCCCCTTCCTGGATCTGGTACCACATCAGCCATGTTGCTTCCAAGACCACAGCTCTAGAACCAGAGGGATGAGAGGACAAGCCAGCTGGCCCCCTCCCCTGCACTTCTGTCAGTCTCACAGTGGAGGGGGCCCCAAGGATCAGAAGTTCTGACACTCTGAAAACCCAGGCACTATGTGAGCTGTCACTAGCACACTCACGTGCTTAGGCACAAGCCAGCACAGGTACATACCCGCAGACACCTCCAGTGCACATTCATGAGCACAGACACTCGTGCACACATGTGTGTGCCACGCATTCTCTCCAGCTCCATCAAGGAGCAGAGCACCACCTCCACAGCCCACATGTAGCCCCCAGCTGTGGTCTGCCTCAGGCCTCGGGAGAGGTAGGGAGACACCCAAGACCTTACATCCCACTTGGGAGCTGATCAACACCCTGGGAGCAGAAAGCCGAGACTCTGTAGGGGGACTCAGCTGCCTGACCTTTCTGCTCCCCAGCCCTCTTTGCTTCCCCACTCCAGTGCCTACCACTCAAAGGCGCCCACCAACCAATGAGGAGGCAGGGGGATGACCAAGCCCTGAGTCCCAGTGCCCCTCGGTCCCAGCCTCCCAGGCGGTCCCCAGGTTGGGGTGGGCGGACCCCTAGGATCCGCTGGGGCCTTACCGTGGAGGGTGCTCCGGGTGATCTGTCCCCCCATCTCCGGCAGCAGACAGGACAGCACGGCCACCACCGTTTGGCCGGCTGGCCTCGTCACCAAGCCGCCCCGGGCGCCAGCTCCCCTCCTCCTCCCCCCAGCCCTCCCCCGCGGCCGGCCGGCATGGCAGGGCCGAGCGGCCCCTCCTGCGTCCCCACGCGCTCCCTCCCGCACGCACACGCCCGCCCGCCAGCCGGCCACACACGCATGCACACCCCCTGGCCCTGCTCACGGCCGCCTCCAGCTCCCACCCACTCGGAGCCTCCCCGCCCCCGCGCTGGTCCAGGCGAGGGGATCTGTCATGTTTATTTACATAAGGAGGAGGAGACTGGAGGCTTCCTGAAATAGCCCTCCAGAGCTGGAGATGCCCCAGCGCGCGGGCGGGCGGGCGCGCGCACACACACACACACACACACATATATCACACACACATCACACACACACACACACCCATCACACACACACACATATATCACACACACACCCATCACACACACACCCATCACACACACACACCCATCACACACACACACACATATATCACACACACATCACACACACCCATCACACACACACACACCCATCACACACACACACCCATCACACACACACACACCCACACATATCACACACACACCCATCACACACACACACACCCATCACACACACACACACACACCCATCACACACACACACATGACAAACACACACCCATCACACACACACCCATGACAAACACACACCCATCACACACACACCCATCACACACACACCCATCACACACACACACACACACCCATCACACACACACACATGACAAACACACACCCATCACACACACCCATGACAAACACACACCCATCACACACACACCCATCACACACACACCCATCACACACACACCCATCACACACACACCCATGACAAACACACACCCATCACACACACACCCATGACAAACACACACCCATCACACACACACCCATCACACACACACACCCATCACACACACACACCCACACATATCACACACACACATCACACACACACATCACACACACACACACCACACACACACCCATCACACACACACACCCATCACACACACACACCCATGACAAACACACACCCATCACACACACACCCATCACACACACACACACCCATCACACACACTAGCATCATCCCATGGATGTAGTGACACACAAAGACACCTCACCAGGCCTTTGTCACAAGCTACTACATGTAAATATGGGGCTAGTGGGGCTAGGAAGGGTGCAGGGAGGGAGCAAAACAGAAATCCTTCTTTCCCTCAAGGGGTTCACAGTCCAGCTAGAGGAGCTTCTTCATGCACAGCTAACACAGTTTCTGTCTTCTTCCTGGCTCTGCTCCAAGCACTTTTCAGTCGTTAACTCCTTTGGTCCTCTCGGTTGGAATGATGAGGCCAGTATTTTCGCTATTATCAACAGGTAACATGAGGAGTATTATCTTAAAGGTGAGAAGACTGAGACACAGATTTCTTACCTAGAAGCGGGCAGGGCGGGGATGCAGACCTAGGTAATCTAGCACCAGAATTCAGGCTTTCATTTCCCAGGAAATGGGACCATCCCCCCCAATCCCACCCTGAAAAGGGAAGAAATTGTCCCTTTTATCGTGCATGTACATACACACAGAGAGAGCAACACAGACCTGCACTACACACCTAGATCATGTCAATGGTTACGCACAGACATGTCTCATAAGCTCCTGCAGGCATCCACCACCATGCACACCTACCTACATCCTGCCTACCAGGCACAGAGTCAATGGTTACACACACACCCTGCACACACTCACCACACCACACGCATTCTCCTAGCAGACTCGTGCAATTTCTGGAGAGATCTTAAGGTGCAGAACCTGGCACCCCACACTTGGAGGAGAGGGGAAGGTGCAGACAAGATGGAATGAGAGAGGGCCAGGAAGGCAGGCCCCTCCAACCCAAAGCAAGCACATAATGACACTGGCACCCAAATCATCATTGGGAGTGCACCCCCTGATGTTTATTCTAGGTTGGAGGGGCTACTATTGAATCCATTTTGCAGAAAAGAAAGTGGAGGTTCTGAGCAGCTAAGGAGCTTGCTGCAGTTCTTCAGAGTGGAGCAAAAGACACCAAGCCAGGTCTCTGGGACCATCTCACTGTCCATCACAGGCTCTCCTCAGGACAGGGGCCTTTTCCCAAACAACAGCACAGCTCCCTCCTCCCAGGCTCTAGCCTGGCCCCAAGCCCTAGGGAAAGGTCTGGATGGGAGAAGAGAGGGCTGGGGGCTGGGGGCTGGGGAAGGGGCCGTGGGACAGGCAGGGGCTGCCCCACATAGGATGGAATTCAGAGGTCTGGCTGCTGTGAGGGACTGTGTTGGGCTCTGGGTCCTCAGCTCAGGACCCTGCTGCTGCCATCCCCTGTGAGGTCCTGGGGGGAGGGGCAGAGAAAATAGGGAGGGACATTCAGGCCTGACCTGGGATGAGCCACCAGAAGCTGAGCAGGCCCTGGGTGGAAGTGCCCAGAGCCCAGCATGCTGCCAGAGACCTCTCCCTGGGAGAAGCTGTAGCTTGGTCTTATCCAAGCAACCCCCTTTCCACAGACACAGGCTGGCTCTCGGCTATGCACTCACATGCACATGGGCACTTCTTGTCGGGGTGAGAGGCTCAGGCAGTCTGACCAAGAGGAAGTCACCCAAACTCCTTTTGTGGATGACAATTATATTAATACCAAATACAAGGCCTTGCTCTGTGCTCAGCACTGCCCTAAGCATGCTGCACATATGAACTCGTTCAACCCTCTCAACAAGACCAAGAAATGGGTTTATTTTTAATGCCCATTTTACAGATAAGGAAACTGTGGCAGAACAAAGATTCTTTGGAGGCTGTTCCTATAACAGGAGAGTCATTCCCTCATCCCACCTGCCTTTTAATGCACCTGGCTGGGCCCTTGCATACCAGTCCTTCCCCACACCAGCCTCCCTCTCACCTTGGCTCCCATTGATTGCCACTTGGATGTCCCTTCTCCAGCCACCCAGATCCAGGAATGCCTCTTCCAGGAAGCCTCCCTAGGGCCCCAGCTACAGCGAGTGTCCCCATCTTGGAACTTGCCTCTCCTCTGAACCCAAGCTCTACCTCTCCTACTGCTTGTCTTGCTCCATCCTACACAGAGACAGTACAGCCTGGCTGGGGCCTTGTCTGTCTGTCTCAGCTTCCCCTGGGTGCATGCTGACAACTTAATACAACTTGATCCACATTTATTGAGCACCTATGTGGCAGACCTAAGCTTTGCACTGGGGATGCAATGATAATCCATGAGAAACAGAGCTGGCTGTTATAGTCCTGAAAGAAACACATTTATCAAGTAACCTCAATAAGGAACTTAGAATCACAATCCTACAAAAGTGCTCTGAAACAAAGAGGCAAGGTTCTTGGGGGACTCAGGGCAGGCTTTCATGAAAAGCAACGGTGAGGGCTGGGTTGTGGCTCAGTGGTACAGCGCTCACCTAGCATACATGAGGCACTGGGTTCGATCCTCAGCACCACATAAAAATTGAAAAATGAAGATATTGTATCCACCTAAAAAAACTAAAAAATAAATATTAAAAAAAAGCAATGCCAAAAACATGCTAATGTCCATGTGCTGTGGAGATAGGTTGATAGAGTACTCCAGAGAGTGGGTGCAACATGTGCAAAGGCCCTGGGGTGAAGGGAGCCCAGTGTATTTGAGAAGCAAGGTTAGTACAGCTGGAGCAAGGTCAACAGGAGGAGCCTGGGGGAGTTGCTGTTGGCAAGTCCAGATGTGCTGGAGATACACCAGGAGGGCCTTAGGAAGCAGGATGGAAAAACCGGCCTTTTTCCTGAACACAATAGGGAATCCCTGACAGGTTTCAATAGGGAGGAAACAAGACTGGCCTTGCATTTCAAAAAAAGTCACTCTGCCCTCTGGTAGGAGGTACATGTAGAAGGAGGCAAGAGGTGCCAGAGCAGAGAGCAGTGGCATCCAGCAGGGTCAGGACTGCGCCTGGCTTACTTTGGCTGCCCTCGGGCCTAGCATCCTGCCCCCACAGAGCAGATGCCCATGAATAGAACTGAATTCATGTAATTCTCCTGAAACAGGATTGTGGGAAAGTAACAAGCCAGAGGGAGGGGCAGGTGGGGGCTCAGGAGCTGGGAGTCCACAGTGGACTGGCTCAGGAGCCCTCTGTCTGGACACCTGAGCAAGAAGAGAACAGAGGACTGGGAGGCAGTGTGGGTGGCTCCCAACCATCCCAGTCCTACCCGGGCAGACTTACCCGGGCTTTCCATACACCACTGCCCTGTTTTCAACAGGAAGTAGCAGTGTCCCTATGTCTGCAGCTTCCCTCCCTACCCCTTCCCCCGGGCAGTGTCCAGGGCCTCTCCAGAGGGAGGCAGCACCCCTTCTACAGGGTGGAGCCAGAGATGCACCCCTCCTGTTTTATTCACTGGGGCATTGCATGGGGGTTCATTTGGTTGAAGGATTCTGTTACTAAAAGGGGTGAGCAAACCACTGAGCTGCATCATTCGTTCACCAGGCATTCACCAGCTGGTGAGCAAGATCCAGCCCCACCCTTCGGAAACCCTTCAGCAGATGGGCCAGGAAACATGATTCCAGATCCCAGTGAGCACTCTGCTGGGATCAAGGAGTGAGGTTCCTCGGCTCTGGCTGAATCCCCGCAGTGTTCCCTTTGGTAGCCACACTTTGCAAAGGCGGTGAGAGGTCCTACTGAGGGGAGGTTCTACTGAGGGCAGGTTCTACTAAGGGAAGGTTCTACTGAGGGTTCTACTGAAGTGCACTTCAAACCCAGCCCTGCCTGACATCCAAGTTCATGCTCTATCCAGAAAAAATGCCAAAGAGCATGAACTCCTCTGGCTTGAGGAAGAGAAGACATAAGGACAACAGCTAGCTGTGCCCTTGGGGACTCCCTGGCCTGACAGAATCCTTACTGGGTTCAGAAGAAATCCGCTCCCGTCCAGTGGAGCTGCAATTGCCCACTGACCTCACCTGGAATCTCACTCCCTTTGGCTCTCTGAACCAAGTCAGCTCTCAAACTGCAGCCACCCCCAGAGCTGTCCCTGCTCTGCCTTCACCTCCCTGCCTTCTGACCCCCTTCTGCCAACTCCTCCTGAATGAATCTTGGGCATCATTTTGGCTTCAATGGTGGGCTACCCAGCTCAATTTTTTCCTTGCCAAGTCCTGTCTCCCCCATGTTCCCCCAAAGCCCAGCATCCTCATCCCCATCCTAAACCTGACCTCTTAGAACTTCCAGTTAAAGACAGAACCAGCCACCGCAGAATATAACATTGAACAAATTCACCGGGCAGTAGAAACCTTCAGACTCAGAGACAGAGATCTTTAAAGTGGAAAGATCCTCCAGAGAGAATTGGGTCCAGTCCCTGCCTTCAAGAGGACAAAGAAGACTTATGCCCATTTTAGAGATGTAGCAAAGAAGGCCTACTAAATTGTAGACCTACGCAAGGTTGCACAGCTGGTAGGGTAAGGAGGACTTGAACGCAGGATTACTGTCTTCTGGTGCTGTGCTTAGTATGACACACAGTCCAGGGCATCTGGAGGTGGAGAAGATAAAATGGGCCCGGCACAGTGGTGCATGCCTGTAATCTCAGTGGCTGGGGAGACTGAGGCAGGAGGATCACAAGTTCAAAGCCAACCTCAGCAATTTAGCAAGGCCCTAAGCAACTTAGTAAGACCCTGTCTCTAAATAAAAAAAAAATTAAAATGGGCTAAGGATATGGCTCAGAGGTTAAGCGCCCCTGGGTTCAATCTCTGATAATGAATTAAAAAAAAAATGGACAAGGGAGCTCACTTCTCTTTTATGAGGTAGGAGAAGAGACTGTGTCTGGAAAGGTCAGGGAGGGGAGGTGGCCTTGCAGGGAGGATCTAGAAGGCAGCTTCTGGTTGCTACAGTATTTTTTTTTCCATCCAGAACAAGGGATAATTTGATTGAGCTGATAAGTCACCTGATATTTGGGGCTTAAGGCTGACCTGCCAGGGACATCTTCCCTCTCCGACTTACTAGGCTGGGCCGGTGCTGGAGAACATGGAACCCTACCCCCAAACTTCTTCCCATACCCACAAACAGAACAAGGGTGCGATTGCTGCCTATGGTCTGGAAGAGAAGGCGACAGAGATGAGGACAAAGCACACAGAGTGCAAGCTGCATGCTTCAGAGAAACCAGCCAGGGCTGGGTCTGGGACAGGTGCCCCAGCAGTGACAGCTGCCAGCCGCCCAGGATGACGGGAACACAACAGGTGCAGAGCGGGGGCGGGGACTGAAAGGGAATCTGAGAAAGCTGCAGGCAGTCGGGTGAGTTGGGTGCCCCTCCTGGCCCCAGGACCATTGCCAGGCCACCCCTTCTGGGACCCTCCAAGACACATAAACACACCTGCTCATGGTCCCTGGTTCTAGCCCCTCGGTCAGCCAGGCCAGCCGGGATGAGACAGAGGGTCCATGCTGGGCAAAAAGGACCAAACAAGGAAGAAACCAGGAGCCTCTTCCCAGGACAGCGTGTGCCAGACACAGCCCACACCCACAGAGCCCCCAGCTGGAAGCAAACATTTGCCCGTGATAAGATCTTTGTCCAGGAAGCCTAGATGGATGGACCTACCCCGCCCGTATGGAGGCTGGGTGCTCTGGCCTTGAGTTCACATAGGCCAGCTCTACCCCTGTGTGGCTGGATTAGCCACTGGGCTTTGTGAGCCTCGCCTTTCCCTCTGCCTAGATGGACTTAAAACGGCACAGGACTTAAGGACAGAATGACACAATGTCTGTAAGGCACGCTGTCTGGCAACTGTCCAGAGACCCAGAGAAGACAGGAAGGTGAAACCCGGGGGGGGGCTGAGGTCCCAGCAAGGAGATGCTGGGTGGGATGTGAGCGCTCCAGCCAGGAGCGGCAGAGGCGCTGCAGCAAGACCCCGCCCACCTGCACACCAGCACCCCTGGGACCGCCGCGCTCGGCTGCTCCTAGCTTTCCATGTGTCAGCGCATGCGTGCCGTATGTGCCAATGCTCCGCCAGAGTGCTGGGGAGCAGCGGTTCCAATAAGTAGATTAAGCATTGTCCCTTGTCACCTGGGTTAGTGCTCTGCCTTTGATCAGAACGGATGAATTTTAAACTTGAAGCTAGTCCTTGTCCCAATCACAAGTGACAAATTACCAGCATCTGCATTCATAAGACTTGCTCGCTTCAGTATAACCTTGCTGGGGAGGGCGAGGAAGGGCAGACAAGGAGACTTTTATGGTGGGAGGAGAGGCGGCACAACAAGGAGACCCAGAGTGACACAGGAGATAGGACATATGTGCTGGCACAAGACAGAGCCCGATGCATCAGAGAAGCGGAAACACACTGGCTGATCCCCCGGGTCTGCAGGATTATGAGAAAAGCTGGTGAGGGTGACAAGGATAAAGCCCTCCTCTTGAGGACAGAGCCGTCCCCTCCCTCCCCGATGCACACTCACATACTCACCTCAGGCCCTGCAGCTCAGCCAAGGCTCCCACTGCCCACCCTTTCTACAGCCAGGGCTCCAGCCAGCTGAAGCCACCCAAGGCTGGGTGGCACCCTGGGCTTCATGCAGCCAACTGTCCTTCCTCTGAGCAGTCTGCTCACGCCAAGTGCAGTGGCGTCATCCTCTTTAGAACCTTGTCCCCCACCACCGCACTTCCAGCTCTAGCCCCAGACTCAGGCTTTGACTACCAATCCCCACAATCTCACACCCACAGCCCTCCCCAACAGGGTCCTTAAAGACAGGGGACCATGCGCATATGGTGGCTTCTATGTGGCCCATCAAAGCAACTATCGAGATGATGGTCCTCCTGACCAAAGGACACCCCAGGAAGGACAGCCACCTCCAGCAAATACTATGGCAGGACACCCATTTGCTTCCTGAAGCCACTTCCCGTCACTGCCCCGTCTCCCATTGTGCACACCATCCACTGCCCCATCCTTCCCTCTCTCTCTCCAATAGCCTATCAGGCTCCGCCCCCAAGAGGCCACTCCTCTTCCCTCTCTTCTTGCCTCCAGCCCTGAAGCCCAGGATCCGACAAGCAACCAGTACTATGCTGGGGGTATCAAAGTTCAGATGGTGAAGCCTTCCCAGGGAGTCAGGATTCCTGGGGTCCCCGCAGACCCTGAGGCTGTGGCAAAATTTCACCAGGGAAAGTCTGTGAGAGCCTGGTACCATGTTTGGGTGTTGGGGGACCCGGGGAGGGCATCTCTTTTAATGCCTCCTCAGTTCTGCTCTCCATGGGGTAAGGACTCAGGAGGCAGGTTAATGCCCCTCCTATAGGAGCTGGGGGTCTTCTCCTAGGGACCCTCTCCCTCCATCTCTAAGCACATACCCAACCTTCACACCCTCCACCCTGCTAAGCCAAGCACACTTCCCCTGCAGAGAAGAGAGAGCTCCTTGTTCTCAGGGCCAGTGAGGGGAGGTGGCTAAATTAGGCCTTGCTTAGGGGTCTGTTTTCTTAGCTGTGACACCACCTGCCATGATTCACTATGTGACCTTGGGCAAGTCAGTGCCCTCCTGGGGCCACAGTTCTCATGTGTGTGAAGTGGACACATGGGACTCGTCCATCTTTAGTTCTGAACTGAACCAGAAGTTACCTGCATCAGGGGGTTGGGGGGGGGGGGTCTTTGCGGGGAGGCAATCAGGAATTCCGGACTCACCTAAAGTAGGAGTCCCTCAACCAAGGTCTGGTGGGACGTCAAGGACCAGCCAGCTCTCAGCTGGGTCTCACTGCCTCCCAGTCCCCTTCCTGACCCCATCCAACATGGGCCCCCCAGAACCAAGATTCCATGGCCTGCCCCTGGGTTCTATGATCCAGGCCAGAGGTCTAGTGTAGCCCTGTTCAAGTGGTCACTGTGTCCCTCCCATATTCATCCCCTCCTTCCATCCTCTGGCTTTTCCCACAGCTTAGGCCACCAGCATCATCCTGATGTGGACAATGTTCCAAACTCCATCCCCTCCTCAGGGCAGCCAGGCTGACTCAGTAGCTCCTGAGCACCTCAGGATGACCCTGACCCCCTTTGGGGAGCATTCAAAGTCCTCTGTGAACTGACCCCAGCTCATGTGTCTGGTCTCATCTCCCTCGACACCCCCACCCCACCCCAGGTACTCCATGCACATGAGCCCCGTATGTCAACATGGCCACATCTTGCGTGTCCATGACTCTGAGTACTGTCCCTTCATCTGGAGTCCCCTTCTCCCAAAATGTTCACTCAAAACTCCCTATTTAAACTGGATGCAGCGGAGCATGCCTATAATCCCAGCGGCTCAGGAGTTTGAGGCAGGAGAATCATGAGTTCAAAGCCAGCCTCAGCAACTTAGCGAGGCCCTAAGCAACTTAGTGAGAGCCTGTCTCTAAATAAAATTCAAAAAAGAGCTGGGGATGGGGCTGAGACTGCGGCTCAGTGATAGAGCACTTGCCTAGCATGTGTGAGGCACTGGGTTCAATTCTCAGCACCATATATAAATAAATGAATAAAATAAAGGTCCATACATCTACAAAAATATTTTTTTTAAAAAAAGAGCTGGGAATATGGTTCAGTGGGTAAGCACGCCTGGATTCAATCCTCAGTACCCCCCGCCACCAAAAAAAAAGAAAACTCCCTCCCTCTAAAATCTGGAACAAGACAGGGATGCCCTCTCTCACCATTTCTGTTCAACATAGTTCTCGAAACACTGGCCAGAGCAATTAGACGAAAGAAATTAAAGGCATAAAAATAGGAAAAGAAGAACTTAAATTATCACTGTTTGCAGATAACATGATTATACCTAGCAGACCCAAAAGGGTCTACAAAGAAACTATTAGAGCTAATAAATGAATTCAGCAAAGTGGCAGGATATAAAATCAACATGCATAAATCAAAGGCATTCCTGTATATCAGCGACAAATCCTCTGAAATGGAAATGACAACAATCACTCCATTCACAATATCCTCAAAAATAATAAAATACTTGGGAATCAACCTAACAAAAGAGGTGAAAGATTTATACAATGAAAACTACAGAACCCTAAAGAGAGAAATTGAAGAAGATCTTAGAAGATGGAAAAATATACCCTGTTCATGGATAGGCAGAACTAACATCATCAAAATGGCGATATTACCAAAAGTTCTCTATAGATTTAATGCAATGCCAATCAAAATCCCAACGGCATTTCTTGTAGAAATAGAGAAAGCAATCATGAAATTCATATGGAAGAATAAAAGACCCAGAATAGCAAAAACAATGCTAAGCAGGAAGTGTGAATCAGGCGGTATAGCGATACCAGACTTTAAACTATACTACAGAGCAATAGTAACAAAAACAGCATGGTACTGGTACCAAAACAGGCGGGTGGACCAATGGTACAGAATAGAGGACACAGAAACCAACCCACAAAACTACAACTTTCTTATATTTGATAAAGGGGCTAAAAGCATGCAATGGAGGAAGGATAGCATCTTCAACAAATGGTGCTGGGAAAACTGGAAATCCATATACAACAAAATGAAACTGAATCCCTTTCTCTCGCCATGCACAAAAGTTAACTCAAAATGGATCAAGGAGCTTGATATCAAATCAGAGACATGGCATCTGATAGAAGAAAAAGTTGGCTACGACCTACATACTGTGGGGTCGGGCTCCAAATTCCTCAATAGGACACCCATAGCACAAGAGTTAACATCTAGAATCAACAAATGGGACTTACTCAAACTAAAAAGTTTTTTCTCAGCAAAAGAAACAATAAGAGAGGTAAATAGGGAGCCTACATCATGGGAACAAATCTTTACTCCTCACACTTCAGATAGAGCCCTAATATCCAGAGTATATAAAGAACTCAAAAAATTAGACAATAAGATAACAAATAACCCAATCAACAAATGGGCCAAGGACCTGAACAGACATTTCTCAGAGGAGGACATACAATCAATCAACAAGTACATGAAAAAATGCTCACCATCTCTAGCAGTCAGAGAAATGCAAATCAAAACCACCCTAAGATACCATCTCACTCCAGTAAGATTGGCAGCCATTAGGAAGTCAAACAACAACAAGTGCTGGCGAGGATGTGGGGAAAAGGGTACACTTCTACATTGTTGGTGGGACTGCAAATTGGTGCAGCCAATTTGGAAAGCAGTATGGAGATTTCTTGGAAAGCTGGGAATGGAACCACCATTTGACCCAGCTATTCCCCTTCTCTGTCTATTCCCTAAAGACCTAAAAAGAGCATACTACAGGGACACTGCTACATCGATGTTCATAGCAGCACAATTCACAATAGCAAGACTGTGGAACCAACCTAGATGCCCTTCAATAGACGAATGGATTAAAAAAAATGTGGCATTTATACACAATGGAGTATTACTCTGCATTAAAAAATGACAAATCATAGAATTTGGAGGGAAATGGATGGCATTAGAGCAGATTATGCTAAGTGAAGCTAGCCAAGCCCTAAAAAACAAATGCCAAATGTCTTCTTTGATATAAGGAGAGTAACTAAGAACAGACTAGGGAAGAAGAGCACGAGAAGAAGACCAACATTAAACAAGGATGAGAGGTGGGAGGGAAAGGGAGAGAGAAGGGAAATTGCATGGAAATGGAAGGAGACCCTCAGGGTTATACAAAATTACATACAAGAGGATGTGAGGGGAAAGGGAAAAATAATACAAGGGGGAGGAATGAATTACAGTAGAGGGGGTAGAGAGAGAAGAGGGGAGGGGAGGGGAGGGGAGGGGGGATAGTAGAGGTTAGGAAAGGAAGCAGAATACAACAGACATGAGTATGTCAATATGTAAATCAATGGAAGTGTAACTGATGTGATTCTGCAATCTGTATACGGGGTAAAAATGGGAGTTCATAACCCACTTGAATCAAAGTGTAAAATATGATACGTCAAGAACTATGTAATGTTTTGAACAACCAACAATAAAAAAAAAAAGAAAACTCCAGATTAACCTTCACCTCTCGATTCAGAGGAGTCTTTCCTCTGAGATCATTCTAATGCCTGAAAGCAGACTCCCTATCCAATATCCTCTGTGCAGCCCCAGCTCTACAACGACAGCAAGAGACCCCTTCCCATACAGGCAGCAATCTGAGGACAGACAGGGAGCTTTTAATCTCTGGATCCCCAGCCCCTAACATGGTGGGCACTTGTTGGTGCTCAAAGTATATTCTATGCAGGAAAAAAGAAGAGGAAGAAAGGCTGAGACTGATGGCATGATTCTTGCTTTGCCCCCATTCGTCCCTTCTCCAGGCCAGCTTGCAGCCCTGAGGTCACTGTCCCAGCCATGATGTTCAAGGTCCCTTTGGACCCATAGTTGACAGATTGCCTGGCCCATGACCTTGCCACCCCAGAGGTGACCCTCCCCGTTCTCTTGGTTCTATTGGCAGCACCAACTGGTGCTCACTCAGACAGAAAAAGCCAAGAAGCTGAGCAGCCAGGTGTGTCCTGGAACAGTGAAGAACCGGAACACAGAGGCTTATCTGACCATCTTCCCTGTAGGCAGCAGAAGAGCATCCCAGATCCCCCTGCAGGACCCCAGGAGGAGATGCTGCAAGCCTTGCACCTGGCTCCCTCCCAGCTTCCCCTCTGGATTAAATCAGCAGGGGAAAGAGCTCCTCCATCTCATTTGCATAAACCATTTATAGCAGCGCATTCAAACCCACGCCTTCCAAGCCCACTGCTATTGCCTGTGGCTTCCCAGTCTATCCTTTCCCTTCTCTTTCAGGTTTTGTTGTTGTTGTTGTTGTTGTTGACAGGAATCTGGACTCAAGAGAAATCTCTACCTTGGCTGTCCCTGGCAGAGGAAGAACTTTACTTTCTCTCCACAGTGAATAAGGATGTTAAGCAGCCATCCCCCTGGTGTCAATGACCTACAGTGCACAAAGCCTGTGAGCACCCATGGGCTCCCCAGGAATGGCAGGAGGTAGCTATTGCAGCCCATTTTACAGATGAAGAGACTGAGGCTCCAAAAAGTTCAATGACTTGTCCGCGCGCCACACAAAACGAGTCCTCACTGCTTAAGCCAGGTCAGGGCAATAGTGGTTATTTGTAACAGAGAGCCTGACCCAGGCTCCAAGAATCTAGAAGAAAGAACTCTCAAAATTCAAAAATAAGAAAATAACCCAATAAAAAAGAACTGGCAAAAATTTAAACAGACACATCACCAAAGCAGACATATGGATGACAAAAAAGCATGTGACAAAATGCTCAACATGATTAGTCATTAATAAAATGCAAGTTAAAACTATGACGAGATACCACACATGCCTCGCAGAATGACCCAAATTAACAAGTGTTGGTGAAAATATGGAGACATCGGGACTCTCACTCTCCATACACTGATGTAATGTAAAACGCACAACCGTTTTGGAAAACATTTTGGGGGCATTTTCTTGAAAAGTTAACACACATCTACTATATGTGGAAAACTTGGACTGAACCATTCTACAACTAGGTATTTACCCAAGAGAAAAGGAAAAACATGTTGACACATAGGCTTAGAGACAAATGCTTTTAGTAACTTTACTGTAATAGCCCCAAATTGAAAACAACCCAAATGTCCATCAACAAGTGAATGAATAAATTGTGCTATATTCACATCACAGAATATCTCCCAGTAATAAAAAGCAATGGACAGGGGGGCTGGGGTTGTGGCTCAGTGGCAAAGCGCTTGCCTAGCATGCATGAGGCATTGGATTTGAGCCTCAGCAGTACATAAAAATAAAATCAAGATAATGTGTTCACCTAAAAATAAAAATAAATATTTTTTTTTAAAAAAAGCAATGGACAATTGAGATACATTCCACCATTTTGAATGAATCTCAAGATAATTATGCTGAGAGAAGCCAGAGGGGAAAAGGAGTGAATACTGTATTATTCCATTTACACAGAACTCGAAAAAATGCAAACAAAATTATGACAGGAAACACAGGCAGTGACTTCAGCAGCAGGGTGGGACAGGGAGGAGCAGGAGAGAGTAATCCCCAAAGGTACAAGGAAGTTTCTGAAGGTGACAGAGACGTCCCCTGACTTGATGGTACTGATAACTTCACAGATCTATACATACGTCAAAACACATTAAGTTGTACATTTAAATATGTGACATATATTGTATGCCAATTATAGTTTAATAAAACTGTATTTTCTAACTTAACAAAGCGCTAAGCATGAGAGGAGAGGGTAGGGAAAGAAAATTGTTGTTTCTATAAAAACCAAATTGAGTCAATGCCTTTAAAAATTAAAAATAGAATTATCATACGATCCAACAATTTCACTTCTGGGTACAAACCCACAGAATCGAAAGCAGGAACTCAGATATTTGCACACCCATGTTCATGGCAGACTTACTCACAATGGGAGCAATTCAAGTGTCCATCAAGGAATGAATGGATAAGCAAAAGGTGGCACACATGCATACAAAGGAATGTCATTCATTGTCAAAAAGGAAGGAAATTCATTGTCGAAAGGAACCTTAAAGAAATTATATTAAATGAGCCGGGCATGGTGGCACATTCCTATAATCCCAAGCATCTTGGGAGGCTGAGGCAGGAGGATCACAAGTTCAAAGCCAACCTCAATGCGGGGAAGGGGAAGGGGGATATACTTGTACTGCTGGAGGGACTACAAATTGGTGCAACCACTCTGGAAAACAGCATAGAGATTCCTCAGAAAACTTGGAATGGAACCACGATTGACTGGGTTATCCCAATCCTCAGCATATACCCAAAGGACTTAAAGTCAGCATACTATAGTAACGCGACCCCATCAATGTTTATAGCAGCTCAATTCACAATAGCTAAGCTAGGAACCCTTCAATAATAAGCTAGGTGCCCTTCAATAGTTGAACGGATAAAGAAAATGTGAGATATACATACATATACACACACACACACATACATACATACACACAATGGAATATTACTCAGCTATAATTGTGTATTACACAACCAGTATTAGTAACTTATTTAATGTTTACTTAAGACTATAGTTAACTTATGGCCTACACACACACATATTTACCTATTATTTTATCACTAATATCTTTAAACCTTATGTCCTTATCCTAAGCAAAGCTATAAGATCATGCTGATATATATGTTTATGGCTATATTGGTTTAACCTTATCTATGCCTTTGTTACTTATCTTATACCTTATTTCCTATGTTTTACAGTTGCTTATTTCTGTTACTTTATCTTATCTTACTTATCAAAATCTTATTCCTATAGTCTATCCTATACCTATAACTTATTGATTGTACTGATTAGTTCACACCACAACACAGGAAAGGAAAGGAAAGGAGAGAGGAAGGGAAGGAGGGAGGGAGGGAGAGAAAAGAATTTATGAAATGAGCCAGTAACAAAAGGACAAAAATTGCATGACTCTACTTATCTCAGATACCTAGAGCAATCAAATCTCAGAGCCAGAAAGCAAAATGGTGGCTGCCAGGGGTTGGGGCAGTGAGAAACAGGGAGGTATTGTTGAATGGGAATAGAGCTTCAGTTTGAGAAAACTGAAAGCATTCTGGAAATGATGGTTGCAAAATAACACATGTGCTTAACGTCACTGAGCTGTATGCCTGCCAGGCTCCATGGCACATGCCAATAATTCCAGTGACGCAGGAGGCCAAGGCAGGACCAGTCTGGGCAACATAGTGAGACCCTGTCTCAAATAAAAAATAAAAAGGGCTGGGTATGGAGCTCAGAGGTAGAGCACCCCTGGGTTCAATCCCCAGTACCATCAAACAAACAAACAAAAATGGTTAAGACAAGGGCTGAGGTGTAGCTCAGTGGTAGAGCGCTTGCCTAGCATGTGTGAGGCACTGGGCTCGATCCTCAGCACCACATAAAAATAAATGAATAAAGGTATTGTGTCCTTCTACAACTAAAAAATATATTTTAAAAATAAGGGTTAAAAAAATAATAATAATAAAAAATAAAATAAAAAAATAAAAATAAGGGTTAATATAGTAAATTTTATACAATAATGTTTTCCTGCAATTATTTTTATTCTTTAATTTGATTTAATTAGTTATACAGGACAGTAGAGTGTATTTATGCACTTTGATATATATCATACATAGATGGGATATAATTTCTCATTTTTCTGAGTGTACATGTTATAGAACATATTGGTCATGCAGTCACATATATACATAAAGTAATAATGTCTGATTCAGTCTACCATCTTTCCTGTCCCCTCATCCCCTCCCCTCCCCGCCCTTCACTTCCCACTTCCCTCTACCGCACCTTACTGTGAATTAGCATCCGCATATTAGAGAAAACATTTGGCATTCGGTTTTTCTAAATTGGCTTATTTCACTTAGCATGATATTTTCTGTCTCCATAATTCTCTATTACTGGCAAATGCCATAATTTCATTCTTCTTTAAAACTGAGTAATATTCCATTGAATATATAGACCACATTTTCTTTATCCATTCATCTATTGAAGGACACTTAGTTTGGTTCCATAGTTTAGCTAACATGAATTGAGCTGCTATAAACATTGACATGACTGCATGACTGTAGTATGCTGATTTTAAGTCCTTTGGGTATAAATCGAGGAGTGGGATGGCTGGGTCAAATGGTGGTTCCACTCCAAGTTTTCTGAGGAGTCTCCATACTGCTTTCCACAGTGGTTGCACCAATTTGCAGTCCCACCAGCAATGTATGAATGAACCTTTTTCCCCACATCCTCACCAACATGTATTGTTGCCTGTATTCTTGATGATTGCCATTCTGACAGGAGTGAGGTGAAATCTTACTGTAGTTTTGTAATTTTTTTGTAATTTCTCTAATTGTTGGAGATGTTGAACATTTTTTTCATGTTTTTTGATTGATTGTATTTCTTCTTCTGCGAAGTGTCTATTCAGTTCCTTATACCATTTATTGATTGGGTTATTTGTTGCAATTATTTTTTAAAAGTACAAAAACACAAACTAAGTTGAGAATTTTAAAAAGATGCTGGTCCCTTAAAAAATGCTGTTAAATGATAGGTAGGCAAGACAACTATAAAACATTCAGGGAAAAAAATCTAGAAGGATTCTGCTCACAAATTCATTCACAAGCATTTTTAGGCTCTCATTGCACTTTTATTCATTTATTTGCTTATATATTTTCAGTGCTGAGGATGGAACCCAGCCCCTCAGGTATGCTAGGCAACTGCTCTACCGCTGAGCTACATCCCCAGCCCATCTTATTCTGCTTTCAAGAAGACCAAACCTGGACAGCATGCCCCAGGAGAGGAGGTACAAGAACAACCCAGGGGAATTCCAATCTTCAGGTCCTCTGTCTACATCAAGAGATTTACTAATAAAAGGAAATTCACTTAGGGATGTTTGTATCACTTTATACCATTCCCCCAATACTGTTCACTTAACCAACCAATGAGGCTTCGACTGTGACTATATGAGACAAAAGGGATTCTACAGATATAAAAATAAGGCCCAGGAAAAAATGCAGCCAATGTTGACTTTAATCCTTTCTAGGTGAGTTCTTACGTTTTTTTCTTCATGCTTTCCTGGATTTTCCAAAAAGTGTAGATCACTTTCATAATAATGTGAGTAAAGAGCTGCTTTTAAGATAGCTTTTGGGGGTGATGGTATCAGAATTTAAAATAATTTTTTAAAAAACGAGGTCTGGAGCAGAGTGTGATGTCCAGGACAGAAGCCCAAAACCACACACAGGCCTGGGAGGGTTTAGGACCCTGTGGACAAGTTCTTAAGGGGTTCCTTTGTCTCTGCAGAGTCCCAGACCCAGTTAGCCCTCAGAGGCACCCAAGATGGAGCCCTGGCACAGACTCCCAGAGACCCCTGGGGAGGCGAGGGAATCCAGGATTCCTCCATGTTACCTTACACACTCTCAAACACCTAAGTCTGGCCTGGGATTGAGGAGAAGAATAAGAGAAGGAAAAGGAATTTAACCCTTTTTAAGCAGTAGGTACAGCCACTGTGGTCACTACCCAAATGTCTCATTTGTTCCTCAATGAAGCTGGTCAAAGAAGGAGTTGGGCCAGGCATGGTGGCACATGTATGTAATCCCAGCATCTTGGGAGGATTGTGAGTTCAAAGTCAGCTTCAGCAATGGTGAGGCACAAAGCGACTCAGTGAGACCCTGTCTCTCAATAAAATACAAAATAGGGCTGGGGGTGTGGCTCAGTGGTTGAATATCCCTGAGTTCAATCCCAGCACCAAAAAAAAAGGGAAGGAACTGGGAGGCTGGGGGTGTAGCTCAATGGTAGAGCACATGCTTAGCATGTGCAAGGTCCTAGGTTCATCCCCAGCAAAACACACGCACGCACACACACACACACACACACACACACACGGAAGCCAGGTACATTGGTGCACACCTGTAATCCCAACCATACGGAGGCTAAGGCAGACTCAGTGCCAGAACATCTCTTGGAGTTTGGGCCCTCTCTTCTCTTGGAGAGTGAATAAAATGGTTGGGTTTTTTGTTTGTTTGTTTGTTTTTGTTTTTTCCGTTTATTGCTCTCTGTTTGCAAAACTTTGTACCCCGTGAAAACTGGCCACAAGTCACCCTAACAACTCCATCCCATCCATTCCCAGAGGGAGCCCCTGGTAGTAGATGGATGGGTCTCCACTCAGTCTTAGCCTCTATTTGCACAAAGTTAATGAATGGGAGATAAGTGGATGCACATATAGATACCAAGGTATGAAACAGACTAGAGAGCTATTCCTCTGGATCTCTACATTACTCAATCCCTCGCTGCCCTTCAAGGTCATCAGGCCTTCTCTGGCCAACCTATTTAAAAGTACCCCTAGCCATGCCCCTTCATGTCTTCTTTCTTTCCATAGCACTTATCACCATCTGACATGCCATTCTGGGCCTTTTTCTTTTTTAATCTGTCTCTCCTTGTAAGAGTATAAGTCCATGGCACAGGGAATCATCCGCTGCTTATCCTAGTATCCAAAACAGTGCTGGGCACCCAGTAGACCTTGAATAAATGTGAACTGAAAGAAAGAAATCAGAAAGGCAGGAAGGGGAGGAAGAAGGGAGGGCAGGAGAAAAGAAGAGGGAGGAAAGAAAAACGTAACAATCTAAATACAAAAGGTTCATGCTGCGTGTATTGCTGCACAAATTTTCTCTTAACAATATGGTAGACATTTTTCATCATGGTACCTCATCAGTGTTAACGGCTGCAAAGTATTCCTGTGCATGGAGATTCCATCCTTAATCCACTCCCTCCATCTTGAGCTCTGTGTGGGCAGCAAGTGGGGAGGGGGCACAAGGAGATGCCCCCCCATGGCTCTTGGCAATAAAGGTTCTTGAATTTCAGACTATGAAACCAACTCTTCATGGGCCAGTGCATACAAAGTTGCTGTCAAGAGGAGATATGGCCCCCAGACCTGGTGGGACTTCAAAGAGACCTGGCTGGAGGTGTGAACCCTCAAGAAAAGATGTGTTCATTGGGTGCCAGGAATCAGTGAAAAGGGGTGTCACTGAGGCAAATCATGGTAGGGCCACAAAACAAAGCCAAGGAGTTGGTGCCCACTTGTTGGGTCTGCCTGACAGGTGTTTCCCTGTTGGTGAAATGGCCTGGGCAAAGCTCAGAGCCCACAGGCATTAAACTCTCAGACTGTTCTCAGCTCACCTCATTTGATATGGGTTTACTCAGCCCCCAAGCAGCTCCCTACCGGGCGGAGTGTCTCAGGCAGTAAATTTCTGACAGTAAATTTCTCTTTGGGAAAGAGTGAACTTCTGATTTGATCCATGAGTTTTTGTGGACTTGCATAGAGGGAAGCAGGATCTCCCAGTCCTATCAACTCAGAGGAGTTGAGAAGATGGGAATTTTGACCAGCCTAGCTAAGGATCAAAGGCTGGGCAGAGACGTGCTCACTAGAAACCCCTTCCTCAGACTGACCACCTATATGATCAGCAGCCTGCCCTGTCCCATATCACACCTTCTTTCAACTTCCAGTAATAAACGTCTATGTTTAATGAGCTCTTACTATGCACCAGGCCCTGAGCCACATCACCTACAGCTATAGTCTCATTTAAACTGCACAACAGTACATGCACCTAGAGAAACACCCAAGGATCCCACGGGTCAAGATTCAGGAGTCAGGATTTTAACCCAGAAGCCAGACCTGGAGGCACACACCTATAACCCAGGAGGCAGAGGCAGAAGGATTGCTTGAACCCAGAAGTTCAAGACCATGCCCTGGCAACACAGCAAAACCTCCGACTCAGGAAAAAAACAATTTTTTTTTTGGACCAGGCCTGACTGACCCCAGGGCAAATATTTCACAATGAGTACCCATGGTTCCTTGTACAGTGTCACCTGGGATTCTTATTTAGAGGGAGAGAGAGAGAGGCCCAAGGAGTCCACCCTCAGGCTTACTAAACCAGATTATCTGGAGGTGGGACCCTCGAGCCTGCATTTTTTTTTATTGTGGTAAAATGCACATATAACATAAAGTTTGCTGCCTTAACCATCTTGAGTATGCCATTAAGTGTTCAATGCCATTAAGTACATTCACATTGTACAGCTGTCACCACCAGCCATCTCCAGAACTCCTTCCATCCCACAAAGCTGAAACCGAACCTACCAAGCACTAACTCCCCACTCCCTCCTCCCCACAACCCCTGGTTACCACCAACCTGCTTTCTGTCTTTATGAATTTGACTCTCTAGACACCTCATGTAAGTGGAATCAAACAGTATTTGATGTGTGTGTGTGGGGGGGGCTTATTTCATTTAGCATAATGTCTTCAAGGTTAATTTGTACCTTATCTTTTTTTTTTTCCCCTCCAGAATCCTGGACCTCACACATCTACCCTTGAACTACATCCTCAGCCCTTTTTATTTTATTTTGAAACAGCATCTTGCTAAATCACCCAGGCTGGCCTTGAACTTGCAATCCTCTTGCTGCAATCTCTAGGTTTCTGGGACTACAGGCACATGCCACTGTGCCCAGCAAAATTTTCTTCTCTTTAAAAAAGGTTGATGAGGCTGGGGATGGTAGAGAGGCAGGCTCAATGGTAGAGAGTTGGGCCCAACAAATCTTGAGGCCCCAGGTTTGATCCCCAGTACTGAGAGGGAAAAAATAAACTTGCCAGTAAAAAGGCTAAATAGTATGTATTACAAATACATACCACATTTTGCTTACGCATTCAACTACCAATGGACACGTTTCCATGTTTTAGCTATGAGAATGATGCTACTATAAACATGGGTAACCAAATATCTCTTCAATACCCTACTTTCAAAAAAAAAAAAAAGACCCTATTGTCAACTATTTTATGTGCATTCCCAGAAATGGAACTGCTGGATCACATGGCAAGTCTATTTTTAATTTTTCAAAAGATCACCATATAGTTGTCCACAGCAGCTGCACCATTTTATATTCCTACTAATGGTGCACAAGAGTTCAATTTCTCCAAGACCTTGCCAACACTTCTTATCTCCTGGTTTTAACAGTAGTTATCCTAATAGGTGTGTGGTGGCATGCTATTGTAATTTTGATCTGCATTTCCCTGATTGGTGTTGCTAAACATTTTTTCATGTGCTTCTTGACCATGTATGTATCTTCTCTGGACAAATATTCAAGTTCTTTGTCCCTTTTTTAATCAGGTTGTTTAGCTTTAAGAGCTCCCCATATAGTCTAGACAGAAATCCCTTATCAGACACATGATTTACAAATATTTTCTCCCATTTTGTGGATTGCTTTTTTGCTCTGTTGATATTGGGGGGGATTGTTTGTTTTTGTTGTTCTTGTTCTTATTTTTTAATGGGGTTTTACTATGTTTCCCAGGTTGTTCTCAAACCCCTGATCTCAATCTATTCTCCCACCTCAGCCTCCCAAGTATCTGGAACTAAAGGCATTTGATAGTGTTTTTTTTTAAATTTGAAATATTTCCATGTAGCTAAATATTTTTATTTTTCCTTGTTTGTGCATTTGGTGTCACATTCAAGAAATTACTGCCAAAATAAATGTCATGAAGTCTTTTCACTGTTTTCTTCTAAAAGCTTTATAGTTTTAGGTCTTACATTGAGGTCATGGATCCATTTTGAATATTTGTATATGATGTGAAGTAAAGGTCCAAGGTCATTCTTTTGCATATGGACATCCAGGCGTTTCAGCACCAAATGTTGAAAAGACTGTCCTTCCCTTTGAATGTTCTTGGCCCCCTGTTGGAAATCATTTGAGCATATATAAGAGGATTTATTTCTGGGCTTTCTATTCTATTACAGTGGTCTAGATAGCTATCTTCAGGCCAGTACCACATTATTGTTATTATTGTAGTTTGCAGTTAAATGTTGAAATCAGGAAATGTGAGTCCTCTAGCTTTGGTCTTTTACAGAATTGTTTTGGCTATTTTGGGTCTTCTGAAGAGGAATCTGCATTTTTACAAGTTCTCAGGCAATTTATAGGCCCATTTAAGTCTGAGAACCACTGCTCTGTGCCACATCATTCCTCTAAACTCTACTTCTGCGTTTCTCTAGCCCTCTGCCCTCTCCTGGCTCTCTTTGGATCTCTCCAACAACTCCTTCGTGGTTTCATTCTGTCTATCCTGTGTTACCTCAATTACTGTCACAGTGAAGCAGCACCCATTGCTGACAACACATTGCAGCCAAGACTTCTCTGAGCTCCAAGATCAAACATGAAGCTCCTGACCGAACATCTCACCCAGGATGTCTCAGGGCTCCTCTGATACACTCCAACTAAAGTTCAACCCACCAACTTTCCCTCCAGCCCTCCTCTTCTGCCTGGGATCCTAATGGAATCACCATCAACCTTGGAATCAAACAGTATTTGGTTTGTGTGTTTGTGTAAAAGCCTGGGCACCATCTTGGATTCTTCTTTCTCCCTCGCCATCCATATCATTCATTCACCTATCCAATCAAACACACCTCTTCAGACTTTGGATTGTTCCCCGATACAACTCTACTTGGTCTCCCATCTTGTCCCTCTTAAATCCATCTCCTCAGGAGGGCAGCTCAAGTGATCCAATCCAAAACCTTTAACTCCCACTGCCCAGAGACACCTGGGGCCAGTGTGAACGCCGCTTCCTGCATCATCCCCTTTTACTTTTACTGCTGAGCTAACTGTCTCATTGGGTGGTGGTTTGCTCTTGGCAACAAGACAGTCTTGTAAATGAGTGTCTCACTAACCTCGTAGAAGTGAAAGTTTACTGTACCTTTATAAACAGCCTTGGATTACAGTACTAGTGTTATTGCAGAAGAGCAATGAATGGAATTTTCATAGTAAACTATGCAACGTCTCCTATCCTCATTTCCCCACGCCAGGGGCCTTCTAGGTACGATGTCTTTAGGCCACACTTTCTGACGTGGCTCTTTGTGGTTTTCTAGTCCTGCACTGGTCAATTACAGCTTCTTCACCCCAGCTGTGTGTTCTCTGTGAAAAGAATAAGTGACAGATGAGAAGCTCTTTTCAAAGGACATAAAACAGGGAGCCTCCTTTAGAAAGAATATCTAAATGTGCACGTTCTGTTTCTCGAGTTGGGGTCCCAGATGAAGATAAGGAAGCAGGGCCAGAGAGACCCCAAGCTGGCTGAGCATCCAGCCGTCAGGACCCTGGCTCAGGGGTCAGAGGCATCACGCTGGCCTATTTCCTGCCCACTCCCACCCTCAGAGGCAGACATTTATGGATGTGAGTTCATGTCCTCCTTGCAACAGTCCACATGCACTGCTTTCTCTGCAGAGCTGGGGAAACAGAGTCCTAGATTTTGAAGCTTTTGCCTTGAATTACAGGCCAGCCAGTAAGCATCAGAGTCAGGATGTGAACCCCAGTTCTGCCATTACAGCTCATGCCCTTGGCACAGTGCCTGCTGATGCTCTCTGTCCCCCACCAGCCCCACCCTCTCTAAGAGCCTGAGCAGGAAGAATCTCTTCCCCCCACAAACTTGTGAGGCTGACCAGCCCCTGCAGACTCAGGATTCTAGAAGAGGGAGAAGCCCAAGGGCAGATGGCCCAGGCCAGGGAAGGAGGGGCTAATTCTGGCCAGAGATCATCAGAGAGCAGAGACCTCATAGAATGTCTGCACCCCTCTGCCCAGGAAGGAGAAACCTGGGCAGAGAGGGACAGTGGCCTGACTAGTAAACTGGCTCACACAGCATGTCCCAGCTAAGAAACACTCCCTCAACCTCCGTTCATACAGGACACATCCTTGGAGAGGCTCAAAGACAGGCTGGGCCTCCAGGACAGATTGGAAGACCAAGGCCAAAGTTACATGGGCACAGCAGAGTCAATCAAAGCCAGCTCTTTGAACTCCCAGCCTCTTCTCTCTCATCTTCTCCCATATCCCTCCCCTGGCTCCAGGCTCCAGGCCTCAGTGATCAGCTTCCCAGAACCCCTAGAGGGTTCCCAGGCTTCAGGTCACTTCCAGCCAGATTCATCAGTGCCCTCAACCCCCAGCCCCGCCAGTGTCTAGGCCAGAGGCACCCTGGCCCATAGCATAGAGGCCTGAGAAGCAGGGGACCAGAAGCCCTGGCTGCAAGTCCTCCCCTTGCTTCAACCCCTGTGAGTCTGGGCAGGTCCCTTCTCTCGGGGCCTTGGTTTCTCCTCTTTGAAGGGGCCGGACTGGACAACACACGCCCAGGCCCTCTCCACCCCTGGGACGGCCCAAGGCTGTTTCCAGTCCATGAACCTGGCGGAGTCCCAGGACCAGCTTCTATGTCACAGACACCTTGGTGACTCTTACAGGGGTCACTTGAGCTACACCCCCAGGGTGAGGCCCAGCCAGGCCTCCTCAAAGTTCCCAGGGCCTCCCAGTGTAAAACAAGGAATTTCATTCCAAATAAGGGAACCTACAGCAAAGTCCCCCGCCACAGCCCAGTTCCGGCTGGTTTATGTTAGCTGGACAAGACTAAACAGACCTTCACGTTCCCAGTATTAAGCACTAAAAATGAAAAAGCGCCTGTTTGTCTCTGGAGCACGGGGCACGGGAGAGGTCGGTGCTCCCCCGAGGCCCCTGAGAGGCTCCGCAGGCCCAGGGGGTGCTTGCCCAGGGCAGCGGTGGGAGGTGGACTCCAGATGAACATGGTGATGCCCCGAGGGAAGAGTGGAGGGGGGACCAGACTGGGAAGCCAGAGGGTGGGAGAAAGGGAGGCAGGAGAGGGAGAAGAGAAGGGAAGGAGGGAGGCTCCCACCCACCTTCCAGGAAGAAGGGAAGAGGGGAGAAAAGGGACTCCACCATTTCCTGGACCTCGTTCCAGCGGCCCCACCTGCCTCCCTCAGTGTGGACACAAACTACAGGAAATAAACACTGAATTATTTACAAAACAAAGAAGGCTGAAGCAAGACTGCCTGCCAGCTTTCCCAGGAGGCCACTCTCCACACACACACCTGTCCTCTAACTTAGCCATGCCCAGCAGGGCCTGCCCCTCCTCCCTCCATTGCCTGGACCATGGCCTTTGCCACTGGGATCTGGCAGGCCTGAGGGCAGGCACCACTCTTCCAATCTTAGAGACGCATAAACAACACTCAGTGACTGAGTGACCTGCCCAGCATGGTTCATCTGTCAGGGGTGTGCGGAGACCAGTGGCACCCACAGCCTCTGAGTCCTTGGTTCAGGTCCTACACCACAAGTCACACTGTCCTTGGCCAGCCTCGCCTTATCATAGACAGGCAGCTCCATCTTCTCCTTCAGCCCCCACCACCACACCCACCACCAAGGGAAAGCCCTTCTCTGTCTACCCAAACTGCTCCCTCAATCTGCAAGGAAAATCCCTCCACCAGGGAGTCCCGCCTAACTCCACTCAGGCTAACTGACCGTGGTCTCCTCTGGCCTCAGGTCTCCCTCAGCCCTACTGATCAGCTCCACAAGCTCTATGAAGGCAGGACCATGTCTGCTCTGAGTCTGGCATAGACCTACGAGACACCCAAGGAACGCTGTGCCATGGACGAGCGAAACAGGAATGAACGCTCCCATCGTGCTCTCACCTTCTCTTATCTCAGACCTGTGCCTGGTATTCAGGAAATGTCCTTTCAACAGGGCCCATGGAAGGAAAGTCTGAATTCCCCAGAATCAGCCCTTTCTTGCACTCATTTCAAAATATTTGTGGACTGCCTGCTGTGTGTGCCAGGCGCTACGGGTGGTGATACAACAGTAACTGAGAGAAAGTAAATGCTACCAACAAGCAACGGGTCCTGACTACCAGTATGATCAGAGCTGCGATGGGGGCCCAGGGCAGCCATGGGAGACGACAGCAGAGGCCATGCAGCCTACCCTGGTGTCCCGGAGGAAGTATACCCTAAGCCAAGACCTGAAATCTGAGCCCAATTGATGACAATGGCTAAAATGTGTTGTATTTCCATCAGTTGTCTTAAATAAGGAACCGAGACATGGAAAAGTCAGGCCTCTGGTTTAGGCAGCAAGATAAAGTCCAACTCGGAGCCTGTGCCTCATCACTGCCTGCCTTTCCTCTTCCCTCCTCATACCTTTAGCCTAACAGAATGGTACCCCCAACCCTCCACCCACCGGATGTCCTTGGGGAATTCCAGAGGCCTCGAGGCTGCACCAGAGGTCAACATCTGGGTTGGGTTCCCTAGCTGGACCCCCAGGCCTCCCTGCTTCCCAAGTTCCTTGGCCAGGCCCAGAAAGCAGGGTTGAGGGTCACTGCAGTCCCAAGAAGATATCCTCGGATGGACTTGCTGGTGACAGCATGGCTTCCCTTCTCAGGTGCCAGAGAAGGGGCTCTGTCCCACAAAAGCTACTCTGAAACAGCAAAGAAACTACTCCATACCTGGAAACCATCTCCCCCATTCACTGATGTTCCCTGTTTGAGTGGAGCAGAGGAGGACCTCTGTCCTGGCTCTTTATTTGAGGTAAGGAATGAAAGTACAACAAATCTTAGCTATTGTCATCATGGGGCTCAGGTCTCCGAGGACTTCTGAAAAAGAAAGGTACGTCTGGAGCAAGGGTGGATGGGGAATGAGGCCTAGGGTCAGCACCTACCCCAAGGTCCATGGGCAGCAGCATGACCTGGCCACTTGGGCACAGGGGCAGTGAGGTGCCTGGGAGACAGCTAGGAAATAGTGATTCCTTGTTCAGGTCCTATGCCTCAGGTCCTATATCTGAGCAGCCTCCAGGGGATCTTGAGCAAGACCCAGAAAAGAAGAGGACAGAGGGTCCACCAAGCTGAGAGCCCAAGACCAACGAAGCAGTGTCTGCTCCCCAGCAACTTTGGCTCTCTAAGAGAGGGACCCACATTGGAGGTAAGAGGAGAGAGGGGCGAGGGGATGGGGCGGCTAAGATTTGTTGCAGACTCGAATGTGCCAGCCAGCCTGGGGCAAGAAGACAGCCCCTCTGCATCCCAGCCACTCACAGAACACAAGGAAGACAGCTGGACCCCTTTTGTTCACAGTTTACAACATATTTTCACTCACCGCCTGGGCGGAGTGAGAGCTGGTCATGAGGAGGGGAGCCGTTGGCCCGGCCCAGCCCAGCCCAGCTCCCACCCACCAGAGCCACAGGCCAAGCCTCAAGAACCCAGACTTAACATTCCACTCAACAAGAGCTCCGTCTCCCCAGGGCCCGCTCAGCACAAGTTAAGATCCGATTGGCACTAATTGGACCAAGCTGGCAGTGCCTGGGGCAGCTTGAGCGCTGTCACCATGGATTTGACTCATGGAGCAATGGCCATTGGTGCCTTTGGAGCCCACCATGAGTGTCACTTTGGGAGGCTTAAGTGAGTATGGATGGTGCTTTGTGAGTCAGCCTCGCTGTCTGGCCAACACTGGCACCCAGAGACCTAGAGCTTACAAGCGACGAGATCATGGTCTTACTTTCAGGCAAGGGCTGGAACCCAAGGGAGATCAGCTCAGAAATCCGTCTACTGCCCTGCATCTGCTGATGGCCCTGTTATGGTTTGGATGTGAGGTGTCCCCTAAAAGCTGCTGTGTCGATGCAGGGATGTCCAGGGGTGAAATAATTGGATTGTGAGAGCTGGGACCTCATCAGTCCATTCTAGTTTGAATGAACTGAGTGGTACTTGTACACAGGTGGGGTGTGGCTGAAGGAAGTGGGTCCCTGGGGACGTTCCCTAGAAGGATTCACCTCCCCTGTTGCCCCTTCCCCATCTCCCTCTCTCCCTCTCTTTCCTGGTTGCCATGAATAGAGCAGCGCTCCTCCACCATGCCCTTGTGCCATAATGTCCTGCCTTACCTTGGGCCTAAAGCAGTGGACTTGTCCTACCATGGACTAAACCTCTGGAACCATGAGCCTAAATAAACTTTTCCTCCTCTAAGTTGTTCTTGTCAGGTATTTTGGTCACAGCGATAAAAAGCTAACACAGCTCCAGAGAATTTGCTCTAGAAAAGAAAACTTATCTTTCCCTCAGGGCATGAGACCTCCACCCTGATAACCAAAACCCAAGCCCAAGTGAAGTAGCCCCCAAAAGACCCTTACCATAATTAAGCTTCTCCAGGGACCCTACACACACACACACACACACACACACACACACACACACACACACCATAATAAGGCTTCTTGTCAGTAAGATTTCACAAAGAGTATCTACAGGATTTCACAGGAGTTCTGCAGAGAGCTCACTGTGGTTTGAAGCTTCCTCTTTCTTCTAAACGCCAGGCTTGCAGACAAAAAGGTGTGATAAACTCTGTCTCAAGAGAGCTTTTTGTACCAAAAGTTACTATCTCTGTTTTTCTTGGCAAAAACTTGTGAAACCTCTATCTGATCTAAAATATGGGACAAAGAGTAATTGTCAAGTACCCACCCCACTGAGTATAAATCTAAAAGAATTTCCAGATCCACAGATTTTTAGGCCTTCGTCCCTCTGGACAGCTGCAGCTTAAATAAATCTGCCTCCTGAAAATTCCTCTGGTGTCCAGCCTCATCTGTCTTACGTCACAAGAGAATCTCAACCCAGTGCTAGAAGACTGAGCACCCAAATGGATGCTTGGTTACACAACTCAAAATTTAAGTGCAATCATAACTCCTGGACCCTGAGATGGAGAGCTGCCCTCCAGGATTGGAACCCTCACCCCAGCTTGGAATCCAGATACCCACATAGAAAGTCACAAGCTTGCCTGGAGAAAAGGCACCTTCACCCCAAAATAGAACCTGGTGCCTCAGGAACTGAACCTTCAGAGCAAGTCCTGAATCCCAACAGCCGACCCAGCGAGCACATCTTGTACTTTCGTTGTTTTAACACAACCTCAACTTGGGGCTTAGATAAGGAAACCCAAGCTCCCTAAAACAGTTTCCTCTACACTTGTGAAGGATACAGGAAGCCCTGTGCCAGAAGAGCCCCAGTTTCCAAGTGGGCTGCCCTCTCATACAGAAATTTCCATGTGCATGGCATCCTGGTCACTCACAGCTCTCATGACCACCTCCTCCACTTCCTTGCTTCACACCAGAGGCTGGAGGTCTCCTCAGCCCCACAGGTCCACCAGCCCCTTGAGAGGATGTTCTCCTGTAGGGATGGGCACTGTAATGCCCCAGGTCTGCCTTTGTCCCTGGAAGCTCCAGAGCACCCACAGGCAAGAAGAGGTCCTGGCTATCCCCTGAGAGTGAGGACAAGAAGAGCCTAGAACAAGACTTTGAAGTTTGGACTTTCACAATCTGTGACAGTCTGAGGCTCAGCAGTGAAGTGTGGCTTCTTGTCATGGGAGCAGAGAACAGGAGGGGACAGTCTAAGTGCTACTCAGATGCAAAGGACCAGGCCCTGTGGAAAGCTCCAGTCCAGGGGCCAGCAGCCATCTCTCTGCTCTCCTCTCCTTCCCCACCGGCTCCCCATTTCTCAGCCCCCTTTCTGCACTGTTTTACTGCAAGGCCGTCCATCCAGTCACTCCTGCTTTTGCCCCTCCCCCACTTGGGAGCTTAATAATTTAGTAAGTATTGAGCCCCAGGGTGAGGGTCCAGCCTTGACCTTCACTTACAAAGCCGGAGAAGACCTGGCCTGTCTGGCTGATTCATGGCCACCTTTCATGTTCGTGTGTCCGTGACTGGGAACTGGCACCCACAAAGAGGCCCGGGCTACCTGAGGAAGCCTGGCCAGGTCAGGAGTGAAGGCCTCGGGTTCCAGGGACAGTAGAAGCCAGGTGCACCTCAGGTGCTAGAACCTGGCCTCTGCCCTCCCATGAGCCACATGTGATGACAAAGGGGACATTAATTATTGATGGTGTCCTGGGGGTAGGGATGGAATTGACAACTCAGGGCCAGCCTGAACTTGCTCACTGTTCTCTCCTCCTGGCTCTAAAACCTCACACCCTTGGCAGGAGTACAGCTCCAGAGGGTGGGTGCACATATGGGCATGCAATACCTCCCACAAGGCCCCCTGGGCGATTCACTGGCCACTTCCCCAGGAAGTCAAAATTCTGACATATTCACACAAGTAGCTAGTTCCTCAACAGCTCCCTCTCTTGAATCCACACCTTCAAATCTTCAGGTCCACCTTCAAAAGTATCTAAAGCCACTCCTTGGTTTCTAGGACCCCAGAGGACACCAAAATCCAAGCAACCTTAAGTCCCTTATATAGAGTGGCACAGTATTTGCACATAGCCTACGCATATCCTTCCATATATTTTAAGTCATCTATTGATTACTTATGATACCTGACAATTACTGGGTCAGGACCTTTCCATTGTCCTGTTAGAATATCCTTCCAAAGTACCTTGGGCTTATGTACATTTTTTGGACACATATGCTTTTCCGCAGCACTAAGCCCTGATGAATCCAAATTTAAAAAGTTTAGAGTAAAAAGTGTTATTTTAAGTTTATCTTTGGGGAATATATACCCCTTCCCAATTCCCTCTTTTTGCTTTAATAAGTACATTTTAATAGTTTGATGAGCTCTTTCAAATATGCCTTGTCCCTGTGGATTGTATGGGATTCCTGTTATATGAGTAATGCCAAATGATGAGATATATTTTATATCTGGAGCTAGAAACAGAGATTGCTACATGAATAAATGCTACATGAATAGTTGTTATACCATATAATCTAGGGAATAATGATAAGAAAAAACGTCTGTGCCTGTTCAATCAGACACACTTTTTTCTTTTTTTAGTACTTATGATCCACAATTGGCTGAACCTGCAGGTGGGGAACTTGCAGATACAGAGGGCCCACTGTATTTGCCCCCGCTCACTTCCTCCAACTCCTGACAGAAGCCACACCTTTGTCCTCACCTGGAAGACTATAGTGGCTTCCTGCCTGCCCCATCTCTCTCTTGCCTTGAGAGCTTCCTGGGACATCCAGGTGATCTTGCCCCTCTTCTGGGTAAAGCCCTCCAGGGTCCCCTGGACAGCACACTTCAAGCAGGAAAACATCCACACCACAACTGGAGCAAGCATCCGTCCCCTCAGGTGTCACTCAGAAGTTAGCTTCTATCAGCTCCTCAGCACCATCCTGCAAGCTCAGAACCTTGTCCTTGTCACCACCTGGTCCAATCCAACCATATGATCTTGGGTAAGTCAGTCACTGCCCCTCTGGGGCTCAGAGGACCTGGGCTGAGAGGAGGCAGGACAAAACAATCTCTGTGATGTATTTGGGTTCTGACGTTGATAGTCAGTGGCCACCGGTCCTCGCACTAGCCACCAAGCACATGACTGATGCACCAAGCACCAGACCTTCTTCCCTCCTGAGGAATGGGTCAGTGGAACATTCCCTGGGAAGATCAGGACAAGAAAAGGATGGGAAATCAGGCATGGAGGAGAAGGAGGGCTCCAGGACCTTTCTGCCCACGGAGACCCATGTGTGACTGGGACACAGCTGGGCCGTGAACCTGGAGGGCAGAGACCGGGCCAGTGTTCACCCAGTACCATGCCCAGCTCAGAGAAGGCATGACATGAGGTGATTAGCCAGAGCCTCCCTGCAACTTCGCTCAACTCTGACCGGGGCACAATGCTTCCCTGCCCCCTCTTAGGGGCACTTGGACACCCCCGTCTAGGCACATCCCCTGGAGAAGAGCACCCCCTCAGCAGAGGCCAGGCAGAGGGGGGCAGCCAAGGAGGGAAGAGGAAGGGGACAGCCAGGGCATGTGGAACGGCCTCTGCCCTAATCATGTCACCTGCCCTTGGCAATGTTCTCCTTCTTCTGTCCCCACTTTGGAGCAGCCAGGATGACATTCAAGGACAACAGGGCCAGGAGCTGGGTTGTGGCTCAGTAGTAGAGCATTTGCCTAGCAAGTGTGAGGCACTGGGTTCGATTCTCAGTGCCACATTTAAAAAAAAAACAAAACAGGGCCAAAGAAACTGTAGACAGGTGAGCCAACGAACATCCTTCATCACAAGAAGGGTCCTCTCTCCTCCTTCCTCCTGCTCCACTCCTACAGAGATGGCCTTAGTGGCCAGTCATTTGTTCTGAGAGGCAAGGAAGCGGCTGCTTGATGATGTCCTGCTCTGGCCAGGAGAAGCCAGATGAGTCTGCTGAGCAGCAGCTCTGAGCACCCTGAGCCCCATCTTCCAGCACAGGGGGCCTGTGTCCATCTCTGACCCAGAAACACCCCTCGCTGCACCCCTCTACCACATCCAGCTCACTGTTTTCAACTGAGTGTCACAATGATACCTGGGGTGGCCAGTGGCATTTCATTCGCAGGGATCAAGGATGACAAATGGACAGTCGTGCCCAATCTGCTTACTGCTCCAGCTCTGGAAACGTGAAGTCAACCCCAGCTCTTTTTCAGGTTGCGTCCCTAGAGAAGCCTTCCCTGCCCCTCCAAGATCAAGTTTCCCCATGACAACTTCCTAGTTTTCTCTTTCACAGCTTTATCCAAACTTAACTGCTTGAGTAAAGAAATAGCCAAGGCCAGGCGTGGTGGCACAGGCCTATAATCCTAACAACTCAGGAGGCTGAAGCAGGAGGATCTCAAGATCAATGCCAGCCTCAGCAACTTAATGAGGCCCTAACCAACTTAGCAAGGCTTTTTCTCAAAATAAAAAGTAAAAAGGGCTGGGGATGTGGCTCAGTGGCTGAGCACCCCTAGGTTCAGTTCCTGGTACCAAAAAGAAAGAAACAGCTGAGCAGAGCAAGGAGGTGCAACACTACTTGCAGTCCTGAAGTGTGGCTCTACAGAGCGACCATCTTCCAAAGAGCACAACAGGGAGCGGGTGGTGTGTGGCTTTAACTTTACAATGGAGAAATCTGATGAACACTAGGTGCTCAAGGTCAACATCAATAGCGGAGTCTCGTGGACAGCATGCACAGTGGGTGTGATTGATGAAAAGCCACTTTACCTGTTTTGGTTCTTCTCTCACAGTCCACACACGAGAGGAGCACAGGACACATTGCAATAGAGAGGGAATGTCTACAAATACCTAAAGTAGCAGTCCTCATACCATCAAGGTCATGAAGAACAAGGAAAGTGTGAGAAATCATCACAACCCAGGGAGGCCTAAGAAAACATGACGAGGAAATATATAATGTGGTAACTAAAAATATAATGTGGTTGACATTCTAGATACGAGTGCTGGCACAGAGGAAAGATATTAGGGAAAATTGATGAGGTCCAAATAAACTATGGACATTAATTAATAATGCCACGGGGTTTTTTTGTTGTTTTTTTATTTTAATATTTATTTTTTAGTTTTTGGCGGACACAACATCTTTATTTGTACGTGATGCTGAGGCTCGAACCCGGGCCGCACACGTGCCAGGCAAGTGCGCTACCACTTGAGCCACATCCCCAGCCCCAATGCCACGTTAATATTGGTTTATTGTCACAGGGTTCCATTACTAATATGAAATGTGAATAATAGGGCAACAGGGGCCGGGAAAGTAGCTCAGTGGCACAGTCCTGGCCTACCATGCACAAGGCCCTGGGTTTAGTTTCCAGCACTGAAAAAATAATAATAATAAAACAGGGAAAGTGGGTGTAGGGTATATATAAATTCTTTGTACTATATTTGCGATAATTCTGTAAATCCAAAACTGCATAAGAGAAAAAATTTATTTTTTTAGACTGGTAACTCCAAGTCTTATAATCCCACTAAGTTCCATCTTATACCATGGAGCCTAAAGCAAGTCTCTCTAAGCCTCAGTTTATTGATCTGTAAATGGATTAATTACCAGTCCTACTTCAAATAGCTGATGTGAAGACTAAGTGAGCCAGGCACAGTGGCACACACCTATAATCCCAGTGACTCAGGAGGCTGAGGCAGGAGGATTGTAAATCTGAGGCCAGCCTCAATAATTTAGCAAGGCCCCAAGCCACTTAGCAAGACCCTGTCTCAAAATAAAAAGGGGTTGGGGATGTAGCTCAATGGTAAAGCTCTCAGGCTGCATCCCTAGAGAAATCTTCCCTGGGTTCAATCTCCGGTACCAAAAAATAAAATAAAAAAGACTAAATGAGATGGTGGGTATATGGATGGTGGCACAGGCACCTGCCCGTAGACTGTGAGCAATAATCCTATCCCAACTCATTTTTGTTCACTTGTCCATCATTTTTGTTTCTATCTGCTTCCCACTGTTGTTCCGGTGAGCTCTATGTGGCTCCTGCTGTTCTGTGGGACACTATCCTCATGCCTAGGGGAATGCTGGGCCATTGCCCAGGCTTGGTATTTGTGTCCGGGGAAGGGGCTCCCCTACCCACCCTTGCCTTCCCCCAGTCAGGGCATCCCAGGAATCCTCCTCAATCCCATGCCCAAGGCTGTGCCCAGCCTCCTCAGAACTGCAGCAAGAGCGGAGAAGGCGGATGCTGCCCACCTGCCTCCTAAAGACTCCCCACTGTTCACTCCTCCTCTCTGAGCCCTTCTTTTCTCTAGGCTCTGCCCCTCCCCCAAGCGTCAGCACCTGCTCATTTACGGAAGCAGCAGGATCCGGGTAATGACCCCTGATAAGCATCTTTTAATAAGCTGGAGCTGGATCTGTCATCCAGAGCAATATTCTCCCCACTCCCCTCCCCCAACACCACCTTACCCACTTCCTGGGCTGGCCCATTCGTGACTCTGCTCCTCCCATGCAGGACCACAGGACCACAGGTCCTCTAGACTCTGGCTTGCTGGGGAACGGCCAACAGGCCGCTCAGGCTATTCCCTAAGCCTGCCCTTCCTCACAGCCCTGGTCATCTCAGTGGCCTGGCCCAGCTCTGCCTGTGCCACCGGGCCTGACCACTAGCCAGTTCTGTCCCTCCATCCCTGAGGCAGGTTTCCCAGGCGCTACCAAGGAGACCTCTTGCTTCCTGACCAAGGTTACCAAAGCAACCAGCTCAAAGAGAGGCAGCCCCTCAGCCTCTTAGCCCCTGGCTGTGTAGGCCCAGGGATGAGTTGGTCACACACTAATAGGAATGAGTCCTGCCAGCTGGCCCAGTGGGGAGAAGGCAACCCTGGCATTACCTGGGCAGTGCCTAGCTCCTGCCCTTCCTCGCCCTACCTCCCCACTTCTCTTTCTGCTTTTGCCCATCCGGCCTCCATCTTGGGATCTGTGATGTGGAGCCAATGCCTGGGCCTCGGTGTGCACTTGGAGGGGCACGTGCCATCTGCTGTGAACTGAATTTGATCCCCTCTCCCATTCCTATGTCAAAAGCCCCAACAGGACTCTATTTGGAGATAAAGACATAATAAAGGTTAAATGAGGTCATAAGATTGGAGCCCTGATCTCACAGTATCAGGGGACATCTGCAGGAACAAGGCAAGCCCGCTTGAGAACTCATCAAGGAAGCCATCTGCAAGGCAAGGGGAAAGCCCTCATCACAACCCAAACATGCTGGCACCATGACCTAGACTTCCAACCCCCCAAACTGTCAGCTGCCCAAGCAGACTAAGACATCGCCCAGAGTCAGGAAGAAGAGACACCAATGCAGAGAAATTTTCCCAAGACCACTTTTCTCCTTCATGAGCTTTGGGGTCCTGGGCAGAAACCCCAGCTCTGCCTTTTCCTATTCTAGAATTTCTGGACAGCATCCTTAACATCCATTAGTTTCCCATCTATAAAATGGGAATGATAACACCTGCCTCATGTTTATTGGGAGATTAATTCATATGAAGGTACCTAGCACAATATTAGAATCTAGCTTCTTAAAAAAATCTTTTTTTTTTTCATTTTCTCTTCTCTTCAACCTCTACTCTACTTTTGCTGTTACTGTTTAAATAAAATTACTGCATCCCTTTTGCTCAAAAGCCATCCATGTCTCCCAGTGACTACAGGATAAAATATAAAACTCCTCGTCCGGACAACCACGGTCCTCTGAGGTCTTACCCAACCTATCTTAAAAGATGGATTAACTTCCCCAGTGGGGCCCAAATCCCAGGCCAAAGGAGCTGCTCACCGACCCAAGCACATCTTGCATTTCTTGGCCTCCCTGCCTTTCCTGTCTTTGCTGCGGGACGACTCACTGAGGGACCTCTCCAGCTCCTCACTAAGTTCCATCCAGCTCCAAGCTCCCCTCCCCTAGAAGGCGATCCCACCTACCCTGAGAGTACCAGGGTAGGATTGTCCTGAGGGCCCACGGCTTCAATAATTCCCAGGTCTTAGGAAATATCAGAATAACCTGAAGATCTTATTAACTTGCATATTTGGAGGCCCCATCTCTGAGTCAGTAGGTCTGAGCTAGTGGTTGGGAGCCTGCATTTTACACCATAAGCAGGAGAAAAGCCTCACTTTGAGAAAAAGGAAGCTCTCTCAAAAGTGTCTATATGACTAAAAACCACGGAGGGGTGGTATGAGGTGCAGCACTGGGAATTCCAGGTTTACCCAGCCCCTTGGTCCTCTGGCTAACCAAGGGAGGCAGCAGTAAGAACCCCATAATACTCCCTTTCCCTCCTCCTCCTCAGTCCAGAACCAGGAGATCACTGCCCAGTCTCTTTCCCACAGTGGAAATCAGAACCCACCCAAGGTAGAATTCTCCGGGGACAGGATAGTATAGTGGCCACGATAATGAACTTTAAAGGCAGGGAACTCTGGGTTTGAATCCCAGTTCCATTAGCTTCTGATTGTGTGACCCGGGATGTTACTTACCTCTCTGAGCCTCTCTTCCCCATCTACAAATGGTGACAAATCAGGAGGGTTTAATGGAAAAAATCTACATATAAGTACTTGGCATACAGTAACCACCCAACATATGGTGGTTATTATCAATATTATGATGATGATTAACAAAAGAGAGTTCAAAGGTAAAGCTGAACTGAAAACCAATAGGGCAGGTGGGAAGGTGCTGACTCAGCCCTGCCTCTCTGAAGTCTCCAGGTGGCTGAGGAAGCCACCAGCCAAGACCCCCACCCAGGTCTGTCTGTTACATCTGGAGGCAGAGAGCTGGATGAGCTCACCTAATCTACAAGTGTCATGGCAACCAAGGAAGCAACCCAGACAGAGCAATGGAAATAACTGAAAGCTAGCCAAAGAACGGAGGCCTTGAGTATCTGATTATGGCAGCCACAACCTCTGTGGCCAAGGGGAGGGGTACAAGGAAAGTAGCGCTGTAGGAGGATCTCTCTGACAGACCGTAGACAGACTGATTAAGACAGCAGCTGTTGCAATATTTGGGAGGAGGACCCAGATCACGGAAATAGCAGCAGGAATGTGAAGGCAGAGAATCTGCTAGGGCCTTGTCCAAGGAGGACCATCCTCCATCACCACCCCCAGAGAGCAGTGAGGAAGTTCCGGATCTGCAGACAAGTTCCTGTGGCTCACTGTTGTCCACCTCCTCGATAATCAGGCCCCCTAGCCAACTCCAGCAGCTCCTCCCTCAGTCACCCAGGAGCCTCAGCCACTGTGGAAAAGAGTATACACACACCAGGGGTCAGGCTGGTGTCACATCCAGCCCAAGCTGGGGGGAGGGGATGACCTCCCTGCAGCTGTCACAACCAGTGGCTTTGTCAAGTGTTCAATTCCAGACGCATTACCTTTTTAAAAGATGTACAGTCTACACCTAGGTATGCAAGAATTGAAAACAGGTGTTCAAACAAAAACGTATACACAAAAATGTCTGTAGCTTCAATATTCATAATATCCAAAAGGTGGAAACAACACAAAAGTCCACCAAAAGCATGAACACACTGTGGCATATTCATACAGTGGAATATTATTTGGCCACAAAAAAAATGAAAGAAAAGATATGCTACAAAATGGATGAACTTTGAAAATATTATGCTAAATCAAAGAAGCCCAACATGAAAGGACAGTTATTATGTGATTCCATTTATGTGAAATGTCCAGAATAGGCAAATCCATAGAGACAGGAAGTAGATTAGTGGTTGCCAGGGATTTAGGGGAGGGGGTACTTAATAGGCATGAGGTTTCCTTTTGAGGTGATAAAATAGCTTGGAATTAAAAGTGGTCACACAACACCAAAGGTCCTAAATGCTAAGTTATACTTTAAATGGTTAAAATGGTGAATTTCATGCTATGCAAATTTTGCTACTATAAAAAGAAGATGGGAAGTGGCCCACTCAAGTCCCATCCATTGGTGACACTGGGGCTGAGTAACTCCCCAAAAACTTTCCTAGTTGCCTGCCCCTCCACACTTAGCACCAAGTGGGCAGACACTCAGAGCTGGGCAAGGAGGTAATATCTTTATTCCCTGTATTTTTCTCGAGAAAGCATGAACCCCTGCCTCAGTTACCCCGTGACCCTCACTGATAATACACACACGTGTTCCTTCCCCCAAGCCTTGGCCGTCTATCCCTTCCCCATTCACCCTAGGACTCCACTGCCTCCCTTGCCATCCAATTCCTGCAGTTCCTTCCATGGTCATCTCAGATCCTTCCCTGAAGCCCCATCTTAGCCCATGAGCCTGGGGTTTCAACAATCCAAACATGCAAGCACACAGTTCGATTCACTTCCTTGGCCTTGCCTTTCCAAATACTCCTTCAATCCATGAAACCCCAGGAGTGTTAATGTCATGCACCTCTGAGCCCAGCATACAGCAGCTCCTCAGTCTGCCTGTTGGTCCTAAACTACACCATGAACCTCCTCCAAGACTCTTCAGACCCCAGTGGAAATGAGAGCAGTGTGTCTCCAGGAAGACCAAAGTCTACCACTGAAAGATGAAGATGGGGGCTGGGGATGTGGCTCAAGCGGTAGCGCGCTCGCCTGGCATGCGTGCGGCCCGGGTTCGATCCTCAGCACCACATACAAACAAAGATGTTGTGTCCGCCGAGAATTAAAAAAAAATAAATATTAAAAATTCTCTCTCTCTCTCTCTCTCTCTCTCTCCTCTCTCATTCTCTCTTTAAAAAAAAAAAAAAAAAAGATGAAGATGGCCCCCGTACCACATAAGCCTGAGAGCTGGACCAATCTGTGAACTCCAGTCCCAGCCCCCTACTATTCCAGGTCCCCTCTAATTGTTTTAATTAAAATGGTAAGGAATCCATACAGACTGCAATTACAGAAGAAGAAGGAAAAATAGAGCGGGTTGCTCCACCCCTAGCAAATTTCTGAACAAACAGTTCTGAGAATTAAGGCTGAATTCTAGGTGAGTACAGAAACAACCACAGCGGAACTCTGGGTGGGGAGTTAGAATCATGCTGTACCGGGGTTAACACCAGTACAATCAGAATGGAATTCTGGCTGACCAAAGATACATCAGAGCAGACACCTAGGTCAATGCTGACCCGAGTAGAAAAGAATTTGTAGTGAACACCTAAACAATTACAGAATAAAGGTGATGGGCTCTATTAGGGTAGAGTCATGGGAACAGGTCCCTAGAAGTCAAACTAAGAAGGAAGATCAATGGACCCAGGATGAAGGGTGGAAAATACCAATAGGTGTCCTTTGGGAACATTCTCTTTTTCATTCCAGGACTGGAAGGAGCAGAACTGAAATTCCCATGACCACTTCCAGTTGATGTGTGAATAGGGACAAGGAAGTGGGACAGCTTCTCCTGCCTGGTCTTTCCTTCTGTCAAAGACCTCAGATCCCCACAATTCCAAACTTTAGATAGAATGAAGTTCAATTCCTGGAGCCTCCTCTAGACTTCCACAGAGTCCAAAAAAAAAAAAAAAAGGAACAGGACCTTTTTAGAGAGACAATCTGTGAGTATTAAAGGACCAAGTCAACTCTCCAACCTCCAGCAAACCTCTGATCCCTAATGGACAGAGCCCAGCTTTGCCACCTGAATGACCCACAAAGTAATTTGGGCAAATCATTATTCTTTTCCCCATCATTCATGCTTGCAAGGGAAGTTGAGCTGAATGATGTCCAAAGATTCCTCCATCATTAGGAATCTGTTTTCAATGACCAGAAACAGTCTTTAGTTGTGCTAACACGACAGCTTATTTCTAATTATAAAAATAATATTTATTGCACACAACTTAGAAAAGAGCGAAATATAAATCAGAAAAGAAATTAAAACTTATATGATCCCATTACCCAGAAGAAAGCCTCGTTAACAGTTTGGAAACATTGTTTATGGGGTTTTGTTTGTTTTGTTGGTTTTCCTTGCCATTCATATTTCTTTTCAACAAAATTGGGATCATACAATCTTCATATTTTCATATCCTGTCTTTGTGCTGTGATCATTTTACCAAGTCATCAAATATCTTCAAAACATAATTTTAGTGCCTGCATGTGCTCCCCCGCCATTACTGGGCATTAGGATGCTTTCCTACTATAAATAACACTGCCGAGAACATCCTAGCTTGCTGCTATAAGTGTTTGCCTGCATCTCCATTTTCTTACAATCAGTTCCCTAGATGGAATTACAAGGTCAATTAAAAATGGTCTGGACATGTATCACCATATTAATTTTCAGCAAAACACAAGAGACCCATTGATATTCCTGAGCTAACGTTTTTTTGAGAGTTGGAGTTAGAATGCAAGATGGTGGTCCTGTCTCTCCTCCTCACCCTTGGTCTTCAAGGTTAACTGTCCAGCAAGAGAGGGGACAGAATTCCAATTCAGAAGATAAGGGACTATAGCCTATCTCTGTCTCTCACTGGCTTGGGAATCTAAAAGAAGCCTTGGTTCTCCTCAACTGTAAAATGGGCACAGTTAGCTCTGCTCTGCTGACTACCCCAAGTGGCTTCTGCGCTCACTGAAAAGATATTTGTGAAAGTTCTTTGTACACTTCAATACTTTGTGTTAAAGGGCACTTCTGTAATTCTTCTCACAACCTGGGGGACTGAGGAAGTAGATTATTTTTTGTGAAAGCCAAGGGCTTCCCCTCCTGGCTTTTAGTCATCAGCATGTCCAGGACAAGTGCAACTGTTCTGAGGATGACAGAAAAGCAGCTTCCTGAAGGGAATTAGCAGGGGTTGAAAGCCTGGGAGGATCCAGTCCTGTGTCTTCCGAAGGTCAGGAGACGGCCTTGGAAGCTGCAAAGCCCGTTCTGGGCCTAGGGCCCCCCAGAGGGTGCAGAGTGGATCCAGGGACAGTGAGAGCAAAGACCTCTGTTTCAAGGATCCCAGCCCCTCTTTTCTAAGGGTTCCAACTAGATATCTGGTCTATGGGGGACTGATTCAGTGCATACATATAGTCAATAGCTTCAGGGGACCCCAGGAGCAAGGCATCATCTCTGGCCCCTTTAGTCCTGGATTCTTAAGACCTTCTAATTAGAAATGCAACTAGTGCTTCCAGCCTGATCTCTCCAGCCCCAAGCAGATGAAAAGGAGATGGCTGTGACTCCCTTGAGCTCAGATGGACCACCTGAGCTTCCCTCCACCCCCCTATCCACCTGGCAAATGCCCTTCTCTACCCCTTCCTGCTGCCTAGCATCATGGCCCTGAGGGGACTCAGTGACTGTTTCCAGTGCTGGCAGGGAGAACTGCGCAGACCCCACCTAACGCCATTCTCCCTGATTTTCACTATCACCATAGACAGCGCCCACTCCCCAGCCCACCTCCATGGTCAGATGGGCATCTCCGGTCTCCAAAGGCACACAACAGGTGGCACCTGCCGGGCCTCCCCAACCACACCTCTCCATCTCTCCCTAGCCTCCATCAGCGCCCAGTCCTCCGGCTGCACTCGACCGCGAAGCCTACCTTTGAGGCTTTGGGGGTGGCCCCGCGGCGCCCGGCTTGGATTTCCTCGGGGAAGAGAGGGGATACTGGAGAAGTTGTTGCCCATGGCATCCGGTCCCAGGAGGTTCTGCTCTCACTGGGCGCAGGCGAGGCTGGGCAGGAGCGGAGGTAAAATGTGTGCAAGTGTGTGCGCGCGTGAGTGCGCGCCGCCGGGGGAGGGCCCTGGTGGGGCTGCGGCCGGGGGCGGGCGGGCCTCTCCTCTCCTCCCTCTCTCTGGGTTTTGCGGTCCTCGGCGGGTCCTGCCCGCCGCGGGTGTCCTCGCGCAAGCCGGCTACCTGTCTCCCATCCCCCGCGGCGGGGACCGGGGCCGCGGGCGGGCCCCTGGGTCAGGCCCAGCGGCTCCCGGCACTCCACTCTTCCTCCCGCTGATGCTCGGGTTCGGGCTGGTGGTGGGTGGCGCGGCGGCTTGGGCACACTCCCCGTGGGCCATAGAGTCAGGGCTTCGCACACGGGTGCTTAGCGGTTCGGCCTGCCAGGTGGCTTGGCTGCTTAGCTGCAGGCTCGGTCCCCGCCCGCGGGGACGGCCGCTGCGGTGACTTGCGTGGCGCCCTCCCGCCGGCGGGTCTGCATGTAGCGGGGCTCGGCGGAGCCGCGTTGGTTGTTCTCCCCTGGCCGCCGAGCTCGCGCTCCCACCCCCACCGGGTCGTTCCCGCGACCGCCGCCCCCGCCCTCGCCCAGCCGTCGCCAGGACTCCCGGGCTTCGGTTGTTATGGTGACAGCTGCGCTGGTGAATGAGCGTCTTAGTGACACGCGCGCGCCCGCTGGGCCAGATGTGGCCCCTGGGCGCGCCGCGTTCCCGGCTGCCACAAGTCCTCGGCGATGCGGGGGTCCCTGGCGCGACTGGGAAATCAGAGTCTAGTGCAGACTGGGTCTCCCGGGTTGGGCTTATTCTCTCACGGAACAGCGGAACCCCTTGTTGGAAACCAGAGACTACCGCCGGAACATTGAGCTCTTGGATGGCAGGGTGGGGCGAGGTAGTGCTAATATAACTTCCCAGTACCAGGTTCAGGGTCCGGCACAGAGTAAAACCCTCAAGAGTGAATGGACAGTTGAACAAAGGAATCGAGATGAGGATCTCCCCCTCAGCTCTCAATCAGATCTACAGGGGCACTATGGAAATGACTCAGAGCAAGAATTCCAGACAGACCCCATTACCTGACTAATAGCAGAACCATAAGACCAGGTCTCCTGGCAACAGATCTCAGGAACAAACCATCAGAGAACCACCCACTCTGAGCTGAGAGGGGAATCTGTGGCCTATAGCACTCAAAGAAAGCTTCCTGAAGGAAGGGGACTTCTCTAAGTGTCCTTAGACACTTAGACTTGACTTTCTTTCCCTTCTTCTCCACCCCCACCCCATTCAAGGCATCACACCCTTAAATGTCAGAAACTCCAGGCAAGCTAGAAATATCTGTGATAGGCACTCTCTGGAGTCTGGAAGGAAAGACAGCCCCTGGTCCCAGCTGCCAGAATCTTGGGTGTGCAGAATCACATGACAGCCAGCTGCAGAATGGACACAGAAGGTCAGGGACTGCTATCTTATTTGGGGGCAGTATCTACCCAAGGTTCACTCCCATCAGATGACTCATGCATCAAAAAAATCTGTGGGCTCTGAATAACAATACACACATTTTCACACACACCTCCATGCTATACAAGTGTACTTGCTACCATGCATTTTGTACACCTAGTTCTAAACAAGCACACATACACACATATGTGTGTGTATGCATGTACCAGTGTGTATCCTGAAGTGTGCTAGAATGAAGTCACCTTGAGAGGCTGCTGGGACCAGACCTTTTATAAGTCAGAATAAATATGAGGACTCAGAGGAGATCCATTCTCCTCAAGGTGTCACCATAGTACTGGCATAAACCTGAGTCTAGGGCCCCTCATGTGTCACACTCTAGGCTCTTCCCTAGCCTTATCCTGGTAAAACTTCTAGGGAGCTCTGAACTGGGGAAGGGGACACTACTTTTAAGTGTAAACTAGGTTCAGGTCTCTGGCCAGGCAGGGACCTATGAGAGGCAGATGTGGTCAGCCCAGAGAGGCTGAGCATGACCCCTCTGAGAGGTCCTGTGCTCCAGAAACCTTTTTCTGTGGTCAGAGGATCAAAGAACACCAGTACCCTCTTTCCCCCAGGACCCCCATGCCTTTGAACAGATCTCCACCAAGACACCGCTAGGCCAGGGAAGCAACCCACCCCATCCTGGAAGGGAGGAGGGAGGAGGAACCTGCCAGGGAAAGAATGAAGTCACTGTTTTGGTGGCTCCAATGGAAGCTATTAATACTCACAAGGTGGTGCTCCAGCACCTGTCGCCGTGGCAACCCCCTCCCAGTGGTGCGGATTCTGAGGGCCGGTGGGTGTACCTACACTAGGAGGGACCCGAGGCAGGGACTTAGGGAGGAGCCCAGATTCTTCAACAGTAGCTCTGAACCCCTTTACCAGCCTAGTCTCCCTTCTTCAAGCTGTTATCCTGAACATGAGCTCGTGTGTGTTCTCTCTCTCTCTCCCTCCATTCCCAGCCCCCCACCCCCTCCAGCTCCCTTGTCTTTCTCACCTTTCCTTCTCTGCTTCTCCCCATCCTTATCACTCTCTCTTGCTGTCCCTCTGCTCCCATGGTTCCTTCCCACCTGGTTCACCTCGCCCCCTTCTAACTTAACAGCTCCTACCCAGCTATATTCAAATTTTGAAAAGTCTCCAGGTTGATAAAATAATAAAATATTTGACTGAGAGTCCACTTTCTTCCTTCCTTGAGCCCCCGAATGCTGACACAGAGACAACCACAAGGATGGCCCTACCAGGCAGGCAAGAGTGGGGGTCATCTAGGTCAACCTGGGCCACCCTGAACTTGAGACCACATTAGTCAATGGAATAACATCTCTCTCCCCATTGAGAAATTAATCCTAGCAGATTATGCTAAGTGAAGCTAGCCAATCCCTAAAAAACAAATGCCAAATGTCATCTTTGATATAAGGAGAGCAACTAAGAACAGAGCAGGGAGGAAGAGCAGGAGAAGAAGATCACCATTAAACAGGGACGAGAGGGGGGAGGGAAAGGGAGAGAGAAGGGAAATTGCATGGTAAAGGAAGGAGACCCTCATTGTTATATAAAATTACATATAAGAGGAAGTGAGGGGAAAGGGAAAAAAACACCAGAGAGAAATGAATTACAGTAGATGGGGTAGAGAGAGAAGATGGGAGGGGAGGGGAGGGGAGGGGAGGGGGGATAGTAGAGGATAGGAAAGGCAGCAGAATACAACATACACTAGAATGGCAGTATGTAAAAAAGTGGATGTGTAACCAATGTGAATCTGCAATATGTATACGGGGTAAAAATGGGAGTTCATAATCCACTTGAATCAAATGTATGAAATTTGTTATGTCAAGAGCTTTGTAATGTTTTGAACAACTAATAATAAAAAAATTTTAAAAAAAGAGAAATTAATCCTAAATCAGGGAACAGCGACATGCATCCTTAGCTAGGATATCTGACACCTCTCACATCCCCAAGACCCAGTCAGTCCAGAGTTAATCAGGCTATCAGAAAACTGTGTGGGGTTGTCCTACCTGAACTGCAGGGAGTGTCTGCAAGTACCTGGAACCATAGTCGTTATGGTTTAGATATGAGTTGTTCTCCGTATGCTCATGAAGACAGTTCATGAATATGAGACAACTGAAGAATGTTCAGAGGTGAAATGACTATGAGAGTTGTAACCTAATCTGTGGATTAACCCACTGACATGGATTAACTGGGTGGTAATCTGGGTAGGTAGGTAGGGTGTGGCTCAAGGAAGCAGGTCAATGGAGGCATGCCTTTCAGGTTTATATTTTGTCCTTGGTAAGCACAGTGTGCGCTCTTCCCTGTTCCCCTTCCTGGTTCCCATGTTCTGAGCTGTTTTATTCCACCACACCTTTCCACCATAATGTTCTGCCTCACTTTGGGCTGATAGCAGTGGAGTCGCCATCTATAGACTGAGACCTCTGAAACCATGAACCAAAATAAACTTTTCCTCCTCTACATTGTTTTTATCAGGAGTTTTGGTCATGCCAAGTTCAGAGCTGACTAAAATGATAGTAAATATACTATGTATTTATTAAATGAAAAAAGAAACAGATGAATTAACCTATCAATACAGCTACCCAGCCAGTCAGAGAGCAGTTCCCTTCTCAGTAGTTCAATGGTACATTTTCCTCAGTTTCTCTGAGGCCAGAAGCCTTCCCTCTGCGGGATGGAACTCTGTGCTCCCCATTTTAGCATGGAATGGGCATCATACTGCCTTGTTTTCAGATACTTTGGGATACAGGTTCATTCATTGACTAGAGACCATTCATTGAGCACTAACTGTATACTTGGCACTGAGCAGGGTGCAGTTTCCTTGCTAGCACCAAGGGGAGCTGTCATGTGCATCTCTGTGTTCTAATTCCAGTTCCTCCTCTCAGGCTTGTGTGCAGGACTGACCTCTCAGTCAGTTTCACAAATACTGATTGCAGAGATTGCAGAGCCAGGCAGTTGGCTCTGAGCTCCAAACTTTTTTGATTGTGCACTCCTAGCAGCAATAAAACTTTAAATGTATACCCTAATATATATATATATAATCTGAATATGTACTACTATGTTCATATTAGGAAACTTCCCTAAATAGACAAATGGTTGAGTAAAATGTAGATCTCTTGCTCTCCTCCTGGGACACACATGCTCTTCAGACTGATAATTCACAAACTTAGGTGTGCATCCAAATCGTCTATAGGAACTTGGGGAGAGGGGAAGAAGATCTAAATGAAGATCCTCCTCCCCACGAGAGATTGTGGCTCAATAGAATCTGCTATAGGTCACTTATTGCTCACACCTTGGGAAACTGGTCCACATGTTCCAGTTGGGGGGGATGAGGTTTAAAGAAGGCCTGCAGCCTTTCCTGGGGAACACTGGGTACTACTTGGGGGAGCAGGCCAGCCAGCAGGGCAAGCCACCTTGAAGGTAGGACAGGAGGTTGGTCATACCTGGACCTTAGCTCCCCTCACCCGCTCTGCAGACAGATTTGCCCTCTGGAAGGAAGCCCCTGAATTGATTGTAAGATCTTCATAGAGCCCCAAACTCTTTATCTTTGGGGTCTATCTCCATTAGGTCAAATATACTAAAATATACCACATTTTACATGAAACAATTTTCTTGCCTAATACTTTTTGAAAGGGTTTTTACAATTTTGTTGGAAACACTGGACGACAAGGAACTCATCAAATTTACCTCGTGTTTTACTTTTGAGCAATCATGCATGTGTTGAATTTCTTGCCAAGTGAGAAAAATCTATGATGGTCTTCAAACATAATGAAATCTTTACGAGTACTACCATTTAATGATTAATAAAGTCAATACAATGTTAAGTTTTATAGGCATTTAACTGAGCACTTCTAAATTTTTATTTCAGAGTTTTCCTTTCATAATTTGGAGCCAGTAATTTTCCCCCAGTCTCAAGCAGACCCTTAAAAGTCCTATAGGCCTATATACTGGGCTTACAGTGTGCATTCATAAAATCCAGGCCTGAGTTGGGTGTGGTGGGCCATGCCTTTAATCCAAATGATTCTTGAGACTCAGACAGGTGGATTGCAAGTTCGAGGCCAGTCTCAGCAACTTAACAAGACCCTGTCTCAAAATTTAAAAAATTAAAAGATATAGGGGATAAAGTTCATTGGTAAAGTACCCCTGGGTTCAACTTCAGTAAAAATAAAAATAAAAATAATCAAGGCCTGAGGCTGCATGTTCCCAAGGTTGCATCTGAAAGGGCAGGTGAAAGTCCGTCTGGAAGCAGAAAGGAAAATGTTCAATGCCAGAAAGAGGATAAAGTGCCCCCACCTGATAAACTTGTGTAATGACTTCAAAGTCCTGTGTCCACTGACCCATCCTGAGGCCACTTATTCAGATCACTGTGGCAAGTGACATCAATGAAGGACTTATTCCCAGGAACCAGACTTTGGTCTAAGCAGTTCATGTCTGGGAGGTACAAACTTTTATTGCAATCTGGGAGGTACAAACTCTTGCAGTTGTGATTTGACTCTTCTTCTTTTCCCCATTTTACAAATGAAAATCCTGAGATTTAGGAAAGCCTAGATTTGCTTGCCTAGGAGCTGGCGAGTGAAGAGCTGAGTTACACCTCTAGCATGCCCATGTGATGCCATGCCTGTACTGGGCTGGATTCCTCTGAGTCCCCAGCCCAAGGTGACACTTATTAGAGGGGTGATCTCCTCACTAACTTCCGGAAGCAGCCCCTTCCTGCTTGAGACCCCTTACAACACCCTGTAACTCTCTGGAAATTAGCCAGTCAGTGCCCAGTGCGAATGAACACAAAATAGATTCAAAAGAACAGCACACTGAGGAGCTGGGGTTGCGGCTCAGTGGTAGAGCACTTGCCTGGTATGTGTGAGGCCCTGGGGGTTTGATTCTCAGCACCACATATAAATAAATGAACAAAATAAAGGCCCATAAAAAAAGGAATCTCTTTTTAAAAAAAGAAAGAAACAAAGAAAGAAAAGAACAACACTGAGACCAAAGAAAGAAGCTCTGAAATGATTGCAGTATCCCTGCATCCTCCCTCTATCTCTCTCTGCCTTTCTCTGTCTTCCTTTCTCCCTATCTCTCTTTCTCAAAGATGTTTAAAATGGTCTTTACTCGGCAGGAAAGCCTTTCCAAGCATCTTACATAACCAGAGAATCATAATGGGAAAATATGATAAATATGACTGCATAAAAATGTAAAACTCCTTCATGGCAAAAGCTGGCAGACAAATAAGAGCCAGGAAGCCCCACTCCGATGAGCCAGTAGCCTTAACTCCCACTAGTGCCCTTCATCCCCAGCCCTGAGTAGGGACTGACTTTTTTCCAGTTGCTGCAGCCAGTGGGCTATCTCGCTCTGACCCCCTCTCCAAGGGGGTCCTAGAGGTATACCCAAGAGTTCCCCAGGGAACCCTTCAGTTGAGAGCCCTGTGTCCCACCCACCTCCCGCTCCCCCTCCTTTTTCCTGTCCATCTCCCTCGCCAGCCACCACTAGGTAGCACTAGAACACCACCAGAATTTCCTTTGTCTCTGGCAAACGGACCACAAAAACACCGTAAGAGACATTGACCGTAAGAGACATTGACCGGGTGCTCTTTTCCTCTTTCAAAATGCAAAGAGCTTTTCTGGGGGCGGGGGAATGTAAGTTCTTATAGCTTTTATCAGCAGCTTCATTACAAGTAAAACATGTCGTTAAGGAAACTGGCCCCATTTTTTAGCCACTGCGAGGTTACCTTCTGAGCATGTTTACTTCACTAAGGCCACTTTCTCCCTGAGCCAGAGGAGAAGCCCTTCCTCTGGTGGCAACTGTTTGAAAGGTTAAACCCAATCGTGGATCAGGGTGCTCAGAGCACTCCTGCTCAAGGTGAGATGCCCAGTGTGGACATCTGTGTATGGTCAGCACCTGGCCCTCTGCAGACACCTGGAAATATTTGTCACTACAGAGCCAAAGCTTGAAGTTATGATCAGCAGGAGGGGTGCTTCCTAGGGTGGCCTTCTGAGCACCTGATTACCCTCAGATCTGGGGGTACTCACTTCCAGCCCCAGCATCTCCCACAAACCCCTTCTTCATCCACTTAACCATCCTGGGCTGTCTCAGAAATCACTTTCCTCTCATGAATATGAATATAGGCAAGAGGGGAAAAGGTGACCTGGAGTCACTTTGACTTTGGTGTGCTTATGGAGCAGAAGTAGAATTCAGGAAATCCAGTTGGGTATGCATGCCTCCTGCCCCAGCAACCCACATTTTTTTGCCCCCAAGTCTCTGCATTTGAGCCAACGTGTAGGGTCTGATGCCATTGTAGAAAGATCTCCAAGCCAGGAAACCAACCCCTTCCACAGGGTCTGCAAACAACTTCATTTCAGTTTAGTCATATAATTCTCCTTCACAGCTTCTTAGTCCTTCCAAAAATAAAAGTGGGGAGGGATAATATTATAAAACCCAGGCTTATTTGTCTCTTCTGGGAAAAGAAGGAGTTAAAAAGTATATTATGAACCAGGGAAACTATATCCTGGGGGGTAAAGATCAATTGGGGGTTTGGAGTGGTTTTTTGTTTCTTTGGTGCTGGGAAATGAACCTGGGACATTCTACCACTGAGCTACACGCCCAGTCCTTTCTATTTTTCATTTTGAGACAGTCTCACTAAATTGTCGAGACTGGTCTTGAACTTGCAATCCTCCTTCCTCAGTCCCCCAAGTTGCTTCGATTACAGACGTGTGCCACTGTGCTGGGCAAGACCAAGAATGTAAATGAGGAAGAATGTTAGGATTTGAAGCTGACTGTCTTATTTTGTGTCAATTGTAACATTCTAACCCTACTGTTCTAAGCGCCATTTGCTTTGAATTTATTACCAAGCCATCCTACAAAAGCCCTCTACATTAGTACCCCAACTGTTGGTTTATGAGGGTGACTATCTCTCTGGTTTTGTCAGTATTGGGTATTATCAACATTTTAGTTTCTAACAACTTGAGAAGCTTTTTAAAAATACCTGGTTGTTTAGATTCCTATTTAATTTTGAATAAGGATTAGAATCTTCACAGGATTTTTGAACACTTATCTTTCTTTTTCTGTGAATAGGCCTACTCACATCCCTTATCCATTTCTTCTGGAGGATTGTTCGTTTTGTAATGACTTATATGAGGCTTCTGCATATTCAGAAAGATAGGCCTTTGTAGGGTGTGTGTGTGGCAAATATCTTTTTTTTAAGTTTGGCAGTTTTATTTTACTTATTGGGTATTTTTGCCCACAGAATTTTCTAGTTTTGATGAGGCCCACTTTGTTCTTCTCCACAGCTACTAGATGAATCCTACTCCCTGAGGGCCTTCCTAGCCTCTAATGAGGAATCAATTCACCCACATTTTCTTTCTGATTTTTTTATGATTTTAATTTTTATGCTTACATCTTTGAACCCTGTGGAATTTATTTTAGTATAAAAAAAATGATGTCGAGATTTCTTTTAAGTTGTTCCTGAATGATTACTCAGTTGCTCCCGTGTCCTTGGTTAAATAGTCTCGCTTTCTTGTTTTCCTCCCTCCTGTCCCTTGGGGGCCATGTGACTCTGGTGACATTAGTGACACATGGCTTCCCCCCGGTCTGCCAGGACCCAGAAAGGCCTCTGTCCTCAAGGTAGCTGACAAAATCCTGTCACTCTTGGACAGAGAGGGACCTACTGTTCCTCTAGACACCCTCCCCAGCCTGAAAGAAGAGGGACACACTCCACTGTCTTTCCTTAGAAGGAAAAAGAAAAAAGAGCAACTCAGGGAGGGTTTCTCATTATACACAAAGTGGTAACTTAATCACACGCGGATTTGAGTGCACACACACACACACACACACACACACACACACACACTACACACATGCCCACCTCACAGCAGATATATACACATCACACACACACACACACACACAGGAGACACCCATGTATGTACAACCATGCATGCATGTGCACCCCTGCCACCAGATATATAATGAGTTTCTCCAGCAGAGCCATCATTTATATATGAATATAAACATTTTTAAAAGGAGGTGCTGGGGATTTAGCTCAGCAGCAGAGCACATGCCTAGTATGTATGATGAGGCCCTGAAAAGAAGGAGGAGGAGGAGGAAGAATTTTTTAAATGTGAACATCTGTAGTGCCAGCTACTTGGGAAACTGAGGCAGGAGGATTGCTTGAGCCCAGGAGTTCAAGCCTGGCCTGGGCAGCACAGCAGGATTCTGTCTCAAAAAAAGAAAAAGAAAGAAAGAAATCCCTCCTAGAATTAAAAGACCCAGAAGAACTTTACTGCCAAACTCTGGGATGGAGTGGGAGATTGAGAAAGTCTGGTTATAGGCATTGTCACACAGCAGATGTGCAATTTAATATCTTCCCAGACACAGGAGTAAGTTAAGTCCTTCTCCTATTCTTTCCTCTGTTTCTTCTTCTGGTTCAGCAAGCCCAGGCTTAAGGCAACAAATGTGTTAACCATTTCACCTTGTTCCTTTATCTCTTTGAATTTTTCTAATAAAAATGTTTTGTCGGGCTGGGGATGTGGCTCAAGTGGTAGCGTGCTCGCCTGGCATGCGTGCGGCCCAGGTTCGATCCTCAGCACCACATACCAACAAAGATGTTGTGTCCGCTGAAAACTAAAAAATAAATATTAAAAAAAATTTTTTAAAAATGTTTTGACATCTGGGTAGTGATGCACACCTGTAATCCCACTGACTCAGGTGGCTGAGTCAGGAGGATCACAAGTTCAAGGCCAGCCTGGGCAACTTAGTGAGACCCTGTCTCTAAATGAAAAATAAAAAGAAGTGGGGATGTAGCTCAGTGATAGAGCACTCCTGGATGCTAAACCCAGTACACACACCCCCTCAAAAAAAAGAAAAAGTTTTATGATTTTATTGGAAATTTTTTAAAAATCATGAAATTAGACAGTCCTGAAAATGTAGATTTTTAAAAACTTTACAGCCATTTCCTTGCCCTGTGAGAAATAATATCTCTAAATTATGGTTGATGTCCTTCATCTTTTTGCTGCTAAAGCATTTCCCAGTAAATACCTAGCAAGGCAGTTGTCGGTGCTCAACTGCACACCACTGCCCTGCAGGAACCCAGGGGCCTGGGCTGACCTGAAGCTGTCTCACCTCTCACCTTGACCTCCCAGAAGCATTGTTTGATCCTTTCTGGAGACTTCCAAGGTGAGAAGCAGCCCTACCTCAGGCCACCCTACTCTGCAGACCAGAATGGGAGCAAGTGTTGCTGAGGACCCTCCCAGACCAGTTCTCTTGCTCTGCAGGCTCAGGGTGGAGGAGCCTGCACCCTATTGTGGTCAACAGCACAGTGGGTGACTACTGCAAAAAGGCACAAGAGGATCCCAACTTTCTTCCTGAATCTGTCCCCACCAGGCTGTGTGACCTCAGACAGGACACCCAACCTTTGTGGGACTGCCCTCCACCTGAAATTGTGGTAGAGGTTGTCCTCCATGATGTTAGGAGACAAAGGTTCCCAACTCCTGCCCCAGAACACCTGCCTGTTCCTCCACATGGTCCCACTTTGATGACCTCCAGGGGACTTGCCCTCTCAACTCTACCCCCACCATTTTCCCCACACAGTTAATCCTGTCTTGGAAGACCAGGACTAACATGCATATTATGTGAAATAAAAATAGAGGCTAAGTGAACTACACTGTCTTCCTTTAGCAGGTTCCGGGAGTCCATCACACAGCAAGGTGGGCTGTCATCCCTCAGAGAAGCTGAGATTGAGGCACAGAAAGAGACCTATGTGACGTCACATGTGGTAGGAGAAGGCATGGTGGTATCTGAGACTTGCTCCAAATTGGAAGTCACGGTTGGGGATGGCACATAGGCTGCCTCTGCTGTGGGTGCTGCTGGAGCTCCTTGGACCAGCAGTAGCACCCATCAGTCAATCCTTCCCCAGCCTGGGAAACTCCAGGCAGGCCAGCCAGCCTGGGCCACAGGGCCCTGACACAAGTCTGGAAGGACACGCACCACTGTAGACAGGCAGACTCTCTGCATGTGCAATGATGGGAAGATATAGTGCCATCTTTGAATTTTTTACAATAGTGGGGTTTTTTGAGTGTTTGGTTTGGTTGGTGCTACAGGGTCTCACTACATTGCCCAGGCTAGCCTTGAACTTGTGATCCTCCTGCCTCCACCTCCCAAGTAGTTGGGATTATAGGTGTGTACCACCACGCCTGGCCATAATGGCGTTTTATCAGGAAAAGAAAAAAAGTAGAGATGCTTTCATTTTCTAAAAGTTGCGTGAGAGTATGGAAGGAATGCTGGTTGGTGCAGCCACGGTAGTCAGGGTGAGTTCATGGAGATGGAGTGTCGGTGGGACAGATTCAGAAGGATGCTCCAGAGGGCTGTGGGAAGCACACGCATGACCATGAGGACCCAGGGCCTAAGGAAGGGACAACAGGGCTGAGGCAGGCATTTCACTAAGGACATTACTTGGAGTTGACTCCAGGCCTGATGGAGCAGGGGCCAGTGGGGGTCAAGTCCATCCCAGTCTCAGGCTTCCCTTACCTTATCAGTGGCTGTGGGCAAGGTTTGAAGGAGCTAGAAAAAAAGAAGGCTGAGGAGGAGCCTATGAAGTTGGGGTCTGGATATTCAACCACCCTGACCCCTCATTGAGGCCCAGGTGACTTCCCTCATCAGGAACAGGCCCCCGGGGCTACTGTGGCTGTTGCCAGGCTACTCAGAAAAAGGACTGTCAAATACATGTGGACAGGGGAGTTAGAAAGGACAGACAGAAAGACAGAAAGAAGCAACAACCGAGAGAGACAGAGACACTCAGAAATATTTATTAAGGGACCATAGAAAGAGACACGGAGAGAGAGAAAGAGAGAGTTAGGGAAACAGAAGAGTAAAGAATGAGAGACAGAGACAAAGGGAGAGAGACAGAGAGACTGAAGGCAAGACCTATGTCCACTCATTTGCTTCTTAGGAGCAGAGAGAGAGGATAGTACAAATCAAGAGGTGGAAAGAGAAAGAACAGAGCTGGAGAGGAAATAAAGGGGGTCCCCCTGTCAACATCATGAGAACAAACATTTGTCATCACTTACAAACATTTGCTTAGCACCAACCTAGATGCTCTAGGAAACAAAAAGGTGCAGGCCCGGGTCCTGTGCTACCTAGAAGGGACATCACCCCCACACCCGGGAAGGCTTAAAAACGGGCTCAGGCAGCCCTCCCCAGGGCTGGGTGGGAGGTAAGGTAAAAGGGCTGCATTTGAGCTGCCTGCTGGAGGGCAGGCAGGAGGGAAGGATAAGTGTCTGGGAGGGAGGCCTGGCATCGGCAAAGGTGTAGAGGTGGGAGTCAGGTACATCAGGAGGACTTAATGCCAAGCTCAGGAGGCTGCAGGGTGTGTGGTAGAAGCTGTGTTTAGCCAGACTGGGGGGAGCATAGAACAAAATGGACACGAGGGAGGTAGCACGCCCCCTGCAGCCCCTTCCCAACACCCCTGTCTCTTTTTCCCCCCTCTTTTTCTGCAGTGCTGGGGTTGAACCTGGGGCCTCCTTCTGTGTCTCCACCACTGAGTTTCACTTCCCATCTGACACTTCTCACCTCCTGGCCTTTGATTATGCAGAACCCCCACCTGGAAGCCCCCCCCTTCCCACAACCCTTTTCAAGGCCAATGTGGAAGCACAGTTTAAGGCTCTTCCCAGGAGTCTTCTCTTCCAGAAGCCCCCAGGCCAGGACAGATGCTCCTGGGCTTGATCCCAGTCCAGGAGCCCACCAGAAATCCTGGTCTGAGCCAAGTCATGTTCTTGACCAAGACCAGAAAGCACAATTTGGCCCCATCTGCATCTTTGCCTTACCACACCCAGCATTTGCCTCTCCCCCCAGCTGTCTGGCCTGAGTATCCAAATCCCCAAAGAAAAGGAGAATGAGGTGGGGAGGGGTGGAGTGACAGAGTGGCACCCATTTGCCTAGAGGTACTTTGGGCTGGTTGGTCACAGAGCAGTGACACATTGCCCAGCGCAGAGGGAGCAGCACTGGGGACAATTGCCTGGTCAGAAGAGCCTTCACGGAGACAGCCTGCCTCTGCCTTAAGTCTTTAGGGGCTGGGCTGAGGACTAGACCCGGCCTCCTCCTCAGACCCCTGGAAAAGGAGAAAGAACTCCTGGGGCCATCTGGCAGCTGCCCCCACCCTACCACAGCCATGGACAGGTTCCGCTTGTTTTTCCAACACTTCCAGAACAGCTCCGAGTCTGTGATGAACGGCATCTGCCTGCTGCTGGCCGCGGTCACCATCAAGCTGTACTCCTCCTTCGACTTCAACTGCCCCTGCTTGGCGCGCTACAACACCCTCTACGGCCTGGGCCTGCTGCTCACGCCCCCGCTCGCCCTCTTCCTCTGTGGTCTCCTGGTCAACCGGCAGTCTGTGGTGATGGTGGAGGAGTGGTGCCGGCCCGAGGGACTCCGGAGGAAGGACTCGGGCATCATCTGGTAGGATCCCACACCTCTTCTCTCAGCAATCCCTGGGCACTGTCAGGGGCTCCCCCACCCAGCCCCCGGGTACTGTCAGGTGTGCCCCCTCCTTCCCCAACTTCCTTCAGCTCATAGAGGCCCAGTAACCAGTTTCCATCTGGAAAGATCTACATTTTTGCAGTAAGAGTGATTGAACTCAGGGCGTAGCACATGCCAGACAAGCACCCTACTACCAAACCACATCTCCAGTCCCTTTTTTTTATTATTACTTTATTTTGAGAAAGAGTCTTACTTAGTTGCCCAAGCTGACCTCAAACTTGCCATCCTCCTGCCTCAACTTCCCAAGAAATACATGTGTAGTTCTGTTCCTATCATTGGTCACCTTTCCATGACGAGTGCCACAAAAATATGAATGATACAGGGTTCCCAAGAATTCCCCAAGCCACATCTGTCACACTTGCCGTGGATTTTAACTTGCCACATTCACCAGGGGTAACCATGGCACGCAGAGCAGTTTTCTACATGTAATGAGAAGCAGTGGTTTACTTAAAGGCTGCATGCCCTCTCCCGCAAGTTCCCCAAGGACAAGGATCTCACCTGTAGCACCCCTGTGACACGTGCCCTGTATCAAAATCAGCCGATGATCTTGGCAATTCGCAATGCTCACCAGCCCCTGCTGCACTCCAACCTGGAGTCAAGCTCTGTTCTGCTAAGGGTCTAGCGAGTGTGGCCTCTCTGAATTCTCTCCTCAGCCCTGAGTCCGCTCCTTGTTAGGACCCATTTTTAAGGATGAGGACCTGGGGTACAAAGAAGTTAAGTTTCTTGTCCAAGCCCTCACATCTAGGAAATGGCAGTACTCAGACTCCAACTCAGGCTGACTCCACAGTTGAATTCTGCCTGCCCTTTGTGACTCCTCCTTCCTCTGCTCCCAGGTACATGTGCTCCTCTGTGCTGCAGAGAGCGCTGGCTGCCCCCATGGTCTGGATCCTGCTGGCCCTCCTTGATGGAAAGTGCTTTGTGTGTGCCTTCAGCAATTCTGTGGACCCTGAGAAGTTTCTGGACTTTGCCAACATGACCCCCAGCCAAGTGCAGCTCTTCCTGGCCAAGGTGCCCTGCAAAGAAGATGAGCTGGTCAGGGACAACCCTGCTCGAAAGGCCGTGTCTCGATACCTGCGGTGCCTGTCACAGGTATTAGCATTTTCTATGTGTTTGTTCATTTCATTCTCAGCACAACCCTCAGAGACAGATACAATTACTATCATCCCATTTGCAAATGAAGAAACTGAGGCTCTGAGAGTTTTTAGTTAACAAGTTCAATGCCATACAGCATATAAGAGGCAGGGTGGGGGATCTGAATGCATGTGTCATTATTCCTTAAAACCCCTCACCACAGTGCAGGTTCCCCTCAGTGCCTGGCTCTCTATAGGGTGCCCACTCCATTATCCTGGGGGCAAACCCAGGCCCACTTCCAGATCTCAGATTCCATCACCACCACCCCCAGATCCCTGTGCTGGAGTGTATCCACCAAAGAGCATTACAGGAGCCCATTACACACAGAGCACCACTAGGGTTACAGGCCATGAAGACCCAAGCCCTGTCTTCTGTGGGGGGCAGACAGGCTGGTGGCAAACACGGATCTGCGGTGCAGTGAGAGAGGACCAGTGTTCAGGCAGCACTTGATTCTGATTCAGACTGTGACTTTGGCCATGGCACTGACCTCTGGGCCTCGGTTTCTTGGGCAAAATAAAGCAGGGAAGGGTTGCTATCCTCAACCTTGCTGGTCTCTGTGGGCTTCAACACTCTAAGCTCTCCTGAGTTCAGGGGAAAGTGAAGTCAGACAAGGGTTTAAACCCTAACTAAGCTGTTAGCCATCAGTCATGTTAAGCTCAGCAAATTGTCTGATTTTCTTCTCCTCGTGTATAAAATATTCACCTTAAATTTGGGTGGAAGGGTCTTGTGTGCAGCCATATGAGACAGTTTTGAAAATGATGGGAATCATATCTATAAATGACAAGCATTCAGATGGCTTTGTAGTTTCGAGGAGTGATTTCTCATTGCTCCAGGATTTAAGCTGGGTCTTGAAGAGAGGCAATTTTGGAAGGTAAAGAAGAATCTGCTAGGTGTGGGCTCCAGCCTTGGAGAATGGCTTCCAGTTTCTCACTGCCTGGACACTGTTCCCTGTCCCCATTCCTAGCACAGTGCCTTCCACAAAATAGAGCATGAATGTGTGCATGGATGAGAGGATGGATGGATGAATGTACATGAGGATCACATGAAGGACTAAATGAAAAGATGAGAGAGGATGGCTGATGGGTGGGTGGGTGATAAGCAGAAGGTTAAGAGTATGGAAGCATGAATGGGTGGGAAGGTGGATAGCTAAGAGGATGGATATGGACAAGATGGGAGGAAGGTTGGATGGGAAGATGATGGACATATAGTCAGATAAGAGGATAGATGACCGGATGGATGAGTGGAGAGATGGTTGGACAGACAGATGAGTAGCTACAAGAATGGGAGAATAAATGGAAAAGATGGATGGATGGATGGATGGATGGATGGATGGATGGATGGATGGATGCATGCATGCATGGATGGATGGATGGATGGATGGATAGATGGATGGATGAATATGGATGGAGAATGGCTGGTAGGATGCATGACTAAATGGGAAAGTGGATAGATTTGAGGAAGGATGAAGGGAGTAGTAAAGAGGGAGCTTTGGAGCACCTCCACAGTATCACAGCACCTGAGCCCCACTGCACCCCACCTCATGCCTCCTCAACCTCTAGGCCATCGGCTGGAGTATCACCCTGCTGCTGATTGTGGCGGCCTTCCTGGCCCGTTGCCTGAGGCCCTGCTTCGACCAGACAGTCTTGCTGCAGCGCAGATACTGGAGCAACTACGTGGACCTGGAACAGAAGCTCTTTGACGAGACGTGCTGTGAGCATGCCCGGGACTTCGCGCACCGCTGCGTGCTGCACTTCTTCGCCAGTATGCAGAGTGAGCTGCGGGCTCGCGGGCTGCGCCGGGATCTGGGGGAGGAGCCCCCTGAGCCCCTAGACGACCTGGATGGCGGAAGTGGGAAGGCCCACCTGCGCGCAGTCTGCAGCCAAGAGCAGGTGGACCACCTCCTAAGTACCTGGTACTCCAGCAAACCTCCACTTGACCTTGCGGCATCCCCAGGGTTCTGGGGGGCTGGCCTCAGCCACCGTGCACCCATGGTGGCTCCAGGCACAAGGCTGTCCCAACACACTGATGTGTAGGGACCCTGCCAGGCTTGAATGGCAACAGTGCACCCATGTGAAATGCCCATGTTGACACCCATATTCCAAGGCCTTAGGACCCCAGGGCAGACAGTCTACCCTCATTGGCCTCCTTCTCAAATGGCCCAGTCTCAGCCTAGCTTATGAATGTGGGTTCTAGTCAAGTGCCAGTTCTGATTCAATGCATCCAGGACTGGACCACAGAATCTCAAAACAAGCTCTTGAGTAATATTCATGTTTCTGGTCAGTGGACCAAACCTGTGTATCATAGATACTGTGTGCGTGTACAATATGTAACAACAAATCCCACCATTATATACAATTACAATGCACTGATTTTAAAATTGAGGTAGGGGGAAGTCTAAATAGAACTGTTATGGGTTCTGGGTCCTAGATGTTGATTTTAAATAATAAAAATAATCATAATAGCAATGCTTATTTGGTGACTATTATGTGTTCCGCATTGTTCTAACTTCTCTAGGTATTTTAACTCATTTAATCCTCATAATAACCTAATGAAGTAGGTATGAATATAAGCTCAAGTTTTTAGAAAAGAAAACTGAGGCCTAAAGAGGCTAAGTTGCTCAAGGTCACCCATGTAGGAGCTGGAATTGGATGCCAGGAGGCCTGGTTCTGGAGTCTGCTCTGAGCTACCACATCAGTCTGCCCTCTAGACCATTTGGTTAGTTGGTTGGTTGGTTGGTTGGTTGGTTGGTTAGTTGGTTGGTTGGTTGGCTGGTTGATTGGTTGGTTTTCAATGCCCTTGTTGGGTTTCCTAAAGCTTCTATCAAGGTTAGTTGATAGAAGTTAGCTTCTGTCAGTAAGTTCTAGTAAGCTCTGCCTTTGAGTTCCTCTAGAAAGCCCTAATTAGTGCCTCTTACTGGCCACTCAATGAATTGTTTCATTTTTCCTGTTGAGTGTATTTTTCTGTGTTTCTATGTCAAGGGGGTAGTTGTGTGTAGCTACTACTTTCCCAGCTTCTACAGTTCTGTTTCCAGCCAACCATGCTGGGGCGGGCCCAGAGCAGCCCTTTCCTCCTTCTAGCCCTCTCTTCCCCTTCATTTGGCAGGAACTGCCCCCCTCACATTCCCACTCACCTCCACCTCCCTAACCCTCAGCCTGACCCCTGAGCTCAACACAGTCCTATACACTACCCCTTCCAGGGCTTTCCATGCTGCCCTCACTGAGAAGTTGGCCCCTGGCCAGCAATGCCCAGAGCCAGGTATGGGTGTGGGATCTATCTCAGAACCAAAAGTCCCTGAAACACCAGTGTCAGATCTGCAGGGAAAACTGTCACTCACTCTCCAGAAACTTAACAGGAAGAGTTAGGGGAAGATCTAGTCTTTCAGAAACCCAGGGCCTCCTCTGCCCCTCCCTGATGATTCATCCTACACACACACACACACACACACACACACACACACACACACACCTGCCTTTGCCAGAACAGATGATTGCTACACATGTGCAGAGCTGGGTTTACTCAAGGCTTTTATACTTCCTTAGGGTCCCCTGGACAGTACAGAGGCCCCTGGAAATCTCCCCTGGAGCCCAGCTCCCTCCATCCTGGCCATCTCTGCTCTCCTGGGCTCTTGCCAAGGGATCTCGTGAGAACAGAAAATCTCTGCAGCCCAGCTCCCACCACCTCCTGATGTGGTCAGGCCATGCAAATGTCTGAAATGGCACTAGGGTAGGGCATGATTTAGGCAAATTGCTACAGCAATTGAAGAAGAAGGTGGGGATGAGAGGTGGCATCCTGACCAGTAGGTAGGTGACATTACGGCCTATGTTCTGGCCCCTACATACTTTCTTTTATTTAAAAAAAAAATATATATATATATATATATATATATATATATATATATATATCCCAGCCCACGTGCTTTCTTTCAAAAAGCAGTTTACCCAAAGCCATTCTGGCTCTGCTCTGATTTAAGTCAATAGGACACTGCATTCCTTGACCAAAAAACCTGTTAGCCACAGAATTTAAAACTTCTCTCTGCTATAAGAACACAGATCAGGAGCTGGGGCTGGGGCTCAGTGGTAGAATACTTGCATAGCATGCATGAGGCACTGGGTTCGGTCCTGGGCTCCACATAAAGATAAAGAAATAAAATAAAAGTATAAAAAAAAACCACAAATCACCCTGAAGAGGGGGCTTTTGTGAACCTTATGCAGACTAAAAATTCCAACGCCCAGGAGAATAGGATAATTAAAAGCAAAGCAGACCTACTGAAGAGGCACCCCCTTTCTCCACAGAAAAGTCATAACTGGGCTTCTCCAGAAATCTTCACCATGGCTGATTTTAGGACTGTCAGCAAAAGAGTCTCTGCAAAAGAGTTCAATGTAGATAAACTTCCTATTTTCATGTTGCCCTGTTTTACTTGGCCATTGGCCGGGAAGAAATCAGCACTCCAGGTGTGCTGGACACCCCCTTACTAGTTACCCACAAACATATCCAGTATACTAGTTTGTAAAAATGTGTAAACAAGGCCTCTGGCCTTGAGCTGGGCTTCATAGAGATGTCTACATTTCTAAGATAAGAGAAGTTACCACTTGGGCTCCATGGTAACAGCTGGCAGGGGGAGGAAAGAAAGAGGAGAAGAAGCTCTCCCCTTCTCAGGTGTTGTCCTTGAAGGGCTTACTTGCCCAGAACAGTAAAGAAAAAGCTGCTTTTATGTGAACTTCTGCCGACTGTGAACTTCTGAGCCCCTCCCCTTAATGCTGGGTATAAAATTCTGAAACTACCTGAGCTCGGGGTTCAGGGGATTGACTGATTACAGCAAAAGCTGTGCCCTCTGAGCCTGGCTGCAGCCAAATAAAACTGTTTCCTGCTATCTTTGGTGCCTTGCCTCGTTTGTCCCTACAACACTACCATAAAATCTATAAAAGCAAAATCAAAAAAAAAAAAAAAACAAGTTCCAGTTAGAATTAGTCAGCCTGGGCCAAGATGACCAAGAGTTGCATTTAGATATTTAACATCTCATTTTAATCTTATTATCATAGCAAAATTTCCCCTCCCCCACCACGAGTTTCACTTGAGTTCCTGTGGTAAGACCATGTACAGTAGGGATTTTAAAATCTGATGCAGTCCTACTGTCAATCAAAAGTTAAGAGGTGGGGGCTGGGGTTGTGGCTCAGTGGTAGAGTGCTGGCCTATCATGTGTGAAGCACTGGGTTCGATCCTCAGTACCACATAAAAATAAATAAAATATAAAGGCATTGTGCTCCTCTACAACTAAAAAAAAAATATTTAAAAAACTTTGTATTAAGAAAAAAAAAGAGGTGGGCCTGTAATCCCAGTTGCTTGGGAGGCTGAGGCAGGAGGATTGCTTGTTTAAAGCCAGACTCATCAATTTAGTGAGGCTCTGAGCATGACACTGTCTCTACATAAAAAATAAAAAGGGGCTGGGGTTGTGATTCAGTGGTTAAGTGCCCCTGGATTCAATCTCTGGTACAAAAATAATATTGAATTAAGAGATGGTACCTGGATGAGACTTTCTAGAAACTTCTCTAAGGCCCCCATAAACCTAGGGAACAAAGGAGATCACCCTCTCCTTTTAGGACATCTTTCCTTTCTCCTCTGGTATACTTTGCTATACTTTTATTACATTTTGTGTCCTGTTTCCTGTCTTGCTTGAAATTTTCCACCTCTTAGTGTACAAGAGTCACTATCCCCAAGAAGCTCATTGTCAATTTGGTGAACAGGGATGGTGCAGAAAAAGGGGTAATCCAGAATGAACAGTGCAATATAATGGAGGAGCCATGTGCCTTTGATTTTGCAGGGAGAAGTAAAGTTCCAAGCTGGGGGACCAGGGCAGGTTCCGCAGTGGAGGTGACATTTGAATGGTCTTGAAGGATGGGGAAGTTTTTGACATATGAAAAGAGAAAAGAGGAAAGAGTGCAGAGGAAGCCCAAGGGAGGGAACAGCAAGAACCAAGGCTAAGAGTCTGGTGAAGGGCTGGGCCAATTGCGTTTTCTCATTCAGCAGACATTTATTGAATGTCTAGAGACCCAGAGAGCAAGACAGACATGCTCCTGTCTTACTGGAGCTTCTGGACAGAGAGAGAGAGACAGGGCCGTGAACACACAATCAAATAAGGTGACAGTCCATCCTGGCAAAAGTAGAGGGCCTTGGCCAGAGGACTGAAGAGTTCAGCCCATAGTCAGGATAGACAGACAGTAAAATAGGCAGCAGTTAAGTGCAATGGGCCCCATAAAGACTGCTCTAAATGTAAACGTCACTCCATGAAATTAACCTGGAAAAAGTTCCAAACATACCAGCCAACTCTCGTGTCCTGGAGCTGCTGGATAAGGGAAGTGGGATGCACTGAGTGAAGGCTTCAGACTCAAGGGCTAAAAAGGGCATGAGCACCAGGCGTGGTGGCGCACGCACCTGTAATCCCAGTGGCTGAGATAGGAGGATCACGAGTTCAAAGCCAGCCTCAGCAAAAAACGAGGCACTAAGCAACTCAGTGAGACCCTGTCTCTAAATAATATAAAATAGGGCTGGGGATGTGGCTCAGTGGTCAAGAGCCCTGAGTTTAATCCCTGGTACCAAAAGGAAAAAAAAGGGGGGGCACCAGAGACCAGAAGGTCACAGGCCAAACCAATAGCCTTGGTATTTTTCCAATACCTGATAAACATATATAGTGATCAATGCACCTACCTGGCAGCCATATTAACCTCCAGACTAGCACACCTGAATGGCAATCTCCTATAGGGTTCCCTCTCGCCTGGTGAGAGCTCTATTTCTTTTCTTCTCATTTGCAAAAAATCCTACTCTTTCATCTCATTCTCCATTGTCTGTGGGTTTTGTTCTTAAAATTCACAAGAACCTGAACAGATACTGGCAGGCAACTGGGGTCTGCTGCAAAGGTAAGCGGGCATTTCCTGCTGTGGAGGACTGCAGCACCATCCCCACACAGGTCCTGCTCATGCTGCCTAGGAACCAGGTCCCGCTGGCTGAGACCAGCCGCTAACACTGAAGGGCACCCCCAGCTGTGAAGAGCCCCTCCTGCAGCAAAGGGCTGTGACCCCACCAGTGGCTACAGCAACCGAGGCCGGGAACCAGGTTTCAGCAACACATTTTCAGGATCCTCTTCCCTGACATCCTTTGAAAGCATTGCCCACCTTCTTCAGTCCTTAGACGATGTGGTTTCCAAGCCCCAACCTCTTTGCCGCACTGTATATAAAAGCAAGAGGCCTAGGGCATGGATGCCACCCCACCAGAGAGTAAGGGACACAGGTAGCAGGCTTTCACCTGGCTCCTAAAGATCCTCCTTCCATTGGGGGCTGGGGATGTGGCTCAAGTGGTAGCGCACTCTCCTGGCATGCGCGCAGAGCTGGGATCGATCCTCAGCACCACATACAAATAAAGATGTTATGTCCGCCGAAAACTAATAAATAAATAAATAAATATTTAAAAAAAAAAAAAAAGATCCTCCTTCCTCAGGAAAGCCACTGTCTTGGGGACCCAAGCTCATTTTCCAAGCCTCAACCAATTTTGGATTACAGTCCACCCCATACCCCCCGCCCAACTGCTCCCTACCACTGACTTCATCCTATACATGGAGTCTCCCTCGGAGACACAGTGTCACAGGGCAGAAATGTGCTAGAAGCTTGGGCTTTGGCTGTACAAATCTCCTCCTTGTGCAACCAAGCAGCTGCAGCCTTCTGGTCTACCAGATCTGCAGGAGGAGGGGAGGGTGGGAGGAGCCTTCAGGGTTCCATTCTAGACTTTGACTTTGTCCTGCAGGAAAAGGGGTGATAGCTGGGATTCACCCATGTGAAGAAGATGCTTAAAGCTTCAGGTAAAGATAGGGCCCTTGGTGAGAAAGTCTTGAGTGAGATGAGGATGAGTTTTGGAGGAAGAAGAGGGGGAAGCCAGAGAAAGAAAGAGCATCCAAGAGGCAGAGAATGCAGAGGCAGCTGAATTTCAAAATGCCACAGGAATGAACTCGAATCCAGCACTTCTGGGAGGCTCAGGAGGGAAGGACTGAGGGAAAAAGTCCTTGATTATTGGCAAGTGCCCAGGACAGGGAATTGCTCACCCAGGGATGGGTCCAGGCCAAGCAGATGAGTGGTTCTGTGGGATTCATATAAATCCCTGGGCACCTGCCCCACCCATGACTATAATGGAAGGGTAGGGAGTTTGGAGCCTGCCCCAATTTGTGATACTGATACAGGAGTGACTTTAAGGGGAGGTAGTAGGATCAAAAGACCAGATGGGAGCCGAGGAATCGTGTCCACCCCAGCATGCTTCCACTTCCCAGGGTCCCATAGAAAAATTAAGGAGTTCTCTGGTGAGGGCCTAGCTCTACCCAACCCCTTGAGACCAAATGAAATTTCTTCTCCTTGCCTGTGCTTGAGAAGCTCTGCCGGGGGAGGCTGGAGGACTGAGGAATGGGGAGTGTATCCCTGAAAGTCTAGAGAAGACCAGTGGGAAATGGATGGCAGATGGGGAGAGCAGAGGTGATGCTGGGCTGCCTTGGCAGTGAGCTTTGAACGTCCACCACCTTTAGCCCTCCTCACTCTCCTCACAGACTGGAGGGAAACCTGGAGAGAAAGGCAGGTACTGTCTCCTGTTTGTGTCTCCCCAGGACTTCATCTTGGGCCAAGGCTCATTTCATTCACTTACTTAAATGAACCCAGCACTTATTAATTGAGCTCTTTATGCACCCAGAATACTTAAGCTTCGAGAATAGAGTAATGAATAGGACAGATATGGACCTTTAGCCATATCTGAGCCCCAGATTATCAATAAATACACTCCCTAAGTAATTAAGATTGTAACCTGTGCTTGAAGGGACATTATGAAAGCCTCTATCAGCAGGAGACTAGAAGATCTCCCTAAAGTGGGGAGCCTTAACCTGAGAACTTAAAGATGAACAGGGATTTTGCAGTAAAGAACAGGAGGATAAGCATTCCAGGAACGTGCAAAGCATGGGCTAAGGCCCTGAGATAGGAAGGGGTTTGTCCTGTGTAGGGAATAGAAAGAAACCTGATGAGCTGAAGTGTAGACCCTGGGGGGAGAGTGACATTTTGTAGGCTGTGTGAAGGATTTTGGACTTCATTACTGCAGGGAATGAAGCCATAGATCAATCAGACATTTGCTTTTAAAATATCACTCTGGCCATAGCCTCAGGGGGGCTTGATTGGGGCCCAGTGTGAACTGTAAAAGGCAGGTGAGCGCTGATGAGCTTGGATGAGAATGGAGATGGAGGATGTGGTAAGTTACAGAGATTTAAGAGGGGGGGCTGGGGATGTGGCTCAAGCGGTAGCGCGCTCGCCTGGCATGCGTGCGGCCCGGGTTCGATCCTCAGCACCACATACAAACAAAGATGTTGTGTCTGTCAATAACTAAAAAATAAAGAAATATTTTTTTAAAAAAGATGTTGTTCCACTGCTTTAAAAAAAAGAGAGAGAGATTTAGGAGGTAGAACCGACTCTGCGTGTCCTGCTTAAAATGTAACACAGACACTGTACCAGCCTGGGCAATGACCCATGTCTGTGATCCCAGCAACTCCAGAGGCTGAGGCAGGAGGACCACGAGTTCAAGGCCAATCTCAGCAACTTAACAAGATTCTGTCTCAAAATAAAAAATAAAGGGCTGGAGTTGTGACTCAGTGGCAGAGCGCTTGCCTCACACATGTGAGGCACTGGGTTTGATCCTCAGCACCACATAAAAATAAGTAAACAAAAATCAAGATATCGTGTCCATGTATAACTAAAAAATATATTTAATAAATAAATAAAAATAAGAATAAAAAGGACTGGGAATGTAATTCAGTGCTAAAGCACCCCTGGGCTCAATTCCAAATGCCAAAATAAATAAATTAATTAATCAATTGAAAGAAGATAAAAGACTATGTTATTCAGGCTGGATTTGAGATATAAAAATAAAATGCAGCCAGGTGCAGTGGCACACGCCTGTAACCCCAGGAACTCAGGCAACTAAGGCAGAAGGAGGGCCCGTCTGAGGCCAGCCTCAGCAACTTAGCAAGACCCTGTCTCAAAATAAAAAATAAAAAGGACTGTGGATGTAGTCCCTCCGTGATAGAGTGTCCCTAGGTTTCACCCCTAGTTCTGCAAAAATAGATAATAGATAATTGATAGATAGATAGATAGATAGAATGCAGTAAAAGTAAAGCAAGAATGTTAATGGCTTAACATAACGAACTTAATGTCTAACTCAAGCAAAATCTCAGGAGAGCAGGATGGGGGAGGGACTTGCTCTGCAGAGTCACTTAGGGTCCCAGCTGGCAGATGGCCCCCATCTCATGGTGCCACCCTCAAGACACTTGGTATCCCCAGAGGCAGGGCCTGGGGCGAGGAAGTGGGTACAGTAGCTTATGTGGAAGTTGCTGCCAGGAAACCCTGGAGGGAACAGACGTGATCCCCAGTCACCGCCCGTGGCACCTAGGGCACAATCTCTTGGGGACCTTGAGGACCAGCAGCTCAGGAGAACAATGGATTGTTTCCTCCCAGCCTCACTTTCCCTATAGGGCCCTAACTGGGTCCCCGCCAGCCTTAGGCCAAATGTAAACCCAGTGCTGGGATGACTGCAGCAGGTAGGGGACTTAGGTGAGCAGCCTGTGTCCTCTTGAGGTGAAGACCACATACCGGGGCTGGGGCGGAGCTCGAAGGTAGAGCACTGCTTAGCCTGCGCAAGGTCCTGGGCTCAATCCCCAGCACCAAAAATAGACCTTGGTCCTCTGAAAACACACATCCGCCATGGGCTCCTGCCTCCTCCACTGCCCCCTGCTCTGGCTGCTCCACCAGTTGCTGGGTGACTCTCCTATGCAAATCGGGCATTTTCCTAAAGGTACAGGCAGGCACTCTCCCCAGGGGCCCCCTTTGCATGACCTAATACAAACTTTCGAAGACACTGCTGAGGCTCAGGTGTGTTCTTACTGCCGTAATGTTGTAACCATCGTCTGCAGAGAGCCCATGCTGGGCCTGGCACTGTGCTGAGTGCTTCACCTGCATCCTCCTACAGCACCCTCACAACCCCCTGAGAGGTGGTCTATCATTCTCCCCATTTCACAGATGAGAAGGCTGAGGCCCCCACAGATTAGATACTTAAATACTTGCCCAAAAGTCCCTGGCTACTATGGGACACGGTTAAAATTCGAACCTGGGTCACCAGTTAGGTTGCTCTCAACCACTCTGGGATGCAGTTTTCACTAAGGGACAACAAGTGAGCAGGCAGGGCCTTGAGTCAGACTCTGTGGACAGTGAGGGACAGCACAAGTGAAGGTGAGGTGTCCAGGACGCTGTAACAAGATAACACAGAATTGCCTCAAACCACACACGTTTATTTCTCATAGTTCAGAGGCTGAAAGTCTAAGACCAGGATGTCAGCAGGGTTGGGTTCTGGTGAAGGCCTCCTTCCCAGTCATAGAAGGCCACTTTGTCACTGTGTCCCCACCTGTTAAAAGGTAAGAGAGTTCTCTGGAGTCTCTTTATAATGGCACTAATCCCTCCATGAGAGCACCACCCTCATGACCTAACTACCTCCCCCAAACCCCACCACCTAATACCATTATGTTGAGGGTTAGGATTCTGACTTGTAAACGTGGGGGGGACAAATGTTCAATGCATAGCGTCCCAGGCAGCCTGTGTCCCTTCTGTGCCATGGACAACAACCAGCTCTCTGGCCTCAGCTGGTGCTCATAAGGCCACACCCTCCTCCTTCCCACCCCCACCCCTCAACCTGCCCCGCCCATCCACCCTTCAGAAGAAACGCCTGTTCCTAACACTCTTCACCTCTTCACCTCCTGGGTCCTACCATGATGACATCGGTTTATGACACTAGGATAAACAGGGGATTTGGAGACATCCACATAGAACTTGATGAAAAACAAAACAAAATGATCATCTTATATAATTATCATAAAAATAAACAAAGTATTAGGAAATGTGTTAAATGCTGAGTTTCCATAAAATATCCAAATTAAATTTTTTAAACTTCTCAAAACAAAAAACTTGAGGTTGCTTCAGTAAGCACATTCTGGGGCGGGGGGGTTACCTAGGATTGAACTCAGGGGCACACGACTACTGAGCCACATCCCCAGTCCTATTTTGTATCTTATTTAGAGACAGGGTCTCACTGAGTTGCTTAGCGCCTCCCTTTTGCTGAGACTGGCTTTGAACTCACAATCCTCCTGCCTCAGCCTCCTGAGCCACTGGGATTACAGGTGTGCACCACCACGCTTGGAACTTTGTGTGTGGGGGGGGATGGGTATTGGGGCACTCAACCATGGAGCCATCCCCATCCCGTTTTATATTTTATTTAGAGGTAGATTCTTGCTAAGTTGCTCAGGCTGACTTTGAACTTGTGATCCTCCTACCTCAGCCTCCTTGCCCCTGGAATTACAGACATTCACCACCTGGCCGGTGTGAGCACATTTTTCAATATCAGACTTTTTGGGGAAGGGGTAACTGGGGATTGAACCCAGGGTCACTTACCCAATAAACCACATCCCCAGCCCTTTTTTTATGTTTTTTTTTTAAATATTTATTTTTTAGTTGTAGTTAGACACAATACCTTTATTTTATTTATTTTTTTATGTGGTGCTGAGGATAGAACCCAGGGCCTGGCATGTGCTAGGTGAGCGCTCTACGGCTGAGCCACAACCCCAGCCCATTATGTTTTATTTTGAGACAGGGTCTTGCTAAGTCCTTAGGGTCTCACTATGTTGCTGAGGTTGGTCTCAGACTTGCAATCCTCTTGCCTCAGCTTCCTGAATCACTGGGATTACAGGCGTGCACCCCCACATCCAGCAATATCAGACTTTTCTTTCTTTCTTTCTTAATAGTACTGGGAGTTGAACCCAAGTCCTTGCACATCCTAGGCAAGTATTTTACCAGTGAGCTACACCACCAGCCCTTATGTCAAAGATTTTAAAATAAAATTGCAGTTAGAATTTGCAGGGCATAAATATGAGGGTAAAGTAGGCACCTTGGATACCATTAAACAGGGACATTGCTACAGGGAGCCATGTCCAACAAAGATAGGCACGATAGAGATTCTAGATAGCTACCTAGGGCCACCCCTCCTGGTTTCCGGAGCTATCCTAGGCCCATCTCATCCCCACCCACCACTCCTGGGGCTGTGTGCCAGGCCCCAGCTGCAGCTTGGACCCTTGGCTGGCCATGCCTGCAATGGGCCAGTGCACATCAATGCACCTCCTTTGCTTGATCTCCTTCATCCTCATTCCCACCAAGGGGTGTCCCAGGTTAGCCGCTGACAAGGGCCCTCTAGGGGCTACCAGCCTAAGGGCTCCAGTTGTCCCAGAGCAACATTTTCCCCATCTGTATGCCCTTTGTGAGACCAGCATTTCCACCTGGATTAGTAGAACAGGGGGCCTTGATACAGCCAGAAGAGAAAAGCCAAAACCCCACTGCCCTGACCTCTCTTCAACCCTTACTCTAACTCTGTGAGAGGGCTAGCCTGGGCTCCTATCCCACCTCCGCACCTACAAGCTGGGTAACCTTTAGCTAATAACTTACCTTCTCTGAGCCCCAGTCCCCACCTCTGTAAAATGGGGCAGTGCCTATCCCACAGGGTTTCTCTGAGTTCGAGATTCAGGATAAAGAGAGAGAAATACTGAATCTTAAAGGAAATACCCATCAGCGGTCGAGATACATAAAGCACAGTTGTAAATCTTGGCCCATGCCCCTGTAAAATGAGGAAGATACACAAGTGCAGGAAACATCGGTGTGAAATTGTGCAGCTCCACCCTGGATCCACCTCCAGTTCATCCCCTGATACAGCCCTTCTACATATGAGGGACCCCTGGCCCAAGGTACTCTCCAGACAGCCCACATTCCCCCTTAAATGTAGATCTACCTTCCTAAATAAACCTCCATCTATGCCTTTCCTTGTGCTGAAATTCTTTTCTATCACATATGCCAAGAACCTCCCTGGTCCTGAGTTAGGCTGTTTTTGTCAACTTTACAGATACAAAGCCCACTAATGAGGTTCCATGCACTCCTACAGGCGCAGACAGGAGCCACAGCAAGCTCATGCCTGGGCACAAACATGGGGAGGCACAGATCTGTGGGCCCCGTGGAGACACCCTGTCTGGGTTCTGCCTCACCCCCACCCCCACCCCTTGCCCCAGACAGGAACCATCCAGTTGGAGCCAGATCTGACCTGCCCTTCTGGGAGAGCTGTGGACATCAAAGGGAGCCCATCAAGCCCCTCCCCTTTGATGAGTACAGGGAGGAGGCCCTGGTCCTGCAGACACTCTGGAGGCACAGGCTCCAGGCAGGCAGCACCCCACCAACCCCTTAACTTTTTATCTGGGGACATAGAGCTAGGAGGTGGAGGCAGGAAAGGATTCGCCATCCGCAACCCACCTGCAGAGCACACAGAGGCACAGGCAGGTCTGACACGAAGGTACCTGCACACCACAGTTCCCTGCCCAGGCAGCCTGTCCACTACAGGTCCTCCGACTTCAAATCCAGGACATTTTACTCCATGTCATGCCCACAATTACACCATGTCCACCGCCACCACTGCCATCCTCATGGTGACCAACATCACCTCCCAACCCTTCCCATCTCCCTGACCCCTGCTGCAGTCACCCCACCACTGCCACCCCCACATCGGCAGACCATCATTGTGTGTCTGATGGAGGTGGCCCTGGGATCCTGATGCAATGTGGAGGAAAGACATGCAGAGGGAGGGTGATATGCTTCCCAGGAGCCTGGAGGCCTCTGCAGCACCAGGGACTCCCTCAGACTCCACCCTGCTGGACACACTGTCCTCCCAGCCTGTGCCCTCCCCTTCCCCACCCTCCCACACTCACAGAGAGCTGGTCCCCATCAGGTGAGGCCCTTGAGGCAGCTGGGGAGAGACAGGAGTCAGGGAGGGGTGGGGAAGGGAGGGGCACAACCCTGGCTAAACCCACAGGATTGGCCAAGCTGCGCCCTCTGGGCCAGCACCTGACCAGAAGGTTCCTCAAAGTGACAGTGACCTCAGCCTCTGCCCTGAGCTCTGCCGGTCCCAGCTGGGAGGGCTGAGTCATGAGGTGGGTGCCAGGTGGTCAGGGAGGGCTGCAGGAGCCTTTTTGGAGGCAACAGTGAGGTGGGGAGAGGCCGCAGGGCCCTGTGGGGGACACAATGGACAAGTTCCGGATGATCTTTCAGTTCCTGCAGTCCAACCAGGAGTCCTTCATGAATGGCATCTGTGGCATCATGGCACTGGCCAGCGCCCAGATGTACTCAGCCTTCGACTTCAACTGTCCCTGCCTGCCAGGCTACAACGCAGCCTACAGCGCAGGCATCCTGCTGGCACCTCCCCTGGTGCTCTTCCTGCTCGGCCTGGTCCTGAACAACAACGTGTCCATGCTGGCTGAAGAGTGGAAGCGACCTCCTGGCCGCAGGGCCAAGGACCCTGCTGTGCTGCGCTACATGTTCTGCTCCATGGCCCAGCGAGCCCTCATTGCACCTGTCGTCTGGGTGGCCGTCACACTGCTCGATGGCAAGTGCTTCCTCTGTGCCTTCTGCACTGCTGTGCCCGTGGCTGCCCTGGGCAATGGCAGCCTGACACCTGGCCTGTCTGCTCCCGAGCTCGCCCGCCTGCTGGCTCGGGTGCCCTGCCCTGAGATCTATGATGGCGACTGGCTGCTGGCCCGTGAGGTGGCCGTGCGCTACCTGCGCTGCATCTCCCAGGTGAGGGGGCCGGGTCTGCGCACAGACCAGGGTCCCTCTTGGAAGGCCCTGTTCCCCCAACTCTCAAAATGGGGTTCCCTCCAGATGGAGTGGGAGAGGGGGGACATTTCCCCAGTCGAGACTGAAAGCAGAGCCAATGAACTTTCTCTGAGACTGGGGCCACCTGGAGAAAGTGCTGTGGCTCTCTCAGTGTAGCAGATTTGTCCTCTGTCCTGAGGTCCCTAAAGAGGACCCAGTAGCTCAGCTGACCCCATCTCCTCCATCCTGAGCTCTGAGCTTAGAAGCTGAGGGAATTTGCATCATTTTCTCTTCCAGCCTGGGCCTTGGAGAGCTGGTGGGTGGCTGGGCCATTTGGGTATATTTCCCTGGCAAATGCCCCTATCTGGCACCTCCCTGCTCAAAGAGTGGGAGCTGAGGGTCTGGGTGTCTTGGAAGGGAGCACGTGGGTAAGGGAGATCCACAGTTGGGATACGAATTAAAGGACCGCTCTGTTAGCCCTTTGATGGTCAGTCAAGGAGAGGGGCAGGAGGCTGGGCCTGCCCTGGAAGGCCTGGAGAAATATGCACACTCTGCTCTGGTGAGTGCAAACCCCCGGGCTCCCCTCTGCAGCTGGGGGACCCTTCTCCTATGAGGCCTCCCTCACCACCCAGATGCCACCTGTGAGTCTCCCACTGTGAGTACCCAAACCGAGCTCTGTTTCTCTCCCAGACAGACCAGTGTCTCCACTCCTGTGGGCACTTGTCCCACCACCCCAGGCCTTAGGGTCTAAGCAGCTGTTCCTTTACCTGACCTTTAAATTACCACATCACAAGCTGAAAGGGCCTCCAGAGGCCATGGCTGCCTGGCCTACAGACACATTTCATTTGGCCTTCAGAATTTTAACTCTAAAGTCACCTTTAGAATTAATTGGCTTCCTCTAAAACTCAGAATTTTTTATATAAAAATCACATTTCCAAGTTCATTTGAAACATCTGAAGATCCAGCCCCTCTGGGCACACACTTGTTCATTGAGCAGCCTGAGCCCCCCCCCCCCTCACCCCTAGACCAACCACATGCTCTGCAGCTCCTGGCCTGGCCCCCTGGGATAGTATATGCATTTGTCCCACATCCCCGTTCTGACCTGTCCAATGCTGCTGTGTGCAGCTGGGGGCCCAGGTGGGGCCTTCAGCGCCCTCACAGTACTGACAGAGCAGAGCTAGAGACAAGGGTCCAGTTTTTCAGCCGAGTTTGAGAGCTTGTCCAGGGCTTCTCTGGGACCCCTGAGGCCTCAGCTCCACCCACGTGGAGAAGAGGCTCACCTGGTGCAGGTGTCAGTAGCAGGAGCTAAAGGAGAGGCACAGAACTCTGAGGAAGAAGGGCCACTATGGCCTGGGGAGGTGAAGAAGCTTTCCCAAAGGAAGAGACATGGTCCTGAGGGCCTACTGGAAGGGCAGTGGCTAAAAGTTAGTGGGTGCTATGTATGCACCAGGCGCTATTAAGTCTATTACCTCTTTTAGTCCTCATGGGAGCTATGAGATAGGTGCTATCACTAGCCATAGAGTAGTCAGGTTGTGTCACTCTTGGTCAGCTACTGAGCAGTGCAGACAGGATTCAAACCAGGCCGACTCACTCCAGGGTCTGGAGTTTACCCCTGTGCACGAGGACCCAGCCAACACAGCAGATGCCTCACACAAGCTCTCATTCCCAAGAGGTGGGTATACCCATGCCTATTTTGCAGTTGAGGAAACAGAGGAGGCCAAGAGGTGAAGTGAAGTCACTTGTCCAGTTCCTGCTCTCCTCACTAAAGGCCCCAGAGAGTGCTTTGGGGGTTTGTACAGGTTCGGAGGCAGGAGGCCTAACGCTTCCCTCTCCCTGCAGGCACTGGGCTGGTCCTTCGTGCTGCTGACTACACTGCTGGCGTTTGTGGTGCGCTCCGTGAGGCCCTGCTTCACACAGGCTGCTTTCCTCAAGAGCAAGTACTGGTCCCACTACATCGACATCGAGCGCAAGCTCTTTGATGAGACGTGCACAGAGCACGCCAAGGCCTTCGCCAAGGTCTGCATCCAGCAGTTCTTTGAAGCCATGAACCATGACCTGGAGCTGGGTCATGCTCACGGGCCACTGGCCACAGCTACCTCTCCATCCGCCTCCCACAGCCCCACCGAGGGTACTGAGGAAGAGAGGGAAAAGCTGCGTGGCATCACCGACCAAGGTGCCATCAACAGGCTGCTGACCAGTTGGCACAAATGCAAACCACCACTGCGGCTGGGCCAGGAGCCTCTGATGGGCAATGGCTGGGCTGGGGGCGGGCCTCGGCCTCCACGCAAGGAGGTAGCCACCTACTTCAGCAAAGTGTGAGCTGTGGCTGGCTTAGGAAACACAGCTCTCAGACCCTCAAACAAGATAGAGAAATGAAGGCTTTAGGTGCTGCACAGCAGGCCTCAGGAACAGGCCCACATGTCCAGGCACTCACTTGTCCTTTTAGGAAAGGAATTGTGGAGCTAGAAGGGGGCCTCTTCCCTCCAGCTTTGACACTGCCCTGGGGCAGTGGGCCCATAAGCAGTATTAATTCAGAAGTGTTCGGAATGACTTGGGGAGACAGATGGCTGGCCCCTGACCGCCTTCCCAGGCCACTTCTAAAGCTGCTTCTTTCATGGTGGCTCACTACCTCCTCTCAGGCCTCACAGGCTGGTCTGCCCCTGCATCCTCTGTCGTCTATGACTTTTGAGGAGCTCAGGACTCGGGAACCAGGAGGACATCCAGCCCTCTTGTGATATTGGCCAGAATCTTCTGGGTGAGTGGGCCAAGGTGGCAGGTGATAAGACAATATGCTGAGAGTTAAGTCCAGGAAGGAGATGCCAGGGTTTGTGGTCACTACGGAGGTCACTAGATGAATATGGAGGTGAACTCCATGTTAACTAGCACCAAGCATGAAACACTCCCCATGGAGGGGTGCTTGGAGACCACACTAACACCTGCCTCATGCCCAGATCTCAGGGGGAAATCACACCATCCCCAGAAGATGTCTCCTGTTAGAAACAGAAGGGGAAGCCTCCCATTTTCTCAAGGGGGCTCTAAAGCACTAAGAAGTTCTGCCCTGAGGTGGGATGAGGAGGGAGAGGAGCTGCCTAAGTGGAAATAGTTCACACTGCAGAGCGGGGCAGAACTGGGTCAATGCTGTGCTCTACTACTTACAAACTGTGTTCTGGGCCAGGTGACTCATTTTCTGTGCCTTGGTTTCCTCAATTGTACAATGGGGGCAAGGGCCCTTAATTCGAGATGGTTGTGTATAAAAGCACATGGCAGCCAGGCACGGTGGCGCACACCTGTGATCCCAGTGGCTTGGGAGGCTGAGACAGGAGGATGGCAAGTTCAAAGCCTCAGCAACTCAGTGAGGCCCTAAGCAACTCAGTGAGTTCCCAAAATAAGTAAAAATAAACAAATAAATTTTTAAAAGTCAAAAAGCACATGGCACATGGTAGTCACTGAGGACATGGTGGTTTATGGGTTTGTTCATTTCTAAATCTGAGGGCGTCTCTCTTCCTCTCCCAAAAGAGGGACAAGAGACATAGGAATAAACAACTTCAGTCTTTGTTTAGGAGGAAGAAACAGGGGTTCAGATAGGTTTCTTATCTTTCAGACCTGAGTCCCACCCATCTCAGAAATCACTTTGCTTCCAGTCATGATTTCCATCCTTCCTTGTTCTCTGTTTATACTTCTGAGACCCAGTCTCCCTCTTTATTTGTAAGGAGGGCAGGTCCCTGCAGACAGAAGTGGGCTGGGAGGGCTCCCTGCAGGAGTTGGGACCTGACCCAGGTCCAGGGAAGAGGGGATCAGATGAGCACAGTCAAGCATGTGTTGGTGGGTGGGGGCAACCAGTAAGAACAGGAAGCCCAGGGATACTGAGAGAGACAAACCTGAATGAAAGAGTAAAGCTTTGCGTCAGCAGACCCGGGTGGAAACACCAGAGCTACAGGAGCTGTGGCAAGTCACCTAGGCCCTTGGAGCTGCAGTGTGCTCCATGAAGGGGTTGTTAAAAGACCTGCTTCTTAGGCCTGTGGTGAGGATAAAAGGAAGTAGCTCTTAGGGAAGGATTTGAGGCCATAGGGTCTGAAACAAGCATACAAGCAAACACACCAAAATGGTCTCTCCCCTTCATTCCTGCGTGTGGACAAGCCGGGTAAGGTTTCCTCATCCCTCAGCAGTTCCACCATCAGGGAACCACAGCCCTGCAGAGCTGGCAGGGGCCATGTGGCCTGTCCTTAGAACTCTCTTCTTCAGCATTCCTGACCCGTGACTCTTCAGCCTCAGCTTGCACACTCCCACAGATAGGACCACTTCTGGGGCAGGCTGGGAAGCTCCTTCAGAAATCTGTCTCCTAATTTCCACCTACCAGCCAGGCTGTGCCCCTTGGGCCTCAGAAGATCCTAGACTCCTGAATTCAACTATGAGCCTTCCAGAGATGGGAAGTAGTTCTGGGACTTAGCTGAACTATGGATCGAAGAGCCACATGGAGTGGAGGATGGTTTGTTCAGTCAGGGGCAAACAGCTTAGGAGAAGGGCCAGACTGGGGTGGGGCCTGGCATTTTGTGTCCTCGGAGAGACCACCTTGTCTGATGGCACTCTCCCACGACCTTAGGAACTGAACAGGGGCTCCTTCTAGTAGTTTCTGCCTACGTGCTGGGGGTGGGGGTGGAGAGGTGGGATCAAGCAAGGGGTGCTTTTGAAACTGGAATGGGGGCAGATCCAGGCCAGAGCTGCTGCCTGTCTCCTGCTGAGACCCTCCCCAGCTACCCCCACCGCGCCCTGTGTGGAGCACCAGGTAGGGTCGAGGCCGGATGTGGAGTGCCAGCCACCAAGAGCAGCGAGCAGCGCTGGTTGGGGCAGCAGCAGCTCAACAGGCGCCTCCACTTCCTCTCCGCTCGCGCCGCCCTCGGCCGCCCGCCCAACCCTCCTCTTCTGGCCGGGGAAGCTTTTTCCATTCGCTGATGCGCGGGTTCCATCCCACGGTTTCCTTCTCTCTTTTCTGGAGTTAAATTTGTCTGTAGGTGCTTGAGATCTGCCTGTAGACGCCTGGAGTTAAGTCTGTCTGCAGACGCCAGCCCCAAGCCCTCTGGTCTCAAACTTTTAGCTCCCGTGCAGAAGCAAAGCAGGAGGGAGCCCGGGGCGCCTTCGGAGGTACTTAAGGTGCGACCAGACTGCCGCCTCAAGTCTCCCACGCCTGCACCATACTCTGAGTCCAGCCGTCAGGAGGCCAAGGCCACTAGTGCCTGCAGCCAGCCCCAGGTAAGGAGGAGCCCCTCCCTGGGTGTGCCAGGTGTCAGAGGAGCATGGCAGGGCTCCTCTCAGGTGGCCCAGGTTTTGTCCCAGGGAGCGGTCCCCCGCCCAACCACCATAGCTGCCTGTCTCCTATCTTCACTGATGGTTGGAGGAGGTCCCACTTCCACTGGAAATAGGCTGTCCACAGCACAGTGGTCTCAGAAGATAGCCTGATTCACCCTCTACTCATCACCCACTCTGTCCAGACTTCTTATACCCAAATTGGGGTGGGTTTATGGACTCTGGGCCCCGCAGGGAGCTAATAAGGTGCCTAGAAATCAAAAGGGAAGAGGATACATGCCATTAGCTCATGTATCCCCTGCAATAAGACAAAGTCCTTTTCCCAAGCAGTTAGATGGGAGCCCCTGGTTCTGAGTTGTGGAGTCAGATTTCTCCTCTTCTTCCTGGAGCCCACATGGCCATATGGCCCTGCCTGGGCCCATCTGGCAGACTTGGGGACAGGCAGAGATGTAGTGATGACTACCCAAAGAACTACCTCTGCTTGCTGTGCACCCCTCCCTCCACTCCCTGGCTTCCTCTAGCCTGGGGAGTTTTGTTTTTCATCATTCTGATGGGGAGGATTTGGGCCACACCCTGGCTTGTCTCTCAGGGCCTGTGGGTGGCGCTTGGGTAAGGAGTTGGGCCAAAAACTTTGCAGGAGCCTGAGGCCAGGCCCACTCCCTGGCAGGTTGCCAGCACTGCTGCAGCCCAGAGCAAACAGAGCAGCCTCCGGAAGGGGTGGTGGGCAAGATACAGCCTTGCCTCAAGGAGGCTTCCTCCTGCTGGCAAGTGGGGCAGGGCCCAGGCCCAGGACTTGGTGGAGCCAGGCTGCTGGGAGGCTGCTGCATAGGGCAGGGATCACAAGCTAAGTCAGCAGGAGTTAGAGAAAATAGAGGAATAACAGCCCAGCCAAGACAACCACTACAGATTTGACACTCTCTCAATGTCCAAGGTCACTCAGTCTGGGACATTAGCATCCAGAAATCCCAGAAGGAAAGCATCCCACATCCCCTACCACTACAGGGCCATTCCTAACCCCTATCCTGGAGGTGGTGGTGGCAAAAAAAAAAAAAAAAAGAGCCAGATAGACCTTGAATCTCAGCTGTCACGTGTAACCCTAACCAGTGGTTCACCTTCAGGAAGCCTCCCCTTCCATAGAAGAGCTCAATGAGGAATTGTGGGGATGGAGAGCACCTGACACATGGCAAGGACTCAGCAGAATGGCCACCATCAGTTCCACAGGATCGGGTTCCTCCTTTGTCGATAGACCCCACATACCCACCATGTTCATAGGCAAATGTTTATCAGCCATCTCCTGTCCTGCAGGAAGCACCACACCAGCTACTGTAGCCAATAAAATGGTACAACCATGCCCTGCCTCCAGGTGTCCTCAAGCCTGCACACCTTCCTAGTCCCACCTGGAACCATCAGTCCTTTTCCCTTCTGCCTCCTTTGCTCCACTCCGTCTCCAGCCAACCAGTCACCATGGCAGCCCTGATTGCAGAGAACTTTCGCTTCCTGTCACTCTTCTTCAAGAGCAAGGATGTGATGATTTTCAATGGGCTGGTAGCACTGGGCACAGTGGGCAGCCAGGAGCTATTCTCTGTGGTGGCCTTCCACTGTCCCTGCTCACCAGCCCGGAACTACTTGTATGGGCTGACAGCCATCGGAGTGCCCGCCCTGGCACTCTTCCTCATCGGTGTCATCCTCAACAACCACACCTGGAACCTAGTTGCCGAGTGCCAGTATCGGAGGACCAAGAACTGCTCAGCTGCTCCCAACTTTCTCCTTCTAAGTTCCATCCTTGGCCGTGCAGCTGTGGCCCCCGTCACCTGGTCTGTCATCTCTCTGCTGCGAGGAGAGGCCTATGTCTGTGCTCTCAGTGAGTTTGTGGACCCCTCCTCACTCACAGCTGAGGAAGAGGGCTTCCCACTAGCCCATGCCACCGAGATCCTGGCTAGGTTTCCTTGTGGGGAGGGCCCTGCCAACCTGTCAGGCTTCCGGGAGGAGGTCAGCCGCAGGCTCAAGTATGAGTCCCAGGTAAGGAGCTGTGCAAGAAGCAGCTCTTCCTTCCTCCCTAGGTGGAGAGGAGGTGCTGAATGGGGGGGGGGGGAGTCAATACTCAGGGGTTAAGGTTTCCAAGAAAGCAATAGATTGTTGGCATTAGGCATCAGAGTTGGTTAACAAACTGTGCATTAGTATTTGGTGGGACAAGTCAATTTCAGCCCCAATTTAAGAGAGATTTGGTTTTGATTTTGGTGCTGGGGGTTGAAACCACGGCCTCACCCACGCTAAGCACACTCTACCACTGAGCTATACCCGTCAACCCGTTTTTGTTTTTTAATATTTATTAACAATACATTTCACTCATTTATTTTTTACGTGGTGCTGAGGATCGAACCCAGGGTCCTGCGCGTGCAAGACAAGCGCTCTACCACTGAGCTACAACCCCAGCCCCTCAATCCCAGTTTTAAACAATGAAGGAACATTCTTCTAGTTTAGACTGAGCTTTGATCATGTATAGGCCGTTTACCTTAGCCAGGGTGAGCATGGGCCTGTAATCCACCTCAGAAGTATTTGCTGTGGGCTGTGAACTGATAACGTAGTGTGGTTGGCTGAGATGATCCCATTCCTGAAAGGCTGAGGCTCAACACTTGGATCAGCCTCATGTGTGGCTGATACAAGGGGTCTCCTGGGGCAGGACAGGGCATTAAGTCAGGAAGAAGCAGTTATTGCCCCATCCTGGCCAGCTTTTGCTGCATTTTGAAGGAAAAGAGGTTGGTCAGGAGAGTGAGAAGCAGAGGGTGAGGGTGACAGGAAGGAGCACAAGAAGACCTTCCTGAAAAGGAAGAAACCTAAGTAGACAGAGACATCAACAAAGAAAAAAAAAATGGGAGCTGGGGATGTGGCTCAAGTGGTAGCGCGCTCGCCTGGCATGCATGCGGCCTGGGTTCGATCCCCAGCACCACATACAAACAGATGTTGTATCTGCTGAAAATTGAAAAATAAATATTAAAAAAAATGATGCTGATCAAATGCCCACAGATCTCTGTACAATTGGCCTTGATGGTCCTTGCCAACATAATCTTGGACAGGTTTATACCCAAGCATTCATGACCAGCACATGGGTGATCTCAAATCAAGGCAGTCAGTGATCCAAGGTGAACCAGGCCATGAAGGATTCAGGAAGGCAAGATCACTCCTAGAGGGGCCTTTGAAAATTTCCTGGAGATAGCATCTGACTAAGCCTGGTAGTTGAGTTGGTTGGGTGTGTATACACACGCTTGGCATTCAAACCTAGGGCCTCACACATGCTAAGCAAAATGCTCTTACCACTGAGCTACACTCCCAACTGCTGAACTGGGTTTTGATGGGTGAAATGATGGAGGGGTACCTTTGGGCTTGAAGTGGTAACAGAACATGCAAGAAGCATAGCTTAAGAACAGGGAAGGTGCACAAGTTAAAGGAAGTAAGGGAAAGAACAGGCTTGCATTTCCTACCTCCCCACAGAAGCAGAATCTGTTCCTTCCACTATTCTTGGGGTGGGTAGTGACATAAGACAGCTCCCTACCCCTCCTGATCCTTGCCCATTCTTTTGCCAGCTCTTTGGGTGGCTGCTCATCGGCGTGGTGGCCATCCTGGTGTTCCTGACCAAGTGCCTCAAGCATTACTGCTCACCACTCAGCTACCGCCAGGAGGCCTACTGGGCACAGTACCGTACCAACGAAGACCAGCTGTTCCAGCGCACTGCAGAGGTGCACTCCAGGGTGCTCGCAGCCAACAACGTGCGCCGTTTTTTTGGCTTTGTGGCACTCAACAAAGATGATGAAGAGATGGTTGCCAAATTCCAAGTGCAAGGTACACAGCCACGGCCACAGTGGAACGCCATCACTGGTGTCTATCTGTACCGTGAGAACCAGGGTCTCCCACTCTACAGTCGCCTGCACAAGTGGGCCCAGGGTCTAGCTGGCAATGGCACAGCCCCCGACAACGTGGAGATGGCCCTGCTAGCCTCCTAAGAGCCTGCCCGACTCGCTCTTTGCAAATGGTACCACTTGGTTCCAAACTGAACCCCACTCCCCCACTGCCTGTTCACATCAGCACCAGAAGGGAATTTTTTTAAAATCACAGATTCCTGACCAAACAGGTCAGGGAAGAGGACACAAGGATCCTGTGGATAATGCAGTCTGCTCTGACAGGAAAGCTGTTAGGCCTGAAGCCTCTCCTGTTGCTATTAGCCTACTTGGGTCATAGCTTTGTGGAAAAGCCTCTTTTCCAGACCATGGTTAATTGACTTCAATTAACCATGACATAGGTTTTCTTTTGACAGGTGGGACTCTGAGCTGAAGCTTCAGTCAGAAGAGCCAGGTGACAGAAATGCACTGCAGGTTCCTTATATAATATATTGTGCAGTTAATTTTGTATCTAATTGCAAAGGGACATTGAGCTCAGTGGTGCATGGTTGGGAAGCTGTCCTCTGTTGTATGCCTCTGGCATGATTTCATGTATTTAAATTTTGGATAAATCATTTCTTACTATAAAGGACTAACTTGGTATCTGTGTAACCGAATGGGCACAGTTATGCACAGAGGCCCAGATCCCAGTCACTGGGGACAAGACTAAAAGGAAGCACAGAAGTGGAAATAGCTTGGGAGGGCCAGGTGTCCATGCAAGGGTGGTCCTAGGACTGAATTTTCTGGCAACTGGATTCAGTTTTCTGATTTGATCTGGACCAGTGAGAACATGACCTTTCTCAGAAGGAGGCTCAGTTGGAAATTTCAAGAGTCAAAAGATCCTGTTCTTGATAGGACAAATGTAGCCCCTGAAACCCAGTGCTAATGTCCAAGAACCAGCCCTCCCCAATTTCTACTCCCTCCCAGCCTCACCCTGGTTACCTCCACCACCTCTTAAAACCTTTTGATGCTCTCCTTCATCCCTGTCCTGCTTCCTGGCATACAACTCAGTCATTTCCCAGGGAAAAGCTCTCAGGATATTCAAGGCTGTGCCAGAGAAAATTTTTAATTCCCTTAGGACCAAGCCAAAAAGAAAAGGGTTCAACAACTAGTAAGGATCACTATTCTTCCAGAACTCTGAGATGTACCAGCTTGGGAGAGGTGAGGTCACCTGGCCACAGTGGGCCTGGGGGTGAGTGTTACCAGGCACATTAAGTCAACACTTGTGGCTTTCCTCAGCAATCCAGGTTCTTTGATTTTCCCTTCTAGGACCTGCTTTTGTCCTCCTGTCCCAGCCTCCACTAAAGGGCAGGAAGTACTACCTGGCCTGAGGCAATTGCGCCTTAACAGAAGGCTTGCTTCCTAGGAACTACTCTAACCCCTCTGGCTGGACTGAGAGCCTGCCAGGAACAAAGCAGGATCCTGACCATGAGATCCATAGGAGTTAGGCTTTCTACTCTTGGTTCCCAGGGAGCTCTCCTGAAGGACGGACACTTGTTTTCTCTGGGAGCCCCCCAAACTGCTGCCTGTAATCACTGAACAGCTTCAAAAAAGATGACACAAATCCATCATAAAAACAGAACAAGTAAACAGAAATTAAACCTCAAGGGCCAGAGAATGTGGTGAGTGATTGATTGCCTAGCATGTGCAATGACTTGAGTTTGATCTCCAGCCCTGCAAAATGATGATGATGATGATAATAATAATAATAATAATAATATACATTTTTAAAAAGGAAGGGAGGCCTCCAATTCTTTTTTCATCCTGACAGGATTATTAATAATAATAATAATAATAATATACATTTTTAAAAAGGAAGGGAGGTCTCCAATTCTTTTTTCATCCTGACAGGATTACCCCAAAGATGCTGCAGAAAAAGCTGCACTTAAATAAGATCCTCAGGCAACAGCTTTACAAGTGCCCAGGTGCCTAAGGAGGGTGGGGGGACAGTGGTGCTGGCCCACTGCTGAGTGTCCAGTGGAGCCAGCCAGCCACTAATCGTCCAGCACTGAGCTCTTGGCCTCCACGTATTCCAGGGCCTTCGCCTTGACTGCCTGCACATCCTTCTCAGTGCCATGTTGCTTTTCATAGTCCAGATAGCGCTTGAAGAAGAACTTCATTCTCTTGGGGGCCAGGCTCAGATGAATGACACGCTCAAATATGTCTCTATAAGGAAGAACAGAAGCAAATGTCTCGTGGTCCCAGTCATGACTCCTAGCTAGTGGTCACCCACTAGCTAGCGGTCACTGAGGCTCTGGGCCCTCTATTGTCCAGCACTCCTACTTCTGACTTTATCATCATTAAGAATTCCTGTGCTAGGGGGCTGGGGATGTGGCTCAAGCAGTAGCGCACTTGCCTGGCATGCGTGCTAGGCTTGCGTGAGGGTTCGACCCTCAGCACCACATACAAACAAAGATGTATCCGCCGAAAACTAAAAATAAATAAATAAATAAATAAATATTTAAAAAAAAAAAAAAAGAATTCCTGTGTTAGGCTGGGGTTGTGGCTCAGCGGTAAAGCGCTTGCCTAGCATGTGCGAGGCCCTCACTCAGTTCAGTCCTCAGCACCACATAAAAAGAATTCCTGTGATAAACTGAAGTGACACCACACCTTCATTTTCCAAATGAATAGGTACTTAGAGATGCTAGAGGACTTACTGGCTTCGAGCCTCACAATGAGTGGGGACAAGGCTACTAGAATAGGGACCACAATGAAGCACAGATCCATGAGAGAACCAATGCTTAAAACTCATGAAGAGGGGCTCGGGATGTGGCTCAAGTGGTAGCGTGCTCGCCTGGCATGCGTGAGGCACTGGGTTCGATCCTCAGCACCACATAAAGGTAAAATAAGGATATTGTGTCCATCTAAAACTTAAAAAAATAAATAAACAAAACAAAACCTCATGAAGGGCCTGAGTTAGGTACTTGTTCTTTCTAGACCTTGGTCTACCTACCTCTTACCCTCACTACCTTGTGGGGATGCTGGGTGATAAGTGAGATCCTGCCTGTGAAAGTTTTGCATAATGAATCAGGCACAGTGTTCATCGTGATGGAAACCCAAGTCTGCTGACTCTCAAGCCAGGGACCAAGCCACTTCCCACCAAAAGGTGCAGACATGGATCAGAGGCTGGCCTTTTGAGGCTGGAAAACTGAATGCCCCATTGCAGTCATGTCAAAGCTGTTTTTCTATACTACAAGAGAACTGTGAGCTGCATTGGGGCTAAAAACTTATCAGTGGGCCAACACCTCCATTACTACCCCCACCAAATCAGCCCCAGTCTGTCTTTCCCTCTCACCGGACTTCCTTCTGGCTGCCATGCTTGATGGTCATGTCAATGTAGACTGACCAGACATCTGTGCGCTTTGGGTAGGTGCTCAGTGTGTTTTCAAAAATGGCTTTTGCTCGCTCTGCATCCCCCAGCTGGAATTCCAGCTGGGCAAACTTGGCAATCACATCCACATCTGTGGGGAGAAGAGAGCTTAAGACACCCAGTAAATTGACAGACCCCTCCACTCAACACAATGTGCTACAGGGACAGAGTGAGCCTAATTCCACTCCTGGGTCAAGACCTGGTTATGACAAGAGGGGCAAAGAGGAAAAAGGACAGTGGGGTGGGTTTAGAGCCAAATACACAACAAATGGGCATTACAGGATAGGTCAGAGTGTGGGGGTTCCAGGGGCAACAAAATAAATGCTAATTACTTTTTGACCCTCCAATCTTTGGGGTTTAGCATTTAAAATGTAAGAAATATCACTGTATTCACGAGCATATAAAAAGATAGCTCCATACCCTCCATAAGGCTTTCCTAACTCAGAAGTTACCATCCCTGGAAGAGAAGGTGCCAATCCCTATTGCCAGATATCAGAGAGCCTAGCATATTCAGGAACCAGGAGAGAATACTCACGCTCCTTGGTAGGCAAGCACTCAAGGGCCCGCTGCAGCACACGGTGACTGGCCCCAGCCTGGCTCCTCCGCAAAAGAAAGGCACCATACTTGATCCAGACAGCTTTCTCCTGACGGAAACGCTTCAACATCCGGTTGTACAGCTCACCCGCTTCCTGTGGGAAAGAGAGCTTAAGCTGAAGAGTGGGTATTTCACAGGGACAACAACAAAGACAGGCTGCAACACTCATGAGAAGCAAGACTTGGGCTCCCTGATGCCAAGTCACATGTAGGCCCATCTCTAGAGGCCAAAGGAGAGGTGAGGTGTGCAGTGGCAGGAAAGGGTGGGAGTTTTCCTATTCATCCAGCGCCCTTCAGGCTATTCCTGGATTACAAGAGAATGTGGGGATACGGTGGGAACAGGAGAAGGGTACAGCAGGTCAGAACGCCACCTTGTCAACAATGCCTCACCAGTGGCCTAGTCATATACTCCAGGGTCTGCTGTCCCTCCATTTCTTAAGTCATCACTTCCTTCACCTCAGTTTCCCAAACTACAGGTGGGAAGAGACCACTCCTCTCACCTGAAGATGAGAAAGTTAGGGCCCAGGAATCAGGCAGTGAGCCCGGGGCAGGATAGGACCTAGAACCTCTAGGAGGGCCCTTTTGAGAGGCTCAAGGCTCCCTGCAGCTGGCCATCTGGCCGTCTTACCTGGAACTTCTCAGACTTGGTGTAGATGTCAGCCAGGTGGAGGAACACCTTGAGAGGCTCATTGTACTGCACAGCCCGTTCAAAGACCTTGGTCAAAGACTCCTGAGAGCCATACATGTTTTCCAGGTTCAGCAGTGCCACCCACACGTTCAGCTTCTCCTGCTCCTCTCTGGGGGCAGAGCAGGCACACATAAGCGCCATCAACTCAGCCCAACGATCCTCCACTCCCACCTGGGATGTTGATGGCCTACTTCCTTCTCTTAAGCTCCACCCATGTCCTCAGATCCCACCGGCAAACACTGAGAGGCCCCATCCCCACTGTAGCTTGCACACCATCAGGAATCTGCACCCCTGCCCAACTGCCAGGACTGAGGCTCCCCTGGCTTCTAACTCCACTCCTGGAAGGAAACCTCCAGGTCACAAACTGGCCTGAGATTTGGGCTGGAAGCAGACTCTTGGGTCTGATTCTCTCCCCAAGGAAGTAAAACAAGGCTAGTCATCCTTTAGGCTTCAGAGAACAACTCTACTCAGCCTGGAACATGGCCACCTGGGTTTTTACCAGGTATATACAGAGCTGTCTTCCCCATTCTACTTCTGCTCCAAACTGCATACCTTGTTTAAGTGTAAACACTCTAATAAACATAACCTGTAGCTATTTTAGTTAAGAGGACATAAAATATAAATGAGCAGATCTATTTCACAGATGGCCACATCTATGAGAAAAGCCTGGCAACCAATGAGTCCTGGGACAGTCCCACACTGTTAGCTCGCCTCAAAAGAAATGTCCTGTGGTGGCAAACTCTGCAGTTAGAACTTGGGCAATACAGGGCTCTCTGTCTGAAGACTCCTCCCTACAGTGAGGAAGCCAAAGTCCAGACCTGAAGGAGATGGTCTTCAGGGCTCTCTCTGCCACGGCCCGAGCCTTCTCAATCTCTGTGGCCTGAAGGTGGAAAGCCATGTACTGCAGCCACAGGATGGAGCTGTTGGGGGAGCTTAGTACTAGTCGATCAAAATCATCTGCTGATTCTGGCTGTCGCCCAGGATCCATGAGAGCCTGCTCAATGCGGGACAGCTCTTTCTCTGCCTTCTGCTTTTCCAATTCCCTTTCCTTCTTGCTTTTCTTTTTCTGCTATGGAAAGCAGAAAAGTGAGTGAGTCATGTGCTCCTTGAACCCTAGGGGAGGTACATGGTGGAAGCCAAGAGCTGCCAGGGCAGTGCACAGCTCTATAAACACTATGTGGCCCCAGACTGGTGCCATCCCCCCATTATCCCCACCCAGGAATAATACCCAGGCTAGGACAAGCCACAGGACTCTGATACCGAGGGGTCTCTTCAAAAGGACAAAGCCCTGGAAAATACAGCACCGTGGCTTGATGTGGCTTCTCGTCTTCCTCGCTATCTGAGCTCTCCCCTTGAGGTGGCAAGGCTGGAGTCAGAGAGTCAAGTCCAACGTCCCAAATAAAGCCCGAAGAAAGCTGCAGCCGGGGCACGTCTGCGGGCTTGGTCAGCCTCCCCTGGAAGATCACAGGTATGAGGAAAGCACTTGACTCCAGTGACTCCATTCCCCTAGCCCACTGGGAGGAACATACTCCTGCCATGGCAGAGATCCTCCCTGGCCTCCCAAACCAAGTTAGGAGTCAGCTCACTGGGGAAACTACAGCAGTGACAGAGAACAACAAATTTATAAAACGTCTGTATAAAACAACAGTACAGCAGAGACAGACACAGGACCAAAATTCTGTGGAAAATAGGGATGCAAGCACCTGATGCTTAGAAACCCTGCTGGGGGCCCCCCGACCCCTCTTCTCAGCTCAAGTACCCCTGCTCCCCCTTCCCAGAGGAGAACAAACTCAGAGAGGTAAGTCTCCTCTTTATCTGCCCACCCCTGTAATTTCATGAAGTGCCACTCAGTGTGTATTAGAGTTCATTTTACACAGCTCACTCCATGGGTTAAGAGATCCCACCTCCAAGGAACCGATGACCAGGAGAGGAAACTAGCAGCATTCCCCCACCCTTTCACATTTAACAGGAAAAGAAGACGTAAAGGAGGACAGAGTCCAAGACAGCCTAATTCTTTGGGAGGAAGCCAAGGAATCCTCCTCCCCGCATCCTTTCCCTGCACCAAGGGTTGGCTTTTTACCTTGAGCTGCACCTTTGTCTCTTCTATTTCCTCTTCTCCTTCCCGATAATACACTTCCACGCCACTGTCATCCTCCTCTGCCAGACCAGTCTTCTGCCTCTTGTTTGCTCTTTCCTGAGATGTCAGGTGGGAAAATGCCCAGGTGTCTCCTCCAGCACCCAGCTGAATGCTGTCCCTCTCCTCCCTACACTACCCTGTGCCTACCCCTACAGGCTGCTCTCAATCCAAGAGAAACCTGGGCAGCTGTGGATGGCTTCTCAAACACTCCTTTGTTCAGGAGATGAGGCTCAATCCTCCCCGAGGGACTTACCTGTTCATACCCAGATTCCTGGCGCTCCCGCTTATCCTGCCTCTTCACTTGTGGCCTCTGGGGCTCTTTCTTCTCCTTGCTGGGCACCTTCACCTCCTCCTGCCCCTTCTGGTTCTTTGTTTCTTTCCTTTTCTGATTATTCTTCTCCTTCTTTTCTCCTTTTTGGTCTTGCTTTTCAGTCTCTATCTTCCCTTCCTTTTGCTTCAGAAGTGGCAGCTCCAGGGGAGTGGAAAATACGTCAGGCTTCCCAGTGTCTCTGGAGAGGAATGAGAGCTCTACCAGGTTCTTCTGGTGATTCAGGCTATGACAGGGAGAGGGCAAGGGCAGAAAGTGAGGACAGCAAAAAGCACACAAGGCACCATAGGCAGCTAGGCCTCTCCTCAGCATCCCTGGCTCCAGGCCCTGCCCCACTTACTACGGCAATACACTCAGTATTCTCGGAATGATGTGCATGTTGTACTATGCTCGTAAAAATTCAGGGGACCTTTGTGATGCCCCCTGCTTCATCGTCCCCAATAGGGGCCACATCTGTTCAAGGGATTGAGGCTGGGACTTGGGTAGAGGGTTCTAAACAAAAGCCTTTTGCTCATTTGAACATGACAAGCACTCCAACACCAGCTATTATGTTTGTTTTTTTAGGATTAGGGACTGGACTAAGGAGTACTTGACCACTATCATCCTTAGCCTTTTTTATTTTTTTAATTCGAAATACAGTCTCACTAAATTGTCCAAACTGGCCTTGAACTTATTCTTTGAGCTTGTGATCCTCCTGTCTCAGCCTCTGGAGTCACTGAGATTATAGGTGTGCACCACCATGCCCAGTCAAGCCACTATATTTAACATCAGCCTGGAAATCTGTACCTAGAGAAAGGAGGCTGATTTCTATCACAGAGGGACAGAATGATGGCGAGGGAGAGAAGGCACCTACCTTAGGACCTTGGCGGTGAGCAGTTTTCCTTCTGGGAGGTATTCGTGATAAAGGTCCTTGTTGGGCAGGTTGCACTGGGAGACATGTGAGTACTGGGCCAAACCAACAACTGAGGGGCCAAGACTGGAAGGAGACAGACAAGTCCTGCAGTCATGGATACCATAGGATCCCAGCCACATCTAGCAACTTCACTTTCACAAGGACCCAAGTTGTGACAACATTTATAACACAGAAAGCTCCTGGCATTCAGCAGGATAACGTGGGCTTTGTAAACCAGAACACATCATCAAGCATGGTCTGGGTCCAAGTCCCAAGGTCCACTTCACTCACCCTAAGAGCACACCATTTGGCTGGATGGACCTCACGTAGCCCCTCAGGAGCTGCCCTTCCTTAACATCCTGGATGGAATCAATTTCTGGATCTTCTACTTTGCTTTTGGTCTCTGGGTTTGTCCTAAAGGAATAAAAGGCTTACGTACACACAGCTTTAACCTCTCATTCCCACCCTCCCCAATTCACCTGCAATAATTGTACTTTGCATGTAAGAATACACCTCTGGATCTATCCATAGGAAATAATCTCCACACCTAGACCATATTCTCCTGGAGTTCTGTCAGGCCAGGGATGCTTGCCCAAGAGCCAACCATGCAGAAACTGGGAGAAGATGACCAAGTCAGTAAGAAGTCAAACCTAAAATTGGCCTTATAAATACCCATTTCTATCCACAGAGCATGAGGACTTTCATCCCTTTCGTGCCACACTCATGCCCAACCATGGAAATCCTGAGATTAATCCATCTCCCCTCTTCTCTTTTCACCTACATTTGGATGTCTGAACCTCTCCCTGAGAAACAAGAGCCTGAGCAGACAGGGTTCTTCCAGCAATCTGAATGTCCCCAGCTTTTGTGGATAAGAGTTTCAGGGTATAAAGTGGATGAGCAGAGAAGAAAGGTGGCAAGTCCAAAATTCCATGTCAGGCACATGTAGCTGCCCCTCAGTCCTCTGACTTGAGTCTTCCTCCCTTCCTATCCCAACAACATGGATACTCACCTGGATAATCGCAGTGATAAAGTTAATACATGGTCTCCAGTGGAGAGGACATAACATCTGGAAGGAGAGCAAAAGAAGGAAATACTCATTGTCGGTATCTGTGGAAATATCAAAGGGCCTCAGCTGTCTTTCCCAGAGGTGAACAAGAGGCAAGAGCAAAGAGACACGAGGCCTGGGTTCTATTTTGTTCTGTTGAAAACCTGCTAAGGAACTCTGGTTAAGTCACATCACCTCTCCAGACCTTAGTTTACTAGTCTGTCAAGTAAAAACAGCACTACCTAGTCTTCTTACCCAAGAAAGGTATTAGGAAAAAAAAAAGTAAAGATGTGAAAGCTCTCTGGAAGGCTCAAAGAGTCATACTCCTTGTACACATGGTCCCTGACTTATAAGGGGTTTAAGATTTTATTTTTTTTTTTAACTTTAAAATAGTGTGAAAGTAGTATGCATTCAGTAGAAACCATACTTTGAGTTTTGATCTTTTTCCAGGCCAGTAACAAGCAGTAGAATGTGCTCTGGTGATGTAGAAGCAAGCCCCAGCTCCCAACCAGTCACGCAATCACTAAGGGAAACAATGCTCTGTAGTGTGGCTGAGCTGGATGTTTGGTAGGTAAGGTGAATTCAATGCATTTCGACTTAAAATATTTTCAACTTACAATGGGTTTATTGGGATAGAATCTTCTACACACACAAGTTGAGGTGTATGTGCATTTAAGAAATGAGACCAGGGCTGGGGTTGTGGCTCAGTGGTAGAGCGCTTGCGCTTGCCTAGTATGCATGAGTCACTGGGTTCGATCCTCAGCACCACATAAAAATAAAATAAAGGTACTGTGTCCACCTACGACTAAAAAAAATAAACATAATACATACATATATATACATACATTATATATATATATATATATATATATATATATATATATATATAGTGTTCACTTAAAACTAAATATAAAAAAAAAGAGAGAGAGAGAGAAAGAGAGGGAGAGAGATGAGTCTAGTCCTACATTAGATCCCAAGAGTGTCTGAGTGTCTGATCTTAGGACAGTGTGAGAGAGAGACAGACAAGACAGATTAACCACAAGAGACCACAACCAAGGAAAGATCTACTGAAGATACAAATAGCAGTTCAGAAGTAGTGGATCAGTAAAACCTGAGCAGGGAAGGTTTTGATGGGAAAGCAAGGTTGACTCTTGTGTTTATAAACTATTTCATCCAAAATGGCAATTTGTTTGTAATCCTAAGTGGTAAGAAGTAAAAAAGATCTCAGCAATAATACAATCCAAATTTTTCCCACAGTTTGATATCTGCTTTTTATAATAGGCATCAGGGCCCTCAGAACTAGAAAGGTCTCAAGAGATCACCTAACCTTAAGCAAGTAATTTGTTACTCTCATCTGACAAATGAAACTGCAACTTAATGCTACTCAGCAGTCTGGCTGTCACAAAAAATATTTAAAATAAATACACTATTAAAAATTCACCCTCATTTTTGTAAGTCTCAAGAAACAAACCAGAGAGGGCTCTGGAGGTCTCTGAGACTTATTCTTTTTTTTTATTTTCCCAAGCCCTGGTTATTTCTGTGTTGTTAGATCTGATAGGTCGTTGAAAATTTAGGAGGTACTAGTGACTGGATACTTGAGATGAGAGAGGGCAATGAATATTCTCCAGTCTCTGCCTCCTGAAGGGCTCTGTTCTAACTACTAGCCAACTTTATTATATTAAGCTAAAACCTACCCTTTCAACACCAGTATATATTCAAGCTATAAAATAGTCTTAAACTCTAAATGAGGTAGGTTCATTTTAGGGCACATGAAATAGTTGATAAATAAAGCCCCTTCTACCCAACCCCAAAAGCTTACTATACATTTATAGAAAACACCTATGGATCAGTTATTTCAAATTAAGAATATGTATCAAATAAAAATGAGCAAGTGACTTGGACAGGCAAATCAGAACAAATGTAAAATAGTCAATAAAAATGAATAATATGAAAAATGCAAATTAAAAGGAGACACCCATGTGTCTGCTATACTATTTTTTATCATCATCATAGTTTTTGCTTTGAGATTCACAGCAATACTTTTTTTTTTTTTTGAGACATCCATTTCTGCTTAACCAATGGCTATGATAAAAATTAAAAATACCCAGGATTCTGGGTACAGTGGCATACACCACACACTTATAATCCCAGCAACTCAGGAGGCTGAGGCAGAAGAATTTCAACTTTGAGGATAGCCTGAACCTAGCAACTTAGCAAGACTCTATCTTGAAATAAAAAATTAAAAAGGTTGGAAAAGTAGCTCAGTGATAGAGATCTAGCCTGGCATGTGTGAGGTCCTGGATAGGAAAGGAGGGAGGAGAGGGAAGGAAGGAAGAAAAGAAGGAAGGAAGGGAGGGAAGGAGGGAGAAGAAAAGGAGAGAAGGAAGGAAAGAAGGAAAGAAGGAGGAAGAGAAAGAAAGAGAGAGGGGAGGGAGGGAGTGAAGGAGGGAGGGAAAGGAAAGGAAAGGAAGGTAGGCAGACAGAAAGACAAACAGAAAAAGAAAGAAAGAAAAGGAAGGAAGGAAGGAAGATCCAAGAATATCCAGTGTTTGTAGGGATGTGAGAAAGAATCATATGCTGCATACTGTTAATGGGGAAATAAGCTAGCATAATCTTTTTGGAGGGTAATTTGGCAAAATGCATAATGACATTTGATCCATTATTTTCACATCTAGAAATTTATTTCCAAGGTATACTTGCTCTAGTATCCAAAACATATATACAAAGATATTCACCTTAACATTATGGCTTATCAGAGACCAGATTAGATAATTTTCCCCGCTTTGGGTACTGGAGATTGAACCCAGGGGTGCTTAACCACTGAGCATGCCCCCCACCCCTTTTTAATATTTTATTTAGAGACAGGTCTTGCCAAGTTACTGAGGCTGGCTTTGAACTTTTGATCCTTCTGCCTCAGTCTCCCAAGTGCCTGGGATTGCAGGCATGTACCACCACACCCCCAGCTCTGGTTAGATAAATTTTGATAAGAAATGGGTAAACAAATATTAAAAATAAGGTAACAGAGGGGATGGGTTGTGGCTCAGTAGCAGAGCACTCACCTAGCAGGTGTAAGGCCCTGGGTTTGATCCTCAGCACCACATAAAAATAAATAAATAAAATAAAGGTATTGTGTCCAACTACAACTAAAAAATAAATTTTTTTAAAAATAAGAAGTCTGTGATAAACTGCTCCAAGGAAAATTTCTACTATAGAAAGGAAAATTATATGTACATGTGTGTATAATGGTAAAAACTGATGGATACAGAGAAGTGATAGAAATTCACATTTTTAATTTTTTATATACTTGTTTTATTTTCAGTATCAAATCATGGATTACTTCTACAAAAGAAAAAAAATCCAGCAATTCCACAGAAGGCAAAAAGAGGAAGGAAACATGGCATACCTGACAACTTTCTGGGGAATGAAGTCCTTCAGGGGCATCTCAGAGTAGGAGTCACTAACGTGAAATATGCTGACTCTTCCCATCCTCCCAAAGGGGAAAGAGACAGTCAGCCCTTTATTAGGTGTTACCTTCACCACTCGGCCCATGGCCACATCTCCTTTCTCAAGCTTGTGAGGACCTGGTGGGAGAAGGAACCAGATTGAGGGAAGAAAACACTGGAATACTCTTCTACCACAGGCTGGGAGAGGTGGAGGCTGCCCAGACCTGGGGCATCCATGCTGAACAGACCAGAAGGATCACAAAGACCTAGCTCACAACACCATGTAGCAAGAATCCCAGAACTATATGGTGGACAACTCTTTCTGAGGGACCTGAAATAATAACTGTAAGTAAAGGTACTCTGACAGTGGTAAAGAAACAGCCCAGAGAGAAAAGCGCCAAGAGAAAAACTTCCCAGAACAAATCATACTTGGCTTTACGCAGATTCCAACTCTGAAGGCATCCTTCAACCTGGGCAGTAACTGAAGATGCCTTCCCCTCCCTTCTTCTCCCCTTTCTTGCCCCTTGCTTCCCTTCCCTTCCACGGCCAGGCACCCTTTCATTCCCATACCTATGAGTGAGAGACACAAGAAGGCCTTGGAGGAGTCTGGGCCAACCACGGTGGCCCTCAAGGCCTGTCCAATCTGGAACTTCTTATCTGGATGTTTCAGAACCTAGAAGGATAAAAAAATTCTTCTGATGCTTCAAGAAATGCCTGTCATTTATCCAAAACCCTAACATTTAAATATCCACAGTAAACACCTCCCAAACCAATCCCTAAGTAAGTACAGAATTCTTTGTACCCACTGGGAACACACATCAGACAGTCAAGCTTCAGGAGCCTGGGCCTCCTTTCCAGAGATCTAATGCACACTGACCTTGAAGCTAAGAGAAGTGAGCAACAAGGGAATTCTCCCCCGGATATCTGGTGCAATCTCCACCTCAAGCCATTTCTTAACCACATTATACTGGGGAAAAAAAACAGGAGCTATGAGATAGAATAAATACAATCATCCCTTCTCTCCCCTATTAACATACTCTCATAAAACCATAAGCCTGAAAAAGTCTTAATCCCACACTTTTCCAAGGGACAGGAGTCCAGCCCTCCACCCCACTAGCCTGAACCAATCTCCACTTCTCACAGGCTTCATCCAGAGCCTACCACAGCCTTGGTTAGTCTGGCAGAACATGTATCCCTCCTCAACTTCTCATTTGAGGCAAATAAGGACCTCAAAGATGTCTTCATGCATCAGGATCAATCCTACCAGCCTCTCTACCCTCCTGCATGATTGACTATGCCCACTGATTGTTGATTGTTCATCATCTCCATGGGCCACCATCTTATTTAGTGCTTTTTTTTTTTTTTTTATGTGTGTGTGTGTGTGGTGTTGGGGATTGAACCCAGGGCCCTGTGCTTGCAAGGCAAGCACTCTACCAACTAAGCTATATCCTCAACCCCCAACATCTTATTTATAGATCAATTTAGATTTGATTCTTCACTGTTTATAGTGTTCTGCCATAAACAAAGACCTCAAGGTTCAAGTCAATACAATAAAACAAGAAGCCACTATGAACAAAGCATTATGGTAAATACAAGCCAGGTGCTGCCTTTGAGGAAACTGTGGTCTAAGCAGTAAGTTGAAAGAATATGTAAATAACAGAGCCATAAGCAACATACAGAGAGTACAAAACACTACAGGAGTACTGATAATGAGTAATCAGGAAAGGGGCTCTGTGCTGAACCCTGAAGGGTAGTAAGCAATAGGAATAGAGTACTCAAGGTATAGAAACCATGATGTGTACAGGAAGGAAAAAGACCGGGAGTTTTCAGAGAGACAGGTACACAGGTGCCTAAGGTTAGCTCAGGAAGAGCTTTATACTCTATTGTAAAGGCATCCAGGGTTTATGGACATCTATAGGTAGTAGATAACTAAAGAGATCAAGCATCACTGACATGCTCAGATGTTTATGGAAGAGGTTCTGGCAACTAAGAAGAGGTACCCCTAAAATTCAAGGCCAGTCCAATTTCCTCTGTTGATAGGCTCTAATGGGTATGGTTATGATCTCTCCTTTTTGAAACTCCTATTGCACTTGGGGTTAGATTTGATTATTCATTGTTTATAGTGTTCTGCCATAAACACAGACCCCAAGGTTCAAGTCAATACAATAAAACAAGAAGCCACTATGCACAACCTGGGACTGGGGATTTGGCTCAATTGGTGGAGTGCTTTCCTCACATGCACAAGGCCCTGGGTTCAATTCCCAGCATCACCAAAAAAAAAAAAGAACACATAACCTGGCACCTGATTATATATTGTTTTGTACTACTGGTGAACTTAATGAAACGCAAGACTATAAACCTAGTATTATACTTATTTCAAATCTTGCCCTATGGTCTATTTTTGTCTCCATTTATACAATTAATCTATAATAAACATGGTGAACTGCAAAAGACTTGATACTTGATTTAAAAAATATAATTTACCTCCCTGATCAAATCAGAGGTTTTCTAGGAGCAGAGGCCACATGTCATCTCTCACAAGCTCAGCATGGTAGCTAGCAAACACAGAACCAAATGCCCAGTCCTAATGGCCTAAGTCTCCAGCTTTCACGCCCCCCCACCCTTTCTTTTCTGAAAGACATACCACCTCACATTGCAGGGCAGCAACTACTCACCCTCTTTAAGAAGCAAGTCACGATCTGACCAGCATGATACTGCTTAATCTTCTCCATGGGACTGGCAGAATAAGTGTTAAGAGCAGTGTGGCCATCCTCCTCCAGCTCACTGTTTGCAGAAAGACAATGGAAAACATAAAACAACCTCTAGGTGAGGCTTCTAGTTTGAAACCATCTCCCCTAATTGGCTGTGAACTAATTGTAGAGGATTACCCTACTCTTATCTACCCTCTATGGCTGATTTCTCTCCTTAAAGGGAAATCCTCACAATACTGACCCAGGGTTAATCTTTTCTATGTCATTCATGTAGGCATGAACCAGACTATAACAATTTCTGTAAAATTAGGAAATAAAAATGCTTTACTTCTTTCATAGTACTTTAGCTTTTGCTTTACAATTTGCAGAACTGCTTCCACAAATAACTTCACAGAACTTAACAACAATCTCATAATGAATTAGGCAGGGTAGATATTAAGCCTGTTGTACATTATTGAAACAGGAGCTAAAGTCAAGGCTTGACTCAAAACCAGAACTTGGACCCTCTGCTAGCCCCTCCTCTATTTTCTTCAGAAAAGCAAAAAAGTCATGGGATATGAAAGTTACCAGTCCAAAAATCATTTTCCCTCCCCCAAAATAACGAAGTACTACCCCTACTTTTCAAATAATTTCTTAAACAACAACAACCAAAAAAAAAACCTCATCAATAAAATGGTACAAGTAATGCTGGCAAAAATGCAAAACATGATTACAAGTGCTGGTTGAAAATAGTACCTTCCTACACTAAAGTTGCAAGGCACATATCCTGTGACCCACTAATTCCACCTAAGAGAAATACTTACGTGTACGTCCATTACAGTAAGTTCACTATGGTATAATTTTTAATATTTTTATATAATTTAGAGAAAAATTGTAAACAGCCCCAAATGTCATCCATTAGTTTGAGAATCTGTACAATTTGGCACAATCACAGGACAGGTTACTATTTTATCTATAGTCACAAAAATGGATAGATATCAAAAACAGTGAATGAAATAAAGCAAATGAAAATTCATAGGGCTGGGGATGTGGCTCAAGTGGTAGCGCGCTAGCCTGGCATGCGTACGGCCCGGGTTCGATCCTCAGCACCACATACCAACAAAGATGTTGTGTCCGCCGAGAACTAAAAAATAAATATTAAAAATTCTCTCTCTCTCTCTCTCTCTCTCCTCTCTCACTCTCTCTTAATATAAAAAAAAAGAAAATTCATGTAAACTGATAAAAAATAATCAATTAAATGTTTTTCATCCCGATTTCCAAATATTTATTTTAAAACATAACACAGGGCTGGGTTGTAGTGGGGCACACCTTTAATCCCAGCAACTCAGGAAGCTGATGCAGGAGGATCACAAGTCCGAGGTCAGCCTCAACAACTCAGTGAGGCCCTCACTTAGTGGGACCATGTCTCAAAAGATAAAGGCTGGGACTGTAGCTTAGTGGCAGAGCACTTGCCTAGCATGTGAGGCACTGGGTTCAACCCCTGGCACTACATAAAAATGAATAAAATACAACAATAGAAAGGACTAGATAAGTGGCTCCAGTGGTAGAGTGCTCTGGGTTCAATCTTTAGTACCAAAATAAATAAAATGTAAGCATGAGAAAAATATCATATAATGTTCATACCATGTTTATCAGGGCCCCTGAGATTAAAATAAGTCACAATACAACACAGCTGCCTGGAGGAGCGAGAAGTCCTGGGATTTGTCTATCTGTTATTATATCTCTGCATTTCCCACCTCTTTAATAAATCTATTCATGTTCTGGCTTGGCTTGCTTTGCCACAGCCAGGAACTGCCACTCTGGTTTATACCACAGTCTCCCAGGATAGGAGGGTAGACCAATGACAGCAGTAATGATGACAGGCAACAGGCACTCTCAGGACCACAGTGAGTCTTCCCACAGAGTTCATTAAATTATCCCTGGCAGTATCTATTAATTTAAGACAACCACCTTCAGTTTTAATAAACTATTTGACTTCAATACTAATTATGGGTCCAATTAAAATATGACATCACAACTCAGGTGAAGATGTAAAGACTAAAACCATTAACATGATGAAGTCTCTTTAATTTCACAACAAAGACTGGAGTGGACAGAATCAAAATCTAAAAAACTAAGGAAACCAAGAAATAAGCAAATAGAAGTGTGGTTCATTCATCAAATCTCATTATTTTAGAACCACAGACCTGACTCTTAAAATTCCAAAAGTATGGTCAGCATCTGGAACTCAATGTCCCAGGACTGTTTCCATTATGTCAGGCACAAGGCCTCTCAGAAGTATTAGCTTCCTTTGCTGATCCCTTCAAGATGCTGACCAGACCTTCCTCTTTGGAAATTGCTTTAGAGTTCCTTCTGTAATAGCCCCAGGGGCATATGGCAACCTGAACGGCTCCCCCAGGGAGGCTGAGGCACATGCTAAACATGCATTCTTTTTAAAAATTTTTTAGTTATAGTTGGACACCATGCCTTTATTTTATTTATTTTTATGTGGTGCTCATGTGCCAGGCGAGTACTCTACCACTCCACTGCTGAGCCATGACCTCGGCCCCACTAAACATGCATTCTATCACTGAGCTACATCCCCAGCCCTTTTAATTTTTTGAGACAGTCTCACTAAGCTTCTGAGGCTGGCCTCAACCTTGCATTCTTCCTGCCTCAGCCTCCCTTCACAGCCTTTCTCATCAATGAGGCAAAATAATACAGAATCAAGATGAAAACTTAGGATTCCTGATTCCAAAGTTCAAATCTCTTTCCGTAATAGGACTGTGCCACTAGGATCCCCCTCACCTTGGCCGAACACTCAGCTCCAGGATAGTTCGAACAAATCTGGGATGACTGATTGGGAGAAACCTAGAGAAACAAACAAATCAAATCACTTCTCTTATTCTCTGGAACTTGGTGATCTGGAAATCAGGACTTCTATCTACTCCACTACAAACCACACCTAAGCCACCAACCTCCTGTACCACCATGGATGTAAATGTGTCAGTCTGAGAGGAATGTGTCCACTCTCATCCCTTGCAGTAAATGATGAGGAGCTGGTTTGTCTCATCTTTTAGGACTGAAAAGAACATTCCTAACTCCTTTATTCTAGAAACAAGGAAACTGAGGCCTAAAAAGGATATATGACTTACTGAAGATCCACTTAATTCCTGAAATTTACAAGCAGACTTTGAACTCTTTTTTGACTTTTCTTGTTATAGCATAGATTCCCATTAGAACAACATATAACAGATTTAAAGTGAGTGTAATTAAGGTGTGAAGTGGAGGATGGATTATGACAACTGCTGATGTATACTGAGCAAGAGCCATTAGCCATGCAGCCTACTAGGCACACACCATACATGTTCTCTCAGTCTTCCCCACAGCCCTACAAGGTAATCACTACAATTACTCTCACTTTACAAATCAAGGAAATAAAATTCAGAGAATTAAGTAATTACTAGCACCTGGGTATGGTCAATCTGGAATTCAAACCCAGAATCTGACTTAAAACCCACACTCTTCACCACCACTCCCTATTTTTGTAAGATATCGTGCTAAAGGGTTCTTTAGAGAATCTGATTTACATGCAACTTTTTGAAATCTGCCTATATTCCCCACATATTATGACAACTTCCCCTCAAAGCCAGCCCATCCCTCAAAGCCTCCATACTTAAAAGTCTTCACATCTCGTCCACCAATCACTCGGGCTGTGATTGTCTTCCCAACTTTCAGCTTGGTAGTAGGAGAGGTGCCCACTGGAACATCATCCAAGATATGGGACGCATGGATACAGCCAACAATGCCATCTTCCAGAGTCACAACCACATGAGTGGGCTTAACAGACTTGACATTTCCAGTGACAATGTCCCCAATAACAAAGGTGTGCTTCTTTTTAGTCCCTACAGTCAGAGATGGATCCCCCTCCTCATCCTCATCAACTGTCTCAGAATCCTTCCGGGTCTCTCTCATGGTCCTTTTGGCAGCTGGCCCCTCAACAGCCAGAAGAAGACCTGTTACTCCTGGTTCTGTGGTCTTGAGGGTTAGGCAGACACCCTGTCCCACCTGCAATTTCTCTGAGTCAAAGCGGAAGGTGTCATTGAGGTGAGAGGTCAGGGAGAAAGCTACCAGGTGGCCAGTCTCCACTAAGGAGGCCACAGCAAAGGACTCCTCCAGGTGTTGCACGATGGCCTGGTGTTTGCTGCCTTTCTTCAGCTGGAAGAGAGAAGAAAGCAATCATCCCTGCTCTCCTTACCCAGCAGCATCACTTGTTCTTGGCCTCACCAGGCAGGGTGAGATTGGAGAAACCTTCTGGCATCCAGAGAACTAAGCTGTAACCAACTAATTTTCCCTCCGCAGAACCAGCTTTCCCAATCTGAACACAACTCATGGAACTTCATCAGAGTCACCTGGACTTAATTTCTGTTTTGAATTCAGATTTCTTGGCCCTATCCTAGAACTAGTTAGTTCTGAAATTTAGAAGTTATTTAGACAATTCTGATGCACAGCCAGGTGATCTCTTGGTGGCTCTTTGGCCTTAAGACATGGTGGGTCCTCTCAATCCTGTGACTCTCCTACCAATATGTTCACTACTTCCACCATTCAGCCAGTATCATTAAGAAGAGATCATCATCATGCACAAGGCACCCAACCTGACTTTTCTCAAAATCCCAGTTGTGACTCAGGAGGCTGAAGCAGGAGGATCTCAAGTTTGAGATCAGCATCAGCAACTTGGTAAGACTCTAAGCAACTCAGCAAGACCCTGTCTCAAAATAAAAAAAAAAATTAAAAGGGCTGGGGACTTAGCTCAATGGTTAAATGCCCCTGGTTTCAATCCCCCAGTACCATAGTATTGCTTTCTGTTCTCCCTTTGTCTCTCCTAAAGTTTTAAAACTATAAGTAACTCAAGGTCAAGGATTATATTTAGGTAATTTTAATCCATACTTCATGCAATTAGGTGCTTAATAAGTACTTAGGATGAAGACCAAATAAATATGGGTTGCACATTCCTAATCAGAAAATCGAAAACCCAAAATGCTCTAAAATCCAAAACCTTTTGAATTGTATCAGTACTCAACTACTGAAAATATTCCAATCTGAAAAACTGAACTCTGAACTGGTTCCAAGACTTTTGAATAAAAAATATTCAACCTGCTCATCTGTCACCAGAAGAAAATGCTACTAATTTTCAGATTTTCCTCAAATACTTTTTTTACATCACACAAAAGCATAGCATAAGAGGCACACCAGGAGTGAGGATGTGCAGCCTGGAGGTTAGAACCAACCAGACCTGTTTTGTTTGGTTCATACAATGTTTCGTAAAAATCAAATTAGTTTCCAACATTTTCTACATTCATTCAAACAAAAATCCAAATTCTGTCATCTCTTAAAAATCAAGGCATTTCGGGCTGGGGATGTGGCTCAAGCGGTAGCGCACTCGCCTGGCATGCGTGAGGCCCGGGTTCGATCCTCAGCACCACATACAATAAAAGATGTTGTGTCTGCCAATAACTAAAAAAAAAAATAAAAATTAAAAAAAAAAATCAAGGCATTAGGGCTGGGGTTGTGGCTCAGCAGTAAAGTGCTTGACTAGCACATGCAAGGCCCTGAGTCCGATCCTCAGCACCATATAAAAATAAATAAATAAAATAAAGGTATTGTGTCCAACTACAACTAAAAATAAACATTAAAAAAAAAATAAAAATCAAGGCGTTAGACACAGATATTCCCACCTGGAAACCCCTCTGGTATGGGTAGGTATATATTCTCATCTGTCAGGGTCTTAGCCCTATACTCCCTGATTCACATGACCTATTCACTCATCTACATTATCCACGTGGCCCTAAAGATAGGGTGACCATGTAATTTATTACCTGAACTTCAGTGAAAGTTAGTCCTCTTAACCTCACCGGGATAAGAGGTCAAAATCAGACATGTTGGGCTGGGGTTGTGGCTCAGTGGTAGAACACTTGCCTATCATGCGTGAGGCACTGGGTTCAATCCCCAACACTACACAAAAATAAACAAATAAAATAAAGGTATTGTGTCCAACTACAACTAAAATATTAAAAAAAAAAATCAGGGGGTTGGGGTTGTGGCTCAGCAGTAGAGCATTCACCTAGCACGACGTGCAAGGCCCTAGGTTTGATCCTCAGCACCACATAAAAATAAATAAATAAAATAAAGGTATTTGTGTCAAACAACTAAAAAATAAATATTAAAAAAAAATCAGAGGCTGGAGTTGTGACAGAGCACTTGCCTAGCATGTGTGAGGCCCTGGGTTCGAGTCTCAGCACAACATTTAAATAAATGAATAAAATAAAGACCCATGTTTAAAAAAAAAAAAAAAAAATTCAGACATGTCCTAGACAGATTCAGGCACCCAGTCAGGTGCCTGTATTATAACCCCTTGAGCTACAAGTCTATGAGGCTTCCATAGAACAAATCAAGGTAGGGGCTCGTGGTACATGCCTGTAATCCCAGCAGCTTGAGAGGCTAAGGCAGGAGGACTGTGAGTTCAAAGCTAGCCTCAGCAACTTAAGAAAACCCTAAGCAACTCAGTGAGACCCTGTCTCTAAAAAAATATAAAAAAGGGCTGGGGAAAAAGTTCAATGGTAAATGCCCCTGGATTCAATCCCGGTACACCCCCCGCCCCGCAAAAAAAAAAAAAAAAAAAAGAAATGAAGTCAGGTATAGCTTACCTTTTTAGATTTCCTATTCACCAACTCCTGACAAAGGGAAACATGCACCTCCAACTTCAACATATCAACATTGAGGATTACAACCTTCTTTTTCTGGCCAGATTCTACTTCCTGACCTACAGTATAGAATAAAACAAGGATGATCATTCCCTTAAAACAGGGTGCATAGAGGACAGTACCTCTCCTGGGACCCTTCAACCCAAAACAGCAAAGACATATCTCCTGGGTTTATTATGGACAACAATTAAGTAAACCAAGGTGTTCGACCTGCATAGTTAAAGTTCAGGTGGACTTTAATTTCTGCAACTGATACATATAAATCTAGATTTATTCAGTTATAAGAAAGGATTAATACCTAACCCTTCTTTAGCATGCTGTTATCTTAATTTGCATTCACACAACTAGGCATGCCAAAAGCTTCAGATGGAACAACTCCACTTGACCATTATCTATTTGGAAATGCTATAGCCAGCAGAGGAACAACTGGCACAGGATCATATCAACAAACCACAATGAGCAAACAATGCATTCACCTGCCCGATGATACCTGCTGGCTCTCAAGACCAGGTCAGGCACTGGACCCCCGCTGAACACAACAGAGCCATCTTCCAACACTTCCTGCACCAATAAGTCAAGGACCATTCCTGGGGTCATCTCAGCCACAGTCTGGATCAACACAGAGTCTGCCAAATGCCCAAAAGGAAGCAGGGATTAGTTAGATGAAATAACACTCGCTGGTTTTTTTCCTCTAAAAGTGTGCTGTCACCAACCAAGGAGGGCAGTGGAAACTTGCACCACTAACAAGGTGGTTTTACAAAAATGTCCAGAATCTAGGAAAGTTCTTGTGACAGACAGACCTGGGCTACTTGCTAATCCTACCTGGCCATAATTTGTGAAATCAGCCAACAAATACCAGGAACACAGGATTTCCTTTGGCTTCTAAATTTTCAATCTATCCTTTCAGGTCTAATGCAATTAATTTTACATAATGGCTCAAAGTCTAAGAGGGACCTTTTATCATCCACTATATATTTGCTGAATAAAGGAATGAAAAATAAAGGTGAGTAAACTCATAACAAATGCAAACCCAAGGCCATAAAACTAAGGGAAATTTTTATTCCAATTGGCAGAGGGGCAAAGGGCACTTCTGAGATTTTCATAATGACCTTTATCTTAATCTGGGTGGCAACAGAGGTGTTCATTTCATATATATTTACTAGGCTATGCATTTAATGATTTGTGTACTTTAATGCAGGTCATACTTGCATTAAAAAAAAAAAAGGGGGGGATGGGGATGTGGCTCAAGAGGTAGCGCGCTGCGGCCCGGGTTCGATCCTCAGCACCACATACAAACAAAGATGTTGTGTCCGCCGAGAACTAAAAAATAAATATTAAAAAAAAAAAAAAAAAAAAAGTTGGGCTGGGGATGTGGTTCAAGCGGTAGCGCGCTCGCCTGGCATGCGTGTGGCCCGGGTTCGATCCTCAGCACTACATACAAACAAAGATGTTGTGTCGGCCGAAAACTAAAAAATAAATATTAAATTCTCTCTCTCTCTCTTAAAAAAAAGTCTGCCAAGCCAGATACAGTGGTGGCAGCTGTAGTCCCAGGTACTGGGAAGGGAGCCTGAGGTAAGAGGATTGCTTGAGCCCAGGAGTTCAGGGCAGCCTGGGTAAAAGAGTAAGACTGCTCTCCCTCAAAAAAGTTTTACCTTTTTTTTTTTTTCTTTTTTGAATTATGGAAAACCTAACAACTTATCCTAACAATGGGTATATTTTCAAAACGCACCCCCCCCCAGCCCTCATCCTCTGCTTCCTGCCCCACCAAACAGGCCCAGAGGCCCCCACCTTGGTTGCTCATGAGGCTGCGCACACCCTGCAGCTCCTCCAGGCACTGGCTCAGGAGGAGGAGGCTGGTGCTGGCTGGTTCCCCCAGAGTGCAGTCTGATAGCCGTAGCGACAGCAGCATCCGCTGTTTCTCCTCATCCACGTTGGTCACTTTTGCAACCACTGTCTGCCCCTCAACAAAGTGATCACTTGGGTTGGTTACAAACTTATCACTCATGATCTGAAGGAAAAAGTAGGCAGAAAATGGGGAAAATAAAGGAAGCCTCTATTAAGACAACCCATTTTATATGTCTAAAAATGGGGTGGGGGAGTAAGGAGAAAGGGGACCTGGGAAGCTCCACCCAGCCCTCTCTGAGCACAGCTCTACTGCCCATACATAAAATCATAGGAAGAGAACCAGGCTGCCCAACCTAGCCTTCAGAGAGGACACCCAGCAGCAGAGAAGGCACATTACTAGCAAACCAGAGACCAAGGCTATTTGTGTGTCTCCAACTCCCATTGGTGACCCTCTTGCCCTTTCTAGGCATGTTTCTGGGGTCCTCCCCCATGTTCCCATTTTAAAAAAAACTTTCTAGCAGGGAACGCAATTAGACTTTATTTGATAAAATATTAGAAGTGAGACCAATGAAGAGAAAAAAATATTTATCAACAACCTATGGCAGGAATTAGCTCTGTGCCATTTGCTCAGTGTCATCTTACACTGAATCTAGTCTGAATGCCCTTCCCTCTCTAGGTCCCAGTTTATTCAGCAGGCACAATGGAGGTCTAAGCACAGGACTGCTATGATACTTTCCTGAATGAAAAGTTTAAAATTCAATAATAGGAGGGAATAATAATTTCAAGGATATTCTGGTGTCTTAACTTCTCAAAACCCCAGAAGGCTATAAAACTGGTACTGGGGGTTGTTCAGGAAAATCCATTTCCAACTCTGAAAATGCTGAGTGTAAACATAGTTACATCCTCTTCATATTGGAGACTAAATGGAGCCACGGCCCACTCACCTAATGCTGCCATGTACGGAACAATAGGTGTCCTTTCTCCAGGACCACATGGCAGGTAAAAGGTGTAGCCAGGCTCTTGGCTCCACTCACCCCACCACAAACCTCAAGTGATGCCTCTTGACTTCTTCAAAGAGTTAAGTATCCTGATCCTTCCCATCCCCTCACGTTCCATGAACTTGGTGTCCCATTCGTGGAACTAAACTTACAGCTTTGGGTGCCAGTCCACTAAGACCGGAGGGGAACTGGACAAACACACCATAGTCTTTGATGCTCTTCACAAAACCAATAAGCAGCATTCCTGTATGGATTTCTGAGAAGCTGTTGGGATCCTGACCACCTTCTACTGAGGAAACCAAGGATGGCTTCCTGCAAAGGAGCTAGTGGTAGGTACTCTGTCAAGGAATGATCTCATAAGAGCAGAAGAAATGTCCAACTCTCCCATTTTTCTTTTTCACTTACATCCTCTGCTACTTCAACGAGTCTTCATGTATGCAGACCAGCAGCAAAATCACCCAGAGGTTAGAAGAAGCCAAGTTCTTAAACACCACCCACCTAATGAATCAGCGACTCTGGCGGGGTGGGGCCTGGCCATCTATTTCAGTAAGCCCTCCAGGGACGTCTGATGCACACTAACATTTGAAAATCAATTTTAGTCCTTTACTGATTAGCTCATCTCCAGATTACTGGAGGGGACCAAAAAGGGGACGGCTCATCCCCAAGGTCTGGCAGTTGGGTCAGCCATTGCATGATTCTCTGCTGACCCATCTTCACAACAAACCCTACTAAACCTCTTCTGCCACTCTAAGATGATCTTATTTTATATTCTGTGGAAAGACAGTATCTTCCTTCAGTGCACCACATAAACACTGAAAGGATTATTTATGAGCCCCATGTGCCCAAGGAAAGTGGTAGGGAGAAAAGGAGAAGGACAGCAGCACCTTATTAACTGTTCCACCCCCAAGGGGCAAACACTGAATGTTCCAAGAAGACTATAGGTGACACTGGGGCTGCTCCACTGGGTCTGTGTGTGCATTAACTCCTCCTGATCCCCTGGACTCCTACTCTCCCAGGCAAACTTTCTGCCTACTCCACCCTTATCAACACCATCTGTGAGTAGCCCTTTCTCACTCCTGCTTTTACTTTTCAGGCACAGGCTTCATCACTAGTTTGGCCCTGTGGAGCAATATCCAAGATAAAACGGTTGATTCTTTTCCCCCCTGAGCTTTTCAACTAAGTAGAGCTTGGTCCAGAATTTTCCACCCAAAGGCCCAGGACCCCCCCACACACACACCTTCCACTGCCCCATAGAACCAGTCAAGGATACAACATGTTTCTCACTCTGGCTCAGACACAGGACTCGGTGAAGGGTGTCGCCCGCCTGGAGCCAGCGATACAATAGTGGACCATTGGCAACATGGTCTGACAAATGAGGTGTAGGGAGGAAAGCAGGGATGTTGTGGGGCAGGACAGCCACCTGAAGCCCATCTTTGGTCTTCTCTAAAACCTTCACATCCACCACCTGCTCAGGGAATAGAAAGACAAATTCTAGCACTTGTCTTGAGCAGACAGAAACCTAGTCAGAATCAGGCAGAAGTCAAAGGCACAAAATTCCAGAGCCAGGAATCTCTGAGAGGCCAGAAGCAGGGAGGAAGCTTTCCTCCAGACCTCACCCCACCACCAACTCAGGACTCATCTGTGGGGTCCTATCACTTCTTGCTGATCCCTCCAATAGGTTCCAGAGGAAAGAGGCTGGCCCTAGTGACCAGAGAAGATAATCCTTCACAAACCAGTGGCACTCTGCTGAGAAGCCACCTGTAACAAAACTTTCCTTTCAAAAGAGTTCTCATTTACTCTGGCACACAGGAAAAGAACATAAATGAAGTCCTCTCTCAAAAACTCCTCTGGTCTCAGACTCTCATGAGCTACCTTGATTTCTCTCCAACATGAGCTATACATAGTATCTCACGTGTTAGTGGCTCCCCACTCTGTCAGTGAACAACAGAATAACTTGTCTGAAGAAGTCCAAATACCTGCCCAACATTAACGACTCTTCCTGTCTTCTGACCATGTCCCACACTCTCTTTCTCGTTCTCGGGCTCTGGATCACTCAGCAGTTTGAAGGATAAAAGCATCCTCTCCTTGGATGGCTCACAGTTTAGCACTGTAACTTTCACCACCTGGTGAGAAAGCACACATGATTACCTGCTCAGGCAGCAGGCCTCAAGGCCCAGGAGCACGGTGCCCTCTACTAGTGCTGCAGAAGCCTCGGGAGACCCATCAAGACCCTGGATCACATAAGAATATAGTGAAAAGAAGAAATGTACAGAGGTGACACAGAATCCTCACAAATCGGCCTTCTGAAGAAAAGGAAGACAGAAATAACTTTTTTGGGTACAACCTTAAGTTTTAAAAAATTATTTTTTCTAATCAGACCTAAACTTACTAGTTACACAGCAATGCCCCTGGGGAGACAGTGAGCTTCAGAAGAATTTCTGATGTTAAGGACACTGGTTCATTATAGGTAATGACTGATTTCTTCCAGGTTGTGGGTCTGGGTCCATTAATTAGCCAGTAAGGGCATCTATGTTCTACGCCCCTTCTCCTCCATTTAGCTGGCTCAGGACCACTACATTATTGTGCAGGAGCTGTTTGTACTCTACTCCATGTTTTTGTAAAAGGTAGTCTTCCTACTTACTAGTCCCTCAAATCTTTGTTCACAAGGTCATAAGGGTAGAGAATCCTATCCAAGGGAAATGTACCTGGCCAATGTAAAAGACCCTCTCTGGGTCAGGGATATACTGGGCACTAAGCTCATGCTTGGGCACCAGTCCCTGCACATCATTGTAGAACTTCACAATGCAGCCATAGTCCTTGACCCTGATGATGACGCCATGTGTCTGTAGTCCAGGCTTAGCATCGCCATAGCAGGTAATGGCAGGCAGTTTGGACGTGACCAGAGTTTTCTTCAGGGTCATTACCAGCTTCTTGGCTTCAGGGTCACAAAGCAAAACCTAGGGGAAAGATGGTGGTCCTCAAGTTACCTGTTACCAAGAAAGCTGCTGAACTGGTGCCTGTAACCCCGTGAACCCAAAGGCCATGGGCAATTCCCCAAGAACCTGTTACCTCATCTCCTCTAATAATCTCAGTTGCAAATCTTCTCTGCTTCCTGCAGAATGACCGTCAAGACATATAAATCTCTACATCAAATGTATTTCCTTCCATAAGATATGAAAAACTACCCATCCTAGCCATGCAGCAATGCTCATTATTTTACAGCACCTCCAGAATCTTGTATTCTAGTAACTTCTATCTCACCTCAGCTCCTGCCTAGTAGGTTATGCAGCTAGTCTAATGAAATGAATGACAGGACCAATTTACCATGTTAGCATTATTGTTTATTCCCTCTACACTAGGACTGACTGATGAAATCATCTTTCACCCCTCAGAAGATAATCTCATTAAGGGCAGAGAAACTCCTCTATTTTTATTTCTTGATTTTACTATATAAAATTTTGTACCAATGCACAGTCATTATCTTTGTTGAGTCAATAATAACAAAATAAAGAAGAAAATATAAGGTTGGGAGTATAGCTCAGTGGTAGGCACATGCTCAGCAAGCACAGAATCCTGGGCTTGAAAATCCTCAGAAACTTTCACACTGAGAACCTGAATACAGCAGGTCCTAAGTTAGGTGCTCTGTTTATTATCATGTTTAATCTTCACAACTCTATGAAATTTTTCTTGGAATTCAGGATCTTGTAAAAAAAACCACTCATGTTTCTGTGGCTTTGTCTAGGTTATTTCTATGCTGGAACACAACTCTTGTTCTTCCACAATATTCCAAATCCTAACCATTCTTTCCAGTTCCAAGTCCCACCTCTACCAGAAATCCAGAAGGCATTAAGGTCACATAAGAAGGCTGGGGTTGTGGCTCAGTGGTAAAGCACTCGCCTAGCACGTGGTTCGATTCTCAGCCCCACATATAAATAAATAAATTAAATAAAGGTCCATTGACAACTGAAAACTGGTTCTGCTGTTTAATTAACTGTGTGATATGGGGCAAGATACTCAGCTATCCTTAGCTTTAATTTCTCAGTCTGCAAAATGAGGACAATGTTTACTTTATAGAGTGACAAAATGAAATAATGCATGTCAGGTACCTGTTATAGCAACTGGTACAGAACACATGCTACTTGGTAGTTGTTATGCATAATATCAATGATTCTGTTGTTCCAGCTCACCCTCCCCTCTCCATTTTAAGACATGACAACAGTATATAGATTGCAATCAAATGTGGCAGAAAGTGACACATTGGCTTCTCTCTTCCTATATGGATAATATAACTCCCAATCATACTACCCAATTCCTAAGAGCAGGAAATCACTTTTCCCAATGCCAGGCACACCCCTGTACATAATGCAGATGTTCTACCCTCACTTTACGGGAAAAGGCAGAAACTTCAACTCCATCTAGTCAAAACCCCAACTGACCCTTCAAGAGGTTCCCCAGGCTGGGTGCGGTGGTGCACACTTGTAATCCCAGAGGCTCAGGAGGTTGAGACAGAGGATAGAGATTTCAAAGTCAGCCTCAGCAAAAGCAAGGTGCTAAGCAACTCAGTGAGATCCTGTCTCTAAATAAAATACAAAGGAGGGCTGGGAATATGACTCTGTGGTTGAGTGCAATTGATTGAATTCAATCCCAGGTACCAAAAACAAAAAAACAAAAAAAAGGCTCACCCGGCACTTGACCTCATCCCCAATGTGGTACTTCTTCTCTGGATTCTTCATCAGGATGTCAGCCAGGTGCATGGCAGGTACTAGGCCCCTCATTTGCTCACCCACCTTCACCAAGATCCCAAATGGCTTTATGGTCAATACTTTTCCCTAAGGAATCCAAAGAAAAAAATGCTATGATGTCTCTCAAGAATGGTTTCCCTTCATCTTTTACAACAGAGATGTCACACCTCTTTTGAAGCCTACCTTCCTGGGCTAACTATGCATGTTATTCCAGATCTCACATGGGTAAGCACATAACCACACAGATAAAGATTTAATGAGGTTTATTTATGGAAGCATTCACATGTTTTGGTTGAGCATGTACTTTTTGTCTGCCCTGAAAATACATTCCCTAAATGAGGGGACCAAGTCTCCTAAGGAACAAACTCTACCAAAAAAAGGGGAGCTGTTTAGAGGTACACTGAAGGCCAGGCAACTTGAACTGGCTTCTAATATTCCAGAGAGCTCAATTATCACAGAACTAACTTTCAATGTGCTATAATAACCACCACCAAATCCCAAGTCCCAGTGCTATCATCTATTGCCTCTCTGCTGCTAATTAAGACCTTACCTTGATATTAATTACAAGTTACCCAAGGGAAGAGAAAGAAATTCCAGTTAGCAGGCAGAAGCAAGGAACATGATTTCACATGTGTTAACAGGAAGACTAATGAACTTACAATTAACCTGTGAACTACAGAATGTCTGAAGGTGGGTATCTATATATAAGCTTGAGGTCTTACCTTCACCACTGACCCAGTTTTGATGTCATGATATCCAAGATATTGAGCTTCGATAATAGATCTAGGACAAAAGGAAAATACATGATTAAATAAGCTTGGGCTAAAGTTGCCTAAAAGTCAGCATGACTACAATCTTGCTGACAAGAAAAGAATCCCACTTCCAGCAAGGCCAGGAGATACTGAGAGCACATGCACACAGGAGCACTCCTCTACACCCCCACACGGGATAATGGCAGACTTACGTCCGTAGAGAAAGCAATGCCAGTTCATCCATTTGGCTGTAGTCAATAATTCTACATTTGTGAGTGTTCCCTGGCTTGAAGGCCTCAGGACTGAAGACTTTCTTAGAATCAGAGAGATGGCTGAGCTGCAAAGTACCAAGTGATTGAGTACTTGATGACTCAATACATTTATCACTTATCACAAAAAGAATAGTTTGACTGTTAAAATACTTTTTCTCACTCTTTACCATCATAGAATCTTAACAAAATGGGGCTAGGGTTGTGGCTCAGTTTAGAGTGCTTGCCTAGCAATGCAAGGCCCTGGGTTCGATCCTCAGCACCACATAAAAATAAAGGTATTGCATCCAACTACAACCAAAAAAGAAAAAAAGAATCCAAATCTCCATAACATCAGAGAATAATCTAGATCACAAGTTGGTAAACTGCATTCATAAGCCAAGACCCATTTTTATGGAATAAAAAGTTTTATTGAGGGTCGGGGCTGTGGTTCAGTGGTAGAGCACTTGCCTAGCATGCATGAGGCACTGGGTTCGATCCCTGGCACCACATAAAAATAAATGAAATAAATAAAGGTATTGGGTCCATCTATAACTAAAAAAATATTTTTTTAAAAAAGGGGTTGTGGCTCAGCAGTAGAGCACTTGTCTCACATGTGTGAGGCCCTAGGTTCAATCCTCAGCACCACATAAATAAAAAACAAAAATTTAAATTAAAAAAAATAGTTTATTTGAAGCTGGGCATGGTGGCACATGCTTGTAATCCCAGCAACTTGGGAGGCTGAGGCAGAAAGGAGAACTGCAAGTTCGAGGTCAGCCTCAGCAACTTACCAAAACCCATTTCAAAATATAAAAAGGGTTAGGAATGAAGCTTAGTGATATAGTTCAATCCCCAGTATCAAAAAAAAAAAGAACTTTTACTCAAACAGTCATATTCATCCATTTACATGCTGTCTGTGGCTGCTTTCGTGCTGTAACAGAGATGAATAGCTAGGACACAGACATACAGTCCACAAACAAAATATTCACTATTGGGCCCTTTAAGAAAAACTTTGCTCGTCATTATCCAAAGTATATGTATGAAGACATGAATTGGTGTGAACATACTTATAAAATAAACAGAGCTATAAAAAATTGTGTTCTATATGTGTAATAAGAATTGTGATGCATTCCACTGTCATGTATTTAAAAAGCAATTAAAAAAAAAAAACTTTGCTGAGCCCTGGTGTAGCTCCTAACTCATTCTTTTTTTTTTAATATTTATTTTTTAGTCTTTGGTGGACACATATCTTTATTTTACATTTATGTGATTTTGAGGATCGAATCCAGTGTCTCATGCACGCTAGGCGAGCACTCTTCCACTGAGCCACAACCCTAACCCCTTACTCATTCTTGTACATACTATTGACCAGGAAACAATAGGGCAAGTTGGTTCTAAAGCACTCTGATATAATAAAGACATTGTTCTAATCCCTGCGAATAGTCTTTCACACTTGGGGATATATAAAAATGAGAAACTCATATCAAGAAATAAAGAGCTGAGCACAGTGGTGCACACCTGTAATCCCAGCAGCTTAGGAGGTTGATGCAGTGGATCTCAAATTCAAAGCCAGCCTCAGCTATTTAGTGAGGCCCTAATAAGCAACTTAGCAAGACCCCGTCTCAAAATAAAATAGAAAAGAGTGCTGAGGATGCAGCTCAGTGGTTAAGCACCTCTGGGTTCAATCCCCAGTACCAAAACAAATAAATAAACAAAGAACGCATGCCAGGCACAGTGGCACATGCTGTATCCCAGTGGCTTGGGAACTGAGACAGGAAGATCTCAAATTCAAAGCCGGCCTCAGCAACTTAGCAAGGCCCTAAACAACTTGGTGAGATCCTGTCTCAAAAAATAAAATGGGCTAGGGATCTGGCTCGGTGGTGCAGCGCCCCAGATTCAATTCCTGATACCAAAAAAGAAAAAAAAAAAAAAAAGAGAGAGAAAGAAATGAAGAAAGCAGAAAAGAACCCATGTATCTCCAAAGTTCTTCCAGTGACAAGATCCCTGACCAAACAAAGGCTTCTTACCCGGGCATAAGCCAGAGCCCCATCCTTTAGCCTGAAGGTGGCCCCAGCCTTGTTGAAAAACCCCTGGACAGGAACATCATCCAGCACAGCTCCTAGGTGCTGGCAAGAGAGCCGGGTGAGTGGGCGTCCAGGTTGCAGGAAGACAGGGCGCAGGCTCAGGCGCACAACTCTGGTCCTAGGATGAACACAAAGGATGCAGGCCCTTACCTAGACAAAAGAAAGGGCAAAATGAGTAGCAGGAGGAATAGAGCAGACTCCCCATGTGCTGATCACACATGAAAGTACTAACATATTTAGTAAAGTTAGCTTGGACAATCAAGTACAATAAGGAAAAGTTAAATAAATGTCCTGTAAAAACTACATCTGGGGGTGGGGCTATAGCTCAGTGGTAGAGTGCTTGCCTAGCATGTGTGAGTTCGATTCTCAGCACCACATATAAATAAACAAAGTTCTATCAACTACTAAAAAAAAAAAAAAAATTAAAAAAAAAAAGAGGGCTAGAATTGTGACTCAGTGGTAGAGCGTTTGCCTGGCACGTGTGAGGGCCTGGGTTCAATCCTCAGCACCACATATAAATAAATAAAAGATCTACTGACAACTAAAAAATATATTTAAAAAAAAAAAGAAATTATAAAAAAAACAAAAAACCCATAAAAACTACATCTGACTAAATCAATGCTTACTAAATCAACTAGGGGTTCAAGAAGCTAATGCACATACAACAGAAAATACATAATGGTGTCCTTACAGCAAAAACTCAGCATAGGTAACTCAGCATAAGTTTTTGCTCTAGTAACACCCAGAAGCCTGATCTAGCTGAGCATGGCAGCACAGGCCTGTAATCCCAACTACTTGGGAGGCTGAGGAAGGAAGATTATAAATTCAAGGCCAGCCTGGGCAATTTACCCAAGACCCTTGTCTCAAAATACAATGTAAAAACAGCTGGGGAAATTAACAAATGGGCAAATGAATTAAATAGACACCACTCAAAAGAAGAAATACAAATGGCTAACAAATATATGAAAAAATATTCAACATCATAAGCAATTACAGAAATGCAAGTCAAAACCACACTGAGATTTCATCTCACACCAGTCAGCATGGCAGTCATCAAGAATACAAATAAGAATAAATTCTGGAGAGGATGTGGAGAAAAAGGAACACTTATACACTGTTGGTAGAACTGTAAGTTAGTACAAACACTATGGAAATCAGTATGATAGTTCCTCAAAAGACTAGACATGGAACCAACATATGACTCAGCTATACGACTCCTTGGTATTTATCCTGAGGAATTAAAGTCATCATACTATAGTAATAGTATGATAATAGTTGGTTCTGAAGCATTCTAGTGCATACCCATGTTTACAGCAGCACAATTCACAATAGCCTAATTATGAAACTAGCCTAAGTATCGATCAACAGATAATAGATAAAGAAAATCTGGTATATTTACACAATGAAGTTTTATTCAGCCATAAAGAAACATAAAATTATGTCATTGGTAGGAAAATGGATGGAATTAGAGACCATTATGTTAAGTGAAATATATCAATTTCAGAAGGTCAAGGGTCATATTTTTTCCTCTCGTATGTGTCAGGGAAAGAGGAAAAAGGAAAAGAAAGGTTGGGGGTGGGAAGGGATCTCATGAAAATCAAAGGGAGATCAACAGAGGAAAGGGGCAAGAGGGTAGGAAGTGGGAAGTGCTAGAGAGTGATATTGGCCAAGTTACATTGTTACATTGTGTGTATGTATGAATATGTAAGAACAAATTCCATCATTAAATACAGCTATAATGCCCTAATTTGAAAATGTAAAAAAAAAAAAAAAAAAAAAAGAGGCTGGGGATATAACTCAGTGGTTTAGTGATCAAGCACTTGCCTACCACATATGAGATCTGATCCCAAGGCCAAAACATGCAAAATGTCTCAACTCTGTACATAAATAGTACTATAAAAGAAATATATTATCACAAACAGGTTTGACAAAATATTAAAAGTATTATCACTAGATGATGGAAAAATCTATTTTCTCTGAAAATTATTTTTCTCTACAGTATCCATGAGAATACATTACTGTTAAAAAATGAAAAAAGTATTTGAGGATTTAAAAAATTCTGAATAAATTTTAGTGGCATATCCTTCTCAAATATCCATGTTCATTGTAAAAAATTCAAATATTTAGATATATAATAGAGTAATCACCCAGGGTTAATCACAATTCATGCCTGATTACATAATCCTCCAGTGTTTTAACCAGGTGATTCTTTTTAATTATTTTTCCAAATTGGATTCATACTACTCATAGATCATTTTTGTTATTTTTTGTGGCACCGGGATCAAACTCAGGGCCTCAAGCATGATAAGCAAGCACTCAACCACTAAGCTACATCCCCAATCCTTATAGAACTTTTTAGAACCATGATTTTCTACTTAAAAGTATCTTCCTATGATAAATACCCTTCTAAACTACTTTAAATTATAAAAGCAAGCTGAGCACAGTGTCACATTCCTGTAATCCCAGCAGTTCAGGAGGCTGAAGCAGGAGAATTACAAGTTCAAAGCCAGCCTCAGCAACTTAGCAATGCCCTGAACAACTTAGCAAGACCCTGTCTCAAAATAAAAAACAAAAAGGGCTTGGGGTTGTGGCTCAGTGGGAAGTTCCCCAGTTCAATCCCTGGTACCACCTGCTCCTTGTCTAATTTCAACCCAAGCACTACTAGTAGTTTCTTGTGCTCCCTCCAAAACACTTACTATCATTCCCCTCATCTTTTCTCTATACACCTGTACATATGCAGTGCTAGGACCTTCCTTGAGGCTAGCTGGGACACTGTATAGCTGCCTGGGACACAGTTGGAATCAAGAAAAGATAGGTGCATCATTTCTTACTGCTTGGTTTGAGAAATACGTCCCAACTTTCTTGGGTTCCAGGTGCATAAAGTCAACAAGGCCCGTGAAGAATGTGAGGAAGTTTAGCCTAAGACCAAACTGAGTCACCTAGAAATAAACAGAACAAGTTATAAAAAACATTTCTCTGAAGGAACCAGGAGTATGAGAGACACTGTTCTTAGCAAACACTGGATGCCACATTATCCACAATAACTGTATTTCTCTCCCCATCTAACCTTTTATCAATCTTTCTTCCTATAAAATTAACTAGCAGAATAACTCCAAGCACTGGCTATTTCTTTATTCAGCAAGCTCACCTCCCTTCCAGCCAATAGCAGGCATCAACCCTCCATGCTCTGGGATTTCTCAAGGGAGTGCAAGGATCTTCACACAAGTATGCTTGGGAACTGCCAGACTCACAACTTGGATAAACTGTGGCGAAACAGCTTATCACTTGGAATTATGGAGGGAAATTTCACAGGACAAGCTATAAGAGTTAATGGTAGGGGTTAGGGCAGGGCACAGCAGGACCCTGTCTGAAAGTTAAAAAAAAAAAAAAAAAAAAAGTGGAGGGAGGGAGGGCTGAAGCTGGGTGGTAGACCACTTGCTTAGCCCTGGGTTACATCCCCAGTACCACTGAATAAACAAATACATGCATGCATAAAATGATAAGGGTTAGGAGGAATGACAGGTTTTTAAAATTTTTTTTTTCTAATTGTAGATATACGGCATGTCTTTATTTTATTTGCTTATTTTTTTATATGCGGTGCTAAGGATCAAACTCAGTGCCTCACACATGCTAGGCAAGCACTCTGCCACTGAACCACAGTCACACCCTGAGACAGTTCTTTATTATAAGCCTTTTATTACCATTTGACCTTTTAAATCAGCACTGTTCAACAGAAATATAATGCAAGCCACATGTGTAACTTTAGGTTCCTAGTGGTCACTCCCCCCGACCCCAGATCAATCCCCAGGTCCCCCATTACCGGGGATTGAACTCAGGGGCTCATACATGCTGGGCAAGTACTCTACCACTGAGCTACATCTCCAGCCCCTTTTACTTTATTCTGATACAAAGGTCTCTCTCTAAGTCACTCAGGCTGACCTTGAACTTGTAATCCTCCTGCCTTGGCCTCCCATGTAGCTGAGATCCTGAGTACCTGGGATTACAGACCTGCAGCGCTCAGTTCCTGGCAGTCACATTTTAAAAAACACAAAGAATGTGGGCACAGTGGCGCACACCTATAATCCCAGCAGCTTGGGAGGATAAAGCAGTAGTAATGCAAATTCAAAACCACCCTCAGCAACTTAGTGAGGTCCTAAAAAACTCAGTGAAACCCTATCTCTAAATAAAATATAAAAAAGGGGATGGCGGGTGCTGGGTTGTAGCTCAGCAGTAGAGCACCACAAAAAAATAAATAAATTATTATTGTGTCCAACTACAACTTAAATATATATTTTAAAAAGGGGGTGCTGGGGATGTGTCTCAGTGGTTAAGTACCCCTAGGTTCAATCACCAGTGCCAAAAAAAAAAAGAAACACATAAAATTTATTTTAATAATAGCTTACTTAACCAACTATGTCCAGAATAGCAGTATTTGAACATATTGCACTAGACACATTTCAAGTGCTGAATGGCCACATGTGGGGGATAGCCTGACAGCACAGTTTAGATGGTATGCAAGTTCTTATTATAACAAAAATTTGGAAAAGAGTAACAATGAACGGCTTACCTTCTGTACCTGGGCTTTGACCACCAGTCCTGGTAGCAAGTTATTAAGGGTCCAATTTTGTTCCTCAGTAGCAATGGCAGTAGAAACTTCTGAATGCCCTATAGACAGACTAACAACTCCTCCATTGCTTTTCACCTCTTCAATTACACAGTTCAAGTACTGACCTACCTTCAGTTTAGCACCTGGAAACACATTCCCAATACCCAAAAGAATGAGAAGGACTTTAACACAGGCCCAAGCAACACTTAAAAAGATCTATGGTCTACATGCCCAATTAGCATCTCATATTCCCCATATTCCCAATCACTAAGGGACCAACTACAAAAGGGAATCTGAAATTCAACTACCTCACAAAATATGAAAATCTCAACAAGCCAGGGGAGTGCTGGTTTAGAGGCCCTGGGGCCCCAAATTCAGTGAAATCATCTAGGCGAAGCAAACTGAAAATGGTCCTACCATTCCCTGGCCCTTTGTACATCTTCCCTTTCCCATCAGTTAGGATTAACCACCAATTTTCCCAAAGCCAAATAGCCTTCAGGGTCACCATTCTGTCATGCTAACTGCAAAGTGGCATTTAAATATAATCCCCACATGCATGTACCACCTCACCACCATGCAGTGGCCTCTCTCACCTTTGTTCTTTTGCTGGATGTAGTCCTGAGCTTTTTGCAATGGCAGAAAAGCTCTGGTTCCACCAACACCAATGTCCACTAGGTAGCCATGGTCTTCCAGGCTAGATACAGTGCCTGTCAGCAGCTGGGGGAAAAGAAAGCATGCCCCAAAGTTCCAAGTCAAAGACAACAGGACACATGATAAACATCCACTTCCAAACACAAATGTTTCCACTTTTAATCTTGAACGCTATGCAATAACCACAATCCCCACTTTTAAACTTTAAGCCACAATCCCACTAGAGGACAAAAGGCATCAACTTTCTCCCAAGGTCTGAAGGATCTTCCAGTTTCTACCATTGCAGCCATCAACATATCTTCTCTAAGCACCTTCAAGACATCAAAAAAAATCCTTTAACCTCCTTTACATTTCGTGGGAAGTAGCATGGCTCTGATGTTAGCCACCTGGTCTTTTGATAAGTCACTTAAACCTTTGAGACCATGTTCTCAAATGTAGAAAGGAAAGAATGTCTATTTGCCTCATAGGTTGACTGTGAGAAAGTGCTTGAAACAATACCTGTCATTGGAAGGCTCTCAAAACTTGGCAATTTCCTGCAACTTGGCTTATTTTTATTCCCTTTTTAACCAACTACATCCTTCCAAACTTTCCAGGCTTTTCTCAAATCTCACTTTTAACCAAATGTTGCAAAATTACATTCATATTCTGTCCCTTAATTGCCAGAGTACTTATTTATAAGGTTGTAAGTTATTCTTTTGTACCTATTGGACTTGAAGGATCCAAGCCTGGACTAAATTCTTCTTAATTTCCACAGGGCTAGATATAAAGTGACAGGGTATCCACTAACAGCTGGCAGATTTATGGCCCCATCTACCCTGCCACCTGCTCTCAGCTACCCTCAAGCATTCCACACAAATGCCAAAAGGCCTCTAAAAAAGGCTTAATCTGAGAAGAAGTCCTGGGAAGTCATTATGAGGAACTCCTCACCATCAGCCAGCCCCCCACTAAGGTTCCCTGGAGGCATTTGTGTGCTGGTGAGCCAAACCTGAACTTGCTTGCCCTTTCTTCCTTCCAAGACAATGAAATTAGGCTCAATTCTTCAATGTTCATTAAGCACACAAAGCGCTCAGGAGACCTCCCCTCCAGGAGAAGATCCATCTGTGTGTAGCCATTAAGCCCAAAGTAAAAGGAGGTGGGGGGAGGGAAAAGGCATGCTGCCTGCTCCTCTTCCCTGACCCTGGATACATACCATGCCAGGCTTCAGGGCCTCAGCACTCAGCACTCTGTTGACATTTTTGGGGTTCAGTGATAGCTTGACACTTTTTTTGCCCCTCTCTGTGATTCTCAGACTGCTTACCACACATCTCACCAGCATTCCAGGTGAGAAAAGTTCAGGCAAGCGTAGCAGGTCCTGCATAATACCAATGAGAAAGAACTGATACATCCCTCTCCTCTGAACAAAGAATCCACTGCCTTGGCTCAGTGGCTTCTTATCCTCAAACCCACAGAAATAAAAAAGTGAATAAAAAGTAACCGTTCAGCACAAAGGAAGATGGTTCTGAGGCCAAGTCATAATCTTGAATCTTGAATTTCAGCATAAAGTCTCCAAATAATAAGCAGTTGTCAAGGACTCCTCAGAAGAGCTACCTATATTTATTATCTCCACTTCATCTACTACTCACTCTTCAGCTCAAAGCAAACTGCTTTCCACCCCTCACTCCATTTTTTTCTCCCAAGAAAAATCACCAGTAACCTCCATGTCTCTAAACCTAAGACTTGTCCCAGCCACCTGTCTGCCTCACTACCAATGTGAAATATATCATCAATGGCTTTACCTTCTCACAAGTTGGTAAATCTTGGACCCAAGCTGCCATCAATCTCAGAGCCTGGACTACTACAATGTCCTCCCAATTTGTAAGAATCTCCTTATGCCTTTTCAATCTATTTCCTAAGTTGTCCATGTGTCACCCATTCCAGTGAGGACAATTCAAGGACTTTCTGTTGATTATAGAATTTAAAATCAATCCTTAATATGGTCTACAAAGCCATGTATAATCTGGCTTCCACTCAGCCCTCTGGCCCCATCTCACGCCACACTTTCCTTTGCTGTCTTTACTCTAGCCATACCAGCCTTTTCTATTACACAGCATCCATCTTCTACCTGAACTCCTTTCCTTCTGAGCCAGGAAGCCCTCATCCTTCAGATCTCAGCTCAAGCATCCTTTCCTCATAGAGATCTTCCAGGCTCCTTGGACTAAGTAAAACCCTTTATTGTTTTGTTTTGTTTTTTAAAGCACACTTTATTATAAACTCTCATTGCACCTTTACCTTTCCTTCTTAGCATTTAGCAAAGTGGTAATCTTACTTTTATTTGAATACCACCTACTTCCAGCAACAGGTTTCACAGAGATTTCCCTTACCTTCAGAGGGTCTTCTTGTGCCACCTGTTCATTCAGCATTTTGGTATAGTCATCAGAGATTTCAGTTACTTGCACAAATCCCTGGAGGCCATTGGGGAGACTTATCACCAGTTCCAGCTCATTTACCTCTTTCACACAACCTAAAATCCGCATTCCCTCACAAAGGGACTAGAAGAGAAAAAAGGAAATGTGTACAGTAAGGAAGAGAACAATGATAGGAAGGTTAGAAGACCTGGTTTCTAGTATCAATTGCAACAGTTAAAAGCTACAGGAATTTTGTAAATTAAAAAAAAAAAAAAAAACACCTAAGTGTGAATATACACACATATTTATCAGATATCTGAGCACTGTAAAAGGTCTACAGGCAACAGTATTAACAGTACGGAGTCACCAGAAGACATTTTTTCTTTTTTATCATATCCCAAGCAACCCAAATTCAAATGTCTGGCAGACAACACAGTGATGGATGCAGGCCAGCGGAGACAAAAGTAGTGTGGTGTGCACATGTTGGCTCTGAAGAGTGCAACCACTATGCAGCTCCTTTGTGACCATAAACATGAAGGAACATGGACACTTTAAGTTGTAATGAGGTGGAATCACATTTTCATGTAAAATCTATAGTTTCTACTGCTGGCACTAAGTTAAACAATTTTTTTTTAAAAGTAAACAAGACAAACAAGATATGCCTACAGGCTGAATCGTTCCCCTCAAATCATTTTTTTTAATTAATATGTATCAGGAGTTAATAATGTAAGATTTTAAGAACATAAAGTGCATTATATCTGAGGTAGCTTCACTTTTATACAATGAATAGGTAGCCAGGCATAGTGGCACACACCCATAATCCCAGTGGCTCAGGAGGCTGAGGCAGGAGGATAGTAAGTTCAAAGCCAGCCTCAGCAACTTAGCAAAGCCCTTAGCAACCAAGACCATGTCTCAAAATAAAAAAGAAAAAGGGTTGGTGATTTGGTTAAGTGCTCTAGATTCAATCCTGAATGCCAAAAAATAAAAATAAATGAAATGAATGGGTAGAATGATTGCTAAATTTACTGTCAGCTCAAACCTTTGAATCTATTAAAAGTCCATGAAAACACAAGCAAGATAACAGCACCTTTTAAAAAAGGAAGACATTAGGCATTGGTTTAGCAATCAAATACTCAACATCTGTAAAAATCTTACATACATAGATGAAATCTATATATAAAAGGCAAAAATGAAAGAAAAGCAGGAAAGAACACACAAACTTAATCAAGATAGTATATCAAAAAGAAAACCAAGCCAGGCAAGGTGGCACACATCTGTAATCCTAGTGGCTCAGGAGGCTGAGACAGGAGGATGGCAAGTTCAAAGCCAGCCTTAACAAAAGCAAGGCACTAAGAAACTCAGTCTCTAAATAAAATACAAAATAGGGCTGGGGATGTGGCTCAGTGGTTGAATAACCCTGAGTTCAATCCCTGGTACAAAAAAAGAAAAAAAAAAAAAAAAAAAACATTAACAAACCTCAACACTAAGAATTTCAAATTTCTCTTTGATAGACTTGCTGTTTTCTTTTTTTTCAATTTTTAACTTTTTTGTTTTCGCTGGTCCTTTCTGGCTCTTTTTCCTTTTGGTGGATTCTTCTTCAGTGGAAATCTATAGGGGAAAAAAAGACCCACAAAGATCTAAAAGAAAGAGAAGCAGCAATCCGGTCTTTACCTCACATTTTAGGTTATGTCACCTTGTTTTATTACTCTGCTACTCTCCCTCTCCACTCCCAACTGTTCCTTTGATTCCTGCTATAATCCCAACTCTCCCACCATTCACCCATCACTGCCAAAGTTTGAGAAGCCGCCTTCATGTTCCTAAGTCTTTTCTTTCCTGTATTCTTCTTTCCTTGATTGGAAATGAACACTGAGGTTCCCAGCTTAAGAAGAAATATGCAACACTGCATGAAAACAGAATCTGTGGTCAAGAGACCCAAGCTGAACTCCCAAACTCTTCCATGATAAGCTATGCAGTCTTAGTAAATACATAATCTTCCTAAGCCTCAGTTCCTCATAACAGAATGACAATTTCTACATTATAATATAGTTGGAAAGATTACATAAAATAGATCTAAGGCCATACACTCAAATGTTAGTTTCCTCTAGCTTATGAAATACAGTCTACTTGAGGTGAGACTGACTATAAATTCTAATGCATGGAGCTGGGACTGGGGCTCAATGGTAGGGCACTTGCCTAGCATGTGTGAGGCACTAGGTTCAATTCTCAGCACCACATATAAATAATTAAAATAAAAGCTCTATCAGTAACTGAAAAATAAAATATTTTTTTAAAATTCTAATGCAAATTCTGACCACTGTATGTGGCAAAGATCCCATTTAAAAACATAATAATAAACATGCTTTTTTTTTTCCCCTCTCTTTAACCAACATGGCACAGAATTCCCAAGGACAAGGTACAACATTACTTCAAACTCAATTATTAAATGTCATGCTTCAAAAATACAGCTTTGTGATGGTAGAGCCTCGCCAATGAGTTCAATTACAGAAGTGAACTTCAACGAAAAACAAATCTGAAAAATAACAAGTCTCAAATATGGCTCATTCTCCACAAAAATGTTAGAAAGTTTCAAGTGAGTCTCACCACAGCAGCATATAACCTACATCAAATAAGTTGTCTTGTTCAGCTGACTCCTGGAAAGATTTCTCTAATTTGTGGGTCTTTCTTGTACCCCCTCGAGGGAAGCTTTCTTCTACAGTTGCCATATTTGGGTCTCCTAAAAACAATGCAAAGAACAATGGTGAGAAGTAGCATTAATGGCAGGTTTCATAAAGGCTGTGATCAATGAGTAAGAGAACTTCCTACCAATGTGCAAGACAAGATTTTCCCTCCCATATTTTTTATTGTGCATTATAGTTGTACATAACGGTAGGGTTTGTTGCTATATAATCACACATGTACACAATATAATTTGGCCAATAGCACTCCCCAGCACTTCCCACTCCCCACTCCCTGGTCCCTTTCCTCTGTTCTACTGCTCTCCCTTTGATTTTCGTGAGATTCCCCAGCCTTTTTCTTTTTCCTCTCTAGCTTCTACATAGGACAGACAACATATGACCCTTGAATTTCTGAGTTTGGCATATTTTGTTTAACATAATGGTCTCTAGTTCTATCCATTTGCCTACAAATGACATAATCTCATCTTTTTTTATGGCTGAATGAAACTCCATTGTGGATACATACCACATTTTCTTTATCCATTCCTCTATGAACACCTAGGTTGGTTCCATACTTTGGCTATTGTGAAGTGTGCCACTATAAATATAGGTATGCATGTATTGCTAATAGTGTAACTTTAATTCTTTAGAATAAATACCAAAGAGTAGTAAAGGGCCAGATGAAGATAAGATTTAAGACTATGAGATAGATGGTTGAGATATCAGGCCTCTGTTAATCCATATTTTATCTTTCCAAATATCTCTGCTTCAAAACCACAAAATCACTCACGTTCCTTCATGAAAAAGACTTAGATTTAATGTAGCAAATACATTAAGCAGCTACAATTATATCAGAGATACAGAAATAAAAGATAAAATAAGCTGGGTTCAGTGGTGCACCCCTGTAATGCCAGCAATTCAAGAGGTTGAGGCAGGAGGATCTCAAGTTCAATGACAGCATCATCAAGTTCTAGGAAAACCTGGGCAATGTACTGAGACCCTCTTTCAAGATAAAAGGCTGGACAAATGTTTTTTTCTGATAAGTGGATGCTAATCCATTAAGGGGTGGGGGGCATGGGATGAGTGGAGGAACTTTGCAATGGCCAAAGGGGAGGGATGGGTGGGAAGAAGGCATGGGGATAAGTGAGATGGTGGAATGAGACAGACATCATTACCCTAGGTACATGTATGATTGCACGAATGGTGTGACCCTTCTTTTTGTACAACCAGAAAAGTGAAAAATTGTGCCCCATTTGTGTACAATGAATCAAAGAGCATTCTGCTGTCATGTATAACTGATTAGAACAAATAAACTTAAAAAAAAAATAAAGGGCTGGTGAAATAGCTCATTAGTAAAGCACACCTGTGTTCAACGGAAAAAAAGAAAACAAAACAATTACACAAGTAATTTACAATATAAATCAGTTGGGTGCAGTGGCACATGCATGTAATCCCAGCAGCTCAGAAGGCTGAGGCAGAAGGATCACAAATACAAAGCCAGCCTCAGCAACTTAGTGCAGCTCTAAGCAATTTAGCGAAACCCTGTGTCAAAAAATTAAAAGGCGGGGCTGGGCTTGTGGCTTAGAGGTAAAGTACTTGCCTAGCATGCGTGAGGCAATGGGTTCGATCCTCAGCACCACATAAAAATAAAATATTGTGTCCTCAAGTCCCAATTCCATAAACAAACAAACAAACAAATAAATAAATAAATAAAAGGGGGGGTCTGGAGTTGTATGAGACACTAGGTATGATCCTCGGCACCACATAAAAATAAATAAAAACATTGTGTCCTTATACAACTAAAAAGTTTTTTTAAATAAAAATTAAATAAATAAATAAAAAGAGCTAGGAATGTGACTTAGTGGACTGAAGCACCCTGGTTCAATGCCTGCTAAAAATCAGATTATAAACCATAAACAAAGAGCTTGGAAGTGGTGCCTTGGTAAAGAAAGCAAGCTTCATAAGGAAGATGCTTCTGAGCTTAATGTTAAAAGATAAATAGGAGGGCTGGGGCTGTAGCTCAGTGGTAGAGCACTTGCCTCCTAGGTGTGTGGCCCTAAGTTCACCTCATAAAAGTAAATAAAGATTAAAAAAAAAGATAAATAGGAATTTGATGGGTAGGAAAGTAATGTATGAAAAAGGAAAAGTGGGTGACCTTGGGAGATTCAATAAACACTAATAATTTGCCTATCAATTTTCAATGGCTTGCTATTGCCTTTGAACAGTTGTTCAATTAGATCATAGGGAAAATTAATGCATAATAATTAGAGTTAAATTCTAAAAGGTTGGGATTTGGAGAAAAGATCTGAATTAGAAATTGGCAGTTTATGTTTACTTTGGCAAGTAAGATTCTTATGTGGGGAAGCGAGAGAGCAGTAATAAAGAATATAGACTGGACTGGCAACGAGGGGACTTGCAGAAAGGAAATCGTGTAGGATTTAAATGCAATAGCCAAGAAACCATGAAAACCAGAAGTAGGTACAAGTGAGAACAGAAAATAGGAGGTATTGGTTCTGTGAGATACTTGGAAATAAGAATCTAGAAGGGCTTGAGACTTAATAGAGGTAACGACCGGGAAAGACCTTAGGGTTTGGAATCAAAGTATAAGTGAGGGATTCATAGAAACAGGAAAGTGCAAGGGATTTAGTTCGCTGGGAACTCAACCCTCAATCTTATTTCAGACAAAAGGAAACCGAGGCTCCAACAACTAAGGCCATCCAGGAGAAGAGAAGGAACTTAAGCTATTTCCCGAGGATAGCTTGGGGTTACAGGAACCGCTAGAGCAGAACTGGGCTCAAGTGTACGAACCACTCATTTCAACAGGTGGGTGCATGACAAGGACCCGATGTACCTAGCCCCGAAGCGGATCTGAAAGCCATGAAGTTTCCTCCCTTCTCGCTCCCGACCTCACTCACCAGCTCCGGGCGCCTCTCTACCCCGGAGTAGGTCCAGACGTACTCACACACGCGGAGACCAAACCTACAAGCGCGTGAAGCTCTTCCGGAAGTGTGGGCGGGCCCAACACCCTATTTCCGTTCCTATGTTGCTGCCTGCAGGCCTGGGAATAGACAGGAAGCGGAAGGGCGGGACTTGGAGCCCTCGCCAATCGATGCAGAAGGCTGAATCGCTGTGGCCCGTTAAAATCGAACGGAGGAGGTGGCTTCTTCCGGCTGGGTCCAGGAGATAGCTGTGTAAGTTGAAGGACGTCGCCTGTCGAATTTGTGGCTTTAACAAGGTAAGTCAGGAGGGCTCCCCGGCTCGGACCTAGTACCTCGGCTTTGTGGAGCTGAGCTAGACTGACCGTTTCTGATTCGGGAACTCCACCAGGTCTTCTCTTTGGGAGAACTGTGGGGAATGGAAAAGGGTCTAGAGAAAATGAGGATCGAGGCCTAAAGGCTCCTGCAGCAGCTAGGAAACCTCAGAGAGCAGCGGTTAGGCTCAGCCGCTTTCCGAAGACTCTTAAATTGCTTTTTCTAGAGGGAAAAGATGAGACCCGTCGCAGAAGTCTCCCAAGGTCACCCACGGATAAAAATTGAATGAGGACTCTGACCCCATCTCTCTTTTCGCCTGTATGGCTGTGGATGTTTGTTGACACTAAGTTTTGATTAAGAAACTGGCAACCAAGCCTCCTTTAGTTGTGCGGCAACCTTTGTCAGAGCGAGAGCTAATGTGGCCTGGCCCTTGCTTTTTTCTCCAGGCCTGCGCACGATAAGCAAGTTAGATTTCAGTGTGTGTAAGAACAGCGAAAGGCCTTCCTGAGAGGAGAGCTGTAGCTCTCTCTTGTGTTTGGTTTTACCCCTAAGTGATGAACTCATCACTCCAGGTGGATATCCAATCAGACAGCAGAATAGCAATATCGAAGAACAGAGAAAAAGCAAGGGCAACTGGTCATTTTAGGCTTTTAATGAAATGACCATTTTATAGGCAGAGACAGGCTTGAAAGGATTGGTTATATTTAATACTGGTTAGTGGCTTAATTAGAAATAAATGAGGAGATTCATCTACTTAGACCTTCCTATAAGCAGCGTTTAACATTAAATCTCAAGTTCACAAGGAGTGTTAGTTGATTTTCTCCTTCATTTACATAGCTTTCTAAACTTAGGTGTGACAAAGACAAAAGCAAGTTTCAGTTCAATTATTCCATAAAGGGTACTCCAACATGAGGGTTCCTGATCTTTGCCCTAAAATAACTTGCCCTTTATTGAAAGGTGCAGACCTAGATGTTTTGAGGCTTACATCCATTGTTTATCACACCAGCAACATTTCCACTGCCCATCTGTCTCAACCTTTTCTGAGTTGACCTCCTTTAAGACACTCTAAATTTCAGTTCCTATACCATGCCCTTTCCTAGGATCAAAGTTGTTTTGAGAAACATCGAACATCAGCCTTCTATGTTGTGTAAATTAGAGTGAAATTTAAAGCATCATAATATTGTTTCAGTTGGACACCACTCCCTCCTAAAAAGTTTTGTTAGACACGAGGTAATAGGAGTTATCAGTTAATGAGTTGACGAAGTTAAGGCATGTTTTCTGTAGGGTTTCTCAAGAACCGACATCAGACTAGACCTGGTGGCGCCTGCCTGTAATCCCAGCTGTGTGGTAGGCTAGGGAAGGAGAATTGTAAGTTCAAAGCCAGCGTCCACAATTTAGTGAGGCCCTAAGCAACTCAGTGAGACCCTGTCTCTAAAATATAAAAAAGGACTGGGGATGCGGCTCAGTGATTAAGCACCCCCTGGGTTCAATCCCTGGTACCAAAAATAAGACATCATCCCATAATTTTTTAAAAAGTATCATGGAATGAATGAAAAATTATCCTATAATAGGTTTAGTAAATTGAAACAGTTGATATGAAAATACATCATAAAGGGTTTTTTGTTTGTTTGGTACTGAGAATTGAACCCAAGAATGCTCATCACTGAGCTACATCCCAGTCCCCCCACACACACTTTTTAAAAAAATATTTTTAGTTGCTAATGGATTTTTTACTTTATTTATTTATATGTGGTGCTGAGGATCAAACCCAGGCTTCACACATGCCAGGCAAGTGCTCTTCCACTGAACTACAACCCAAGTCGCCCAGTCCCCTTTTTATTTTGAGATGGGGTCTTGCTAAGTTGCTGAGGCTGGCCTTGAACTTGCAGTTTACCTGCTTCAGCCTCCTAGGTAACTGACATAAAGCTTTCTTTTAATGGAGTCTTTCCTAATGGGGTTAAACTGGTCAAGGCCTGTGAAGGAATCTAAAAAAGTTTGGATTTTCTTCATTGATCCAAGAACCTTTCTAAATCAGTTTTCAAATTAAGGTCTCAAATTTTCATTGCCAATTCTTTGCAAGTGAATGCTCCTGCAGGCCTTTGAATGGTCAACAAAGACATGCCAGTTTCCATAGCAACAACTCCCTCTTCCATTTCAAGACTTAACTGAGTCATTGCCACTGCTTACCAATCTCCACCAGAGATCACTGTTGCCAGTGAACTCACAGTGTGCCAAGTTGTGGTAGATAGGTGGTCACACATATGAATTTCCAACTGATATTCTGATATTTATGGTGACCTTTTGAACATAGCTTTTTTTTTTTTTTTTTGGCAGGGGCGGGGGGTACTGGAGATTGAACCCAGGGGTATTCAACCACTGAGTCATATCTCCAGCCCTTTTTATTTTGAGACAGGGTCTCCTAAATTGTTTAGGGCCTTGTTAAGTTGCTGAGACTGGTTTTGAACTTGCAATCCTCCTACCACAGCCTCCCGAATCACTGGGATTATGGATGTGTGCCACCAGGCCCACCTAAATATGTCTTGGTGGCATATTTTTGGGGGGGGGTATATATAATTACATTTGATTTTCTGTTTCCATTACTTCAGTGTTCATTAGAATTATCAGTGGCCTTGTTAAAACAGATTGTTAGGCCCTAGAGTTTCTAATTCAATAGGTCTATGGTGGAATCTGGGAATTGGCATTTCTAACAAGTTTCCAGTCATGCTGATTCTTCTTAGTGGTCTAGACTACACTTTGAGAACCATTGATATGCTCCCAAGATACAGAAATTGGATTTTTTTTTTTAACATTACCTGGGGACCTCTTTCCACATCGATACACAAAGTTCTATTCACATTATTATTTCCTCCAACAGAATCCTGATGAACTTTTCAGTTTTTCCATTCATAACGGGTATTTTGTTTGTTTGTTTGTTTTTGGTACCAGGGATGAACTCAGGGACACTTGACCACTGAGCCACATCCCCAGCCCTATTTTGTATTTTATTTAGAGACAGGGTCTCACTGAGTTGCTTATGCCCTACTTTTGCTGAAGCTGGCTTTGAACTCATGATCCTCCTTCCTCAGCTTCCCAAGCTGTTGGGATTACTGGCATGTGCCCCCACGCCTGGCCACAGTATTTTTTTTTTTTTAATTGGGTCTTGCTATGTTTCCCAAATGGCCTCAAACTCAGATCCTCCTGTTTCAGCCTCCTGGCATGGTGACACACATCTGTCATACCAACTACTCAGGAAGCTGAAACAGGAATAATATTTCTGTAAAAAGAAATTCCTAGAGGAAAAATGAACTAGCTAAATGGAAGAGTATACAAATAATTGATACTACAAGTTGTGCTTTAGGAAAGTTGTACCAGTTTACACTCCAAGCAAGCTTATAATTTTTTTTTTTTTGCAAACTTCTATTTTATGTCTAGCAGTTTTCCTTTTTTTTTTTTTTTTTTTTTTTTTTTTTTTGTGCTGGGGATTGAACTTGGGGTCTTGTGCATGCGAGGCAAGCATTCTACCAACTGAGCTATATATCCCCAGCCCTATATTTTTCCTTTCCTAAGATAATTAAAATGTTTGCCCAGGTTTTTTTCCTGGACTTTTTGGTTTCACTGTTCATTTCAACATCCTTTATCTATTTTGGAATAAGAAGTTAAGAATTTCAGCTTTCCCACCATCTTCAGTGGCTAGTATCAACTCCTTTTAGTAGATGATACCTTGTCTACCCTCCCTTGGAAGTCCTAAGTGACTTATAATAGGGAGCTGAGAATTAAGCTAATTAGTATTCACCTCTCTGAGAAAATTTGAAAGTATCATAGGCTCCAACTTTCAACTAATCTTAAAATTGGTTAATTCAATATACAGTATACTAATGTGACTAAAACCTGGAATTAAAAATGTTAAGCTATACTGGTTCAGGGTGAACTTAGTGACTACTGTGTTCTTTTTCTATGCTGGATGATGTGACATATTCTGGGGTGTTTATGAAATTATAATCAAGGGGCTGGTGTTGTAGCTCAGTAAGAGAGCTCTTGCCTAGCACATGTTATGCACTGGGTTAAATCGTCAGCACCACATATAAATTAAATAAAGGTATTGTGTCCATCTACAACTAAACTTTTTTTTTTTTTTTAAAGAAAGCAATCAAGATGAAGTCCTGCTTCCAAAAGCTCCTCTTAACTGGCAAGGCTTTTGTCACCATTTTTGCTACTCCTGTGTTGGATGAAACATAGATGAAATTTTACCACAATAGTTATTTGCACTGACTTTAGAGTTTTTTAACTAAGAAAAAAATCCTATTTTATTTTAAATTTCTTCAAAACCAATTTATTGTTGCTTTCTTTTTTTTTAAGATTGAAATAATGGCAGGTCCAGAAAATGATGCCCAATTCCAGTTCACTGGTATTAAAAAATATTTCAACTCTTATACTCTCACTGGTAGAATGAATGTAAGTATTAATGATATCTTTAAGGAGTTGTATTTTTCAATAATATGGATATAACAGTAACTTTTATTTATATTTTTCTTTCTTTTTCAGTGTGTACTGGCTACATATGGAGGCATTGCTTTGGCTGTCTTATACTTCAAGCTAAGATCTAAAAAAACTCCAGCTGTGAAAGCAACATAAATGGTAAGTTGACATTTCCAAGTCCATAACTAAGACACTTTGATGTTAGGGGCTTCCCTCCCCAACTATAAAAGTAAACTATTGTCATTTTTTGCAAATATTATTGCATGTAAGCAAGCAAGCAAAAAATTGCCCATCTTATTTATCTATTTTTGTTCTTTTTAACGTTTTAAAAAATGTATTTTATTTCATTTCCAGTAGTTTCAGGCATGTCTTTAATTTTATAACTATTTTCTTATGATTTGAATGCACATGTTCATTGACATAGGAACTATACTTCACAGAAAAAAATCTAGAATTTTTTGAAGATAAATATTACAATGAATGTTTTTGAGCATGAAGTATAGTCTATATCTATGAATGTTTCCTTAGGCTGAAGTGCTTTCTCAAAGATTATGGGGTACCAACTTTGTAAGGGTATGTCTTGTCTATCCAATGTGGAATCTTGTTTCTAATTTTTGCAAATTTGATGAGTAAAATAAACTTGTGTCCCTTTTTTACTATTTGTATTTTTCTTAAAATTGTTTTTGTCCTTATTTGTTAGACAACTTGCGTATGCTCTTTACATAATACTTTTTTTGGCAGTGCTAGGAATTAAACCCAAGGCCTTGTACAGCCTGGGCAAGCACTCTTGCCACTTAAGCTGCTCCCCTAACCTTAAGTGACCTTTTGTATACAGTTACGAATGTTCTTTTCAGTAGTTTCTTTGCTAGTTTCAGTTTTCAAATAATGAATTGTCTTTTCCCTGAACCCCCATAAAGTTTATTTTCTTATATTTTCTCCTCAGACTCCATTTGCCCATTCTTCCTTTATGTGTATGGTGCTGGGAATTGAACCCAGGGTCTCGTGCATGCAAGGCACATACTGTACCAACTGAGCTATATCCCCAGACTCTCACTTGCCCATTCTTAAATGAGTAACTATCTGTGGCTTTAGTGGCAGGTAATATTCAGGAATCCCCAAATCCACATCTTTATCTAATATAGCTCTCCTTCAGAGATTTTCTTCTGTGAAGTTTTTCCAGTCAAAATTGTTGACCTTAGGGATTGCATATTCCAGAATGATCCATGACTACTTCTTTACAAAGAGGTAGTATTTTGCCCAATTTTCTATGCAAGTTAACTCCTAATTTGGGGAAAGTAGTAGTAGCCTCATAAAAAAAAAAAATGTAAAATTATGCCTCAGATTTTAAATAACAGATGGACATCTCCTTTCTGCTACTTAAAATGTTACTTTATATACTTGACTGTTGGAGTAGTTTGCCTTGAAGATCATACTAAATTTGTTGGCAGTTCTTTAAAGGTGGAGTATTAGGTTAAAATGCATCAATCCGAGCAACACCTTGTTTAGGCCTTACCTGTTTGAGAATCTGATGAGTGCTGTTTGTGGCTCAGTGGTAGAGCACTTGCCTAGCATGTGTGAGGCACTGGATTTGATTCTCAGCACTACACAATAAGTAAAGGTATTGTGTGTGTCTACAATTAAAAAAAAAAAATTAAAAGAATCTGATGAATTTACATTCAGTTTCTGGGGATTTAAATAGTCCTATTTTGTAATTACTTAAAAGTAGTATTGAAACACATTTATGTCAAAATTGTCTTTGCTTTGTTTATAGGATTCTAAAATGTGTGACCTCATCTGTTAAGTTCCCATCCCTGGAGAAGCTAATGTCAACTCATCATGTAATATTCAATTTGTACAATAAATTATGAACCTGGAAAAGCTGGTTGTCTTTATTTACAAGATATCAAAAATATAAAAACTGTACAAAATGCAACAAAGGCAAAAACTGGCAGTGACTTGGTCTAAATCTTTTAGTTTTCCAAAGCAAGGCTCAGTACTGGAGGTAAGCAACTGAAATGTCTGTCTGACTTCAAGTGTACTAGGTTGTATATGTAGCCATTTTAGCTGAAGTAGAACATGATAGCTAAATCTCTTCACCTGTTTTTAAGAGTGTTTTGGTGCACTCAAAACTCAAAAGGTATAAATTGAGATGTTAGTGGGTGGTTGTACTTCATCTATATCTTAGGAAGGAATTATAGTTCACCCTACCCAGTTACATAAATTCCACTAACCATGGGCCAAGAAAAATGTTAGTGGGTCATTTAACATAGTACTTGAGTGCCATACAGTAACTTCATTTTTACAGCAGAAACATACATGCTCATAGAATTCTTCAGCTAAAATTCAAGACAGTATTATATTTCTTAATTTGAATGTTGAAGCAGGATGAATTTTTAAGATCAAATTTTTTCTAAACATAATAAATTAAAATAGCATTTGAACAGAAAATGCATAGTTTCCACACAATCCAAAGCACCATAAATGTCCCCTCCACGAACATAGTATCTCTCTTATTCAACTAACGGAAATTAGTTAAATGTGGTTGCTGTAGAAACGTGGAACTGTCCTGTTCAGATTTTCTAAGCAGCATACTTCCAGATCCATATAGACAAAAACATTCTTTGTAGCTTAAATATTAATCACTGAGGTATTTGCTTTTTAGTCTCCCTTTTTCAAACAGTAGCTTCCAGAAGGTCTTTAATACCGATGGTTTATTGCGGACTATAAGCTCCTGCAGCTAGAACCAAATTTCTTCGAGTAAAATGGAGGTGTACAACTGGTGTTGATTTGGTCATATATGTACCCAATAATAACTCCTGTGAATTCTCAGGTAAATTTATATGCCCAGTGGCTGTAGTAAAGTCATCAGTCTCTAAATCTTCAAATGCTTTGATGGCATCCCATAACCGAACTGTATTATCCATTGAACCTAAGGGGAAGTCAAAGGAAACCATTAGTTGCATCTGTCATATTTAGATTCTGACATTTTGCTGTATATATTTTATGTGTTTGCCAGAAAGCCATTACCTGATGCCAAAATTTCACCATCTCTACTAAACCTAAGTGAACAGACTGTGTCAGTGTGGCCTTTTAATTCTCCAACCATCAAACCATGTCCAATATCCCAAAGGAGTACTCTGCCATCCGTTGCTCCTGTAGCCAGGAATCTCCCATTGGGAGAAAATGTCAAGGAATGAATTGGTCCCTAGAAAAGAATTCCATGGAAAGTATCAAAGTAGAGTTAAATATATCTAAGGAAATAAGACAAAGTTAGAATTTCAGTTTAGTGGTATGAATGTTATCTTTAAAATGTATGAGTCACTGGTTAGTTTAAAAAATACATTTATCTGGAAAGTGCTGGAATAATGAAGTTTTATATAAAATACCTTGTGTCCAGTGAAGATCCTTACACAATTACCATTCAGGACATCCCAGAGCCGCACAGTTCTGTCTGCTGAGCCCGTAGCAACATAATTTGAATTTGGATGAAATCTGGTACAATTCACATCAGCAAGATGACCAGCAAATATCCTTAAAGGCTGATAATGGTCTGTAGCCCAGAGCCTTTTAAAAATTATGAAATATGAAAGATGATAATTAGGAGTTATAACTGTAAAATGCCAAAATAAATGGGTTCCCATTAAGCCAGCCAACTATATGGAAGAAGATGGAATGACTGAGACATTGTTTAGAAAAAGAATTGATCTGGTACAAATCTTTAGCTTTCATAATTCTTTTTTTTCCTTTTTTTCAGAGAGAGAGAGAGAATTTTAATATTTATTTTTTAGTTTTCGGCGGACACAACATCTTTGTGGTGCTGAGGATCGAACCCAGGCCGCACATATGCCAGGCGAGCGCACTACTGTTTGAGCCACATCCCCAGCCCCTCATAATTCTTTAATTTTATATACTTTCTGTACTTAATATTCTATATTGCCCCTTTCTCCTCTTCACTCCTAGTTTAGTCTAAACCATTAAAATATATTTTCCCCTAGTTTTGTGTACCATATAATTAGTTTCTAACCTGAGCTACCTCATCTGGAACTTTTAAAGAGACAATGAGAGGGAAACAAAGCTACTCAAAGTGGTAATGGAAGAAATAATCATCTAATGGGGGAGATTTTATAAGCTAACTTTAAAAAAAGCAGGACTCTTGGTATAGACATATTGATATGGTAACTCCTGTCCCAAATTCATTTTCAAATAATAGCTATAAATTCATATGTTCTCCAAAAGTTGTTTTTTCTTAAATAATGGAAAATTAGTTTGGATGAAGTTGGTAATGCTCAATAAGAAACCATATGTTCACTGAATAAACACAATCACAAGATTACCATGTTCTTACCGAGCTACTCGGTCGTGGCCCCCTGATACAAAATAATATCCATATGGAGAAAACTGTGTGTCCCATACTGGATAGTTGTGTCCTTTATATCCCACCAAGCAAGTAAACGTTTGAAGGCTCCACAATCTAACAGTTCCATCCTCTGAAGAGGAAAGCAGGTAGTTCCTGAGAGAAGAAAAATTGGTACATTCCCAGATTATATTCCCAAAATAACATTTGGTTACCTGCCCAGATTTTCCTTACATTTGAACATTAAATATAACTTATTAACATGTTACATCACTCTCAATTTATACATGGAATTCACAGATACAAAAGCTGAAAGTACTAAACTATTGTTAAAACCAAATGTTAGCCTTGACATTACTTACAGTGAACACCTACTGAATGAGATTATTTTAAAATAAAAGGATAAATGTCAGTTCTTTAGAAAAAAATAATGTTGAGTAATAAAATGTATAGTCAAATAAGCTTAATTGGGAAAGTTTAAGAAATGTGCTGCTGGCTTTGGGCTGGGGATGTGGCTCAAGCGGTAGCACGCTCGCCTGGCATGCGTGCAGCCCGGGTTCGATCCTCAGCACCACATACAAACAAAGATGTTGTGTCCGCCAAGAAGTAAAAAATAAATATTAAAAAAAAAAAAAAGAAATGTGCTGCCATGTAAAACTCAACAATTTTTGGCTCTAAAATGGAGATGCTATTTTCCTATCCTATATAAATTGTTTAAGAATTAAAGAGGGGATTGGAAGTGCAGCTCAGCAGTATAGCATGTGCTTTGCATGTATGTAAAGCCCTGGGTTTAATCTCCAGCACCCACCACTGCAAAAAAAAAAAAAAAAAAAAAGGCTTTTATGGGCAGTAGGCAGACTACAAACATGGTAATAATACTCTACAAGGATAAATACAAAACCTGACAGTTTTCACTAAAATCAGAATTAAATCTGAAATCAAATAAAAATGTATCATGATCTGTCTGGGGCTGGGGCTGTGGCTCAGCAGCAGCACACCTGCCTGGCATGTGCAAGGCACTAAGGTCGATTCTCAACACCACTTATAAATAAATAAAGGTCTATCAACAACTAAAAATAAATTTAAAAAAATATATATATAAATATATTATATATATATTATATATATATATAAATATATATATATAATATATTATCTGTCAAACAACAAAAACTCATTCAAAAAGTTTCATAGAGGAGGGACTGGGATATATAACTCAGTTGGTAGAGTGCTTGCCTCGCCTCACATGTACAGGCCCTGGGTTCAATCCCCTGCACCACGGGGGGAAAAAAAATTTCAAGAGGGAAATCTTAATAGATTGAAAGCTTTTATCTAGCTAAGTAAGATACAGATGGTCTTATGAATATAAAATACCCAACCCATTACTATACATTACAGATCATGAAAAAACAGGTAAATAACTACATACATACCTTGGAATCATATGGCTAAAGGGAAGACCTAAAATAGCAATAGCAATTATATATTTCCTTTTAGTATCTTCTTAATTTTTGACATGGTCTTACTAAGTTGCCGAGGCAAGTCTCACACACAATCCTCTTGCTTCAGCCTCCTGAGTTGTTAAGCTTACAAGTACACATCACATACAACAGTGCCTGGATTTCTTAGTACTTTTTTTTTTTTTTTCCAAATAATATGTTATATTTTATGCATGTTCCAGTATTGAATAACAAATCCCAAACATGATGTATAAATATAGTACACCAATAAAAATATGGAAAAACAAAGAAAAAAGGCAGTCTTTAGTACTTTTTTTTTAGTTGTAGATGGACATGATATTTATTTTATTTATTAATTATTTTTATGTGGTGTTGAGGATCAAACCCAGTGCCTCACACATGCCAGATGAGCTCTCTAACTCTGAACCACAACCCCAGCCCTCTTTATCTTCTGATTATACAAAAGATAAAGTTCCAGTTTATAGTTAGTATGCCATTAATGTCAGGAATTTATTTTTTATGTACCAACAGACACAAAGCAAGGACTCAAGCAATTCAACCCCTAATTAGGGTTATACAAAGCTAAAGCTGATTTTCGAAACCCAGTTAGCTCTGAACTGTGCATCTTTAAAAAAAAATTTTTTTTAGTTATTGATGGACATTTATTTCATTTATTTACTTATATGTGGTACTGAGAATCAAACCCAGTGCCTTACACATGCTAGGCAAGTGTTCTATCACCGAGCCACAACCCCAGCCCAGAACTGGGCGTCTTGAAGTCTATAAATTGAGGTATATATGAAGTTGCTATCTTGTACACCAGTTCCCCAAAATGAATTAGCAAATGGCAAGATTATAAAAGGTTATAAATGAGGTCTGGGGTTATGGCTCAGTGGTAGAGCACTCGCCCCACACATGCAAGGCCCTGGGTTCGATCCTTAGCACCACATATGAATGAATGAATAAATAAATAAATAAAGTTTTTTAAAAAAAGGTTATGAATGACAGGCAACCATGAGATTTTTCTAAGAAAATTTTCCAGGCATTTGTACTATGCTTCCAGATATTACCTCTGTAATATGGAGGTAATATAAAAATACCTTCCAGATATTTTTATATTACCTCTACATGGTATAGCAGTATTTAATTTTTATTGTTTGTATTTTACCTATCTGGACTGAAGCTGGCTCCATAGACAGGCCCACTGTGACCATATAAAATCTTCAACTCACTTGCAGTTTTCTCATCCATGATTCTTTCTAAGACATCGTCTGATTCTTTGTCTATGAGGTTAAGATCTAAAATGGTCCAGAAATATTTTTTAAAGTACATTAATCAAAACATTTTAAGACAATCACATTATAGTTCAGGAGAAGAACTAACATTTGAACAGTTCTTCCTATATACCAACCACTGTGCTAACATCTCTAAATTAGGTGATATCATCCCAGTGTGCAGAAGATGAAACTGAGGTTCAGAACAGTTGGTTTGCTAGAGTGCACACAGGTACTCAGTATTGGAACTAGATTGAAATTCAAGTTTTTCCATTATACCACAATGTTTTACAAAAATGAAAACTATGTAAATACACAATAATTTTAAATGTGTTACTATGGTTAGATAATTTAAGTTTAGCCAAAAAAAAAAAAAAACTTTAAAAATGGAATTCTGAACTTATTAGATCTTTTTTACCCAATTTTATGGCTGAAACAAAAAGTATTCTTCTATTATTTAAGATTTTAAATAGTAGAAGAATACTACCACCCCAGTCTCCTAATAGCTATTCTGATGCTTTTTCACTGCTGGAAATGTTAGCATCTTTACAGAAATTAAGTGAATTTCTGAAAAAATCAATATCTCCTATGTATATTCCATGGAATCAAGACTGGCGTAGACTAATGGAAAGCTCACACCCCAAAAAGTCATCTCAGTTACCTGATGCTTGTTTGACACTACGAAGCTTTTTGGGTGTCACAGACCAGACTCTAACTGTTGAATCTGCAAAACCTCCAGCAATCAGACTAGAATCATCAGTGACATCCACTGCGGTGAGGCCCTGCCGATAAAAAGAAGTTTTAGACTAAACACTATTCTTTTAAAGGAAAAAACATACAACCATATGTTAGAGATTTCATAATGATGGCTATTTTTCTCATATAAAAAGATCATCTGAGGGGCTGGGGATGTGGCTCAAGCGGTAGCGCGCTCGCCTGGCATGCGTGCGGCCTGGGTTTGATCCTCAGCACCACAAACAAAGATGTTGTGTCTGCCGAAAACTAAAAAATAAATATTAAAATTCTCTCTCTCTCTCTTTAAAACCCATGTCTGAAAGCTCTTATTTGAAAAACATGTTATTATTTACCCACTTTTTGCCCTCTATCTATGGAGAACATAACAGGAAGCATATGTTGTTTTTTGTAGTTTACTGAATATATCATCAGTAGCTTATTGTATCTATTAAGATACATAGGGTTTTTTGTTGTTATTTTGGTTTTGTTTGTACTGGAGGTTGAACCCAGGGGTCCTCTGTCACTAAGCTATATTCCCAGCCCTTTTTATTTTTTATTTATTTTTGAGAACAATATACAACTTATGGCATGGATTAATTAAGACACTTTTGGCTGCAGGTGACAAAAATCCATATCAAACTTTCATAAGGGGGGGGGGGTCTGGGCCCACATAAAGGAAATGTCCAGAGTTACACCAGCTTAAGGCATGGTTAGATCCAAGTAGTCAAGACACTATCCAGTCTCCAGCTCTTTCCATCTCACAACTCAGCTGTCATCTCTGTCAGTTTCATTATTGTGTAGTTTTCTCCTTGGGGTGGCAAGATGGTCCCCAACAAAATGGGGCTTACATTCTATAGGGTTAGGGCAACCAGCAACTCTTATCTCACTTAAATGTAATCATTTAAGTGAGAAAAGAGTTATGCATCAGGCTCCAGGGGCCAGGCAGTGACTATTCAGTCCACTCTTCAATATCCCCATGGTTTCATCCATAAAATGGGTGATGTGGGATTTGAAAGATAGTGCAGGTCAATAAGGAAATCAGGAAATCTGGAATCCATCCCTATCAATGTGTGACCTTGAATTAGTCATTTCATTTCTCTGAGTTTAAGTGTCTTCCTATTTTACAGGTTACTCATGTTCCTGGTTTAAATTAAAGGTAGGGGGACTAAACTTCTTCTACCAAGCTTCTATCGGCCTGCAGGGTTTTGTCCTGGAGGAGTCTTAAGGCTCACAACACAGGGAAAGCCCCATAAACAGGAGGGGATGCATTCTAGAGTTTGGGGGGGCAACTCCAATTTCTCATTAGCTACGAATCCAGGCCACATGTCTCCATCTCATGTTCAAGAAACATGGTGGCCACCCCCAGTGGAAAAGGCCAGTTAACCTGCTTTCTCTAAGAGATTATGCACAAGTCTGCCCACCTAACCTATCCTGATTTGGCTTAGCCCAATGAGGAAGAGAATGCTGCAGATATCACAATTCATATGCCAGTATCTCAAGCAACATATCCCTTTTCACTTTTTGAGACAGGATCTCATTAAATTGCTTAGAGCCTGGCTAAATTGCTGAGGCTGACCTTGAACTTGAAATTCTCCTGCCTCAACCTCCCCAGTCGCTGGGATTACAGAAGTACACCACCATCCCTGGCAAGACATGTAGAATGCTTAATAAAAAATATTAAGTTTAGGGTTGGTGATATAACTCAGTTGGTAGAGTGCTTGCCTCGCATGTACAAGGCCCTGGGTTCAATCCCAGCACCACAAAAAACCAAAAACAAACCAAAAAAATATTAAATTTATATGAATTTTTACACCAAATTCAATACGGATGAACCAGTCAAAGGCTGGAAGAATTCTAATCAGTGAAATGAGGGACAAGTATAAGCAAGGGTCTTTTAAACATGGCCTTCTATCTATTCTCTATAGCATCCGATTCTCTTTTCCCATCTTTAAATTATATCAATAATTTAAATGACAAAACTCCATTTTAGTTAACACATTTACATTTCTCCTAATGGTAAATCACCATTTTATACGACTCTCTAGGCAGATATTGTCCAATTATTTTACCAACCTGGTAAGCATTGAGGAAAGTATAGAAACAAATGGAGGGTAAGCAGTCTGGCCCAAGGCGCACTCGTTTGGTGGTTTCTTTCATATTCATTATCTTATCCAACTTATCTGAATCTTTCAATTCGGGAAGAGGGATTCTGTGGGGGTAAGTAGGGAGAGTGGGAATTACTGTTTGAATATTAACAAACTCGAATCCTGTGTAACATATCTTAAAGCTCCATACAAATGCTGAGGTTTCTTCCTCACCTGTTTTGAGGTGGAGCATTGGGATCTTGTTTTTTGCTTTTGGATCCAATACTATCTTTTTTAGGCTTCTTCTTTTTAGGTTTTCCTTCTTCATTTTCTCCTTCCTCATCCTCATCATCCAAAGGTACCTCAATTTCTGGTTCTTTTAACAAACCAAAAAATACCTACAAGTCAAAAGAACCGGCATTTTTTAAATTAATTTTTTGTTCATTAATATACTCTTTGCACATCTTTGACAGGATGAATCACAATTACAATATAGTAATTTATGCCCCAAGGCAGGGTTCTGAATTTGTTTACCAATAGCCATATGCCCCTTTTTCTTTACTAACAGAACCCTGATTTTATTGGAGTAGTTAAATCATTTCTGTTCTCAGGCTCCCTTGCAACTAGGAATGGACATATAACATAATTCTGACTATATTGGGTATGGTTTACCAAAAAAAAAAAAAAGTTTATCTCCTTGATAAAAAAGGAGACTCAGTCGGCCTTTTGTCCTTTCCCCTTTTCCTTCCTAGTAGTTGCAATGCTGGCACTGCAACAGCCATTTGTGAGCACAAAAAAGGTCACATTCTAAAAGTGGTGGACCAAAACTTGAAAGAGCCAGGGACATTGATGGCATTGTAAAGCTATCATGCCAGTCCTAGAGGACCTTCCTCTGCATTTCATTTCACTTGAAGATAAACCCCTTACTTGTTTCAGCCACTGTAGTCAGGGTTCTGTTAATGCAATTATTCCCAAATCCTCACATATATACACCGTCCTTAGGGCATGAAATTTTAAATACAGTGTAAAATTATTCTCAAACTAGCTACAAAAAAATATAAATTATGTAGATGAAAATGTTATGATTTTTCATAATCTGCATTATATAGTTCTTAGGTTTATTCCCATACCTTTGATTTGTTTGCCTCTCGTTTAGCCTCTCCTGCCAAACTTCCCACCATCGCATCTATCTGTTGCTTACTACGCGGCATCCCATCAAAGATGTCAATGTAGAGGTGCTCCTGAACTATGTTCCATATCTGATTGTTCTGTTTCTCCTGAAGATGCCTCTTCAAGAGTTGGTACGAGTCACGGGAAATACGCAGAACAAATTTACTTGTTCGAAAATCCAACATGGTTTCATTCCCTTTCATGTGTTCCTTTTTGGTAAGACTAGATAATACTCGTAGGTCATCCTGGTAATAACATTCCTGATCTCCATGGAACCTGTTTCAGTGATTTTAAAAAGTCATTTTTCAATGTAATCATCAAGGGATCTGCCTTTCCCCCATATATTTATAAACCATCCCAGAATATTTTCAGAAAACCCTGAGCTAAGCTGTAGGACCAGAAGTAACTCATTTAAAAATTACTATAATTCAGTTTCTAAATTTGTCCTAAAAATGACCAATTTAATTCTCTAATGAAATTTATCATTAACATTTTTAAGAGAAGAATTTGAAATAAACATCATAAGTGAATGAAAGATAAGATACCCACCACTGGTAGACAGTTTCTTTTGTTTACCATCTTTGATAGACGTTTGAGAATGTCAGAGCTCTTACTTTGCTGAATTATTTTTTCTTTAAACCCTACATTTTAAAACTTTATTATAAAAAATTTCAAACACATATAAAAGCAGAAAATGTTATAGAGTGTATTCAATGTACCTATTACAGCCTCAACAACAATCAATACATGGATTCTCATAAATCCACCATTTTTAATTATTCCCAATGTTCTTAATATCAAACATTTATTAAATACTTATATTTAATACTATTACTAAAGAACAAATATTGATAACAAACAATAAGCATTTCCATTTACTATTCCAAAAGCAATTAAATAAAGCCTTCAGCCTTACAAACAATTAGTAAATTTAAACGTGCTTCTCTGTTTTAACAAATCTTAACTTTCCTAAAAAGTAAAATTAAAGATATATATTTGGCACTAAGAGCAGCATTAAAGAAAAATATTTATAAAACAATGACTATCGCTGGAGGCTGAGGCAGGGAAATTCCAAGTTCAAGGTCAGCCTCAGCAACTTAGCAAGTCTACCTATCTCAAAATAAAAAGAACTGGGGATGTGGCTCAGTGGTAGAGTGCCCCAGGGTTCAACCCTCAGTACCAAAAAAGAAAACAATGATTTAAGATATAGAGTTCTAGCTCTGAGATACAATATCAATGGATTGCTAAACTATTACTTGTTACCCATATAGACTCATCATTAAATGACTCAGAGTTTCTAAGATTTGAATGAAACTAGAAATCTCAGCCTCTTGGGGTTCATATCAATCACTGCCTATTACCTTCATCTGAGCATGGTGGGGTCCTGGCAAAGGCTGAGCTTGTCCATAACTGTCTGGGAGACAGAGTCCTCTATGATATTTCAGCTTCCTATCTTCCTATGAGGGGAGATGGCTATAACATGAGACTGGAAGAGCAAGAGGTATTTTTTTTTTTGGGGGGGGGGAGGGAGTACCAGGGATTGAACTCAGAGGTACTCAATCACTCAATCACATCCCCAACCCTTTTTTTGTATTTTATATAGAGACAGGGTCTCAATGACTTGCTTAGTACCTTGCCATTGCCGAGACTGACTTTGAACTCAAGATCCTCCTGCCTCAGCCTCCAGAGCCACTGGGATTACATGAAGGTGCCACTGTGCCCAGCTAACAAGAGGTTTTTTGATGACAGTACTGTAAGAGAAATTAGCTTCCAGAGTAGAAGTTTTGTCATTGTCAACCTTAATATTTTTTAAGAATACTAAGCTACAGAGCATTTCTATACTTTCTATGAAGCATCCTACTATAATAAATGTATACAATGACATAAGAGTTCTATTGTTCCTCTATCACTACCGTGTTATCTGACAAGTCCTGGCTTCAAGCTCTATTACTTGCCTTAAAGAGCTCTCATTCAAACTATTAAATGCTGCTTTCCCTTGGCTTCTACAGCTCAACACTCTCCTGATTTTCTTCCCTTTTTTACTAGCCTTTATCTTATATTTGACCATTAAATGCTAGAGCTCCCCGAGGCTTGGACATAGTTCTCTTATTAATTTTATATTCTCCTACAATCACATCCATATCCATCAATATTGCACATAACTCCAATTTATGATTCCATTCCTTACTTCTCTAAGCTCTTATAACAAGGGAAAAACAGGAAGAAGGGGAAAAGGTGACTATTGATTGATAAGGTTTGGAGGTTACTTAAATGAGTTGGAGCATATCTGAATTGCAACTAAGACTATTCTCACACCTGACAAACCAAGTCCTCTTCCAGAGTTTTCTATGTCAGCTGAAGGGAATCCCTATGCATCTGGGGGGCCAGAAACCTGGGATTATCAATGATACTTCCATCTCCTTTACCTCCATATTCAATCCATCAAGTGTTTCATCAGTTGATCTATTTCTCTTTACCTCCACTACCACAACCATGATCTAGTCCTGTTTCTCAAATGCTATTAGCATTTGAGGTAGGACAATTCTTTAAGTATACTACCTGCCTATCCTAGAACATTCAGTATCCTTGCTCCTTCCCCTAATCACTATGACCACCAAAACAAATAAAAACAAAAAACAATATCTCCTTGCATTGGCAAATGACCTAGGGAAAGAAGGAATATCAGCCCTAATGAGAACCATTCAGAAATTTCTAAGACTGATCAATCAATAGTCAGTCTCCTCACCATCTGTTCCCCATACCATGCAAGAAAGATCCCTGAAGTTGCACATTTAATAATGACATAGCCCTCCAATGACTTCTATAGCAGAAATGCCTCACTACCCCCCAAATATCCAAAACACCTGAATATTAGCTAGGCATATAGACACCTAAGACCACATTCCCTACCTCCTTTGTATCTAGTATAACCACTGGCTGAAAAATTGTAAATGTGTATATCTTCTAGGAAGAATGTGGCCCTCCCTGCTGACTATAACAGAGATATGACTACTTAGAGCTAGAAAGCCATCATGTCACATGGTGGAAGCTTCATGACAAGAATGATAGAGCAATAAGGCCAAGGGAGCCTGTATCCCCAATAATCAAGGACCCTTAATACCAGTTCTGAACTTTTCTACCTTTATGAGAAATAAACTTTGACTATATTTAAGTCTATATTTAAGTCTCTTCTTGGGTTTTCAGTCTAATCTATCAGTTTCTTATTGCTCTTAGAATAAAGATAAAAAGAAGAATTTTACTTATACCATGATTATTTTCAGTGACTCTCAGCCAAATCCAATCCTACTCAATACAACTCTCTTCTGCTCTAAGGACAAACAGAATTTCAATGTGGTCTGAGAACCTATTGTTCTAGCCCCTAACCAATTTTCCAGCTGCATATTTTATCATAACCTACCCCATTCTCTATTCCAACTACTACAGTCTTCTTTCAGTCTTTGCAGCTACCATGACCCTCGTGCCACAGAGCTTTCATATATGGTTTTCCCCTCTTTTCTTTATCTGGTTAATTCCTACGCAATCTTCAGACCTCACCTTAAGTATGGCTTCCTCTGGAAGCTTCTCCTGACTTCTCCAATTCAATAATATACTATGCTAGATTCACAAAGTACTTTCTGAATTGCAATTTTACATTTGTGTGATTACAGTTGTGTGTATGCGTGTATAAATAAAATATATGTAAAAATCCACATACTTCTCAAAGAATGATTTTGCTTCATTCTCATGTTGATTATAGACTAGCTCCAAGTACATGTGTACAAACAGAGGATAAAAGAGTTGGGATAATTCTGCCCGATGGCAGTCCAGAGAACATTCGATGAAGTGTTTCAGTCCACTATAGTATTCTTCATACATTGTGGGGTCTCCTTGTTGGTTGTAGGCCGACAAGACAGCACTGACATCTGGCTGGTCTTCCACAGCTACATTTCCAACTGTTTAAAAAATGAAAGACAACTTTTAAGAAAATGATCTGATATGTACCATGTGACTACTGCTATTTTGATATGGCTCAAAAGTAAACTGTTTCTCAGTTTGTCCCTTTCCTCTCAACCTCTCTTCCCCAACCCAATCACATAATCTTTTAATAGGATTTTGCACTTGTTTCAGTTACCCAGGCCAAAACCCCTTCACATGTACACATCTTAAAATAAGTTTTGAAATCAATAACAAAAAATTCAATATTTTTCCTAGAATTACATTATTTTTAAACACAAATTGTATAAAAGATCATATATGCAGGGATGAGGCCCTGGATTGAATCCCCAGCACCACACACATAAATACATGCAAATCAAACAGTTTATTAATCTCCTCTCAAGGCTCAGTGCAAACGGCATCTCCCACCACCAAGCCACCAGCCATAAACATTTCCCACTCTCTGAGCTACCCAAATAATTTGTGACATTGCTGCAACATTTTCTGTCTCGTGTGTGTGTGGGGGGGGAAGGGGTTGGGGGGGTGATGGGAATTGAACCCAGGGCCTTGTGAATGCGAGGCAAACACTCTGCCAATTGGGCTATATCCCCAGCCCAATGCTTTCTATCTTGTGTTATTTTCATATGTACACATGTGAAATGTCAGCATTTTAGGATGCCTTTTATTATCTCCAAAAGATGATGAGTTGTTACTCAATTATATAAGCTTAAAGCAACCTCCATAACCACTATTTCAAGGCAGAAAACATGGGTATTTAGTAACATAGCAATGCCAAACAATGATACAGTTGTCAATAAAACCTGACAATACTGGGTTTTGAACCTAAGGCCTTAGTCATGCTAAGCAAACACTCTACTGCTGGGTTCACAGCTATGGATCACTCTTATGGCTTCTTTTCCTCCTTTCTGGTTTCTCAGTTAAGATCTAAAAATAAGCTTCTGAAGTGATGGGCATGGTGGCACACACCTACAATCCCAGCCATTCAAGATGCTGAGGCAGGAGGATAGCAAGTCCGAGGCCAACCTCAGCAACTTAAGCCCTGAAAAACTTAGTGAGACACTGTCTCAAAATTAAAAATAAAAAAGGTTGGGGATGTGGCTCAGTGGTTAATAGTCCCTGGGTTCAGTCTTCAGTACCAAAAAAATAATGATAATAAACGACTTAGCAAGGCCCTAAGCAACTTAGCAAGACCTGGTCTCAAAATTTAAAAATATTTTTTAAAAGGGCTGGGGATGTAGCACAGTAATAAAGTGTCCCTGAGTCCAATTCTCAGAACCAAAATAAGTAAAAAGGCTTCTGAAGCGATAAGAGATAATAGCAATATAACAAACAATATGATTTGTTTTACAGTTCATTCACAAAATTCAGTATTCAGAAAAGATTTTTGGTAGAACACGCCTGCAATCTCACTCAAGAAGCTGAGAAGGAGGATGACAAGTTCAAAGTCTTAGCAAGATCCTGTCTTGAAATTAAAACGTGAAAGAAACAGTGGTATGTGCACGTGAGTGTGTGTGTATGTATGTATGTTTGCGTGTGTGTATAAAGGACAGGGAGGCTGGGGATGTAGCTCAGTGATAGAATGCTTCCCTAGCAATGCTTAAGGCCCTGGGTTCAAACCCCAGTAACCCTACCCCAAAAAAGATTCTTCTCTGGGGCTGGAGTTGTGGCTCAGTGGTACAGCACTTGCCTGGTATGTGTGAGGCCCTGGGTTTGATCCTCAGCACCACATATAAAGAGATAGATAGATAGATAGATAGAAAGAAGATCCATTGACAACTAAAAAACTATTTTAAAAAAGATTCTTCTCAATCACATTTTAGCACATTTCTATTTATGGATTAAAATGCTATGTATTCAAACTTCACTTTTGGCAATGCTGCAAAGATTAGGCCTCCTAAATACAGATTAACTTAGCCATGAGAGGGCTGAACTGGATAATTTAATTCAACATTTATTGATCACCTTTGACATCTTTTTTTTTTTTTTTTTTTAGAGAGAGTGGGGGACAGAGAATTTTGATATTTATTTATTTTTTCTTAGTTCTCGGCGGACACAACATCTTCGTTTGTATGTGGTGCTGAGGATCGAACCCGGGCCGCACACATGCCAGGCCAGCGCGCTACCACTTGAGCCACATTCCCCAGCCCCACCTTTGACATCTTATATCCCATAAAAGTTTCACTGCATGGACTTTGTGACAACAGTTGCTGAGAGAAAGTGGGGGTCACAAGTGTCAGGAATGAATACAGAAGCATGAACTTTTCAGAATTAGGCATTTCATATATATCTGAGCCTCATAATAACCTATTGAATAGAAAAAACTCAACCTTAGGAACAGGCAACACACAAGTAAAACCAGTAGGGACAAAAAGGTCTGTCCCACACCTGTTCCTGAATTTGTGGCTCTCAAATTCTGCCATACATTAATACTCCTTAAAAGCACTTATTGCAGATTCACAGACTTCACCTCTAGATAGTCAGAACCTGGACTGATGCCTAACAATTTGCATCCTCAAAACATTTAACACTGGTGGTACATGGCCCATATTTTGAGTAATATTGACAACACTGTGTTCGATCAGTCCCTGGCTTAGTGGTCCAAAGCAAGTCCTCAAGAAATCTGTTTCCTCCTCATCTCTAAAGTGGAAGTAATGTCTACCTCAGAGTTCCACTGGGAAAATTAAAACATATAACTTAAAGTACTTATAGAACAATAGTAGAGAACTGTACAAATAGTGTTAGTGCGGACCTGCCCAAGGCTCAAAAGTCCAATAAGAGGAAAATCAAAAATCTGAGCTCCCCGCCTTTCTGCGCCCCTCTTCCCCATGCATCCCGCTGCTCAATAAGCTCTGCTCAGCCTCTAGCTGGAACTGACAGCTAGGAAGAGGGTTTGACTGCGCAGCCGGCGCACTGGAGAAAGGGGCGGGCATGTGGCCCTAGAGGCGGGCCCAGGAAATTCAAAACAAGCCCGCAGAGGTGCAGGCCTGCCAGCCCCTGCCTTCCCGGCTTGCTCCCCTTTGAGCCGGTCCTTCTTACCCTGGACACCGCGGCTCACCTTTCCCCGGAGCCACAGAACCTGAAGCTGATCCTGAGACGACTGTGGCCCCTGAAGCACCAGTGCTGGGAGGATCGGAGGCCGTAGAGCCGGGGGCAGAGGCCGTGACCCGGCTGAGAAGCGCGCTCGCCGCCTCAGTGCCGGCACCGTCCACCTCTCCCGGGGTTCCGGAGCCCGCCACTGCCTCTTCCAGCAGCCGGGCCTCACGGCGCAGCGCCTCCTCGGCCTCGCGGAGGTTACTCTGCCGTAGGAATTGCAACACCGCCAGCAGAGTCTGTCGGTCGTGGGGAGCGCCGGCCTCTGAAGCAGCGGCGGGCACCGGGGCCGCCCCCGCCGGGGCAGCAGCAGAGACAGCCACCGCGGGCTTGGGGGTCCCGCCATCCCCGCCAGCCGATGACGATGCCGCAACGTTCCCGCCGCCGCCGTTGGGGCCGTTGTTGAGAGTGCCGCCGCTACCCTCGCCTGCGCCGTCGCCCGCCTGTGGAGGTAGCAGCGTTGGCGGTCCCTCAGGCTCTAGCTTGACCGCCACCTCCGTCTGCTCCTCCGCCAGCGCCGCCATCTTGCGGCTGAGCCACCTCGCGCCGTCAAGCGTGATTGCGTTTTCGCCACATGGAGGGCGGGGAGGAGCATTTCACGACCTCTGTGGTAGGCAATTTACGGCAGGAGGAGGGGCGAAAGAGAAGGAGGAAAGGAATAGGCGTGAGAGCTACTTTCAAAAGTGAGTGAAGGGCAGGCAGGAAGTGGGAGCTGGTGACCGCCTATTACATTTGCTTGATAATAATTACCAATTATTGCTGGCCAGCTATATACACGCACTGTGATAGACATCTTACATGATATGTCATTTAATTCAGCAATCTTGTCCCCATTTTCCCTGTGGACTTAACGAATGGCTTAACCGAAACCCAAAGAGGTTAAATAACTTGTCAAAATTCACACAAGAAAAAGGAAATGTGAAGATGGAAATTCAGGATTTTTTGGTTGCGGCGGGGGTGGGGTGGGGGGGTGGGCACCGCGATTGAACCCCGGAGCACTCGGCCACTGAGCCACATCCCCAGCCCTATTTTGTATTTTATTTAGAGACAGGGTCTCACTGAGTTGCTTAGTGCCTTGCCCTTGCTGAGGCTGGTTTTGAACTCGTGATCCTCGTGTCTCAGCCTCCCAAAATGCTGGGATTACCCGTGTGCACCACCACCCCCTCAATCAAGGTAGATTTTTGATTCCCTACTAGGCAGGGTCATGGTCCCTTGCTAGCGTGAAGAAGCGGAAGAATCCAGATCTTTACTCTAACCCTTAAAATTGAGGGATCCAAGTCTGGTGAGGGAGGAGAGTAAGACTGGGATTTAGGATAGAGAAAAATACTGGATCTTAATGGAAATGGCCAAAAGCCTTGAGATGCAGAAAACACAGTTATAATCTTAAGTAGCATGCCTTTGGCCCACAGCCTTGTAAAATAAGGAAAACACTCAAGGGAGGAAAAAACTGATGCAAAATTGTGCACCTCCACCCTGGATCCATCTCTAGTCCAGCCCCTGATATCGCCTTTCTATAAATATTGGACCCTCAGCCCAAGGCACAGCTTCTCACTCTTGAGACAGCCCATATTTTCTCTTGAATGTATATCTATCTTCCTAAATAAACTACTGTCTTTGCCTTAAAAAAAAAAAAAAAAAGTTTGCCATGCTAGTGGGAACACCTTAGGAAGGTGGGGTGCAAAGGGCTAGAACTGAGAGAGGCTGGACCATATTGGCCAACTATAAGTAGGGAGAACAGAATTAAATTGGGATCAAGTCCTAACAAAAATTGCTCATCCTGTTCAAGAGTTTTCACTCTTCCCTTAGGTAAGATGAAGCCATTGGAGCATTTTCAACTAAGAAAGGGAATAGCAGATTTATGGGTTTATTAATTGTAAAGAAGCAAGAAAAAAGGACTGGAGATGTGGCTCAATGGTGGAGTGCCCCTGAGTTCAATCCCTGGTACTTCCCCTCGCCAAAAAAAAGATTAAAAAAAAAAAAAGAGGTCCTGATGTGTTGAATATGTGTATTAAATGAAAAAGACAAAAGTAGAGATGCTTGATTGGTTCAATATTTTAGGAAAAGAAAATTTAGTGTTTTACTTGTAAGTAATATGTTTGCCACATAAGTATAATGATATTTTTACCAGTGCCCTTTAACAAATTAAGAAATTCCAGGCTGGGGATATAGCTCAGTTGTCAGTTGGTAGAGTGCCTGCTTCATATGCACAAGGCCAATCTTCAGCACCACAAAAAAAAAAAAAAAAAAAAAAAAAAATTCTTTCTAATTCTAGTTTTCTAAGACACTCCCACCCCCCCCCACCCCTGCACCTTTTGTACTAGGGATTGAATGCCAGGGCACTTTACCACTGAGCTACACACCCAGACCATTTATTTATTTATGTAGAGATAGGATCTCACTTAGGGCTCAGTCCTTGCCCCCACGCCAGTCCAATAAGTAGGACACAGTTGTTGTTGTTGTTGTTTTTAACACCTTTATTTATTTTTTAATATTTATTTTTTAGTTATAGGTGGACACAATATTTTTATGTGGTGCTGAAGATCAAACCCAGTGCCTCACACATGGTAGGTGAGCGCTCTGCCTCTGAGCCACAACCCCAGCCCCTATTTGCTTATTTAGTTTTTTATGTGGTGCTGAGAATCCTGAGCAAAAATCCCAGCCTGAGGACACAGTTCTGATAAAAAGGAAAAAGAGGTTTTATTGCTTTGCTAACAGAGAAACACTGGAGACGCCTGTTCTAGAAGCTGTGATTCTGCCCATCAGGGAGAACAGAGGGCTTTTAAAGAGGTGATTCAGAAGCTACATTCCATGAGTTCTTTGTCAGAGTGGTAATTCACTTGTTAATTTGGGAGACAGTTATTTCTGAGAGTTTTCTGGTGCTCAAGGTCAGAAAACTGCCTAGGACATGGAAGAAAGGTAACCCTGTTTCCCCTGAGATTAGGGGAACAGGAGAGTTTAGGGAGGAGAAGAAACAGAAGAAAAGAAAAAAATCACATCCTTTTAAAAATAAGTCACAGTGGCAGGGCAGCAAGGGTGATATTCAAAGCCTAAAGTGGACCACTGTTAGGCTACCACAAAGGTACATCCCTGGCTTGTTTTACTTTTGATATTTATATTGAGACAGGGTCTCCCTAAATTGTTGAGGATGGCCTCAAATTTGTAATCCTCCTACCTCAGCCTCTGGGATTCCAGGCATCTGTGACCACATGGAGCACATCCTTGGTCTTTCACTATCATAGATTATGTTGATTAATTTTTTTCAATGCTGAGGATTGAACCCAAGACCTTCACATGCTAGGCAATACTGTATCACTGAACTACATCCCACCCTTTTTTTTTTTTAAACTCATTTTGAAACAGGTTCTCACTAAGTTGTCTTGAACTTGAGATCTTCCTGCTGCTGCCTCCCCAGTAGATGTGATTACAGGTGTACACCACTATACCTTACAAATTGATTACTTTTTTAATATTAGATAAAACTTACATTCCCAGCATAAACCCTGCTTGGTCATGATGTATATTATTCTTTTCTATATATCTGCTTTCTTGAGGCTTTCTATTAAGACTTACAATTTTTTTAATTTGTTTCATATATAGTTTTATTTTACAGTATTGGGCAACCCAGAGGTACTCTATCACTGAGTTACATCTCCAGCTCTTTTTTTATTTTGAGACCGGGTTTTTTTTTTTTTGTTTTTTTGTTTTTGTAACTTTATTGAACCCAAGGGAGCCTAAATCAAGGCACATCTCCAGCCCTTTTAATATTTTATTTAGAGACAACTTCCCGCTGAATTGCTCACTAAGTTGCTGAGGCTGGCTTTGAACTCATGATCCTCCTGCCTCAGCCTCCTGAGCCATTGGGATTACAGGCATGCACCACTGCACCCAGCTGTTGAGACAGGGTCTCCAAAATTGCCCAGGTTGGCCTTGAACTTAAGAAATCTTGCTTCAGTCCCCTGCTTCATGGAGATTACAGGTGTGTGTCACCATTCCCAGCATCTTCATGTGTATTTGTAATTACTTGTTGAAGCATTTTTATCATGGTTGCTTTAAAATGTTGTCAAAGTTCTAACATTTCTGTTATCTCCGTATTGGCATCTATTGATTGTGTTTTTCATTTGAGATCATTCTGGTTCTCAGTATGACGAGTGATTTTATATGTAAACCTGGACATTTCCATATTATGTCATGAAATCTGGAGCTTATTAAATTTTGTATTTAGCTATCTTTCTTTGGCTATCATTCTGGCAGGGCAAGCAGGAGGAGGGAGGCCACTGCCTCATCACTGATTATTGTAAATAGAAGTCTATGTTTTCTACTTGACTTCCACCAATTTCAATAGCAACTTACTACTGCTGACTGGGACTGGGAGTTCCATCTCCCTGTGTGGTCTCCACTGACCATGAGTCAGGGCACTCATTATTGACCGCTGGAGATTAAGTTCCAACTCCCTATTTGGTTTGTGACACTACTCTTGTCAGGAGTGGCAGGTACCACACAACAATCCCATGAGGATGGAACACTAGGCTTCCTACATAATCTTTACTGGTGGGGGAGGTTGAGAACAACCCTTATTTCTCTTTCTTCCTTTCTTTATTTTTTGTAGTTGTAGATGGACAGTATGCCTTTATTTTATTTCTATGTGCTGCTGAAGATCAAATCCAGTGCCTCACACGTGCAAGGCAAGTGCTCTGCCACTGAGCTACAGCCCCAGCCTAAGAGAGCTACACATTTTTTCTACAGTGTTTGGAGTAGAATGGTTATCATCTGAAATTTTCCTGTCTCATTAAATTGTTCCTTTCTTGATTGTTTGGCTAGAAATTTTTTTGTCTTTAATTAGAGTGTTCCCTTCTTGATTGTTTGTTTTGTTTTGCTTCTTCAGCTCAAAGTCTGATATATGTGGGAAAAAAAGAAAATCCAGGAAACTCACTACTATGTTATTCTTTGTGTATTAACTTTTAGCTCTCTGTCATTTTCTTTCTACCTTTTAGAGTCTTCTTATATCTGTTTTATACATAATGTCCAGGGTTTAGTTGTAGTTAGTGTTAAGAATAGGGAAAGTATGTCTATAACATTTTCCCAGAAACAGAAAACGCCCATTCAGTAATTTTTTTAAAACTTTTTTAGATGTTGATGAATCTTTATTTTATTCATTTATTTATATGTGGTACTGAGAATGGAACCCAGTGAGTACCTCACACATGCTAGGCAAGTGCTCTATCACTGAGTCACAACCCCAGCCCCCATTCAGTAATTTTTCTAAAAATTTCTGTTACTGTATTTTTCAATTCTAAATTTCTATTTTTTAAACATATTCTAATATAGAAAATCTACTGTGAGATTTTCTATATTTCAGTTTGTTTCAAGAGTGTTGTTCTTTACTTTATAGAGCATTTTTAAAAAAATTTTTTAGTTGTTAATGAACCTTTATTTTATTTATTTGTATGAGGTGCCGAGAATCGAACCCAGTGCCTCATGCATGCTAGGCAAGCACGCTACCACTGAGCCATAACCCCAGACCTTTGTAGAACATTTTTATAACAACTGCTTTAAAGTTTGTTATAGCTGGATCTGGAAAGTCCCCCAAATGCTCATGTGCTAAAGACTTGGTCCCCAATGCAGCAATGTTTAGAGAATGTTCAATAACATTTGGGAAATTATTGAATCCTAAGGGCTCTGATCTCATCGATGGACTAATGCATTGATGGGTTCATAACTGGATGGACTATTGAGTGAAGAACCCAGCTAATTCCATCTTAAGATTGGGAGCCATCTTGTCACAAAGTCATGAGAAGTTAATTTCTGTTTTACTATAAATTACTGAGATTTCTAAATTTGTTTGGAATTCCTGCCCGTGCTCTGAAGTCACCCATGCCTGGCTCTCCTTGACCAGATAGCAACCCTCTCTAAAACCTTAGTGGGGCCTCATGAATTCTGGCTCCTCCTTGACCAGATAGCAACCCTCTCTAAAACGTTAGTGGGGCCTCATGAATTCTGGCTCCTCCTGACCAGATGATAACTCTTTCTGAAACCTCAGCAACGCCTCATGAATTCTGATCTTGGGATCTGAGTTTACTCCCTACCTTGAAATATCTTGCCATATAGATCATTAATCTGCCATCTGTCTTTGTATTATGTTTGCCAAAACCCTGTTAGCTGTAAGTTCCCAAGACAACCCCCTTTGTAACTTTTTGTACTATATAAGCCTTTTCTTCCCTGAGAGCTGGACTGTCCTCAGGCCCTGAAATTTTGGTGAGGAAGTTGCTGGCCAGCTCTCTTTGTGTACACAATATAAGCTTGCTTTAATTTGGCTTAAAATTGGAGTCCGTGGTCTCTTCTTTGTGTGCTGGTTCAACATTGGAAAGTGGTGGAAACTGTGGGAGGTGGGCCTATACTGGGGGTGTATATATCTTGTCCCTGGGCCACTTCCTCTCTCTTCTCTTTCTCTCTCTCTCCCTCTCTCCTTATCCCTCTCTCCCCCTCTTTCTCTGCTTCCTGGCTGTCATGAAGTGAGCAGCCACTTCTGCCATGTTCTCCCACTGCCTCCTCACCTCAAGCCCACAGCAATGGATTTAACAAACTTTGGACTGAAACCTCAGGCTAAAATTAATCATTTTTCAAGTTGATTTTCTTTTATTTTTATTACAACAACAAAAAGTTGACTAATTCAAAGTTTTTGTTTCATAATTCCAATGGCTGTTATTTGAGTCTGCTGATTATTTTTTCCCTTGTGAAATGCCACATATTCTACTCATTTTCTCTGTGCCATGGCTCCTCTGCCAAAAAGCTTTCAAAGTTTTTCTAGTGGTATATAAATTACTATGACATAGCTAGTCAAAAACCTGTATCTGTTCTCAAAGCTGTGGAATGCTGACTAATGTCAGTCAAATCCATGCCAATGCAGCTCAGAGAGGAGCCCAGAAGTTCATTCACAGCTTTATTAGGCCATTTTCTTAATTTCTTTACTCTCCCCAACTGTGTTGGTCAGCTTTTCATTGCTGTGGCCAACATACCCAACAACAGCAACTTACAGGAGGAAAAAGTTCATTTTGGGCTCATTGTTTCAGAGGTTCAGCACATGGTTAGCCAACTCCATTGTTGTAGGCCAAACATCAGACAGAACATCATGGCAGAAGGGCATCACAGAGGACTGATCATGGCAGCCAGGAAGCAAACAGAGAAGTAGGAAGGGACACCAGGGAAGATGAACCGCTCCAGAAAAAGCCTCCTATGACCCACTCCTTTAGCCATACCCTACCTGCCTACAGTTACCACCTAGTTAGTCCTTTCAAATTATTGGTCCATCTAACAGATGAATACATGGATTTGGTCACAGCTCTTGTAATCAAATCATTTAACCTCCTGTATTAACAGAAGTTTTGGGGGGAATATCACATGTCATTACTGTAACACCAGTGTTATTTAGCTAGGAACAGGGGTGCACTTAAGTGTCCCAGATCTCATCTCTTTTGAATTCTCTAAAACTGTAATTGCCTCTAGGGACAAGAAGCAATGAAAAATCAGTAAAGATCCCCACCACCAACACCTTACTCTTGGAATCACAATTCCTCTTGCCAGAGAGAAGAGTTCAACTCAAGAGTTTTAGATGTCTGCCTGGCCCCTCCTGTCATTCCTTCCATTGCCACTGTGGATTTGCCAGCGAACTGGTGTGGGTGACAATGAGAAAACTGAAGCAAAGAAACCCCTGAGGCAGTGTTGTGGCTCAGTGGTGGAGTGCTGGCCTAGCATGCGTGAGGCACTAGGCACCACATAAAATAAACGCATTGTGTCCATCTACAACTTAAAGAATATTAGAAAATATTAAAAAAGGGGGGGGGGCTGGGATTATGGCTCAGCGGTGGAGCGCTCACCTAACACGGGCGGGACCCGGGTTCCATCCTCAGCACCATGTAAAAAATAAAGGCATTGTGTTGTGTCCATCTACACCTAAAAAATAAATTAAAAAAAAAAAAGAAAACTTTGAATTTCTCCCGCCGACTATAACCTACAGGAAGCCCCTTTCCTGCTCCTCAGACCACCAATAGAGGATTTCTCTTGGAGTTCCTTCCGTTCATCCTGGTACACATTTCTGAGTTTCAGCTTATTTTTGAGTCTGAGTCAGGGGATACCAGAGGAGAAAAAAATGGGAAACTCAGTGATGGCTCAGTGATTCAGAAAACTTTGAGCTCTGGTTTTGTTTCCCAACCTATTACCATTTATATTTCAGAGACCTCAGGGTTTTTTTTCCCCAAAGTTTTTACTTATATTTAATGGGAAAGACAGGGTGAAGTGGTTTGTTTTGTTTTGGTACTGGTGCTTGAATCCAGGAGCACGTAACTGCTCTGTCCCATCCCCAATCAACCAACCAACCCACCCTCCCTCCCTCCCTCCCTTTCTCTCTCTCTCTCTTTCTTTTTGTGGTTCTGGGGACTGAGCCCAGGGCCTTGTACAGGCAAGGCAAGCGCTCTACCAACTGAGCTATATCCCCAATCCATTTTTTTTAATAGATAGTAATTTATTATACTAAAAATCAAAAGATGAGGTTGTGACTCAGTAGTAGAGTGCTTGCCTAGCATGTGTGAGGCACTGGGTTCGATCCTCAGCACTGTATATATATAAATAAATAAATATCATAAATAACCAATAAAAATATTTTTTTAAAAAAGCAGGGCTGGGGGGCTGGGGATGTGGCTCAAGCGGTAGTGCGCTCGCCTGGCATGCGTGCGGCCCGGGTTCGATCCTCAGCACCACATACCAACAAAGATGTTGTGTCCGCGGAAAACTAAAAAATAAATATTTAAAGTTTAAAAAAAAAAAAAAAAAAAGCAGGGCTGGGGATGTGGCTCAAGCGGTAGCCTGCTCGCCTTGCATGCGTGAGGCCCGGGTTCAATCCTCAGCACCACATACAAAGATGTTGTGTCCGCCGAAAACTAAAAAATTATAAATAAATAAATATTTAAAAAATTAAAATAAAAAAGCAAAAGGATAGGGCTGGGGAGATAGCTCAGTGGTAAAGCGCCTGCCTAGCATGCATGAGGCCCTGAGTTCAATCTCCATCACTACATAAAAAATAAACAGCAACAATAAAAATGATATTTTAAAAAAAAAAAAAGGATAATGATGTCCATCACATTCCACTGCCCTTGCTAACCCCCTGCCCCCTCCCTTTCATATATGAAAAATCGAATTGGGTGTTAACATACTTTATATATAAACAGAGATATGAAAAATTGTGCTATATTTTTGTAATAAGATTTGTAATGCAAAAAAAAAAGTACATGTATAAAGGCATGAATTGGCGTGAACATACTCTATATACAAAGATATGAAAAATTGTACTCTATATGTGTAATAAGAATTGTAATGCATTCTGCTGGTCGGTGTATTTAAAAAAAAATCAATAAGGGCTGGGGATGTGGCTCAAGTGGTAGCGCGCTCGCCTGACATGCGTGCGGCCCGGGTTCGATCCTCAGCACCACATACAAACAAAGATGTTGTGTCCACTGAGAACTAAAAAATAAATACTAAAAAATTCTCTCTCTATCTCCTTCTCTCTCTCTCTCTCTCTCTCTCTCTCTCTCCCACTCTTTCTTAAAAAAAAAAAAAATCAATAAAACTAAAAATTAGGGCTGGAGTTGTGGCTCAGCAGTTGAACATTCGCCTAGCACGAGCAAGGCCCTGGGTTCAATCCTCAGCACCACATAAAAACAAATAAATAAAGATATTTTTTAAAAAATTAAAAAAAAATAAATATACAGAAAAAAAAGATGCTGATATTTGATGAAAAAGTCTATGGGCACAGAGGTTGAGAAGGAGTACACCACCTGTAAAGTACATGGTATTATCTGTTACGTTGAGATCATACTATTTTTGTGCTTTCAGAATAAGTAATACAACAAAGCACAAAATATTAAAAGGGCAGTTAGTTCAGAGTCTTGGATATAATTTGAAAAAACAATAAAGTGAAATAATTTTTATAACTGGAAAAAAGTCAAAAGGAATATCAGTTAAAACCATGATAAATTTAGACAACACTGACATATTCTCCAATAAGTAGTCAACTCCACGAAGGCAGAGACTGTGGGACTGTTATTCACTGATGTAGCAAGAGCACTTAGCACCACATCAAGGCTGACATAGTGAGCAACCCCCCCCCTTTTTTTTCCGTACCAGGGATTGAACTCAGGGGCACTCAACCACTGAGCCACATCCCCAGCCCTATTTTGTATTTTATTTAAAAACAGGATCTCACTGAATTGCTTAGGGCATCATCATTGCTGACACTGGCTTTGAACTTTCAATTCTCCTGTTTCAGCCTCCTGAGCCATTGGTATTACTAGGCATGCTCACTGCCACTGGCTCGGCAACCCTTTTTATATTTATTTTGAGATAAGGTCTCACTAAGCTGATTAAGGCCTTGATAAGTTGCTGAGACTAACCTCAAATTTGTGATCCTCCTTCCTCAGCCTTCCAAGTCAATGGGATTACAGGCATGCACCACCATAAGTAGACTTTTTCCCCTAAATTAAAAAAAAAAATTTTTTTTGTAGTTGTAGACGGACAGAATGTCTTTATTTTATTTATTTATTTTTATGTGGTGCTAAGGATTGAACCCAGTGCTTCACACATGCTAGGCCAGTGCTCTGTACAGCCCCAGCCCTCTCCTAATTTTTTTTAAATTTTTTATTCTAATTTGTTCTATATGACAGTGGAATGCATTACAATTCATATTATACATACAGAGCACAATTTTTCATATCTCTGGTTGTATACAAAGTATATTCATACCATTTGTGTCTTAATACATGTACTTTGGATAATGATGTCCATCTCATTCCACCATCATTTCTAACCCTATTCCCCTTCCCTTTCCCTCCTACCCCTCTGCCTTATCTAGAGTTTGTCTATTCTTCCCATGCTCCCCCTCCCTATCCCACCATGAATCAGCCTCCTTATATCAGAGAAAACATGTGGCATTTGGTTTTTTGCCTCCCATAATTTTATAAGAGTGGTTTAGGGCTGGGATATAGCTTGGGGGTAGAGTGCTTGCCTAGCATGTGTGAGGCCCTGGATTTGTTCCATCCCAAGCATTACATACACAAAAAAAGTAGATTATATGTTAATAAATTAAGATGTAATTTTATTATCATAAATGTGAGTGAAACATAAAGAGCTATATGCAGTAGTAACTGTTTATCAGAGATGGATGTTGCAATTTTTTTTCTTACAACTTTTTCATTAACTTTTGATATTGTTTATGTTTTGGGGGGGCTGTGTGTTTTTTTATGAAATCAAATTTATCAATCTTTTTATTGCATTTGGATTTAGAATCATAGATGGGCTGACTTTCCTTTCAACCCTGTTAAAGAGGACCTTTACCAATGTTTTCTTCTAGAGCCTATAAGGTTTATCTTTTTTTTTAAAGGTAATTTGCTTTTTGTTGTTGTTGTTGTGCTGGGGATTGAACCCAGGGCCGTGTGCATGTAAGGCAAGCATTCTACCAACTGAGCTATATCCCCAACTTGCTTTTTTTTTTTCTTTTTAGTATCTTTATTTTGTTTTATTTATTGTTTAACATGGTGCTGAGGATCAAACCCAGTGCCTCACATTTGTGAGGCAAGCACTCTGCCACTGAGCCACAACCCCTAGCCCTGGGTAGTTTTTTTTTTTTTTTTTTTTTTTTTACAATTAAATTTCTAATCAATCTCAGCTTTAATCTTGCATATGATATGAGTTATGGCTGTTAACTCTCTTGAAAAGTATTTCAGAAATTCCACACTGCCTCGTATTTAGCAATTCACTTAAAATACTCACAAGACTCAGTAGCAGGTTATACCCAAGAAAGAGGTTTATTACAGCAAAGGATACAAAACAAAAGCAGCAGAAAACATACTGGCAGAGTTCAGAGGGGCAGACATTTCTGTGTCTTTCTTATCCAGGGCCATACAGGACATGCTTTCTTTGTAGCAGCCAATCATAAGGACACATGTGATATGTTTGAGTTTTAGGGTCTCAGAATTTTATGGGGGCCTAGTCATATGGGAGACATATCCTGCTACCCAGCCAGCCATAGCAACTAAAACTCAGGTCTCCAACACAAAACCAGGTGCATGCGCATCATAAATCTTGATGTTTGTACAAAGCAATTTGACAGACTGGCACAGCATGGTCTGTTGCTCCAGGTGCACACAAGCAAATCATCAATTACTGACATTTAAAAAAAAAATGTTAAAGGCCATACTTCCAGAGGTTGACCAAAGGTCAATCATAGTTCAAAGTTCCCTGAACACAGAAAAGAATAAGTAACCAAACATGCTATTTTAACTCTTTTCTCACAAAATGATTAACCATTTTTCCTAAGCACTTTCATGAAAGAGTCTATCTTTGCCTCAGTGATTTGAGATGTCATCTTTAACATATACTGAAGTTTCATATGTACTTTTGTTACAGAGCTGGGGCCTTCCAGGAAACTGAGGCAGTGTAAAGGCCCCTTTCACGCCCTGATTCTTGTGATGAAGTCAGAAAGATTTCAGACATGTCACTTAGAATAACAGAAATGAGTTTATTGAAGGGATAGGAAAAGGCAAGGGGACACTCAATGGAGAGAGTGGGTCCTCTCAGAGAGGGTTAGGACAATGTGCACCTCCTGCAATTCAGTTTTCTTTTTAATATTTTTTTAGTTGTAGATGGACACAATACCTTTATTTTTATGTAGGTTGAGGATCGAACCCAGTTCCTCATGTGTGCTAGGTAGGCAAGCGCTCTGCCTCTGAGCCACAATCCCAGCCCCTCTAACCATACATTTTTATGGATATAATGGTTAAATGGACTATCCTCCTGGTAAATGGACTATCTTTATATCCCAGAGTTTCAGGGTCTAGTCACAAAAGTCTCTCTCTTCAGGGTAACTTGGATTCCCTTTATCAACATTATTTTGGGCCTGTATTTCTCCTGCAGTTTGCTGAAGAATGTGACATATCTTGTTCACTTAGGCCACTTAGGTCAGGCAGGGCTGCAGGCAAATTGCTTTTTGGCAAAGAAAGCATGTGGGGGTCAGCACAGTGGGTCCATTTTATAGAATTATTCTCTTAACCTCTTGTTCCCATCTTTCTAATCTGTCCCCTAACACTTTTGTTCATTTCTGGGCTCTCTGGTTTGTCTGTTTATTCACACAGTAAGACACACAAGATTTTCATTAAGGAGGCCTTAATATTTGGTAGAAGTTGTCCATTCTGTAGCTTTTGTTTACAGTGTTTTCCTGGCTATTCTTTTTTTTTTTTTTTTTTGTACCAGGGATGCTTACTGAACCACACTGCCAGCCTTTTTAAATATTTTATCTAAAGACAGGGCTTCCCTGAGTTGCTCTGCACCTCCCTAAATTGCTGAGGATGGCTTTGAACTAATGATCCTTCTGCCTCAGCGTCCTGAGCTGGTGGGATTACAAGCCTGGGCCACAACACCCAACTTCCTGGATATTCTTACATTTGTATTTCTCCGTATGAAACTTAAAATTAACATGTCTATTTCCATGAAAAACTTTTTTTTCTACTTGGCTTTTTTCATTGATAATTTTCATCTGTTTTTCAGTCTTTTATTTATTTATTTTTTAGTTGTAGATGGACATAATACCTTTATTTAATTTATTTATTTGTATGTAGTGCTGAGGATCGAACCCAATGCCTCACATGTACAAGGCAAGTGCTCTATCACTGAGCCACAAACCCAGCCCCTGTTTCTTCAAGCTTTAATCACATACAGTTTTTATTAAAAAAAAATCACACATTACAGAAAAGACAACAAAAAAAACCACATTAATCCCAATACTTTAACTATTGATATGATTTTGCTACTATTTCTTTCTTTCTTTTTATTTTATTTATTTATTTTTTTAGTATTAGGGATTGAACTCAGGGGCACACTGCCATTGAGCTATATCCTCAGTCCTTATTTATTTATTTATTTATTTATTTTTTGGTGCTGGGGATTAAATTCAGGGCCTTGGTCATACCAGGCAAGCACTCTAACAACTGAGTTATATCCCCAGTTCCTTTTTAATTTTTTTATTTTGAAATAAGGTCTCACTAAGTTGCCCAGACTGGCCTTGAACTTGCAATCCTCCTACCTCCTGAGTCACTGGGATTACAGATAAGCACCATCACACCTGGCACCAAATTCCCTTCTTTAAGTTTGTATTACTTAAACTGTCACCAACAAATGAAAAGCCTATTCTGTATCCTTACCTTCATTATTATACCATTGCGTAAGATAAAATAATGTGTCCATTTTAACACATGATCAAACTAACTTTAATTCAGTAACAACATGTTTTCTGAAATGTGACCTTGCCCCCCTTGCTCCCCAGAATTGTTAAGCTAGGGCTGAGGATGTGGCTCAAGCGGTAGCACGCTCGCCTGGCATGTGTGCGGCCTGGGTTCGATCTTCAGCACCACATACAAACAAAGATGTTGTGTCCACCGAAAACTGAAAAATAAATATTAAAATTCTCATTCTCCTCTCTCTCTCTCTCTCTCTTAAAAAAAAAAGAAAAAAAAGTAAAAAAAAAAAAAAAAAAAAGAATTGTTAGGCTAAGGAGCATTTGACTTCCTGAACCTGGCTGTCTTGAAGACATTCTGACTTTAACGGATATTATCTTAGCAAGGATAATGTAATTCAACTCCAAAACTCTCTTCTAATAAAATCAGGGGTGGGGAGTGGGGAAGAGGATGTGTGTGGGTCTCAGTTTCTGCTATAGAAGACCCTCAATAAATGTTGGTTGATCTAAATAGAATTAATTTTTCATTATGTGATAGAGTATAATGGACAACCTTTCAATATTGGATAGATTTACATCCCGTGGCAATATAATGTATAATTCCTTAACATAAACAAATTTACATATTTCAAAATAGGAATCTCATACTTGCCAAGGGAAATAAGCTTGGGTGAATATAATTTGCCACAGAAGAAACATGTAATTTGTATTCGAACTGAAATCATCTTGATTCATAATGCAACATCATATGGCATTTAGTTCAGTGTTCTGCATAAATTGATGTCAAGCATATCATTGTCTGAAACTGAGGTAGTTTAGTCATTTTTAAAGTTAGTGCCAAGAATCAAGCCTTTCAAAGGCAAAATTGGGTGAGATTACTTTAAGGTGCGAGCAGCGAGCTCCGCCCCATACACCTGAGCGTCCCGCTTCACCTTGGCCTAGGTGAACCACATCTCCCAGCGTCCCCTGCAGGGCTCCCGCGCCTGCGCACTGTCATCGAAGGCGGTCCGACTGAACTCCCGCGCTCTCCCGTCGCGGCACTTAGCTTTTCAGGTCCGATTTTTGCCGGGGCCATGGAAGGGGTCGCGGCGATCGCGGCGGGCAACGCGGGCGCTGCCAAGGCGGAGGGAGCCGCAGTCATGCCGCCGCCGCCTCCCGTGTCCCCACCTGCCCTCACCCCGCCGCCCGCGGCCGGCGAGGAGGGCCCGGCTCCTCTGCCCGAGGTGGGGGCTCCAGGCTGCTCCGGCTCCCGGCCCCCTGAGTTAGAGCCCGAGCGCAGCCTGGGCCGCTTGAGGGGCCGCTTCGAAGACTACGACGAGGAGCTGGAAGAGGATGAGGAGTTGGAGGAGGAAGAGGAGGAGGAAGAGGAAGAGCTGAGCCACTTCTCGCTGAGGCTGGAAGGGGGCCGGCCGGACTCTGAGGACGAAGAGGAGGTATATATGGCCCCCGCTTGATCTTGCTGGGCCTCCGTGGCCTCGAGGACCTAGCTCGTCCTCGCGGATTCCCGGGGCCGACCCCGGCTCTCTGCTGCAGCCCTAGGCACTCGTGTGTACCTCAAGCCCTCCTCGCCCTGCCTGCCCAGGCGTGTGGCGGGGGGAGGCCTCTGACCCGGCCCGATTCCCAGCCGACTTGTTTTGTGAGGTCCCCGTAGGTTGCTCAGGCCCTCTGGGTCCCAGTCATTCATTCTGCAAATAATTATTGAGGTTACTGCTTGACGGACGGATTAGACGCCTAGGGTGCCGTGCCCCTTGCAATCCCCGGTTTACAGTGAGACCCAGATAATAGGCACTCTACCTATTCATTCTGTAAACGGAGAGTTTTTTTTTTTTTCTTTCTTCTTCTTCTTTTTTTTTTTTTTAACGTAGTAGCACATTCTTCATCAAGTTAGGTAATGCAACTGACCAAATTATTAAACTTGTCCGCCAGTATGTGTAATGTTTGCCCATTTTCTAAGCAATGTGCAATGTGTAATGAGGCCTTCTTTCACTGCCGGTATACTGCATATCCAAGAGAATGAGATCCGTCTGAAACATTGCTTTATATTGTATCATTGTAACTTTTAGTAGGAGTTTGAAGGGTTAGAGGTATAGGTTTCCATGTTGTAATGTTTCATGCTGTTTGTAACAGATCTTGAGATGTGGGTTTTTTTTGGGGGGGGGTGAGGGGAGGTGATACCGGGGTTTGAACTCAGTGGTACTCAACCACTGAGCCATATCCCCAGCCCAATTTTGTATTTTATGTAGAGATAGGGTCTCACCGAGTTGCTTAGTGTCTCACCGTTGCTGAAGCTGGTTTTGAACGCCAGATCCTCCTGCCTAAGCCTCCCAAGCCTGGGATTACAGGCATGCTCCACCGTGCCCTGCTGAGGTGTGGTTTAAATTGTTTTATTTTTGAGACCTTTCTCACTGTGTTGCCCGAGCTGATCTCCAGCTTTCAGTGTTGAGATCTTCCTGCTTCAGCTTCCAAAGTACCTGGGAATACAGACCCAGACCACCTCACCCGCTAGTTTAAGAATTTGAGAAGGCAGCTGGGCACAGGCCCTTAATCCCAACTGCTGAGAAGTCTGAGGCAGGAGGATGTAAGTTAGAGGCCACCTCAGCAAAAGAGTTGGGAATGGAGATCAGTGGTAAAGTGCCATTGGGTTCAATCCCCAGTGTGCAGAAAGGCAGGGGAAAAAAATGAAGTTTATTTATTCTAATGTATTAAATTAGGGGCTGGGATTGTGGCTCAGTGATAGAGCACTTTCCTAGCATGTGTGAGGCACTGGTTGGATTCTCAGAATGGCATATAAAAAACAAATAAAATAAAGGTCCATTGTCAATTAAAAAGTATTTTTTAAAAAATTATATGGGCTGGGGATGTGGCTCAAGCGGTAGCGCAATCGCCTGCCATGCGTGCAGCCTGGGTTTGATCCTCAGCACCACATACAGACAAAAATGTTGTGTCTGCCAAATACTAAAAAATAAATATTAAAATTCTCTCTCTCTCTCCTCTCTCTCACTCTTTCTTTAAAAAAAATTAAAAAAAAAATAAAAATTATATATGTGTTTAGTTGGGGAGGAAAAGAATTTGAGAAGACAAAGACGTATTTTAAAACTATTTCCATTGCATTTGCAGCGCCTGATTAATCTTGCTGAGCTGACACCATATATCTTGTGTTCCATTTGCAAGGGTTATTTAATAGATGCAACTACCATTACAGAATGTCTTCATACGTGTAAGCATACAGTTTACATTTCTAAATAACATCATTAATTTTTGAAATGTTTAAAGAATCCTAATTTAAACTTTTCTTTTTAACAGTTTGTAAAAGCTGCATTGTAAGACATTTTTACTATAGCAACAGATGTCCAAAATGCAACGTAGTTGTACATCAGACACAACCCCTTTACAATATAAGGTAAGAGGAATATTTATGTAACAATTGTTTTAAGTATACTTTTTCTGAAAGCTTGAAGTTGTGTAGTTGGGAATAAATTCTTTACTCCCTCAAAATTAGAAGAAAGAGAACTACGTATTCTTTAAAGAAATGTGTGTAGAGCACTTACTATGTACCAGGCACTGTGGTATCTACTGGGGATTTGAAAAGAGAGGTAAAAAATAGGAAAAGAAAAAGAAAGGGAAACAAGCCTCTTTATTTGAGGTTTTTAAATCCCATCATACAAGTTAATGGGGCTAGTTTAGTCTTGTTATTTTCATCATACAGTATTTAGAATTTTTTTTAGAAGTAAGAACTGAAACAACTGGCCTCTTTAGTACAACCTATCTATTATGGATCATTATAGCTGTTAAGACAAGTTTTAGTGAATGTTTAATTTCTAAAGAGAAGAAAAATACTGAAAGTAGATTAATTTAATTTTCTCAGCAAATACTGTTGATTTTGTATTGCCTTGATAGAAGAGTGTTTTATAGATGATACACAGAAGTTAAAAATACAGTGTCTGCCCTCAAGCTCACATTCTTTTTGAGGGAATAATACCACAACACAGGGAATAATTTAGTGACCCATTTAAGAATCTATGAGTACTTGTGACTAATTACTTGAGATTCTCCTTGGTGAGTTATGTCTCAGGAGCTTTAAGTGAGACCTGAAAGTAACTTGCCACTGAAAAAGGAGATGCCCATTCCCCTGGGAAAACACACTTAACTCACTGTAGGAAAATGCATTTTTATGAATTCTGAGGTATTCTCCATCCTTTCCTTTTATTAGGTTGGACCGACAATTACAAGATATAGTGTACAAATTAGTGATCAATCTAGAGGAAAGTAAGTTTCTTTTATTACATAGTTGTGAACCCCAGCATCTCTGATTCTACTAGTTACATTTTAAGTGTAATTTAGTTTGTGTTTTATCATTTTTTAGGAGAAAAAAAGCAAATGCATGATTTCTATAAAGAAAGAGGTCTAGAAGTACCTAAACCTGGTAAGTTTGGGTGTATACCATAATGTATTTATAGATTAAAAAATACTAACTTACTGAAATCAGGGCCTTTGAAGTTCTTTTTTGGGGATAGCTAGTTATTATGTGATGAGAGAGAAATGTTTTGAGGGCAGTGCTACAATGTAACCCAATTTAATTGTTCATAAGAATAAAAGAATTAGGGTGTACAGGCCCTGGAGCTAGATTTTCTGAATTCACTCCTAGCTCTACCATTTTACTAGGTGACTCTAGCAAGTTACTTCTATGCGTCAGTTTCCTCAGCTTTAAAAGAGGGGTTCCAGAAGCAGTTCATTTAAAAAAAAAAAAAATCAGTAATATAAGCACTTAAAACAGTGCCTGGCACATAGTAACTGCTCAGACATTAGTTTTTATGATGCTGGTAATATCACACACAGTATAGAAGTCAGATAGATTTGGGTTTAAATCCTGTTGACTTTAGGCAAATTGACTAATCTACTAAGCTTCAGGGGTTTTCTCTTATCAGTTAAAAAAAAATGAAATGCATGTAATTGCTAAGCATGAGCCCTGGCACATAGTAGTGTTTAAAAAGTGTTATCTACAAATATTGATGTTCTGGTGAACTCTCTCTGTGGCCCTGATAAACCAGCCACATACTTCAGCTTTCCATTGTGGAGGAGGTCCTTGATTTGCTGTTAATTTCACTAATTTTGACATTAGTTGATACTATTAATGAAAGGAGGATTGAATGCTTTATGACATTTTAGTCAACATAATTCTAATACACATATAATCATTTTTTTGAAATATCTTAATTTATGAAATTTTTATCCTAAATCAGCTTTCTTGTTTGGCTATCAAATAGCTGTTCCACAGTCAGTCCCTTCAAGCAAAGGAAGAACTAAGAAAGTCCTAGAATCAGTATTTCGTATTCCACCTGAACTTGACATGTCTTTATTACTGGAGTTCATTGGGTGAGTATCCTAAAAGTCTATCCATTGATCTTAACAAAGACATTTTCTTCTTTTTTTGTTTTCTTTTTTTTAAAGAGAGAGTGAGAGAGGAGAGAGAGAGAGAGAATTTTTTTAATATTTATTTTTTTTTTAGTTCTCGGCGGACACAACATCTTTGTTGGTATGTGGTGCTGAGGATCGAACCCGGGCCGCATGCATGCCAGGCGAGCGCGCTACCGCTTGAGCCACATCCCCAGTCCCATTTTTCTTCTTATTCTTTTTTTTTTTTTTTTTTGGCGGTGCTGGGGATTGAACCCAGGGCCTTGTGCATGCAAAGCAAGCACTCTGCCAACCTGAGCTATATCCCCAGCCCAATAAGGACTTTTTTTTAAGTCCCAAAATTATGAAATTATTCCAAACTCAGGTAAAATCAAGTTTTTCTTATATCCCTTTAAAAATTAATTATGGAGCTGGGGATAGTGGTGCATGCCTATAATCCCAGCAGTTTAGGAGGCTGAGGCAGGAGGATCTCAAGTTCAAAGCCAGCCTCAGCAATTTAGCGAGACCCTAAGCAACTTAGCAGAATCCTGTCTCAAAATAAAAATAAAAGGGCTGGGATGTGGCTTAGTGGTTAAGCATCCCTGGGTTCAATCCCTGTTACCAAAAATAATAACTATGGAGCCAGGTATGATGACACACTCCCATAATCCCAGTGACTGGGGAGGCTAAGGCATGTAGATCACAATTTTAAGACCAGCCTCAGCAATTTAGCCAGACCATATCTCAAACAATAAAAAAGAGTTGGGGATTCAGTTTAGTTGCAAAATGCCTCTCTGTTCAACCCCTAGTACCTAAATAAATAAAATATAGAATATTTAAGATTTAGAAAAAGGTATAAATAGCTCAATTGGGGCTGAGATTGTGGCTCAGTGGGGTAGAATTCTAGCCTAGCACATGTGAGGCCTGGGTTCAAACCTCAGCACTACATAAAAATGAAATAAAGATATGTGTCCACCTACAACTAAAAAATAATAAATATTAAAAAAAATAGCACAATAGCCGTGGATAGCTTCATCATCTGGTTTAAGAAATAAACCATTAGGCCAGATGTGGTGGCACATTTCTGTGATCCCAGCAACTCTGGAGCCTGAGAAAGGAGGATTGCAAGTTCAAGTCCAGCCTCATCAGCTTATCGAGGCCCTGAGCAATTTAGACTGTTCTAGAAAGAAAGAGTGAGATTGAAATAGGGGGGTGGTGCCTGGGGGCTGAGGATGTGGCTCAGTGGTTAAGTGTCCCTGGTTTCAATCCCTGGTACCAATAAAAAAAGAAAGAAAGAAAGAAAGAAACCATTAGTAATGTAGCTATCATGGCTACCTAGTCTGTTCATCTCTCTCCCTCAGAAGTTAATAACAACTTTCCTAAAAGTAGGGTTTATTATCATTTTTCATAGGCTTAATAAAATGTATCATTTTCTAAACAACATATAGAATTGTTTTTACAAATTTAAAAACTTTAATTGCATACTGTGTTTTTCAACTTGCTTTTTTTTACTCAATTTTGTGAATCACTCATGTTAGAAAGTATAACGCTAATTGATTCATTTTCACCATTGTCTGATAATTCATTAAAATGAATATGTGATGATGTACCTTTTCTTGTACTGCTAAACAATTTGGTGGTTTCCAGGTGTTTATTTTTGTTGTTGTTTTTTGCTATTACAATGTTGCTAGAAACATTTTTCTACGGATATTTTTTGTGCATATGTGGTAGATCTAAGGGTATAGATCTGCTGAGTCTTAGGATATATTTCTTCTCAGTTTTATTTTGATTTTGCCAAGTTATTTTCCAAAGTAGTTAGATATTTAATTCAAATCAATTGCTTCAAACACTGTAGGATATGGTATATTCCTTTAGAGTGCAGCTTTGTAAAACAGACTTATTGTGGTCATAGAGTTGGCATGTGTCAAACATTCTCAGATACTCACATAACTCACAGAATAAAGTGCCTTTCTTAGAAAAATTTATATTTTCCAATTTGTGTTATTGGTGATTATTTTACTTCTCAATCACTTCCTCCTTATAACTCTAGGCTGCCTGTATCATTTATTTTAGTATCTAATGTGTTATGTTATATTTATCTCCTTCTCTACTTGTATTTATCTCCTTCTCTATTATATTGTATTCTCCATTTAAGATTTATCTTGTATTTTCAATTTAAGAATGCTTCAGAGGTGAGAAACCTCCCCTATGCGCCCCCTCCCCTGAAACTCATATAAGTAGTGGTTGATGATGATGAAATAAAGATCTCTAGAGGAATTAAAAGAAACTGTGTAATTCCAAAATTTAATCCAGTAATTTCTATTATTACAAAATGTGTTTTGGGCTGGGGATATAGCTCAGTTGATAGTGTGTTTGCCTCACATGCACAAGGCCCTGGGTTCAATCCCCAACCCTACAAAAAAAAAGAAGTTTCCACCTAAGTAGGTTAAGGAAACTAGTTAAATAATAATAAACTCATACATGAATATTTGCTAATATAATAATGTTTGCATTCATATGGAACAATTTCTAACACGTATCGTGTAGAAAAAAAACAAAGTGTAAAAGAGCAAGTCAGTGGGGCCCAGTGGCATATGCCTGTAATCCCCAGCAGTTTGGGAGGCTGAGACAGGAGGCTTGAGAGTTCAAAGCCAGCCTCAGCAACAATGAATTAAGCAACTCAGTGAGACCCTGTAAAATACAAAAAAGAGCTGGGGATGTGGTTCAGTGGTTGAGTGCCCTTGAGTTCAATCTCGATACCCGTCTCCCACAAATAAGTCATATGTATCATGTGTCCATTTATTTATGGTGCTTTTATTTTTAAGAGTGGTGGGAAATTTCTGAAAGGGCGTATAAGGAAATATTAATAATGTTTGCTCCTAGGAAATGGCACTGGTGCTTGTGAATCTACGTCTAGTCTTTCTTTCTCTCTCTGTCTCTCTCTCTCTCACTACTGGGGATAGAATCTAGGGCCTCACCTAGGTGAGTGCTTTTTTTTTTTTTTTAATATTTCTTTTAGTCGTAGATGGACACAATAGCTTTATTTTATTTATTTATCTTTATGTGGTGCTGAGGATCGAACCCAGTGCCTCACATGTGCTAGACAAGGTTCTACCACTGAGTCACAACTCCAGCCCTTGGCGAGTGCTCTTTTACTGAGGTAAATCCCCAGCCCTTCAGTTCTGTATTTCTAAATTGAGAATTCTAACAGCAACTCACAGGTTTGTTGTAAAAACAACAAATACTCAGTGTGTTCTGTATATACATACCTTTATCTATATACAATACCTTTATCTATCTATCTATCTATCTATCTATTTATTTATTTATTTATGTGGTGCTGAGGATTGAACCCAGGGCTTCGCATGTGCTAGGCCAGCACTCTATTGCTGAGCTATAACCCCAGCCTCCTCGGTGTGTTCTTAATAGTTCTTAATGTGTTCTATTTTTTTGGTGGGGAGTACTGGGGTCGTTGAACTCAAGGACACTCAACCACTGAGCCACATCCCAAGCCCTATTGTATTTTATTTAGAGACAGGTCTCACTGAGTTGCTTAGTGCCTTGCTATTGCTGAGACTGGCTTTGAACCCACGATCCTCCTGAATCAGCCTCCCGATGTTCTTTTAAAAAAAAAAAAAAATTTTTTTTTAGTTGTAGTTGGACATAATACCTTTCTTTTATTTACTTATTTTTATGTGGTGCTGAGGATTGAACCCAGGGCCTTGCATGCACTAGGTGAGCACTCTACCACTGGGCCACAATCCCAGCTCCCCCCCACCATGTTCTTTTTTTTAATTAGGCTTATTTTTATTTGTTCTACTTAGTTGTACCTGACAGCAGAATGCATTTCAATTCATTGTACACAAATGGAGTGCAACATTTCAATTCTCTGGTTGTACACACACGGTTTAGAGACACACCGCTTGTGCAATCATACACATACCTAGGGTAATGATGTCCATCTGATATTCTTTTTTTTTTTTTTTTTAGATATAGATGGACACAATACCTTTCTTAATTTATTTTTATGTGGTGCTGAGGATTGTACTCAGTGCCTCACATGTGCTAGACAGGTACTCTATTGTTGAACTACAGCTCCAGCCCTTTTACCATGTTCTTAAGATTGAAATAATGCAGAGGCCTGGGGTTGTGGCTCAGTGGTAGAGTGCTTGTATTTATTTACAATAAATAAGTAAAGAAAGCAAAGAGAATGAAAGATTGGTTAGGTCATGCATGGTACTCTATACAACATATAAATGCTAAAAAAAATCGGATTCATATGACATATGAGTATGATATGGCTAAAACTTGATGCATAGTAGTTTTTTGTAAAGCAGAGAGGTAATATCCACTGTATTTTGCATTTTCCCATCAAACGTACTGTGATCATATCTGGGTAGGTATCACATTTTAAGAGAGGTTGGTAAATCAAGGTGTAATCAAAATAATAAAAGGTTTGAGAGCTTGGGTTGTGGTTCAGTGGTAGAGTGCTTCCTAGCACGTGTGAGGCAATGGGTTCGATCCTCAGCACCACATATAATAAATAAAGGTATTGTCTACAACTAAAAAAAAAAAAGGTTTCTAAATGTATGTATTTTATTTGGCTGTGGAAGAACAAAATAGTTAGTTTCAGATCTTTAGATGATGATCGCATGGAGCCAGGTGTGATAGTAAATGCCTGTAATCCCAGCAACTCGGGAGGCTGAGACAGGAGGATCATGAATTTAAAGTCAGCCTCAGCAATTTAGCAAGCAATTTAGCAATTTTTTTGGGGGGGGGGTACTGGGGATTATAGCCACATTGCCAGCTCTATTTTGTATTTTATTTAGAAACAGGGTCTCACTGAGTTACTTAGTGCCTCACTTTTGCTTTGAACTCACCATCCTCCTGCCTTAGCCTCCTGAATTGCTGGGATTATAGGCATGCACCACTGCACCTGGCCCCCCAAAACTTTTTTAAGTCGAATTATCACATAAGAAAGATCTATCTAATTTACAAGAGCATCAATAGACAAAATGAGGACAGTAGTAAGGTATAGGTTGCCAGGAGAAATATGTTCAATTTAGTACAAGAAAGACTTTCTAACAAAGTTGCCCACAAGTAGAATGGGCTCCCTTTGTCAGTTAAGAAACTTTCTGGAAGTTGGCATGATAATACGTGCTTGTAATCCCAGTGATTTGGGAGACTGAGGCAGGAGGATCAAATTTTTGAAGACAGCTTGAATAACTTAGCCAGATCCTGTTTCAAAAGAAAAAATTTTTAAAAAGCTGAGGATGTAGCTCAGTAGTAAAGCATTCCTGGGTTTATCTCCCAGTACAAAGAGAAAAGGAAAAGAAAATCCCTCTAGATATTCAGGCAGAAGTCATTTGCCCATACATCTCACATTCTACAGGGATTTTTTTGTTTTTTTGTTTTTTGATGCTGGGGGTTGAACCCAAACCTTGTGCATGCACATGTTTTACCACAGAAGGCACACCTAGCCCAAGTGATCATTCTTGTAATGAATAGAAGTTTTATTTTATAACTCTTAATGTTATATAGTAATCTTATATATATGTAATATATTTGTACTTTATTAAGATATCTATATTATATAAACAATTGTTTCTAACCTAATATTAATATAATATACAAATTATGCAGCATATTATATATATAATGTCTATCTCTGTATAAACGTGTGTGTGTGTTTGGTATGTATGTGTATGGTGCTGGGGATTGAACCCAGAGCCTTGTGAAAGATAGGCAAGCACTTTATCATTGAGCTATAATCCCAACCCCTTTTAGGTATTATATTTTTATAATAAAGAATACTGTGGAGATATTGCAATTGTGATATTGCTTGTTCATAACATGATAGAGAAGAAGGAACATATGAAGTGTGAATACCAGCTTTATCATATATAGCTCTGTGTGACTTGAAGCAAAAGTTATTCAACCTCTATGATCTCAATTTCCCCATCTGTAGAATGGGAACACCTATACCTGATTTGTAGGGCTATTGTCAGAATTAAATGAAAATCATACATAGTATAAGAAGATAATGCCTGGAGCACGGTATATGCTCAACACAAGTTACTGCTTCTTATCTCCCTGTGATATAATAAAGAAATCCCTTTGGGCTTTTCTGTAAAAGGCAAACAGTAAAATCAAGCCCAGTGGTTATGTTACAAGTAAAACAGCAGAAAGGTGGCAGCCTTCTTGTAAGAAATTATATCAAATTGCTGTGGAGGGAAAATACATTCATTATGATTTTAAAAAACAAACATTGTTCTTCAAGTTGGAAAATGTTACAATAAGTGGGGGGAAAATCTAAATATTAATGATATCCTTTTTTGCAAATTTATTGTACAACATGCTGACTACAATTAATAATAATGTGTTACATGCTTGAAAAATTGCTTAAATATTCTCACTGCACACACACACAAAACAAGTATGTGAGCTGGACTTGGTGGTATTTGCCTATAATCCCAGCAGTTTGAGAGGCTGAAGTAGGAGGATCGCAAATTCTAGGCCAGCCTCAGCTACTTTGCAAGACCCTCAGCAACTTAGGGAGACCCTGTCTCAAAATGAAAAATAAAAAGGATTGAGAGTATAGCTCAGTGACAAAGTACATCTGGGTTCAATCTGCAGTGGGCCTCCCCCACAAAGAAAGTTATGAAGGGATGGATATATTATCTCAATTTAATCATTTGGTTGTACATTAATATTGAAGCTGAAATGGCACATTGTACATTGTAAATATATATATTTTAAAAATTTTCAATTATATACTAATAATGCTAGATGAGATGGCAAGTAAATAAAATTCTAGCACGTTTCCTATAAAGAATATATTTTTAACTTCTGAAGTATGGATGGTAGTGGCTGGATAAAACTGCCTTCATCTTACCACTAGGTGGCAGAAATGACAATTACATTTATTTATTTCCTAAAGACTTAGGTGACTTTTACATTAGACTGATGTTTCTCAAATATTTATATTCAAGTTATTTTTCTGTTGTTTTATGACTAGACATATAACTTAAAGTATTAAATATTGATTAACTTTGCTCTCATTTTTCAGTGCTAATGAAGGCACGGGACATTTTAAGGTATTTTACTTTTATTTTTTCATTCATTTCATAAGAGAATTCCTTAGCACACAAATTTGGTTCAGATTAGTAACCAAATGGAGACTGTCTTACTTCATAATAAAAATATTTTTAAATAAGTTATTGAAATATGAAGTATATTCTACAGCGACCTATTATAATAGGTTCATGAAGGGAAGTGTTATTAAGTAGGGATTTGTTATTAATTCAGAACTGTGGATAATTTTTCAATTAAAAAAATGCTATGTTAAAAAAAGCTAAAACCAAATGCTATGTTAACTTGGTGATTAATACAATTTCAAAGCATTTTTTGCATAGTTGGCATTTAGTTAAGTATGAGCTTAAAATTTTATTTACATATAACATGTTTGACTCAAGTTAACCTGCCCTAACTTGTTATTTTAATCATTCACTGAGATTTTAGAGGTAAGAATGCATTCCTTTGTAACATACTTAAAGATCAGAGTTGTCCTAAAGCCTCAAATCACAGGTGCCATTGATATAGTGATGGTGCTATAGTATGAGTTATTCAGGAAAAGTCAATTTTTTAAAAAGGATTAACTGTTTAGGTTTCCAGTGACTTTTGTCAAAGTCTATGTAACTTTTGTCAAATTATACCTGGTTGGACATACTGCTTTGTTTTGTGAACGCAATAACTTAAAGAAATAATTAAAGCATAAGAATACGTAGGTACTTCTCTGGATAAAGTACATTATATAGATGTCTCTCAGAGTTTATTGTGATGGAGGGAATGCAATGTTAAGTCCCCATGATTTTTGGTGACTTTAAAGTATCAAACTATTGGTAATTAACTTTAGAAATTGTTTCATAGCATTTGTTTAGGAAACTGTCATATCAATGAATGTTTCATAATACATGTAAGAAAATGGCAGTTAAGTTTCTAAATGGTACAATGACAGGGTTGTATGATTCTGGAGTTCCCTGAAGACATCTCTGCACTGAGTTATGGTGTCTTGACAGGCCAGCATTTTTTAGAACTCATGAAGAAAGAATTGGGAAATAAATTGAAATGTTACTCTACTGCTTCAATAGAAGCACATGTACATGTAGAATTTAGTTCCTGATTATTGCACATCAAAAAGCAAGATGACAGAACCACCTGTAACATATTCTTGCAAAAAACAGATGGGAAGGTGATCATGCTTACAGAGTTGATTGCTCATTTCCTGGAAATATTGGGGACAAAGGAACACAATGACACAAAGTAATAGGTCCAGTGTAGATAGTGGAAAACTACATGGCAAGTAATTCTTTTCTTCAGCAAATAAAAGGGAAAGAAATGAAGAAAAACCTATTGATTAAAGTAGCTGAGGGGATATATAAATTAATTTCAATGTATGAGCCTTATTTGGATTTGATTTGAAAAATAATCTGTGAAAAGCTTTTGAGCCACTTGTGGTGGCACACACCTATAATCTAAGTAACTTGGGAGGCTGAGTCAGGAGGATTGTAAGTTCAAGACCAGTCTAATTAACTTAGTGAGACCCTGTCTCAAAATAAATATAGCGTTTGGGATGTAGCTCAGTGGTCGAGTGCTTATCCAGCATGCATGAAGCCCTGGGTTCCATCTCCAACATGGCAAAAACAAAACTAAAATGTATAAAGGGATAGAGATGTAGTTCACTGGGATTCAATCTCCATTATTTGCAAAAAAAATTTAAAGTTTTTGAGATAATATCCCCCATTTGGAAACTACCCAAATATCCATCAACTGATGAATAGTTAAACAAAATGTAACATATCCATGTGATAGGATATTATTTGTAAAAAGAATGATGTACTGACACATGCTACAGCATGGATGAACCTTGAAAGCACTGTGCTAAATAAAAGACACTAGTCACAAAAGGCTATCCATCTATTGTATGGTTCCATTTATATGAAATATCCGGAACTGGGAAATCTATAGAAGCAAAGTAGATTAAATGGTTGCCAAGATTATAAGAGAGAATGACTTAATTTATATGGGGTCTTTTTGGGGTCATGAAAACATTTGAACTTAGATAGTGATAGTAGTTGTTCAACTTTGCAAAGATGCTAAAATCCACTGAATTGTACATTTTTAAAGGGTGAATTTAGTGGTACATGAATTATATCTCAAGAGAACTGTTTTTTTTTAAATAATTAAGCCATGATCCAATAGAAATTTAAAGTAGAAGCATTGTTTATAATTTATTTGGTATAAACTTATTGGGAATATAAAAATTGTATCTGGGCGCTGGGGTTGTTTCTTAGCGGTAGAGTGCTTGTCTAGCATGTGTGAGGTCCTGGATTCGATCCTCAGCATCACATAAAAAATAAATAAATAAAAGGTATTGTGCCCATTACAACTAAAAAATAAATATTTTTGAAAAATTGTATCTGGGCTGGGGTTGTGGCTTCGTGGCAGAGCACTCGCTTAGCACGTGCAAGGTCCTGGGTTCAGTCCTCAGCACAACATAAAAAGAAATAAAGCTATTATGTCCAACTATAACTAAAAAATAAAATATTTAAAAAATTGTATCTGATAAATGTTACTATTTTAGTTTGAATCCACCACTGGTTATTATGTGTTTTTTTTTTATAAAATTTTAATTTTATTCCCTCAGCCCTAGAAAACAAAATAATTTTCTTCTAGAGAAAAATAAATAAAAATAGAGACAATTGTTGAAATTTGAAGCTTACTAGATATTTTCTGATATCAAGGAATTTTAAGGTGTGATAATGATATTATACTTGAGTTTTTTAAAAGTTCTTTAGAGATATACCAAAGTACTTTCAGATGAAATGCTATATTTTGGATTTGCTTCCAAACACATGTGGGGGACAAGGGTGAGCCAGGAAATAGGATAGATAGGATGGGAAATAGGTGAATGAATCTAAAACAAGATTGACCTTGAGTTGCTAAAGCGAGGTGATAAGTATATAGGAATCATTATATTATTCTCATAGTTTTGAGATATTACATTTTCTGTTAAACTGATAATACAGATGTTAATTTGTAGGCTTGTAACTATGAGAAGTGATGAATGTATTGTTTTAGAAATAAATGATTCTATTAACTGTATTTTGTGACTTTTTACATTGTTGAAACAGTCTTTTACACAATTGTAGTTAACAAATTTGCAGTCTCATTGTTTTTAACTTCTGTATTTATAATAGATGTTCTAGTTATAGCTTTTTCAGTATAATTTAGTATTCCATTACTTTAAAAACATTACTTATTCTTGCAAGGCAAACACTCTACCAACTGAGCTATATCCCCATCCCAACATTTCAGTATTCTTATAAAGATGAATCAATCTCTTTCTCTTTCCCACTTTCTCTTTTGTACTTAATAAGTGAGTTCAAATTAAACCTATTTTACTAGGTTGATACCTGTTTGTTAAATGTCTAACTCCCTAAACCTATGAATCAATATCATGAATTCTATTTTCCATATTCAATATAAAAGTTTCTACAAAGCAGCAGCATTTTAACTTTTTGGTTTTTGGTTGGGGGTCTGGTGATTTAACCCTGAGGCACTTTACCACTGAACTACATCCTCAACCCCCAACCCCTTTTTTTCAATGTTTTAGTTGTAGGTCGGCACAATATCTTTATTTCATTTTTATGTGAGGTGTGAACCCAATGCCTCATGTGTGCTAGGTGAGCATTCTATCACTGAGCCACAACCCCAGCCCACATCCTTTTTGTTTTTTATTTTGATACCGGTCTCAGTAGGTTGCTGAGGGCCTCACGGAGTTTCTGAGGGCCCACTAAATTGCTGAGCCTGACCTCTAATTTGTGAGTGGCTGGGATTACAGACGTCTGCCACCATGCTCTGCAACATTGTAACAACAGTCTAAGAAGTAGACAGAATCGAACTTTCGTATACCCATCATCAGCTTTACCAATTATTAACTAATGTCCAATTTTATTTCTTCTATACTCCCATCCACTCACCTTTCAACAGTCCTTAGCACTATACCACTTATTCTGGAAACATTTCAGTTTTCTTTTTTTGGTACTGGAGATTGAACTCCGGGATACTCAACCACATTTGGAGCCATATCCCAAGCCCTATTTTGTATTTTATTTAGAGACAGGGTCTTGCTGAATTGCTTAGCACTTTGCTTTTACTGAGGCTGGTTTTGAACTTGTGATCCTCCTGCCTCAGCCTCACAAACTGCTGGGATTACAGGTGTGCACCATCATGCCTGGCAACATTTCAGTATTCTTTTTTTTTTTTTTGTGGTGCTGGGGATTGCACTCAGGGCCTTATGCATGCAAGGCAAACATTCTACCAACTGAGCTATATCCCTAGCCCAACATTTCAGTATTCTTAAAAAGATGAATCAGGGGCTGGGATTATGGCTCAGTGGTGGAATGCTTGCCAAGTATGCATGAGGCACTGGGTTTGATCCTCAGAACCACATGAATGTAAAATAAAGATATTGTGTCCACTTAAACCTAAAAAAATAAATATTAAAAAAAAAAGATGAACCAATCTCTTTCTCTTTCCCATTTTCTCTTTCTTTTTTCCCCTTGGTCTAGGGATTGCACTGAAGGGTAATCTACCCAGCCTATATTTTATTTTGAAGCAGTGTCTTGCTAAGTTGCCCAGGCTTGCCTAGAACTTGTAACCCTCCTTCCTTAGCCTCCTAAATCACTGTGGTTATAGGCATGTGCAACTGTGCCTTTGTTTTCTTTTTAATGACCACATATCATACCTAAAAATATGTTACTAGATGTCCATTTTATGAAAGATAAAAATAAGATGGGCAGAACTATTCTGAACTAAAGATTACAGAGATGTGAAGAACAAATGCAATGTGTGGTCCTTCTTTTTGAGTGAGATTAAAATAAATTCAGTTTATGCAGGGTGCGGCAGCGCATGCCTTTAATCCCAGCGGGTCAGGAGGCTGAGACAGGAGGATCACGAGTTCAAAGCCAGCCTCAGCAAAGACAAGATGCCAAGCAATTCATTGAGACCCTGTCTCTAAATACAAAATAGGCATGGGGATGTAGGGGTTGAGTGCCCCTGAGTTCAATCCCCAATACCAAAAAAGAAGAAGAAGAAGAACAGTTTATAAAGGATATCATTATAACAATTGGAGAAATTTGAGTATGGACTTATTTACATAATTATATTAATTTAAAAAATTTTTCTGAGTACTTCCATACCACTTCCTGACAATTACATTATAGTTAATTAGGAAAATCAAATCCCCTTACTCTGAAAAGTTAACTGCCAGTCTGTTTAGTTTTAAATATTTTAGTGCCTGCGAATAATTCCAGTTGTCTAAGGAAAAAAAATACACATATACACACATAAGAAAAAATGAAGCAAATAAAGTAATGTATTAATAGATGGTTAACTAAGTGAAGGTTATTGGAGAGTTTATTATTTTTATAACTTTGTAAATTTGTCATTTTTTAAAGCTTGAGGGTAATGAATGAAAGAATTAACAATTTCTTTCTTTCTTTTTTTTTTTTTTAGTTGTTGATGGACCTTTATTTTATTCATTTACTTATATGCAGTGCTGAGAATCAAACTCAGTGCCTCACACATATGAGGCAAGCGCTCTACCACTGAGCCACAATCCCAGCCCAGCAATTTCTTATTACCAAATATCTAGAGCTAGGCTCAGTGGTATACATCTATTGCCCAAGCTATGTGGGCTGAGGCAGGAAGATAACTTGAGCCCAAGAGTTTGAGAACAGTGTGGGCAACATGATGAAACCCTATCACAAAAGAAGGAAAAAAAGAAATCTACTTGATATTCAAAATTTTGTCTAAATTGTAGTATGGCTTTGTTTTAGTTGTTAGGTCATTAAGGTTTCTATTTCCTTATTTTTTCTTATAATTTTTGTTGACAAAACTGAGTCACTTGTCCTGTAGTTTCTGACAGATTAAAGGTTTTTTAATTTTTTTTCCCACCTCCAGAACCTGGGTTTGAACCTATGGCCCCACACATGCTTGACTTGGTGGCAAGCACTCTACCACTGAAATACATCCCCAGTCCTTTTTATTTTGAGCCAGGGTCTTGCTAAATTGCCTAAGCTGGGCTTGAACTTGTGATCCTCCTGCTTTAGCCTCCTGAGTAGCTGGGATTACAGAAGTGTGTCACTGCACCCAGTTTCCCTGCCCGCTCTCTTTGGCAGAGTCTTGCTGTGTTGCCCTGGCTGGTCTCTAATTCTTGGGTTCAAGTGATCCTCCTATCTAAGCCTCCAGAGTAGCTGGGACTACAGGTGTGTGCCACTGCACCCTGCTTATTATGGAAAATTTTAAACTCATACAATATTAGAATAGTATAACGGAATCCTATGTACATATTCGTTTATACCTTCACTGCTCTTCTTCCTCTCATATAATTTTTTAAAAATATTTTTAATTGTAAATAGATAAAATACCTTTTTTTTTTATGTGGTGCTGCGGATCAAACCCAGTGTCTCACATGTACTAGGCAGGCACTCCACTACTGAGCTATAATCCCAGTCCCCCTCTCATATAATTTTGAAGCAAATCCCAGACTGTATATCATTTTTACATAAGTAATTCAGTTTGCTTCTAAAAGATAAGGGCAGGGTTGGGAATGTAGCTCAAAGATAGAACATTTGCCTAGTGTGTGCAAAACCCTGGGTTTGATCACCAGCTCAGCAAATAATAATAACAACAACATCAGTAATAAAAATAAATAGAGGATAAGGGCTATTCTTAGCCATGTATAGTGATGCACACCTATAATTCTAGTTACTTGAGATGCTCAGGCAGGAAGATCACAAGTTCAAGGTTAGCTAGAGCAACTTAGTGAGGCCCTGTCTCAAAAACAACAACAAAAGGTTCTGGGGATGTAGCTAAGTAGTAAAGCACTTCTATGTTCAATCTCCAATACTAGAATAAATAAATAATAAGGACTACTTTAACAAACATAATAATGATACTACATTTTTTTTTCTTTTTAGTCTTACTATTCCTTCTCCATTTTATTTTTTCTTCTTTGCAGTTTTTGTTGTTGAAGAAACTAGGTTTTAAACATTTGATCCTGTGTATTCTCTCTGTCTTTGAATTGTAAGTTTACTACTTGAAATGAATGAATAACTTTTACTCTGAATTGCTATCCCTCCCCTGCCATTTCCTCTTTATCTTTCTTTTTGATGAGACAGGACCTGACTATGTTGCACAGGCTGGCCTCAAAAACCTGGGCCCAAGTGATCAGCCTCCCAAGTAGTTGGGACTACAGGTGTGTGCCACATGCTCAACATTTTTTCTTTTTGCAGATTAGGGATCAAATCCAGGGCTTTGATTATGTTAGGCGAGCATTATACCACTTAGCTATACCCCTAGCTCTCTATCTCTCTTTTTTAAAAAATGATACTAGGGATTGAACCCAGAGTCTCCTGTATGCTAGGCAAGCACTCCACCCCTGAGGTAAACCTACAGCCCTTTGTTGTGGTTTTGATGTGCTATTAAATTATCCTAGCTACTTGAGTGGGTGAGGTAGGAGGATCTCAGTCCAGTCTGGGCAAGACCCTATCTGGAAAATATAAATAAAATAAAATTTAAAATGGCTGGAGGTATAGCTTAGTGGTAAAATGACCCTGGGTTCAATCTTCAGTACCACAAAAATAATAAAATAAATAAGCTAGAAAGCCTTTCTATTAAATAAATTTTTGACATACTTTTCAGAGAGGAAAAACAGAGAATTTCTATTTTTCTTTGGAATATAAACTCAAATTTCATAGTAATTTTTCTCTCAAGAAAATTAAATCAGCTTTGCTATAAAATATGTCTTAAGGTACACATTATCTTTTTTTTTTGGTACTGAAGATTGAACCCAAAGGAACTTGACCACTGAGCCTCATCCCTAGCCCTATTTTGTATTTTATTTTGAGATAGGGTCTCACTGAGTTGCTTAGTGCTTTTTGCTGAGGCCGACTTTGAAATCGCGATCCTCCTGCCTCAGCCTCCAGAGCTGTTGGGACAGACCTGTGCTGCTGCGCCCGGCAAGATATACATATTTTTAAAGATTTACATATTTTATATTTATGTATACATATATAAATTCTGAAAATAGATTTATCTGTTTATTTTTGTAGCCATTGGAAAAGAAGTTTGTTCGAGTTTCAGGAGAAGCCACTATTGGACATGTAGAAAAATTCCTCAGAAGAAAAATGGGTCTTGATCCAGCTTGTCAGGTACAGTGCATCATGTATGTAAAAGGACAGGTGAAGATGTGAGATTACCTTTACCCATATTGACGAAATAACTGTTTTGTTTTTTCTTGCTAGGATTTTGTGTAGTGGCTTTGTTTTATGATACTGTAGACATTGTAAATACCAATTGAATGTTGATACACAGTGATTCCCACCCCCAACTTTGATCACATTTGATTTTCTGTTCATTTCTTTTGCCATCAATGACCATCTCTTAGTGTTAGAGGAAAGCTGAGGATATGAGAAATATTTAAGAACTTCTAGACTCTCAATTCTAGCTCTTTCTCATTTGATAGTAAAGCAAAAGATTACTTATCATCCACTTTTCTTCAGAGAACATCCTTGCAAGTGTAGTGTAATAAGCAAGCTCAAAGTACCTGGAAAAGTATCAGAGCATGGTGGTACATGTCTGTAATCCCAATAAGTCAGGAAGCTGAGACCCTAAGCAACTTGGTGAGACCCATCTCAAAAAATTTAAAGGGCTAGTGCTATATCTCAGTGGTTAAGCACCTCTGGGTTCAATCCCCAGTACTAAACAAACCCTAGAAAATTGTAATATCTGTCTGTCTAAGGTAGACCTTATTAGTTTTGGTGGATTTTTTTTTGTTTTTTGTTTTTTTTTACAGTGTTGGGAATTGAACCCAGGACCTTGTGCCTGCTAGGCAAGTACTCTACCACTGAGCTATATCCTAACCCTTCTTATTGGTTTCTTTTTGGGGGGAATTAGTGGGGATTGAACAGGAGTGCTTTACCACTAAGCTACATCTCTGGACCTTTTTTATTTTCAAACAAGGTCTAAGTTGCTTAGGGCCTTATTAAATTGCTAAGGTTGGCCTTGAACTTGTGTTCCTCCTGTCTCAGTCTTCCAAGTTGCTGGGATTATAGGCCTGCACTATCAGGCCTACCCTTCCCTATTAGTTTATTTATTTATTTTCTTAGTTGTTGATAGATTTTTATTTTATTTATTTATACATAGTGCTAAGAATCGGACCCAGTGCCTCACACATACCAGGCAAGTGTGCCACCGCTGAGCCACAGTCCCAGCCCCCCTATTAGTTTTTTTTAAGGATTACAAAATATCTCTTTTTGCTCTCCAGCCCCACCAAAAAGCAAAAAATAAACAAACAAAACCCCTCCTATTCTAGTTGTATAATATTTTCTTGTAAACTGTAAATCTCAAACCTTACATATTATTGAACATTAAAGATACACATATGTATAGTTATGTGGTTCCAGTGAAAATGCACTGGAAATAGCACTGCTTTTTCATTAGTCAAATTTATAAGGAGTTTTTATAATTCTCCATATGTGTAAAATTTTATGGAATATTTCTTATCTAAAATATCCTGTTTGCTGTATACTAAATTGGTAGTTATGTTAAAATGATGCTGAAATTTTGTTAGTGTTTTTAGTACCATAGTACTAAAAATGTATATTAAATCAAATTAAAGTGATCTCTCTGAGCTTGACATATACTGGTTGATTCTCATGTACAATGAAAATTAGAGGGCTGGGGTTGTGACTCAGTGGTAGAGCGCTTGCCTAGCACATGCAAGGCCCTGGGTTCGATCCTCAGCATCACTAAGAATAAATAAATAAATAAATGTATATATAAAAAGAGAAAATTAGAAATAACTTATTACCTTGTAACCATGGCATAATTGAGGCTGTCCTTGGGCTTTGGGTTAGAGACAGTTGTTTAAGGACTCCTGCACAAAGAATTGTGAGTGATCTTAACAAACAGTCTAATGTTTCTAAAAGCATAAGTTAGAAGACTTGCTTCTGATCACATAGAATAAATGAGAAGTAATACTCAGGAGGGGTCCTCTCTAGGATTTAGATTATAAGTGCCACATGTGGTGATTTAAGAGATTTTGATTGGGGGCTGGGGATGTGGCTCAAGCGGTAGCACGCTCGCCTGGCATGCATGCGGCCTGGGTTCGATCCTCAGCACCGCATACAAAGAAAGATGTTGTGTCCGCCGAAAAACTAAAAAAATAAATAAATAAATATTTTTTTAAAAAAGAGATTTTGATTGTCAGGACTGTGGATGAAACTCAGTGGTTAGCATTTTCCTAGCATGTATGAGAAACCCTGAGTTCAATCCCTAATTCTGGGAGAGAGGAAAAAAAAAAAAACCCCAGAAAATTGATTCCCAAAACTCAAAGTTGGTATCCCACCATCCATTTATTATTTTTTTGACAAAATTATCTATATTTATTATATACATGATGTTTTAAAGTATGTATACTCTGTGGGATAGCTAAATCGAGCTAATTTGCATAGTATGCTTTTTTCTTCCCTTTTTTTTTTTAAAGTAAGAATACTTATTATGTTGATATTCTCCCCTTCATTTCTTCATATGGTGTCTTGCAGAAAGTGATCTGATGTACTCTTATTCTTCCATAGGTAGATATCATCTGTGGTGATCACTTGCTGGAGCAGTACCAGACTCTAAGGGAGATCCGACGTGCAATAGGTGATGCAGCAATGCAAGTAGGTCTCTGTTCTTCCTTAAAGTAACTAGCTGGGTGTGCTGGCACATGCTTATAGTCCCAGCTACTTGTCTGAAGCAGGAGGATCAGCTTCAGCAGCTTAGTGAGATCCTGTTTGAAAATAAAAAATAAAATAAAAAGGACTAGGCATGCAGAACAGTGGTAAAGTGTCTCTGGTTCAATCCCCAGTACCACAGAGTGAATGGATGAATAGATGAAATGACTTACATTATAGAAGACTCACTGATTGAATAATATCTAGTCTCTTTTGTGTCTTTATAACAAAATACCTGAAGAAGATTAATTTACAAAGAAAAGAAGTTATTTGGCTTGTGATTCTGGTGGCCAAAAGGTGTCCTTTCCAGAGTCCCCTGGCTGAGAAGTAGAAAGGGATCTAGCAATGTTCATAAGGGGTACCTGTGCAAGAAGAGAGCTAAAAATAGTTGAACTTGCTTTATAACAATCCATTCTTGAGAGAATTAATCCAGTCCTGTAAAAAGACCTGACCTCCTCCCTTAAGACTTCATTCATGTCCTAATCACCTTCCACTTTACCCCCCTCTCTCTCTCTCTCTCTCTCTCTCCTTTTTTTTTTTGTACTGGTGATCAAACTCAGGGGCGCTTAAACCCTGAGCCACACTCCCAGCCCTTTTTTGTATTTTATTTAGAGGCAGGGTCTCTCTGAGTTGTTTAGGTCCTTGCTAAGCTGATGAGGCTGGCTTTGAACTCCTGATCCTCCTGCCTCAGCCTCTGGAGCTGCTGGGATTACAGGCATATGCCACACCCGGCAACTCTACTTCAGGTTTCCATCATCTTCACACTGCCACACTGGGACCAAGTTTCCAGCACATGAACCTATAAAGAGAAATCATATCCAAACCATAGTGGATGGTTAAAATTGAGACCATCAATGGAGGCATCTAAATAGAAAATATAAATATAGATATATTGACATGTTTATATTTATAAAAATATACTATATTTATAGAAATTTAAAATTTTAGACATCTAGATATAAACTTGAATAATTATTTCATAAAATATTATTTTATTGAAATAATTTTGAGATCTTCAAAGAGCTTGCAATCCACATTTCCATTTTATATCTGTGCATATCAATATACTGTTTTATAAAATGATGCTTTTCATTTATGAAACATAATAACTATGCAAAAATTAACATGTAAAATATAATTTGTATGTATATAAAAACTGTTAAGGATCTTTTTTTTTTGAGAGAGAGGGAGAGAGAATTTTTTAATATTTATTTTTCAGTTTTCGGCGGACACAGCATCTTTATTTTATTTGTATGTGATGCTGAGGATTGAACCCAGCGCCGCGCACATGCCAGGCAAGCACGCCACCGCTTGAGCCACATCCCCAGTCCCTAAGGATCTATTTCTGTTATACAAATTCATTTGCTTTGATCAGTTACTAAGTCTAGAATAGATCTGATGGTTCAGAGACATTGTATGGGGTTATGCTTTATTTGACTTATTCTGTATTTTTTGATATATATTTTTTAATATGTTTATTATTTTTAATGTATTTTTTTGTGGGGATTGAGTCCAGGGCATTGTACATTCTAGGCAAGCACTCTATCATTGAGCTTATCTCTAGGCTCCCTACTTTTTTTTTTTTTTTTTGGTACTGGGGGGTTGAACTCAGGGGCACTCAACCACTTAACCACATCCCCAGCCCTATTTTGTATTTTTAGAGACAGGGTCTCACTGAGTTGCTTAGCGCCTCACTTTTGCTGAGGCTGGTTTTGAACCCGCAATCCTCCTGCTTCAGCTTCCCAAGCCGCTGAAATTATAGGTGTGTACCACCACACCAGACTCTCTAGCCCTTTAAATTTTATTTTGAGATATACTAGCTTTTTTTTTTTTTTTTTAAATACCTTTATTTTGTTTCTTTATTTATTTTTATATAGTGTTGAGGATCAAACCCAGGGCCTCACGCATGCTAGGCAAGCGCTCTACCACCGAGCCACAACCCCAGCCCGCCATGCTAGCTTTGAACTTGTGATCCTTCTGCCTTAGCCTTCTGAGTCACTGAGATTACCGGTTTTTCCACTGTACCCATTGAGACAAGCTAATTTTTTTAAAAAAATTTGTTTATTTTGAGTTTAAATTTCTTCATTGGGTTCTGAGGATGTAACTCTGCAGCCGAGCATTTATCTAGCATGCTTAAGGCCCTGGGCTTCACTCCCAGCAACAATAAGAACAACAAAATTTTTTCAAGCAGTCATCTATCTGCTCTTTGGTTTACTGTTGACTGGCCTTTGTCATTCCCTATAGACTCAATATGCCTAACTTATATATTCAATTATGTTACTTTCCTGGTCCTCATGGGGCATTTAAATTTGTGAACCCTCTTTTAGAATTCTGATAATTTTTGCTGGAGTTGCCAGGAACAGAAGCCAGATCACAGAGTAGTGGGTAAGAAATTAGGAAGGGGAGCCATGGAAAATCTTAGTGAAGAAGAAAAAGTTAGGGAGAAATAAGGATTGCCAATTCAAGTGATATGTGCCACCACTCCTTTTTGTTACTCAGAGAAGTCCATATTACATTTCCCAATGAGTCTTTCCTTTTAGCTAGTTTTTCAGTCCATAGGAAAATAGAAATAGTACCTTATAAAGGTGAGTTACTTACTGAATACAGGCTTGGTGAGAGTACAAAGAATTAAGACCTGATATCCAAAAGGGAAACAGAGACTCACAAAAAAAGCTGATAAAAAGACTTGGAGGGCTGGGGATGTGTCTCAAGTGGTAACATGCTTGCCTGGCATGTGCGGGGTGCTGGGTTCGATCCTCAGCACCACATAAAAAAATAAAATAAAAGATGTTGTGTCCACTGAAAACTAAAACATAAATATTAAAAAATTCTCTCTCTCTCTTAAAAAAAAAAAAAAAGACTTGGAAACAGAGCATCTAGAATCATTTAGTATAAAGTTAAGTTGCCCAACATCCCTAAGGACAATCTTCAAGGGAGGATATAAACTATATGATTAATTTTAGGCTTCCATTAAATGGGTAAGAGTTACAAAGTTACATTACTTACAATAGTAGTGAACTGTACATAAGTGGAAATGAACATTTCTTTTTTTAAATAGTACTGGGAGTTGAACCAAGTGCACCCTACCACTGAGCTACATCCCCAGTCCATTTTTTATTTTTATTTTGAGACAGGGTCTCTCTAAATTGCTGAGGCTGGCTTTAAACTTGGATTCTCCCACCTCTACCTCCTCAGTTGCCATAATTTCAGGCATAAGCCACTGTGCCCAGCTAAACGTTTCATTTCTTAAACAGATCCATGATACTTTAAGAAGAAGAAAAGATAAATCTTTTTTATTCATCTTTGGATAATTGTTTGTCACAAGCAACCTTGCCTGCTGGGCCCCAAGGCATGTCTATAATCCCAATGACTAGGGATGCTGAGGTGAGAGAATCACAAGTTTGAGGCCAGTCTCAGCAACTTAATGAGATCCTGTTTCAAAAAAAAAAAAAAAAAAATTAAAAGAACTGGGCATGTAGCTCAGCAGTAAAGCATCCTGGGTTCTCGTACCCCAAATAAATCAATCAATAAATCAGCTTTGATATGGTCATTTGCATAACTAGTTTTCAAAAAACTGCAAAATAGTCTTTTTCTCTTCTTCCTCTTTTCAGGATGGTCTGCTTGTCCTTCATTATGGTCTTGTGGTTTCTCCTCTGAAAATAACTTGAAGATGCTAGGCATATTATGAGGAAGGAAGCAAACAAAGTAAGGAAATTTCTACAGGACTGTATTTCACCAAAGATTTACACAAAACATGTAATCACTACCACGTTGTGCTGTTCAAGACATACCTTATCTATTTTCAGCGCCAAGAATCCTAGGTACAATTGGAACGAAGGAATGCACCTGTTTCACTAGAGACTATATGTAAAAAGCACTAGAGCTCAGGGGAATTTTTCCAAAACAGCATATTTTAAAATTCCATATACTTTGATGTTGATTTTTGCTTCCCATCTTTGAGGTAAAGTGATCACTGTTTTCTCCTTTGTTGAGCCATATCCCTTTAAAGTTGGCAGTAAGGATTCTGTTCTGTGGAACAGTATCAGTTGGACAGTCATCCTTTTGGGAAAAAGAGGTATGCTTTTGAATGGGAGATTCAAAGCCAGTCTTTGTTAAACCACAGGGTATACTCTCAAAAGACCAAAACTACTGGCTGCTTTTGTATTTGCCATCATATTTTAAACTTGTAGAGGTTTTCCCCCCCCTTAAACCAGCAATACTACTAAAGAAATGTTTGTTCATAAAATGGATGAATTATCATTATCTGTGTGAAGACACTGTGTCATAAGCCTTCAGTGTAATAAGACTTCTTAACATATCTTACAATAAGAGGTGCTTATTTGTGATGACATATTTAATTTTATTTGCATACAAAGTATGATTTGTTGATAACTTGTAATGGCACTCCTTCTGAAAGTAATAATAAAACATTTCAGGTGAATTTCAGAAGTTTACAGAATACTTTTTGTTTCCTCAGCAAGTCAGCTTAATATTCATTTTCCCCTTATTTTGTGACTGGGATAAAGAATAAGAATGTTTTAAAGCTGCTTACTTTTATGCAGACTTCAATTTTGAACATTATTTTGCTTAAAATTAGCCTCCTGATTCTTTCTAAATGAAATATTTTGTAGACTATTTCACAGCAAAATTTCCAAATCTGTATAAAACTTTAAAAATTGGACAAGGATTGGCAATTGTTTTGTAAAGAATCTGTGAATTGTGTATATATCTCTTCTAACATTTAATAAAAATTTATTTTAGCTTACTTTGAAATGTGTTTACTATGGATTTTAAAAAAATAACCAAAACCCTTTAAGATAGACAAGGTGTGTGAATTAAAGTGCCATAAAATAGATATTTAATAAACATGTACATTCATTGTATAGATGTTTTATTAGAAAATGGACAAAGTAGCAACTATAGAATTTATTGCTTCTTAAATACCTCTTGCACAGATTACTTAATATTTTAATTTTTATCTCATGTTAACATATGTATGTCAGGATCCCTAAGGCTACATTTGTGTTCAGTAATGCACTAGAAGGACTCACAAGACCCAGAAAAGCTGATATATTCATGGTTATTGTTTATTAAAGCAAAAGGATACAGATAAAGACCAGCAAAGGGAATAGGCAAATGGGTGGAATCGAGGAAAACCAGGCACAAGTTCACAGGTGTCTTCTCCCATGGAGTTGCAAGGATAATGCCTAATTCTTTAAGCAATTTTTTATGGTATGTAAAGTGTCACCAACCAGAAAAGTTCACTCAAGACCTACTGTTCAGTGTAGTATTTTGTTTTGTTTTTGTTTTGTTTGGGTCAGTTATCGAGTCATATGGTGCCTGTGTGATTGATCAACATTCAGACCCCAGAACCTTCCCTGAAGTCAAACTGATAAAGCATAGTACGGGGCTCCAGGTCTACAAAATAGGCATTCACCATAAATCGGATTTTTAGCATAAACTGTCTCCTGTGGCCAATTGGCATCTGGGGTACACAGTGATAATCAAAGCCTGCTGAGTTAACCCTTTACTGTGCAATATCACATGTCAGAAGTCCAGATTTAGGAACCAGGATATAGTATGGTGGCACACACCTATAGTCCCAGCTACGCAGAAACAGACTCAAGAGGATCATTTGAGCCCATGAGTTAAAGATGAGTCTAGGCAACATAGTGAGGCCCTCAGACTCCTGTCAAGAAGTTTCAAGCAGGTGGTGATCTGATGTTCGCTTTTTTTTCTTTCATAGACCATGACTTAAGTGTAGTTTCTCATTTTTTATCCTTTTTCAATATAATGTTGTGTATATGAGTTTGATATTGGCCTCTCTTCAAAACTGAGCTAATAAAATCTAAATTGTATTACTTACAGAGATTAATAGTCTTCTCACAAATGAAATGCCATATTGTCCTTCTGAAAGCCTGCCAAGTGTTTACTTAACATGGAATGGATATTGTGGCTTTATCTTGACTACATTTTGATTTTGTTCTGATGGTGTCTATGGATTCTTTGTGTGATGTTATTTTCACTGAAATGAGAAAAGATTTTCTGCCTCTTCTAATGTTTCTCAAGAAACATTTTCCCAAGAGAAAAATCAGTTAAATAATATTTCAAATTAGAAGATGATGAAAAAAAAAAAATAAAAAAAAAAAAAAAATAAAAAAAAAGAAGATGATGAAGACAAAGATTTCCAGGAACATATTTCCCCATCCCCCAAATAAAGACATAAAGGCCATATTTGCATAATGGTTAAGAACATGAATCGTGGAGACACACTGCATAGCTTTGAATCCCAGCATTGCTGCTTGCTAACTATGTGATCTTGAATGTGTTATATAATTTCTCTAAATTTAAAGGGGCACCTAATTCAGAAGGTTCGTATAAGAACTAAGTGAATATGTAAAAACTCAGAATAGTACTTGGCAGATTCTATCAAGTTCAAATATGATCTAAGGGGCTGGGGTTGTAGCTCAGCATTAGAGCTCTCGCCTAGCATGTGCAAAGCCCTGGGTTCGATCCTCAGTACCACATATAAATAAATAAAATAAAGATATTGTGTCCAACTACAACTAAAAAATAAATATTAAAAAAATATGTCCTAAGATTACTTTGTTCTTAGTTCCTATCTATTGAATAAGGTGATCCATTAATATTATAAGATTGATCCATTAATATTACAAGATCTACTTTTCCTTCTTACATATCTTCTTCAAATACTAGCATTTCTCAGTAAGCAGGAGGTGATTAATATCTGTGTGATGATTAACATCTCAGGGACTCAGATTGGACCTAGCTTCTGCTTTCACCCTAATTCTAATCTAGACTCTTGTTTGTACTTTAGACTAGTTTATTCTGTGGACAGACAGTTTTACACACCAGAAATTTCCTTTTATTGAGCGAAAGTCTGTTTTAGTAAAGGATTGTTTTGTTCTAAAGGACAACAGGAGTTTATTATGTCATGTATGAATCCTTATGCCAGGAAATCATACCTCTCCTTTACTCATAATAATGGCATAGTAGATGAATCTGAGTTTAATTTGTTTTAATAAACACCTCTGGTGGTATGTGCCTGTAGAACCTGTACTCCCAGCTACTTGGGAGGCTGAAGCAGAAGGTTTGCTTGAGCTCAGGAGTTTGGGGCAGCCTGGGCAATATAGTGAGTCTCCATCACTTAAAAAAAAAAAAAAGTGGACATAGTGGTGCATGCTTATAATCCCATCAATTTGGGAAACTGAGGCAGGAGGTCACAAGTTCAAGGTCATCCTTAGCAATTTAGTGAGACCCTATCTCAAAAAATCTAAAGGACTGGGGACATAGCTTGGTTGTAAAGCACACCTGGGTTCAATCTCCAGTACCCCAAACAAACAAATGAAAATAGCACTCATGGGGGCTGGGGTTGTGTCTTGGTAGAGTGCTTGCCTAACATGTGTGAGGGGTTCAATTCTCAGCACCACAAATAAGCAAATAAATAAAGATCCAACAATAACTAATAAAAATATTTTAAAAAACAGCATTCATAAGAAATGATGCTTTTTTGCATTGTATAATAATCAACAATGTACTAGAACCCACTATTAATTGTATTCCAAAACTTCAAACCTTATATAAATGATTTTCTTACACTCCACTGAGCATTTTTAAAAGTCCTAAGAGCCTGTGATAGAGGTAGAATGAAATGTTTCAGACACTGAACAGAGACCACTTGCCTCATCAGGGAAGAGAATAACCATCTGGTATCTATAGTGATGAATCAATGAGAAACTGAGCCTAGAGAGTCCTCCATGATCAATCTTCATTTTTCTTGGTAGCCTGAGCTACAAAGAACCACTGAGGCGTTGCAGCAACATAAATCTAAAAATCTGCAGTGTGACTCACTCTGTTTTATTATAACCCCACTGAGTGTATGTGAGTGTGTGTGTGTGTTGTAAGAAAGAATTTATAAATCTTAGCTGGTCCCCACTCAAACCTAGTAAGCTTGTGAAATCATAAAACATGGGGGCAATCAAATCATCATCTAGGAGATCAATAGAAGAGGAGAGGAGCCCTTTGATCTGTTTAGTAATCATTCCTTTAAGGGATGCAGCTGGGCATGGTAATGTAATAAAAACAGTTCTTTGTTCAGCTGGATTCAGAAGCATATACGAGTCTCCATTTGCAAATGGCATATCCATGTGAGAGATTTATAAGTTGCAAAATGCACGATGATATCAATCTAACCTGTGCATTAAATTGGGAAATGTTGCAAAGCCAGTATTGTATATTCTGTAAAGAAAAAACATTTACATGTGAACTCCTTACAAAGGTCTCCTCTCAGTTATTTCCATTTTACCTTACTATGCATTTTTGGGTGCACCAATTTATTTGATTTTAAGGGAAAAAATGTATTCTTGCAATTTAGATGTTTTTCAAGACCTTGGAGATGTCTGCTAGCATAATAATAAAAATAACAGCTGGGAGTAGTGATAAGTGCTCCTAAGTTAGCAACATTTCTAGCTGTTTTGTTTCTTCTTCTTTTACATCCAGGGTGACTTCTGACTTTTTCTGCAGGATCTGTTTTGAAATCAATACTCTGATTAGATATGGCTTATGTTTCCAAAAGGGACTCCTCCTTATTAGGATGGACGCAGGTGGCTGTACACAATGGTCTCAGCTGGAGAAGGAGCTGTAGACTTCTAAGACATTTTTCTTATTCCATAAATTCCCTACCAGTGGATTTTTCAAATTGAGGTAAGGTTTACATCACATAAAAATCAATCATTTTAAAGTAAATCATTCTATGTCAGTTACATGTCCTCTAATTTCAAAAGATTTCCCTCATTCCAAAGTAAAACCCAAACTCATGGACTACTCACTCCCCATTGTTCTCTCTTCATTCCTGGGAATCACCAATCTGCTTTTTTTGTTCCAGTGTATTTTTATGGTATTTACTCATTTATTTATTTGGTACCAGGTATTGAATCCAGGGGTCCTTTACTCTGATCCACATTCCCAGCCTTATTTATTTATTTATTTATTTTAAAACAATTTTTTTTAGTTGCAGATGGACCCAATGCCTTTATTTTATTTTTACATGGTGCTGAGGATCAAACCCAGTGCCTTCCACATACTAGGTGAGCGCTCTACCTCTGAGCCCAGCCCCAGCCCCACCTTTTTATTTTTTTATTCTTTTTTTAATATTTATTTTTTAGTTGTAGTTGGACACAATACCTTTATTTTGTTTACTTATTTTATGCGGTGCTGAGAATCAAACCCAGGGCCTTACATGATAGTGCACTACCGCTGAGCCACAACCCCAGCCCCAGTCCTTTTTATTTTGAAACAGGGTATTGTTATGTTGTTAAGCCTGGCCTCAAACTTGCAATCCTCCCGCCTCACCCTCCCAAATCGCTTGGATTACAGGCATGTGCCACCGCGCCCAGCTCTAGTGGATTTATATCCCTTTTGGTACCAGGGATGGAACCCAAGGGCTTTTAACCACTGAGCCATATCCCCAGCCTTTTTCTTTTCTTTTCTTTCTTTCTTGGTCTCACTGAGTTACTTAGAGACTCACTAAATTGCTGGGGCTGGCCTTGAACTTTTTTTTTTTTTTTTTTTAAGAGAGAGGGAGAGAGAGAGAGGAGAGAGAGAGAATTTTAATATTTATTTATTTATTTTATTTTATTGGCGGACACAACATCTTTGTTTGTATGTGGTGCTGAGGATCGAACCCGGGCTGCACGCACGCCAGGCTGAGCGCGCTACCGCTTGAGCCACATCCCCAGCCCCTGGCCTTGAACTTTCAATCCTTCTGTCTTAGCCTCCCAAGTTGCTAGATTGCAGGCATATACTCCAGTGGATTTTAAAATACATTTGATTACAGGCATATGCCACCATGCCCAGCTCTAGCGGATTTATCCCCTTTGGTACCAGGGATGGAACCCAAGGACTTTTAACCAACGAGCCATATTCCCAGCCCTTTTCTTTTCTTTCTTTCTTTTTTGTTTTTTTCTTTTTCTTTCTTTCTTGGTCTCACTGAGTTGCTTAGAGACTCACTAAATTGCTGAGGGTGGCTTTGAACTTTCAATCCTTCTGTCTTAGCCTCCCAGGTTGCTAGATTGCAGGCATATACTCCAGTGGATTTTAAAATACATTTTTAAATGGTTTCATGTTTGCCTTTAGAGCCATGAATGGTGGTACTGGGCCTTCCTGTTTGAGTTTACAGGCAAGTTCTAGAAGTTCATTTTCATGACTATTTGTAACTTGGGAGCTAAATTTGGACTCTACCTTCCAGATAATTGCTCAAATCTTGTCCCTGTTCCTCCCTTTAACCAGTATAGTAAAATAAATTCTAAATAAAGGACTTACTTTCCTTTGAAGTGTCCTTTCTGTAATACTTCATTTCCAGACTTTTGGGTTAGAACCTATAGAATACTTTTGCAAAATTGTAAGAAGTCCCCTTCCTTTTTTTTTTTTTTTTTTAAATAGGGAAATAACTACCAACTCTAATAGGTAACAGGAACTGAGGTGACTCATGGTTGGATGGGCCCAGAGCCTAATTTTGAGCATCTCCTACCTCATTGCTATGCAGAAGGGCAGTAGCTGAGGAAGTTTGCACTGTAGCAGATTGCCTATGGAACTTGGTATTGCCAAGCATTTTCTGGGCAGCATAAGCTTAAATGAGATAAAGATGAAAAGAAAGGTCTTCTGGTAATAAAGATAAAAAGAAAAATTTCTACTCCCTTATGTGGGCACTTTGTTTTATGTAGAGAAAAAACATCAGAAAGAAAAGCAAGCACTATAATCAGATGACCAAGGTCCAAATCCCAGCTCTGCTGCTTACTGTGTGACATCAAACAGGGACCTTAACCTTGGCATTCTGATGTTCATTTGTAAAATAAACATACACATACTACACTTAAATAGATAATTATGTTTATTGCCTAGGACTATGTCTGAATAAGAAAATGCTGAATAAATTTTAGCTCTTTCTAACACATCTAAGTCTCAGGATACAGAGGATCTCCTCTAATGAATCTGAATCATCTTGAGGATCATTAATTTACAAGTAGGCTTCCCACTCGCTCTTGGACTCACTTTGTTCTGTTGTCAATAACAGTTGATATCTTCCCTTCCTCTCCCCTCTCTGCCTTATGATTTTAAACATTTTTCACGTTACCTATAATTCTCCTTAATTATTTATCAAATCTGTAAAACACTCATTATTATTAAGGTCTTTAATAAATGAGTTCATGGCAATCAGAGACTCACTGAATGACACAAATTAGGGCCAGCCTCCCTCTGAACCAAAATAGTGCTTCTCTCTGTACAATAGAAACCACAGAACACAAATTGTGTTGGTGGGATTCATGTGATTTTTAAAATTTATTATTTTACTAATGTCTTAACAGCAATTGTGAGGAATAAAGATAGGGATAGGAAGAAAAGTGTCTTTTGAGGTCCTTGAACTATCGAAGCATGTGCTAGAATAAGGAAGTTCAGTAAACGCATCATGTCCTTTTCACCACAGAGCTCATAATGGAGCTGTGGAACAGGGACAGGGGCAGCTGTTGCTTTGTGGAAGTAAGCGCTGACAGAGTCCTGCATCAAACTTGGCACATGTGGCAGACAGAGCAATGCGGATGCTACACAGTCAGGCGGATGAAAAACTGACCCTCCAGACTACAGTCCAGGAAGTGAGAAGCAGTGTGCACACCCCTCTGGGGTCTGAGTGTCTCTGCCTTTCCAGCAGGGAAGGGACACCTGCCAACCATGCAGCAGTGAGGCAACTGTGGGGGAAGACTCTTAGAAAAAAGAGAATGACTTCTTTTTTATGTTTGCTGGTGATGCTGATTGACCAGAAGTGAGATTGTTATTGTTTTTTAACTTTTGGGCAATAGCATTGTGTCCTGATGATAAAATATCCTCTACTTAGCATTCTTAAAAGGCATAGGAGAGTAAAAGCAAGGCCTCTTTAGGACCTAGACTAGTGAGAAGGGGAACACATGGATTCTAAGGATAAGGGCACAAAAAAGCTAGTTCTATACCACACAGTCTGACACAGATGAGACCTTGGCTTTTTCCATTCTTAGAATACCCACCTCTTCTAACATCCTACTACATCTAAGGTCAGCTTAATCACAGCTTGGGAAAACTATTACTGTACTTCTAAAGTTAAGGTGAAAGCTACATTCTTAATAAAGTGGTTTTTTTTCCCCTAATTAAATGGATTTGAATAAGTTCAAAGTCTAACATCTAAAGATTATTTCCATTATTTTGCTTGTTGGGGGAACCATTAAAATTCATCACTGCCATTTTTTTTTTTAACCTACAGAAAGTACATGAAATGGGCAAGGGTAAGTTATTACACAAATCACAGAAATGGTTGACATGCATCTAATTTTATCCATTGAGCAAAAGAGACCTAAAGGGGTAAGTTCTTTTGAGAAAAACCTAAATGTATTCAAAAGGGAAACATACTACACTAGACATTTTTTTTCTTTTCTTTTTTTTCATGGATGGAAGAAAAGGATATGTGGAATTGAAGGGAGTAGGGAAGAAAGTGTCCATTAAATACCTATCATTTGTGACTTAGTTCTATCAGAGTGGAATTGGGTGTGGACCATTGGTTTATGCAGTGATGTGCACCACCATTTGGCGGTGATCTTATGTTTTAGGAACCTAGAGTAAGATTATATAGCTGGGTACTGGCTTACTGGCTGGGTATAGTAAATATATATGGGGTTTGCTTTCAGCTCACAGCAAATGATGATGATCACAGATTTAGCACCTTAGTTTGTACTTCCTCTGCACCTGAATCATCTATCACTGTGAAGCCTGAGCTTTAGGTGAGAAAGCTGTATTCTTAGATAATTCCTTGTGATTGCTCCAGGACTGCAGTTTACTCCAATCTAAGGGCTAGTTTTCCTATTAGAGAAAGTATTCAACACTAAATAGGATTGAAGCCTTGAAGACATTATGTAGTGGTGACAGGAGTTACGGTTCAGGTATACGCTGTTTAACAAGTCAAATAGATATTATTCCCTCTTAAGCATTAACTTTTTTTAAGCAACAGAATTATATGTTTTGGCTTGAAATGGTGCTTTCTTCTATATTTGACTTCTCCATTTTCTTAGTAGATATTACTGTTTCCTCCAATATTTCTTCAAAACTTTCTCCTATCTGGGAGGTTTTCTTAGAGGCAACCTTAGAAGCCTCCTCCTCCTCTTCCTCTTTCTTAAGTGACAGCCCAGTGGATGAGACTTTGGAGGTTGTAGAACTGAGAATTCTAGGAGGAAGCAGATAACTTGGATTGGGAGGTGGATTCAGCCCTGAAACACTTAATCCACTGGAGCTAAATCTTGTCTCTTCACCTTCCAGCAGTTTCCTGTAAATCCAAAAAAAAAAAAAAAAAACAAAAAAACAAAACAAAAAAAAACAACTCTCAGAAATCAACTTGCATTTTTTTTTTTTTTATGAAATCAAATTTCCAGTCCTATTTACTTTAGAGAGACTTTAAAGGACATTGCAATTTTGCAATTTCTTCATGGGACTGAGACCAATAATATTGTATTTCAAGGCTCAAAGAGTTGGAGATTTGTACATAGCATTTGTACATACACATACACATATACATGAACATCTTAGCATTAGCTGTGTTTAAAACATCATCAAGGGGTTGGGGTTGTGGCGCAGCGGTACAGCACTCCCCTAGCATGGGCGAGGTCCTGGGTTCGATCCTCAGCACCACATAAAAATAAATAAATTAGGGGCTGGGATTGTGGCTCAGCAGGAGAGCGCTCGCCTAGCATGGGTGGGACCTGGGTTCGAGCCTAAGCACCAATATATATATATATATTTAAAATTAATTAATTAATTAAAGATTGTGTCCAACTACAACTAGAAAACAAATATTAAAAAAATAAATAAATAACAAAATAAAACGTTGTCAAAAGGAAACCTATCAGCTAGGCATGGTGGTGCATGCCTATAATCTCAGTGGCTCAGGAGGCTGAGGCAGGAGGATCAAAAGTTCAAAGCCAGCCTCAGCAACTTACTGAGGCCCTAGGCAACTCAGAGAGACCCTGTCTCTAAATAAAATACAAAATAGGGCTGGGGATATGGCTCAGTGGTTAAGCACCCGTGGTTTCAATTCAATCCTCAATACTAAGAAAAAAAGGGAACCTATCCTATTTGTAAATATGTTCCTGAAGGAGAACTTACAACCCACCTTGGCCACCTCACATCCATTTTTTTTTTTAAGCAATTAGAGTCTTCAAAGCTTTAGAGAAGTAATTTTCCTAGTTTAACACTTTTACTGCAACAGATAAGGAGGTGAGAAGTCCACAAAGGAAGGAGAACTGCCTAATTCAGCCTGAACTTGACATCTATACTTTCTTAATTTATAAAGGCACAAAGTGATAGTCCCAGGTATGCAGAAAGAATTGCTTTAGCCCAGGAACTAAAGGCCAGCCTCAGAAACATAGCGATACCCCCATCTCAAAATCAAAAATACAAAAAAAAAAAGTACAAAGGGAATGGGACCAGCAATAATAACAGAATAAATGACATTATTCAGACACCAAATTTTTTTTCAGCGTGGCATGAACAGCACCATTAAAGAGAGGCCCTGCTGGGTGCAGCTGTGTATACCTGTAATCCCAATAGCTCAGGAGGCTGAGGCAGGAGGATCACAAGTTCAAAGCCAGCTTCAGCAACTTAGTGAAGCCCTAAACAATAGCAAGACCCCATCTCAAAATAAAAGGATTGGGGAATGGGGCTCAGTGGTAAAGTGCCTTTGGGTTCAATCCCCAGTACTAGAGGGGAAAAAAAAAAAGGGAGAGATCCCAATACCTTGCTTCCCTGAAAACCAGAAACACAAGATGCTATCCAATACTCTTGGAGCTTTATTTTGAAGTAGAATACAGTGTAAGAAAAAGAGAAAAATGTCCAGACAGATCTGAGGTCAGCTGTGCCATTTACCAAAGCCATGGCTTTGAGCAAGTCACACAGTATATGGTTGCCTTGATACCTAGGAAAATTTTATGAGATATCAATATAGTGCCAGGCACATGGTAGTCATTCTGAAAATGGCACTTGCAATTACTTTTTTTTTTTTTTGGCTGTATTAAGGATTAACTTATGGCCTTCTACATGTTAGACAAATTCACTACTACTGAGCATATCCCCAGCATACCTCAAACTTGTGATCCTCTTGCCTCAGCCTCCCAGGCAACCTGGATTACATGTATAATCCCACCATGCCCATCACCATGCTTGGCTTATAATTACATTCTTTTTTTTTTTTTTTTTTTTTAAAGGTAATGTTCACTTGAATAGGAATACAGGGAGAAACGTTCCCTTTTAGGGCTTTCTGTGTATGTAAATTCTATTTTTAAATTTAGAATCTGATGGATTTTTATTTCTGTGTACCTCCATTATCCCCTTAAACCCTTGGCAGAGGTTATGAAAAATATTCTAAGACTAGTAAGGTAAAGCTGGGATATACATCGAGGTAGAGGGACAAGGAGCTTAGTTTGCCTGGAAGAAGCCACTGATGTCCCTTTTCATCCTCCTCCGCTGATCAGAAACCACAGAGACTAGAACCACTTATTTGAGTAGCATTGCCCCCAGGTAAGTATGCGCTTTGCTTGGGTAAGCATGCCCTCTGAAGTACCTGTAAGCTGCTATCTCAATGTCAAGGGCCATTTTGACATTGAGCAAGTCCTGGTATTCCCGAAGGTGGCGTGCCATCTCACTCTTGGTATTCCTCAGATCATTCTCCAGCTGTCCAATGCTATCCTGAAAAGTAACATATCCAAAATATTTAGGGCACAGTTGCTGAAATTCATTGAAATTTCCTGAAGGCAAAGGATTCTCCACCCCCACTACACATTAAAGCCACCTAAGCAACGTATAAAATACTCACATACAGATGTGTCTCTCAGCTCAGATTCTGACTCATTTATTCTGGGGTGGGACTCAAGCATTTGCATTTTTTCATAGAGGCCTCCAAGAGATTCAGATGCATGGTGAGGTTTAGGAACTTCTACCCTGAGGCACATGGTACGCAGGGGACACTGAAATAATTTTTTTAAAAAAATATTTATCATCCCTCCATTGCTTGTTGTACTGGTGCTGAGTAACTCCACTATTCATTTCCTTTTCAAAACATGAAGCATCAGGTTAGGAGCTTAGATTCAGGACATTCCAACTGTGTAAACTACAGAGAGAACAGCCCTCCTTCTCTGCTACCACTCCATGCCTTTGCTGGTCTTGATGGTTTCCTGGAAGTCTGCTACTCAGTGACTACTGAAAACTCCTCAGCATGAGATCATTCTTCCTTTTGCTCCCTGGCTTTTCTTTTGTTCACTGAACATACCAAGTTCATTGCTGTTTCAGGCCCTTTAGGCCTGCAATTTCTTCTGCCTAGAGAGCCATATGTTGGATCTTTACCAATATCTTATGTAAGATTCAGCTCAAAGTTTATTTCCTTAGATAGTTCTTCCTTTGCATTCAATTTAAGTACCCTCCCTTTACCAATCCAGCACATTACCTGACCTCCAGCCAGGGTAGCTCCTAGGCCATGCAGAAACTATGGGCAAATTACAAATATGTACCTTCAAAAGGAGGACAAATTAGAAAAAACTTGAAAGCTTTTTATAGGAAATTATCTTGTTTACCAACATCAGTGGTTCTACCTATTAGATGTCAGAGGCACACACCCTCTATCCCAGTTGTGACAACCAAAAATGTAATTAACATGGTGACTGGGATCCTTTCTGTCTAGCTCACCCCTAGAAACTCAGATCCTGGCATAAATACAATGTAAATGCTCAATGAGTGATAGATGAATGAATGAATGATGCTATGTAAGTACTTTAAAAAAATTTCTGTAGTTGTAGATGAACAGAATGCCTTTATTTTATGTTTATTTTTATGCGGTACTGAGGATCGAACCCAGTTCCTCATGCATGCTAGGCAAGTGCTCTGCCACTGAGCTACAGTCCCAACCCCATTACTTCTTTTCTTAAGACCTGAAAAAATGTGATCAAATAGGCCATTAATTCAGCTCCAACTCTGTTGACAGGAAAAACACAGTGATTTTATGCAGATAAACAAGTCAGAAACTTCAAGAAAGCCAGTATTGAAGTGGATGATGAAGCAATGATGAAGGGCAGGTCTGATCCTTCAGGGGGGTACAAACTTCCAAACCAAGAGAATTTGTAAAAAGAGTTAAAAATCCATGCTACCCACATGTTATATAACTATTAACAGGTATACTGCAAAAGAGAATCTCAACTGACTGATGGGAATAAAACAAAGATTGACAGATAAGCAGTGGGGGAAATTCAGATAACACTGGACAACGATGCAAGCAAGTCTGCTAGTGATGCATTAGGAGTAAGAATTGCTATTACTATAACAATGGAGAAAGAAGTCTAGGGCGAGGAAAAAAGGAGAAGGGGGAGGAATGAGGACATTTTTATTATGCAAAAGAGCAAGAGAAATGCATTATGAGGAAGAGAGAGGAAGATTTCAGTGGGATCTTTGGCCTACATGTTTGCCCTGGCACTAACATTCAATGTTAGTTTTCTACATTTTAGTTTCTTCTAACCTTCCATTTCTGCACTTGGCAAATTATGAATTTTTTTAAAATAGGGAAAATTACAGTGTTTACTCTTTTCCAAGTTGTTCCAAGAGTCAAGATTCTAGTTTAATCCATCTTACATTAATACATGAGGAGTCTATTACTTGTTAAGTTAGATAATACTCATTAGAATAGCATGGCACATAATAGTCAATGCTAGTGATTTTTGTTATTGTTAATAACACATCATGTGACTTTACTCTTTTGATGATATGGACAAATTATAATGATCTATCCCTACAACCTCTTAGGTAATGAAGAAATGAATATAATAGTATACAATATTAATGTATAACAAACTGTACTTTTGGAGAGTGGTTGCATATCTCTTAAAGCATCAAGTTTTTTTTAAAAAAATAACAATTTTCAATTGAAACCTTTCTAAAGTGGCTTATACTACTCACAAATAAGATAGTAAACATAATGCAACCTTCTTGGCAATTAAGCATCATGAAAACAATCATTTTTCTATAATTCTATAATGTCATTTAGGTATCTCAAGCTATTTATACCCTAAACAACCCCAAAGATCAGTATTTGAACTCAAGTTGCTGCTTATTGGTTTTCTTTGTCCTCAAAGACACCCTGATCTGCTGGCTACTCATTTTTGACAATGCCTGACAACAGTGGTCACCCTTCTCTATCCTGCTGCAGGTTTGAAACCCAAACACAAAAGCATTTTAGAATCACATAAAGAATGATTAGGCTGAGGGTATCAAAGAAGTCAGTTTCATAAAATGTGATGTGGAGATGCTATTTTGTCTTATCAGGTTAACGAGGTCTTTTTTTAAAAAAAATTGTTAAATAGTTGTGTTTTCTAAATGAAAGATTGCTGGGGAGCTAAGTTCTAGATGGATGAGATTTCTGGAATTTTTTAAAAAATATTTATTTATTAGTTTTAGGTGGATACAATATCTTTATTTTATATTTATATGGTGCTGAGGAACCCTGTGCCTCACGCATGCTAGGTGAGCACTCTACCACTGAGCCACAACCCCAGCCCCGAGATTTCAGGAAGTTTTATGTTATACATTTCACACATCTATTTTGTGGATCAGAATGGACAAAAAGCACAAGTTGGCTTCTTCATGAAGAGGCTAACTGCTGACCATTAATGGCTCATGAACGTGTAGCCCCCTTTGTTTGCACACTCCTCCCCACACCAGCCTGTGTCTTGCATTGCCCTTCAAAAGCCCTGCCAAGATGGCCTCCAGCTCGAAATCTGAGCAGAGTGCTGCAGTCTGCCCCCTCCCCCAACCACGCAGCTGCTGCTGGCTTAGCCCGAGGGACCCAGAGGCACACCCTATTCCAGCTGAGGTCTCTTTCCAGAGTAGTTTAGACAACTGAAGAGCATCTGGCCCAAGGCTGGAAGGATGCAGATTGGAGGAGGAAAAAGAATGAGCCACACTAGCATCTGCAGTGAAGAGAGACAGTGCAGTGGATTTCATCACTTTTGGGGGCCCCTCAGCCAGATGATTAGTAGTGAATGCAGCACAGTCTGATTGAAAGGGATCATCCAGAGTTATTGTTCTGCATAATCAATTTAGGTGGTAAGAGAGGAATTTTAAATGTGGTCCACCCATGATGTACTGTCATTCCTTATTCTCACTCTTTGCTTCAGCCACGTCTTTCTTTTTCTTTCTTCTACCACATTTTAAAAATCCTGTATTATAAGTAATCTCTTTAAATTAGTTTAATGGAATATGTGGTTTTGGTGAGTGCACTCCAAAATTAGTTTGAGGACCAATCCTTTCAGTAAAGGATGCAGCCCTTTTAGTGAAAATGTTTATTTCTGGACCCATTGGGAACCACTGACTCCATATGTTTGGGAGTGGGCCCAAGGATCTTTCTAAAAGGCTCTCTGTGTTAGACAATAGTAGGGTCATCTAGACATCCTGTGCAAAAAACAACAGAAATTACAGCTTTTTTTAAAGCTCCTACTTGACCTTGGTGAGTCACTAGATTTAGGAACTACTGGTTTAAATATTTTTGTAAAGGAGATATCATAGTGGTCCAGATGACAGTAACAGTGAAACAGCTTTTTAAAAAGACCAAATATACCTTTCTTTTCCCTTGAATTCCAATTTAAGAAATAGATCTATCAAACTATAGATTTATATGCAGCCACTGTCACCTCCATCTCCCTGGGGCCAGACCCTTCCTGCTATTTAATTAGGCTATACTCCAATCTCATATTGGAGAGAAGAAAGCAGACTTGGCTGTTCTCCCTGGAGAGCATTAACCAGCAGTGATCCTGATTGTTCAGCAAGGTCTTTCAAGGAAAGCTTTGGCTTTCTAAGACTGGCCATAGTTCAGGTCTGGGACCCTGAGTACCCTCTAGGAGTGTTTTTACACATCTTTAGCACAACTGGGACTTTAATGGTAGTGTAGCAACCATGCAGGGATCAAAATTACCCTGTCAAAAATGAACAGGCCTTACACTTTCCATGCAAAGGGTGGCTGCATTTGGCTTTTGAAGACAATAGCCCTAGCTTTTTCTAATCTCTTCTGCCTGGTTCAGACTCTCATCCACTATTGAGTACTTATTTTGTCACCTTGAATCATTTTTTACCCTTTCAAAAGTGTAATAAGTTTTCTCTCCTCAAATAGGCTATCAGCTCTTTGGGGCAAAGAAAGCTTGACTTTAATGGGGCCTTCCTGTGTCCCTGAGAGGGTTACCAAGCTTGCAAAGGAAAGTGGGTCTACTACCAATATCTGCAGCAGAAGAGAACAGCTTCTCATAACTGCAGTGAAAGGGGTTGGGGTGGGGTGGGGTGAGAGGACAGGAAAACAATGGCTGGATCTTACTAAGGAAGAGGGAGGCTTTTCACCTTGGTCAGTACTAAGACTGACAGAACAGTCAGAAGCTTTAGGACTTCTGGATATGTAGATTAAACTGTGAGCCCCACCCCAACCTTAAATCTCAAAGGGTAGGAAATAGCTCTCTGTTGTCTGAACTCCTCTTCCACACCTAGGGGTGGGTCCACTGTAGTCTCTGAAGACTACAGCTGTCAGGAACAGCACTGCAGAGCTGCAGATGCTGCAATTTCTGTTGTTTTTTGTTTCTTGCACACCAGGTCGGATGATCCTACTATTGTCTAACATGGAAAGCCTTTTAGAGCAAATAAGCCAGAAAACACTAGCACTGCCTCCTGAATGTAGGGGCTAAAGCAAGCAAACAGAGTACCTGGCAAAGCCTAAGTCAGCTGACAGTTTGGGCTGTTAGCCTTTTTGTACAAATACTGGGCACTCTTTCCAGAAGACCACCTAGTTTAACCTTTGAGGCTTCTGGAAGAAAACATGAAGTCTTACATGAGTCTGATTAATTCACATCATGGCGGGGGGGGGGGGTAGGTGTGGGACACATAGTGAAAAGTTCATGTTACACATTTTGAAACAGAATTGAAGTATTTATTTGAGTAATACTATAATACGAAGCTAACCAAACAGTCCAGGCTGGCTTTCTTCTTTTATCAAAAGGAGTTCTTTGTAATGAATAGCAACTACCTGTACATCAATAATTCTTTAACTTCTTCCTAAAAATAGTACTTTTAGGATATCATGCTTTTTCTCAGTTCTACTTTATTAATGTTCCCAAACCCTATTAATCTTATCAAATGTAATGTATTCTAACTAGATTATTTCAAGTTTCCAAATCGTGGACATTCTATTCCAAGAACTCTTCATTGTACCTTGAGAATGAACCACACTATTTTGTTCTTTTCTATATTTTTCATTTGCCCTGCATCCTGCCTATGCCCTCTGTAGCCATAAACCTAGAAGGTCCTGTGTAGTAAAACTGAAGATGCAGTGGTCTTTGTTGGAAGGAAAGAGCCAATCAATACCTTCACAAGCGCTTATAGGGCAGGAGATGAAAAAAAAAATGTCGCCTATAACAAAGAAACCATCTCTGTGGTTTAGACGCAAAACTGTTAAGGTAATGATAATTTTTAAGTGGGACCTCACAGTTACTGAGGAGATTTTTTTTTTAAGTGCCTAGCCATCCATGAAAGTAAAAATTTATGTTGTCCACTAGGTGACCTTTGATTGCAGATAACCAAGACTGGTGTGTTGGTATTGAAAAAGAAAAAAAAAGAAAGAAAGAAAAAGAAATCAAAGCAGTTAATTGTCTAGAGATTCATAACTGGGACACGGGATAGGAGAGACATTGTTTCTAAGACGGGAGGAACACGAGATCAGCACCACGGACAGCGCCCTAGCCTTTTTTTTTTTTTTTTTCCCTTGTCTGCTAAGTGGTGTAAAGCTTTCTTTAGGTAGCGAATGTCATCAATAGGTCGACTCAAAACAATGGGGCGGGGGTGTGGGGGAAGGGTAGAGCGGGGTTACTAGCTCAATCACAATCCAGTTCCTCCGTCCCCAATCCGTACTCCTTTGAGGGCAAGAGTCATGAAAATGGGATGGGTCCCTTCCCAGTTGCCAACACTAACTGAAGCATACAAAAAGAATAAAAGAATTAAACAAACAATAAAAGAAGCTGAGGCACAGTCGGGCCCATGGAGAAACTGTGACCTGCCTCTCTTCTACTCTGGAAAGGAGACTGTCCTCCAGGTCGCCAGTATGTATGTGTCCACTTGCTGACGGAAAGGCATGGTTGGATTTTTCGAACTCCAAAGAAGTTTAAGGGCTTCTTTGTTAGAAGGGCCGGGACAGGGAACATAATTGAGGGGCTGGGAAGAGAGCTACCTAACAGTTCACAGTGGAGCTTTTTGTTTGCCAGGGCCTCCAGTCGAGGCTCTTCTCTCCACTTCCTTACACTCCCTTGTTTACTATGGCCCCCATTTTACGGGAAGTGCAGGTATGCACGGGAGAGGACAGGTTTTCTCTCCCTCTGCAGCGCTCCGGCCCTTACCTGGTAGCCGGCCACCTCCGCACTGTGCCGCTCCTCCAACTCCAGGATCTGCCTCTCCAAGGATTCATTGGCCCCGCGCAGGCCCTCGATCTCGATGGTGCGTGCCTGTAGCTGGCGCCGATACTCGTGGATCTCCTCGCGACTGGCTCGAATGGCTTCGGTGCTGCGCGCCGCCTGCTCGTTCAGGTTGGCGAACTTGGACTTGTACCACTCCTCGGCTGACTGCAGGTTCTTAGCGGCCAGGGATTCATATTGGGCGCGAATCTCCCTCAGCGCTGAACTCAGGTCTGGTTTGGCCACAGCCACGTCCACCTCAGCCGCGGCCTGCGACGATGCCTGCAGCGTGGCTAGCAGTTCAGCTACCTCTTCATCGTGCACCTGGCGCACGAAGGCCAGCTCGTCCAGCAGCGACTCCACCTTCTTTTCCAAGTCCAGGCGGGCCAGAGTGGCGCCGTCCACGTCGCGCTGCTGTGCCTTCAGGGCGCGTTCGGCGCCTTCGCGCCCGCGGCTCTCCTCTTCGCAGCGCGCCCGCAACCGCTGCACCTCTTCCGCCAGGCCGTCGCGCTCCAGCAGGGCCTGCGCGCGCGCCGAGCTTGCCTCCTCCAGCTGCGCGCGCAGGTCGCGCAGCTCGCGCTGGAAGAGCTCTCCCACGCGCGACGGCTCGGCGTGGCGTTGCCGCAGCGCAGCCAACTCGGCCTCCAGTGCGCGGTTCTGTGTCTCCAGCTGGTGCACCTTCTCGATGAACACCGCGAAGCGGTCGTTGAGGCCCTGCAGCTGCTCCTTCTCGTTGGTGCGGATGATCTTGTACTCGTTGGTGCGCGCTGCCGCCTGGCTTAAGTCCAGCCCGTCGGACGCCGGCAGCCGGCGGTAGGCCAGGCCCAAGCCAAGCGACGAGGCCGAGGAGCAGGCGGCCGAGGAGGCCACATTGCAGCGGGACAGTGATTGCGAGCGGAAGCTGCCCGCGCCGCCAGTCCCAGAGAGACGCCCAGACAGGCGAGAGCTGTCCCCGAACACCTTGCGGTAGGAGGAGGCGGAGCACAGGTAATGCTCCGAACCGAAGCTCATGGTGCCAGGATCAGGGCCTGGAGAGCGGCTGCAGCTGGAGCTACTGAGGACGCTAGAGGTGCGGCAGGCTGGGCGCGGCGGGGCGGTGTGCACCGGGTTTTAAGGCGCGGGGGCTGGGACAACGCGTTGGGGGCGGAGCTCCTGCTTCGGGTCCGGCCTGGAGAGGGAAGGGGGGCATCCGGGAGCGGGGGCGGGGAAGCGCAGTGACTACCGCAGCTGCGCGCGCGAGCAACCTTGGGTGCCCAGGCTGGGTCTTCTGCGTAGGAGCCGCCTTAAGATTTCCGCGCCTCTCAGGGAGAAGTGCTTTGGAAGTGCCTGGAGCCAAGAGTGGCTAAACGACCCGGTTTTCTCAGCCAGAAACCACACAGCTCTGTCACTTTTCCAAACCCAGGCCTCTCTTCACCCTTTAACCAACTGGGAGAGTAGATTTTCTGAGAGGTGTCCCCCATATCTATATCTACCCCTGAGTTCCCATGGATGAAATCTTTTTTCTCCAGTAAGAATGGGAGTCTGAAGGATGAGGCGTTGTCCCCTCTCAGGTGTCTTAGAGCTTCCAGGGGAAAAAGATGGGCCTACGTCAGAAAGCATCCCTTCAGCTCTTCAGCTCTTCAGCTTCCAGGGGGAAGATGGGGAAGGGAGAGCAGATCGGTAAAGAACGTGAGCCCAAGTTTCAGAGAGTGGAGAGAAGAGGAGGTAGAGCCAAAAAGGGGCCAGGCCTGGAAAAGAAGAAAGCGCTGGGAATTACTGGGCTTCTTTGGTAGGGCTCTAACACAGAACTGGACCACAGGCTGGTGAAAAGGGACAGCAGACTTGTTTTTGTTTTATAAGTTATTGTATGTTTTTAAAAAATATTTATTTTTTAGTTGTAGTTGACACAATACCTTTATTCTAATCATTCATTTTAATGTGGTGCTGAGGATCGAACCCAGGGCCCAGCAGGTACTAGGCGAGTGCTCTTTTGAAAATCGGAGGAGCTGGAATGGCTGCTGTGGGTGGATGTGAGGCACCCTTGCTATTTGTGTTAGTATGTTCTGTTTATCATGCCCCCACCACCACACTCTCCACCGAATCATACCCACTTTCTTAATTCATTACTTTATCTGTCTGAACCTGTAGGCATTTGAAATTCCAGTTTGTGTAAATTAGGTCCTCATGGGCTTTGGAGAGACATTTCCTGGGAGATCTCTTTGGACAAATGAGTTGCCTACAGAGAGATTAAATTCCCAGATTGGGGAACAGTGTAGGTGATTGAGCTGGCCTTCTTTGCCACACAGTAAGGGAACTCAAAGAATGGGACCTGGAAAGAAGAAGGCTAGGTTATCAGTACTCTCCTTCAAGTTTATAATTATATCATGTTGGGTGTGGACGTGGCTTTGGAGACACAGAAGGAAGACCTTTTCAGTTATATTCCAGAATACCAGACTTAGGGCCTTTTTTGATCTTGAAAGATCTTGTACTTAGAACTACAGGTAAATTGGGGGGGGGGGCGGTATTACCTGGATAATCCACCAAAGGGGGAAAATTAATCTTATGGGGACTTTGGAGAATATCTCTTGGCTTTGTGTTTGATGTAGAAGATTTTTTTTTTCTTTTTTCTTTTGGTACCAGGAATTAAGCTCAAGGGAACTCAACAACTGAGCCACATTCTGAGCTCTATTTTGTATTTTATTTAGAGACAGGGTCTCACTGAGTTGCTTAGTGCCACTAAGTCCTGAGGCTGCTGGGATTACAGGCATGTGCCACCATGCCCGGCTGATTTAGAAGATCTTAAGGCCCTGATACAACCTGTCCTTCTATGTCCTCATCACTCAATGAAGACCTGAGTAAAAGAGACTCAATTCTGAGGTCTTTGGGCTCAGAAAGACTTGGGAGTGGGGTGAAGTATGAAAGAGTGATAACATTACTGAATTATTACTGCCTCCCAGCCATTGTGCCAGCAATTGTGTTTTGTTTTGCCTTATTCTTCAAGGTGGCCCTCACCTCTGTTTTACAAGGAAGACACTGAAGCTCAGGTGCAGTACTCTGCCCAAGGCCACCAGCAAAGACAAACAAAATGCGTTTGCCTTCTTTCCTCACCACATAATTCTTAGTGCAATGAGAATCTTGAAGTCCCACTAATTTCTTTGCAGCCAGAATAGGACCAAGAGAATTTTGGCCCATAACAAATTAGCAAGCTGGTTTGTAATTGAAAGAACATTGGACTCGGAGGTGGTGGGTATGAATTGTGACTTCTGTCCTTATTAAGTATGTGGGGATAACACTCATCTCCCAGGGTCATGAAAGACTGAGTTGATGTACTCAAACATATTTTGTAGGCTATATATATATATATATCTATATCTATCTATATCTATATCTATCTATATATATATATATATATATATATATATATAAATAATTATTCTTATCATTGTCTTCTTTCTAGTTAAAGGATACTTCTTCATGTCCACCACTGGTTCTGAGTCAGGTGTGGTGAGAGGATTATAAGAAACTATCCACTACACCTTGCACAGGCCTCCAGGTTGCCCCTTGTGAGACAGCATACAGCCAACATTGACTGTGTGTGGTGTCACCAGCCTGCATGAGTGGGGCAAATGGAAACAACACAGATAATTAGGAGATCTTTCTTCTGGGCCATGGTTCCAGTCTCATTTCAATAATGTTATTCAGGACTACCAAAAGCCATTAATATATCCTGGTTGGAATTCCATCTTTCTTTTCCTTTCCATTCTCTAATAAAAGCTGTAACTCCTCTGCACAAGACAAAACATATACAGAGGAGAAGAAAGAAAAGCAAAAGGCCTAAATAATCTGATGAAGTGGCAGTGGCCCTGGGAAGTCTACGGTGGGCTGCATTTTCTCAACAGCTTACTTGAGCTTTTCTCCCCTTTCTTAGCATCCCACTCAAAGACCCAATTGTTTGACTTTAATAATCTTAACACAAAGCTATCCTACGAAGGATTTTGGCTGAATCTCAAGCCATAACTCCTTCCAGCTGGCCAGGTTTCCTGAGGGAGTCCCCTGGCCATGCTAGGACAGTGTCTTCTCTTTCCTCTGGTGTCACACTCAGGCCTAAAGACACATTGGTCAATTGTCCCCAGTTCTCCCTCATGCCACATCCTCCACAGTCCCTCTGTGGCATTTGGCAGTGCTAATCATTCTCCTTGGCTTCAAGGACTGTGTTCTTGGTTCTCTGCTTTTCTTTCCATGAACTTTGCTTTTTAGATATTAGATCTCCCAGAGGCAGAGAGACTTTTGATAAAGTCATTTCCCTGCAAGATGTAGTTTTGAATAATGACTATACCTAGCCATGTAATCTTGAACACATTACTATTATTGGATGAACTTTAGCCTGTTCATCTGTAAAATTGTTATAAAACTGTCCACCTATCCCAATGGCTCAAGAGGCTGAGGCAGGAGGATTGCAGGTTCAAAGCCAGCTTCAATAGCTTAACAAGGATGTAAGCAACTTAGGAAGACCCTGTCTCAAAATAAAAAGGGAAGAGGATGTGGCTCAGTAGTTAAGTGTCCTTGGGTTCAATCCCTGGTACCAAGAAAACAAAACAACAACAAAAAATACTGTCCACCTGAGTGGTCTTCAAACCTGGCTGATCATTAGAATTACCTGAGAACTTAAACTCAGATTCTTAGGCCTTCCACTACACCCATTCTAAAATCTAGGTTTCAGAGCCTTTGACCTACCTCTCATGAGATTACTGTGAGGTTTCAATAAGATTATGTATCCAAAGTGGATATCATAAGGCCTTCTGTGTGTATATTCAATAAATGGTGGTCATCAGAAGCATCAACTTCTTTGATCCATTTATTCAACAGTTACTGAATGTTTATTGTAGACCAAGTGCTAGGATAAATGCTAGGTATAAAAGGCAGATGTGGGGCTGGGGTTGTAGCTCAGTAGTAGAGTGCTCTCCTTGCATGTGGAGGGCACTGGGTTCCATCCTCAGAACCACATAAAAAATAAAGGCATTGTGTCCATCTACAACTAAAAAAATAGTAAAAAAAAAAAAAAAAAAGGCAGATGTTGCCTTTGCTTCCATGGGTCTGGCATCCTAGCAGGAAGACAGAGATTAAACAACTAATTACGTAATTGTAATTGTGACACAAGTTATCGTGAGGCATATAGCAAAAAGACTGACCTATGTTGATGAGTCCCAAATCTCTTAACTCCTAATTCCAAATCCAGACCTACCTAAAACTGCCTCTTTGTATCTCCTGTGAATCCTTGGTATTACTGTATTTCTAAAAGTGAACTTCAGGAAACAATAAACAAAAGTGAACTTAAGTAGGGTACAGTGGTATGTTTGTTGTCCCACACATACACACATACACACACACATATACACACGTGCACATTTATATATATACATACACATATATATTTGTCTGTGTGAAAAGAAATATATTAAAGTGAACTTGTAATCTCCCTTGAGAATCTCCTTCCACTTCTTTGATTTTGTTTTTATGTCCCACTTTGTTCCTCTGCTTGTGCAATTCTTTATTCCTTGAATTTCCTCCCCTGCCCTACTTCAGCTGTTGAAATTCTTAAGGTTCCAGTGCTGTCTCTTCCATGTACCCTTCTCTGGTGCTGCCAGTGGAAAGTAACCATCTCACCCTTGAACTGTCCTCCTTCTGCCCACAGCCTTTGCAGAACTCACAGTACTCCTCATGTCCTGCTGTTGTTTGTGTGCTTGTCTAAGCTGAACTGGGAGCTTCTAAGCACAACTCATCTTCTACATCTAGCTCTCTCTCTCAGCCCTTGTCACAGTATTAAATGGGTATGAGGTAGAAAAAAATACTCTCCTATAAAACCACTTGGAAAAGTCTTTGACCTAACCCCAAGAGTGAGATAAATAAAAGAAAAAAAATCAATAAATTTGACTTCATCCAAATTAAAATATCATTCTCCATAAAAGGTACGCTATAATACGACATTATCTATTGAAGTGCTTTAAATAAAATCCTAAGAACCCCAAGTACTCATAATGATTCAGAACAAGTCTAACTTTTTTTTTTTTGGTGGTCCTGGGGATTGAACCTGAGGCCTCACACATGGTAGGCAAGTGCTCTACCACGGAGCTACATTCTCAGCTCTGGATATTCTTACCTATTGCTGGTAAGAATATAAATGGTATACTATGGGGTTGGGGATGTGGCTCAAGCGGTAGCACGCTCGCTTGGCATGCATTCGGCCTGGGTTCGATCCTCAGCACCACATACAAACAAAGATGTTGTGTCCGCCAAAAACTAAAAAATAAATAATTAAAAAAAAATGGTATACTACTCCAGAAATACACTGTGGGTACTTCCTAGGCATGGGCAAGGCCCTGGGTTCAATACCTAGTGCTGCAAACAAATTAAAACAGCAACAACAAAAATAAATAATTTGGTAGTTTCTTACAAAGTTGATATGTATTTATCACAAAATCCAGTAGTCTTACTCCTAATTATTTAACCTAGAAAAATAAACCTGTGTTACACAAAAATCTGTTCATGATTACAGTCATGGTAGCACAATGCCTGTAATCACTGAAAGTTCAAGGTCAGCCTGGACAATCTGGCCAAACTCTACTCAAAATAAAAAGGAGTGGAAATATAGCTCAGTGGTAGAATGCTCCTGGGTTTGATCCCCAACACTGAGGAAAAAAAATGTGTTCATGGATTTCATAGCACCTTTCTTTTTTTATATATTTTTTTTAGTTGTAGTTGGACTCAATACCTTTATTTTATTTATTTTTATGTGTTGCTGAGGATCAAACCCAGGACCCTGCGCATGCTAGGCAAACACTCTACTGCTAAGCCACAACCCCAGCCCATAGCAGTTTTCTTTATAATAGAAACAACCCAGATGTCTTTCAATAGGTGAACAGGAATACAAGCCATGATATAGCCATACCATGGAATATTATTCAACATTGAAAAATAACAAACTATATATAGCTGGGTGCAGTGGTGAATGCCTGTAATCCCAATGACTCCAGTAGCTGAGATAGGAGGATCAAGGTCAGCCTGAGCAATTTAGGAAGGTCCTAAGCAACTTAGTGAGACCCTGTCTCAAAATTCTAAAAATTTTGGGAATGTAGGTTAGTGGTAAAGTGCCCCTCTCTGGGTTCAATCCCTAGTACCAAAAAATAAAAAATAAATAAACTATATACAACAATTTAAGTGGATCACAAGGGTATTTTGCTGAGTGAACAAAGCTAACCTCAAAAATGTTATGTATTTTATTATTTCATTTATATAACAATCTTGAAGTGTCAAAATTATAGTGATGGAGAACAGATCAGCAATTGATAGTATTAGGGTTAAGGGAGGATGTAACTGTAAAGGGGTAAAATGAGGGAGAGGTTTTTGTGATGGAATAGTTCTGTTACTCAAATTAATACATAGAATAATTTATAAAATAAGAGAAAAATCTAAATAAAGTCTGTAGCTAAAATAACGTGCTATGTCAATATCATTTTCCTAATTTTGATAATGTGTAGTTATGTAAGAAGTTATCATAGGGGAACCAGGTAAATGTTACATGGGAACTTCTTGTACTATTTTTGCAACTTCTTATGAGTCTTAAAGTATTCCAAAGTAAGATATGTATAAAAATAGGCAAATGTTCTTAGGAGGTACATGCTGAAGTATTTAGAATTGCAGTATCATGGTTTATGTAACTTACTTTCAAATGATTTGGCAAAAACAGTACACACACACACACAGAGGAGATAAAGCAGGTATGTTAAAATGTTAACAGTGGAGGGCTAGGGATGTAGCAAAGTTGGTAGAATGCTAGGTTAGCAGGTACAAGGCCCTAGGTTTGATCCTCAGGACTGGAAAAAAAAAGTGAATTTATTGTATTAGCCCTGCAGCTTTATTCTAGATTTTAAACATTTTAAAATGTTAGAAAAATTATTAATATATAGTTAGGTAGGTAAAAAGAATACAAGAAGAAAATATGGGATTGAATCAGTGACCTTCAGGCTAATATTCTCCTAAGTCTGGTTATTTATAAAGTCCTCTCCACATTCCCTCTGCCCAACAACAGAAAATCCTACTGTTTTGGACTAACAGAGAAAGGTCAGAATTCATACTCTGTTGGAAGTGTGCTGCTCAGAATCCTGGGTGTTGCAATCATCATTTACATTAACAGAACCCTGGCTATGGGCCAGATGCTATTGCAGGGACAAATGTAGCTAGATGTGATAAAAGGTGTCAATTTTCTCAGAGTAATTTAATTTTTTTAATATGGAATTATATGAAATATATTATTTACTGTGCTATAATGTTTTTTACTTCATAAATCAGACATTTTCTTACATCAATTATATGTATCTGCTTACTTCTTTTCACAGTTCAATACAAAGTTTACTTACATGGGTGTGCTTTAATTTGTCAACCTTTGTTGTTGGATTTTTGCGTTGTTTCTACTTTTTGTCTATTAAAAACAGCAGTCTAGGGGCCTGGGGTTCTGGCTCAGTGGTAGAGCTCTTGCCTAGCACGTGTGAAGCCCTGGGTTCGATCCTCAGCACCACATAAAAATAAATAAATAATAATGAAGGTATTGTGTCCAACTACAACTAAAAAAAAAGATAAATATTTAAAAAAAAAAAAAACCAGCAGTCTAAGGACTGGGGTTGCGGCTCAGCGGTAGAGTGCTCGCCCTGCACGGGCGACGTGCTGGGTTCAATCCTCAGCACCACATAAAAATAAATAAATAAAATAAAGGCATTGTGTCCAACTACAAATAAAAAAGGTTTAAAAAAAAACCAGCAGTCTAAATTTCATGAAGAAAGGAAAAAGAAATACATTGCTTGAGAGAAATCCAGTCTACATCTTTACCTTGTCTCAGTCAACCAACCGATCAATATTTATCAAACACCTACTGCATGTGCAATTGCATGCTTGGTGCTGTGTGAGAGAAAACATGAGACATACTCGCTATTCCTAAAAGGCTTATGATCAAGCATCTCTCACTTATGATCAAGGCTGTGGCTTTGGCTCAGTGCTATAGTACTTGCTTAGCATCTAGGTGCAAGATCCTAGGTTCAACCCCCAGTACCAAAAAAAAAAAAAAAAAAAAAAAAAAAAGAGCTTATGATTAGTTGAAGAGATGTGCTAACTTGTCCTAACTTCAGGACCTCGGAAGCCTATATGTATTCAACATGAAACATACATAGTAGGTACTACAACAAAGCCCACTCCTTTTCTTTGACTGATTTTAGATTAGTTTTTTTTTTTCAGCTGAAAAAAGATGCTTGCATGAGCATATCATTAAAGAACATTGGGAAGGCTCATACCCCAAACTTTTCTAGAGAAAGAGGAATGTTTTTAACAAAGAAACATGAAAGAATCCCATCTGATTCAAATGTAAAAAAAAAAAGAAAGAAAGAAAGAAACATGAAAGAACATGACACAAGCTAAGTCAAACTTCTATTCATCTTTTGTTTACTACATGAAAGATAAAAATGAATTTTGAGTCCGTTGGTTAGCTCAGTTGATGGCAATAATTCTGTATATGTAGTTGTAGTTCTGTTCCCAGATATGATTGGTTCAGTTCTGCATTGTATTGTTTTGATGCACAGCCTTTCTCCCTGCCAAACTAGTTCCATATTTTTGCTTAGTGTTGCTTTTCTTTTCTTTCTCCTCCTTTTGTGTGTATGTGCATGTGGGTGTGGTGCCGGGGACTGAACCCAGGTCCATACACATGCTAGGCAAGTGCTCTACCACTGAGGTGTTTGGGGTTTCTTGCTGACCATCTTATTTTAAAATGAAACTGAAAACAAAAGTTTCTGTGTTTTGACTTCATCAGTCTCTCTTGGTGTGCAAGCCTGTCTGTGTATTCATATTATCTTGCGTTCTCTATTTGTCTGATCCTTCCTGCTTCTCAGAATTTTCTCTTCATTCACCTACTTCTAAGACTGAGGCGAGGCTGAACCACAGTCCTGAGCCCCAGGATTAGGAAAAACAAGGAGACTCACCTGATCCTTTGTACTTCAGTACCTTGGACAGCTCCCTGGCCTTCCTGCTGTGGGTGCCTGTCCAAATGTGGACCACTTCACGAATTTTTTGTCATCCTTGTGGTAGGTGCCTCCTTCACTGAGTCAAAATGAATATGAATCTGGGGCTGGGGAGGAACTTCCCTAGGATGAGTGAAGCCCTCGGTTGGATTCCTGGCACCATGAAAACAAAAAACAAGAAAAGAAGAAATGAATCTGAGAACCTGGCACAGTGGTGTATGGCTGTAATTTCAGCAGCTTGGGAGGCTGAGGTTGGAGGTTCAAGGTGAGCCTGGGCAATGTAATGAGACCCTGCCTCAAAATTAAAAAAAAAAAAAAAAGGCTGGGGTTGTAGCTCAGCGGTAGAGCGCTTTCCTAGCATCTGTGAGGTACTGGGTTTGATCTTCAGCACCACCTAAAAATAAATAAATAAATGTATTGTGTCCATCTACAACTAAAAATAAAAAATAAATTTGATAAGGTGTGGGGTAGGGAGTTAGCTCCGGGATAGAGTACCCTCTGGGTTCAATCCTTAACTACCACAAAACAAAAAAAAATTAATAAATCATTTGGCCCACCCTTGTCTTTTCTAATTACCAGAGAAAGGATTCCAGACAGAAATGGTTCAGGATTATTATTTTTTTTTGAAAGAGAGAGATAATTTTTAATATTTATATTTTAGTTTTCGGCAGACACAACATCTTTGTTTTTGTGCTGAGGATTGAACCCTATGGCACGCATGCCAGGCGAGCGCGCTACTGCTTGAGCCACATCCCCAGCCATGGTTCAGGATTATTAATTGCCTGGCTGGGGAAAGAGACAAGAGACTGGGAGGCTTCTTTATCCTCCTTTCTTCCTATACTTATGTGTCTGCTAATGACTGGGGGGAAATTCTTTCATTTCAACTCAGCAGATTTGTATGGACCAAACTTTTCCTTCCCTGGAAAGCAGTAAGGCCTAACACAGATACTCTCTGAGAAGGAAACAAAGGAACTGTAGTTTAAGTAAGAAAACTGTCCATCCTATGGGCTGGTCTCCAGGGGAAATAAGGGAAAAGAACAGGAAGCATGGGAACTCCAGAAGGGTTGAAGAGGGAATGTCAGAGCATTTGGGAAAGTCTGAGGTCTCTAAAAGCAGACTTGCTCAGCTTATGCAGTTCACACCAGTTGCCTTGAGCCCCAAATCAAAAGGTATGCTTTACACTTTCCTAAAGTGAGAAGAGAAATCTTTCTCTTAGTATCTTCTCTTCCAAATAGGCAAAGCAAGAGGCATAAGGCTTGTTTTCAATAGGTAATTATGTAATGACTTGACGAATTTTGTGTTTTTTTGTTTTATTTTGTTTTTGGTACCTGGGATTAAACTCAGGGCACTCTTCAGCCCTATTTTGTATTTTATTTAGAGACAGGGTCTCATTGAGTTGCTTAGCTCCTCTCTATTGCTGAGGCTGGCTTTGAACTTGAAATTCTTCTGCCTCAGCCTCTCAAACCTCTGGGATTATAGGCATGTGCCACCATCCCTGGCACGTTCTTCTTTTCTCACAAGAAACTTAAGAAGGGAGGGAGGAAGGAAGGAAGGAAGGAAGGAAGGAAGGAAGGAAGGAAGGGTTTTATTATTCCCCTTTTCTAAATAAATAAACTGTGACAGTGAGAGGTTAGGCAATTTGCCCAAGGTGGCACAACTAGAAAATGGCATAGCTGGGTCTTGAACAAGTGTCTGTAACCCCAAGCTGGTTTTCTTTCTTTCCCACCTTTTTTTCTGAATTGGAACTCTTTTTGTATGCAGTAAAATCTACATTACATTACTATTTTAACCATCTTAAGTGTACAATTCAGTGGCATTAGTTACATCCACATTGTTGTATGGCCATCATCACTCTTTCTTTCTTTTTTGTACTAAGGGTTTAATCTGGGGTACTTTGCCACTGAGACCCATCCCCAGCCTTTCCTTCCTTCCTTTCCTTTCTTTCTTTCTTTTTTTTTCTAATTTTGAGACAGGCTCTTGCTAAGTTGCTTAGGGCCTCACTAAATTGCTAAGGCTAGCCTAGAATTTGTGATCCTCCTACCTCAGCCTCCTGAATCTCTGGGATTACAGGCATGCACAACTGTGCCTGGCTTTCCTTGCTATCTATTTCTAAGAATTTTCCATTGTCCCAAATAGAAGCTGGACTCAGTAAGCAATAACTCCTTATTCCCTCATCTCCCATTCCCTGGAAACCTCTATTCTATTTTGTATCTCTATGTACTTGACTATTCTAGAGCCCTTAAATACAATGAAATGTGCATGGAACATAACATATTTTTGTTTTTGTGTCTGACTTATTTCACTTATAGCAATGTCTTCAGGATTTATCCATGCCATAGCACATGTCAGAACTTTATTTATCTTTATAGCCTGATAGGGTCTTGTGGTTGCAAATGACCAAGATTCCTCCAAAATATGAGGGGTTATTGTCAAAACATTGCAGAATTAAGGAAGACAGAAATCTCAGCCTATCAATTCACAACAGCTAGATACCCTCCAACAGATGAACAGATGAATGGATAAAGAAAATGTAGAATATATACACAATGAAATATTACTCAGCTATAAAGAAGAATGAAATTATGGCATTTGCAGGTAAATGGATGGAGGTGGAGAATATCATGCCAAGTGAAATAAGCTAAGCCCAAAAAACCAAAGGCCGAATGTTTTCCCTTATAAGCAGATGCTGAACCATAATGGGGGGAGTGTAGGGAAGAATGGAGGAAATTTGGATTGTGCAGGAGAGGGGTGGGAAGAATAGTGGAATGGGATAGACATTATGACCCTATATATACATGTACAATTACATAACCAGTGAGACTCTGCAGCATGTAGAGCTGGAGGAAGACGTTGTGCTCCGTTTGTGTACAATGTGTCAAAATGCATTCTACTGTCAT